>NC_048445.1:2748873-4246326 GCF_004353265.1 Vitis riparia
AGTCAATTCAAGTAGCTACCAGACAATTTTTGAAAGTAGTACACGTTTTTGTAATGTTTTATATTACATCAATCTCATATCTATCAAAGTATTAATTAAAATTAACGCGTTATTTTAAGATGAATTATACAGTTTTTCTTCTTAATTTATTTAATATTTAAAAATATATTAGAATTTTCCATGACACTTGGAAAAATTTGAAGTAATGCTCAAGTAAGTCAAGGGTCCCATAAAATTAATGAATGAAAAATATGATTTTTTCAAACAAATTGTCATAATCTCTACCACAAAGAACTCTTTTGTGGAATTGGTCAAAAAATGAGTAAGACACAAGATGGTATTTATTTTTTATTTATGTGAATCCTAATTTTGGTTTAAATGGAAAGAAAATCATCATTAGGGTTTGATTTAATAACTTAAATAAATTCTAACTAACACTTTAATTTCTTGAAGAACCAACCAACTTGATTTAATCCCAATTCCTAAGGTGGTTGAGAGCCAGCCTAGACTTAAAAAAAAAATCTTAAAAATGAAAAAGAAAAGGCTTGGTCTATCCTACTTTCAAGTTTCAACAGATCCTATGGCCTTAACCGAGCTGTCATGAAAAATCTGACCTCCTACCAGTGACTCTAGCACGTTTCAAGGAGTATATCGTGAATAGCGGCATATCATAGGGAATAATATGTCATTTCACCACTAGACGCACACAATGACCATGAATAGGGACCACGAGACCAAGTTGTAGGTGTGGGGTAGAGAATCAAAGACCGATTCCGCGTCAGACTTTTCATATTGACTTCGTGCAGGGTTCTCTTCTTTCCACCACGCCCAATCCCATGCTTCGGATCTCCCTCCACCAATGAAAGGCTCCAATTTTTACTGCTTCCACCACAATTGGTTTTGAAGTTAGCAAATTGGGAGCGCACGTAGCGTTTGCCCAAGAGAAAAGTCTGCCGACAACCGCCGAGTTTTTGGCCAAGGCAAAAATTGATACTGCCAAGGCTACAATTCTTCCGAGCCGGCGGTGAACAAACTGTACCTAGTCAAAAAAATAGACTAATCGAAGGAACAGCTTCACTTACAAAATTAAATAATTTCAAACATCATATTTTAATCATTTTTTCCAAAATGCCCTAATTTAAAATGAGTTAAAATTTAATAATATCTCACAATTGCAAAGCTAATACAGGAAAATAAAAAGTAAATTTAGCACTAATAAATATCTTAATGTATAATCTTATTTTAAATTTTTTTAATTTGAAAATATTAAATTTTATTAAAAATAAACACAACTTATAACTAAATAAATATTATACATATTATAATTTATTTTTATGAAATATAATATTATATATATATATTAAAAAGTTTAAAAAAAATCAATTAAAATAAATTTTTATTTAATATTATATATAATCCGACTTAGTAAGATAGGATAAAGTCATACCTAAACCCACTTGAACCCATCATGGGTTTTAAATGAATTTTCAAACTTATCTAAAATATGTTTATTTATCTCAAACCTCGTTTTCATTTTGGTTTTCATATTATGTTATGGATTTTGGTTTGTGCCTTATGACTTTTTCTTTAATTGTTGTCGAATGCTTTCATTCTTGAGATGTGTCATTTCTTTCACTTTTGAGTTGTTGACTCATTTTATTAACTATGATATCTTCTTTCTTTCACTCCTCCATGTCTTGGGACAAATTCGAAGGGATATTTTATCCCTTACTCGGTGTTCTTTAATAACAAACGCGTTTTGATCCAAGACTTCCCTTTTATTACTTATTTCATGACGAAGGAACGATGTTTGCATCAATCAAAGTTAATGGTGGAACGCTCCCTAAGTAAAAAGGAGAGATTTAGTAAAATAAGATAGGTAGCTTTCGTCGATGAGATATGAGTATGAAGATTAGGTATCTTAATTCATGAAATTCGTCTTCTCTTTATTAATTTCTTTGCATCAGTGTCTTCATATGCCTAATAAAAGAGGGTACTCATAGAATAAGAAAATATCGAAAGTAATTTAGTGCATCAAACTAGAAAAGAAATGAAAGAAAAAGTTCAAAATCGAAGGGTTCAATCGTCATGGGCAAATACTCGAAAATAAAACTCACCTCATTGTCATTCGTGAAAATTATACGTTAAATTAAAATACTAGTTAATATAAAAACTTAGGCTTAATTAATTAAAACTTTTGTGTAGTACACCTCTTTTAATCAACCCTAGAATTGAATTAATTAGATTAGTTTTAAATAAATTGAAACCTATTAAAATCCATATAATTATTGAATTAATCCCCCTTGAAATTTTTTTCTTTTTAGACAAAGTAATTTAGAAAAATGATAAATTTTTAAAAATTTTAGATTCAACTCAATTAGACATAAATATTTTTGTTTTTTAAAAGTACATTAATGTGAGAGCTTAAAAAAAATTGACAAAAAATATTTATGAGAAAAAGAAATTACATTCCATATTTTAAAATATGAGGGTTAGATTTGTAAAATAGGGATTATCATTAACCCTTCAATAAAATATTCCTTTCTTTCTTATCAATCAATTACTCCTAATTTCTCTGTCTCACAATGCTTTCAAATCCATTATTAAACATTTTTATGAAGCAAGCAACAATGTATTATTTTGAGTAATAATTAAATCTTTTTTCCCAAGCTTCCTCCAAACGACGTCGCTTCATTTGAGTGGTGTGCTTTATTGCCAACGTGGCAACATTGAAAAGAAGGATCCGGGTACTCGCGGCCTCCGCCACTACCCGTACACACCTCTCTCTTTCTCTCTCTCTCAATCCGAAAGAATTGAGGGAGAAAAGACAGAGGAGAAGCTCGGATTTGTCTGCCCTCAAGCTCTCGAGAATCTCAGCGTGTCTCTCTCTCAATCCGAAAGAATTGAGGGAGAAAAGACAGAGGAGAAGCTCGGATTTGTCTGCCCTCTAGCTCTCGAGAATCTCAGTGATTCCCAAAATTCTATATTTTTTTTTTCATTTTCAGAAAGAGAAAAAAAAAAAAAATCCCATTTTGCTTTTATTGGGAAGCGATTTTCGAAGCTTCAGAGCTCAAAATTTTATTTTTATTTTTGTACGATTTTCTGCAATGATTGAATCGGCTAAAGTTCGTTTGGTTCGTTGCCCAAAGTGCAAGCATATTCTTCCAGAGCGTCCTGATGTGCCTGTTTATCTCTGTGGCAGTTGCGGTGCTGTTCTTCAAGGCACGGTTTCTTCAATTTTCTTTTACGCTTTCTGTTTTTCTTTGGTTCTATGTTTAGTGGCTGAGAAAAAGTGATGGGAAATGAGAAGATATAGAAATTTCGGATTATTTGGGCGCTGTTGTGCTTATGCAAGGATTTGAGTGGGTGGGGTTTTACAGCTTATTATTTTATTATTGTTTTTTTTGTTCTTTTTCCTTCTGTTTGGTTTCTGAGACAAAGTAATGGGAAATGAAAAGAAATAGAGATCTCGGATTATTTGGGTGCTGTTTGCCCAAGCAGTTCTTGGGGTGGGTCGAAATTTACAGTTTCTTCAATTCTATTGCTGATTTTTCTCTTTAACCTCTGTTTGGTTGCCGAGAAAATAATGGGAAAGAGTAGTAGTCAAATTATTGGATCATTTACTTGCCATTTCCTGATGCAATTATTTTGCTCGGTTGAGACAAGAGGGTTCGATTTCTTTAATTTCATATGTTTTCTCTTCAAACAGAGTTTTGGAGGTGTTTTGCGCAATTTCTGTTGCTCTCTGTTTTTCCTTTACCGTTATTTGGTTGCTGAGAGAATTTACTGGAGAAGAAAAGGAATGAAAAATCTCGAATTCTTTTTGTGCCATTTGCTAATTCAACTATGTGGTATTGTTTTTCATTCTTTTGAAATCAGAACAATGTAAACCGTGAGGTCCTAGAGTCTAGTTTCTTTTGCTTTCGGTCATTTTATGGAGAAACAAACGGAGTGTTGAGAGGTTTTTTCAATAATTTGGGGGTTTGACTGTTTTTTCTTTTAATTTACAGGGAAAAAGAATAGAAAATCTGGCGCGGACACTTCATCAGAGACGTCCAATGAAGAAAGGGTTGAAAGAGTTTCCCTAAATTCTGGGAATTTATTGGAAAATGAAACAGAGAATTTCAATAACTCGAGTGACATTTCTGATGCAGATGTCAAGTCAAATGATAGTTCTTCAAATTTTGGTAAAAGGGGTTCAGATGCTGAGAAAAGTCGGGATCATTCTAAGGACAGAGCTGATAAATGGGTTGTCGAGACTGCTCTTGATACGAACACAAATAGAGATGAATTGGGTGGTATAAAAATGGAAAAGGAAACCGGGGAATTGAAGTCCCATGTCCAAAATGCAAGCACATCCTGGAGATCAGAGCGGAGTTCTAATTGGCGATTTGGGGAGAGAGGCGAGGTGGAGGGGTTTCGGAGAAACCCAAGAACAAATATTGGAGGAGGTATGAGATATTCGCAATCTACCTACTCAGACGAGGGACCATCAAATTATGGTTATGGAGAGCCATTGAGGGATGGTAGTAGTTCCGTAGATGGAGGTAATAGAGTTGAGTACTTTGGACATGATCCAGCCAGGCTTATAAGACAACTTGACGAGTTGAAGGATCGATTAAATCTTACTTGTGATGTGACTGACAAACCTAAAGAAAAGGTTCCTTTAGATAGGAGAATGTTTCATGGGGAGGCTTATGAGGATTCTGAGGCTTGGTTTCCAACTAGCTCTTCTGGTCCAAGAAGGAGTTCAATGCCGTTTTTCATGCCAGACAAGCATGTTTCAGAACCTCCTTATTTCCAGCATTATACCAAGCCATTTCCTTATGATAATAGGCATGAGAAGGGTATGCATGGCTCCTATCCATCCATGCACGGTTCAAATCATAATCCAGGATATGAGGATGTTTTTGGACCCCAAATGCTTAGGCAAAGACGACCTCCAGATCAAGCACCAGGTCATTACAGACAACAGCCACCTTATGCATACTTTTCAGGAGGATACATGGAACCTCATTCCAATCCATATGAACCATACCCCCACGACCCCAACCTTCACCATCCTTCTTGCTCTTGTTTTCTTTGTTACACTAGACATCAACAAGTTCCAGGGTCAATCCCAACCAATGCCTTATTGAATAGAAGGTTTCCTGACATTCCAAATGATCCCATGTCATACCATCGAGAAAATCCTGTTGCATTTGGTCCACGGGTTTATAATCCTAGAACTGTCGATCCTCCTCCGATGCCTTCTCATGATTCACAGTCCCACGCAAGATTGCCAAGTGACCTTAACACGCAAACAAGTGATTTTGTTCACCACCTTCCCCAGAGGGAGGTTCTCCTTAATGGCAGACACTATTGCCGTCCCTTAGCCGGAGGTGCCCCGTTTATAACATGCTGTAATTGCTGTGAATTGCTACGACTGCCAAAGAAGATACTCCTTGTAAAGAAGAATCAACAGAAAATCCGGTGTGGGGCCTGCTCAGCAATAATCTTCCTTGCTGTCAACCGCCATAAAATTGTTGCTTCTATTCATGAAGAAACAGAGAAAACTTCTAAGGAGATTGATGATAGCACGAATCAGCTAGTGGATGAGTGCCCTTCAAATTCACATGGCCATGTGAACCAGTATAGCGAGAATTTCTCTTCTGATGATTATGATAATTCTGCATATGATTTTCAGTCGATGGATAGAGAAGCTGGTTCAGTTCCAACAGATCAAGGTTTGAACTCAAGGAAGCCTGAGAGGGTACAGAACCTCCATTCATCTCCCAGCACGCCTGAGAATGAGGGTAGTCAAGAAGGTTTGATTGCTCCAAGAGAGGTGGACAATCCCCTTGAACAGCCTAAGAAAGCTGTCCTGTCTCCACCACCTCCGGGTTCATCTCTTCAAGAGCATTTTGATTATTCTTCTAATAATCTTGCATTGAACCGTTTTGGGAATGGAAACCAAAGTAGCTGCTCAGATCATGAGAAGGTGATACCATCAAAGACCATCTCCCGACAAAGTTCAGTGAAAGATGTATCAGTGGCAACTGAGATGGAGGTGTCATTCAACGAGTTCTCGAATACTGTAGTGTCCCAAGATTCAGGGGATGCAAGCAGAGAACATGATCATCTGGGAATCAACAAAGGGGGGGAACCATTTTTAGCTGGCATTATTAAGGACCTTAGGGACACTTCTAGACCTAACCAGACAATTGAGCAAGGCAGAAATATTGTTATGGTTAATGGGCACCTTATACCAGATCGTCTAGTTAAGAAGGCCGAAAAGCTAGCTGGAACAATCCATCCGGGAGAATACTGGTAAGGATATTATATATAATGACTCTCATCAGTTGCATTATTTGTTGGGTGGTTGACTTGTTGGTCTTATTTGGCTTTTCTAGGTTTTTGTTTTTCTCCTTTGTTGCCTTGGGTTAGGCCTTCTTTGTATACTGCCGGTGTACTTAGGGAGCGCCCCCTGTTTTGGCGTGTTCTAATATGATTTTTCTCTTGGTTTATCAAAAAAAAAAATCAGTTGCATTAATTTTTTCCTCCCAAAAGTATTGTGTTTGCTTTATCTGGGAAAATTGGTATTATCTGACATTTAAAGCGAGTAACCTTTTATGTCCACCATCAGTATTGTAGTCTGGCAAGTATTCAGATATACCCTGGTCCCTTCTGAATTCTAGTTATGTATTCTTTTACATGGAAGCTTGGAGATTCTTCCTTAGTCGTGCTCCAGAATACTGTGCTTTGTTGCATTTTCAGTGTGCTTGTTAGCTAATTCTATAATCGGGTTCTCACACTTCAGGGGCATTAATAGTTTTCCCTCTCTGTTTGCCTTTATCAGGTATGATTTCTACGCTGGATTCTGGGGTATGATGGGTGGGCGCTGTCTTGGCATAATTCCTGTAAGATAAATTATTTCTGAAACCAACTTTAAGTTCATCTGGGTTTTACCCAAAATTATATTGATGAAAAATGTTGTCTTTCTTGTAGCCATTCATTGAAGAATTCAAATACCCCATGCCAGAGAATTGTGCTGCTGGAAATACTGGTGTTTATGTAAATGGGAGAGAACTGAACCAAAAGGATCTAGATTTGCTTGCCAGTAGAGGACTCCCAACTACCAGAGACAGGGATTACACCATTGATATTTCAGGAGGCGTTCAAGATAGAGACACTGGTGAAGTGCTAGAGAGCCTTGGCAAACTTGCTCCAACGTAAGCCCCAATTCTCTGACTGGTGTTTTCCTAAGTTTTAATTGCTTGAATTAGTAGAATGTTTCCATCAACCATCCACTGTGCTTAATGACCCACCCCTAGGAAAACTCCAGAATGCATGTAGACTCCTCTCTGTGCTAATTGCAGGTACAGTCAGAGGGGTTCTTAGTATGTAAATCGGACAAGGGTTACATGGGGATCTGAAAGAGAGTAAAATCTAAGTTCTGCTTTAGGACACATAGCAGGTGAGCTTAAATGAAATTAGAATTCGAGTGAAAATATATTGTTTCGGGTTTGAAATAATCACTAGTATCAAATAGAGACTCTCCTGAAAATGTCAAAACTCCATAAAAACAGTGTTTTCCACTGAAAATCCTTGGATATGGCTCCATTTTAGGTGATGAATTTCTTCATCTTGTTGCTGTGAAAATTGAAATAGAAATGGTTGCATCACCCCTAAACTAGTACTGAATCTTGACTCAACATTTTGAACAGGGTTGAGAAGGCAAAGCGAGGATTTGGCATGAAAATTCGAAGGTCTGCTGCATAAAACAGAAAACTCATTGGAAGTACCACGCCTTTCCATTGTGCCTAACATCTGGAAGATCTTGAAGTTGTGCTATGAAGGAGACTAGTAAATACAATCTCCTTGAATTTTATTGAAAGAAAACATCTCTTTCAATAACACCTGTACAAACATTTCTTACCATACCAAAAATACAACCTATAGGAAATCACATTTAGCTTTTTTTTTTTTTTTTTTAGTAGTAGTTTGATTCGATTGAAGTAATCTGATTTGTGCTGTTTGGCATCTGCTTCTGTAAATTAGGAAAATTCTTCATTCCTCATATTGTCTCATTGTATACTGTGTGGGTGCTACTTTTCTTGAATATATAAAGAGAAGGAATTTGATTCAGCGTGTGTTTGACAATGATTTTAAGAAACATTTCTGACCTTTTTAGTATTTGAAAGATGAAAATTTTCAAATGTTAAAAGGGTTAAAAGTGCTTCCTATAATCACTTCCAAACAAAGCCTTAACTTGGTTTGCAGCTTAGAATATATCCTCAGTGCTGTGCTGTTTTGGTTTTTCATGGTTGGGGAAAATGAAGAAAAACAAAAAACAAGTTTAAGTTGTTTTACTTTGATGTGTTCTTTCTGGACTTTGCTTCTCTATTTTTCCCTGCATCCACACGAGAAATTGATATTTCTTTTGACTGAGTTGGGTCGCTGAGTTGACTTGACTGGATCAGAAGTGAAAGGCCCAACCTACTAAAGAGATTGGGATTGGGCAGTCCAATCATTGGCATATATGGTACAAAAGGGCAAAGGATTTTTAATTTTTTTTTCTGTACTCTTTGGGAGGGTAGGCACCCATAATTTCAAGGTCCAAGAACAAATGATTGTGGGACTCAGTGCCCCTCAGTGGTGGGCTCACTCTGTTTTGAGCCCTATGGGCTTGTGGGACACATATTTCCTACTGGGCCCTTTGTGGGTTTTAAGTGTTTGGCCCTCTAAGTGATTATGGTATGAAAAATATAATTAAAGATATAAAATACATTATTAAAAAAAAGAAGGAAAAATATGATTAATTAACAAATAAAATTAAATTATGAACCATGAAAAGGCTCAAATTATAACGCTAAAATTCAGTGGTTGGTATTAAAATTTAATAACTAATATTAAAATGCCATTGGTAAATATAATAGCCTTTGTTTTCTAGTGGCATTTAATATAATTTTTTTTTAATATTAAGAAATAAAAATAGTAATGCTATATGTTTGTTTTTAAAAAATACCATATAATAATACTTTTAACAACCATTTTTGTCTCAACAAGATCTCACTTCTTAAAAAATATATCTAGAAATGGAAAAAAAATTAAAAAAAAAAAAAAGACAAATGACATACAAAAAGTAAAAATAAGACTATAATTGGTTCTCAAAAATTTTGAGGGACAATACAAAGGAAATCAAATAGAAAGAAAAAATAGAAGAAAAATAAAAAATAATTTAAATTTAATAAATGATTTTTATACATTTATGTAAACTCATTTTATTTATTTCCCTAAAATGACATAATTTAAAAATATATAATTTTAAATTAATTTTAATTATATTAGATTTTTTTATATTATCTATACTAAAACCAAACATTAATTTTTTTTACATTTTTTTCTTTTTATAATATTTTCAGAAAGCAAACATAACATACTCAATCTACGGATCAATTATGTTAATCTTTGAAATAATCATATCTTTTAAAATAAAGGGAAAATACACCAAAGAGTGATAATATCTTTGATTGTAAAACTATGGCTAAAATATTTAAAGAATAATTTAAACTTGGAGGGCAAATATTGATGTATGATTAATTAATAATGAGATCTAGGTGTTATAATTCTTTATTATATGTACTGAGACTAACCTAATATTTGGGGAGAGGGAGCATTGACATTGATAGTGACCTCATGCCTTAAAGTTAGATGAAGCTTTAAACAATAAACACACTGAAGTTGACATCATACCCTAAAGTTAGAGGTCACACTTACACCCTAAATCAAAACCTAAGAAAACTGGCCAAAAAGTTAAATCAAATTAAAGTGGGAAAATGGGTTGATTCTTAGTGTAAAAGTTGGTAATCATCCTAGAGTGGATTTATTCATCAAAATTAAAAAAATTAATAAATTTCTAATGAAATATATATATGAAATTCTTCAATTTTCAAAACCCAAAAAAACCCACAACAAAAAAAATTGAGGAGAGAGAGAGAGGGGGGGAGATTTTAATTTTGAAATCCCCACATCCTAGAGTGGATTTATTCATCAAAATTAAAAAAATTAATAAATTTCTAATGAAATATATATATAAAATTCTTCAATTTTCAAAACCCAAAAAAACCCACAACAAAAAAAATTGAGGAGAGAGAGAGAGGGGGGGAGATTTTAATTTTGAAATCCCCACATCCTAGAGTGGATTTATTCATCAAAATTAAAAAAATTAATAAATTTCTAATGAAATATATATATAAAATTCTTCAATTTTCAAAACCCAAAAAAACCCACAACAAAAAAAATTGAGGAGAGAGAGAGAGAGGGGGGGAGATTTTAATTTTGAAATCCCCACATCCTAGAGTGGATTTATTCATCAAAATTAAAAAAATTAATAAATTTCTAATGAAATATATATATAAAATTCTTCAATTTTCAAAACCCAAAAAAACCCACAACAAAAAAAATTGAGGAGAGAGAGAGAGAGAGAGAGAGAGAGAGAGAGGGAGAGAGGGATGCAGCTTTGGGAAATGAATGGTGTCCAGGCAAGAAGTGACCCAGCAATAAAAGCATTGGCGAAGGATACAGCTGTGATAACACCATCCATACACTGTAGGGATCAAAGGCATGTGCATGGGGACACTACCCCTTTGTTCCCTTCATACTTTCCATTTGCAAACAGAGAGCCAGAGAACAAAAGAGTTGGGAGACCATTTGACATAGATTCTCTCCCCTGCTTCTAATGCTCATATCTCCCTTACTCTTTTATTTTTGTATACAATTTTGTCCTTTCATACACAAAAAATTATGACCCATATTACACCAATAACCTTACTACGTTCATATCCATATTTGCCCAAACAAGGTCACCAATGGTGATTCATTTATAACACATAAACGTGGTATCAAATTTTAAAAACTAGTCGATTAGGATAATATTTATATGAATTTTGTCACACGATGTTAATATGAGCAATGATGAGAATGTTGTATGTGAATAAGATTAATTAAAATATAAGCTATGATTGAGAATGTTTATTGGAATGAGAGCGACTAAAACATGTTTTTTTAGGATATGTTCAAAACATTGGAATAAAGAATGGAAATATAGAATTATTTAGTCAAAATTTTATTTCGATGAAAATAAATCTTATTTTTGTTAGGATTTTGATTATGAGATATATATATTAATTATTCGATTAAATGCTATAACAAAATTTGGTAAGAGAAAAAGAGATTGGTAATTGATATACAATATTTATGCCTTAATTTATGTATTTTATTTTTTAAAATTATAAATTTTAAAAATAATAATGGAAGATCATCAATATGGTCCTTAATTTTGTTCATTTTCTTATAAATTACTTAAAAATAATAATAAAAAAACTCTAGAGTTTCCATTGAAAGAGAAGTATGCTATCCATTTTGAGATTTGGAAATTAAATGGGTCTCCAAAGAAAAATTTAATTTTCAGCCAGAGGCTTCAAAATGTGAATTTTTTTTAACGGAAGAAGTATGAAACTTTCTCTACCCATTTTCACACCAACCAAACAGAGCCCAACAAAAACCATCACTCATTGCCCCACGGTTTACACCCACACCTACAGAGAAATGAACTGACATGTCCTTTTATCAACTCTTCTTTATTCCAAGTTACTCTCTCTTTTCAACTAATATTTAACGCACGTCCTGCTATAACTCTTTTTGGTAGCTCTGAAAACTCTGCAACTTTTCTCTCTCTTCTTCATTTTCTCTCTTTGATGGTGCAGGAAATGAGGTTTGAAATGAACCCATTTTCACTTCACAAGCACAACCACACATTTGTGAAGTGTGCTCTCTGTTTTGTGTTAATGGGTCTTGCTGTTCGCCTTTGGTTTTCTGATTCAATCAGATTTTCTAGTGTTGTGGATTCTGTAGAGACTCCTCTTGAAGGAAAAACAGAGTCTCTGGCTCCTGAAGAACAAAAGACACAGTCTCTGGAAGATTCTTTGCCCATTCAAACCCCAGTTTCAGTTGATTTTCCTGGAAATGATAACCAAACTTCCCAGAAAGGTGAGCCATTTTTCTCCCATTTTCTCTTTCTTTCTTCAAGTCATGCATGAATGAGAAAATTCGAATTGGTTTTTTTTTTTTTTTTCATTTTGTCCATAAAGATCTTTGAGTATAACTTCTCATTCAAACCAAAAAATAAAATCATTTTAGTAAGTTATAAAATTGCCTGTTTTTAGATCAAAATTGGATTTGTTTTTTCCTGTTTCCTTCTTTTTTTGATACCATGCGTGAATGTGGAGGCCTCGAATCACATGAAGTAAATGGGTGTTCTTTTCTTAAAAAGGGGGAAAAAAAATCGATGGGCTACTCCTTTTTTTTTCCCAGACCTGTTCAATTTTTTTCTTTTTAATTTTCCCAACTTCCATGCTAAGAAACCAAACAGGATATGGATTTTCCATTCTTTAATTCCTTTTTTTTCAATAATAAAGTAGATTAAACCTGCCTTTCTTCTGATTTTTCTGCTCATTTTCCCATATTTAGCAACTCTGCTTTCCATTCCTGAGAGTACTTATGATTTCATTCATCCAATTTTCCCGAGAAAATGAAAGGAGTTCACGAATAACCCAATTGTCTAATGGTAGTATCTATCATTGGGTATAGACAAATATGTCTACCATTAGATTGAATCTTTGTCTTTTCCCAGACTTCTATGTGTGCTATAATTCATATTTGGTGGGTTGTTTTTGAGTTTAATCTGTATGCCCTGCAACCTCACTGATAATGATTTCATTTCTGCAATCTAGATTCAGCAAAATGTGATATTTTCACTGGAGATTGGATCCCAGACCCATCAGGTCCAGTTTACACTAATGAGAGCTGCCATGCCATTGAAAATCATCAAAATTGTATGAGAAATGGCAGACCGGATTCCGGGTATTTATACTGGAGGTGGAATCCAAGAGACTGTGAGCTGCCCAGGTTCAATCCAGAGAGATTTCTCGATTTAATGAGGAATAAATCTTGGGCTTTTATCGGGGACTCCATTTCTCGCAATCATGTGCAGTCACTGCTTTGCATTCTATCACAGGTATCCTGAAAATCTCCCATCTCCCTTGTGTTGATTTCTCCTCTAAGAATTGTTTTATTTTTCAGTTGGTTTTGCATAATTTTCGGCATTGTTTGTTGGTTGATTACCCACCTACATTTCTTATTTCATCAGAACGAGTAGAAGAAACTCAGGATCATTACCAGAACTTGTCTGTGATTCATCATTTCCTGTGTCATCTTGTGATTTAAGGCATTCCCTTCTATCTAAGGGTTCTATGGTGGATCTCCTTTGGACTGTTCCATCAACCTCTTACTCAGATGGAGCTGGGTCCTGGTCCCTGACTCCATGGTCAAAGGTTGAGACATTAGGGCAAGGCTTGGTGGCTTGTGTGGTCCGTTTTTTTTTTTCTCAATATTCCCTTTGATGCTGCTAAGTTATGTGAAGATTTTGATTTCATTGTGGATGACAGCTTCCAGTTTTCTTGTAAATTTCTCCTTTTAGAGGCTGAAAAGTCATTTTCCGAGCTGGGTTTCCCACCAAATTACCATGTGGAATGATTTTCCTCGGTTTGATTCCGTTTCCATGCCCTCCTCTTGTCTTCTCTGGAACTTTAATGGTTGATGAACCATCCTTGTTGCTTGGGCTTTATTTGCAATCAATGCGATAAGAACTATAGATTGTTACTTCTAACCAACAAAGCTGCATTCTACACCTACCCCACATGGTGTTTTGTTCTAAATGACATTAGTCTGCATCTTTTTGAGAATTGTTTTAGCTTTTTTAATGGCTATCGATCAAATTCTGGTTACTATATGCTGCAGGTAGAAGAAGCCGTTGAGGTCTACCATGATGAGGAGTACAGATCCAAGAGATGGCACTTTCCTTCCCACAACTTCACCCTTTCAGTGATTTGGACCCCTTTTCTGATAGAAGCCGATATATTTGAAGACATCAATGGAGTTTCCTCATCTGATGTTATGCTTCATCTCGACAAACTCGATAAAAATTGGACTGAACAGTACAAGAGCTTTGACTATGTGGTGATTGCTGGTGGGAAATGGTTTCTCAAGACTGCTATCTACTATGTGAATGATACAGTCATGGGCTGCCATTACTGCCCTGGAAGGAACTTGACTGAGCTTGGGTTTGAGTTTGCGTATCGGAAAGCACTCCAGATGGTTCTCAACTTTGTCACAGGGTCCGATCACAAGGGCTTTGTATTCCTTAGAACTACCACACCAGATCACTTTGAGAATGGAGAGTGGTTCAGTGGAGGGACATGTAAAAGAATGGTACCCTTCAAAGAAGGTGAGATAGATATGCGAGATATAGACAGGATAATGCGTGATATCGAGCTGGAAGAATTTGAGAAGGTAGTTGCAGATGCAGGTACAGAAAGGGGTGTGATTCTGAAACTATTAGACACTACCCATCTTTCGTTGTTGAGGCCAGACGGGCACCCGGGGCCTTACAGGCAGTTCCATCCATTTGCAGAGGATAAAAATGCAACAGTGCAGACTGACTGTCTGCATTGGTGCTTGCCAGGGCCTATAGATTCTTGGAACGATTTGGTTATGGAAATGCTGGTTAATGGTTGAACACTTCGACTTCCTAAGCAGATTTTGTTTAACTCTGATTTTCATGATTTTTGAGATTCTTATAGCTTATATAACACAGGTTCTCACCATGGGTGATCAGAACCAATGATCACCCAGCGATGCCCCAGCCCTTGGGAAGCTGTTGGCCTGCAAAACTATTTATCCGATACCAAATTTTTTTACCATACTACCAAATTATACCCTGTCCATCCATATCCTTGTGTCATTTCTATATATATTAAAAAAACAAAAGAGGTCTGATTTTTGTTATACATTATTTGAGTAGTGTTAAGAGGGCATGGAGTCTGTTTCCATCCCTGGGCATTACCTCTCAATATTTCATAAAAAGATAAGACATTCTTGATGTTGATGCACCAGCGTGGATAGAAAAACAACCCATATGGCAAAACTACAACTCCAAACTTGTACCTGAATACTAGCCATTTAGGTTGCCTTTGATATGTAGTTTTTATAACAAGGAATTTTGCATTCCCTTTCTCATTCTAAAAAACAATCTAAATACATTAAAGAAAAGGAAATAAATTTGATTTTTCATTCTCTATTCCGACATTCCAAACATAGTCTCACTTGTTTTTCGGGATAATGAGAAAATTAATGGAACCATGTTTAGGCTAGAACCTGGGCATGTTCATAACATTAATGGCTATAAAGCCCACATATATTGTCTTGGATGATATAATTTACTATTATCAGAAATTGATGCTAGAGAATGGACATCTTCCTAATGACTACAGAGACTTAAACTATCAATTATCTTAGATGATAATAGTCTCATTTCTGGCATGAAGCAATAGACCAAAGATTTGTGGTCGAAGCAGAGGATCGATAACTTGAACCCTTAATGCCCATCAAGGATGTTTCTATCTAGAGATCTCTGTCTCGATGATTGTTTCGTGAATTCAAAACCCATGTTGGGTTGAATGAGCACAACACAAATTAGCCATTGCCAAGCATGAAATGAGACAAGGCAACCATGGAGTGACTAACAGCAAAAGCTAATCACAAGAATCAGGGTTGAACAACCAAATCTATTGAACTTAGCTCAGAAGTTTTGGTTCAAACTGTCAACATTATTCAACAAAAATTCCATGCCCCAAACTGCAACTTAAACACAAGTTTGCGTATTATATCCAACAAAAGCAGACCTCAAGTCCTTGACACAGGCTTAAACCAAATTTGAGACGAGAAGGCACCAAATCCCTTGTTTCTACTTGTTTGTTGATCCCTGGTCATTCTTCACCTTCTCCGGGCTAGGGAACAAATCCTGCAAACCAAAGATTACATGATATTAGTCCAAGTGTCACTCCTGAAACAACCTGTGCAATAGTACTCCGAGTTCAGTAGCCGAGGCTACAAATACATTGCCATGACATTGAAGAAAGGTTAGATCTTATCACCAAAGGACTTATTATTTTCTTCTGTTACTATCATTTCCAAGAGCTAAATTTCCAAAAACACCAGAAGGAGCCTAAAAGATGTTTTCCTGCGTTGTTTCATAAATGCCACCAAACTTGAACACGGTATAAAGTGGTCACCATAAACCGATCCTCCGAATGTTGGGAATGGGCAAGTATTAGGTCTATGGTAGACCAAGAACTTGGATTGGATTTTCTTATACAGTCGAGAATTTACGCAAATGACCTCAAGTACACAGAAATAAACCAAATCGAATGTTCAAGACTCAGTTTTGAATCAATTATAGCTACATTTTTTTAGGGTATTGCAAAATCAATTCAATTAATGAAGCAATCATCAAATTCTAGAATTTGGGACCAAATAGTATACTTGTTGTTGAATCACCCACTTGAATTACAGTCTGGATCAGAACCTAGGCGGGTAAACTCCAACACCCTAATCCTCCTCCGTTCGGTAGCCAAGAAAATGCTGGAAAATAAAAGAAATAAAGAATCTTATAATCCTAAATTTACGACATCATTTTACTCCCCTCCATTCGAATAAACCCAATCGAACTACAGTGAACAAAACTTGTAATAACTAAACACAAGATCGAAAATCTGTTTCCTTTTCTTTTCCTTAGTTTTCCCAGCAACGAAACAGATCCACAGATTGAAATGGCCCAAATTTCCAAACCCTAATTTTTTTAACCAACCCAATTCCAAACCAGATCCATACTTACCCACCAAAAAATCTCCCGAAGGAAAATAAAAAAAGAAAAAATATATTAACGCAATAGAAAGAAATCTAGGGTTTTGAATTTTGTTGGGAATGAGAAATGCTCACGTCTTTAACGATGATGTAGTTGATAATAGTGACAGGCACAGCTATCGCTGCCAATATGGCAACTGGGCCAGTTAGCAGACTCCATTTTCGGTATATCATCTTCTTCTCTTCCTTTTCTTCTTCTGCCACCTCTTTTTCTGTCGAGCCAAACACCGAAGAACACCATAGAAACGGTATTAATTGGTAGTGTTTTGGGCCTGATCCTGGGCCTGGGTTAGCAGTTCGAGTTGTGCCCAAACCTTTACTCCTGCGGGGCCTATATCCTTAGGCCCAGTACAGGTTTAGCCCAGTTTTATGGTTAGATTTTTTCTATGATGCACCCAACTTTGATCTAGTTTAAGGGCTTAAATTTACTTAAACCTTAATGTTTGATGTAAATACATCCAATCATTCAAATTTCGTGGATTAACACTCATATAAATTTATAAAATTAATTTTATAAATATTTTAAATGAAAAAAATTTAGGTAGATGTATTTAATAATTCTTTTAAAAAATAAATTTATGTACGAAACACATCTATAGGAATAACGGACAAAATTTGAAATTAATGGTGGCTTTTGATTGACAAAAGTACCTTTAGAAAGTATTTTTGAAGTAAACTTATACATTTGGTAGAAATTATGAAACATTTTTTAAAAAGTTGAAAACACTTGCACTTTTTTTTTGGAGAAACATTTGATAAATGATTCTTTTAAAAACATTTTAAAAAAACACTTTCAAGAAAAAGACCACCAAACGTACTCTTATTGAAAGTACTTTTGAAAAAAATCACTTGATAAGTGATTTTTTAAGAATCATTTCAAGTGATTCTCCATCATTATAAAAATGATACTGAAAAGTTTACCATACATCTAATTTTCACAATATAAAGCTTCAAAGCATTAAAAAAACTACTTATAATTCTCTCAAAATCACTTCCAAAAAGACTCTAACTTATTAGATTTGAGAAAACAACTCTTTTTTTTAGTTTTTTTTTCTTTCATTCAAAATGTAATTTAATCGTAAATAAAAATAATGCCATTAGTGACTAGGAGTGAAGTCACATAAGGCTTACATGAGCAAATGAACCCCTCGGGAGTTTGGAAAACAAATCTTCTTTAATGAGGATTTGATCATTTTCTTTTAAATTTACGACTATCACAAAATTATGTGGATAATGTTTTCTTTTTTATTTTTTTTATTTTTTTTAATCCCAAAATAAATTATTATTCTTATCATATCAACTTACTTTCTAACTCCCACACTCATTGTAATCATTGAACATTTTTTTTTTCAGGTTTTATATCAATTTTCATATCTATTCATAATATGGCAAAATTTATTAATCTCTCGAATTATAGCCATTCGATTTAGGCAAGATCTGAAAAATACAGATGTTTTTCAAAAAAAAAAAAAAAAGAAAAAAAAAGAAAAATGAAAAAAGAGAAAGTAAAATTTTTGACACCCTAAGAGCCCTAAACCCCAAACTCAGTACAACTCTTCTGAGGACAGCCCAATAGTGGGGCCCAATCCAAAATTATTTTCCGCGTAGGTCCAAAAAGTAATAAACGCGGGGACCAATGGACCATATAACCTAGATTAAACACCTACATTATTATTATTACTTTTTTGGATTAAGTTAAGATACGGCATGACACGGTGAGATGTTTTTGAAAATAAAATAATAAAAACAATTGAAAATATATATTTTTTCCAACATTTTTTAAGCACTTTATTACAAGTCATGCACTTATACGTAGTCGACTCATGAAGGGTCGTAGACTTTATTTGATAAAAGAAAAAAAAATATTAATTGTCTAAAATATTTTATAGCATGGTAGCATCCAATCAATAAGACAACTAAATATTATCTTGTCTTGTCTTGTGGAAATTGACGGTACGACTTCATATGCTTTTGACATTAATAAGACAAAAATAAATTATTATCGTGTTTCTAACACTACCAAATTTTTTGTGATAAATAATATTTATCGAACTACTATTTTTTCTAAAAATCTAAATGGATAAGATTTGAAATGCATTGAATTTGAATTCATATTCAATCCATAAAGGCAAAATTTGAAATCATATTAACCTCACAACAAACCTAACTTTAATATCATATTCAACTATCAATTTTAAATTTTAAGTTTGTAGAATTTGGACTTGAGTTCATATCATGTTTTTTAATAATATTATATCTTAATCACTAAAAGGATTATCAATATCATCGTTAATCATGATTATCATCATATTTAATTTAATTCTATTATTTTTATTATATTTAATATGATTTTTCCATATTATAAAAATACAGTGGATACATCCCGTCCTATAGGATAGATAATACATATTATAAGATATGGATTACAGGTTTTAACCATATTTGATTTTATTTTGTATATTTTAAAATAAATTAAATATGAAAAAAATATTAATTGTGGACCCCTATTTTGGGGTGTATTTTTTTGCAGATTATTTTGCTAGGTGGAGGGCTCTTAAAGAGCCACGTGTTGCCTCAAGAGAGGTTGTTGGGGAATCACAATGGTGGGTGGAGGATGCAATGAGGAAAGGACACGTGTGAGAGAATATTCTTAGGTGGTTTTTGAAGATTTAGAGGAGCGTATTTTGTTATAGAGAGAGTGAGACCGTTAAGTAGAGGAGGAGTGAGATAGCTTGGAGAGAGAAAAAAATCAGCTAGCCAGAAACGAGTGAGGAGCTTTGGAGAGAACCAGAAAGGGAGGTGGAGGGTTTAGAGGGGTATTTTCTTTTAGAGAGTTGGGTTATAGAGGAGCGTGTGGGTGGTTTGAGGAAGAAGAAAACTCGAGCAGGAAGGATAGCTGGGAAAAGGAAGAGAGAGAGAAAAAAAAAACCAGGAGAGGAAGAAAAAGGATGGCTTGCTAAGTTCTTGCCGACATTGCTGGAGAGGATCATTTTCAAGTATGTTTATTGTGGATTTCCCATTCACTTCAACTGGTATGCTTTTCTTCTCTTTTCCTGCTGATTCTTGGATGATGTTTGACGGTTGGGAGTAAGCATGTTCATATTTTTTTTTTTTTAATGATTCTTGTTGAGGATTAGTTTGGCCTTGTTTCAGTTTCCCCATAAGATATTTCCAACCATGTTTTGATTTTTATTTGGTACTCATTTGATTTCACTCACCCTCATCTAAGCCTGTTGATTAAAATGTGAAGCACGACTTGTACGGGTTCATTTTTTGTCTCTACCCTTTGTGCTATATTTTGTTGTCTTCCTTTGTTCTTGGTGTCCGTCCATGGTGAGCATCAGTTTTCTCATCTTTGCTTGAGAAAGCAAGGAACCACGAAGTATGTATTCTCAGTCTGTGGGTATGAAGACCTGTAACATGCTTGTCATGGCTAGGTGACTTTATACATGTATCTGTTAGGCATGTGAACAAGGAAATCTAGATCGGGGTGGCCTTTTCCGGAGGTTGTATGAGAATTTTCAGTGGGCTTTCTGAGTTCATTCAACCTCTGGGTGCCTTTGCTGTTGAGAATCCACAGTTTAGGGATGATTCGGAGAGTAATGTCATGTGTTGGCTATTATATGAGCTAAGATCTGTAGAGATTATAAAATCGGCTAATCTTCTTAGTCCTGAAGCTGAGAGTGCATTGATGAGACACATAAGAAGCCCTTTAGACAATGAATTGGTTCCAATCTCTAAATTCTGGGACACTAAGAGAATTGTTTATGAACTTAGTAGTGTCTACAGAAGTCGCAATGATATATCAATTTTTTGGATCCTTGAATGAAACAAATTTGAATCTTTTTGTTGAAGAACATCCCCTGGGCCAATGATGAGACTACTACTTCCACCTGGTGCCGCTCCTTACAAGAAGATGATCATGCTGTAATAAGACCATTGATACCACATAAGCCATCATATGTCATGTCAGCCGAGTAGGCCTACCATGGGCTGCTTTCTGTGGCGGAGATCACCAACAATGCCTTTAAGCCCTCATCCACGATGATCAAATGCGACCTATGCCATGGAAAATACATGCTTGTTGTTTGATGAACAAGGGTGACGCGGTGCTCAAGGATGTGAATGCTGATGAAGCCACTATCTTCCCCATTTCCCACGCAAAACCATTGTAAAACCATTCTCACATCTCCCTACCCAGTCTACCTCTCATACCCATTTCTCTCACTACACATAGTTCCACTCAACACCAAACCTTATAAACCCATTTAATTTCACCACCCCTTTCATACCCACCAAACCTGTGCACTGCCCTCAACACTTTATCATCTCTCTTGGCGTCTCCGACTTGAAGAAGAACTACAAGTCCACACCGACGTTGCAGCAGTTCTACACAGGCGACCTATTCGTTGTCGCCTCTGACGGCTCCTTCATTGTTTGCGCCTACGACGATGCCATCAAAGTCATGGACTCCTCCAATATTTCAATCAATTGTAAAACGTTAATGACGAAACCCACTCTCACCAGCTTGCATTTTGCTTTTGCTCTCTTCATCCTCCATTTCTTTCTACTCTGCGCTTCTACGAGTTTTGATTTGGAAGCTTTGATGGTGTTCAAAGAAAGTGTCGATGTTGCTAACAAGCTCGCTACCTGGAACGTAATGGTTAATCCGTCTAGCTGATAAGACGTTTCCTATCTCCAGAACAGAGTGTCTCGCCTCGTGCTCGAGGGTCTCGACCTACAAGGTAGTTTCCTGCCCCTTGTATCTCTCACTCAACTTTGAGTTCTGAGTCTCAAGCGAAACCATATCTCTAGCCCTATTTCGACTCTCTCTAACCTCATTGCTCTAAAGCTGCTTTTTATTGTATTGTATTTCCTGAGTGAAAGAATATACATCAGTGCCTTTATATAGGAGGCATGTGTGTGCGGTATAAGTAACCTAACTGGGCCTAAAGCCCATAACATAATATACCCATAATATACATTAACAGCCCCCCTTAAACTCAAGGTGGATATGAGACCAACTTGAGGTTGTCAATTAAATCACGAGTGCGTCTTGTAGGAAGTGACTTGGTGAACATATCTGCAAGCTGATCTTGGAGGAGACGAAGAAAAGCTTAAGAGCACCATGGACAAGATGATAACGGATAAAATGACAATCAATCTCAATGTGTTTAGTCCGTTCATGAAAGACATCATTGTGAGCAATATGAATGGCACTCTGGTTGTCACAATAAAGGGGAGTAACAGAGGAGGTGGACACACCTAAATCCTTAAGAAGCCATCTTAGCCAAAGGAGCTCAGATGTGGTATCAGCAAGGGCACGATATTCTGCTTCAGTACTGGAGCGGGCCACAAAAGTTTGTTTCTTACTTCTCCAAGAAATCAAAGAAGAACCAAGAAGGAAGCAGCAACCTGTAGTGGACCTGCGATCAGTAGGATCTCCTGCCCAATCAGCATCAGAGAATGCACATAGTACAAGAGGAGATTGAGCTGAGTAGAAAAGGCCATGAAAAATGGTACCCTTCAGGTATCGAAGAATGCGCAGAACAGCAACATAGTGAGTTGATTGTGGAGCAGACAAATACTGGCTCACCTGATGAACAACATAGGAGATGTCTGGACGAGTAACTGTGAGATAAACTAAGCTGTCAACCAATCGTCTGTAAAGAGAAGGATTGAACAATGGTTTCCCCCCGGAGGGTGTCAGATGCGCATTAAGTTCGACTGGAGTGTCAACATTCTTACTGTCAGTGAGTCCGACTTGAGACAGCAGATCAGAAGCATACTTGGCTTGAGTAATATAAAGACCATTTGTGGAATGAGTAATTTCAAGACCCAGGAAATAGCTGAGATGTCCAAGATCTTTCATCTCAAACTGCTGACTGAGAAAATCCTTGAGTTCTTGAATGCCACTAAGGTCATTACCAGTTATGATCATATCATCCACATATAGAAGAAGCAAAATAGTGCCTTTATCAGTACGACGAAGAAATAAGGCAGAATCATACGGACTGACAGTGTAACCCAAGTGAAAAATAGTGGAGCTGAACTTGGCAAACCAAGCTCGTGAGGCTTGTTTAAGACCATAAAATACACGTCGAAGATGACAAACCTTGTTTGATTCAACAGAGAGACCAGGAGGAGGTTGCATATAGATTGCTTCACTCAGATCCCCATTAAGGAAGGCATTTTTAACATCCATCTGAAAAAGGTCCCAATGACGAGCAGCAGCAACAGCTAAGAGAGCACGAACAGATGAGATACGAGCAACTAGAGCAAAAGTCTCTTCATAATCAATCCCATATTCCTGTGTAAAGCCTTTGGCAACAAGACGAGCCTTGTAGCGCTCAACGGATCCATCAGAGAGAGTCTTGATCTTATAGATCCACTTACAACCAACCACAGACTGTCCAGGAGGGAGAGGAACCAAGTCCCAAGTATGGTTTTTGGTTAATGCATCAAGTTCCTCTTTCATAGCAATCTGCCATAAAGGGTCAGTAGAGGCCTCATGATAGGTTTGAGGCTCGTGAAGTGTAGCAAGGGTAGTGTAACAATGATAGTCAAGTAGGTGTGGAGGAATGGATCTTACCCGGGTTGAGTGGCGAGGTGGAATGTCTTGTGGAGGATCTTCAGGCAGAGTAGGAGCAGGGGACCCAGTCTCAAAGTGGGGTAGCTCGTCATCAATCTGTTCATCTGCAACTTGTCTAGGAGAAGCATAAAAAATATCTGGAGAGAAGTCCAAAGGAGGATCAAAAGTATTTGTAGAAGGAACAAGAGACTCATCTGGAAAGATTTCTAAAACAGAGGAGTTAGTCAAGGAAGAACGAAAATGAGAGAGTTCAACAAACAATCGATGTTCCTAAAAGACAACATTACGAGAAACACGAAGACGATGAGAGACAGGATCATAACACCTATACCCCTTTTGAGTTTCACCATAACCAAGGAAACAACAGAGTCTAGAGCGAGGCTCAAGTTTGTTGTGCTCATGAGACTAAAGAAGAACAAAACAAGCAGATCCAAATGAGCGAAGGTGATGATAGATAGGGGGTGACCTAAAGAGACGCTCATACGGAGTCTGATTATGGATGACAGTACTTGGAATACGGTTAATTGCATGAACAGCATGAAGAGCCGCTTCACCCCAAAATGGGGCAGGAATTTTGGCAAAAAGAAGCAGAGCACGAACAGTGTCAAGAATATGACGAAGTTTTCTTTCGGCTCGACCATTTTGCTGAGAGGTACCTGGACAAGTTAGATGATGTACAGTGTCATAGGAATGTAACAGAGCTTGAAACGCATGTTGAGTATATTCAAGAGCATTATCAGATCGAAAGGTTTTGATACGTTTGGAGAATTGTGTTTCAACCATTTTTGCAAAATTGCTATATATTGATAAAATTTCGGAACGAGATTTCATAGGGAAAATCCAACTATAACGAGAATAATCATCAATAAAAACAACAAAGTATCGAGATCCACCAATACTAGCAACAGGAGAAGGTCCCCAAACATCAGAATGAATTAACTCAAAAATACTATTAGAAATGGATTCACTGTTATTAAAAGGCAAAGCTGGCTGTTTTCCTAACTGATAAGAAGTACAATAAAAAATGTCTTTAGACACAGAACCCAACAGACCCCTAGACACTAACTGTTGTACCCGAGAAGATGATGCATGACCAAGACGAGAATGTCAAAGTGCAAGAGAAGGTAAGGAAGAAACTGCAGCAGCTGCAGTAGCAATAGAAACAGGAGCAACAGGTGGAAGATGAAGATTGCTCACGGGAAACATACGCCCAACTCTAGGACTGGTCCCAAGCTCCTGCCCTGTCCTCGGATCCTGCACAATACACCCAGAATAGTAAAAAATAAGGCGATAACCTAGTTCAGCTAATTGTTCCACAGAGCACAAATTATAGGATAGGTCAGGAACATGGAAGACTCCAGGAGCAGAAAGATTAGAGGTTGAAACAAAACCTAGACTATTCCCATGCATGGTGGAACCATCAGCTATATGAATATTTAGAGGATGTGGTGCAGGGTCAAGTTTGGAGAATAGGGATGAGTGAGGTGTCATGTGATTGCAGTAGGCAGAATCAAAAAACCAAGTTTGAGACTTACCAGGTAGAACAGATAAGGCAGTGGAAAGAGATGCATTACCAGCCATACGAACAACCTGAGCTATGATCTCCTGTAGTTCAGTGGAGGAGAGGTTGATAGTAGATCCAGAAGACTTGGACTCAACTGAGGTGGAAGCCATTGGCGGAGTAGGCTCAATATTAGCAACAACAGCAGTAGATTTGTTACGACGGTAACAAGTCTCAATGGTGTGGCTAGAACGCTTGCAATAGTTGCAGAACTTTTTGTTGGTCTGCTTGCGACGATTGCTAGAGCCATAAGAATCACCTGATTGCTGGGGTTGCTCTATGAGTGGAGTAGATGGAGTAATAGCCAAAACATTGAGCTTATTTTGGGCTTGAAGGGTTGCAAGACGAGCTTCTTCTCTAACCAACTCATTTACAGCAGTATCAAGAGAGGGAGCAGGACTGCGATTGAGTAGCTGACCACGAATGGGCTCAAAGTCCTTGTGAAGTGACATCAAGAATTCATTGAGGCGAAATTCATCTCTAATGGAAGCATATTGCTGAGCATCTTTTGAGCATGTCCAAGTTGGATCAGAAAGGTCAATTTGGTCCCAAATAAAGCGAAGCTGATCATAATAGTCATTGATCGATTGCCCTGGTTCTTGCCTGAGTTGATGTAATTCAACCACTAACTGATATTTCAGGGATCCATGAGTGGTGGAGTACCTTTTGCCCAACATATCCCATGCAGATTTTGCATCATCAAAGCTGCCCATCAGATTGGAAATAGAGGGAATGGAAGTGTTCCGAATCCATGTGAGGATCATGTGGTTATGACTATCCCATTCAATCATGCGATTAAGAAAAACAATGTCTCCTTCACTTGCTCCCTTGACAGGAATAGTCATTGCACCAGTACAATAATGCCAGAGCATGCGACCCTTAAGAAAACTGCATATAGCTTGAGACCAAGATAAGTAATTTTTATTTCCCTCTAATACAGTATTGATGGGACGAGAAAGAAAAATATCCTTTTTATCCATTTAGAGACACAATATGCAAAAACAGACTGCAAAAGTGAAATATACGCGAAAAACTGGGTAAGGAGAACCTGGTCAACCCCGGAAAAGTCAACGGTCAACATCGGTCAAAGTCAACGGTCAACGCCGATCAAAGTCAACGGTCAACACTAGTCAACGGTCAGCTGGTCAACAGATGATGTGGAGATGATGTCAGCTAGGGCTAGTGTGGCATTGACACGTCATTAGTGGTGACGTAGCTAGGGCTGACGTGGCAGAGAGGATGACGTCAGCAGAACAAGCCTGGTGAGTGGAGGCACGTGAGGGCTCCAATGGCGACGAGGTTTCCACGAATGTGTAGATCGGCGTTGGACGATCTTAGTGGTACCGTCAAAATTGAAATTGGAGCAATATTCGCAGCGGTGATGCGAAAAACAGTGATCTTGTGCGGTGTGAAACTCCTTAAGGACGGTGGCTACAAGTCCGGAACCCAAGGACGACGCCTGGATGACGTCGGAGGTTCAACGGCAAAAGGCTGTGGCGGCAGTTGTGATGGCAGAAGCGTTAAAAAGAAAGGAAGTCACACTAATGAAGACAGACTGTTAAGAAAGGGTCAGAGCAGTGGCTCTGATACCATGTTAGAAATACTGAAAGATTGTATTGTATTTCCTGAGTGAAAGAATATACATCAGTGCCTTTATATAGGAGGCATATGTGTGTGGTACAAGTAACCTAACTGGGCCTAAAGCCCATAACATAATATACCCATAATATACATTAACACTTTCTTACAATGAGTTTTCGGGGGAGTTTCCTGCTTCCATCCGTCTCTTTTCTGACTGTAACGTCTCGATTTGTCTCACAACAACTTATTGGGCTAGATTTCGGCGACAGTCAACCACTTGGCATATTCATACACTACGTCTAGAAGAAAATCGATTTTTCGGCAGCATTACAGGTTTGAATATCCCGAATCTACAAGACTTCAACGTCTTCGAACACTGTCTCGTCGGTGAAATACCATAAACTCTTTCCGTGTTCCCTATGTCTGTCTTTTACCGAAATGCGGTTTTCTGTGGATCTCTCATGCCAACATGTAAGAACGTCGTGGGTGACGCAACGAAACCTGGATCCGATGGCGCAATCGCATCGTCGGTGATTCCTAGCGGAAATCCAACAATAGTTGCCTCCTCGCCGAGCTCAATACCGATATCCACAACGCCAATCCAACCACAAAATACTCGGCGACATATTGGTGCCCAACAAGTCTCTCTTACCTTAATTGAATTAGGCGTAGCGGACGTTTTGGGAGGAAAATGGTGGCAATCAACTTTGTGACTAGGGATAATGCGAGGATGGTAGCTGCAGTCACCAACCTCTCAGTGCGACACCTGTTGCACTTCGGGCCTGCATGCATAATTCCAAAATTGCATGGCCACCCTCTTATACTCATTTTCCAAACTCATATATTTCTTCATCCATCTTTATGCATGTCTTTAAAAATTGGTTTTCAAAAGAATCTTGTTTCGACTCCACATTTTTTCATCCTTAGAATTTTTAGGTCTCAAAAATCCCATTTTCAATAATTTGCTGCCATTTCTTTCGACAAGCAATTTTCACATTTTCCTTGATTTTAAAAATGTTTTAAAATAAGCAATAATTTAAAAGTTATGAAGTTAATTTATGCAAAAATAAATCGGGCTTTGGTGGGGGCCCAACTTTGGTGACGTTTTCTCTAAAAAATAAATTTGAGTAAAGAGTGATATCTGATGATTTCTTACTCTGTTTAGCGACATATGTAACATATTTTATGTTCATTATTGTTCATTAACCTCATTTCATGATAGCGCATTATCGCTTGCAGTTAAGGAACAGTAGCACTCTCACTTTGATTTTTCTTTATGCATGCTTTGGCTTCCAGTGTTAAATCATTTTTGTATCCATTAACTTCCTTACCAATTGTCATACTTGCTTCGTCTCATTAGTAGAGACCCATTTTTAGGGACTTAGAGGGGTGCTACGGTCTTTATCGTACCTTCCCAATAAGAAACTTGATCCCCGACCCCATATTTGGTTTTTTGCAAACCATCTTTTCTAAATAAGGAGTCACATTTAGGGTTTTCTTTATATTTTATTTACCTTTTAAAAATAAAACAAAAATAAGTGACGACTCCTAGTCATTTTCTGAAAAATAAATATTTTTCAAATAAAAAGCAAGTTCGCTATCGAGTGGAAGTGCATGAGCAGAAATACAGGTTCCATATTAATATTTAACCATTTTTTTCTTAAAATAAAAAATAACTTATACTTAATTAATTAACAGTTCTTTTTTCTTTTTGCCCATTTAGGAACTAACCCCTAGCCTTTAGGCCGTATCATATTTGTTTTAATAAAAGAAAAAAGGTGAATGAAGCCTTATTGATGAGATGAGGTGATAACATATGCCTTACGCTTCACTTACGTCACATCTTCAAATGTTCACATCAGACAAAAAATAAAAAATAAAAAATAAAAACGGACAATTGTGCTTTGGACCCAATTGGGCCTAAAATAATTGATGGGGAGGATATGAAATATGAAGAGTCCAATATACCCTTCAAAACTATATTCTAGCATAATATTTGACAAACTTTTTTATCTTAATTTTATTTAATAATTATTCTGAAAATTTATTATTTTTAGAAAACTAATTTTATAAAAAATATATATTTTCCAAGCTGTTTGATTTTTAAATAATAATAATAATAATAATTTATTTTTATTTTTTTGGAAAATGGTGTATTTTTTTTCAAATCACTAAATTATATTAAATTATATTAAGATTTACAAAAGGAATAAAATTTAAATTAATATTTTTCTTTTTTTTTTTCATAGTGAGTAAAGGTCATTTCTAAAAAGATAACAAATTCATATTATTTTTTCAATTTTCACACTTACTCTAGGTCTTATGCTTGGTGAATTTATATGGACCAAAGCTTAAATTTTGGGTCCAATTGGGTTCAAAACACAATTATCCCAAATAAAAATCCAATAATAATATTAATAAAATAAAATAAGGCAAAAATCGAGTTCCACACTGTCCTCCACAGCCCTCCAACGAGGAAAACCAAACAAACCCTTACACTGTGGGCCTCACATGTTGCCATGCATAACCTCACAGGTCACAATCCCCCCAAAAAGGACCAACGACTACATATACACCGCTACTACCCACTTCCTCTCCTACTCCAGCTCTCCTTTTCAATCATTTCTCCACCCAGCTTTTCTGGTTTTTCTTCTTCTTTTTTCCATCTTCAATGGCTGAAAAACCTCCCCACATAGCCATTGTCCCGACCCCTGGCATGGGTCACCTCATCCCTCTCATTGAACTAGCCAAACGCCTCGTCACCCACCATGGATTCACAGTCACTTTCATCATCGCCAACGAAAATTCTTTTCTCAAAGCCCCAAAGGCCGTGCTCCAGAGCCTCCCTCCCAGCATAGACTCCATTTTTCTTCCTCCGGTTAGTTTTGACGACTTGCCGGCGGATACGAAGATCGAGACTATGATTTCTCTCACTGTGCTTCGGTCGCTTTCCCATCTCCGGAGCTCGCTGGAGTTGCTGGTTTCGAAGACTCGAGTGGCGGCGCTCGTCGTCGATCTCTTCGGAACCGACGCGTTCGACGTCGCGGCGGAGTTCGGGGTGGCGCCGTACATTTTCTTCACGTCGACGGCGATGGCTCTCTCGCTGTTTCTGTTCCTGCCGAAGCTGGATGAGATGGTGGCGTGCGAATTTCGGGACATGAATGAACCGGTGGCGATTCCTGGTTGCGTGCAGGTCCACGGCTCGGAGCTGCTCGACCCAGTTCAGGATAGGAGGAGCGACGCTTACAAGTGTGTTCTAAACCACACCAAGAGATATCGACTGGCTGAAGGGATAATGGTGAATAGCTTCATGGAGTTGGAGCCTGGACCACTCAAGGCTCTGCAGACACTAGAACCGGGTAAACCGCCGGTCTACCCGGTCGGACCGCTGACAAGGAGGGAGTCGGAGATGGGATCCGGTGAGAACGAGTGTTTGAAGTGGCTGGACGACCAGCCACTTGGCTCCGTCCTATTCGTCTCTTTTGGGAGCGGTGGGACCCTTCCCAGTGAGCAATTAAATGAGCTGGCCTTGGGCTTAGAAATGAGTGAGCAAAGATTTTTGTGGGTAGTGAGGAGCCCTAGTCGTGTGGCTGCTTCTCCATTCTTCAGTGTCCATTCTCAAGATGACCCTTTCTCTTTCTTACCTCAAGGGTTTGTAGATAGAACCAAAGGGCGGGGCCTCTTGGTGTCATCCTGGGCACCACAGGCTCAAATTCTTAGCCACGCATCCACCGGAGGGTTCTTGTCACATTGCGGGTGGAACTCCACTCTCGAGAGCGTTGCCTGCGGTGTCCCCATGATCGCTTGGCCGCTCTACGCCGAGCAAAAAATGAACGCAATAACATTAACCAACGGCTTAAAAGTGGCATTGAGGCCAAAGGTTAACGAAAATGGTCTAATCGATCGTAATGAAATTGCACAAATTGTTAAGGGTCTGATGGAAGGGGAAGAAGGAAAGGATGTACGCAGTCGAATGAAGGACCTTAAGGACGCCGCCGCAAAAGTTTTGAGCCCTGATGGGTCTTCTACAAAGGCACTCGCAACCGTGGCTCAAAAATGGAAGGCTCACAAAAATTATTAGAACAATATTTTTTTTTCCTTGTGTAATTCTATTTATATGTCCTTATATTTTAGGTACCTGTACATTAGGTTCTGTTTGTATATCTTCTTGCTGTTATAAATTATATGTATATTTTATTGAATTGTAGCAGGTGAGTTGAGTGGACCCAACTAGTAATTCAATTAATGAAGCAGTCATCAAATTCTAGAATTTGGGACGAAATAGTATGCTTGCTGTTGAATCACCAACTTAAATTACAGTCTGGATCAGAACCTAGGCGGGTATTAATTGGAAGTGTTTTGGGCCTGGGCCTGGGTTAGCAGTTCGAGTTGTGCCCAAACCTTTACTCCTTTCTTCGGGGCCTATATGCTTAGGCCCAGTAGAGGTTTAGCCCAGTTTTATGGTTAGATTTTTTCTATGATGCACCCAACTTTGATCTAGTTTGAGGGCTTAAATTTACTTAAACCCTAATGTTTGATGTAAATACATCCAATCATTCAAATTTCGTGGATTAACACTCATATAAATTTATAAAATTAATTTTAGAAATATTTTAAATGAAAAAAATTTAGGTAGATGTATTTAATAATTTAAAAAAAAAAATTATGTACGAAACACATTTATAGGAGTAACTAACAAAATTTGAAATTAATGGTGGCTTTTGATTGACAAAAACACTTTTAGAAAGTATTTTTGAGGTAAACTTATACATTTGGTAGAAATTAGGAAACATTTTTAAAAAGTTGAAAAACACTTGCACTGTTTTTTGGAGAAACATTTGATAGATGATTCTTTTAAAAACATTTAAAAAAAACACTTTCAAGAAAAAGACCACCAAATGTACTCTTATTGTAAATGAAATTAACCTTTATTTTAATAGTCTAAATGATTTTAACTAAAGTATTTTTAGTTTGGAGTGTTTTTCAAAAGTACTTTTGAAATAAACCACTTGATAAGTGATTTTTTAAGAATCATTTCAAGTGATTCTCCATAATTATAAAATGATATTAAAAAATTTATTACATATTTAAGAGTGCTTTTGATAGCGATTTTATGAAGTGTTTTTAGCCTTTATAACATTTGAAAATTTTCATACTTTAAGTATTAAAAATGTTAGAAACACTTCATACGATCACTGTCAAACGCACTTTAATTTTCACAAGAAAAAACTTCAAAGCATTAGAAAAATATTTCTCTCTCAAAATCACTTCCAAAAGGGCTATAACTTATTAGATTTGAGAAAACAACTCTTCTTCTAACTTTTCTTCTTTCATTCAAAGTTTAATTTGATCGTAAATAAAAATAACACCGTTAGTGACTAGAGTGAACTCACATAAGGCTTATGGGAGTAAATGAAGCCCTCGAGATTTTGGAAAACAAATCTTCATTAACAAGGATTTGATTCTTTGCCTTTAGGTTTATGACTATCACAAAACTATGTAGTTGATTTTTGCTTTTTACCTTTTTTTTATTCCAAAATAAATTATTATTCTTGTCATTTCAACTTATTTTCTAACTCCCACACCAATAGTAATTATGGGCAAATTTAATTATTAAAAGTAGTTGGTCCAACAATTAACTTACTCATATTAATTATCTATTCATAATATGACAAATTTATTAATCTCCAAAATTATAGCCATTCGATTTAGTCAAGATCTGAAAAATACAAATATTTTCCAAAATAAAATATTTTTAAAAAAATTAAAAATTTTGACACCCTAAGACCCCTAGACCCCAAACTCAGTACAACTCTTCTGAGGACAGCCCAATAATGGAGCCCAACCCAAAATTATTTTCCGCGTAGGTCCAAAAAGGAATAAACGCGGGGACCATATAACCTAGATTAAACACGTACATTATTATTATTATTACTTTTTTGGATTTAGTTAAGATATGGCATGATACGGAAAGATGTTTTTGAAAATAAAATAATAAAAACAATTAAAAATATTTTTTTTCCAACATTTTTTAAGCACTTTATTACAAGTTATGCACTTATACGTGGACTCCATAAAGGGTCGTAGACTTTATTTGATAAAAGAAAAAAAAATTATTAATTGTCTAAAATATTTTGTAGCATGGTAGCATCCAATCAATAAGACAACTCAATATTATCTGTCTTGTGGAAATTGGGGCTACGACTTCACATGCTTTTGACATTAATAAGACAAAAATAAATTATTATTAATTTATTTTTAATCGAAACCACGTTTTTTATGATAAATAATATTTATCGAACTACTATGTGGACCCCCCCCCCCTCTTTTTTTTTTTTTTTTTTTTAGATCATTGGACTTTTTATTTATTTATTTTATTTATTACCATTGTTTTATTACATTTTAATGGTTTTTTTATTTTGATTTTTCCTGCCACCTTTGAGAGCAACCGGGAGGAATTGGACATCATTTCGTTTTGGAGTGGGGGATGACTTCTAGAAAACGAGTTGCATGGGACATATGACCACCTTGCCATAGTGGTGTTTGAGAATGGGGACTTGCTGAAGGGTGAGTAGTGGAGCCGTTAGATGCTCGCAAGGGAAGCTAGGAGAGGCGGATAAACAAAAAAAAGAAAAAAGGAAAATAGAGCAAGCGAGAGGAGAAAAAGGTTGTCCATGGGTGGGAGATTTTTTGAAGGTTTTGAGAGAAAAAAAGAGTTGTAAGGAGAATGAGCTGGAGTAAGTAAATTTGGAACTGAAAAAGAAGTCGAGGAGGGGCTCACCGGTTTTGTCCGGGTATGATTACAACATGCTCCATATTTCTCTACTTCACATTGTTATGTCCTACCTCCTATTGATTTTGAGTTCATTTTGATGCTCGATTGTGGACATTATATGTTGTGCCTGTTTGTGATGTTTTAGTTCTCCTCTGAGATGCCTAATCATGTTTTTATCTCTATTTAAAATGCATTTTGGTTTTGGGTTCACCCACTTACCATTTGAGCTAATTTGCCCTTTGATATATTTGTGCAATAAATTTATATATACTTAAACTTATTATATAAAGAAAATATTAAAAGAATATTTTAAAGAGCAAATTAATTATAATTATTTTATAATTAAATACAAAATCTTTTAATTAAGTACCAAAAATATAAAAATTATATAATTTTCTTCATAATGTTTTTAATATCATTAATAATTAATTAAATATTAAAAAATTATATATATATATATATATATATATATATCATAATTTATTTTATATTGTTTAATACAATTGAATTAAATGGATCATATTTTAATGTTAATATATATTTTAAAATTAGACATATTATAATCAAATATCATAATATTAGGTGTAATTTAATAATAAATGTACACTTATAAAATTCATGTTTTTATCGATGCATACGATATTATTATCAAATATGATAAATCATGTTATACATATATCAAAATTTTCAATAAAATAACTTCAAAATGTCTATTATACTTCTAATTATATTATTATGAGGTTTTCCTTACATTTTCATGAGTTTTTAACAATTTTAAGCTTACCGATATTTTTTTCCAAAATATCCGCCGATATATCTCCGATATATCCGTAAAATCGAAATACCGATATATTCGTGATTACCGATATTTTCATCCTTGGCTGTTAGAGATTAAGAGGATTTGGTTATGGGATACTAATTCATGGTTATGTGATAAAGCAAGGTTTGTGTCAGATAAATGTGTCAGTAGCGCACTTGTTGATATGTACGGAAAGCGCTCTTGCACATATGAGATGTCACAAGTGTTTGATCAAATGGATCACATGGATGTAGGATCTTGCAATGCTTTCATTTTTGGATTATCTCGGAATGGGCAAGTCGAGAGTTCATTGAGGTTATTCATGCAATTGAAGGACCGAGGGCTGAAACAAGCAAAAAGAAGTCAACAAAGTGTAGTTTTGATTATATATAACCTGTTATAAGAATCTTAAGCTTCTGCGTACACAATTAACATTTGGTGGCCATCCTTGGAGCATACATGCCCATATTCTTTTTTTTATCCTTTATGCTTACACGTTTTCACAAATTATTTTTTTAAAATAATTTTCAAAATTCCGGACTTTCAAATAATCTTTTTTTTTTTCACTTCAATTTTTAAATAATTTTCCAAAATTTCATTCTCGAAATAATTATCCAAAATTCCAAAATTAATTTTTGTTAAAAAAATGCCATCTTCGAATAAATTTTCCAAAAATTCCAAAATTCCAAATTTAATTTTTAAAATACCATCTTCAAATAAATTTTTCAAAAATTTCAATTTCCAAATTTAATTTTTAAAATGTCATATTCAAATAAAATTTCCAAAAATTCCAATTTTCAAATTTAATTTTTAAAATACCATATTCAAATAAATTTTCCAAAAATTCCATTTCCAAATTTAATTTATAAAATTCCATCTTCAAATAAATTTTCCAAATATTAAAATTTCCAAATTTAATTTATAAAATGCCATCTGCAAATAATATTTCCAAAAATTCAAATTTCCAAATTTAATTTATAAAATGTCATCTTCAATAAAATATCATCTTCAAATAAATTTTCCAAAAATTCCAATTTCCAAATTTAATTTTTAAAATGTCATCTTCCAATAAATTTTCCAAAATTCCAATTTCCAAATTTATTTATTTTTAAATGTCATATTCAAATAAATTTTCCAAAATTCCAAATTCCAAATTTATTTTAAAGATTCCATTCTCAAAATAAATTTTCTAAAATTCCAATTTTCGAATTTAGTTTTCAAAACTCTCATTTTCAATTTTTTTTAATGAATAAGTTTTTATAATTCCAAAATAATGGAATTTATGAGAATTAATTCATAACAATGGTGGGGGCCAACAGTCGTAACATTTATTTCGAAAATAATTCAAGTAAATTGTATGGTTGATATTATTTGATTTTGATTGGTTTTGTGTAAAATATTTTACACTTATCATTATATACTAATATTGTTTTATGATAGCACTTTATTACCTACTGTTAAGGTATGTTCTCATTTTCACTTTGTTTATTTAATACGGGATTTATATACTAATTTTAAAAAAATCTAAATCGATAAGATTTGAATTGCACATAATTTGAATTCATATTCAATCGATAGAGACAGAATTTGAAATTATATTAACTTCCCCATAAACCAAACTTTATATCATATTCAACTATCAATTTTAAGTTTTAAACTTGTAGAATTTGGGCTCGAGTTCAACATGTGGTATCATGATTTTTAATAATATTTTATCTTAATCACTAAAATGATAATCAACATCATTGATTATCTATCATATTTTATTTTATTTTATTATTTTTATCGTATTTAATATGATTTTTATTTTTATTGAGGGGTAAAAGCAAAACATCAAATCCTCGATTATTGAGGGTCAGTCCTCACAAAGAGATAATTGTACATCTAAAAATTTCTTACCTCATGATTTCATCATCATAGCATCATTATTCATCATGTTCATCATCTTTTTCTTTTCTTTTTTTCTTACCATTATTGTGCATGGACTAGAACTTATATTTGGATATTTATTCCAACATTTTTTTTTCTAGTACAAAAGATCAAAGGCATGCTGTCAACTCTTAGGGTGCGTTTGGATATTCCATCAGAAGTGAATAATCCATTTTTTTTTTATTCCATATGCATGGGGTTGCTGCTGCTTGTGGGGTGTGAGTCGTGTGACCCACTTTTCTTTCTAGAATGCTGACAGCATTGAAGATGGTGGTGGAATATCAAAATGGAAAATTCCAGACAAAGGTTAAAACTTTGAAGAAAATAATAAGTTTAAATTAATAATTTTTGTTAGATTTTTGTTTTTTTTGGAATTTATTTATTTTTATTTTTATAAGGTAAAAATTTGGAAAATTTTCTAATTTATTTATTTTCTTAAATTGTATTTAAAATTTTAGAAATGGAGTGATTATATTATGTAGAAATTATGGATTTTTTTTAAAAATAATTTAGAAAAAATTATAAATTGATTTTTCTATTTAGGGAAAAAAAATACAGATAATATTCTCTTTTGGTGCTGGCATTATTTTTATAATTGGATTATCAAAGTCAAAAATGCACATTAGATGGGGGCGGGCAGAGCAGCAGAAAACCATGGAAGAAAATGATTTCCAGCAAAATCGAAATTTCCAGGCTTTTGACAAATTGGGAAGTGGGAAAAGGAATATCATCATACATAATGGAAATGGGGTGTTTGACCGCTGAGAAAATGTGCAGAATGGCGTATGATAAGTTGAGAATTAGTGCAAAGTGAAAACTCACTGTCACTGAGTTGTTGGGCTTCTGGAAGTCTTTGGTGCAGGTCATTACCCTTGAAAGAGACAATAATAAATAAATAATAAAAAAATCCCCAGTCCAGAAGTAATTATTCAACATTGAATATAAATTTAAACCCAAAAAAAGGAAAAAAAATACATATTATAAAAATACAGCGGATACATATTATAAGATATAGATAACATGTTTTAACTATATTTGATTTGATTTGATTTTTTATATTTTAAAATAAATTAAATATATATATAAAAAAAATATTTAACCATTTTTTTCTTAAAATAAAAAATAAAAGTAACGGTTCTTTTTTCTTTTTGCCCATGAACTAACCCCTTAGCCTAAAAAAGCCAGATCATATTTCTTTAAATAAAGAAAATAGGTGAATGAATCTCAATGATGAGATGAGGTGATAACATAAGCCTTACGCTTCGATGACGTCATATATTCAGATCTGTCCACATCAGAAAAAAAAAATCCAATAATAATATTAATAAAATAAAATAAGGCAAAAATCAAGTTCCACACTCCTTTCCTCCACAGCCCTCCAACGAGGAAAACCAAACAAACCCTTAAACTGTGAGCCTCACATGCATAACCAGCACAATCCCCCAAAAAGGACCAACGACTATATATATACACCGTACCCACTTCCTCTCCTCCTACTCCAGCTCCCCTTTTCAATCATTTCTCCACCCAGCTTTTCTGGTTTTTCTTCTTCTTTTTTCCATCTTCAATGGCTGAAAAACCTCCCCACATAGCCATTCTCCCGACCCCTGGCATGGGTCACCTCATCCCTCTCATTGAACTAGCCAAACGCCTCGTCACCCACCATGGATTCACAGTCACTTTCATCATCCCCAACGATAATTCTTCTCTCAAAGCCCAAAAGGCCGTGCTCCAGAGCCTCCCTCCCAGCATAGACTCCATTTTTCTTCCTCCGGTTAGTTTTGACGACTTGCCGGCGGAGACGAAGATCGAGACTATGATTTCTCTCACTGTGGTTCGGTCACTTTCCCATCTCCGGAGCTCGCTGGAGTTGCTGGTTTCGAAGACCCGAGTGGCGGCGCTCGTCGTCGATCTCTTCGGAACCGACGCGTTCGACGTCGCGGCGGAGTTCGGGGTGGCGCCGTACATTTTCTACCCGTCGACGGCGATGGCTCTCTCGCTGTTTCTGTTCCTGCCAAAGCTGGATGAGATGGTGGCGTGCGAATTTCGGGACATGAATGAACCGGTGGCGATTCCTGGTTGCGTGCCGATCCACGGCTCGCAGCTGCTCGACCCGGTTCAGGATAGGAGGAACGACGCTTACAAGTGGGTTCTACACCACACCAAGAGATATCGACTGGCTGAAGGGATAATGGTGAATAGCTTCATGGAGTTGGAGCCTGGACCGCTCAAGGCTCTGCAGACACCCGAACCGGGTAAACCGCCGGTCTACCCGGTCGGACCGCTGATAAAGAGGGCGTCAGAGATGGGATCCGGTGAGAACGAGTGTTTGAAGTGGCTGGACGACCAGCCACTTGGCTCCGTCCTATTCGTCGCTTTCGGGAGCGGTGGGACCCTCCCCAGTGAGCAATTAGATGAGCTGGCCTTGGGCTTAGAGATGAGTGAGCAAAGATTTTTGTGGGTAGTGAGGAGCCCTAGTCGTGTGGCTGATTCCTCATTCTTCAGTGTCCATTCTCAAAATGACCCTTTCTCTTTCTTACCTCAAGGGTTTGTAGATAGAACCAAAGGGCGGGGCCTCTTGGTGTCATCTTGGGCACCACAGGCTCAAATTATTAGCCACGCATCCACCGGAGGGTTCTTGTCTCATTGCGGGTGGAACTCCACCCTCGAGAGCGTTGCCTGCGGTGTCCCCATGATCGCTTGGCCGCTCTACGCCGAGCAAAAAATGAACGCAATAACATTAACCGACGACTTAAAAGTGGCATTGAGGCCAAAAGTTAACGAAAACGGTCTAATCGATCGTAATGAAATTGCTCGAATTGTTAAGGGTCTGATGGAAGGGGAAGAAGGAAAGGATGTACGCAGTCGAATGAAGGACCTTAAGGACGCCTCCGCAAAAGTTTTGAGCCATGATGGGTCTTCTACAAAGGCACTCGCAACCGTGGCTCAAAAATGGAAGGCTCACAAGAATTATTAGAACAATATTTTTTTTCCTTGTGTAATTCTATTTATATGCCCTTATATTTTAGGTACCTATACATTAGGTTCTGTTTGTATATCTTCTTGCTGTCATAAATTATATGTATATTTTATTTTCTTGTGGCTCTATTATTGAATTGTAGTAGGTGAGTTGAGTGGACCCAACTAGTAAGAAAATTGGGGCATCAGGAAATAAAGTGAGGGGGCACTTGGCCCTTCAATGGAACTGGTGGTTGGCATTGACGATAGGGCAAAGCGGCAAACCCATGAAATTCAATTTTCATGGGTAAATTTTTAATTTGCTTTGTAGAAAATGAATGATGATCAGAAGCGTGTGATCTGAATTAGATTTTATGAATTCAATACGTGTAGTGCTCTCTACCTAATCTTGTCCATTTCAAAGTTGTTGTGGCTGTTTTCTTATAAGTTACAAGCATGCAATTGCGTTTTAGAAATAAAGTGTGCGGTGGAATTCACTTGCATGCAATTACGTGTTAAAATAAAATGTTCGGCAGATTTCATTTATTTTATCTTACTTATAGGAAAAAGTTTAGGATATCAAATTGATACATATCGAAAATACAATCTCGATAATTGAAAGTATATGGTAAAATTTAGGTTATTAGATAATAGTATCATATATAATATCTCATATTGGATGAATGAAAAAGTTTCTGAAAAAAGTTTTTGATAGTACACCTGTATCATATCCTTTTAATCTTATAGATATATTTCCAAATTCTAAACTATATAGATATCATTGTCGTTAAGACTAAAGATATCCCTATAGTTTTAGAACATGATACAAAAGTTTGTTAGGATTAATAAGAGGATATACCAAAATAGATAATATTTACATGATTGAGACTATATGATATTTACACGATTGAAACGACATATAGAAACAGACAATACTTTCATAATTGAGAATGAATTGTCACATTTGACTTTTTTCGTCTTTAAAAATAATTAATGAATATTTTAAAAAACCGTTCGTCACTTAAGTTAGTGATTGAAAAGCCATAAACTTGGTGGGTTGGATAGGAAGACAATAAATAAGTACCACTACTCCGAGAGTAATTAAATTAAAACTACCAAGAAAATAAAAAATAAAAATAAAAAGAGAAGAAAAGAGTTAGAGAAAAAGGATTGAAGATAAGCCCAGCCTACCTTCTCACCATTTAATGACTTAAAAAAAAAAAAAAGAAAAAGGATTGAAGTGTTTTTCCAAGAGGAGAAAGGTCATAAATGAGTCACATTGTGACTAATATAATACAGAAGTGGATGAGCTATCGCACTTAGTGCTACCACATGATATTCATAGGCTTAGCAAAGCAATATGGTCAGCAGTGGCTGTATGGCTTTAAATATTTGAAAGCAACATCTCAAAGTTGATGGGGGTATGGACATGTGGTGTATTTTTGCTTTATTATCTTTGATGGGCGCCTCGGTCCACTTTGGCTGCACGTCATTTTGTATTGTATATCAATTTGACATTTGGGACAATATTTGAACTAGTCTAATGGGAAATAGACACATTTTTTTTTAAGTGATGTAGAGTAGAGGTAGATGGGAAATTGGAAATGTCTTATTATTCCAAAACATGTACTTTGGGATACAAAAATAATTTTTTTTTAGTAACTTGTAAATTTGAAATTTGTTGAACAACATATAAATTTAGTATTTATAGGTCTATAGGTCTATAGGTCTCGTGGTAGCAACTCTTTAAGAAAACAAATTTCTATTTTTTAAAGCAAAAAAAAAAAGAAAAAAGAAAAAAAAAACATATCAAAAAATGTGAAATAAATTTTTTGTTTTTAAAAATAAAAAATATGATCACTTTAGAGAACATTTTTGAGTTATTTTAAGTCATTTTAGGAGGGTTATTTTTTTAAAAATAATTATACAACCATGAAGAATAATTAAAAATAAAATATTATGGATAAAATTTATTTTTACAATATATTTAAATACACAAAAAATATATTAAGAACTTTTCAAATTTTCAAATAAATTATTGTTTTATATTAAAAAACAACTTTTAAAAATTGCTTTCAAAACTGTTTTTAAAAATACTTTCCAAACAAAACCATACTTTATGTTTTTCTTTTTCTTTTTTAATAATGATAATACTAAAACTTGATAAAAAAAAATTGAGATATTAAAAAAAAATTATTATCTCAAATTTAAATTTTTGAAAACAATTTTTAAGAAATAGAGTTTTTGTTTTTTTATTTTATTTTATTATAAAAAAAATCCCATTAAAGCTTACTCCTCATCTTTTCTCTTATATTGTAAATAATAAAATTTAAAATATTTATATTTTAAATAATTCTTATTATATTTATCTTTGTTGTTTCTTTTGATAGTAAATTAAATAAGAGACGTTCCTTCCTTTTTGTTATTTTTTATTTTATATTTTATTCCTTTTGTCCAGTCATTTCTTTTGAATCAAAAGTTTGATACTAATCTCCAAATTATGACTTCCTACCTACCACTTAGTGATTCCCACCTTTACATGATCAAATGGAAAAAAGTTCTTTGTTTTGGTTCTATTCCTAATCTCCCTTTCAATCAACTCTATTCCAAATGTCAATTTTTGGTTTGATTCTTAGGTTAGTACACTTTTAGCATAAAACCTATGATTCTTTGGTAATGTACCTTATACACCACCTAAATCATGACCACATTCCCATACGAAATAATAAACAAAAATATGGGACATTAAATATATATATATTTTTAAGTTCTAATTAATTATTAAAATTTGTTTACATTTTCTAAACACAAAAAACAAAGTTTTTTAAAAATAGTTCTTGGTCTTTGCTCATTTTGAGTTTGTTTAACATTGATTTTAGGAAATATTTTTAGTGAAATTAATTTTTTTGAAAATATTTTTAGAAAAATCATCTATTGTAAAGTGTTTATCTAAAAAATACGATATGTGATTTTTCAACACTAAAGGTGTTAGTACGCGAGAAAGGTTGATGAGAATGAATATTTGGTTTCCATTCTTATTTATTGTAGAATTCAAAATGAATTTATGATTCCATTTTTAATATTTGGATAAATTTAGAAATTTATATTATATATATATTGTCATATTTAAATTCTCAAAGGCAGTAAATATTTTTCTTATTTCCAAAAGAGGAAATAAAAACTCAAACTTCATTCTAATTTTCAATAAATATTATATTCAATAAAATTCACAACCCTAAAATATGCAAATATCCATTTTTTTAAATAAAAATTTGAATAATTTGTCATGCAAAAGAAGCAATTATATTTTATAAAAAAAAAAGAAAAGAAAATTAAATTTTTAAGAGTAAAATGATAACTTTAGGCTATTTTATATTATTTTATAGGATAAATGAATCAAAATATCATCCGACTAAGATGAATTAAAATTCCACCCATAAATAAAATTTGATTTATACAAGAATAATTTTTCTTTTACATTTCTACTTTCATAAAATTTATAAAGTATCGAGAAAAGGAATGAGACTCCCTGTTCCTACCTACCAAACACCCCTTTTGAGTTAAGAGACTCACACCCTTCATCATATTTGCTCATTAATTATAACCAACTTTCTCATTTATATGGAGTGACCCATTAAAAGTGGAAGGCCAAAATGTATAGAAAATAGTTACTTTAAAGATTCTTTAAAGTTGTCAATAGAAAATGATTTAAAAGCTAAACATCACATCATTTCATTTTATCTAGAAATGTATTTATATATGCTCCTTTCCTTTCCATTTTCTCACCCAATTACTACCGTATAATTACAACAGTTGTTAGGGTCAAAAGTTGCCAATAATTGCCTTAACCCTTTAACTTTAATCATCCTTTTGCTCCTTGTCTACTTTCCTTTTTTTCCCTCTCTTCCTCTCAAATTTCTTAATAAGCTTTTGAAGTCACCTTTGGAATGAGTCATTATTTGAGGATACTAGTTTGTGGTTGGTATCATACATTTTTTTAAAAAATAATAAGAAATTAATTTATCTTTTATTTTCTTATATTTTAATATATAATAATAATCAAATAAATTATAAAAAAGTATAATATTTTTATTATTTATAAAACATATTTATTTACAGAGCGAGGCGAGCATGAAAATTCATATACCCGCCTGGCCCTGTTTATTTATTTATTTTTTTAATGGGACGAAGATAAAAATTATTTTGAATAAATGGAGAGAGGTCAAGATGAAAATGACCTGTCCTGAACCTATCCCGTTGTCATCTTTATCAAGTTATTCATATTGTTGTATCTTATGTTTCATGGAATATTAATTAACTCTTAATAATATTTTATCTCTATTTAAAATTATCAACGAATTCTTCAATACAGATTGAATATCTTGTTATTCATCACATTTTATAAGAACCAACTAACTCATAACTCAAGTGTCATTTTACTTCTACCTAAAATTCATTGATCAATTCTTAAATATCAATTTGTTCACATCTAATTGATCTACTCATTATAATAACTAACGACTAGAATTTAATTTTCTTATGAGGTAATAATAATAATAATAATGATAATAATAATAATAATAATAATAATAGAAGCACTATTGCAACATGACCCTTTTATAATATAAGGCAAATAATTTTTGTAAAATTAGAATTTAGCTTTTTAATTCATTATCCTATCAAGCATCCCACAATGACTTTATGGAGGAGTGTATGATGACTACTAGAAAGGCATTGATTCATTGGGAGGATATGTACTTGAAATGGGAATGGGAATGGAATGGCAATGCATGGAAAAAAGGAAAAAAGAAAAAGAAAAAGAAAAAGAAAAAAAAAAAAAGGAATGAAGTCATGACACGCCTGTCAACTTCCTGGCTGAAAAGCTGCCAACAAAGCTATCTAACAACATTGCACTCCATCCCTGAAAAAGGCACCCAATCTACTAAGCTCCCCACTTCAATAAAGATGTGATAACTTTTAGTTTTTTCATCGCCTTGCATTGGATTCTTCATGTACTCCTTCTCATTGTCGACAATGGTGAATGGACCCCCCAAAGCGCATCGTTTTAATCAGGTGAGTTGAGGGCCATGATGGATAGGTGAGGGCGCACAATTGGGTGGACCAAGAAAATGACTTGGGCCGCAGGTCCATTAGGTGTGGATCAATGGGCTTTGACTGTAACACACAAGTTCTAATATGTGGGTGGGCATGGGCCGGGTTGGATTGAATATTTGGCCCTGTTCTTTTGTTGCCTACACTACTACACCTGTAACAAAGTGCGGAAGCCCAAATTACATCTTGGACCTCCAATAAAGTAGAAAAATATTAAAATAATTTTTTCCCCTTATTTTCCTAGGAAAAGATAAAAAAAAAAAAAAAATACTTCCTAATTCTTTAATTTTTTTTTCTTTTAATTTTTCCATCATATCATTTTTTTTTTCTATTTTCTTTCCTTCATAGTGTTGGGAAATCAAACATATCTTTAAATGTTTTCTATTTTTATTTATTCAATATTGAGATATAACATTTTTCAAATATTAAATTTGTCACTCTTTTAAATTTTGTAGTATTTTTAAAATTTAAATTTATTTTAAATATTAAAATTTTTTTTATAAAAAAAATATATATTAAGGACAAATAGTCAGGGAGCAGTTGGACCATGGGCACAGGTGATTATACCAGTCAAATATATGCTTTGAAATGAGTTTGTCCAGAAAGCAACTCCTAATGCTATGTTTGATCATAAAAGTAGAAGCTAAGGAAAAAAAAAAGAAAAGAAGAAAAGGTTATTCTTCTTGAAAATGGGGGGCTCTTAGGATTTTGCAGGGATTTTGTTTGGGTTATTCCGGAGAAGAAGAAAAGGTTATAAATGGGGGGGCTCTCTCTCTCTCTGACGTGAATCTCTGGGCAGTGTTCAGAATTGTTTCTGAGAGATCGAGGGTTTCTGTTCTGCTAGGGTTTTAAGGCTCTTTCTAAAAGGAAAAGATAAATTTTATTTTCTAAAAATTAGATTAACTATTATAATATTGGTGGCGGCAAAAAAAAAAAAAAGAAAAAAAATAAAGGGTTAATTTCTTTCATTGAGATTTAACCAAAATGATAAATTTTTATTTTTCTAAAAATTTAACTTTACAAAGGTAATGTCTCGGTAAGGGGTTGATCGATAAAATTTGAAATCAATGATGGAAAGTTGAAAAGTTGAGAAAAATCAATAAAAGGGATATTATTTTAATTATATAAATTAATTTTAATAATGGAAACTTAGACCAAAATTATGTTATATATTTTAAATATTTTCTCAAATATTTAGGGTGAATTTGGCATTAGGGTGATTTTTAGATATATTTTTTTATTATAACTTTGATGGAAGAAAAATCAATTATGGGAAAGATTTAAAAGTTTAAACTTTAATACAAAAATTACTTTTAGTTAAAAATGTTGTTTATTATTTAAATTTTATTTCTTAGTATTTTTACCATTTTATTTTTAAATTTTTTTCCTAGTTAACTAAATTCAAAGAAAAGGATGAAAAAAAAATGCAAAAAATAAATAAATCTATAGAGAGTATCATGACAAATATATATATATTTTAAAGCACTACAAGTTTTGATTAGGTTTGGGCCAGGCCTTCAAGCTCATTGATCAAAGCCCAAAGTTTGGCTACTCTAAAAACTAATCTTAAGGCCCATTAATTAAAGATTAAAATCAACATATGTGACACATTTGGGTTAAGTTCCAAGCTTGGATTCTTCTTTGGTAAAAAGCGGAAAGTTTTGATATCCCAAGTTGATTTTTCATTTCTTTCCCCCCCTGAAATTAATTTATCAACCAATTATATTATGAATTATATTGTCTTTGAAAATAGAACTTGATGCTTTTATCTTTTGGTAAAATCATTATAGAAGGTTTGGAAAACCCTAAGTAAAGAAAACAAATGTTAAAAGAAAGTGATTATATATATATATATATATATATATATATATATATATATATATATATATATATATATATATATTATTTTACCATAAGCAATATGAAAAGTTATAATTAAACTTCAATAAAAATTTATACATTATTTATTTATTTAATTTTTATATAGAAAGTAAAAAAAATAAGTCAAATGAATTTGAAGTGGAATTTAAAAATAATTTATTAAGTTTAAATTTATTTATTTATTTTCATTTTTCCTTCTACCTTTCCTTTTTTTTTTTCATTCTCTTTTAAATTTTCTAGAATCAAATGCAACTTATAGAATTCAGTTTGATTACACGTCGGGGTTAATGCACAACTTCTCAAGGAACATAACTTTTTTTAGAGGAGTTTTTCTTGCGCTTCGTTCGGGATATTGGGGGTTGATCATAATTGAGATGTGTTTTTCGATAAATTCACTATTGTAATTATTATTTTCTTTTGATTAGTGAATTGTTGAATATTGATACACTTTATAGATATAAGGATTACATTGATTGTCAAATCATATTATTATTTATTTTTGCTTATGTGTATGTGTGATTTAGTTAATAAGTATTAGTAGATCTTTTAAAACCCAAATTCATACATTTATTTATAAAATATATTATTTATTTTATTGTTTAAGGCAATAATAATCTATACAACTTGAAACTATTTGTGACAATGATATTAACACAAATATTTTGAAATAATAATATTAAGATCTTGATCTGTTGAGAAAATATAGCCCAATCCCTTTCAATATAGAAAAATTTTGGTACCTGTATCATATAAGATTAACAAATTTTGTTGTTACATGAAAATCATATGAGATTACAAGTTATCTTATTCCACTGGTCGCTCAAATTTTGTCATCAATGAAGATGCTAGAAATATTTTTTTGGAAATACATGAAAAATCCAAGTTGATCAACCGACTTATATAGAACAAGATATCATTATTTCTTTGTCAATTTTCTTTATTTGTATTATTTTTTTTTTCACATGAAGACAACTATATATTTCTTTTGGGCAAGGGAGATGTTTTTCCATGGATGTGTTGGTGCATTTTTCAATAAAATTGTAATGAACCATACCCAACCATGTGGATATTGTCCGTTCTCGATCCAAAGAGATTCTTACGGCTTTAAAATAGGTCTACATGATTAAGAAGAACAATGAGGTAAAACAGATAAACAACCTTTATAGAGTCAAACAAAGTCTCACATTGAGGTCGAGGATCGATATGATACGACTCTATAACGACCTGCTCCTAACCAGTATTGTTTGCTCATAGCCTAAGAAGGTCATCAAGACCTTAAAACACATTTACATAATATATGATATTCCACATCGGATAAGGGAGAAAGTTCCTGAAATTATATAAATATGAGTCTCTCTTAACCCTATAAACACGTTTTAAAATTGTGAGAGTCTCTTTAAACCCAAAATAGACAATATTTATACGATTGAGTTCGAGTTGTTACAAAAATATTTACTTATGATTCGAAAATCAAGAGACCATATCATATTAAGTAAAATTAATAAAAATATAGTTAATTATTTATAAAATATTATTAATAACACTTATTTGTTTTTAAAATGATTATCAAAATAGTAAAATTTTTAAAAATATTACAAAGAATTAAGAAATCTCATACTACAAAACTTAAAATCTAATACTACTCTTCTTAGGCAATAACGTTTAACATTGTTTCATTATCTTAATTATGGTCGGCAACGTAGTTGGTCAATCAATTTCTAATATAATATTCTAATTTGAGTCTTAACATGGGTTTTGGGGATTTGGATTTATGGAGGGGACAAATCGAATTTTTTGATAATTATTTCTTTGATTTGTTATTAAATATTCTCTATGTTTGAACCTTTCTTTTGTCTATATGGCTCACAATCAATTATAGGTTATGACAAATATTAGTAATTTATCCCTTGGTTAACTCACCCCAACCTCCCACATATTTTAATGATCTCTTTTCTCTGACCTTTTCTCTTCACACTCTTTAAATTATCCTACATGTTTTTGACTTGGTCATGAGAAGGACAACCATAAGAACAACATTGTCGCCCACCCCTTAAATTTTAAATTTTCATGGCCATTTTATCAGGTAGTTAGGGACATCTTGATCATATCTTACTAAATTACTTAATATTCGTGGATATCAAGCTCATAGGATGTTTGAATATGTGAGAGTAAACTAGCTTTAATGGGTTTTTGTCTTCTACTTGTTGGTTCATTTTGCAAATGAAAAATCTAATGCGGTGTATAACAGTATGCCCTCCATAATTGTCTTGTTGAACTTCTTAGCTTATCTACATTTAATTTTTTGAAAAATTTAAGAGAAAATATAAGGGAAAGTATAATATCTTGTACCTAATAATGTATACTCAGGTCCCAAATGAGTGTATGTCGGTTTGGTTTCACAACCTCATAGAATATAACGAAAAAGTTATGTTTACAAGATGAGTGATTATAATGTTTCACATCATATAAAGGAAAAGGTTCATAACATTATATAAGTATAAACTCTTTTTAATCATGTAGACATGATTGTGTACAGGTTTTCTTCGAAATGAAATAATAGAAAAAATAGAAGAAAAAAATATTTAAAATTAATAAATTATTTTTAAATGTTATTTCAAACTTATTTTACTTAGAATAAAAGAAAATAATTTTTCTTAATATTTTTTTATTTCTTTAATATTAAAACCTCTGAATTTATAGGGCTTTAATTTACTACCTCGATTTTCTTATATAGGCTGAATGAAAAAATCTATGTAAATACCGCCAAATTTAGGTTTACTAACTCTTATGATTCAAAAAAGGAGTAGGCATACCAAATGAGTTACCCAGCCAGAAACTTCTCCAATTTAAGTATATGTCATGACACATGATACTGTTAATCTTTGGTGAGTTACTCAAAGTTCATGATCGTATACAGAATGGCATTTACTGGGGAAGCAGTCTTAGGGAACATTACATATATATAAATCTTACTTTTTTTGCCACTTAATTGTATAATAAGAGATACAGGAAATCAGAGGAGACTGAATCATGATCAGTGCTGCAAAACAAAGACTTGTAATGGAGAAAATGAGCTGCAAGGTTTGTGTTACAGGAGGCTCAGGCTACATTGGCTCTTACCTGGTCAAGAAGCTTTTGCAGAAGGGCTACACAGTCCATACAACGCTCAGGAACATGGGTACTCTCTCTTTCTGATCCATCTCTCCCTATTTCTCTATCTGTTCCTCTCTTGATTCTCTCAACAGATTTGCCATGGTGAATTGCAGAGGATCATGCCAAGGTGGGACTCCTCCAGAGCTTCCCTAACGCGGAGACGAGGCTGAAGCTGTTTCAGGCCGATATTTACAATCCTGATGAGTTCGAGGAGGCCATCAAAGGGTGTGAATTCGTATTCCATGTGGCCACCCCCCTGCATCACAGTGAGGGCTTTCAGGCAATCAGATCAAATCGACTTGTTTATGGCCTTGAATTATTTTTATATGTTTATTATTATAAGTAGTTTGATTGTTTCCATGAAAATTGACAGTATAAGAACACCACTGAAGCTGCAATTGCTGGGGCAAAGAGCATTGCCATGTCTTGCATTAAATCAGGATCAGTGAGGCGACTCATCTACACTGCCACCGTCATGGCTGCATCCCCCTTGACAGATGACGGGTCTAGTTTCAAGGACTCCATGGATGAATCTTGTTGGACCCCTCCGAACCTTTCACTTCCTTATACTAATTCTTTTGTCGAGGTAACTTACTTAGGCAAGTAACCTTCTTTGGTAACTGTTTTTGAAAATAATTTTCGGTTTTCCAGAACAAAAAGATCAGAAAACAAAAAACATTTACAGAAAAAATCCCGAGAAGAACTCAAATTTATGAGGCTAATTGGTGTGATGATATGTGAAATAGGACTACACAGATTCTAAGACACTGGCTGAGAAAGAAATCTTGAGCTTTGGCAACAACAGTAATGGTGGGTTGGAGGTGGTGACGCTAGCTTGTGGGCTTGTCGGTGGGGACACTCTTCTGTCTTACACGCCTGCCAGCGTAGCTGTACTTATAGCTCAGCTCACAGACAACCCATACCACTATCAATTACTCAGGTTCTTGGAGGAGTCGCTGGGAAAGATTCCAATCATACACATAGATGATGTCTGTGAAGCCCATATCTTCTGTATGGAGAAACCTTCAATCCATGGCAGATTCTTATGCACAAACTCCTATATTTCTTCAGCAGAAATCACCGACTACTATCAAAAGAATCACCCTCAATTTGATATCAAACCAGAGTAAGAATTGAAGCTATCATATATATGCATGTTTCCTGTATAAAATTGAGTGCTTACTGGGTATTTAAATTTTGGTTTCAGATATTTGAATGGGCCAAAGAGAAAGATTAAGTGGGGATCAACTAAGCTAATTGAGGAAGGGTTTGAGTACAAATATGATACCAGTATGATACTGGATGATAGTATCAAGTGTGGAAGGAAGATGGGTGATCTTCAATAGTGACATTTGAAATATTTCAAAACATCCAATGACATTGGAAATATCAATAATCATGATGTGGGAATGGATAGTTCAAGAACTCCTCACCTATCTTTTTCTTTCTTGTTGTTCCCTTCATTCAACTTACCCCAACCTCACAATATCTTAATTATCTCTTTTATACTTAATTTGCAGGCTCATAGTTTTATCTCTTTTATTTGTATAATTATTATTCATAAAAGTTAATTTTAATAAACATCTAAAAACACAAAAAATAAGTTAACACCATAATAAAATTTATATTTTGCTACCACATTTTAAGACACAAATAAATTTTTATGAAAAAAAAAATTATAATAAAACATAAAATATTTTATAAAAACATTCTAAAGTTTTAACATAAAGATAAAACCATTCACATAAAAATATAGATAATTTTTTCAAAATGGATATCGTTTTAAAAAATAATTATACAAATATAGATAATAATTGAAAATAAAATATTATTAATAAAAGTTAATTTTAATAAACATCTAAAAACACAAAAAATAAGTTAACACTAAAATAAAATTTACATTTTGCCACCACATTTTTAGACATAAATAAATTTTTATGAAAAAAAATTATAATAAAACATAAAATATTCTATAAAAACATTCTAAAGTTTTAACATAAAGATAAAATAATTTACATAAAAATATAAAGAATTTTAACGTGGTTCGATCAATTATGTCTGTATCCACGAATGAGAGAATCTTTCCATTATACCATAAAAAATATTATAAAAGATAAAACCAACCACAATTATTGACTCTTAAAAATTTCATGTTTCACCACTTTAAATCATAAGTGTTATTATTTTTTTTTTATCGGGTGTTTTTCATTCTTTCTTGTACCTCTATTCACCTTATATAGTTTTTACAAGTCCATCATATACCAATATGATATGATATGAAAAGATTTTATCACCTGTGGAAGTAAGATGAGTGATATCTACCAACCCTTTTTCCATGTTTATCTATGTTTAGTTAGTTTTGAAAAAATATTCTAAAGTTTTAACATAACGATAAAACAATTTACATAAAAATATAAAGAATTTTAACGTGGTTCGATCAATCATGTCTCTATCCACGAATGAGAGAATATTTCCATTATACCATAAAAATATTATAAAAGATAAAACCAAACACAATTATTGACTCTTAAAACATTTCATGTTTCACCACTTTAAATCATAAGTTTTTTTATTTTTTAATTTTTTTTATCGGGTATTTTTCATTATTTCTTGCACCTCTATTCACCTTATATAATTTTTATAAGTCCATCGTATACCAATATGATATGAAAAGATTTTATTACCTGTGGAAGTAAGATGAGTGATCTCCACCAGCCGTTTTTCCATGTTTATGTTTAGTTAGGTTTGAATTACGTACAAGCACAAAAAAGCTGTACCAACGAAACCATTACCGAAATGAATTGTCTTATGCATAGTTGATGTGATATGTAGTACGAGAAAAAACAATATTCATGAGCAGGACAAGGAGAGGAATAAAATTTGAGTTCAAAATTCGTTGTGGTATCACTACAAGAAAAAAGATATATGGTGACATTTATAATAAGTCACTATAAATATAGGGTGTCATTACAATATAGCGTCACCTTATCCACTAACACCATAGAGGGTATCAATTGGTGACATATTTCGAAGCGACACCAAAGCAGATAAATGGTGACACATTCAGAAGTGACACCATATATTTTTAGTGATGCTTAATTTGATATAGAGTTGTATGAGATATATAAGGTGTCATATTAAATGCATCATCTTTGAGTTATGGTGTCACGTTAAATGTATCACCTTTAATTTATGGTATCACATCATTGTAAATGATTATGGAAGATATGGTTGTTTTTTGTTGATTAGTTTGTAGATTTTTGTAATGATTATTAATAAATAAGACCAACCTGTGTAAATTGTCCATAAATATAATAATCATATTATATTTAACTTATATTTTCATAATGCTTATAAATTAACTTGTAACACATTACATCATCCAATAATATTTGTATATCAAATGTTCACAAAATAATAGTACATCAAACACATCAGACCCACCAAAACTAAAAAAGAAAAGTGAATACACATTAAAACATGATTTAGAAATGTTAAGCTTCCCAACATTCATGTATACCTACATTTCATATGCATAAAACCGGCTAACCATAAAATGACAGAAGAATTGCATCCAAAAACCCAAAATTCTCATTTCCAAATAAAGTAATGTTTATGTCCAATAATGTATGACATAAGAGTCATATCTAAAAACCTAAATCTTGTTGCCTCTTTCTTCTTTCTTTTTATTCTTCATACTGTCCTCCCAAGAGTGTATACCTGCATTTCATAGTTTAATGAGGTTTAGAGTTCTTATTGAAAATAAAAATGTGATGTTATAAACAATAAACAAATCTAAGTACTAATGTTTTCTTTTTCTTTTTCCTTTTTCTCGTTTTGATATAAAAATAGTTCGTAAAGAATAAGTAATGTTATACAATACCAATGGAAAATTCAATCATATAATAACTAAGGGACTTACCATGAATGATCACGATACATCAATATGATTCATGATTAGTTATAACACAAAACTAATCCATTCTTCTCTAATTTCATCAAATTCTACTTGAGAATATGTTTTTTTGGTCATCAAACTGAAATCAAATGAGAATAACATTAATATCACAATAATTGGAAGTATGAAATTATATACAATTCATTAAATGAGTAAAACCTTTAAAGCAATAACTGTAAAATCAACAATTATTTCTTTAATGAATTTTATAACAAAGTAGTCACATTTGAACTCAAATAAAAACAATTCAAGAAAATAAAAAATAAATCAAAACTACAAAATCAAAATATAAATCTAAAATTTTAAAAAAATACTAATTTTCTACTTAAAATTTGCACTTTTTAATTTTTTTTTTTAAAATCATTTTTAACATCTAATATATCTATATATATATATATGTGTGTGTGTGTGTGTGTGTGTGTGTGTGTGAAATAACAATATTTCTTGGAAGGATTTTTTTAATTTCAATATTTTTTAAAGTTCATTTTGTGAAATAACAATGTCCATTAAATTTCATCTCAATTATATAAAATAAAATTTTAGTAACAAAATATAAAAATGTTTTCAACTACTAATATGATAAGATATGATATTATAACAAGCATGAAAATTGTGCATATAAGACAAAAAAATCTACTTTTTTTATTAAAAAATGTTAAGAGAAAAATTAGAATGAGAAAGAATCAAAGAACTTTTCATAAACATTATTGATTTTTTAATCATAACAATTATTAATATATTGGTTCATTTTTAAATACTTTCACAAGAATATATTTTAACTACAAGTTATTTTAATTTATCAAAAGATTTTTAGGAAATGAGCTATTATCCATTTATTATTATCTTATTTTTCAGAAAATATTTTCAGTCATTTCATACACGTTTTCAACTACTAAAATTATTGTTTTTATAGAATAAACAAAGAAGCATACACTTATCCTCCACTCACTAAGTCAACTATTACAATCACCATAATATTTTATTCACCTACCAATATCTTATTCCATTTAGATAACTCTCTCAACAAAATCATTTTTACAATACTTTTTACTCTCCTATGATATTGAATATTTTATTCCATTTAGGTGACTCTCAACACAGAGGAATGTCTTCTTAGGTTAACTGAACAAAGACTTTTTTTTTTTAGTTTACAATATGTATAAAAAACAATTATTTATTACAAGGAATGTGGTAGAAAGGTCATTTTATTTTTAAAGAATTTTTTAGAATTTCTTAAACATTTACAAAGAATAGAACCTAACAATTTTATTTCTAAAAAAATTGATCAATTCAAAAAAGAAAGAAGAATATTATTTTTTAAGGAAAGTTAATAAATTACTTTATTCTTGAATTATCTAAACAAAACTTACTAAAAAATATTTTATCCCAAATTTATTTTCAAAACTTTCTTATTGACAACTATCTCATATGTAAATTATTTTATTATATAGAGAAATTCTTATTTTATTTTTTTTAGAGAAAAATTCACTTGTTTATTAAATATCAAAGAAGTCTATTTTTATGTCTATTATATATATAAATCCTCTTATTTTCATACAAGAAAACTAGTGTATCTCTCATTCTCAATTAGACAAAAATTTTAAAAATCATTCATTTTTCTTGTTTTCATTTGTTTTGGGGCTTATTAGCAATGAAACGAAAAATATGTTAGAATGTTAGACCTAGTTTTTACTTTCCTGGAACTCGACAAAAAACACCATTTACAAAACCCACATCATAGATATACTAAATCAAGAGATATAAAACAATTGTACTAACAAATATTTTTGCATTAATAAAAAAAAATGAAGATGATAGATAAGGGATTTTGACTTACCCGAGATTTTACGAAGCAAAGAATATCAATTTTAGGTGTGCTGACCATGGGTGTGAGAAGAAGGAGAAGAAAAAGATGGTTAGGGTCAAGCAATAAGATCTTTTATATTAGTTAATGTATATATGGAAACAATGGACTTTTCATAAATTGTTCCTACTCACTATTTTTAAAAAGGGCCCATTGAGTTATAAAATTTAAAATTTTTTATTTCATATGGTGTCACTTCCAAAAAATGACACCATAAATCTGAAATTAGCATCATCTAACTACCCTAATTTAAGATTTTTTATATGATGTGTCACCTTTATAAATTTTAAGCTCAATGGTGTCATTATTTTAAATGTGACACCATAAATAGTGACATCATAAATTATTTTTGTAGTAGTGTATTGAATTCATAGGCCATGAACACTGAAGAATCCCACACGACTACTACTGCAAAGAAACCATGGCTTTTTCACTACGGCTTCCAATTTATAGGCTATATACTCTGAATGCCACATATGAGTTTTTTCTGTGTGTCTTTGAAGAACAATAAAATCACCAGCACACGGAAAAGAAAATTAAAAGAAGAGTTATACTACATCACTACTAAATATGAAGATATCGGTTTCGATGAATTTATGATAATACGACTTTACGGATATATTGTAATATATCAGAAAATATCGGTGAATATAAAAAATTGATAAAAATTTATGAAAATATTATGAAAAACTTTAAAATAATAATAAAAGAAATATCGATATACATATTAAAGTTATTTTCATTATAGAACTTAAAACACAAAAATATCATTGAGCATCTATCGAACTTTTTAGAAATAATATCTAAACTTATCAAAACTCGTAAAAGAAAAAAAATGATGTTGCTTTAATATATCAAAAAATATCGATGAATATAAGAAGAATGAAGGAAGAGGAAGACTTGTTGGGGATTTAAAAAAAATGATCCTTTACTTTCGATCACATGGAAAGTATATACGCTTTTCGTCTAAAAATATAACCTCGTCACTTAAAAATATACATTGGAAGGGGATATTGCTCAATTTTGAACTTAATAGAATAATGTACAAAATATAGTATAGAAGGAAGAAAGTGTTGTATAATTTTGAACTTGAAACTATTTGTGACAATGATATTAACACAAATATTTTGAAATAATAATATTAAGATCTTGATGTGTTGAGAAAATATAGCCCAATCCCTTTCAATATAGAAAAATTTTGGTACCTTGTATCACATAAGATTAACAAATTTTGTTGTTACATAAAAATCATATGAGATTACAAGTTATCTTAGTCCACAGGTCCTCAAATTTTGTCATCAATGACGATGCTAGAAATATTTTTTTGGAAATACATGAAAAATCCAAGTTGATCAACCGACTTATATGGAACAAGATATCATTATTTCTTTGTCAATTTTCTTTATTTGTATTATTTTTCTTGTTTCTTTTTTTTTTTTTCACATGAAGACAACTATATATTTTTTTTGGGCAAGGGAGATGTTTTGTCCATGGATGTGTTGGTGAATTTTTCAATAAAATTGTAATGAACCGTACCCAATCATGTAGATATTGTCCGTTCTGGATTTAAAGAGATTCTTATGTCTTTAAAATAGGTCTATATGATTAAGAAGAGTTCATATATCTATATATATATATAGTTTTAGTAACTTTTTTCTTTATCCGATATGAGATATCATAAACACCTCCCCATGTGGATACACAATGAGGTAAAACAGATAAACAACATTTATAGAGTCAAACAAAGTCTCACATTGAGATCGAGGATCGATTATGATATCACTCTATAACGACCCGGTTGTAACCACTATTATTTGCTCATAGCCTAAGAAAGTCATCAAGGCTTTAAAACACATTTACATAATATATGATATTCCACATCGGATAAGGGAGAAGGTTCCTGAAATTATATAAATACGAGTCTTTCTTAACTCTATAAACACGTTTTAAAGTTGTGAGAGTCTCTTTAAACCCAAAATAGACAATATTTATACGATTCGGTTCAAGTTGTTACAAAAATATTTACTTATGATTTGAAAATCAAAAGATCATATCATATTAAGTAAAATTAATAAAAATATAGTTAATTATTTATAAAATATTATTAATAACACTTATTTGTTTTTAAAATGATTATCAAAATAGTAAAATTTTTAAAAATATTACAAAGAATTAAGAAATCTCATATTACAAAACTTAAAAAATCTAATACTACTCTTCTTAGGCAATAACGTTTAACATTGTTTCATTATCTTAATCATGGTCGGCAATGTAGTTGCTCAATCAATTTCTAATATAATATTCTAATTTGAGTCTTAACATGGGTTTTTGGGATTTGGATTTATGGAGGGGACAGACAAATCGAATTTTTTGATAATTATTTCTTTGATTTGTTATTAAATATTCTCTATGTTTGAACCTTTCTTTTGTCTATATGGCTCACAATCAATTATAGGTTATGACAAATATTAGTAATTTATCCCTTGGTTAACTCACCCCAACCTCCCACATATTTTAATGATCTCTTTTCTCTGTCCTTTTCTCTTCACACTCTTTAAATTATCCTACAATGTTTTTGACTTGGTCATGAGAAGGACAACCATAAGAACAACATTGTCGCCCATCCCTTAAATTTTAAATTTTCATGGCCATAGTTTTATCAGGTAGTTAGGGACATCTTGATCATATCTTACTAAATTACTTAACATTTTCGTGAAAATCAAGCTCATAGGATGTTTGAATATGTGAGAGTAAACTAGCTTTAATGGGTTTTTGTCTTCTACTTGTTGGTTCATTTTGCAAATGAAAAATTTAATGCGGTGTATAACAATATGTCCTCCATAATTGTCTTGTTGAACTTCTTAGCTTAGCTACATTTAATTTTTGAAAAAATTAAGAAAAAATATAAGGGAAAGTATAATATCTTGTACTTAATAATATATACTCTAAGCCCAAATGAGTGTACGTGTTTCACAATCTCATAGAATATAACGAAGAAGTTATATTTACAAGATGAGTGATTAATGATAAATATATATTTTTTAATATTTAATTAATATACTAATAATATTAAAAACTTTTTATTAATCAATTAAATGAAAATTTTTCATTTAATTATAAAATAATTTTAATTAATCCATTGTTTCAATATTTTGTACATATGAAAACTTTTAATATATATGTATATTGGGGCAAAAAACCCACCTTAGTATTGGGGCAAATGTGCCCCTTATCTACATAATTAATAAGGGGCACACTTGCCCCGATACTAAGGTGGGTGCTTGCCTAACCTTTTGTCAGGGTTCAACCCCCGATAAAGAATCAACTAATTTTTTAGCTTTGATCCCGTCAATGCTGGACAGCTCATTTTTAGCTTTGATCCAATCAACGCTTGCGTTGACCGAAGACTTTTAATCACTGACACCCAGTTTATCAGCACCTTCATCCATTTCTTTCTTATGGTTGTATCATGATGGTGCACTGTCATGTGTACTACCTAGCTAGAAAACGAGAAAATGCAACAACTCATGTTATATATACAAATGTCACACATGTAAATGATCAGAAATCAACCACCATTCACCCCTTTTGAGTGCTTGGTTTTTTTTTTTTTCTGAAAAACAACGACTAGTAGCAATGGAGAAAAGGAGCTGCAGGGTTTGTGTTACAGGAGGTGCCGGCTATATCGGCTCTTCCCTTGTGAAGAAGCTTTTGCTGAAGGGCTACACAGTCCATGCAACACTCAGGAACTTGCGTATATACTCTCCCTTTCCTCATCTCTCCCTATTTCTCTATCAATTCCTCTCTTTCTCTCAGCAGATTTGCAATGGTGAATTGCAGATGATCATGCCAAGGTGGGACTCCTCCAGAGCTTGCCTAATGCTGACACGAGACTGAGGTTGTTTAAAGCCGACATTTACAATCCTGATGAGTTCGAGCAGGCCATTCAAGGGTGTGAGTTTGTTTTCCATGTTGCCACCCCCTTGCAACACATTGAGGGCTCTCAGGTTTGTCCCAATTTCCCATCATTTTCATCTACATATACTTATATTTAATTATAAGTAATCCAATTTCTGTAAAACAGTACAAGGACACAGCAGAAGCTGCAGTGGCTGGGGCAAAGAACATTGCAGTGTCTTGCATCAAATCAGCAACTGTGAGGCGAGTAATCTACACTGCTTCCGTGGTGGCTGCAGCCCCATTCAAAGATGACGGGACTGGTTTCAAGGACTCCATGGATGAATCTTGTTGGACCCCTCTTAATCTTCCATTCTCTCATAGTAATTCTCATCTAAAGGCGAGTTTTTCCTTGACTCTAATGCTCAATAAAATATGACTTCAAATCCAAACAGTTCAGAGAATATTAATTTGTCCTGATTACAGGAATACGCTCATTCAAAGACAGTGGCTGAAAAAGAAATCTTGAGCCATGGGGAGAATAAGACCGGCGGATTGGAGGTGGTTTCACTGGCTTGTGGACTTGTGGGAGGGGAGACTCTTCTACCTTACACACCAGAAAGCGTAGGTTTGTTTATATCTCAGCTTACCGACCATGAAAACCGGTATCAAACCCTAAAGTTCCTAGAGGAGTTGCTCGGAAAAGTCCCAATCATACACATAGACGATGTCTGTGAAGCCCATATCTTCTGTATCGAGAAACCTTCCATCAATGGCAGATTCTTATGTGCAAGCTCGTGTATTTCTTCTGCAGAAATTACTAACTACTATCACGAAAATTATCCACAACTTCATATAAAAGCAGAGTAAGAAGCTATAATACTGTATGTAATTTGCTACAATTTTTGGAACTGATCATCAGTGCTTCCATTTTGGTTTCAGGTATTTGAAAATTGGGCCAAAAAGAGAGATTAAGTGGGGATCAACAAAGCTAATTGAGGAGGGGTTTGAGTATAAATGTGATACCAATATGATATTGGAAGATTGTATCAGCTGTGGAAGGCAGATGGGTGATCTGCAGTAGTCTTTTTTCCATGTTTTGTTTATTTTTAGTTAGGGTGGAACTACAAACACAAAAAAGGTTGTACACAGAGACCGGTACCATGAGGAAGTGTCATGCATATTTTGTAATATGTAGTACTAGGAAAAAGAGGACAAATAACATTAGGTTCTGTTAGGTCGTGGGAAGTGCCAATAAAAGAAAAAAATATTAAGAAAAATGATTTTCTTGTATTTGATTATATCGTGAAAAATTCAAAAGAAAATCAAATATAATTAAAATTAGTTACAAACTTGTGTATTTTTAGATCATTTAATTTTCATATTAAAAAGTTAAAATAAGTTAAATGAATTTGAAATAGCATGTAAAAATAATTTATTAATTTTTAATTTTTTTTCTTTTTACTTTCTTTTTATATTATTTTTGTTAAAAAAAAACTTAGACTAATTCAACCTTAGGCTAATCCAATCTAAGGTAATCACCTTAAAAGGGGGGAATAGAGTGATGGTCTTTTTTTGTAAATTTAAATTATGTGAATGCAAGAAACAATTATATGCAAATATATAATAAAGCAATATAAAGATAATTGCATATAAAGTAAAAGAGTAGGAAAGAAAAAATGCAAACACGAGATTTTTATAGTGGTTCGACACAACCCGACCTACATCCACTCTTCTTTAATTTCAATTCCAAACTTGAGATTTCACTAATTTAAGGCTTTCAAACCAAGTCTTTAAGCAATCCAATTGGATTATGGTTCAAATACATCATCTTGGACTTTTGGCTCTAAACACACTTTACACTCTTTAAGAGATACCCCACTCTTGAATAACCCCTCAAGTGATACCCCACACTTGAGAATCCCTAAGTGATATATCAGACTTAGACTTTTCTTCTCAAAGATTTACAAATGAGAATAAGAAATATTCTCACAAAATCCTAGTACAAAACTATAGGCTCAAATGATACAAGAAAACTAGAATTGAAAGGTGCACTAATGATATGCAAGTTTTAGAACAATGGTGCATTAAAAAAAACACTCTCTTAAGACTCAAATATATTCAAAAAATGTTTAGGAATGTCAAATTCTTAAAATAATGAAGATTGAAGTCTTTTTATAAAAGAAAAATGTTAAACTAGTCATTGGGGGTTCGTCCGATTGAGCTCCGGTTCAATTGATTGACTAATCGTTAATATTTAATGCTTGGTAGGTGATCGTTTGACTTCAACTAGTTGAGGTTCACCCTCGACTAGTTAAGATTGACCAATTGGGGCTCAATTTTGACTAGTTGAACGAGCGTTTTAGAAGATAGAGAATGTTTTTTCACCCCTTGATCGATTGAGTTGAACAGATCAATCGATTCTCATTCGATTCAATCAATTGAGTTGTTTTTTGTTCAACAACTATCTTTTTCAACTCAAAACATTTTAAACAAGTTTGGAAAGTATTTGACACAATTAATAGCCTTATAAGGAATTAACCCTTGGAATCATCTCCGAAAGCCTTTAGTATTCCGTTTGTCATTCGAAGCTTTCTAATATCATTGCTTGTGTGTATTTTCCTTGAATCAAGCCTTTCTTCATACCTATTGACAAAGTCTCCTAAAACTATGTAGATGTAAAAACCATAAGGTGAGAAAATGCAAAACCCAAATTCACTATCAAATAAAAGTATACAAATTCATTGAGCGAATGCCATTTCAAAGTCTCACTCCATAATACTTCTATTGTTTTCCTGTCTATGACATAGCACCACTTGTGTACCTAGTGGACTACCTCAATACTTAAGTCGATGCAAATCTTTTAACAAATTTAAGAATGAAAACCACAAAGATATGAGAGTATTGGGATGTAGGAAAGGCTAACAATATTCTTCTAAAATTCACATATGGAAACTAAAACTTGTATGATATGGTATTTACAAGGAAAAATCCTTAGTGGATGAAATGTAGAATTTTTTTAAAATTTTTATTAAAAATATAAAAAAAATCATTTACAGAATTCTATGAAATTCTATCTCGAGTGCTTGAGTGTTAGGTGCAATTTTAATGCTCATGAAGATATTTTAAACCAATTAAAAATCATTTTTACTCTATTAAAAAATCTAAGAACCACATAATGCCATGAATTATCAATTCTAGCTTTCGTTGAACCTCTCTATACTTAGCTATGTTATTGTGGATCGATCAATCTTGAGCCTTCAATGGTGAGTCAAAGATAATCAACTAAAAAGTTGTAAGTTAAGATAAATGAAACAAAATTATAAATTTAAACTAAGCAATTTAATGTACCAATGCATTCATATTATGACATTTCAAAGGTAAAAAATAAATAAAGAAATAAATTTATTTGGATTTGAGAACCATCCAAGAAAAGTTTTAGCTATTAAAGAAATGGATTTTGAAGTCTTTTTTTTTAATGAAATAATTTAAAATTACAATAAACAAATTTTAGATGAGATAATTCAATATAAATGGATGGTTGTCTCATTAAGAAACATATTAAATAATTGAATAAAATGTGTTTATAACACATTTCACAATAATTTCAAAAAATGTTTCTAATTCTTTAATCATTAAAAGCCATGTACAATGCACCATGCATTAATAATTTAATATATCTCTTCCTTTGGTTTGATTTCTAAACGTCACACCTACATCATGCTTTTAAAGTTCATCACATGGCAAAGATGAAATGTTAAGTTGATTTGTGAATTTATTCAAACTTTCATGATAGCACATGGGATGGCATTTTGTGGGGAAAGTGATATCAAGGAGATTCATAGAAATCTTTCCTTCTTTACGGTCCCCATATTTTGTGGCTTTTGCTACAATGAGCAGTCAACACGTCCATGACACTAATCATGATAAATAATTGATTTAGGGTGTTTGAAGGTGGCTTATTTGAATTACTTTTAATGCTTTGGAAAATAATTTGAGAAGCAATTTTCGAAAATAACTTTTTAAAACTGATTTATAATATTTTGTAAAATAAAAATTTGTTTAAAAATCTAAAATATTTTTAATCTATTTTTTTTAAAAAAATTAAATATATTTTTAAAATAACTTTTACGTGTACTATTTTATTTTTAATTTGTCTCTATATTTATATAATTATTTTTTAAAATAATCTTCAAATGCAAGTGAAAAGAATTTAAAACAAATAAAATATGTTATTTGAAAATACCTTATTTGTTATTTTTAAAAATACAAAATTATTTTCTATTTCATGATTCCCAAAAATGTGTTTTTTTAAAGAACAAAAAAAATGTTTTTAAAAACAATTACCAAATAAGATGTTAAAGTTAATTTATTTAAAGCATTTCTCAGAAGATTTATGTTTTCAATTCAATACCTAAAAATTTGAGAAGACTGATGCTTCAGTGTAAGGTTAATTCGAAAATTTTGCTTTTATTTTATGTGTTGAAAACCTAAAAATAAAAACAAAATATCTTAAATTAAATTATTTTGATTTAATTATATAGAAGTAGTGTGGGTCAAGTAAGGCAATACACCCAACTTGATCCATCTCAACTTTAAAGAATTTTAAAACTCTCCCTAAATCCATTGTCTTTCCTAAATCTATGCATTGGCTCCCCAAGTGAAAAGAGGGTTATTCTACATTTAAGAGGGTCTCAATCTAAATCAACTTAATAATATATTATTTTTAATAATTTAAATTTTTTACTTAGATAATAATAATGGGTTATTTGATTAAAAGGGCTTTTGAAAACTCAATTTTTTAAATTTTACCTCTCACCATTTTTTTATCTCATTTGGATAAAAATATCCTAATTATTTTCTTATAAAAATAATTTACATGTAAATATTTGAAATGGTAAAGGACATTTGTGTAAAAAAAATAGGTTACTTTTCAAGAAAAAATACGGGAGATATTAGATTCATAATTTGAGAATTATTTCATCAATTTTAACTAAATATTTTAATAGTTTAATATAGCATTATTAGAGCTTATACTTTGAAATGAAAAAAAAGGGGCCTCTAGTACCCAGCCATAGTAGGATTTTTCTCAATAGTACGGTAATTTAAAAAAATTATGCTTAAATTACTGTAGTAGAAGAAGTTATTACAAATATACGGTAGTTTTTGCCACCTAGGAAAGAGGATTTGCCACTTAGGAGAGAGGTTCAGCGGATAATTTTTTTTTAAAACCAAAATCATCTTTTCAAATTTTCAAAGGGAAATCGTCTTTACAAAAGACGAGTTCCATGAAAAAAAAAATTAGTATTTAAAAAAATTCCCCATTTACAAGGGAACTCGTCTCTTGAAGAGACGAGTTCCTTGAAAAAAAAATATATATTTTTTTAAAAAAATATATTTTTTTTTAAAAATCCCAAATTATTATTTAAAAAAAAAACACACAACAATTCCTCGAGGTAACTCGTCTCTTAAGAGACGAGTTCCCTTGGGAAAAAAAATATTTTTTTTAAAAAAAATTCCCAAATTAAAAAAAAAAAAAAAAAAAAAAAAAAAAAAAAAAAAACACACACAATACCACAAGGGAACTCGTCTCTTGAAGAGACGACTTCCCATGGGAAAAAAAAAATTAAATAATTTTTTTCATAAAAAAGTTCCCAAATTAAAAAAAAAAAAAAAAAAAATTCTTCAAGGGAACTCGTCTCTTGAAGAGACGAGTTCCTAGGGGAAATTTTTTTTTTATATATAAAAAACTTCCCAAATTAAAAAGAAAAAAAAAAAAAAAAAAACAATTCCACAAGGGAACTCGTCTCTTAAGAGACGAGTTCCCATGGGAGAAAAAAAAAAAAAAAAAAAAAAAAAAAAAAAACAATTCCACAAGAGAACAATTCCACAAGAGAACTCGTCTCTTCATCTCTTGAAGAGACGAGTTCCCATGGGAAAAAAAAAATTTTAATTTTTTTTTTTAAATACCCAAATTAAAAAAAAAAAAAAACAATTCTTCCTAGGGAAATTGTTTTTTAATTTTTTTTTTCCCATGGGAAGAGACGAGTTCCCTTGAAGAATTGTTTTTTTTTTTTTTTTAATTTGGGTATTTAAAAAAAAAACATTTAATTTTTTTTTTTCCCATGAGAACTCGTCTCTTGAAGAGACGAGTTCTCTTGTTGAATTGTTTTTTTTTTATTTTAATTTAGGAATTTTTTATAAAAAAAATATTAAAAAAAAAATTCCCATGGGAAGAGACGAGTTCTCATATAAAGAACTCGTCTCTTCCCATGGGAATTTTTTTTTTTTTTAATATTTTTTTTATAAAAAAATTCCTAAATTAAAAAAAAAAAAAAAAACAATTCCACAAGAGAACTCGTCTCTTGAAGAGACGAGTTCTCATGGGAAAAAAAATTAATTTTTTTTTTTTAAATACCCAAATTAAAAAAAAAAAAAAAAAAAACAATTCTTCAAGGGAACTCGTCTCTTCAAGAGACAAGTTCCCATGGGAAAAAAAAATTAAAAAAAAAAAATTTTTTTTAAAAAATACCCAAATTAAAAAAAAAAAAAAAAAAAAAAAAAAACAATTCTTCAAGAGAACTCGTCTCTAAAAAAATTTTTAATGAAGAGACGCAACCACACAATTCAATTGAAGAGACGAGTTCCCAAATTAGTAAATTTTTTTTTTTATATTTTGGGATTTTTTATAATTTGGGATTTTTTTTTTTTAATGAAGAGACGATTTTCCCTTTTGCAATATTTTTTTTTATATATATTTTGGGATTTTTGAAAAAAATATATTAAAAATATTACTTTTTTTTAAAGAGACTATTTCTCCTTTGGAATTTTTTATTTTTATTTTATAATTTGGGATTTTAAAAAAATATATATATATATTTTTTTTATGGGAACTCATCTCTTCAAGAGACGAGTTCCGTTGAGGAATTGTTTTTTTTTTTTTTTTAAATAATAATTTGGGAATTTTAAAAAATATATATATATATATATTGAGAACTTTTTTAAAAAAAAAAAGACGAGTTCCCTTGAGGAATTGTTTTTTTCTTTTTTTTAATAATAATTTGGGAATTTTTTTAAAAATATATATATTTTTTATTTTTCATGGAACTCGCCTCTTGAAGAGACTAGTTCCCATGAGGAATTTTTTTTTTTTTTTTTTTAATTTGGGAACTTTTTTAAAAAAATATATTTCTTTTTTCCATGGGAACTCATCTATTGAAGAGACGAGTTCCCTTGTGGAATTGTTGTGTTTTTTTTTTGTTTTTTGTTTTTTTTTTTTTAATTTATTTAGGAATTTAAAAATAAATAAATAAAAATTTCCCATGGGGAACTCGTCTCTTGAAGAGACAAGTTCCCCTTGTGGAATTGTTGTGTTTTTTTTTAATTTATTTAGGATTTTTTTTTTTTTTAATTTGGGAATTTTTTTTTAAATATTTAAAATAAAAAAAAAATTCCCATGGGAAACTCGTCTCTTGAAGAGACGAGTTCCCCTTGTGGAATTGTGTTTTTTTTTTTTTTTTGGGAATTTTTTTTAAAAAAATATTTAAAAAAAAATTCCCATGGAAACTCGTCCTTGTGGAATTGTTTTTTTTTTTAATTTTAATTTAGGAATTTAAAAAAAAAAAAAAAAAATTTCCCATGGGAAACTCGTCTCTTGAAGAGACGAGTTCCCCTTGTGGAATTGTTTTATTTATTTATTTATTTTTTTAATTTGGGAATTTTTTTTAAAAAAAAATATTTAAAAAAAAAATTTCCCATGGGAAATTTTTTTTTATTTTAAATATTTAAAAAAAAATTCCCAAATTATAAAAAAAAAAAAAAAAACACAACAATTCCACAAGGGGAACTCGTCTCTTCAAGAGACGAGTTTCCCATGGGAATTTTTTTTTTTTTAAATATTTTTTTTTAAAAAAAATTCCCAAATTAAAAAAAAAACAAAAAAAAAAAACAAACAAACAAAAAAAACACAACAATTCCACAAGGGGAACTTGTCTCTTCAAGAGACGAGTTCCCCATGGGAAATTTTTTTTTTATTTTAAATATTTAAAAAAAAAATTCCCAAAATTAAAAAAAAAAAAAAAAAAAAAAAAAAAAAAAGAATTCCATAAGGGGGAAAAGAGACGAGTTCCCCATGGGAATTTTTTTTTTTTTTTTTTAAATTCCTAAATAAATTAAAAAAAAAAAAAAAAAAAAAAAAAAAAAAAAAAAAAACAACAACAACAACAACAATTCCACAAGGGGAACTCGTCTCTTCAAGAGACGAGTTTCCCATGGGAAATTTATTTTTTTTTAAATATTTTTTTTTTAAAAAAATTCCCAAATTAAAAAAAAAAAAAAAAAAAAAAAAAAAAAAAAAAAAAAAACAATTCCACAAGGGGGTTCCCCATTGGAATTTTTTTTTTTTTTAAATTCCTAAATTAAAAAAATAAATAAATAAATAAAATAAAACAATTCCACAAGGGGAACTCGTATCTTCAAGAGACGAGTTTCCCATGGGAAATTTTTTTTAAAAAAAAAAATTCCCAAATTAAAAAAAAAAAAAAAAACAATTCCGCAAGGGAACTCGTCTCTTCAATAGATGAGTTCCCATGGAAAAAAAAATATATTTTTTTAAAAAAGTTCCCAAATTAAAAAAAAAAAAAAAAAAAAAAATTCCTCATGGGAACTAGTCTCTTCAAGAGACGAGTTCCATGAAAAATAAAAAATATATATTTTTTTAAAAAAATTCCCAAATTATTATTAAAAAAAAAAAAACAATTCCTAAAGGGAACTCGTCTTTTTTTTAAAAAAAAAAGTTCCCAATATATATATATATATATTTAAAAATTCCCAAATTATTATTAAAAAAAAAAAAAAAACAATTCCTCAACGGAACTCGTCTCTTGAAGAGATGAGTTCCCATAAAATATATATATATATATATATATATATATATATATATATATATATATATATATATATATTTTAAAAATCCCAAATTATAAAATAAAAATAAAAAATTCCAAAGGGGAAATAGTCTCTTTAAAAAAAAGTAATATTTTTAATATATTTTTTAAAAAAATCCCAAAATAAAAAAAAAAAATATTGCAAAAGGGAAATCGTCTCTTCATTAAAAAAAAATCCCAAATTATAAAAAATCCCAAAATATAAAAAAAAAATTTACTAATTTGGGAACTCGTCTCTTCAATTGAATTGTGTGGTTGCGTCTCTTCATTAAAATTTTTTTTTTCCCATGGGAACTCGTCTCTTCAAGAGACGAGTTCCCTTGAAGAATTGTTTTGTTTTGTTTTGTTTTGGTTTTTTTTTTTTTTTTTTTTTTTTTTTTTTTTTTTTTTTTTTAATTTGGGTATTTTTTTTAAAAAAAAAAATTTAATTTTTTTTTCTCATGGGAACTTGTCTCTTGAAGAGACGAGTTCCCTTGAAGAATTGTTTTTTTCTTTTTTAATTTGGGTATTTAAAAAAAAAATTTAATTTTTTTTTCCCATGAGAACCCGTCTCTTGAAGAGACGAGTTCTCTTGTGGAATTGTTTTTTTTTTATTTTAATTTAGGAATTTTTTTATAAAAAAAATATTAAAAAAAAAAATTCCCATGGGAAGAGACGAGTTCCCTTGCGGAATTGTTTTTTTTTTTTTTTTAATTTGGGAAGTTTTTTATTAAAAAAAAAAAAAAAATCCCCTAGGAACTCGTCTCTTGAAGAGACGAGTTCCCTTGAAGAATTGTTTTTTTTTTTTAATTTGGGAACATTTTTATAAAAAAAATTATTAATTTTTTTTTTCCCATGGGAACTCTTTTTTTTTTTTTTTGAGAATTTTTTTAAAAAATATTTTTTTTTTTAAAAAAAAAAAAATTCCCAAGGGAACTCGTCTCTTAAGAGACGAGTTACCTCGAGGAATTGTTGTTTTTTAAAAAAAAAATAATAATTTGGGATTTTTTATAAAAAAATATATTTTTTTTTCAAGGAACTCGTCTCTTCAAGAGACGAGTTCCCTTGTAAATGGGGAATTTTTTTAAATACTAATTTTTTTTTCATGGAACTCGTCTTTTGAAAAGACGATTTCCCTTTGAAAATTTGAAAAGATGATTTTGGTTTTAAAAAAAAATTATCCGCTGAACCTCTCTCCTCTCTCCTCTCTCCTAAGTGGCAAATCCTCTTTCCTAGGTGACAAAAACTACCGTATATTTGTAATAACTTCTTCTGCTATAGTAATTTAAGCATAACTTTTTTAAATTACCGTACTATTGAGAAAAATCCGCCATAGTATGATTAAGCAAAATTTTGAACCCAACTCTAAACGACGCGGTATGGGCCCGAATTCCAGCCTCAAAAAGGAAACAAGAAAGCTACACCGTTTAGTTGCAGGTAGTACGCCGGAAACAGAGAGCTACACCGATTAATCTGAATTATTGAACTGGGTTTGCTTAATTTTTTAATGATTAAGGAATCAATCACTTTGAAGATAAAATTAAGGAGAAGGAATCTATAGAGAGAGACACACGATATTGAAGAAGGAATCTATAGAGAAGGAAAATTCTCTAGGACAGCACCATGGGAGACTTTGAAGTACCATCTTTATGGGTTCCGTCTCACTTGGAATGCTGTCCTGGATCTACAACTGCTCTGGATTAATACACAAATGGACTAAAAACTAGGAATTTTTTCTTTTTCTTTTTCCTTTTTTTGGGGTTCATTGGAAGAATTCAGGATTATCAAATGGAAAATCGGGATCAAAATCCACAGGATCCAGCGGGAAACTGTAGTCCCCAATAGGTGAATTGGTGACTGAAGTTGGGGCTGAGATGTTCTCCGTCAGGTCTGATTCTGTAGTGTACACACTGTGCCCCATTCCAAAGCTGTTCATCTGGCATGGCGACACCGGAAAATAGTTGGATTCAGATGTGGCCGGAGACAAAAACGACGGGGAAAAACCGCCCATCAAGCTGTTTTCAATCATGGATTCAGCAAAAATTTTGTCCACGGTTTCCGAATCTGACAAAGGGAAGGAGAATGATGGGAATATCTTCTCCCTACTGTCCAAGTCCTCAGTCTTAACCTTAAGGCCTGTCCCAAAGCCCGACACTATTTTTTCAGCCTCCTGCGGCTGCTGCTGCTGCTGCTCCGGCTCGTAACTGACTTTCTTCACAATGGGCTCTTCTTTGTCCACTAGCACGACCGAGGCCGGCGCTACACGAGAGCCTTGAATACAAGTATGCCTTCCTCGGTATGTTACCTCATAGATTGAGGGGTCTTCATCTGATCTTTGAACTTGTTTGGTTGCCAAACAGCCCTGCGCATGCCTATGAGTACATCTGAAGTATCCCCTGCAATGCATACAAGAAAATTTTTGTTAAATTTACATCAAACTAGTAAAGAATTCAGTATACAGGTCTCATCATTCTGCAACCACACACAGCTCAATCATTTAAAGTTTCTTGTCTTCTACTTTAAAGAAGAGGGTAAGAGATACTGATAGATACAAGATTATTTGCATGAGGGAATTGTCAGGTGAGCATGCGCTTATAAACATCTGGGCCTCGGTATCTACGCATGCTCAGTAGACAAAAAGTAGCAATAATTTCATTCGAATGGGCGTTTGTTGGGCCATATGCATGTAGTTTATGATCAGCCAATGGAAATATGGGACCATGGCTTGATTTTTAATGCTGAAAGGTGGATTGGTAGACGGTTGTCACTACAAGTGACAGCTCATATGAGTTGGATTCCTGAGCGCCTTGAGTTAAATAAGAAGAAAAGATGAGCCAATCTCTTCAATTTGAACCAACCCCAGAACAAATTGTGTGCTTATCTGCAGATAAGTTCAAATTTTGCTTTTTGAGCTTGGAACTATGCCTTCATGTAAGGACTTGTGTGTGCATGTATCTGTAGATTATGTATTTTTGATGGTATGTATGATCCCTGTCAGTGGTCCAGAAGGGGTGGCTTTGTGGGATGCCCAATGATAGGAGCAAAGGTCATGAATAGATAGGAAAGATGAGAGGATGAGGGCAAAGGATGAGTCACAAAGCGAAAGGGGTTGCTAACTTTAGATAAGAAAAGAGATTTTTTTGAGGTGGATCTGCTGTATCTTATTCAGAATAGCTAAAAGTTTGGGGAGAGGGTGAGCTTCTCACCTTGGAAAATTGGCTCCCAAGATGTCTTTCTGTCCATATTTTCTCCAGCTGTACCCATCGTCAAGAGGGCCTTCTGGCACTGTTCCGATGGTGACGCGCACTTGCTCGGTCCATCTAGGCAATGTTTTTCTGCATCATGGAGTAATCCCGGGAACCCCAGGCCAAAGTCAGATCAAATTCAGCTTCAAATCACATGATTAAGTACTATGAATGAATTGGTTTCGAGCTAAAACTTCATAATTCACCTCTTCTTGAAGACATCTTTGCCTGCTTGGTCCTTGAAATCTTGGTTGGACCCTTCGCTCCTTGGGCTACTTCCGGGAAGGGAATGAGGCAATTCGCTCACAAAACCACCACATTTCAGCATTGAAAGCGCTTTTTCATAGGAAGAAAGTATCTTCTCGACTAAAAACTCTCGCGTTTCGCGGGATGATGATGGAGTGAGATGGTTTTTGAGCTGGTTTGCCATCTCTCTCCCTTGAGTTAGCTCATTGATTAGGGTGTTGTGCTCCCACTCAGTGGCCATTTCCATTTAGTACTACCAAAGAAACAAGAGAACCCCTCCCAAAAACAGCAAAGAAAGCCGAAAAAAGGATCTCGTCCCAATCCTAAATCATATCAATGAAAAGCTCTAATTCAAGTCCAGAAAGAGCTGGTATCATTGCCTGAAAGGTGTTAGCAACTGTAAGAAATGGAAGCAGTTTGAATAGGGTAAGATTTGAGGAGTTGGGATGTGACAATGGAAAGAGAAGGGGGAGATATAAGGTTGGAGAAAGAGGAGTACTGAAGAAGCTTGCCCACAAAGGAAATGGCCTTGTAAGTGAGGAAGTTGGAAATGAGAGGAAGATATAGAGCAGGGAGGAGAGAGATTTTTGACTGGAAAAAGGGTGTTGTGTATACTTTCAGATTTTCACAAAGTGGACCAGTCTGTGGTCATGGGAATCATAGAAGGATGGGAGAAAGGTCCAATTCTTGACTAGTTCAAACCAGAGTATTTAATTTGATCAAAGAGAGAAAGGGCTTGGAAGGTCAGAGACTGAAGCAATAGAGAAGAATCTTCATGGCTTCTTCCGCGTTGCTACTCTCTCTCCCCCGAGTGTTGAATAGAGAGTGGTGACATCGTGTGATGGTGTCATGCCGAAACCCAAGCTTACGATTGATGCTGATAGCTCACCCATGTCACATGCCAGCCACATACGACCATCTTCATTTCACTTTTTCGACTTTGGTACACGTTATTCATTCTTAGGACTTAAGAATGGCATAAAATCAAATAAATAAATTAATAAATAATTTGACTGAGACCATTGTGGGATCCATTCCAGTAGGGAAGTCAATAAATTATTTGACGGGGTAAAATATGAGAATATATTTCGAAAAACTAAAAATAAATAAGTTATTTTATAACTGAATAGAAATAAATAAGCTATATTATCCATTTTCTTTAATAAAGGCTTCAAATCCCAAATATGTGACTCACTGACTCAGTCACTGGATTCACTGCATCACCCAAATCCATTCCCATTCCTACTAGGATGTGGAAGGAAGTTCTCTACTTCTCTCTCTAACAAGGATTCCTATTCCAACCTCACCTACCCTAAGACGGAAGGCTCTTTCTGATCTGTCCATTCCTATTTACATCCCAATATCACTCATTAAATACCCCCTTATACGTAAGATGATGCTTTAAAAGGATATTATTAATTTTATATAAGTTTTATTAAATAATATCATTCATTTATTTCAATATTAATTTTTATTTTATTTATTGAGAGCTTAACCACACCCTCTTATTTTTTGTTATTGATATCTTAAACTATTATAGTCTTTGGTTTACCTATAATGAAATCTTAGAAATTTAAATCAAATTAGCTTAGTAAATATTATTGGGCAATAATTTTCTTATTATTTGTTGGTGTATTTATTGAAAGGGGTGTTCCAAAAAATTTTGGGCATTATGCCTAATTTGTCTTTTGGCTTCAACCTTTTTATTTAATTTGTTAAGAAAGAGTATAAATGATTTTTTTTATTTAATTCTAGAGAGAATTTAAAATTAAATAGTACTGTTGTGGACCCCGCAATTTCAGCTCATGTGTTTCCCACTCGATGACGAGCTCGATTTTTATTTGAAAAATTGATTTTTATTGATTGAAAAGAAAATGACTTGGAGTCACCACTTATTTTTGTTTTATTTTTAAAGGGTAAACAAAATAAGAAAGAAAAACCCTAAGTGTGACTCCTTATTTTGGAAAATGTGGTCTGTGAAAAATCGGATTGGGTTCGGGGGTCAGATTACTTATTGGGAAGGTACAGTAAAGACCGTAGCACCCCTTTAAGTCCCTAAAGTCGGATCTCTACTAATAAAATGAAGCAATCATGACAATTGATGAGGGAATCAATGAATACTCAGAGTGATCATGCACATGTGAGAATCTAAACATGCATACCGAGAATTACTAGAGCGGATGTGGATGCGTACCTAGGCAGTGATCCATGAAGCGCTATCGAGAAGTGATGTTAGTGCACAATTAAGGAATAATCACATGTATGTTAGAGAGTAGGGTAAATCAATCATGTATGATAATCAAAGCAAACAATCAATCAATAAATCATAAAGTCACATATGTCGGGCTCCCACCAAAACTCATTTATTTTGTATGAATTAATATCACAGATTCCATTATTCCGGAATTATGAAGAAAAAAAAACATTCATGCCTATTAAAATCAAGAGGAGCAGAAGATTGCGGGCAGAAACGGATCTGGCGAATCGTGAGTGTCTGACAAGCCAAGCTGTCTGGGGAATCTGAACTGTCGGCTGCGGATGCTTTCTGGGTAAGCGCTATCAGAGGATCCGGACATGTCTGACCGGGGAAGTTGAATCGTCCTCCTCTCCCATCCGGCGTCAGGCGCCGGATGTGGAATATTCGGAGAAGGTGGAACGTCGGCGAGACAGAATTTCGGATGTGAGATATCCGGAGAAGGTTGAACGTCGGCCGGACAGAATTCCGGATGTGAGATATCCAGAGAAGGTGGAACATCGGCCGCACAGAATTCTGGATGTGAGATATCCAAAGAAGGTGGAACGTCGGCCGGACAGAATTCCTCCCCGGGTGAAATGAGCTATGTCGCGCGTCGCAAGGGGGACTGTCTGCGTGTGCAAGTGAGAGAAAGCCGCGTAACATTTTTTTAGGGAGGATCCCACAGGTAGGTGAAGGTTTAGAGAGAGAAACGGGTTTGGTGGTATGGTTAAATGGGTGTACACATGGGTATGGTAAAACATGGTTATGAGTAGCATGAAGGATGGGTATGGGTTGTATGGATATGGAAGCTTGGGTGAGTGGTTTTAATGGGTGTGTGAAGGAGTGAAGGATAGCATGCACCCGTGAGACTCCATGTAAGTGAGGGAGTGGGATGGAGAATGAATGAGAGGAAAATGGGTGTGGTGGAGGATGCTTGATTCCTGCATGCTTGAGTAAGGAAATGGGTATGACGACCTAGAGAGAGAGGTGGATAGATGAACGATGGGTATGGTGGATAAGAAAAAAAAAACATGGGGATGAGATGGCGACACACTTGCATGAGAATAGAGATAGAGGTCATGCAGAGTGAAGACATGTGCATGGACATAAACACAATGGGCAGGCCACCAGCAGATGTGCCTCCACGTTTAGCCGACGAATATGTCTGGTAGTATGCAACCTTGGGTATTTGCTGACTATGAAAGCCTGGAGAAAACTGAAAAGGCCTGCTCTCATCATCACTGAAGACCCAGATTCTAGCCACAAGGAGGCCATGGCTTGAAGCTTCACGGAAAGCAGCTGAGACCTTAGCATGCTGAGATGGGTCAGGAACCAAATACATCAACCAAGTAAGCATTGAAGCCATTTGCATAGTAAGGGTTACCATTCATCACAAAATGCGCTCCTCTTATTCTGATGAGTCAACCTCGCACTTCAACTTGGACCTGAAGATCTTGCCCACGGACCACCACACCATTGAATGTCAGGTTCCGCTTCAACCCAAACTTTCTCTCGACTTTGGAGCCTTGAGTATGCACTCAGGGAGGAAAAGAAAACAAAGAGATAACAGGATAGCAACAAGAAGAAGAACAAGAAGACTTTAACCAGCATATCGGACCCATTTCATCATTTCATCCATGGGTCCAACATCCAATGAGTTAAGATGGAAAATACTCGTCAGAATAGGGCATAAAACACAACAAAGTCTTCCAATATTTAATCAGTAATCACCAAAACAGAGCAACCCAACAAGCAGAAATGAAAAATCACTGAGAATCAAACCTGGACAATATAAAAAAAATGGAAAGTATTCAGAAAAAAAAACAAATGGTCATACCTGGAAATCTCTCTTCTCAGCTCCGTGTCCTGGACTCTTCCCAGCAACTCTACGCTCCTCCGTTCTTAGCTTCCTCCTCAAGTTCCACCAATACTCTTTCCCTCAAAACTCTCAGAAAAACTCCTCCGTCTTCCCCTACAATGTTGTCCTCCTCCCTTTCTTTCCTGGTGTCCTCTTTTGCAAGCCACTCTTCTGCCATCCTATTCACCGGTCAACAAGCATGGCTTGCTCAACCACTCTCCTTGCTGCTACACGCCTGCTGCAGCCGGCATCAAGCCTTCAGCTTCCTGGCTGCCCGTCCCATCTGGCCGGGATTCATGGTAAGAGAGGGGGGGTCCCCCTCACACCTTAAAAGAATAGCCAAACTCCACTCTAACAACCCAAAAGCTCTTCTGAATCTCCTCCAACAGGTGTCTCCACCCCATTGCATTTCCAACACACTACCTGATTCACTGACTACCCAACTAGGAAGCAGCATCTGGCCCTTTAAGAGCCTTCCACTTGGCAAGAAGTGTGACCTACAGCAAATGAAAAAAAATAAGCCCCATATGGGGGTCTACAATTGTTTATTTTTGTAATATTTTATTTTTATTAAATATTAAAAAAATCAATATATTACCTTTTCTATTAAAAAAGATCAAATATTTTGAGGATGTTTATTTTTTAAAAATTTTTGTTGAAATTAATTTGCTTTCAAATTTTTATATTGTTTGTTTTTCTATTTTTTTTATAACTTATTACAATTTTTTGGTTAAATAAAAAAAATCAAATATTTTTTACTTTTTCTAAATAAAAAAAGTAATATTAGTTTTTCTTTAGTACTTAATAAAAATAAAATACTACAAAAATAAATAATTTAATATTAAACACTATTAAATATTATTTACTTTTAAGTTTCATTTAGAATTAAGTAAAAAAACAAATAAACAAACACTACTTTTAACTTTTTCTATTTAATTAAAATTTATAATAAGTCATAAAAAAAATAAAAAAACAAATTACTTAAAATTTAAAAGCAAATTACTTTAATCAAAAAGCAAAAAGAAAACAAACATTCTCACTTTTAAATCAACACTTCTTTTTTTTTTTTTGAATGTTTAATCTTTTAAGTGGAATCCAAAAAAAAAAAGCATATTAAATAACTTGTCACATCCCCCTTTTCTATTATTAATGAAATGAAACACCCTCCGTTGAAAAGCTCATAAAAGACAAACATTGCATCTATTATTATATTATTATAAATTGGAGAAGATTTAAAAGATGTATGAGATTTCAACAGAGGAGTCCTACATTCATATCCATATGCATGTCAAGATGCTCAAGTTTTAAAATTATTTTCTTAATTAGGCAAGTGGATTTGAAAAGTAATTTTTATTACTTTAAAAATAAAAAATCCAAGTCATATCTTATCTTTTATCATTTCTCCACCCCAAACCCAAAACAACCTTCCCATGAATACAAGAGGCAAACCCCAATTTTCCATGGTTCAATCATTGCATTCTTTCCGGGAAAATCAAGGAAGATGAGATGGGCCCATGAGCAAGAAATTTTCCAAATTTTTGGGCCATGTCCCAATCCCAAATCATCCATGTTATATCTTCCTAGAAACTACTTAGGGATTCTGTGGAAAGTGGGAACTAAAAATGAAAGATGAAGAGGGAGTTGTCTTTTGAATTTTTTAGACCCTTTTTGGGTTCTAGATGTTGAGGCTTAAACGTGTGGGGCCTTACTAGTAACCGTGTGCCTTTTGATTGGTTTTCGAAGAAAGGTCAAAAAATTAGAGAGGGAGAGAGAGAGAGAGAGAGAGAGAGAGAGAGAGAGAGAGAGAGAGAGAGAGAGAGAGAGAGAGAGAGAGAGAGAGAGAGAGAGAGAGAGAGATTTGGATGTTAGGTGGGAAAGGAACAATGTGATTGTTACTCATTTTGTGGGCAGTGTTTCAACTTTAGGGTTTTTTTGGATTTTTTTGGTCAAGAGGATTGAAGGTTCATACGGGTGTGTTTTTCTTTTCTTCTTCATTTTTATTTTTTTATAAGTTTGAACGTTTCAAAGTATTTTGAGTCATGATTTCAATGGAAGATTCTTCGTTGGTGACCACATTTGGGATAGATTAGAATAAGAGGATTTCTCATACCATGGTTAAAATATAATATATATCACTTTACATAGACATTGAGAATTCAAATCATCGACCGTGTGACCATTTTTTAAATAAAAAACATTCTAAATTTTTTTAAAAAAAATTGATACTTCAATTATTTTAAGATCATTGTTTTTTCAATATAAATTTTTACAAGTTATTCAATCGATGTAAATAATAGAGTTAGTTTCACTTATATCTCTTTATATTTTAGCTAAATACAACTAGTATTTATTGATTTAAAAATTCGTTAAACACTTTATTTATTTTTAATTAGAAAAAAGGTTACTAAAAATATTAAATAAAAAGGATAAAAGATGTATTTAATAAAATTTCAAATTAACCAGGAACTATATACATTTCGCTAAAACCACAAAGGAGATTAATAAAATCAATCCTAAATATTACTATTATTTCCTAATTTCAAAAACAAAAAGTAAGAAATGTATTCAATCAATTGGATATTATTATTTTTATATTTTTAAAAGCTAAAAAATAATGTCCTTTCAAATAGCCAATCTTGATAAGGAAACTTTCAAGGAACGATGAGTGTGGTTATAAACTTTTGGAAAACAATTTGACCTTGAGAAAGAAAAAAAAAAGGCAATTTAATTTTTTCCATATTATATATGAAGATTAAGTGATTTTAATTATATATTATTTTATTTTATAGTTTTCATTATGTTTAACTCTAAAAATGTATTAAAAATATTTTAAAAATAATTTTTTATATTTAATTTTATTATGAAATTTTTTTAAAAAATAAATATATTTAATTTAAAACTTTTATACTCAAGAGTGTGTTTGGAAGTACTTTCAATCTAAAGTGTTTTTAGTGAAAATGTTCTATTTAAAAGTGTTTTTAAGAAAATTACCACTCAAGTGTTATTTCTAAAAAAATATTATAAGTGATTTTTTAAATTGTTAAAAGTATTTTTTAAATTTTTTTAAATACTTTTTAAAAAAAAAAAAAAAAAGTTAAACAAACATTTATCTATATTTATAAAATAAACAAGATAAAATAAAAAATAATAATTTGAAGTAACGTGTAAAAATAACATATTAGCTTTAAATCTATTTTTAATTTTCTTTCATTTTTTTACTTCCTCTTTTTTATTCTATTTACTTTTCTTCGTTTTCTTCAACTATAAATAATATTAAAATAAATTCCAATTCCATTGTTTATCCCAAAAATAAAAAGGGAGAATTTGTTGGTATGTTTGGTAACCGTTTTTTAGAATGGTTTTTTGTTTTCCAAATTTTATTTTATTTTTTTAAAATAAAAACAAATTTGATAATAAAAAATGTTTTCTGTTTTCAATTAATGTATTTTAAAAAAACATCTTTTAATTGTTTTTTTTACTTGCTTTTGTTAAAATTGTTTTAAAAAATAATTATACAAACGTATAAAAAGATTAAAAATAAAATACTAGATATAAAAATTATTTTTTAAACATATTTAAAAATATTTAAAATATTTTAAGCTTCCAAACATATTTTCATTTTATAAAATATTAAAAAACTATTTTTAAAAATTGATTTTCAGAACTGTTTTTTTCATACTTCTGTTTTTTATTTTCTATTTTTAATGACCTTATTAAACATTTCATTTATACATTTGAAAAAAAAAAAAGCCTGCTAGCAATTTAACAAAAAAAAAATCATCAAAATACTCTTCTCAAGAAAACATTTTTTTCTTGCGAGTAACAACAAAATCAATTTTTCTTTTTCTTTTTCTTTTTTATTTTTTATTTTTTACAAAATGAAATTATAATGTGATATTTTTCATATTTTCCTATAAAAAGATTCAATCGTGAATCTCACCTGCCAAGACAAATAACTAATGCGCAGTAGTTGGTACTTGCTACTACATTAATAACTAAAATCACTCATTTCTAGAATTCGATCAAATAGTTCATACACCATTGACCTTCTTTTCTTTTCTTTTCTTCTTGTTTACAAAGACTTCCACCATAAGTTCGAAACTTTTCTTAAAAATATGAGAGAGGTTACTTCAACAAAAAATATTTCATACTAATTTATTTACTTCAAGGCTATTTATAAGCTTGTAATTTTATATTTATTTTTATTTTTTTATGATTCTATCATAATTTTTATTTATTTTATTTATTTTTTCAATTTTAAGAGTAAAAACAATTTCAGGAGGAAAATGAAGAGGGCCACCTTTGAAGCAAATGTAGCAGTGTGAACAAGAAAAGGAAGCAAGAGTTGGTAGAGACAAGGAGATGGCATTTGGTTATATTAAATTGAGCATGAAAAGCATGTAGGGGTGTGTATGGTGAAAAGATCACATCGACTGTCAGGCGAAGGTGGTGTTCACATTGGTTGTGTCGCTTTTTGATGAATACAATGGCCGGTGGCCTATTCTTCAAACCAAATTTCTTGGTTTGGCTTGAGCTTGGGTCAGGTGATGTTGATCTTGTCTCGTATCTGGAAGAGTTCTTTGCAAATATACTATTGGGGATTGACTAACTAGATTTTTCTTTCGTGGAGCCTAATAAGTTTTTTAGAGATTGAAAACAAGGCTACCTAATTTAATAGAGGCATGTTATATTATATTATACCGTGTTCGAGATCTCTTCCTTTAATTGATGTTGGATATCGCAATTAATTGGGTAAATACATCTTAAAATTGTAAGGATTCAATAGACTTAGGTGATGTTTGCTTTTTTTACTTAATTCTAAATAGAACCTTAATACTTAATAGTGTTAAATATTAGGTTGCTTGTTTTTATAGTATTTTATTTCTATTAAGTATTAAAAAGTAAAAACAATCGATATGTTATTTTTTCTATTTAGAAAAAGTTACATATTTTGGCTTTTTCTATTTAGTAAAAAGTTTATAATAAGTCATGAAAAAGTAGAAAAACAAATAACCTAAATTGTAAAACTAAATTGCTTTCAGCAAAAAGCCAAAAAAACAAATACCTTAGAGTGAATGATATATATTTAGTAGAGAAGAAGTTATTACAGGATAATATCAAAATAGATCTCTTACATCTGTATAAGATTCTAAATAAATATCCTGAAAGTGACTCCACAATTCTATAGGACACGATAAGGACGTTGTGTTCTCATAAGAGATAGTTGTGATATTTTACATCAATCAGGATAAAAAATTATACATCCGTATATAGTAAGTTTTTATTATTGGTATATCTATTTTAAAATTAAGAGAAGTCAATGGACTCGAAATACAACTTTTATTTAAAAGAAATGGGGTATATAAAATATATTTCTATATAAATATTTTTTTTTTTTTTGTAAAATAAGAAAAGATGTTGAGAACATTTCTCTAAATATTTTAAGTCATAAGAAAAAAAAGTCATGAGACTGAAATAAGCTTGTAAAGACCATAAACAATATAATTAAATTATATAAGAAATTATACGAGATACTTAATGAAAATATGAGATGTTTCATGCCCAAGAATCATTTTTGTTTCTAACTTTCAAGTTGTATAATGGATTGTCGTATAATCAATTTCTTTTGATATAATTATAACTGGTAGAACCATAATTTTCTTTTGTAAGTGGGTACAAGATGTAAATATAATTTGTGGAACCATATTAAAATCTCGTATGTCTTTATGTGATTCTTGTTCGTTATCTTTACTATTACTACATCCACACATCATGTTAATTAATAAGAATTTTACAAATTCTAGTAATTTTATCTATAAAAATAAAATGATATTTGGTGTAATGATGCTATATTAGAGATTTCCTAATTCATAAGGGTTGAGGAAGGCTCAAGCTTAAACAAACAGCCCAGACCAGTCTCATAGATGTTGGTTGGGTTGGGTTTGGTTTGGGCTTGACTTAGATCTAGGTCAAGCTAGCCACTCAAATTTCTCAATTGGTATCGAATTAGGATTTGGGCCTATCAACTAACCCCAATCGACTCCTTATGTTATTTTCAATCATTTCCCTTTTAATTCAAAATAAAAGAGGGATTTGACAAAATTTCAAATCAATAGAGATTAAGTGTATCTAACCAAAATACTTTAGGATGGGTGAGTGGAATTAACCTCCATATTAAGACTTTGTTTGACAATCAGTTAGATTTTTGTTTATTAAAACAAAAAATAGCTTTTTAACTTTAAAAAATACATTTGACTAACTTTTAAAGAACTCATTTTTTTGAAAATTTATTTTTGAAACAAACTCCACTTTAAAATAAATTTTAGGTATTTTTTGTAATTTATTTTATTTAGTGTTTTGTACAATAATTTGAAAATATAAAGAATACTTTTGCATTGTATAAAGCACATGACACTTTCACAAAAAATAAGTTAAGAAAATTATCTTTCATATTTGAGTTCTCAAATAAAATTTTGTTTATGAAAATAACTGAGAGTTGAAATTGTTCTAAAATATTATTTTTTTGAGAACCGATTTTGAAAATTGTTTTCAAAAGCTTTTAAAATATTGAAATCAATTAACAAAAAAATAAAATTCCAAGATGTCAAAGAATTTTAATTTGATTATTTTAATATTAAGTTTTCTATTTTGAGTCATGAATGAAATTACAAATACAAGAATGACTCAAAATTTTCCTGATACAAGAGTTTTAACCATTATTTTTATGGAGGAAATGGAAAAACTTCAAGAGATGACCTTCAAGGAGAAAACTCTTTTTTTATTTAAAAAGAAAAAACATATATGATGTGTTCTTTGTGATAATTATTATTTGTAGTATTAGGAGCTATTTCTAGGTAGTTAAAAAATTCTTAGACACCGTTCCACCCACTTTTTAAAAATTGGGTCCCATCGGGTCACTTGGACACCTAAACCCATTTCCAATAAAAACAATTTAGAAAACCTTTTCATTAAATTTTAGAAAATTAATTTTATATTTTTTATTGGAATTAATTTTTCGAATTGCTCCTTCGAGATAATGGTCACATAGATTATTTATAAAAATTAAAATAATTATGTATGTTTTATTCGACATTGTATTCAATAATTGAACCCCACAAAACTTTATACTTGTTACAAGTTATACCAAGAAGGAAATTAAAGAAACGGGCCTTGTAATTTCAAACATGGCCCTTTCAAATGTTAATGGGCCTGGCCCAGACTTGAGCCTTTAAGTCCTTGAATGTCAGGCTTAATTTGGCCCAAAGTTCTCTATTTAAATAAATAAAATGAAAAGGTAAAGAGTGAAAAATGCAATTCATTTCATAATGACATGCAAAAAAATCGATTTTCTCAAGCAAAGAAAATAATTCTAAAAAACCAAAAACCAAAATAGTACTCATTATATTATTAAAAATAAAAACGTTTTTATAGAGATGTTCAATTGTTATAACGAGTTATTTCTTCCCATGTATGTATTATCTGCTCTAAACAAGGAGTAAGTCATTAGTAATAGTATTAAATATTTCATAAAAATTAGGTGCAATATAATTTTTACGTAAGGGTCATCCTATCCAACTTTCAGCCATTCAGATACGCTTTAGGCGTGGATGATTATCCAATAATTGATATTACAAGAATCCTATCTGCTCATAAAGAGTATCTATTTATGTAAGTCCATGATTTTATAAGACTCATAATGAGAATATTGTATTTGTATGAAAAGTAATTATAATTATGAGATTTTACATTAACTGAGAAGGAAATTTTTTAACACCATAAAATAGCAAGCTCCTTTTCGTTACGTAAATATATCATAGAGTGGTTATGTGAGACTATGACTTAGAGTAGACAACATCTATACAAAAAGAAAAGAAAGAAAATCATTAAAAACCCGGGAGTCTATTTTTCTGATCCCATAATTCTATGTGTAATAAATTTTTTATATATATAAAAAAATGAAAGTATATCTATTTGACATCACAACATCATGGGACACAATATCATATCATCATATGATGTATGCAGCAAGTTGCTCCTGCTTTTAAAGTAACACAAATTTTTGCCCTAAAAGGTAATCGATCCTCATGGAACCGGAAGGTCAGGGGTGGTTACAAATTGATTAAACCATTTGGCAGTCCAAGTTGCAGGTCTGGCCTTTCTGTAAATAATTCATAGATTTTGGACCATGTAAGCCAAACTTTTGAGCCACATTGTTCACATTTTTACGGCGTAAGGGAACAAAAATGGAGCACTTAAAACTATGGTCAGTTGACGTGCCCTATCAAAGGGAAAATGACCCTCCAATTCTAGGTCATTTGGACCATGCATGCTTTCATGGGTTTGATATGGACCCAAGCTAGCTATTATTCCCTTTTTTTATTTGGTGTTTTATCTTCTTTTATGGGCTTTTGTGGATTTTATGGATTCAACTCATGGTCCACACAGTGGATGTCGAGTCACAGTGGGTCAGTCTTGGCGTTATTATTTGAGTTCCACCCACTCTAAGGATTTGTGATAAAAGTACGATGGATTTAAAATTAATTTTTTAAAATGCAACACAAACTTTTTTTGTCACATCATAATTTTTTATACATATTAAAAAAAATTGAATTTAACACCCTCCGTCATTTCATAAAATTAAATTTATACTAAAAGATATATTTTTATAAAAAAAATTTATCAATCATACATGTTAACAAAAAAAAAAAAAAAAACCGAATTTATACTAAATGTATCTTTTAGAAAGACATTTTTTCATAATTTCATAAAATTAAATTTATTTTAAAGAGACACCTTTCACAATTTTTATATTAACCACTTAGTGAAAAAAATTGAATTTATATTAAATATGTCTCTTCATAATTCCATAAAATTAAATTTATAATGAAATATGTCTCTTTAAGAGACACCTTTAGTCAAAATTCAATTTTTTCGATGGGTGGCAGATATAAAAATTGTGAAATGTGTCTTTTTTAAAAACATGTTTAGTATAAATTTAATTTTGTAAGATTGTGGAAGATGTTTCTTTAAAAGATATTTTTAGTGTAAATTCCATTTTTTTTATTATGTGGTAAATATGAAAATTATGGAAGATATTTCATAAGAAACACCTTTACTATAAATTCAATTTTATGGAATTGTGGAAATATGTCTCTTCAAGAGATATCCTTAATATAAATTCAATTTTTTTAATGTGTATAACTGATAAAAAAAAAAGTTATGGAAAAATGTATTTTGAAAATACATTTAATATAAATTTAATTTTATAGAATTATGAAAAGTGTCTATTAACAAAAATTGTAAATGTATCTCTTCATGAAACACCTTATGTCAGAAAAGTTGTAGTAAATTTATCACTAGTTTTGTAACAATCATTTTTTAACATTTTTTTTTTTATAGAAGTTAAAAAAGCCCTCCTCTATAATGATATATATTCACCAAAATAGTAGCATAATAATTGAGTTAGATTTCATTGTTTTGAAAACAATTATGGTTCATGGACACCCACGTTGCTTGATTTAAGGTTTTAATATTGAGATTATGACTTGTATCGAGATATGATTATATTTACAATAATTTTTTTGCTTTTACTTTTAATGATTGAAATGACAACATACTTTAGTGTCTGAAAGATATTTATTTCTTTGGTGATTACCTTAAGTTAGAAAGTGGTTACTTTATTTTTACGAGCTAATAATTATGATATTAACATGGTTCTACATTGACATGTTTAAAACATAAAAACAATTTGTGAAACCAAGGTTTGGTTAATCTTGATTTTGATGATAACAAAACAAGGTTTAGAATTAATGATCATATTTCAAGTGTGATTAGGCAAGACAACTTCCAAAGTGGCAATCCAAAGACAAATCAAGCCAAGGAGAAATCATGAAGAAGAAGACCACCTCAAAGAGAAGTGCTTTTCAAGACCCAAGCTTCATAAGATCTTCTTGTAAGGTTGTTGGTGCACTAGGTTTTTTTATGCATTACATTCTTTACTTATGCACCAAAATCATCCAAGAATTAATTCATTTTAAATCCTTTTAAAATTGGATGATTTCATGTTTTCAATTAAAACCTTATATCAAATATTTTCCAAACTTGTTTTAAAGGTTTTAAATTGAAAAAGTTGGGTGTTGAGCCAAAAATGGCTCAACCGGTTGAACCGGATGAACAGTAACCGGTTGACCCATAGCTCAACCGGTTGAGGTTATGAACAGTAATCGGTTGACCCTCAGCTCAACCGGTTGAGGGGTATGAACAGTAACCGGTCGACCGTTTGAAAAATGCAAAAAAATTTCTCTTTCTTCCAGAACGGTTGTTCAACCGGTCAAGGTTGAACCTCGTCCGGTCAAGGCCCAACGGTCACCTGCCAAGCATTAAATGCTAACGGCTAGTCAACCGGTCGACCCCCAGCTCGACCGGTCGAACCCCAAACGGCTAGTTTGGCTTTTTTCTTCTATAAAAAGGCTCAAATCTTCATTGTTTCAAGAGCTTAACCTTCCTAAATCATTCTTGAATATATTTGAGCCTTAGAAGAGTGTTTTTGAGTGCACAATTGTTCCAAAACTTGCATATCATTAGTGCACCATTCAATCCTAGTTTCTTGTATCATTTGAGCTTAAAGCTTTTGTACTAAGATTTTGTGAGATCTTTATTTGTATATCCTTGAGAGGAAGTTTTCCAAGAGTGTGGTATCTCTTGAGAAGTGTAAAGGGTGCTTGGAGCCAAAAGTCTAAGAGGGTGGATTGGAACCATAATCCAATTGTATTGCTTGAAGGCTTGGTTTGGAAGCCTTGAATTAGTGGAACCTCAAGCTTGGGATTGAAGCTAGAGGAGAGTGGATGTAGGCCGGGTTGCGCCGAACCACTATAAATCTTGTGTTTGCACTCTCTCTTCCCTTACTCTTTTAAATTATATGCAATTGTGTTTATTTTGTTTATTATATATTTGCATATAATTGTCTCTTACATTCACTTAGTTTAAATTTGCAAAAAGAGACCATCACCCTATTTACCCCCCCTATAGGGTGATTACCATAGTTTGGATTAGCCTCAAATTTCTAACACAATTTAACTAAAATCATTCATATATAAGTAGTTTTATGGCTTTAAACTTAAATTAATTCGATATCTATCATTGATTCATCATTTAACCCATAACTTTTAAGTTAGACAATAAATTTACATGGTATCAAAACATTAGTTTGAAAGTGTATATACGCTCATTTTCTCGGTTGAAAAATTCTATGATACTAAAGATATGTTATAGTAAAGTTTTGTATTTGAGGTATATTCTTCATATCTAAGTCACTCTTTTCATACTTCAACCATTTTTTTTTTTTTTATGGTACGGAAAATTGTTTTTCAATATTCAAGATTAATCCTTGGTCATCGATTAAGGTCGCCAACAAGTCCAACTAAGAGTACAAAACTCTCACATTTCTTTTTGTCATTCATACGATAATAAGACGTGTATTTTGAGAATTCCCATAATTGTAAGAGAGGTATCCGAAAAATCTAAAGCGTGAGGGACAGGCCCAATGGGGGTCCATTCTGATTTGTGACTGGCGGATTAGGACCAAATGACTTGGTTGAACCTACTCTTCTCAATCGGTATTCAAGATGGCAACCACACAAACAAGGGTTTTGGAAGGGTTTGTCTAACACATGGGAGACCCAAGTCACATTGAGGTTCAATATCTAGGCACTATTGTTTTGCCTCCAATCCCTCTTCGTGTTGGTTAGAAGTACAATAATATAGCAGGCAGCATACGAATTTTCATAGTACCTACTGACCATAATACAAAATACATTCAATGCTTGGTCCCTTCCGAACAACACATCCTTATGCTTATATGTGATGGCATGTTTGATATGTCACCGTCACTCCTTTGTATCAAGAATCATCAATATTTTGAAGTTGACACGGCAAGCCCTTTGGCAAAACTATGGTGTCCAAAAGATGTAGCCAATCAAAGCATACCATCGAATAAAAAAAATATATATTCAACATCTTATCATTTTCTATTTTGATAATGGTCTCATTATTTTGTCTTATTTGTACCTTGATCGTAATTTTCTATACTTTTATTCAATAATCTAGATTTAATGGTTTAGATTTTATGTTTAGTATGGCAAGGACTTGGTATGTTTGAATTTTTTTTTTTTTTGGGATGATTAATCTTATGCTTAAAAATTATTTTTAATTAAAACATAAGGATAAATTAAATATTTTCAAAATTTCTATGCATGTACGATGAAAAATAGGAGTGTCGTGTCAGAAAGAGTGAAACTCATGTTTCATAATGTTATGCAAACATGTATTTTAAAAGTTATATTTCATTTGCTAAAGTTGCCTTTTAGCTTTTAAAAGGTTCTCTTGTATAAAAGGTCCTCCTACATTATGAAAATAATAAGGTGTTATCACATGTACACTTTCAACTTTCATGATTTTGTATTCAAATCCATGGTACAATGTGTACACCATTAAATCTCTCTAATTTGTACCTGGATTTTATTTATTTATATTTTTATACATTAATTTCATCGTTTGTATTTTCATCCAATGACAAAGATTTCACTACATAAATTCAACAATCAAAATAAATAATTCAGTATATACTAATAAAATACAACATTTTTCTTATATAAGACTAAGATTTGTTTTTAGTCCTTCGTAATGTTTTTTAAACAAAGTGGAGAAAGAAATTTGATCGTATGCTACAAAAATGTTTCTAAGGATAAGGTTTTGGAGATGTAAATATAAAATAATTTTAGTGGTTTTTAGTTTAAGACATTTATAAGTCAATAAAATTAAACCATTGAAAATAATTATTTTGATTAACATATTTTAAGATCAAAATTATTTTTATTAATTCATCAATATAGAATATGATTGGAATTCATTTTTTCCTAACAACGAATTGATGGGAATTATCCTTATTTTATTGTCAAATTATACTATATGAAATTGTTTAATCCATTTAACCATGATAAATTCTTACGATGAATTTTCTCTTTCTTTTTTTCGATCTTTTCTCTCAATCTTCATGAAAGAAAGTTAAAATATCCGCTTATTATGAATTCAAACAAGTATGAAATTATTCAATTAATCGAAAACAACTTCTATTAAATTACTTTGTTCAATAAACACTTCAGAGTTACTTTGCTAATTATACATGTGAACAAAATACCCTTAAAACCCTACATAAAATTACACTAATCGACATTGAATATGTAAGAAAAAAGCTATTTTAAGATTAAAAAAAATTATTACTTCCACTAAATAATCTTCTCTTGGTAGACATATAATTAATCTCTCCTCTCTAAGCCATTCTAAGACGATTACTCTATTAGTATAAAAAGCTCCGTTTCCCATTCTGTTGGCCCGTGATCAACCAGAAACTTTACCCAAAAGCTCAACTTCCAAGCAAGGATGCAGATCAGCATTTCCAAGTTTCAACTACCCAAGAAAAGTTGTTGAGATTTCAAGGGAAACAAAAGAAAAACCAGAGGCATGCATTTGGTTTTTGAATTTTTTTCTTGAGAGAGACGAGAGAAGAACCATACACACACACATATATATATATATATATATATATATATATATATATGTATATATATATATATATATATACACAGAGAGAGAGAGAGAGAGAGAGAGATGGTGTCTCACCCACCTTCATTTTATGCAAGCTCAAAGGTTAAGCCTCATAAATGAAAACCAAAGTCAGACAATCAACAGAGAAGTCTCAACCAACCTCATTTCAATTCAAAACTAGGTAAATCTTAAAAGGGCTAAAAAAAAAAAAAAAGAATACAAAAAAAGAGAGAGACATACAATAGAAAATGGCAAAGAGAGAGACACAGACACAGAGACACAGAGAGAACATTAGAATTTGTATCTCTTGAGCTCTTTTCTTCTACTTGCAAATCCTTCTCCATGTCTCATTATCCAAAACCTCTCGATTTCTTCAGCTTTCCGGCCCGGAATCCTGCCGGCGATCAAAGCCCACCTGGAGAAATCATTTCAGGAGCTCAATTCCGACGTGGGTTACCCAAAAAATTAATGAAAGAATGAGGATCGGAGCATCATCGCTATCAATTTTACCTGTCTCCCACCAGCTTGTACATTCTATAGATGAGATCTTCCTCTTGTTCTGTCATGTTTATGAATTCCCATTCAATGCTGCTGACCTCTGAGAAACCAACGAAAAGAAGGATGACCCAGAAGAGGTGGTGAGCTAAGAACAGGGAAATGATGGGAGAGAAAACAAAACCCCAGAACCCAGAAAGAAAAAGGAAAGGGAAAGAGAAAACTCACCCTCTGAGCAGCATGAACTGTGGGTCTTGGCTTGCTTCCGGCGGCGTCTGTCCATAGTTATATTTTTCCTCCTTTTTGCTAAGAGTAAGTGAAAGGCATGAGATCAGAGAAGAAAGGGTCGGAAAATCCCAGGAAAATTCACGGATGCGAAGGGGTTGATTGACATTTAATAGTTTCCCAAAATGGAATCGGAAAATATGGAGTCATGGGAATTCAACTCTGGAGTAAAATGTCATGTCCCGGGAAACAAAAGAGCTGGAACGGCAGGTCCTACCAAACAAGCAAAATAAAATTGGTTGACTTGTAGGTATCGTTGAGGTCAAAGAGTTGATCCTAGGGCACTTACCCATAATGCCCCTAACGCCTATGGTTAAATCCAAATAAAACCTACTGCTCTTATTTGTATTTTTCTCCTTTTATTTTATTTTTTTTCCCTCTCCCCAAACCCCTAATTTAATTTAATTTTTCTAGATTATTAAACATGCTAAACTTTTTGTCGTTGGCCCTTATATTTTACCTTCATCAGTATGCATCTGAAACCTCTAACCCCTTTTCCTACTTTTTCTCTCCTTCATTCTCTTCTTTTCTATTCATTTTCTTACTTTTTCCCACCCTAGTAGGATAAGACATCAAGAAGAAACTAAAATGGGATAGAGAAAGGTGGGGGGTGGGGAGATGGAGACTAGAAAAAGGGTGGGAGCTTTTGAACGGGGTTTAAGCAAAAGAAGAAAATGATGATAGATGAATAATTTTTACATATTTTTTTAATATTTGTATTAAAAAAAAAAAAAAGGTAAAAAACAAATAGACTTATCCTAAAAGTTATTTTTGATAAGGTGGCCTTTTTATTAAAATGTTGTACCATGTCCTCTAGGAATATGTGAGTTGGCGAGTAGTCATGCCCACTAGCCTAGGATGGAATCTCAGAACATGAAGTACCCAAAAGATGGATTTTAATCACTACTATAATACTATACCTAGGATTAGTACTTGATTGGACACTGTTAGTTGAAATTAAGAAGCTTTTTTTAATGTAGATTAGATCAAAATTAGTTAGCCACTTTAGTTGAGTAGATGATGTTTAAATATAGAAGACTGCAAATATCAAAAACAGCTGAAGTTTTCAAAAAGGAAAAACCCTAGTAATCAACATCCCTGAATCAGATTTTTCAGTCTTCTTTTAACTTTTAGTGGGCAATAATTCTCTTTTCCCCTTAGCAACAACCTTTATTGTTTGGGAAAAGTTTGAGGCACTGAAAAGGTTTGTTTTAGGTCCATGGTCAAGAAGGGTAGAAGAGAATATCAACTACTTTGAAGAAATTGATAATAAGAAAGAAGCATGGTTCGGATCTTATATGCATTCAATGAAATTGATCAAAAGGATATAGAAAAGTGTTATTTATACTAAAGATAAATGCTATAGTAAATAATATTTATCAAACTTTATTCTACTTTTTAGAAGTCATTGTCATTTATAATATATTTAGGTTTGATATGCTATGATGATCTTTGTGTAATATTAAATATCTTGATTAATGTAATTTTTTAGTCTTTAGTTTGTTGGTTTTACTATACTCTATGAACCAATGAACAAGTCTAATTATTGAATGAATTAGCAAATATCGTTTGATTTAATTCATTAAATTACAGGTATTTAAACTATACCGGTAGTGATGTCAAAAGGGTTAGTTTATGACAAAAAACTCTAATCCCAAATTCGCCTCTGAAGTGAAGGGATTTTCTTATCCCTAATTCAAAAACACAATCAAGTATTGATCGAACTAGTATAATTAGAACTTTTCCTATCCTCGATCTGATGGTATTGATCGAGTTAGCATAATTAGATCTTTCTCTATGTTCAATCATATATTCGCTAATACAATTTGAATCAAAATCAAATATCAGAACATTCATTATAAATTAAATAAATGAAAAAGGCAAAGAAAACAAAGATCGATTCATAAACAATATAAGATGAAGATTCAAAATAAGAACAAATTTAATAAACACAACTTACAAGATTTAAGATGATTATAGAATTGATGATAAGAGTATGTTGAAGGAGATGACAGAAAGACTCGCGACTCTCACGCGGCTGAGATGAAGTTAGGGTTGCTAGGATATGAGGCTAAAAAGAAAATCGAAAAGATATTGAGGAAAATGATTTTTATAATATACATGTTTAAAAAAATTGGAATTTATTATTTATAAAGAGTAAGGACAAAAATAATTGTTAAAAATTTAAGTAGGATGGGACAATATAAAATCCGACCTGCTTCCATTTCTTCCTAAACCTACCCCTACATCGAAAATGGCTTACCCAAACCTATCCAAATAGAAGAAAGCAAATCGAGATAACAAAAAAATTGTAGTATGTTGATATCCCCTATCGATTGAATAGAAATATTTACTATAATATTAAAAGGTAAAATGTACTTCATAAATAATATTCACCATATATTGGAAAAAATATTTCATCAATTTTTTTTAAAGTTCTAATCAATTATCAAATCTATATATTTAGGCTTGGTATGCTATGATGGCTTTTGAAATATCAATATCCGAAATCATTGTGAGAATTGAATCTTTAGTCCCGGATTCAATAATCATTGAAATATTGAATGTATAGGTTCATTAATTTTGGAGTATTCACTGGTTCTAAAGGGTCCACCTAGCCATGGATTCTATGTATTTATTAATAATACAAATAAATATGGGCTTTATATATTGATACAATTAATTTATTTAGATTTAATGCAAAAAAAACAAAAAAAAACAAAACAAAACAAAATTGAATACGTTGAATTAAAAATTTTAAGAAAATTGAGATATTTTTATTTAATATAACATACCAACCTACAAATTTATTAAAAATTATTTTTTTCTATCCTCACAAAATCCTAACAAGTGTTTAATGCACTGTGGAAAAGGAAACTTTATGTATCATATATCAACTTTTTACTTTTATTGAATGAGAGTTTATTTTTATTTTTTATTTTTTTTATTTTACTTAGGCATATTTTAAGAATATATTTTTATCTAACTCATCGAAAAGAAAAATTTTTCAAAATAATTTATTGGTAAAGATGGAATTAACTTAATTACTTCTAGAGGTGGTAGGCTCCAACTATTTTTAAATATACTTTTTAATTAGTATATTTATTCATGCAAAAATAAATTATTTTATTATTGATTTCTTGCACTATTAATAAAAAAAATATGTCAGCAATAATAATAATAATAATAATAATTATTATTATTATTATTATTATTATTATTATTTAAAATTACCATTTGGACCTATTTGAAATCTTGTCTACTAGTAAAAACATTTTGAAAGAAAAAAACAAAACATGAAGGTTCCATGTACTTGAGAAAATTTCCAAGTTGCAAACAAAAATAATGATTAAAGTATCCTCCCTTATCCAAATTTATCATCATTTCAAAGAGAATAAGAACACTATTATTTTTCTCTTAGAACATGTTTTTATTTATTTATTTATTTTACTTTTTTAAAGCATTAATCTCTTTTTGATGGTCATTTTCTTCAAGAATGTCATAAGCACAAATTTTGATCAAATTAAGGTTTAAAATTTTCATAAATGTTATAAGTATCACTCTATACCTTTTTGGGCAAACCCAAATATATATATATAAGATATGTAAATACTTTACACCTTTTTCTTTTACTAACTCAATGATTGAGATGAAATTCCAATAATTTGGTGGTTGAGTTAGGTAAGGGTGTGGAGAAAGATATTACTTTTTTGACTTTTTGTTTTCTTTTTTTTTTATGCATTTTGAAAATTTTCTTTCACATGCATTCTTTATTTTATTTTTTTTTAATTAAATATATTTTTAGAAAATAGAATAGTATGCAATAACATGTATCATGCACCTTTTTCTTTATAGAATCAAATTTATAATATCCCATTTTTAATAATTTTTGTTTATAACAAAACACTTATCATGAGTGTAATATATAAGTGTATTTTTTCAATATCTATTAAAAAAGTATTATGATGATGCCAGATACATATTTTTAGGTTTTATTATTTATATTTTAATCTTATTTTTTATATCATTGGATTTTAATCTCATTAGTTTGTACCATTATTTAACAAAACGACATCAATCTCGTCATGTATATTCAATAATTCGAATGTTTTGTTTAATAGGTACCACTGTTTGACCATTTTCTATCATTTGCCTTAAAAACATATTGTATTTTTTTTAGTTAGTTGAAATTAATCTTTTTTTAACCTTTTTCCATCATCACAAAAATAAAATACTCTTCTACATGGGATGGTGTTCCCATTTTTGAATGTGGGCTGATTGGTTTTTTTATTTAGCTTAAAAGATTCTCGTAGTCAAAGATCAACTTTGTGATTAGGCAATTAGGTCAAAAGGCAACTTGGTCTTAACAAAATTATTAATCCTAAACAATATTAAATAATACTTTAATTAGTGTTATTTGTATTATTTTTTCATCACTTATTCACATGGTTGGTGGGGCAATCATTGAATGTGATGAAAAAAGTAGTTAAAATTTATGAAATATTTAAAAAAAATAAAAATAACACTCACTAACTACATGAGAAGGAAAACTATAAAAATATCAATAAAATTAATATTTTTCAAAAATAAATTATATGATAACTCATTATCACCCAACCTAGTGGGGAGAGAAAGGAACATACAATAAAGAAAAATTTGAATACTTTTGTAGTCATCTTTGGGTAAATTATAGACAACCCCACTTAAGATGGGATATAGTTCTCTCATGGTTGCTTTTTGGACAAGAGGTTGAAGAATGTTTGGTAAGAAATAGGCAAAAAAAAAAAAATCATACCTTTTTCCTTCTTATCCTCGACCTCTCAAGACATATATTCCATTGGCTTCACCCTTTCCAAGAAATTCACCCACTATTCTATAGATTTTTTCCCCATTTTTCTGACTAATAGTTTTTTAATTTTTTTTTTTTTTTTTTCTCTCTTGGTAAAGAAAGAAGGGAAAAAGAACTTCAAGTTCAAAAAATATTTGCAGCTTTTTGGAAAGTTGAAAAGCTGCTTTTTTGAGACTTTACTTGAAAGTTGAAAAAAAGATCATCTTTTGAGGGTGTGTAGTTGAGTTTTTACCCAAAATTTTTGTCTCCTTATTTGAAGGTAGCTGTGGAGCTCATTTCTCAAGGCCACTACAAATTAAGAAATGCAAAAGAACAAAATGGCTTGGTTTTTTTTTTAATTCTTTTTTGGTGGCTTGAAAGTTGGTGGAGGGTTGATGAAAAATAAGTTCAAAAAAAGGGGTGTTTGGATTCTTGGCTCTGATTTCCTTCATTTTCTTGGCATCCAAAAGGGGATGTGGGGTGTACTTGTGTTTGGATTTTGCTGTCTGATTCCAAGGAAAAATGCCTCTTTGCTTATTGTGGAGTCATCAATGGGCTCTTCACCAAAGAGTTGGACTCTTCTTGAATTCAGAAAGGGTCTAAGAGAGATAGAATTTTAATTGCAATCTACCCATATAATCTTTCTTTCCAATTTCCCATCTAATACATTTTATGATTTTTATTTTTGAAATTAAAAAATAATAAATAATTTGTATATAGAATAAGTTGAATTTGAATTATACAAAATATTTTAAATTATTTTTAATGGATTTGAGTTTATATTATGTGTCAATTATCAATAAATCCGTTTAGAAAAATTAATTGACACATCCTATTACCAAAATATATTTATATATCTTGCAATTATTATTAGCACAAAAAAAGACAACTTTTCAGTGATGCAACTTCATTATTACTCTATATCCATATACCTACAACCCATCAGAATCAAATCGACATATTGATTGGATGCCCACCCTCATTTCTCTCTGATTCATCATAGTGTAGGGGCATATGAAGCCATATGTCACATCACTTTATATTGGTTCAAATCTACAGTAGTATGCAAATTATTTATTAAAATAATTTATCTTCAATATATATATATATATATGATAATTATTTTTAATATTTGGATTGGAATTGAATTAAATTATTTAAAATCTTGAACTTAATTTGAACTAGACTTGAGCCAATATTAGGATAATCGACTCTAACCCAAAAATGATTTAATATTTTTGTACTATTTATACTATTTAATATAATAATAATATTTATTTAATCTTTAAAAAAATTTAAAATATCAAATTATAACTATATAAAATATATTTCATTTTTAAAAAATAGATATATAAATTTATTTTTATTTTTTGTTATTATCTTAAAATTTTATTTCATTTACTATTTAGATTTCTATATATATATATATAAAGCTTTAAAAAAATATTATAGGTGGATTTTGAATCATACATGATCATTATCATCTATTAAGGTTTAATTCTAATTTAGAAAAATGAGATTGGATTGGGTTTTAAATGAGTTAAGTTTCGTAAATTAAACTATTCACTTGAATTTTAGTTATGTATCTATGAATAATATAATATACAACTGAATCTAACTTCAATTGAATTCAACTTACAAAAGATTTAACTAATATTAATTTACTAAGAAATTAATTGAGATTGAACTATGTGAAAATCATTTTAGACATGGATGATAATTTAACTTTTGTTAATGGAAAAATATAAACTTGTCAAGTTTGTCATTTTGGTAATAAGTTCATCCAAGTATTTAATTATTAGCGCTTTCATAAAATTAAATCTATTACATAACTATAAAATTATATCATTGTTTATTCAATATTTACACAAGAATAGTCAAATGGGTAAGCTTCTAAAATAAAATAATTCCCCACCATTTTTTGCCTAAAGAAATCCATATGATCACTCATGTCTAAATTTAATAGTCAATTATATATCTTTATCTACTTTATATAATATATACAAGTTCATCTCCATATTATAACTTGTTTCTTTTATGATTTAAAATATTTATAGAGATATTTCTAACAACTTTCATTTTTCAATAAAGAAATATAATATTAAAATAACAAATCATAATATTTTATACAATACTCTTTACAAAAATGAATTTATATTAATTAGAATTTTGAGACACTTTTAAATAATTTCCACCTTGAAGCGAATTTCATTAAGTTAATTTTTCATCTCTCCATGATACACTCTTTTTGTATCACATCCTTACAAGAGAGCAATTGACCTCACTCTTAACAAGAATTCCTTTTGTCTTCCTTTTGTAAGTTCTATAATATTTTGCTCTTCCATAAATCTTCAACCTAAGCTTTGGTGTCGGTTTATTATACCAATAGAAGCTTTAATCTAAACAATGTTAGATAAAAAAACACAAAGATAAAATAATCAACACAATAATACATGAGGTTTTAACATAATTCAACTAACCATACCTACATTTACAGATGAAAAAAAAGCATTCAATTATACTATAAAAAAAATACTATAGATGATAAAACTAAATTATTGGGTTGTCGAAACATTCTATTTATCCCTCAAAGCCTCCATTAGGCATTTCCCATTCTTCCTCATATTTCCATTCACTACCTACAAGCTTATCTCCATCTTATAACTTTTTATTATCATAATCCAAAATACTTATAAAAATATTCCTATCAACTTCCAATAAGAAAATTTAATATTATAATAACAAATCAACTTAAGAAATATTCTATATAATATAAGCAAGATCATTGTCATTCAAATGTATAGTATTTGCAAGTACTCCATAAGTGTTTGATAAATATAAGCATAAGATGAAGCAATTAAAGTACATAAATTCATATTTAATGTACTAATAAATAAAGTAAAGGGTGAATCATGTCATATTTTTCTAGTTAAAACCCAAAAAGAATTAATTCTAAAATCATTGATTTAACCTAAACAAATTTTAAAACCATTAACACAATCTAAACACAATGACAAAGCAACAACAAAATAACAATATCATATAAATGTATATATTACAATTTTTATGTATTAAACTATATATCCAACTTATGATTAAGACAAATATACGAAAACACATCATCCTATCATAAAGTAAAATCTAACGCTTTTACATTGCAGGTCACGGAGTAAAATTTTCAATTCATAAACCAAGTTGTTAGAAAGAAAAAATAAAATAAAAAAACTATATTAAAAATAATAATTCACATAATTCAATATCAAATTAGAATTAAGAAATAAATTAGTACCAATATTTGTTTGCAACAAGAATTTAATTAACAAGATTGTAAACAACCACAAGCAACACCATATGCAACCTCTTAATATTGATAAAAAAAAAAAAAAACATGTTAGCAACATTTCACTTTTCTCTCTCTTTATTTGGGGGTATTCAGTCGAAGATGGTTGGTTATATTTGATGTTTTGAGAACATATGGGTGTCGTTGTGGGCCTTTCAACCAAATAACCCAACCATTAAACCCCTAAAACCCCAGCGTTGTTGCTCCTTCCTTTCTTCTTCTTCTTCTTCTTCTTCTTGGGGGTTGAACAAAGCATAATCCAAAGGCAGAGAGGAGGTGCTGGAATGACTGGGATGGATACACAAGAGCATCAGATCGACTTAGGTCACCTTATGGCCTTCGACCCACTTCACCACTTCCCTTCTCCCCCCACTTCCAGGTTAGGGTTTTCCCAGTTTACACCTACTTCTGGCCTCTGGATTGGCGGTTTTGGTTTTGTTTTTATTTTTATTTTTCCATCTTTTTCTTTCATTTTCTTGCAATTGCTTGGTTCCTAGAGTGATTTAGGTTCGCTGTAGGATTTGTGGGGTTTCATGGAATAGAAACCCTAATCTCAAAACCGCAGTTGTTGGAACTGAATTTGAATGATAGTGGGCCTCAAGTTTACAAATAAGCAATAATTATGGATTACACAGGATTGGAGTTCCAGTTCCAATCCAATTCTGGCTGCCTACTGCTGCTTAGGACCTTCTATGGGGGCAAAGCTGCTGTTTTGTGTGGTTAATGTTGTTAGGAAGGGAAATAAGGCTATTAGGTGAATGCTATTTGGAGTGTATGCTGGCTAGTTGGATTAGGGCTTCTTATAATAGAGCTTTTCTCTGGGGGTCTTGGAGTGCATTAGAAGATGCTCTAAAAGATAAGTCAAGAAGACTAATTGTAACCCTTTAGGCAATGACTGAACAGTTATATTTGGCAAACCATTTCTAAGTTTCTCCACCAAGTCTATTTGGTGCTTCTATCTGAATAACTCATTGTAACTACGTGGCTGATTTAAACCATTTTGTATAATCGGCCATCCAAAAAAAAAAAAAAGTGTGCATAACACCCTAATAGCTTGATTATGATCCAAGTGTATAGCTTTCCATTTTGGATCAAGTTTTATGGGTGCTCTTTTGTTCAAAGGATCTTTGTGATTGTTGTTGTTACATATATTGAGATGAGTTTACTGCTTCTATGTCCCTAAACCTATTTGTTCTTTGTTGGGTTTTTGGCTATTCAAGACTCCTTGTGAATGTGGTTGGTTTTAGTGAAGCTTACTGTATATAGTTTTTCAATATTGCTAGGGAAGAGCTCGTGAAGGAGTGTTTACAAAAGGGCACTGTGCTAGTCCAGTTAATTGCAGATGCCCTTTTCAACTTACCTTCAACTGAAGACATAGACGGACCCTTAGTCAAGTTGCCTCCACCAATGACAAGATTGCCTAGAGAAAAGCATGTAAGCCTTTGCTTGTTTTAATAGGTTATTCCACATATGTTGTTTCTTTTGTTTATATTGCTTCAGAGAATCAGAACTATGTTGCTAATACCACTTGCATTTGTCCTTGATTCCTGGAAGATGTGTTACTCTGCAGAATTGTAAAGAAGGATAGCTTATAACTGGCTCATTGGAACTTTATTGTTTTTATTTGATTTTTATATTGAAATTTAATTGTGTGGGGGCTGCTTTTTCTGCTTCCTAATCTGCCCAAAACTATTTATTGCCCTAGCGTACAAACTATGTGAATACTTTTCTTGCACTGGCTGCAAATCCAGGATTTTACTTGAGGGTTGGTCGCTAATTGGTTGTTGTCTTGCCTGAGTATAAGAGTGTTGTGTTAGGCAATCTTGCTATCATACATCTTACTTTATAATCTTGTTGGATGTTCTTGTCCATATCCTTTTTATGAGTGGCTACACCCCCTCAGCACTTTTAGCGAATTCTTGGTAACCAATGTATGCTTGCTTACCTTTTACTTATAAAAGGTAAGCAAAAAAATAAAGGGTAAACAAGACCTTAGAGTTTGGAACAAAGAGGTCCTTTAGCCACATTTTGGCAGTTAAACTTAGAGCTCTAAAGCAGGACCTTAGAGTTTGGAATAGAGAGGTTTTTGGTAATGTCTCTACCAAGAAACTTGCTGCTTTATTTCAACTAGGTTGTTGGGATGCAAAGAAAAGGGAAAAGCCTCTCTGTGTGGAGGAAAGGGAGGTTAGAAGGAGGGTGGTGGAGGACTTTAAAAATTGGGCAGCTTTCAAGGAAATCTGTTGGAGACAAAAGTCAAGAGAATTTTGGCAATTATCAAAAAAATAAAAAAAGAGAACTTTGGCTAAAAGAGGGGGATAAGAACGCCGATTTTTTTTTTTTTTCACAAAGTGGCCAATGCTTGAAGAAGAAGAAATTTTTTGGCCAAGTTAAGGGTGAATGGTGTTAATTGAGGAGGCAGAGATTAAAGAAGGTGTGACAAATGCTTTTTGGATAATCCTTTATGAGTTGAGGGATTGGAAACCAACCATTAGCGGGCTGGCCTTTGCCTCATTGCCTAGCCTAGACTCTCAAGCCTTGAAGATCCCCCTCTACTATATCAAGGGTATGGAGCCATCGTCTGTCCATACCCTTGAAAGGGGATAAAGCTCCCGAATCGGATGACTTTTCCATGACCTTTTGGTAGTTTTGTTGGAATGTGGTGAAAAGGGAAGTGATTGGATTTTTTGTAGAATTCCATGAGTTTCGGATTTTCTGGAGGAGTTTAAATGCCCCACTTTTATTGTCTTGGTTCCAAAGAAAGGGGGGATAGAAGACCTTAAGGACTTCAGGCCAATTAGCTTTGGAGGAGGCTTATATAAGCTCCTAGCTAAGGTTCTTGCCAACCGCCTCAAGAAGGTGGTGGGTAACTTAGTGTTGGATTTTCTGCATGCCTTTGTGGCAAGGAGACAAATTTTGGGGATGTTGTTTTGATCGCAAATGAAGCCATTGCTTCGAGAGTTAGACCCAACTTGAGAGGGGTCATTTGTAAGTTGGATATTGAAAAGGCCTATGACCATGTAAACTAAAGTTTTATTCTTGCAGTGTTGGAAAAAATAGGTTTTGGCTCCAAGTAAATTAGTTGGATTATATGGTGCATCTCTACAATTTATTTCTCTATCTTGGTCAATGGGTCCCCTTCAGGCTTCTTTCAAAGTTCTACGGGTTTAAGACAAGAAGATCTTTTGTCCCTTTACATATTCATCTTGGCAATGGAGGCTCTTTCCCTCATTCTTATGAAGGCAAATAAGGGAGGGTTTATCGATGGCTTTCTAGTAAGGGAAAGAGATGGAGAGGGGGTGGAGGTTTCCCACTTGTTGTTTGCAAACAATACCCTCATTTTTTGTGATGTTAGGAAGAAAAACCTTGAGTACTTGAGTTGGATTCTTATGTGGTTTGAGGCTATGTTAGAATTAAAGATTAACTTGGAGAAAAGTGAGCTCATCCCTATTAGGGAAGTTTCGAACTTTGAGGATCTTGTTGGGGCTTTAGGTTGTAAGGTGGGTGCCCTCCCAACCACCTATTTAGGGCTTTTGTTGGGAGCCCCTTTAAAGTCCTCTAGGGAAAGAATTCAAAAAAGATTAGCGTTATGGAAGAGACGATATTTTTCAAAAAGTGGAAGGTTGACTATGGTAAAGAGCACTTTGTCCAGTTTGTCGATTGACTTTATGTCTCTTTGTGTCATCCTACAGATGGTAGCTACTAGATTTGAAAAGATTCAAAGGGACTTTTTGTGGGGAGGAGGGGCTTTGGAACAAAGGCTGCACTTGGTGAATTGATCTATTGTTCGCTTGAAGAAACAAAAAAGGGGCTTGGGTATCAGAGATTTATCCATCCTGAATGAGGCTTTTTTGGGCAAATGGTCTTGAAGATTTGCAATTGAAAGGAACCCTCTCTGGATACGAGTAATTGTGGGCAAGTACGGACAAGTTGAGGGGGGCGTGGAGCACTAAAGAAGTGAGAGAAGTGCACAGTGTGGGGGTGTGGAAGTCAATCAGAGGTAGCTGAGAAATTTTTAAGATTAGAACTAAGCTTAAGGTTGGGTCTAGGAATAGGGTGAAGTTCTAGAAGGACAAGTGATGTGGGGGTTCATTTTCGAAGCTATATTCCATAGCTACCTTAAAAGATGCTTGGGTGAGTGACCTTTGGGAGAATGGTAGTTGGAGTCCCAGGTTTACTAGGCAATTGCATGACTAGGAACTAGAGGTGCAAGCCTTCTTTGGGAGGTTGCCTGCACACCCCATCTCTTTGGAGACTAATGACATTATGGTTTGGTTACCTACAAAGGATGGTACTTTTTTTGTTATGTCCTTCTACTTCTCTTTGACAAATAAGAGAATGGAGTCGTTCCCTTATGACATAGTTTGGAATTCTTAGGTGCATCCGAGAGTTAGATTTTTTGCTTATGAAGCAACTTGGGTCAAAATTTTGTCTCTAGATCAGCTTAAAAAGAGGGGTTGGAGGATTTCTAATAGATGCTACTTGTATAAGGAAGAAGAAGAACAAGTGACCATATCCTCATTCATTGTCCGAAAGCTCTTCTTTTGTGGCAGTTGATCTTTGCGCTTTTCGGTATTCAATGGGTGATGCACTCTTTAGTTTGAGAGACCCTTCTAAGTTGGCATGGGTCCTTTGTTGGTAAAAAGAGGAGAAAAGCAGGTTTTTTTTTTTTTTTTTTACCTATATATATATATAAAAAAGTTAATGAAGCTGTTTTTAGTTCTTTATTTTATTATATATTCTTGATTTCTTATTTGAAACAATGCTTTGTCAGCTGCCTAAGCCTAAACCACCTACAAAATGGGAGTTGTTTGCCAAAGCTAAAGGTCAGTTCATCTTTGTTATGTTTGTCTCCTCTATGGGCAGTTAAATATTCATTATTAAAAGTGTTTTTCTTGAACTCTGTATTTAAATTTTTTTATATCTGGGCTTTCTGGATTGTGTCGAGGCCCTAATCAGCAATATAGATGTGCTTTCTGTCATAATTTTCATTGATATAAGGTTAATGAGCTTGGTTGTATTGCTTTGAAATGTATTGCAGGTATAAAGAACCGCAAAAAAGATAAGATTGTTTATGATGAGCAAACTGGTACTTGGAAGCGTCGCCATGGATATGATCGTGTAAATGATGACAAAGATATACCCATTATCGAGGCCAAGATGACTGATGGTACATAATTGATTTTACCATTAGTGCTCTCTTTTTTCCTGTTCCTAGTTAAAAATTCCAATTATTGGAATTCTGTCTGCTTGTTCTCAGGGAAAAACATGTAAATGTTTCCCAAAAGATAATAAAGGTAAATAATTAAATTTAAAATTTTTGTTGCAGAGCCAGGAGAGGATCCTTTTGCTAAGAGACAAGCAGAAAAGAAGAAACGAGTTGAAAAACATGAGAAGAATCGATTACAGAATCTGAAACAAGCTGTAAAAGTTGGTGCTTTGCCAAGGTTTTTCTCTTTTACTGTTGACATGGTGGATAGAGCAGGAAATTTTTCTTAGTTTTATCACTCATAAGCATCAAATTTAGTCATTCATTGCTAGGAATCCATTCCATGAATCTTTCTGTAGCTTTTGTCTATTTAAAACAGTGTCAATCCATTGTGATACATGTCATCACATCCAGAGCTTACAACTGTATGATATCCTTGAAGATCCCTTTGATATGGATGGTTGGCCTTTTCTTTTAACTTTTACATCTGATCTTGGTTTTCTGCAACACAAACATAATATATAGGCATTTAGACTATTTAGCATCCCCTGTTGAGACGAAAATCCTGAAGTTTGAACAGCCCCTGAATTATGTGGTTGAAGCTGTGTGTGCAGGATATAACCTTGTCATACATGGTTCTAATTCCATTGCATCTATCAAATAATATGTCAGTATGTTGAGAGAACACCAATCATCTGAATATTAATTTAGATTACTCTAGATGGCTGTGTATGCCTTTTTTTTACTAGCAATGGGCATGCAACCCCTTCTCTATTTTTGTTCCCTGTATAATTCCAAAATTCTTGGTAGTTTTTATTTTTAACTAGTGATGGGCTTGCAACCCCTTCTCTATTTTCCTGATCTCAGAGTTCTTATAATTTCTGGTGGGGACCCATCAGCTGGATGATATAGAATGATAATAGAGGGCTGGATAAATTCATTGTTTGTTTAGTCTTGTTTTGGTGCTCTTATTTGAAGGTCCTTTTCCCCGCTTTTTGAGGTCCCATTCTTAGGATTTTACAAGGCATCAACTCTTATTTTTGTTGTTTAGAGCTTATGCTATATCTGTGTGTGTGTAAAATCCACATGTTATAAGAAAGCACACTATAAGCATATTGCAAATGTGGCATCTTGTGTTGCAACTCGAACTGATTGGAAGTCTTTTCCCAGCCACATTCAACTTGCTGCCACAGCCTTACCTATTACTGGAACCCAAGCTGCCCCAAAGAAAGCCAGCAAAAATGAACTTCAGGACATAGCAAGCATGGCTGCTGCCGCAACAGCCAGTGGTGGGAAATTTGACAAGAAGTTGGTTGGAGAAAAACCTGAAAAACATAAAGGAAAGTATCGCAAGGTCTGTGCACATAACTCTGTTACTGTGAATTCTTCAGTTCTTTTTCTTCCTAAATCTCAAGGAATCACTGACTTCACCTTTCCCCCTTGTTTTTGTTTAGTTCCTGCCAGTAGTGGAAGGAACAGGAATTGGATCACAAGAGAAGCAGCAAACTGAAAAAGTTTTGAATAGGCTAATCTCCAAGAATTCCCATGAGATACTCAATGTTGACAAGGTAAGAATGAGCCATTCTATATCTTTTCTTTCCCTTTCTTCCTTCTCAAAGATTAAAGTTTGCATTAGCTTTTGCCAATGAATAATATATTTATTCTTTTTTTATTTTTAAATTCAAAAAATATAATTTTTGCTAATCACTTGAATTAAATTATTTGGAAACTAGGCTATTAACATGTACAATGTGAAGAAAGAGAAGAAAAGAAAGAATCAGAGGGGTAAGGATTCATCAACTTCAAGCAAGTTGAAACCGAAGAAGCAGCTCCAGAAGAAGTCATTAAAGAAAGGAGGATCTTCGAAGAAAGGGAAGTCAAAATGAAAGTAGTGTTTTATGCAACTAATTGTGCAACATTTTGTTCGTTAAAAATTTTGTTCATCTGAAAGGTGGGAATGTCTTTCATTTTTGTCTCTTGCATTGAAGTAATTACTCAGTTAGGCTGTCCACTTTGTTTTGTTAATCACTTGATATTATTTATGATGATATTTTAAATGCCATTATATTGGCATAGAATTTTACAAACATCCCACATAGAGATTCACCTTCACTTCAAAGATAAATTTAGTAACAGATGATTTGAACTTCTTTACAAATGACCCGCAAATTTTTGTGGTAGTGAGAGCTCTAGTGATGGTATATGGCTTGAGAGTTGAGAATGCAACCTGCTTCCTAATTCTTAATTCCATATTACAACAGGAAAGGCAATTGCCATAAAAGAAACAATTACAGATTCCATTTTCTGAATGGTACAATCAGTGACAACGGTATTAACTATTGGTGTGGAGCGGTGTAATGCTTTCACCAAGGCTGTCCTTTCCCTCCAATCCGACGTGCCAACTCCCAGTCCTTTTTCACTGAGAAACAACAAAACAGATGAAAGTTCTACTTTTAATGATCCCAAAAGAGGACGAATCTGATCCTAGAAGAAGACATGATAAAACAGATGAAAGTTCTACTTTTAATGATCCTAAACGAAGACAAATCTGATTGGCAATTTGGCAAAAGTTCTATACAGATCGAAAATAAAAAGGTATGCCATGACCTGGATGAAATGAGATAAGAAATTTTGTGTCCAAATGAATAGAAATTACATACATAAGTCTCATTACGGTAATAATGTGAGTGGGGAAGTTTATGAAATAGCCATGTAGTAAATGAGGATCTCGGGGCCATGCTTTTATAGTAAAACCATGGTGTATGAAATATGTTGTTCCCTTCTGCAGATAGGAGCAGAATGAACTCCAACAAGGCAAGAACTCAAATAGCCAGGACTCACAAATAGTTCAATGCCAAAGCTAGTAAGAAAAAAATAGAAGATTTCATATGCATTTAGACCCAAATAACAAACATGTGAGATTAGCATTCCAAAAAGAAAAGAAAAAAAAGAGTATTTTGTTATGTTTTCAATATTATTTCATTCATGCAACAAATGAAAGGAGGGAAGATTTTTTTCCTGACCAAGATGATTATGCAAAGTGAAAACATGCAAGTTCCATTAACTTACTTAGTGTTACGCGTTTTGCATGAATTGCACAAAGCATTGCATCTTCAAACAAATGAACCAGATAATCCTCTGCTGCCTACAAAAAGAAAAATGAAAAACCTTTTACTGAAATATTGATTATATCAATCTTCCCATGTCTAATCAAAATGAACCACACAAAAGCAGGAATTGATTCCACAAATTGCCTTTTTCAGAAATGGTGAATGCTATAGAAATTTCATTCTAACATTTCATGTCAGATGCATAGATCATGTCTTCCAATTTCACTACATTTAGAAGCATCTGACATGTGATTGAGTTTTCTTTACTGGTTAACTCTCAAATTCACTGCAGATAAAATGGCATATTGGGATGAGCACAAGATTTGTTTAGTCATGAAAAGCAAGCTAGTGGATTTCCCCTACATAAAAACTTGACAATGTGAAAGGCAAGGCCATAAAATTTCCATAATTCTGTCAAAAGGCAGTCTGTTGTCAAGAATAAAAATATCTGAATGACATGCTAATGGCTTTCAACGATTCCTAATCCAGTGGGCAGTGGGCCTATACCCAACAATCTAAGATGATTCCAGTAAGCTTGAAGAAAATGTAATGTAATATAAAATCATCCAAGTATTCAATACTCACAACAATTTGTCTGAAATTTGAGCCCAAAAATGGATTTCGTAAATGTACTAATGATTATCAGTTAACAATCAACTATTTACAAGATAATTATCTCGGATGCTTAGTAGCAGAACTACCGTTTAAGTGCCTGGAACCAACTAGTTTTGATGAGCTACCTCAATCTTGTGTCAACATTTAAAAATCTTCTATTAAGACTTACCAGTCCAGTTCTTTTGTGTGGGAAGCAGCATGGAAGAAAATCAGGAGTTTTGAACAACTTATGAGGAGAAACTAGAGTTTGGTCAATCGTTGCTGCATTTGCATGAAAGACCTTGGGTATGTGGACCATATTTGCATCCACTACAGATGGATTCCTGAGCTTGGCTGTTGGCCTTCTCTTCATTGGTGTTTTACTGTTTCATGGGTTCTCCCCTGCTTGATTAGAAAGGTTTTGCTCAGCTGGCATCATGCTTTTGCAGGAGCCAACCACAAGGTAGTTTTGGAGGTTGATGCCATTATGTCTACTTTGGACCACCTGGAAGCAGTGCAACATTAGGACTTTTGAAGGTGTGGGGCACTGCTGCTTGGTGGTGAAAGATTTGCTTCCAAACACCTAGTTCTTGTGGTCATATGAAGGAATGGGCTTAAGCCAATCTGCTCTTTCTGGATTTTGTAGACAGTTTGGATATAGGTTAGCTTGTCAAAGGTCTAGATTTTGTATGTGTGCAGCTTGTTTACAGTGTTTGTATATAGGTTCCACTTCTTTTTTGTTTGGCACTTTTAGTAATACATCCTATTTGCCTATTAAAAAAATAAATTCACCAGTCCAAGTAAGTAAAACTTTTAAACACCTGTGGGGTGACAAACAACAGTGCCACTTTCTCAAATGAAATATATGATCCCAAACCAAACTTATGCAGTCATATACAACGGAACTAAACAGATTAGAGCAATCCCAACACCCATTCAAAAACATATGCTGCAATTAGAAGAATCTCAAACATACCATGTAGAATCACAAGTACATTTGAAAACTTAATTCTGAAGAATTGAAAATAGGTTCAGCAAGTATAAGAATTGTATAGCTATAGACCATCAGAGATAAGCTTAATAAATAATTTGAAGAAGAGCAAAAACCTGCAAAAATATACAGATGCATGCATGCCCAAATCTACAAAAATCAAACATGATCAGACCTAATTGCATTCATGCATTCAAACAAACAACTCTATTCAGTCATATTAAAATGGAAGTTATGATACCTCCTGAAGTGCTACTAAAGCTTCGGCTGTCCAACGAGAAATTTCTGGAGCAAAAAAGTAGCTAATCTCTCTAACCTATGACAAATGATCAGAACTGTTAGGACCATGTGATCTAAACCTCTCTACAGATCAGATGGGAACAAGCAAACAAATAAGGAATGGCACAAACAGCAACTTCAACAAGGAACAAAAAATACAATCCATGTTTTAAGTCCCTGGAGCATTTGATAAATTCTACCACTGCTGCACTATAGGCAGTGTGCATAGGTAAGTACTTTGAACTAGTGTAAAGCTTTGCTAACCCCCAATTCATGGATCCTGGTTCTTTCTTAATACTAATTGTAATAAATTGGAAATTATTTAAGGATTGGGGCACAATGTAGAAAAAATAGACCTTAAAAAAAATCATATTTGGAAAACCCACAACCATAACTCTTAGTTTCTGGACAACAACAATGCACTTATCAACAGTGATTTTTGCATATTCAATAAATAATGCTATTCTCGAAAATCATGGAAAATGAATTCTTTTTGTTTCTCTTTAGTATGCCATTTTCCAGCAAATAGGCTGGGATATCAGCACCATTCAACTCAGGTTATGTCCAACAATCTAAAAAATCTATAGCCTCACCCATCAACATGAATGCGTTTCTTTTCTTGATTTGATTATCCACATAAACAAGATGAACCTGAGTGTATACAAACTCCAGTTGTTTTTCCAAATAAAAAAGTGAGGTATGTACAACACTCCAAATAATAAAAGAAATAACACATACAAATTAATGAATATATCTGTGACAAGGCAAACAAATTCATTTAAAAACCTCCAAAGAAGGAAATAAATCCCCTTTAGCCATTCCTTCTTTTGTCCATAGAAAATATTGGAAATGTAGAGGTTCCATCAATTGTTCTTTAACTAATTAGTTATCAAATAACAGCTCATAAATCCCAAATCATATAACCATAAGCCATAACAAATTCATCAATTCATATGGTTCTTTTATAGAACAAAATTGTACACAACCTAAAAAGATGTATATCAAGCTTATTCACACTTGACACCATGCCTTATGTGCAACATCTTTTCGCAAGAGAGTTCAACAAATGGGAAATAGAGGTCTGAATTAAAGGCCTCCAAAAATCAAATCTCTGATATTGAGTTAAATTATTAATTAGCCTAAAAGATTAAATAGTTAAGTAATAAGTCAGCAATGTATACCAAGCTTGCTAATACCTATCAAACATCCAAACCCATAACCCATATTAGTGTGTGCACCTAACGTATGGACAACATTACCACTTGGTCACTATGTTCACTTCATGATTCATATATACTTTAAAAAAGAAAAAAGAAACACCTGGAAGGCACAGTCAACTACTTCAAATCTATATAGAGGGAGAGAAGAAAGAGGAAGAGGAGTACAGTTCTAATGAAAGGAGCAGCTGGGATTAGTAGATGTGTGGTCTTCTGAAATCGCCGAATCTCCCGAAGAGCCACAGTTCCTGGCCTATAGCGAAAAGGCTTCCTTTGTCCCTCCCTCCCTGCTGTACCTAAATATGAATCAAACCATTCCAAACTAAACCTCACCATCATAATCATCATTATCAGTAACAACAACCCAAAAATTTAAACAAAAACACAAACACACACACACTCATATAAACAGTAATAAAATGATAAGAACTCACTTGGTGAAGCATCCGTTGCAGTCCTTGTCGGCCTTCTGGGTGTTGCCTGCAATTCATTATAATTACCAAATCATACACATTTTAGTGATGTTTTCACCACCAAAACCATGCTCTGATAATAAAGAAAATAAATTGAGCAAAACACCGGCCTATACAGTTTCTGATCAAATGTAGGGCCATCGAAGAAAAAAGGAAAAAAAAAACCCACAATGTCCGTTTTTATCCTCCACTATTTAAGCTCTAAAATCGTAAAGCGAATCACAATTATTATGCTCAAATGAGATGACTCCCTTTTCATCAACCAACCAAATTGAAAAGGACCAAAGAAAAAAAAACAAACAACTAGTTGATTTCCTTTTCCTAAATTTCCTCAGCTTCCAAACAGAGGGATATGGAACACAGATAGAACAGCACACACACGTCGTCATATCACATTTACTCTCCTATTCCTAAATTTTCTCAGCTTCCAAACAGAAGAAAACCAAAAAGAAAGAAAAAGAAGACAAGAGAGATAGGTACCGAACTCGGTCCAGCCGATGCTGGCGAAGCAGGTGTTGCAGCTGCAATCATAGAGAGAGAAAGTTAGGGTTTACACAGTGAAAAGTTCCAGAACGTTCTAGAGAAAGAACTAACCAAATTGCCGCCGGCGGTTTCGGCTTTTACGGGCGAGGTGTTTGGTTCTCGTCATGGTTTCGGAATCTGAGATTCCCCTTTCTGATGATTTTCAGATTTTTGACATTGGAAAACAAATTCTTACTAAAATTTTCCCGCTCGATTTCATTTTGATGTGGCGTCCGCAGTGAAACGCTGCTTTGTGACCACTCGGCCTAGATAAAACGACGTCGTTTCATGGAAAGATAAAAATTTTTGGGTTATTTTCATTGACACCCTAATCTTCAGTATAAATATACTAAACCACCCCAGATTTCAAATTTAATGAGTTAACATCCCTATAAATGTATTTCATATATAAATTTAATTTTTAAATACTAGTATTTAAAATATTTTTACTTAAAATCTCTCAAAAAAATAAATTTGATAAGTAAAATAAATTTATAGGGATGCTAATTTATAAAATTTAAAATTAATGATGGTTGACTTTATTTACACTAAACCTCAAGGATCTAAAAAAAAATAAATTTTGAATAAAAACAGAGGATTTTTATGTATCATTCATCAAGTTGATGATAGAATCCATGGACGTTCCAGTAGACATTATGCACTTGTTACACAACAACCCCCACCAAGCAAAACCAATGGTTTATTGGTCACGACCAGCTAAAGCTAAAATTCCATTAAAGAGCGTTTCCACGGGGTAAAACCCGTTGAAGTGACTAATCCCAGGCATATTGTATGTACCTTTGGTGGCACAAATTGAATAGTATCATAAATAGCTATTCCAGGTAGTACCCATCCGCCTCAATAAATTAATTCAAATTTTATTCTCATTTTTCCGATTATATTTTTGCCTTTTCTTTTCTTACCTACCTTAAATTATGTACATATATAATATAAAAAAGCTGTAAGATTTTTTTTCCCTCGATTCTATTTATATATATATATATATACATATATATTATGGAAAGAAACAATGGAGTAAAGTATCTACACGAGCAAATTATATTTTAGAAATATAAAAAAGAAGAAAGTGAAAGAAAAAAAAAAATCCCCAAGACATAGAACAACGAATTCAGAGACCATTATGGACCCATGGCAAGTGGGTGTGTAGGACAACAAACGGGCGAGAAAGTATTCACTTGATTTTGATTTCTTATCAAAATATTCTTGCAAACCAAACAGCTCCAACTAACAAGAAAAAATGTGAAAGCAAGATCGCACTGATGAGATTATTTTGAACCCAGGTTTCATGCACTTTTTCTGAAGCTACAAGCTCAAAGAAAACAACCATGATGAAGTCTGTAATCAAAATGGGAGAAAAACTTCATTAGCATCAATGTCTGCAATAATTTTCCCGGAAAAGGGTTGCCTTCTGCAAGATAATCCGCTGAATTAATCCATATTTATCAGTTATCACTCCATTATAACAAAAACAACTTTACAAACTTGGAGTTTTTCATTTAAGTTTCCTCCATGGCCTGCATGCCAACTTCAAAATCAAATCCACCCTAAACAAAAGAGTTGTAACTTCTACTGATATACTGAATTTTCAGATGGATTGATCCATGACTGGGAAAGAAATAGTATTTATATTACTACATAGAAACAGAGGCAGTACAATATCCGGATTTACAAAATCTCCAAAAACTACATTAAGCAAAATGAATAGCATAGGAAGAACACACTAGTAAGCATTCAAACTCTTGGCAGTGTAATATTGTTTCGGTTCAAGAGGTACAGCTAAGCTTGAGAATGTCATATAACATGAACACAAGTTGCATTACTCACAAAGATGGTTTGGAGATTCCCGCCAAATAGCTGATTATTGTGGAAATGTCTACTGTTGGAGATTCCAGTGCAACTGAAACTCTATGGTTGTGAAGGTGTAGGAGATGTCGGTGGCTTGAAATCGGGATACTGCAGCCAAAAGGACCAAGAGAAAGGAAACAGTTTGATCAGAACATAGATGGAAAGGGTAAGTTATTTTGCCCAAAAGCTAATGTCTGCGTCAGGATGAGGATATTGCCAAGGGGTTTTTTTTCCCCCTTTTTCTGTTCTTTCCATGGGATTCTTGGATTATCAGCATAACAAGCCTTCAATTATCCGGGCAAGTTCATTACTATATCACATGGAAAAGAACTAGCAATGGTAGCTCAGTGATCTTCACCAAGCAGCAAAAATGTATTAGCCACTTGTAGGTGGCTAATGAACTTCAAATTCCTCAACTGGATGAAAGGGGAAAAAGAAAATCAAAGAATTTATAGAATGCTTACATATGGGTATGGAGATAAAGGTCTTGAAAGGCTGGGAATTGATTCTGCTTGAACTTCTGGTTTGGGGACTGAATTGATTTCTGGTGGTGCAGCTGCCTCTACTTTAGGCTCGGTGCTCGTGGGAGGTTCTGGGGTTGCCACTGCAGGTGCGGGAAGAGAGTTGCCATACGCGGGTGATGGTAGAAGAGCCTTTCCAATATCCTGAATTACCCAGGTAAATTAGAACAGAAAGAGTGAATTTAGAAATATTTGATGGAGACTTTTGGGGTTCTCGAATGAGGAATAGAAATGTTATAGTTTCCAACAAGTGTGAATACCTTTATCTCATCGACAAAATCTTTAGGGGCAATCTTGGTGGTCAAGAACTCATCAACTTGTTGCAGAGTTTCCTTTCGATCCTGTGAAAAGGGTGACCCTCACAATAAAACAGTTGCACGGAATTGTAGTTGGGTGGTGCACATTATGAACATTTTCCACAGCCACAAGGCACCTTCCTTTAAAGAATTTCAAGAAAATAGAAAATCTTAAAGTTCAGAAAAGTACTGCAGACAAACCTCAGCAAATAGGAATTTCTTGCTGACAAACTGCAGAATTGCAGCCGAGCCTAAAAGTTGGAGTAGTGTTTCTACCTCTGAAAAGGTCAACCAAAGGCACCAATGTTGAATTTCTCATCGCAAGCACTATGTTAAATAAATATCAATAAGCAAGAGACACAAAAGCCGAACAACCCCAACCTCTGAAAATGCCAATAAACCCAATCCAGTAGCTGCTGCCAGTCCAACAGTAAGAGACAGGCCATCTATACCCTCCTGCACATTTATTTTTATCGTAAATCACATAGAAAAGCTCACTACTAAACCCTAATTTTTTAAAAAGCTGTGATCCTAGTACAAGAGCATAGACTATTATTTATTAGTCACATGAACCTCAGAAAGCCAACATACCCACTCAATCCTAAGTTCATTTGATGATATTAAGAGTTACAACTCATACAAATACAACTTGAAGTGGATACATTAGTATAGAGGCAGGGAGTTTCATGCAAAAGAAACTGAAGAAATAAAATCATTCATAACCTGAGATAGACATGCATTTTTTCACACCTAAAAACTGAGGACACTTGGTCAGACTCCAGAGATCGACTTAACTCGACAAACCAAGTCCAATTTGTGGTCAGTCATGTGAAGCTCGTTTCGACAGTCTAATCTATTTAATACCTATTTGATTGTTCAAGCATAGTCATCATATCAATTTTCCCATGCTCTTTTCATCTTTCTCTTATCCTTATGGCCTTTCAGTACAAACAATATTTCTCATCCCAAATTCAGTTACTGTTATTCCTTTTATACAACAAGTTGTCTTAGCTGACTTTAGATAACTTTGTGCCATCAGGGGGATGCCTCGTTCATCTAATGAATTCTTTCATTTCTTATAAACCCATTCCTTGAATTGCAACTTGCTTCTCATCCTCATTTAAGAAATACCAATCCAGCATTATTGTTCATCACATTATCTATGATGAAATAGCTGGCTTTAGGGCAGTAAGAGAAAAAACCCAGATAGGTACTTTAATATTTCAATCTAACCATAGTTCTTAACAAATCCATGAAGATAAAAAAGAAAAAATTAGAGTCAATAAGCAATCAAAAGACTGAGATACATACTCCAAGTGCATCACTGATAGACTCAGCAAAGTTTCCAAGGTCAAGACTCAATGTTTTCTTTGGCAGTATCCAGGGAAGGCTGCTATTCTGCAATAATACAATGCATCTCAGAGTTTCTGACTATTATAAATGCATCAATGACAATTTCAAGTAGCAATAGATTGCTGTAAAGAATGAAAACATAATAAAACAGAAATGAGAATGGTAAAGACCATCCATCCTCGGGGTCCTTCTGCACCATCTTTTATTGCATAAGCAGCTTTGAATCCATTAACAGCGGCCAACTCAGCAACCATTTCAGAATTCCCATCAAATCTGACATACAGTATAAAGACAGCAACCAAAGCTTCACATGTTAGCTCTAGGAAACAAAGAACTAACCCAAAACTCAAGCTTCATTACCTGATCTACTTGTGAAATTACAGAACATTAGGACCAGGAGAAAATGAAAATTTAAAATTGGTTCCAGGTCATGGTAAATGTAACGCTACCATGATTTTATTTTATTTTATTTATTCATTACTTTTATAAACTGTTGGTTTAATCCCATGGTTAATTGAAGACATGGCATCCACATGCTGAACTGGTCAAGCAGCATCCATGTCACAGACCATGAATATTTGAAATAGGCTTTGATGAGATTGAATAACATTTTCAGAAAAGGGAAATTTTCAAAAGAAAATAGGGACAAAAAATAAAGCCTTCATGACTTTGCAGTATTATGAATCGTCCTTGATTTTATTCATGCATTGGCTTTTGTGTTTTTCTATCTGTGGAAACCGATAAATTAGGAAATTGCATGGATTTCTCACTCAGTCACTCATACAGGAATTGGAATATCTAAAATGTCCACATCCAAGAAAGAAATGCTATGCCAAATTTACATGAAGATTCTGGAATTTCTCGTGTTGTTGGAGATGGAACGGTAAATAAATTACAGTACATCTGAGAATTAACCAGAAGCAATATCTGCATGGCCAGAACAAGCCTAAAAATTTCTTAGCCACAAACTTAAGACTGCTTGTGTTTGTGAAGAACTGGATTTAATTTGGAATTCCAATTCTTATCCTGCTTTATCTTGGGAGTGTGGAATTGATTTTCTTGGATTTGGATTCTGTGGAACTTAAATTCAATTCCATATCCACTGCCATTTAAAACAACCAAAATGTGGATATGGAATTGAGGCCACAATCCCAATCCCGATCCCAATTACATGCAACCAAACACAACCAAAGAACAATGCAAATGCCTAAACACCAAATAACTGGCAGGATGAACAATTTCTTCACATTGAATGAGTGAAAAATGGTGCAATTTGGATCCAGAGCCTTACTTGTCAAGAATCAACAATGTGGTATTCTCTGGTTCCTTGAACTTCAAAGAAAGCTTCTTCAAGAACGCCTGCTTATCTCCACCTTTATATGGAATCGCCACCGGTTTCTTCCTCAAACCCCTGATATCCGGACTTCCCACTTGCCTAAACTCCACCGGTGCTCTTATATCAAGCAACTGAGCAGTGGCATCATCCCCCAATTTTGCATAAGCATTCCTTGCAGACTCAACCCCCCATGGCTTAGGCTTCTTCAGAAGCTGAGACAACACCAATGGCACCACCAAAATCAAAGCCCCACCAGCCACAACTGCAGGGTTCTCAACCCCAAAGCTGATCACTCTGTCAAGAAACCCATTGGCATCAAACTCAATAATGCCCCCAGAAGTGGAGGTGGTCACTGATTGGTCCAGAGCTTCTTCATATGTCAAAGCTGCGGCAGCCCCAGGGCCGAGTACAGATGAAAGTAGCACCAGACCACCATGAAAACTCCTAGTGAAACACTCTTGTAGAGCTGGTGGGGTGGTGTTAAAAGTGGCAGAACTTGAGATTTTCAGCGCAGAAACTGCGGGGAGTGATGAGATTTTTCTGGGTTCTGTTCTTCTATCACGAAGAACTGACAGTGGAGTCAAGCCTGCTAAATTAAGGGCCCCCATGGCATAATTCTAAGACCTCAATACAACAAATTGGTATATGGGTTTTCAGAATAATTGATGGGAAGATTTGAATAAAGTAAAAAAATATGAGGATTTTGGGTTTCTTTTCTTGTGGAAGATGATGATGAAAGAGGCTTAGCTTGAGAGGGTGCAATCTGGCTGGTCTGTTCTTCGGTGGGGCTGGAAAGAACGATGGGAATTTGTCCACGTGGCTATTGAGGATGAGAGTTGGTGACCTCTGATCATGATGGGTTGATGGGTTGATGGTCATGCTCTTGTGTTTGTGTGGCTAGAAAATGTTTTGAGATACGTCGACCATGAAAATTCTACAATAAAAACACAATAGCCTCCTACAGTACACTGTACTTTAGAACAGTACAAAGGAAAAGACAAAAAAAAAAAGAAAAAAAAGAAAGTTATTTGATTAAAAGGCATTGCAACCTAATTTTAGAAATCTAATATAATATTTTTTTATAAAAAATAATTCTCGTTATAAAAATAAATAAATACTTAAATATTTATATAATTTTATTAAGCTTTTTTTATTATAAGTGAGAAAAAATTATTGAAAATAACATATAAAAAAAATAGAAAAAGTATCTAATAAAATTTTAAACCAATAAATTTAAACATATTTAATCAAAACTTTAAAAAAGAGAAATAAAATTAATCCTATATTTTTAAAAATAAAAATAATAAATTCCCTTAAAAATAAAACATATTCTCTGTGGTATATATTCATTTGTTTCTATATGTAATGTAAATCGAGAAAAAGGACTGATGTTGCAATCAATCATAAATCTCATTTTAAAGATGTTTTTAATTTGTTAAAATTACAATTATTAGAATCTAATATTAAAATTTACTTTGCCGACATAAAAGAAATTTCTCTCATGAATTCTCATGATAAAAAAAGGGAACTATTTATGTATTAATTTTTTAATCAATTTTAATAAAATTTGGCTTTTGATTTGAAGAAAGATAGATAATTGGAGTTATGTGATGTGGTGCGTCTTGTGAACCATATCACGTGATCCCACTCTCCATGAGTGGAACAACGCTACAATATCTTCCAACCTTTTTGGACCTATTACTATCTTTGTCACCAAAAATTATGTAACAGTCCTGTCAAATTAATGATTCTCATTGTATCCAACTAAATTTCAAAATTATAAAATAACTATGAAAATTTTCAAAATATTTTTTTATATTCTGCCATCTGTTTCAGATATATTTTCAACATTGGATATTTAAGTCACTGGTAATTATTTTTGAAAACACTTTTTTTTTCCTAAAAAAAAGATAAAAAATCAAAAATAACCTTTTACTCTTAAAAATAAAAAACATAATATTATTTTAATTATTTTTATTTATTTTTATGACTATTTAAAAAAAAATTATACACAAAAAATAATTAAAATAAAATACTATATATAAAAAATATTTTTAAAACATATTTTTTTAAAATATATAAAACAAGTTAAAAATTTTGAAATTCCTAAAAATAATATTTTTTTCTACAAAATATTAAATAAAATTTTTAAAAACCATTCTCAAAAACCATTTTTAAAAATTGTTCTAAAAAAAAAAAATTACCCAAAAATCTCAAAATTTTGGAAAATTTTAAGGTTTCTTTTAGCAAAATTTACTTAAAAAATTTATTTAGCCAAAAATGCATGAAAAAAAAATCCAAAAACCTCAACTATGATTGCCTAAGTTCACTCAAAGTTCTGAATTGTGTCTAATCTAATATATACTTGGACAAAAGAAATTTTAGAAAATAAATAAATAAATTCTTTGACCCAAAAATAAAAGTTTTAAGTAGATTCTTTTTTAATTTTTTAATTTTTAATTTTTATTTTTTATGGAAAGGACCTTGCCTGGAAGCAACTGCAGCACAACCTAAGAAGCTGCATGTCAAAACTCTGCTACAACTTAAAGAGCTAAGAACGAATAAACAGAATTATAATACATGACCCAGAAGAGAAGAGATGTAATCTTCACAGAAGATCAAAAAAGTAATCCAAACCTTGGCCGATTTCCCAGATTGAGATGCCAACACCCCATGAACGAGCTTCCTCTAGCCTGAGAAAAATCGACATTAGTGATGGGTAGAACACTGCATGCTTGGCATGGTGATCATCCGAATAAAAGAACAAATGCTCCCCACTGTTCTTCTCCCACTGCAATACCGGCTTGTGCTTGTCCAATAAGGCTAGATAATCCCTTCCTGTGATTGCTCCACCACCTCCACCTGCAGTTCCTGAAGATCAATTTTTAACAGGAGAGTCCTCTAATTTCTAGTAAACTGGGATTTACTACCAGTCACCTCAAATGACTCCACAGATGTGTCAACTAGCAGAAGGTCAAGATTGATTGAACATTTGATCTTTTGATCATTGAACAGGTCTGGACCCATGAAGTGTTTTGCTTAGGGGTTGTATCAGAAGGATTGTCTCTCATTTATATCTCTATGGCTATGTTTGGTTCGGCTAAGTATTAAAAAAAGAAAAAAAAAATGCTAAAAAAATTATTTCTTGTTTTTGGTTTGTCAGAAGAGAAAAATAAGTGAAATGAGTTTAAAATACATAAAAATAATCTATTAACTTTCTATCTTTTTTTATTTTCTTTCCCTTGAATTTTCTTTCAATTTTTCCAACAACCAAACATTGCATAAGTAAAGAAAAAAACCAAGGAGAATGGTATTTTCAAGTTTAGTTTTACTATAGAAAATACAAAAGAAAATAAAATATAATTAAAAATAATAATAATTTATGCATTTTAAAATTATTTACTCTTTATATAGACATGGTAAAATAGAAAAAATGAGTTTGTAGTAATATATAAAAATAATTTAGTGGTCTTAAATCTATTTTTAATCTTTCTTTACTTTTTTTCTTTATTTTCTTTCCCTCACGTTTTCCCTCAAATTTTCCATAAACCAAACATAGCCCAAAAAGTTCAAGTCCTTTCCAATCCAAGGCAAGAGAGATCAGATCAAACCGGGCTCAATGAAAACCCAGAATTCCCCCATTAGGAGACTGTCTGCACAACTAATCAGAATTTTCACTCTAGGGACGGAAGTGTTTGAGCTCAGTCCAAATGACTGTTTCATGAAGGAACAGGAAACTCCAATCATCTAGAGAAAAATTGAAATGTATGTAAACTCAACATACCTTTCGAAAGGGCAAAATCATTCCCATAGAAATTAATGCCAAGAAGTATCTTCCGTGCCAGGTTCTGATCACTTTTACCCACACTGCCAAGGAGAAGCTGCAGGGTGGAATGAATCCACTTCAAAGGTGCATTCGGCCCAGGATTATGAGGACCTGAGAAGTCATAAGTCATAAGGGAAAATCCATCTACATAATCACTCAAACTCCGAAGATCTGCTGGCCCAAAATCATGCTCTTGAAGCTTCTCTGAGCGTGTTGGACCTATAACATAAATCAGCTGCAAACCTTGTTTACCATTCTTCTCTGAGCTCACAGAATGCAGCGCTTGTCCAAGCTGTTTTATGAACTGCAAAGCCTAAACTTGCAAAAAAGAAAGATCCAACAAATCTCACACATTTCCAAGTGAAAGAAAAGGCTGATAGTTTCATCTCCTAGCAAACACACAATTTGAAATATTGAAATGCTACAATGTAAGAAATATACAAGGAATCATCTATGCCTTTTGTGGGTGGGATTGGGGGAGGAATGGGGAAAGGAGATGAATATGTCCAAAGGTTTGCAAATGCTAAATTGCTATTTTACCCCTTCATCTCCATTTGTTTGTATGACTTTTTTTGGCTGGCTTTTATTTATTAAATATTATTTTTCTTACTCTTATTATTTTAGTAAAAAAAAACTCTCAAAAGATGTTCTTTTAAAATGAAATTAAAAAATTACTTTAAACTATATGTAAGGATATTATGGTCGAGTCATTTCTTTTTCTATTCTCATTCTCATCGTTACCAAACATTGAAATGGAAATAAATCATCATTCCAACCTTACATTCCTAGGTGTAGCTAAAAATACAAGAATTTGAATGACCAAATTCATTTCTATCCAAGGAGAAATAGGAATGATAACAAAATATTCATTCTCATTTCCTATTCCCACGTACCAAACATGGCCATAGTGTCTTACTACAAAGTTGTTCAAGAAAGTATCTAAACTTAACAACTGAAATTAGCAATAGCAAAAATTTACTAAAAGAAATTAAGAGAGAAGGGAAAGCCAGAAGAAAAATAAAAGCCATTAGAGAAGATAGTATTTACCATGTTCCTCATCTCTGGATCATGCAAGATACCATAGGCTGCCCACCTCGACCAAGATTCTAGCACTATACCATCATAATCCATTTCCCTATAATTAATAAGAGAATCCAATAAAATATAGAAAAGGGTTCATTGAATCAGATTAAACGGCAGCACAAACTGTTTATTCATTCCAAACCACATAGTAGGTCGCATTTTGTCTACATATATTTAAGGATAACCAGAATCTGGAACATTTGTGCTATTTCCTCTGCTTTGGATTCTGGAAATCCATTGTCTTCTGTTCTTTTTCTCTTTTTTTCCCCTGATTTGGTGGAGAATGAGAAGGAAAGAGGCAGCTCTATTACATAATTAATAATATTATTTGCTTTTCCAAAATATGCTTAATTTCTTAAATATATTTATATGTATCAAGTTGAGGAATGGAGTCAGTTGTGTAGTTTCAGCCTAAGCTGAACTCAACCCAAACTACTCAACCTGAACCTAACCCAATACCTGCTCCATTTTAGGAATATTATGCATATGCTGTAAGTAGCAAATCTCCTCTGATCACCCTACAAGCACCCCATATTTTAATGGGATATCATAGGCATCTAATTTGTAGCATGATCTCCACTTATCGCCCTTATTGACATGAGCACCGCATTAACACAGAATCAATTTCCATTTAATGATCATGCATGGAATTTAGAGATAAAATCCATTCAAGATCTATATCAATAAGAGCCTAGTCATGTCTCTGCGGTTTAAGCTTACTTGCACTCTGTTATTATCATTTCAATTGCTTTATCCCTCTGCTTTTTCTTTCGAAGCAACTCCTTAGGAATGGCTTCCAGAACAACTCTAGGAATCACCTATAAATAAAGAGAGTAGCTTAGAAACATAAAATATATTGTTGGTGCAGATCTGCAGAAGACTAACAGTGGTTGTGATTAAACTGTAAATGGAAATACAACAACATTTCTAGATTGATCTGAAAATTTTCAATCACTTGGCAATGACATAAACTTTTGTTTTGGAAAAAAAAAAAAAAACACAAACAAACAAACAAACAAAGAAAAATAAAGGGAAAAAAAGGAAGATCCAAGACATACCCAAGCATCTCCTTTCATTCTAAGCTCTGTGATCCATCCTATATCAGCATTATGTCTCCCCTCCAGAACCAAATTGGTCCCCTGGCTGGAAAATGAGAAAACGAAGAAGACTTTGAACAATAGTAGTCTAGAATAAACACAATTTTTTTGTCTCTTAGTTTATATTAGAGTGAAAATCAGAAAAGTCCAACTAGATTTCAGAATTTTCCTTCTTTTTTTTTTTTTTTGTCATCACCTATTAACTCCAACAAAATTCTAGTTGTTGAGCAGATTAACTATAAGTTAATATGTCATTTATTTATCTCAAAACTAACAGATGTAGCATAAGTTTGAGGGAAAGAACACAACTTCATACTCACTACTGATAACCCCATCTAGCTGACTACCATTACAAGGAAAACATATAAATTCCAGACACCTCTAGAATAATATTTTCAAAAAATTTCACTGGAATTCTCTGATACTTCCTGGCTATTTTTGGGCAATAAAGGTTCTTACAAGCTGGTAAATAGAGGATTATGGAAGCGAAATCCAGGTTTGAGGCAATGAATCTCAAGACTTAGATGTTTACAATTTAAGGAACTGTGATTGTGCATACCTCCTCAGATCATACCAGACAGGTGATAAATGCGTGAACTTGGAGTTGAAACTTTTTGCCAGATCATAGCCTTTGTTATTCCTGCAGAGTTTAGCGAGCCAGGAAAAATTTTCATCAATATTACCCTCACATCCAAAAATAACCCTATCGTTGAAATCAACATTGGAATGAAATTGATGAACTGCTCTACTGCAAGAAACTGATTAAAAACTTCAATTTAGATTCCAATGCTACTTCGTGTCTAATTTAGATAATATTTTTTATGTTCATTCTACTAAATTTCAAAACCTGAATGTAATTTTCAATATTGATATTTTATTAAATCTACTGATTTCATTGTTCAATATCATTCTGATTAAAATAAACAAAATAAAAAGGCAATAACCAAAAGCAAGAAAGCAAGACCCAAATTCAAAAATTTGAGAACCTTGCTTTAATCAGAACCATTAAACCATAATTGTAGTATTCCATAACTCAATGTTCCAAATGCATTCAGGCTAAAAGGAAAGCATACCAGGGAGTTATGTAGGCCAGTACAGGATATGTATAATGCCGCTGAGACATGTTCTTGGACACCTTGGAATTCTCCTGAATTTCTTACAAATTAGCAAGCAAAATGGAAAAAATCTAAAACTTCTCTTTTGCAAAATGAAATTAAAGCAGATTGATTGGAGAGCTGAGGGTGAAAAGTAAGACATTGAATCTAATAATTTGATTAGGCTTTGGTGCTTTACAGAGTGAGGACTAAAATTCTTACATATGGTCAATGCAATTGAAAACTTTAATCAAGTTTTACTTCCCACATTTTCTCAGCAACTAAACAAGGGCATGCAGAGGTATTTTCCAAAACCTTGGACATCTCTTGAGTTCCTTACAAATTAAAAATAGCCAGAAAAACGGAGCAAATATATCCTGTTTGGCTACTGAGAAAACAGAATAAAGAAAGAAAAAAACCAACACTTACAGTGAGGATCTCTTGGTAATTCACATCAGCTTTGACGAGGCCTTGCTGGTGTACATACGAGGAGAGAGCGCGATTCGTACGCGGAGCGTACCTTATACGGTATACTAATACGGCAATGGCAGGAGCTATGACGACGAAGAGGAAGAGGACGATGTTGATTTTGGGGCTCGAAGCTGAGTCGCCACCGCGTCGGATTGCCCGCTTCGACGCTTCGACTCGGTCTTCACGCCGATCCGAATTCGACGGCACTCGCCCTTCGCGTCTCTTAGCCATTTCGAACTCACCGGGTCACGGCCGAGTCAGGAGGGTTCTATTACGAGGGGAGTGAACGAAGCTGTGAATTTCTGACTGAATCGGTAACCGTGAGGATGCTATGTGCGCGAGAGCACTGAAGACAAGGTGGTCTTGACTCTTGACCAATCAGACTCACGGTTGCAGTCAAATGTTTGACTTTTCTATTTTGTACACGAGCCGAGGTATGATTGGGTAAGAATATGTATTTTGCAAATATTTTTAACTGATGTTTGGTTTGTAAGAAAATGATAAATTTATAGACATAATTTTTATTATAATTAACATGATAATTTTCAATTTGGGCATAACTCCGCATTTTCTTTGCAACCAAACACAAACAGCCCCAAACAATCATAGCTATCACTTATCCGGACAGTTACACCCTTACGCTTCTTCAGAATTACGCTCAAGTCCCCATTAAGAAGATAACAAAAATGCCACAGAAATATCCTCAGAAATGGGTTTTTCTCCCATAAACCCTCGTTCTCCCAAAACCCTAACACCATCTTCGGCCTCTAAATCTCAGCCCAATCAAACCAGGTGAGTCATATTCTTCACTCTCATATACCTTTATCTCATATTTCTTTGACATTTTTCTCTATATTTTTCTTCTGTAATCCTATAAACAATCTTGTCATGGACACCAAGCTCTTGATATCTTCATCCAAAGCCTCACCATCCACTGTTTTACCATTCTTTCTCTCATACAAGTCATCTTTCTTTGAGAAGCCTAAAGTTTCTGTAAAATCCCATCTTTCGTTTACTCCAAATCACACACAAAAGACGCCATTTTTGGGTGGAAGTTTGGTTTTGCGAGAGAGGGTTGATTGTTTGAGAAATTTGAGAAAAACCCACGTTCCTGTTGGGCCAATAAGAGCTGCAGTGAAGAGAAGAAAAGAGCTTCCATTCGATAATGTGGTTCAAAGGGACAAGAAGCTGAAACTGGTTTTGAAGATTAGGAAGCTTTTAGTGAGTCAACCAGACCGAGTTATGTCTCTTAGGCAGTTGGGTAAGTATAGAAGAGAATTGGGTCTCACGAAAAAGAGAAGATTTATTGCTCTGTTGAAGAAATTCCCTGCAATATTTGAGATTGTGGAAGAAGGGGTTTATTCACTTAAGTTCAAGTTGACGCCAGAAGCGGAGAGACTTTACTTGGAGGAGTTGAAGATTAGGAATGAGATGGAGGATTTGTTGGTTGTCAAGTTGAGGAAGTTGTTGATGATGTCGATGGAGAAGCGGATTTTATTGGAAAAGATTGCTCATTTGAAGACTGATCTTGGGCTTCCTTCAGAATTCCGCGACACAATTTGTCAACGGTACCCGCAATATTTTAAGGTTGTGCAGACTGAAAGAGGGCCAGCATTGGAATTGACCCATTGGGATCCTGAGCTTGCAGTTTCGGCTGCAGAGATTTGGGAGGAAGAGAAGCGAGTTAGAGAGCTTGAAGAAAGAGACTTAATTATAGATAGGCCACCAAAGTTTAATAGAGTAAAGCTACCAAAAGGTCTTAGTCTTTCCAAGGGTGAGATGAGAAGGCTTTCTAGGTTTAGAGACATGCCTTATATATCCCCATATTCTGATTTCTCAGGACTGAGGTCTGGTTCGTCTGAGAAAGAGAAGCATGCATGTGGGGTGGTTCATGAGATGTTGAGTCTTACAGTTGAAAAGAGAACTCTTGTGGATCACCTTACCCATTTTAGGGAGGAGTTTAGATTCTCCCAGCAGCTGAGGGGGATGTTGATAAGGCACCCCGACATGTTCTATGTTTCTTTGAAAGGGGACAGGGACTCAGTTTTCCTCAGGGAAGCTTACAGTGATTCTCAGTTGATAGAGAAGGATCGGTTGTTGGTTATCAAGGAGAAGCTCCGTGCTCTTGTTTCTGTTCCCAGATTTCGAAGGAGGGGTGCTCCCAGAAGCGATGCAGATGTGGTGGAGGGAACTGATGAACAGGAACATGGAAGTGGTGAGGAGGGAGAAGAATGGTCAGATGTTGATAATTTAATGGGTGATGGATTAGATGATGATGATGATGATGACGACGACGATGAAGAAGATGACTGGAGTGATGAAGATGATAATACACCTCCTGATTTTGATGAAGATGATGGAACCATGAAGTTTGAATTGAACAAAGAAGTTAAGCAGGTTGATAACTTGGGGAAGGATGAAGAGAAAGTGCTTGTTCCCATGTTCCCTGATGGTCGACCCAGAGAACGCTGGTAAAAAAACCTTATAAAATTGCCACAGCCTAGACTTAGTGAGACCTGAATGCCTTTTTATGATATGCAAGGGGGGTTGAAGAATGAAGTTTTATTCCTTTATGAGCCACTGCATCCTTTAACAGTATAACTCCTGGGTCTTCATTCTCACATTTTAAACTCCAATGAAGTGCATCAGAAAAATGAGAACCTTGAAGACAGATTTCTTCACTTCAACAACAATGTAAGAGAACTCAAGACCTTACTTCCATATTTATGAAAGCTTTAAGCTGAAAGGTTATGAGAATGATAAACAAGTTTAGCTTATTTTTGTTAGTGTGTAACAGTTTGTTCCCATTTGTTAATACAATGTGCTATTGATGGCCTTTGACAGCACTAAACAAAAAGGTTTGTGTGAATGATACGAGATTCGGCTTCGTTGTTGAATTATGTAATAGTTTGTGCTTAGTGTTAAGTGTTTTTCCTTCTTTTTTTACCACATTCTCTTGTGATATGAATAGTACAAAGCATACCAACTAGTAGTATGTTCCTGTCGATCATGGATATTGATTTGGAACAAAAGAAAGAGGGAATTATTCTTGCAGGTACCTAAGCCTATTAAACCGATGAGGGTAAGATGCTCAAGCAGCTTTATTCTTTCTGCATGTGGGTTGACCTCATATTGACTTTTCAGGAGTCGAAAGGATCCGGTTTTGCCACTCAAGTCAAGTGCCAGGATAGTGAGACCTCACTGTGCTGGAATCTTATGTGGCCTATAAGGGGGCTGTATCCAACACCAGAATGAGCAGAGCCATGGAAGTTTTGATAATCAAGGCACTGGTTGTTGATTCTCCCTCAAGGGCTTCTACTGGTGCCATCTCTGCTGGTGTTGATGTTTTCCGATTCAATACCACCTGTGGCATGCTAGGAGCCCTTGTTGTGAGAAGCCCACAACCTGTGTCTTGCCTGCTGGATTTTGTATCTGCTATCTGAGACAGGCATTGTCCACTGCTCTTCATGGCCAAGCAATCCTTGAAGAGAGGGGACAACTTTTTTTCCTTGCATGATTTTGTGTTGTTTATGATACATTGTGAGCTACACCCTGGGTGGCAAGTACCCTTCTCTTGATAGCTGTTAATACTTTGTCCTGAAACAAGTGTTCTACAAATAGGCAGCTCAAACTCAACTGATTCTGGGTTCTCTCTCTGAATGGGAGGAGATCTTCACCTTATATGCAACCTTTGCCTATCAATTAGAAGTTTTCCTTTGCCTTAATGGTATTTCTCCCATGTCCTTCCCATAAGTAGGTTTTTCCATTTCAAATATTTTGTTCTTGAGTTGGGAAGGAGGCTGATATGCCTAGACATGGAATTCCCAAGGGTCCAAGACTGTTCAAACCAAAGGGCTTGCAGAATACCCATCTGACTTTATCATGTCTTCTTCATTCTAATTCCACTTACGGAACCCATGTTTGCAGAAAAGTGAGAGAGGACTCAGAGGAGGCAGATAAGAGTTGTGATTTTTCAAACATGAATGGGTAGAATTCTCAAGTGCATGTCTCGCACTTTCACATATCCGCCTTCAAAAAAGCTGGAAAAATCATACTTTTTATCTGACACAATGCTAGAAGTTGATTTTTATTTAATCAATTTTGCAAGCATAAATTTACACTCACAGCAATAATAATTATTTCGAATTCTACTACTGCTAAAATTGAAAATTCAAAGTTATTAATTGGCAATGATATGAGGCACACGTGTAAATTTTGACATTTCTTTTGTACTCAGCATCCCTAAATATTCGAGCATATATGTTTAGCATTATTATAAACATCCAAAGGAATAAACAAATTCTAAAGCATATATGTTTATAACTTGAAGAATGATTGAAAACAGAACATTATAAATAAAAACTAATTTTAATAAACATTTAAAAATATAAAAATTATGTTAAGAATATTTCAAGTTATAAACAGATTTTTTGTTTAAAAAACATTGTAAAACTATTATTTTTAAATTATTCTAAAAAATATTATTTTAAAATACATTTCCAAGCAGAAGATTTAAACAGTAAGCTTATATACCATGAAGGTGGTATTCAGTTGGCTTTCAAAAAGTTTACTTTTTTTTTTTTTTGGTTAGGTTTAATAAGAACTTAAGTATTATTTTTATAATTTATCTATTGGAAAAGCATTTCAGAGATCTTATTCCATTTTTCCAGCAACAGATATTTACTACAATGTTTTAGATTTTCAGGAGTGTTTTTTGCCAACATTTAATGGAAGGATAACCTTATCCACTGAAAATCTAGAAGTTCTTTTAACATCTTTGTACTTTTCCAATGGAATCCCAGCTATCTCTCCACATTCAACATCCTCTACAATGTCTACATTCGTAACTGTCTAAGACTCAAAAACTTCCATGGAAAAACTAGTTCCATTGCACCACCTCCACCCACCTCTTCAAAATCCACTCACCCACAAGCCAATCAAAACCCCAACCTCCAAGCTTTACTTGGATTCTCATTCTTCAGATGATTCCAATGTAATCACTTCTCTTACTTCAGTCAAAATGATGCACGCCCAGATGATAAAATTGCCCCAAAAGTGGAATCCTGATGCTGCAGCCAAAAATTTGATCTCCAGTTACTTGGAATTTGGTGATTTTTGGTCTGCTGCCATGGTTTTCTATGTGGGCTTGCCAAGAAACTATCTTAAATGGAACTCTTTTGTGGAGGAATTCAAGAGTTCTGCAGGGAGTTTACATATTGTTCTTGAGGTTTTCAAGGAGCTGCATGGTAAAGGAGTGGTATTTGATAGTGAAGTTTATAGTGTTGCTTTGAAAACTTGCACTAGGGTAATGGATATATGGCTTGGAATGGAGATCCATGGATGTTTGATCAAAAGGGGTTTTGATTTGGATGTGTATCTGAGGTGTGCTCTGATGAATTTCTATGGGAGGTGTTGGGGTCTAGAGAAAGCAAACCAAGTGTTTCATGAAATGCCAAACCCAGAAGCTCTATTGTGGAATGAGGCAATTATACTGAATTTACAGAGTGAGAAATTGCAGAAGGGTGTAGAGCTGTTTCGAAAAATGCAATTTTCATTTTTGAAAGCTGAGACTGCTACAATTGTGAGAGTCCTCCAAGCTTGTGGAAAAATGGGGGCTCTCAATGCAGCGAAGCAGATTCATGGGTATGTTTTTAGATTTGGATTAGACTCAGATGTATCCTTATGCAATCCTCTGATTAGCATGTACTCCAAAAATGGCAAACTTGAACTAGCTAGAAGAGTTTTTGATTCAATGGAAAACAGGAACACATCTTCATGGAACTCAATGATTTCCAGTTATGCTGCACTTGGTTTTTTGAATGATGCATGGAGTCTTTTCTATGAGTTAGAATCCTCTGATATGAAACCAGACATTGTAACTTGGAATTGCCTTTTATCAGGTCATTTTCTTCATGGTTATAAGGAAGAAGTACTGAATATTTTACAGAGAATGCAAGGTGAGGGCTTCAAGCCTAACTCAAGCTCCATGACTAGTGTTCTTCAAGCTATTAGTGAACTGGGTTTCTTGAATATGGGGAAGGAAACTCATGGATATGTGTTGAGAAATGGGTTTGACTGTGATGTATATGTAGGAACTTCACTAGTAGACATGTACGTGAAGAATCATAGCTTAACCAGTGCTCAAGCAGTTTTTGACAACATGAAGAACAGAAACATCTTTGCTTGGAACTCTTTGGTTTCAGGATATTCCTTCAAGGGCATGTTTGAAGATGCTCTAAGGCTATTGAATCAGATGGAAAAGGAAGGAATCAAACCCGATTTGGTGACATGGAATGGTATGATTTCAGGGTATGCAATGTGGGGCTGTGGTAAGGAAGCGTTGGCTGTGCTCCATCAAACCAAAAGTCTGGGATTGACCCCTAATGTGGTCTCATGGACTGCTCTGATATCAGGATCCTCACAGGCGGGAAACAATAGAGATTCCCTCAAGTTTTTTGCCCAAATGCAGCAAGAAGGCGTCATGCCTAATTCAGCTAGCATCACATGCTTGCTTCGCGCTTGTGCCAGCCTGTCTTTGCTGCAGAAGGGCAAAGAGATACACTGTCTCAGTATAAGAAACGGTTTCATTGAAGATGTTTTTGTAGCAACAGCTCTCATTGACATGTACAGCAAGTCCAGCAGCTTAAAGAATGCTCACAAGGTTTTCAGGAGGATTCAGAACAAAACATTAGCCTCCTGGAACTGTATGATCATGGGGTTTGCCATTTTCGGGCTTGGGAAAGAGGCTATATCTGTTTTTAATGAAATGCAGAAAGCGGGTGTCGGCCCTGATGCCATAACCTTCACTGCTCTCCTCTCTGCTTGCAAAAATTCAGGTTTGATTGGGGAAGGATGGAAATACTTTGACAGTATGATAACAGATTATAGCATAGTCCCTAGGCTTGAGCATTACTGCTGCATGGTTGATCTTCTGGGTAGAGCTGGCTATCTTGATGAAGCTTGGGATTTAATTCATACCATGCCACTAAAACCAGATGCTACCATCTGGGGTGCTCTTCTTGGATCCTGTCGAATCCATAAAAACCTCGAGTTTGCAGAGACTGCAGCAAAGAATCTCTTCAAGTTGGAACCTAATAACTCTGCTAATTACATCTTAATGATGAACTTATACTCAATTTTCAACAGATGGGAAGACATGGATCGTCTTAGAGAATTGATGGGCGCTGCAGGGGTGAGGAACCGGCAGGTGTGGAGCTGGATACAAATTAACCAGAGGGTTCATGTGTTCTCTTCTGATGGGAAACCCCATCCAGATGCAGGGAAAATATATTTTGAGCTGTACCAGTTAGTTTCAGAAATGAAGAAACTGGGATATGTGCCTGATGTCAACTGTGTATATCAAAACATGGATGAGGTAGAGAAGCAGAAGATTCTGTTAAGCCACACTGAGAAACTGGCCATCACCTATGGACTGATCAAGATGAAAGCAGGTGAACCCATAAGGATAATCAAGAACACAAGAATATGTTCCGACTGTCACTCGGCTGCAAAATACATATCACTGGTAAAAGCCCGGGAGCTTTTCCTCCGGGATGGTGTTCGGTTTCACCATTTCAGGGAAGGGAAGTGTTCCTGTAATGATTTCTGGTGATAGGCAAGTGTTGGAAGAGAATGTGTTGAAAGAATTCAACCTGAAGAGGATCAATGTACAGTTCCATTACTGATAGTTGAGGTTGTTCTAACCTGAAAATACTTGTAAAATTATACAAAAGAAAAGGAATGAAGCTTATTCAATGTGTCCTTTATCTTATAAATCTAGGTTTTCATCACTGCTGTGAACTTGTTTTGCAGTATAGTAACAATTCACGCATGGAATCTGAGAAAAAAATAAATTGTGGAAAGCTGAAGGAGAAAACATGTATAAACAGAAATTTTTGCAATAACATTAATGAACTGAAGAGGTTGTGCAATATATACAAGACAGTGAAGCAGCAGAGCCTCAAAGGTTCAGTTCCCATATTCCACCTGCAACTACAACATTAAAGCCTGAAACTTTCTTTAACAAAACTATTTACAGACAACCACCAGATTGATATACCACCATGGACAAAACCCAGAAAGAGATGAGAGAGAACCTAAGAACTTTTACAGAAACCTGTTGGAGAATCTGGTTCTCCGGCCACTTGAGGAAATTAAGTGGTAAAAGCAAATATAAGATGGAAAAAAGCTGCCGAACCATCTATGCAAAACTCTTGAGCTGACAGAGGAAACTCTCCTATCTTCAAATCTTCTATGATAAGCCTCAGCAGGCCTATTCTCTAAACCCAGCTCAGACTGCATTGGCAGGTTCAACTCGGCCCAGCATGGCCATCCTCTCTGAGACTTCAGCCAGACATTTGAGGTTGCAGTTGATGAGGGCCCGAACAAAGTAGCATGTGTCATCCTTGGTGTTCCCCTCAGGCACGTCCACCACAAAGGACTCAATCACCAGTGTCCCTGGTCTCCCATCAATTATTTCTGGATGAACAGTAATAACAGAGGAGTAGTTCTGCACATTCAAGAACAAAATAAAGAAGGGGTATGAATGCTTTTGGCGGACTGAACGGTAATTCGTCAATCGGAAATAGTACAAATACTCCAAGGGCATAATATGCAGAATGGCGGATATCAGTGCCCTGGAGGTTCAATGGTGTCCACACCATGCCCATCACGGACATTTTACCTTTTGCTCATATTCAGCAAGGACTCATGGGCCATATGGGCACTGTGAACCGTTTGGAAAAAGTACTATTTTTCAATAGAAAATGGAGATCCCCCATCACAATAGAACCACTCGCAAGCGGTCAAATGCAATCTCTTTATGGTTTAAGAAACAAGTCAGACGGCCATTGGAAAATGACAAGTACCTACTTCTAGACGACACTACGAGAACACGGATTAATAACTGAACTACACAACCCATTAATGTATTCATTGAAAACAAATCCAAGGCAATCCCACCAATTTTAAAGCATTGAAAAAAACCAAGTCAAGAACCAAGACCAAGAAAAGGAAGTATACCCAAGACGATTTTAGCAACAACCGACACATTAAATCATTCAAGTCTCAAAACTCAAGTAGAAACTGAATTAATAACACGTAATCGAGCCAAAACAACACTAATACACTTCAAGAGAGTAACACGAAAATTGTTCGCAAGCACAAGAAAAGACACTTCCATGAAAACCCAACCTAGCTTTTGAGGTTTTGCCAAACTGCATATCAGATAATTTTTCAGTTCATGGATGCGGCCAAAGTGCGCCAGCTGATCATTTTTCAGTTCATGGAATGAGCCATAGAACACCAACCGATAAGGAAAAGGATATGTACAAAGGCATGATGATGCAAAGAAACAAACTGAGAGGGAATAAGCTCATACCCTTAGTCTGTGATCCCCATCGAGGATTTTGATGCCAAGTACGTGCTCATCGTCATCAAACAGCTCTAGCCTTTCCGTGCTGGTTGTCGCCGGAAGACCGGTCTTGACGTTCACTTCCCGGACACTCCCAATCCTGAGGTCCCCTTGCACCACACACCTACTAACAAAGGGCTTGTACTTCTGGGGTTGATCAAATCTCCTTACCAGTGACCAAACCTGATTCATTAAACAAAAAATTCATCCAACCTGAAAATCAACAATTCAAGTTTGTATAATGCTATATACAGTGAACAGCTTTGCAGTTTGCTTCTTTGCATCTGGATGGACATAAAGAACAATTAATGCCCTCAATTTTGTAAAAATTTACATTAGAGGCCATTTTGAGCATCAGAGATTCATTGAAGCAAACCGGCTAAGCATTTGGGCAAGCAAAGCATTTTTTTTTCTTTATGCCAACACAATTAACTATAATTAATCATAACCAATACACAATGAGCTGGCCTGACTGGTGGCTGAGAAAATGATGGAAAAGGAAAGAAAATAAAATTTTGAATCACATAATTTATGTTGTTGGGGTTTCAGTGAAATGCTTGTTTAGGCCCCCTTGGCCCCCCCTTTTTTTCTCAGCTGCCAAACAAAGAAGATACAAACTTTTTTCAAATCAAATCAATTTTAAAACAGCTCAATCATTCCATTTCAAAATCACAATTCAATTTTTTTTCTTTAATTTATTACGAATTCTCTCTAACACCCGGTCCCGTGGAAAGAAGCAAAACTAAGAAAAAGTGAACCCACTTTCTAGCATTCCTTCTCATTTCCCTCAAATTTTCTCAAGAACCAAACAGACTGTAAACATCCACGCCCTTCACGTAATCCAAATCCTCCAACCCAATCCATCAGAAAAAGGGAAAAAAACATAAAATTCCCAGCACACCATTTTCCCTGACACTTCATTAAGAGAAAAAAATTTCCCATCCAAAACCCAATTTTCTAGAGAAAAATAATTGCCAGGAAAAAGTTCGAGAAAAGCTCAGATCTACACGAAAAAAACCGGGTCAAAATCGTCACAAAACCAAAGTCAGACAGATCAACGGCGACTACAGCAAAGAACGCCAAGATAAGCTCAGTCAACCCATCCAACGGCCCAGAAATGAACTTACCAGATTAGCAGGAGCTTTGACGTGCCTAACAAGAACTGAACTGCACTGGTTCTCCCGGGGCTCGTGCGCATGATGTCTACAAATGACCTGCGCCTCCATCATGGCGTTGCACGCATCACAGCCGTCTATTCCCCCCAAAGCCATCAAAAATCAGCTCAACCCACCTCTGCAATTAGTTTCCCAAGAAGCCTTGGAGAAAAACACAGAAATGAAACAATTTAGGAGTGTTCCACAACTCTGAGAATGAACCCACTTTGGTATAAGCTCTATTTTTCTTTATAATTTCCAAGGAACCTTGTGACGAACTAAGAAAATGGGCTCATTTTTATATGGGGAAAATATCTATGTGAGACCACCGACAAATGACCTAAAAAAAAGGCCTAAACCTGCCCTTAAATGGGACCGTATGCTTGACAAATGAGTTCATTTTTAATGGGTTGATGTCTATCTTGATGGGTTTGTTAGGGTTACAAGTGGGTTTGCCAAGGGTCATTTTGGGCCAAAGATCTGGGTGATGGGTCACACATCACATGGCTTGCAGTTTACTTTGGTCTGCGAGTCAAACCGTGATTCAGTAGAGGTTGTGAGATGGGGACTAAATAAATTATATTATTTTTAATAACTTATGGTAATATCCTGTATAGCATTAACTTATCTTATTTTTATATAATATCTAAGCACCTTTCAAGAAAATAGGAGCTAGCATCTTTTATTTTTGAAAAAATAATTTAAATTTTTTAGAATTATTGAAAATATCTCAAATCCTATTAACAATTATAAAAAATATGTCAAATCCTATTAACCCCTAGCGACATCACATCAGTGATCAAATTACCATTTGATATAACTTAATAGACTTACAAGTTATAATTTAATTCTTATTTTAAGTATTAAGGTTATTCGATAAAATTAACTTAAATTTTATTTTAAATTATCAAATTGACATATTCATTCTCATAAATTATAAGTAAAGTAAATGAAGTTAAGTAATAATGAAGGTTATGGAGCAGTAAAAGAGATTATAAAGGTAACTAAGATAAATGATGATAAAAAACGTAAAATAAAAATATAAATTTAAGAATAAGTTAATTCTTTTTGTTTATGACTTAAAGTTGTTTTTTTACTTTAACTCATACCCATTAAATTATTTTAGGTAACATACTTAATGATTTAAATTACTTTAAGTTATTAAGTTGGTTTACTAAACACTCACTAAACCTTACCATATAGCTTCAATACGATAAATTAAGTCTTGTTTAAATCATATTTGACAATTTAAAAAAATAATGCTCATATAAGAACTCTTTTTGATTTTATAAAATATAAATTAAATTAAATTATGACTTAATTTCAAATATTTTAAAATCTTATTTTGTGATATATTTTTAGAGAAATTTATGTTCACATTAATATATTCTGATTTTTTTTTAATGAACTTAATATATACTATTAGTCAATTTCAAATAATTTGAACTTTTAAGTCAAATTTTTACCTGTATAATAAAGTCTTTGTAAAGGGTCTCTATCCTTGACTTAGGGTTTTTCTTTAAACCCTAAATATGTTTAGATTTGTGTCACACTCAATTGATCTCATAAGTTAATAAAGTAGCATAAAGTATAGTTTATAAAAACATGGAACAAATAGGGACAAAATTGAAATATAATTTAATATTTATTTAAATGTTTGCTAACGTGTGAGATAAGATTTATACTGGCCGACCTTCTATTCCCACCACCATCACATATTTTTTTTTATTTTTTTAAAATGTATTAATAGAGTTCCTTGGCTTGAAGATGATACTTCCACTTAATATCTTTTTTTTTTTTACAGTGATTTCTTTATCAGTAAAAAAAAATTAAAATAAAAATAAAAAAGAAAGAAAAGTTGAGTATTACTTGTTTTATGAAAAAACGAGAATAGACAACATAAAAAGTAAAAGCATATAAATTTACGTTGGAAACCTTAACCGGGAAAAACTATAAGTAGAGAGGAGAAGAAAATTCACTATATCAAAAATTGGTACAAGAAAGAAAAGAAGTGAACAAACACTACATAGACATAAAACAGGTTTATATCATAGGAGCAAGCCCCTTGCACTAAGCTCGATTCTATAGTCTATCGCAAACTCTCCAAAAAATCTTTTCAATTTTTTTCATCACATATATTGCACTGTAAGTTTTTTAAGTTGAAGCAAATAGAATTCGAATCACCAACTTAAATTTTAGAAGTATTTATAAAATTAAATATAATTAAAATCTAAAATATCATTAAATATACCCTTAGAATGAAGTACAAAATAAAATATTCCAATAATAATAATTTTTATTCCATGTATTGGGATCTTCACCATTTCCCACCACATTCTCCACCCAACAAAAAAATAAGAGTTTTTATCTTATCTTAAATTATGCTCTTTAGCCTCCTTTGGGCCATCATTCAAACTCCACCACTGACTCCTCCCAAGCCAAGATCCAAGATTGAAGCATCAACTTTTGGGGTTTTCATTAGAATGACATGAAGGGTGTAGCCACACCCACTTGTCAACTCCACAGTGGATGAATATCTGCCCAAATTTAGGGTTTGAATTTTAATAGGACCACGTAAACATTCACCTACTCCTTTGTCTTATATTACATTTGTTATCGAAAAAAAGACATTCCTAAGTACTCCATTTAATTATATATAATCATTTTAAATTCTCGAGATCCATTGGATTCAAAATTTATGATATCTATATAAGAATCAAATATTATAAATAATATTAGAACCAATTCTTGTTATAATATGTGTTTCACTTTGTTTGATCTTCATACCATCTTTTCTACCCTACGTTTTATTAATGAATTTCTAGGTTTCATGACTTTCTTGAGTCTAACTTAGTCTTCGTGACATAATTTTATGAGATATAATGATGACTATGACATCTTACAACGATTTATATTATATACGAATGAACTCTTTTTAAACATGTGTAGTGAAAAATATTTTTATAGAGAGGGAAAGTCGTTACACATTTGTATTATTTTATTATTTTATTTAGTTTAATTTTTTATCCAATAGTTATATGGATATCATAAATTTGATAATTATTTGTTATGGAAAATTTTGGAAAAAATAGTCATATGATAAAATAAAAAAAATAAAAAAATTCACTTTTTAATATGAATAACACAAAGACCTAATATCATTTTAACTAAATCAATATCTATATTTGAAGTCGATGGTTTTGTATATGACATTTTTTGCTCAATCTCACAACATTATCAAAAAAAGAATTGTCATTATCCATAGAAAAACACAAATCATGTTAATGTCATAATCGATTTGGTGTAGAGTCATCTAGGATCCTTAATTAAAAAGGTTGAATACAACAAATGTTCTCAAATCCCTAAATCGACGGGAATTATGATGAGACATCACATATCAACTTTAGGTGTTGGTCTCAAAGCGACACTCAAAATTTGACCATTATAACATTAAAAAAAATTAAATTAATGGTTTTGATTTTACGAGGAAAAGTTACCAGATAAAAAGTGTGTCAACGTCGCGTAACACATTAGTTAGAAGACATGTTTTATATATAATAATAAAAGTAGAAATGATATTTTTAGAAATATGATTACTATTTTCTTTTCACTATTTTTAGAATGGAGACTACCTTATCATCTTAAACAATTCTTTGATTTTCTCAATACTTATCCCAAAAAGGTTACTAAAAAAACATATAGAATGAAAAATTTTGAGAAGAAGAAACTTAACATAGAAGTAATACAAAGAAAAGAGTGGAACCTTGGTGGATAAGGACTTAGAAAGCTCAATGAGAAAGGTCCAAAACCCATAGGGCATAGTGGTGGAGTGAGAGAAAATTCAATAAATGAAATTTAAAGCAGCAAGGTACAAGAAATTTGTCCCATGCCCACCCCCACATCCACCATGATTTTATTCTTGCATGGTGTAGAAGGCATCTTTTCTTTGTCTTATTATTGAGAAACCTATGGACCAAGTCCCTTTAAGAAAAGGCAACACTATTTTGGCTATATTCCATTCAAAGATTAGGTAATTTCAGAGTAAACCCATTGTGCCATGTTCAATGTTCCTCCCAAATTTGCTTTGGAATCACCCTCACATGGCTGAAGTTATAACCCAACTGCCTAGGTGGTCCTGGTGGGTCTTCATTTTGTTTGACCCTCAAATTCTTAAAATGAGTTTGGGTTGTGTTGGTTTGTTTGCTTCTAATGAGTTCAAGTTTACATGCTTATAATGAGTTGCAATTTGCTTTATTTGTCTCTTTGTCTATATTTATTTTCTTTCTTTTTCATTGAAAAGACCTTTGTGATGCATATGATGATGTCTTCCCCAAACAAACAAGATAAACCCAACTCATTAGAAGTGTGCAAAAACATTCTTCCATATTTATTCTTTTAGGCTATGTTTGGTTCCAGAAAATTTGAGGGAAAATGCGAGGGAAAGAAAATACAAAGGAAAAGTAGAAAGAAAGAAAAAATTAAGGAAAATAAAAAAATAGATTAAAAGTTGATAAATTATTTTTTTTGTTACTTCAAACTCATTTTATTTATTTTAACTCATCAATATAAAGATTAAATAATTTAAAAATATATAAGTTTTTAATTAGTTTTAATTATATTTGATTTTCTTTGATATTTTTCATAGGACAACCAAACATGAGAAAATCATTTTCCTTAGCATTTTTTTTCTTTCCTTTATACTTTTCGGGAACCAAACATAGCCTTAGGATGTAAAATTTTGAATTAAATTGGTTTAATATGTTATCATTTAAATTATCATTTAAAAATTTATAGATAATTTTTCAAATATATCATTGAATGCCTTGGAAAATAAATTCTTACCTTAAAAGGCCAAATCTCTCTTAAGTCTTCACAAAAAAAAAAAAAAAAGTTTTAATATTGTTTTGGATAAATCTTGTTAAGAGATAGGGATTTCATAGCAAGCCAATGGTCCTCTCAAAGTTGCTTTACAACCTCTTTCACATGGTTAAAGCTATTATCCAACTGGCCATGCTAGAGCTTAGAACATAAAGGTGGTCATGGTGGGGTTTGCATTGTTCATTTCTTTTATTTTAAATCCACTTAAATATTTTATTGTCTCATTATTTAACAATTTAAATTTTTTTGTCGAAATGATAATTTAACATGTACAAATAATACATAAATAGTGAATGTTTAATTATATATTTTCTCAATCAAATAGATCTGATCTCATAATGTATAATTCAAATTTAAGGGATAAGTCGATTTTATAAAGTAAACATTAGGTTTCAATCATAATTATTTAATTTTATCGCATTCGCATGTCAATTCAGTGCTCTTGGACAAAAGTTAGTATTAAGTCAAAATAATTTTAATTAATTAATAAGCACATTAAACTTAAAACAAATTTCATTGTAAGTCATTTTAATGTCCAACACTAGAAGACAAAAAGTTAGTATTAAATCGAAACAATTTTGATTAATTGATAGCTACATCAAACTTAATACAGATTTTATTATAAATCATTTTATTAAAGATAATGTCGACACTAAACAACAAATCCTCATCATGGTAAGATAAATTGTGAAAGCTAAAGCGACTTCCACTCCCGACCATAAAACAACAATCGAGGAACAAAATCGGATTGATGATAATTACCTAACCTTTATTTTGATGCTTAAATTAAGAAACCTAAATTACTAAGGAAGAAAACTAAGCTACCTATACAACATGACACTTACCTAATGTGCCCTGATTTCACACATGTTAGGTAGTTATTTCACTAGGGCCCATGTTGGAAATAAAAAATAAAAAATAAAAAAGAGATGACCTTCAATGCTTAGGAAGAGGGTAGGTTCAAACCAATGAAATCATAACACAAGAAGCAAAAGTACTCACTTTCTCTCAAGTGGTCCACCTAGATTTCCCAATGGTGGGGAACTGCACTTCAAATTCAATTCACATACCCTAAATTTGTGGGTCACCATCATTTTCAAAGAAGTTTCACCACTATAATTGAAAATTTCAAGAGGGTTTTCATTTCATTCATTGGATGATTGAAGGGAATTGGGCAACACATTGGAAAGGTGTGGGTTTGTGGTGATTATATATTCTCATATCACCTTTTCTAGGACTAAAACCCAACCTCACAAGGACCCCTACATCACATCCTAGGAACATTTTTGAGTGGTGTTTGGCATGTAAGAAAAACCCAATTGCCTTTTTTAAAAGAAGAAAAAAAAGTGAAGATGCTAAAGTGGGTACATTAAGCCCCAACAAAACCACTTAAGAGAGAAAAAAGAGATCACTTCTCTTAGCTTTTTCCTGCTTGACTTTAACTAGGCAAACACTTCTCATTATACCATTGATATCATGAGAGAAAAAGAAAAAAATAAAAATAAAAAATCGTACGGGTCTATTGATTTTGTTTTCCTCTTCTCTTTAAAATCCATCATTGAATCGAAAAAATTATTTATTAAAAATAATTATCACTCACTAATGATTAATTTGACTATAGGAGAGTGTAATATAAATTTGATGTTATATAATTTATATATTATTAAAATAAATAATTATAAAATATTAAATATATATATACATATATAATTAAAAATAATGATATATGCAATCATTTTTATTTTTTAATTAAAAAATTCATAAATAAGTTGTAAAGTCTACATTCAATAATATGGTTTATGCTTAGAACAACAACACAATTATTAAATGCACTCATCAAATGATCTAATTTGTCAATTTTTCCTTTTTTGCTTGCCCTTTTTATTTAATAATTTGTTTAAGTTTTATGAAATATGGACTCTTAGTTGGCTCCAACACAAAAATACCCATTTCTCCCCCTTGCAGTAGACCACATTTTTCCATTCCTAAAGGCACCATTCATTCAAAGAAAAAAGTAAAGAAGAAAACCATGAAGGTATAACCTAGTCCATATTTTCCATTTCCAAATTCCACAAAATCCAATTGGTTCCCTTTGCTTTCCCAACATTCACTTTCTCCCCAAATTTGTGACCAAACAAAGATGTTCATAAATGGAAACCATCCCCAAAAATTTCTGGCAAAAAAAAAAAACAGACTTATCCTGTCTGACCCATCTGGATAAACCCCTCCATTAAGGTGTGGATATCCTCAAACCACTTTTGAGCTTTTGGGAATGGAAAAGGGACCTAAAAAGAGAAGTGGGTTGCCCTTGATTATGTAAACTCAGGCCATAGATACCTTAACAAAGAGGGCAATTGAAAGACATGAAAGAATGGAAATGGGTCACTTTTTTTCTGGTTTTTGGTAAAGTGGGTCACTTTCAAAGGTTGCTGAATGACTGAATCTGGGGTATGGAGTGTAGTTGTCCGTCCGTCTTATCCCTCTTATCCTGATGAGAGGTGTCAGAAGAATCTTGCGTCCATTATATGGGCTTTGTGTTTGAGCACATGGCTCTTGCAGGGGGGTCAACAGTATGTGTTACCTTTGGGTGCCACCTGTTATGATTTTTATGGTTGGCGGAGTGGAAAATGATTGGTAGATTCAAATGCTTCTCAAATTCAATTTTGGTTGATTTAAGGATGAAGTGTGTGATTTTTTTAGAGTTTGGATACTGAAAATTCTAGGGCCTCAATTATATAGGGTTATAAACTTGATTTTGATTTTAGTTATAAAAAAAATATAATTAAGAATAAATAAGATCATAGAATATATACAAATATAACCTATTGTGAACATAGATTAAATAATCATAAAAAGAAAAATAATTTTTTATTTTTAAAAATAGATTTTTATTTTTATTTTTATTTTTTTGTTTTGATATATTAGGTGGATACTTTCAAATTATTATGGAGAAGACCCAAGTGCAATAATTGCCATAAAAGAAATAAAAAATAAAAAAATATTCAAAGTTTATTTAAGATGGAAGAAACTTTTGGGCTTTCCACTCACCAATTTTGTCAAACCCATTTATATCTGGGTCAGGCCTTGGTGATCCAGAACCTCCTTTCTGGGCCTGGTAACACAGTAGAAACTTTAGTGAGGGAAGAAAATGGTATGGGCTTCATTAAGCCCACTCAGAATTGCAAAAACCAATATTCAAAAGAATTATTTTTATTGCAGCCAATAGTATAACATCATACAATATTCAAAGGCTTTGAAATTCGAATCACCCCTAAAAGCCTCAAATTTGTTTTAAAAAATATGCATATTTTTAGAACAAATTTTCAAAAAAATAATTTTTTTTTTAAAAATTATCAAATATATTTTTTGAATTAAAACCATTTTCTATTCTAAAAAATAAAAAAATAAAAAATAAAAAATAAAACCCCTATTTGGAAAACCATTCTTTTGCTCCCATTTGCTTTTGCCAAATGGTGAAGTTTTTTTTGGAGAGCACGTGCTGCAGTTAGAGGAGATGTTAGCATATGGCAGCATGTTGGAGTGGGGGACGGCTTCCATAGGAGCGGGCTGCATGGACGTGTGGCAAAAGAAACTATCACCTTGCCATGGTGGTGGTTGAGGACAAAACAGGAGAGTTGTGGGTCTGTGGATATTTCTTGAGGGGCTAGAAACGGTGAGAGAGGGAACAGCGAAAAGGGGAACCAGAGAGAATGGAATTCGGGGCTGAGTGTTCGAAAGAGAGGAGAGAGCTTTTTTTTAGAGAGGAATCGGAGTTGCAGAGGATGAAGAGTAAATGTTCGTGAGAGAAAGGGTGTGAACCAGAGCGGGTGGAGTTCCTGAGCTTTCCTCACTCGCTTCTGGGAGTAGACACATCTAGCTCAAAATCAAACGGACACTTGTTCGAAAGGAGGATCAAAAGGTGAGTGTGAGCTCTACGTCTCTGTTTTCTTCATTACCTTACCTTGCTCTTCACTGGTTTCTTTGCATTGTTTGGACTAAGTGTGGGCTTAAGGCTATACTTTTGATTTACTTGTTGATCTTTGAGATGATTTTAGGCTGCTTGTTATTGTTTCATATCTGCTATTCCTTTTGATTTTGCTAAAAGATGATTTCACTTTGTTTTGTCTTTACTGCTAAGTGCTCGAAAATCATGTTTTGTTCCTATTCGATCTGGTCTCTCCCACTCGATCAGCCAGCTCACTGATAATCCATGCAGTGGAGCTTCGATTGATGTCCTGTGCTTTTTGTTTTGTTATGTTCTCTTTCTGGAGACGTTTCTTTGCTATGGTTTTCCTCTGTTTCTGGTTTTTATTCAAATACATGAGCCACAAGGAAGGAGGTCATGAGCACTGTTGAGCCTGGGTAGTTTGCCTGGTCTGGATCGGTTGTTGAATCTAAATATACTCTGGAGGTAAACAGTGAAGAGAGAAGGCAGGTAGAGGCCTTGATACAGCTTTCTGGGATGCTTTCCATTGATACTGAGGAGTCACTCAGTACATTTTCATTGGATTCCTTCGTGCTAGTGCTTATGGGTTTACTCAATCATGAGAGCAATCTCGATATTATGCTTCTTACGCCCAGGCATTGACCCATTAATGTGATGTACTGCTTTCTTCATGTGTAGCAGTAGTGCATTTTGGTGCAGTCTCATGCTTCTCATGCTTCTTTACAAGCTCTAAGGAAGATATCTCAGGAACACCTAACTGTCTGCTTGCGAGCTGGGGCAGTCATGGCAGTGCTTTCATATCTGGATTTCTTCTTCATGGAGGTCCAACGAGTGGCCTTGTCGACTGCTGCAAATTAATATGCGCAAGAAACTCCCTTCAGATGCAGCTGACTTTGTGATGGAGGCTGTCCCTCTGTTGACGAAAGTATCATGATACTAAGGTGTTAGAACATGCTTCTGTTTGCTTGACTCGAATTGCTGAAGCATTCGCTTCATCTCTGGATAAAAAAAAAATGTCTGAAATTAATGTGTGGGAGTGGCATTCAGCTGCACACATCCCAAGTTTGACACTGAATGATGAAAATAGGAAGGTCTGGGACGCTTGCAAAGAAGCCCTGCCAATGTTTAAACTCAGATGGGTTTGAGCTGAATCATTGGAGAGATGAATTAATTATGATTGATTGCATAAATGTTGGGGCCTACAATCCAGAAGAAAACCTTCTCAGAAAACATAAACTCCTTCCCATTCCTACCCATGCGCATGAGAGCTATGCGTACACGGCCACCCAAAGCCTTTGCCATACTCTCCATCACAACCCCTTGAAGTCTTCCTCCATCAAATTTGAACCCCATGCACATGTGATCATCATGCATGTGCACCTGGCCCATTCCTTTCCCGTTCTCTAGCTTGCTGCTAAGCTTCCTCTACATTCGAGCCACCGCCCACTTCCTATTTGCCTCACCATTCATCTTCCATACCATGTGCATTACTTTCAGCTTGTCACTTCATGGCAAGCTCACCACCTCCATTCTTCATATCCACTGAACCCGATCGCCACACCATACTCACCCGTTCAGCTCATCTCGCATACTATACTCACCTTCCCATCTTTCTAACCTACCATACCCATCATCATCGCCCAAGACGAGCCCGATATACCCGTAGCCACAGTCCAACTGGTAGACGAGTCCACGCATGATGTTACTTCCACTCAACATGAAGAGGAGTCCCATGGTTTGGTGCATCAAGTCACCACAATTCTCGATGGAAAAGAACCAGATATTACTTGTCTCGTTACAGAAGTTGAGGATTTAATATTGGAAGATGAAAATCTGGAGTCCAGGCCAAAATGGATGATTCTACACTGGTTTTCCCACCTGCTTTATTCATCAGAAGCCGATAAACCGCGTGCGTGGTAGGTATCCAAATGACTTAAAGCTCCTGTTTCTCACGGATGATGACAGTAAAGGCTGCAGATTTCGGGTTCCATACCCAAGCGGTCTAGAGTTGACTCCAAGCTCAAATTCTAAGTCCACATCAACTCTGAGGTTATGGCTTCTTATGGGTACACACATACCTTAAGATTTATTTTAAAAAAAAAAAAAAAAAACAATTGCATTACATTCAAAATATATTCAAATGGTAGATTTACGCTTGAATCAAAATTAGATAGAATTTTTAATGACGTAAAAATCAAATCAAATTAAATTTGATTCAATTTACAAAATGAATTAAATGCACATCAATTTAGATATTTTTGTAATGTTTTTTAAAATAAAAATCTATTTTGGGGGACTTAAAACATCTCAATCAATATTACATGTTTTAATTTATTTTTTTAAATACTTTTATTTATAATATTTTATTTTCAATTTTATAAAACATACTTCATAAAACAAGTGATGTTGTCGTAATAATTCTCAAAAATCTTTTTTTTTAAAAAAATAATTAACAACAAAAAATGTTCTTATATTTTTTTATTCTTAGAACCAAAAATTTGTTGTTGTGAATAGTTGCTACACATTGTTTAGGGGAAGCAAAAACTAATTCTATTTTCACTATTTCCAAATTGAGCCAAACTTAATGGTTATAGTTGTTAGAATAATTTACTTTCAAGTGCCATTAAAAACCTAATTTTAAAATTTTAATCCCAATCTTTTTTGGCATAATTTTGACATAATCATACTTACTATTTTTTCCATAAAAATATTTATTTTTCTAAAAATTAAATATCTGAAATGGTAAAAAATAGTTATTTTTTAAATAAAAACACGGAACTATTGCATATTTAATCGATTAATTTTAAATTGAATTATAATTTTTTAATTAATTGGTTGACATGAATAAAATAATTCTAAAAATTGTAAATTTAATTTTTTCTATATTTTTATTTGAAAAATAATTCATATTTTAAATTATTTTTATATAAAAATTGATGATGGGTTAAAATTTTAAAATTGGATCTTGGACCACCCTTTTAATCAAATATTTTTTATTTTTTTTTTCAGTTATACGCATGGATTTGAGATAGATGAAGAAAGCAGGGAAGTTGGATGGAGCGGGGTGGCAGTGGGAGGAGAAGCGGTGGTTGCATGGCGAGGGGGGCCATTGGTTTTAGGAGCATTGGATTTGGAGGCCGCTGGAATTGAGGAGAAAACAGGAGGTGGTGGCCGGTGGCAGTGAGACCGCACCACAAGGGTGGCGAAATGTGGAGGCTGCAGGCACTTGCCCCTCCATGCAACCGCACATTTGGCCACCCCCACCCCCACCCCCACCTCCCCTCCCCTCCCCTGCCTTCCTTTTTTACCCCTCCTGACCAAATTGCCCCTATCCCATTTCGAAATTTATTTTTATAAAAACAAACTAAATTCCATTATATATTGCATTTATAAGGTATCAATATTTACTTCCTGTATGAAAAAGGGCAAGTATTCCTTCTTCTTGTATCGTAGTCAAGTGGGGTTGGCGGTATAGGAGAGAAAAGTATGAGAGGACTAAATGGATAATACATAAAAGTGCTAGGGCATTTTCGTCAATGGAAAATAATGTTTGAATGTGCCCAACCTCAAAGGCCACGTGATTAGATTCCTGTGAATCACTTTTTGCCCGTATATAAACAGTATTTTTCGGACAGATCTCACTATCTGCGTCTGCATGAGAGCAAGAAAAACTGAGAAAGTGCGAGAAAACGAGAGAAAATTTCAAGCATTTTCCAAAGTATAATTAGAATCTTCTTATACAATCAGCTGCAAATCAGACCTCACATTTATTTATATTTTTTATTAATTGCGTTATCATTTGGATCTCATACAATTCCGTGAGATCGATTTTCGTTCAACGGAGGAGAAGTGCGGTTCTCAGCTCCGGCGATTGACCGGAGAATGTGAGTCGTGGATGGAGCTGCGGCATCAGCCTGGTTGATTGTTGTGGCATCCGTAGATTTCTCCGGCCTTTTGCTCGCCGGTGAGATCTCTTCCGTCCGATTTCAGGTTTTTGTGACATGCCTGTTTGTTTCGTTTCATTTCAATTTTTTTTTCGGATTTTAAGGTTTTTATTCTTGAAGGATGAATTTCAGTTGTTTTGTGGTTTAATTGAAATCTTCTGGTTTCTTCCAGAGAGAAACCTGTTGCGGAAGTGGAGGATCAGAGAGCAAGATTTTCGGTGGAGATTGTAATTTTGAAAAAGAAAAAAAAAAGAATTAATTAAGAGCAGTGAGTTGGCGACGCTTTTGGACATGAAAAGGCTGTGAAGTTTTGGTTCAGGCGGAGGAAAAGAAGAAAAAAGAGAGGAAAGACACAGAAAAATGTTGCTAGCGGGATTCCACGTGGCAAGCATGCAAGTGCCTTCATTCAAAGTGTTGGTACTGATTTTCAATCTCTGTGTGCGAATGTTTTTTTGTTTTTCAATTTTTAATAGGGAAGATAATTGCTAATTATTTATTGAAATTTTCAATATGTTGATTTCAGAGCATTTGAGTTTGAGGGAGATTAGTATTCCAACAACATTCCGGCAACTCCAAGAGATGAAGAAAGAGACGTTGTCACAAAATTTCAACGCCACTTGCCCCTACAGGGCGTGTGTTTCACCGATATACGCGTGTGAGCTTTGAATTAAACCTTTAATTAAAATGGCTGAAAATTGAAAAGGCCCCCCGGAATACTTTTCAAGAGTGAAGAAATGTGATTTAGGTTTCACAAAATTATTGTCTGAAATGTCATCAAATTTGTGGCGAAAACATTTTCAAAACATAAATCATTTTCTGGTAACAGTTGGATAATAATGTAGTTTTTTAAACTAAAACTTTGTAAAGAACTTATTCTAATAGCATTAATCTTCATACATCATATTTTGATTAGGTGATTTATAATTATTTAATAGAAAATTACGTGCTTTAACCCAAGTGCGTGGAGGAACTCTTTGCGTTTCTTGATTTTATATCTGTTATTTGTGGTAGGTAGATTGAGATTGTAGGTGAACTTGTTCTTTATTTTGATTTTTTATATGGGTAATTTGTGGCAGGTATAGTGCAGACGATATCTCCAAGGTCTACAGATTTTTAGTTTAGAACGCCAAAGGTGAGGGCTCTCGTTGTGATCTACGGCAAGTACATTTTTTCTGCTTGTGGGGACAAGCCAAGAATTTTTTTCTTCCTAAGGGTGAAAATCCTTGCAATCCTTATCAAAAACTGCCCTCCAATTCGTTTTTAGCAATTCCATTAAGTGTTCCTTCCATATGGTATGATAATTGACATCTATTAAGTCCATTTATCTCATGTGTTTGCTGAGAGAAGCCATTTGGTACATTTACCTGTCTCCATTTTCTTTTTGTATGAAATTAGAATTGCCCATTGACAGTTCTTCCCCAAGTCTGATATTTTTTGTAAATTCTTGGAAGGATCTAGAACACTGAACCCATGAGTAATATTTTTACAGATGAATACATATGGTGTCCAAAATTCCATAAGCATAAGGTCAAAGTTAAAATTGCAATAAATTGGTTGGTGGACTCTGAATTGTAGCTATGTACTATATAAAAAAATCTATAATGCATAGTACCTTACAACCTCTATACGGACCTTGGAATAATCCTTACTGTTTGATTATTCTTGTACCTTGTTTACTACTGCAAGTCTGCATGTGGCATATTGATGTTAATTTTCGTTGTAAACAAGGTCCACATAGTTGCATCTATTGTTCCTTATAAGGGCCTTTGCTTTACATTGTTTCGGTTCCAAGAACTCCGCTAGAATTTTTTTTACGTTCTTTATTAACAAGAGGGTCTTCATTTTTTCTCAGACCTCTCCACTAGCAAGGTTGTTTCTAGGATTATATACAGACCATGGCATGCACCTCAGTAACCATTCCCGCCTCCCCGACTGGCTCGGTGGCAAAGGAGATATCCCACAAAACTCTTCACCGTTCACACTCCGGCAAGGACTTATGCGCTCGAGCTGGTTTGAGAAGGTCTTATTCAGATACCCACCTCTGTTACTCCATCAACCGTATTCGGGCTTCATCAGCACACCCAAAACTAAAGAGCAGCTCTTCTTCAGTCAAGATCTTCCCAATGTTCCAGTTACCAGGCTCCATACTTCCTAGTGGCCTCCGATCATTCTTGTTTGACCCAGAGACGAGCAAGGATATGAACATAGTGGAGAACGGGGTGGATATTGATAACAAGGATGTAGAGAAGAGAGCTAATTGGGTGGTGCGGTTATTGGAACTAAGAAGTCGTTGGAGGAACAAACCACAGAGAGAAAATTTAAATGGAGATGAAGATGGTGCTGCTGACAGTGATGGCGATGAGGGAGGTTGTGAAGTGGATTACGACGAAGTTGAAGCCAGAGAGAACTACAATCGAGAGACGTTTTCGAGGTTATTGTCTCCAGTGGCATGGTCTGATACTAAATTTTTTTCTCAGCTGGCTTTCTTGTGCAACATGGCTTACGTGATCCCAGAAATCAAGGTATGTTTTATTTTCTTAATTCTCCATGCATGATGTTTAATATCACATGGGCTTTGTATGAAATGGGTCATCCATGGATTTCCTTTAATGCTGTTCTTTTATTCTTTTATGGATCCATAGTTTGTGATTAATTGCAGCCTATCACCGTAGTTTAAGGCGGATAAATTAATTAATTTTCCATTCCTTTTCCCATGAGTTTCTTTGTATTCAAGCAGTCTTCAAACAATTTCGACCTGGATCAGTAAAAAATATGGGCATTTTTCCAAGATGCGCTTTTGATTTAATTTCATTATTTGCCCAGATTTTTTAGGGCCAAGTTTTACTTTTAGCTTGACCTTCCCAGATATTGAGATCAGGTACTGACAAGAATCTTTGGTAAATAGCACTGCTTTTTGGTTCTCTGCTGAGTATTTCCAGCAGAAAGAGTGACTTCATCCTATTACTATGTAGGCTCAAGATTTAAGAAGGCATTATGGCCTAAAGTTCGTGACATCTTCGCTAGAGAAGAAAGCAGAGGCAGCTGCTATCAAAGTGAAACTTGATCATGATTCCACTCGTGTGCCCATACCTGACCCTGCAGATACTGGATCCAGTTCAGAGAAAGCCATGGACTCTGAGCAGAAACCTCTGTTCCGCCCATCCGTTGCTTATGAGATAGCTGCTTCTGCTGCCTCTTATGTCCATTCTTGCACTAAGGACCTTCTATCACCCGAGTCTGAGCCCCAGCAGGAGGCTGATGATGTGCATGGATGTGAGAGTGAAGATCAAATTCGAGATGAGGGAGAGAGGTCTCCCTCTCGAGTTTATAAGTCTGAGGTGGCCGCATTTGTGGCAGCATCTACTATGACTGCAGTGGTTGCCGCAGGGGAGAAGGAAAAGCAGGAGGCAGCAAAGGACCTTCAATCACTCCATTCTGCACCTTGTGAATGGTTTGTTTGTGATGATTCAAGTACATATACTCGCTGCTTTGTCATCCAGGTAATCAATCATCATACCTTCATCCCATTTTACATCACATAAGCAAATAATATGGCACCAGATCAAGTAATCACAAAACTTCTAGAAGATGCATGATGTTAGAGAGCCTTCTAAAATGCTTAAAATCATAGTTCATGGTTTGCAGGGTTCAGACTCCCTGGCGTCTTGGCAGGCAAACCTCTTCTTTGATCCAACTCAATTTGAGGTATGTGTAAATGCAAAACTTTGGAACGTTACTGGAAAGAGAAAAAAAGCTAAAATCAACGAGAATTGTTGTTTGTTCTAGGGGACAGATGTGATTGTTCATAGAGGAATTTATGAAGCTGCAAAGGGAATATACGAGCAATTCATGCCAGAAATTATATACCATCTTAACAGATATGGGGATCGTGCTAAACTTCAATTCACTGGTCATTCCCTTGGGGGTAGTCTCTCTCTTTTAGTCAACTTGATGCTACTGTCTAGGAAGGTCGTCAAACCCTCCAATCTTCTACCAGTTGTCACATTTGGATCACCATTTGTGTTCTGTGGAGGCGAAAGGATCCTTGGGGAGTTGGGATTGGATGACAATCATGTCCATTGTGTGATGATGCATAGGGATATTGTGCCCAGAGCCTTCTCCTGCAACTATCCTAACCATGTGGCCCAAGTCCTCAAGAGTTTGAGTGGAGCTTTCCGATCCCACCCTTGCCTAAATAAAAATGTAAGTACCTTCTTTATCCCCCTTTTCCCATTCAAAATCATTGACACTATTTATCGAGCTTTACAGGCTCAAAATAATAGGGTTGTGGCTCCCATTCCAACTCCCCTGTCCTGCTCCTCCTAATTTTATGGAATGGTATATTTAGGGTCATTTCTCATTTCATCTGTCTTCCTCCTGTGCAGAAACTGTTGTATTCTCCAATGGGCAAAATCTTCATTCTTCAACCTGATGAGAAGTCATCTCCTTCTCACCCGTTTCTCCCTTCAGGGAATGCACTCTATGCACTCGACAAGACCCAATGTGCTTGTCCTGCAAGTGCCATCAGGGCTTTTATCAATTGTCCCCACCCACTGGAAACCCTAAGCGATCCTACAGCCTATGGTTCAGAAGGTACAATTCTCAGAGACCATGACTCAAGCAACTATCTCAAGGCAGTTAACGGGGTTCTGAGGCAACATACAAAGACGGTTCTTCGGCGAGTGAGAAGACAGGGGAACCTTATGTGGCCACTACTGACTTCACCCTCCCCACATGCATGGAATCACGAAGAAAGTTTGGACAATACAAGGAAAGAGTTAACAACAGGGGCTTGAAGTCTACTCCACAGGAAAACATCGAGTCTAGGGCTAGGTTCTTTCGTCTGTTTTATGTACATTTACTTGTATCTTATTAATCACCTTTGTATCCATGTATTCACTCGATATTCAATCCATTATGATACATTTTCCAATGCTCTATATAAAATGCTTATTTCCCTCACAGAAGATAAATCAAGGGGTTCTTTATAGTCCTAACATGCCCCATCACGGGCATACTTCAACTTTAAACGCAGCACCTTATGAGATTACCTTATGAGATTACGAAACAAACAACCCAACCCAAACAACATAACTAGCATTAACCATCGAACAAAGCAACTTTGAAACAATCAGATAGGTAATTGCCTTCGGGCTTCTAATGTCAAAGTCAAATCTGTGAAAATAGGAAATAGTATTTATTGTAAAAGCTCTATTTCGATACAAGAAACTATTTTATATGTAATAAACTTTTATCATATTAATATTATCCCTTAAAAAAATTATAATTTTAACTTTAGCTTTTAACTAAAAGCAAAAAATAAGAAGCTATCCCAAAAGTAACTTTTATAAAAAATACTAAAAAACGGTTTTTTGTTCTGTAACTTAAAAACAGTTTTTAAAAATAAGTTTCAAAAAACATGATCAAACAGACCCCTAATTTTCCTAAAAACCGAAGATGTTTGAATTTAGACCCTCAATGTATATTATAATGCAATAACCACAGTATCATATCCATCTTTCTCTTTCTATTTGATCGGAAAAGTGGAACCAAAATAATTAAAATGGTTTCTGAGACCAAGTTGCATGCCCATATTAACAGACGGAGCTCATCAATGTGTTGATTTGATATCCTCCAGCTCAACAAAAGTGTTCTACATTTCTAAATTCCAATTACAGAACTTCAAGGAAAACTAAAAAACTTTAACCTATAATGCAACAGTAGCCAAGAAAACAAGGTTAAGAGGTGATAAAACAAAACTCACAGACCTGTCATTTTCTCTCTGCAGCCATCTTCTTCCGTATCTCATGCGCCGTGTTGAACATGCCAAGGGTGGGCTGGTTGCAGACAAAGCACTTCTTGTTCTTAGAATGGTGCTGTGGACCAAAAGGATTAAGTTGGATTAAGCTTAAATCAGGAAGAAACATATGCAACGTGATGATAATACAGCATGAATTCAGCTTTCGAAGCGTAATATTGTGATTTAAAGCATTGCTGAACACAAAAACAAAATAAAAATACAAGATCAATTGCTAGGGACGAGAGAAGGCAACAATATCATCTGGGAAATGAGCTTGAGACGACGATTGTCCACTACTCGGTTCCACCTCAAAGATGCTATTGCAATAATAGATTGATCACATTAGAAGGCAATCAACAACCAGAAGGAAATGAAATGACTCCATGTCCTTCCGTTAATACATGTAAATGGACAAATCCATACTTCAAACTGAAAATTTCTAGAGAAGTAAAGGAAAAAAAGGGGAGAAACAGAATCATAACCAAAAATGATAACATAAACTTCAGATTTATTTCTTGAAATTGTAAGAATGATCTTGGACTAGTATTGAAACAAATCATTTCAAATACTTCATAAAAGAAAATATAAGCTCATTCTTCTATTTAATTGAACTAAGTGAATGATAAGCTTTCCATGGTATCAGCAGTATGATCTCTCACATCAAATCGTTTTCAATTGTTGATGTTTCTACACCTGGCCACCCAGTGAGAGGCAGGTAAGGGAGAGCAAAAAATAAGAAACACGAATATTTGACACTAGAGGGTGTGACAACCCCTGCCATCATCCACCCACAAAACAATAAACTTTGAACAAACATTATTAGGAACAATGCACATTTCTGAAAAGCAACACCATTGCTTCCACCTCATTCTATTTCAACACCTCAGCCATTTCCATTTGTCGAAGAACCCAATAACAGAAAGCAAAATAAACATGAGATTTTCCCAACAGATCCTGGTCAACTTCTAAACAATCCTAGTTTTCTTGCTCATTTTATTCATCGGCTAGGCAATTGTACAACCGACAAGCTTTGTTTCTAAAATCCCTTAATGATAAGCAGCCATCAGTGGATGTAATCAATTACTAGACCTGACAGTATAACCTTTTATGTCATTAGTAAGCTTCTGTTATTTCCAGAATCACATCTCATGTGTGTCATGTTTCTTTCCCTGGGTAGGCGAGCAGGGACAAGCAAAAGACCAATTTTATTATCTTTCAAGAGTAAACCATTTCTGGGAGCCTTTTTTTTTTAACCAATAGTATTCCAAAAATCTATATGTTTAAAATTATTAACAGATAATGATGCTAATGTGAGATGGAAAATAAACAGTCAAAACATAATCATGCTTACTATATTGATGATTGATCAAAGTGCAAAAAGGCTTACCCTTAAAGCGCAATGCTCGCAGAAAAAGTGCTTGCACTTGGTTACAACAGGATCTACAAAAGGCTGCCTGCAAATGAAACAGGCAAATGGCAATGCATCATCGTCATCTTCATCGCTCTGTCCTCCACCTCCCTCATCTGCATCATCTCCTCCCATAGCCAAATTTCTCTTCCTTGCTTTCTCTGCTTCTTCCCACTCTTTCTCCATCTGCCACCCTGACTTGTAATCCCCCCGGTCATGCATAAATTTACAAGCATCTCCAAACCCACAGTACCCCGTTTCTTTATAATCCTTACAAATGTCGGGCTGATAATCAAACCTTGCAGATGCCCTAATGTGAGCAGAAGCCCTTAGAGGACCATGTGCCCCACCAGCTTTCTCACTGGCAACTGTTTGCTCTCTTCGGAATCCCGCCTTGTAATCGGTATATCCATGAATCCCTTTATACAACTTTTCATCACTCTTGTTTTTCCCCTTTAATGCGTCTTGTGATTGCTTAAGAACTCTCTCTCGAATTGCTCGAGCATCTCTTGAAAAATCAGTCTCAGTCTCAAGAGTTGCCGTTGCCCTACTATCATGTTGGACTTGAATCTCCTTTGAAGACTCAAATTGAAAAATTGGCTCAGATTCTTTGTTGGGTTCATCTGTTGTCGATTTTCTAGATGACCCAGTTGAAAAATACAGCCTATTATCAGGTTTGGGAGGCTTCTTCTGCTGATGCAGCACTGAAGTCCCAGTTTTTGAGTCTTCATTTTCATCTTCGTCGTGCGTCCTTTTCCTAATGTTCTTGTTTTTTGTTGGCTTTCTAAAGAAATTGCATACTGTTGAACACCAAAAAAAGAAGCAAATAAATATATGAAAAGCAAATGAAAAAACAAAAATGAAATCCCAATTTCACAAATCACTTCACAAAAAGAGATTCAAACCTGGCTCGGACTGCTGCTTTTCTCCTGTGTCCACTGTTTCAGTAGGCTGAATTTCACCCGAATCTGCCATCAATAAGCACAGTATATCACTGCAAAAACAAATAGTGCCCAGAATGATATCAGATGATGCCTTCTATCTATTGGCCGGTGATGATGAAAAGTCCACATGAAAATAAGCAAATCAGAGACCATTTCAACCACCAAGAACAACCCACCAAATTTTGAGACATTGATACCCCAATTCCAAAAGAAAGGAAACAAAGCCCACCAAAAGAGAAAAAATATTTTAAGCTAAAAAAGAAGCAGAAAGAACATACATTATTTCAACATCAATTTAAATATTTGATTGGGTCCAATGAAATGAATACTGAAGCATTCATTTTGTTTTACTGGAGATATTGACAATAACAGCATATTCATTGGTAGAAACTGAAGATACATACAAAGCCTACAAATCCTAAATACAAACAACTGAAACCACCTCCTCCAAATGTATCATCTCCTCTCTAAAACTTGTAGAAACAAATATGGAAGAGGTTTTCCATTAAAAGCTGGAAATTTTAGAACACAGACGGAATTTAAAGACACTGGCTGGACCTTACAACATAAACCAAGATGGGATATGGTCTCCTGTCCTAACTCTCAAAAACATGGGTTGAGGAAAAGCACTGAAGCATCCAACAGCTCTTAAAAAGACTTTTGAGTATAATATATACTTATGGCAATGGAATAAATTGTTGTTTCTGGGTTCAAAGTTGGAACTGTTATTGTTGGATTTTTAGATACCATGGGTTTTGATATTTCGGGCTTTTAGCTTTGGATGAAACTTAGAAATTGAAAAAACTCAAGCAGCAACGCAGGATGATTTTCATGTTTCAACTGAACCCATAAATACATGGAAAACATGGTTTTACTTTGACAGGCCCTAAAGACATGTTTTTTAGCAAATCTATGGCTTTTTTTATGTTAATGGGTCCAATGGAAGGTTGCATTATCATTTTTTTAAAATTTGATAAAAGATGAAACACGCTAATAATACAATAACAAGACATTTTATGTGAAGTCCCAACAGGTTATGCATCCTAGTCCTACACAAATTCTTTTTTACGTTTGATTTTAGAAACAAAAAAACACAAGCATTTTATTTGATTGGCTGAAAATGGGGCGAGGAAGATAAAATAATTTGGATATATTTCATATTTTCTATTTTTTAATTTGATAAATTTTTTTACATAAAATATAATAATTTTTTGAGATTTACCTTAAAAAAAATTGTTGAATATAATGTATTTATAGTGTATAACCTTTCCTTGTTAATATAGGACACATATATGGTAGGACACATGTATGGTAGTTAGGACTCCTAGCCTTGTATATATATATATTTCTCAATTGTAAGTAGATCATCACATTAATGAGAATCAAGGTCTTTCTTCTTTCTCTCTCTCAACATGGTATCAGAGCCAAGGAAGAAAACCTAATTCTTTCCTGTTTCCCGTGTCATCAACTCCGGGAAACCTTCCGGTGATCGTGTTTCATTCCGATCACCTTCCCCATCTCCCAATACTTTCCGGTCATTCGGATCGTCGACAGAAACCACTCACCGCCGGCGAAATTTTCCAGCGAAACTTTCCGGCGAACTTTCCGGTGAACTTTCCGGCGACGTATTTTTCCGACACCGACCATACCAGAAGGAGCGCCTAGAGGAGATATCCAACTTTTGTGAAGGCACCGGCACCAAAAGAGCCTCCACGCGCAATTTTCCGGCCTGCGCGTGAGGCCTTTTCCGGCGACGCGCCTCCTCCTCCAGCTTCGCCTGACGCCGACCAGCCTCCCTACCTCCCTAGTTCTCCCATCCGAGCCCTGCACGTACCTCTTTTGGGGATTTTTGTCTCCGTCGGCCCTCCAAACAACTTTCCGGCGAAGCTCCGACTACTTTTTCTCCACTTCAATCCCTGCACGTGCCTTGGGAAGTGTTCTTCTACCTTTCTGGTGGTACCACGCCGCGATCTGAGGCCCTCACTCCCTTCTCTTCCCTGACCAACCACTTTATTTCCTTCCTCCTCGTGTCTTTGGTTGTACTTGCTTTGTTCATATTCTCACTCTTGGACAGGACAAGCTTTCCGCCAAAGCCATGAAGTGTCTCTTCTTGGGATACTCCAGACTTTAGAAGGGTTATCGTTGTTATTCCCTTGAGACTCATCAATACTTTATCTCCGCTGATGTCACCTTCTTTGAGGACTCACCATTCTTTTCCACCACTTCTGAGTCTCTTCCTGTTTCTGAAGTCTTGCCTATTCCCATTGTCTCCCCACCTGATGCTATGCCTCCTCGACCACTTCAGGTTTATCATCGTCGCCCTCGTGTCGTTGCTCCTCTCCCTTTTGCTGAGGCACCTGCTAACTCACTTCCTATCCCTTCGGCTTCACCTACCCCGGCTCTGCCTTCTCCTAATGACTTACCCATTACTGTTCGGAAAGGTACTCGCTCTACTCGTAATCCTCATCCTATTTACAATTTTTTGAGTTATCATCGATTATCTTCACCCTATTCTGCTTTTGTTTCTGCTATATCCTCTGTTTCTCTTCCAAAGAGCACCCATGAAGCTCTTTCCCATCCAGGCTGGCGACAAACAATGGTGGATGAAATGGCTGCTCTGCACTCTAATGGCACTTGGGATCTTGTTGTTTTACCCTCGGGTAAATCTACCATTGGCTGTCGTTGGGTCTACGCAGTTAAGGTTGGTCCTGATGGTCAGGTTGATCGCCTTAAGGCCCGCTTAGTTGCTAAAGGCTATACTCAGGTTTATGGTTCTGATTATGGTGACACATTCTCTCCTGTTGCCAAGATTGCTTCTGTCCGTCTGCTTCTCTCCATGGCTGCCATGTGTTCTTGGCCTCTTTATCAATTGGATATTAAAAATGCCTTCCTTCATGGTGATCTTGCCGAGGAGGTTTATATGGAGCAACCTCCTGGTTTTGTTGCTCAGGGGGAGTCTGGTTTAGTATGCAGGTTACGCCGTTCTCTATATGGCTTGAAACAATCTCCTCGGGCATGGTTTGGCTGTTTTAGTTCTGTTGTTCAAGAGTTTGGCATGCTTCGCAGTACAGCAGACCATTCAATTTTTTATCATCATAACTCTTTGGGGCAGTGTATTTATGGTTGTTTATGTGGACAACATCGTCATTACAAGCAGTGATCAGGATGGTATTCAGAAACTAAAGCAACACCTTTTTACCCAGACCAAAGACTTGGGGAAACTCAAGTATTTCTTGGGAATTGAGATAGCTCAATCCAGTTCTGCTGTGGTCATTTCCCAAAGGAAGTATGCTTTAGACATCCTGGAAGAAACCGATATGTTAAACTGTAAACCGGTAGACACACCTATGGATCCGAATGTCAAACTTGTACCAGGACAGGGGGAGCCTTTAGGAGACCCCGGGAGATATCGACGGCTCGTAGGTAAATTGAACTATCTCACCATTACTCGTCCAGACATTTCTTTTCCTGTGAGTGTTGTTAGTCAATTCCTACAGTCACCATGTGATAGCCATTGGGATGCTGTAATCCGCATTCTTCAATATATCAAAAGTACACCAGGCCAAGGTGTGTTGTACGAGAACAAGGTCATACTCAGGTTGTTGGCTACACAGATGCAGATTGGGCTAGCTCACCCACAGATAGACGTTCCACTTCAGGGTACTGTGTTTTTATTGGAGGTAATCTAATATCTTGGAAGAGTAAGAAACAAGATGTAGTGGCCAGATCTAGCGCTGAAGCCGAGTATCGAGCTATGGCTTTGGCAACATGTGAACTCATATGGTTGAGACATCTTCTTCGAGAGTTGAGATTTGGAAAGGATGAACAGATGAAACTCATATGTGATAACCAGGCCGCATTACATATTGCATCCAATCCAGTCTTTCATGAAAGAACCAAACATATTGAAGTTGACTGTCATTTCATTAGAGAGAAGATCGCATCAGGATGTGTTGCTACAAGTTTTGTTAATTCAAATGATCAACTAGCTGACATCTTCACTAAATCTCTCAGAGGTCCTAGGATTAAATATATTTGTAACAAGCTTGGTGCATATGACGTATATGCTCCAGCTTGAGGGGGAGTGTTGAATATAATGTATTTATAGTGTATAACCTTTCCTTGTTAATATAGGACACATATATGGTAGGACATGTATGGTAGTTAGGACTCCTAGCCTTGTATATATATATATATTTCTCAATTGTAAGTAGATCATCACATTAATGAGAATCAAAGTCTTTCTTCTTTCTCTCTCTCAACAAAAATATAGTAAATTTTAAAATTTGTTAAAAATTTTGAGGTATTAAATTTTTTTACTTTTCAAATTAAAAAAAATATTAAAAATAATTTTTAAACACATAAGACTAGTAAATACTTCCTATATTTTACATAAAAATTATTAATATTCATGTGGTTAGGATTCTCTGTATCAATTTTCTGTTTTGTATATAACCAGATACTATGTGGGGTTCTTGGGGTTGCTGGAGTTTCTATAAACCATTATCATGCTGAGGATATCTATCTGTATGGGAATATCAGGTTTGATGTCCTGGACAGACAATACTATGAGTTCAACACTTCAAAGTTGAAGAGCTAGGGGTTCAAGTTCAAGACCATCCAGGAGATGTTAGATGACTGCATTGCCTCTTTGGTGAAGAAAGGACATCCAGGAGAGTTTTTGGTTTTTATTGTATGTGGGGCTGCAGACCTCAGTCACTTTTTGCAAATTTCCAACAGGTAGCCTAAAGTTTGGCCAATGACTGGAATAATTTCAAGTACTGTAACTATCCGAGTAACTGTTAGGGGTTGTGGGTGGTTTCAGAACCTGATATGCCAAACAAGCAGTTGAATTCATGAAATTGCATTAAAACTAGTAGCTACTCCATATAGTTACACATTGCCATAGAGGCAACCAGCAGTGAGACATAGGAGGTTCTTAACTTCCATACTGATATGCCATAGAGGAAAATGCCTTTTAACTTCATTTCCAAAGTTCAAAAAAATGCCAATACCCTCCATACTACTGTCAGAAAGTTGAGTTTGCCACCATGCTTTTGAAAATCATCCATGCTCTGCAGAGATCTTCAAGGTGGTATACTTCTATCTATTCTCTACAAGGAAGAAGAGTAGCCATGAATCTATAAACTATTCATTGGAAACCTTCCTATTTTTACCCTGATGGGCTCCACTCCCATGCCTACAAATAAAAGGTTCTCTTATAATACAAATAGGCATGGACTGTTGGATGTTTTTACAAATATGGATAACTAGAAAAACAAGGTGAAAATTAGGAAGAAACCTGTTGTGGGTTAATGACTGGGTATATGTGTGTGATTGGAGAGAGGGGAAAGTGGAAGGGGGCAAGCTCTGCTTTGTTGACAGCGCCACAGAACCAAAAATTGGGCATTAAGGTCAAACCCTATTGAGTTTTGAGACAGCTTGGATTCAATAACAAGGTTCAAAATTTTCAAACTCCAGGTTTCAAATAAATAAAATAGAAATTTCAAAATAACATAAATGTGGCAGTGAAAAAAAAAAAAAAAGGAAAAAGATTTCCCATTCATGTGGAAATGAGAATGTATTTTCCATCATGTATACCCTAAAGAACCTGTTTATTTAGGAAACAAGAAGCAATCAAACAATTGAAAATTCTCATCACATATTCCCTACTCTTTCCACCCGGAACATAAGTTCTGAATTCCCTGACCATTTACAACAAAGAGAAAATAAAAGTTGGGTCTCCAGGAACATGGGCAAGATTATTTTTTATAGATAGGTCTCCACAAGGTCTAAGAACTCTCATGGGCATCCTAACAAACAGTTTGAGCGCAAATGCTCTACCCAACAAACTATAATATGAAATCAATAAGATTAAACCCAAAATTTTCTTATATTTTCCTTTAGGTTTCAACAATCAAACAAACCATAAAATCATAATAATCCAACAAACCACAAAAATCACAACAATCAAACAAACCACAAAATCCTAATAACAAAATAAACCATAAATCGTAAAAAGCACTAACTATTAAATAAATACACAACATATTATATTAAAATTAATATTAAAAAAATCAAACAATATTTATAATGCAACTTACAAAATCTCTGGTTTCTACTTGCTTCTCTACACCCCACAAACCCTTTTTACCCTCTTCCATGCAAATCTCCTCCTCCCTCACTAGCAACAATTAAAACGTACCCATTCTTGATATTGCATTCAACCACAACCCAGGCTTGCCATCCCCTGGCCACAAAGCTCCATAGTTGTTGCCAGAAAACTCAAGGCAACGATCAGAATTGTCAAACAAAGCATCCTGAAACCCAAAAGCTAACACCGCCACATCTTCACCGGTCTTGATGTGCTTCACTATAACCCTTATCTCCCAAATTCCAAATCTATCCGCTAACAGATTTTTATTTTTATTTTATAAATTAAAAGAATTTAAGAACATAAATCCAAAGTATTATTTTAAAAAATAACTAGCATGATTGTAGGAAAATAAAAATAAAAACAAGAACCGTTAATTACGAATGTTAATAGGGATTCAAACAGATGGAAATAGTCGTAAAAGAAATAATCAAATTATTGAAGTACAGTAATCGTAGTAAACAGATTTTTTTCCCCTCCCGCTTATCTATTGTGCATCATGTTTTGTAGGAGAGAGTATTTGACGTGTATTTCAAAAAATTTTAACAATAATCAGTACAAAAAAAGCCCTAAAACAAACACTGAAAGCACTTCTATCAGAGTCTCGAGTTTCTCATCTTTCTCAGCCACCAAACACAGTTTTTTTTTTTTTTTTTCTTGTAGCTTTCTCGGTCAGCAAACATGACCTCAAAATCAACCCCAAAAAGAGGAGAAAGAAAAACAATCAAGCAGAATCTAAAAATATGAGAAGCAATTTTCACATCTAGGACTTCAATTGAAAAATGACAAATGAATTTAACCTCTTGACGAAGCTGTGATCGTGCTGGCGAGATCTTAGAGCCAAGGAGATTTGAAGCAGTAGTGGAGGTGGAGCGGTAGCTGAGGTCGAGTAACAATGGACGTTGTGGATGCGGAGGAGGTGAATTGGGCAAATAGGGGGGGAAAATGGTATAAAGAAGATACGGGATCAAGAGCAAGGTAATTGTTGTTTTCAGTTGTTGGTTTTTATTTTAAGTCATATTATTAAGCAACTTAATGACTTAATTTAATCCATTAAATCATATTAAATCATCAAATTAATTTATCGAAAACCCACTTATTAAAAAATTATTATTATTATTATTATTATTATTATTATTATTTACATTATTTAAAAAAAAAACACACCCACAAATTAAAAAATATTGGCAAAGTTAGCTATTTAAGAATTAGTATAGATTTATATTTAATAGTCCCTTTTCTGTTTTATAATTTTTTTCAAAAATGATATATTTCGGTTTTAAATTTTCAATAAAAATTTATATTTAATTTAATTTAATTTCACCCCATTTTAATCCACCTAGGATTTAGAGTTTCATACCATTTAAAAAAAAGAAAAGAAATAAGTGTGATTAACAAAACTTTATGGAAAACTTTATTCAAATATTATATTTATTATTATTATTATTATTATTTCCAAAAAAACCAAAAGATCTAAATCTGAAAGTAATTTATTTTTAATAAGAAAATTTAAAAAAAGAAAAAGAAAAAACAACATTAGTCTAAATATAATAAAATATTTTTAAAAAATTTATAGATACAATTAAATTTGTACATCTCTTGAAACGGTATCTTTCATATAGAAAAACAATATTTTTTGAGTTTAGATTTTCTTTTAATTTATATAGAAACAATTATTCAAAGAAAAAAAGAGTTTTGGTAGCCATAAGAAAGCAATTCTAGTGGTGGCGAACATCAGGGAGATGGTATTTCCATATGTTTTCTATTTTTTTTTAAAATAATAATAATCTTGTGTACAAAGTACAAGATATCTTGTTTTCTTATTTTGAAAAAAAGTTTTTCTTCATTAAATTTTAAAATACTTTCAAGTACTTTTTTTTCATATAAAATGTTTTAAAGTTTTTTTTGTTATAAACATTGAATTTTATGGTTTTTTTAATACTAATTAAATTGATTATTGAATTTTAAATTATTTTTAACATTAATAAATTTTATATACCCAATATTGCTTGATTTGATATTTATTTATTTAACGAAAATTTTAAAAAAGTTAAAAGGAAATTCAATGAAATATAAATTTTTGACATCTTAAAGAGAGAAAAATAAAGATATCATATTTAATTTTATTTGCTTTTATAACTTTTAAAAATAGAGAACAACCATCCACTATCAAAATTTAAAAATAATTTTTTATTTTTAAAAATAAAATACTATTTTTAAATCACACGAGTTTTAAACTTATAATTTTTTTGGGTAACCGAAAACACATGAGCTTTTCCATGATCATGTGATAATAAAATTAATTCTAATTTCATTGAAATAGAACATGTAATTTCATTTGTTGAAATGGAAAAAAAAAAAATGTTAAATATTGACTAATAAGTTACAAGAATCAAATGTGGGGGAAATCCAAATTGGGGGTGGCATCAACCTTTGAGAATGTGGAAGGGTATAACTGTAATCTGCCTATCTTGTAGATTGTACACCCCAGAGTCAGAACAATCTGCAGAAAAGTTATTCACTTGTGAGAGTAATTGTCAATGATTATAGAATTAACCCTAATAATTTTTGTATTTCCAGTGAAAAATTAAATTTTATATCTATTTTTATGTTATTGTTATAAATGTTTTGATTTATAAAATTACTAGTAATTTTTTCAAATATTTGACATAATTAATTTATCTACTCTAAACTCAACCGTATGAAAAAAGGGAAAGAAAAAAGAAAATTGACTCATTTCCAAAAATAGAAATAGATATTATACAACTATTATAATAATTAGCTTGACTCATTGAAAATAAAATAAAATTGCCAAGATATTGATTTATTTATTCTTTTTAACGTTGAATATTAAATATTTAAAAATTAATCCCAAACATTAAATATAAAAATATACATTTTTCCCCATGGCAACTACCCCAGAAATGGGATCACTCTAGTTTGCAATTGCCATTTTATTAAATTTTCTCATATTGTATTATTTTACTTAAATAAAGGCAATTTTTTTTAATATATATATATATTAATTTTACTTTTTGGTGATTCTATCATCCTTCCTCAGCACAACATTTTGAAAAAGGGATGACTTATTAAAAGGGATAAAATTCCCTCACATTGCAAAACTAACCCCCTATTTTTAATACCCTAAAAAATGACTCAACTTGGACACAAATACTCCTCAATTACTTCACCCCTTTTTCCCTCTTATTCTAATTTTATTTCCCCTTTTTCACTTTTTATTATTATTATTATTTCTTCTATCACAAATGCTCATCTTTCTTCTCCATCAATCCAAACCCTTACTCGAGACTTGAGACCCTTACGAGATTCTTTCTTGGTCATTTGGAACACAACATGGGATTCATCACTTTTCTTTTGATTTCCATTCTGATACGATGCACTATTTTTATTTTCTTTATTAAGTTTTTTTCCTTTTTTATTTCATTAGATTCCTTTTATTTGTCAGGAAACCATAGATTTTCTTCTTCTTTTTTTCGGTTTCCAAATAGAAGAAAAAAACAGTACGAAGGGCCAAATTGTCACTCAATGTGCTAAGAAACATGAAGATCTTTGGTTTTTCCTCTTGTGTTAGTGTTAGAGACTTCCTATCTTGTTTTTGTGAAAATGGGGTTCAAGTAGTTTATTTTACTTCTTTAGGTGTCTCTAGAAGTACTACTTAAAAAATTGGTCACATGCGTTTGTTCATGTAAATTAAGAACCAATTCTTACTTTATAATAATATCATGGAGCAAAAGTTTGGTGAGTCAGTGCCTTTATATTGAAATCAATGATTGGATGAATTAGTGTCTTTGTAAATTTGATATAAAGTCATGGTTGTTCGCCAAAAGAAAATGGTCTAAGAGTTTTGAGATTACTTCCATTCAAGTTGACATGTATTGGGACCTCTCTTTAGCAAAATTAAAATCTGGGCATGAGCCATTGAAGGGTTTCTACTTAGCAATAATGTTTAATGGAGAGATGGTTCTACTTCTTAGGGATAATTGGAAAGAACCATTCAAAAAGACTAATGTTGCCCTTGGTTTTTACAATGTCATTTTTGTCATTAAGAAGGAACACATTTTTGGAAATAAGTTGTATGACACTAAGGCTCAATTTCAGGACAATGACCAAAACCATAATCTATCAATTGAATGTGACACAATCGGTGTAGACAACCCTTTCCTTGCCACCCGCATAGATGGTAAGATGGTAATGCAAGTGAAACACCTCCGATGGAAGTTTCGAGGAAATTATACCATCTTGATTGATAGGCTTTTGGTAGAAGTTTCATTGGGATGCTTATAATTTTGAGTGTTTGGTTTAATGGTTGGAAATGCAATTTTCATATTCCAAACTTGCTCCTCATTTGAGAAGTTGTTTGACTTTTTGTTATCATTTTTTATTTTTTGTAATAATGAATCTCATGGTCTTGGTTATTTATTCATGTATGTTAACTGTATTCTATATGGCAAAATGCTCAAGTAAAATGAATTAAACATGACTAGAAATGGAACCAATTTAAATTACTAGAGAATGACCTTTTTATTAATTATACTAATGTAATTGGACATTGTGATATATGTAATTAGACATTTTGACATATGTATTTGGACATTTTGAAATATGTAGATGGACAATTTGATATATGTCAATATAAATTTAAATGTAGCTTCATGATAGTAGGTTTCTAATTGAATGACAATGTTATTTTAAAGTTATCAATAATATTACTGTGGACTTTTTAGGTAACAAATTATTTGTGGACATACTATAAATAAGTTGTGGTCATTCTAAACTTATCAAACTTAATGTGATTTTAACAGGTATTAAGTTGATTTTGTATAAAATCATTGAAAGTTATGTCCATAGTTGATAATTTAAACTTAACTTAATCGTCATCAAGTTATTTTATACACAAGCTTGAAAGTAATTAAGACCATGCTATTCATAAAATATTTAAACGTAACTACTATTAAGTTAATTATGAACAAACTTAAAAGTTATTAAGTCCTAAGTTTGTTTAATGTATCATATTTAATCTAGACTTAACAAGTATTGAGTTGATTTTGTATAGATGAAGTTATGTTTACAGTTGACATTTTAATCTGAACTTAACTATTGTTAAGTCGTTTTGTATACAAATTTGAAGGTAGTTAAGTCCACAATCTTCACAAAACACTTGAACGTAACTACTATCAAGTTAACTATGAACAAATATGAAATATGTTAAATCTTAGACTATTTCACGGTTATCATATTTTATCTTAACTTAATAAGTATCGAGTTTATTTTGTATGGATGCATTGGTATCAAGTTTATTTGATCGTTTCCTTCTTCTAACTCCGTTTTTCATTATTGTAAATGATATCAAAAAATTAAAACAATTTCCAACTTATTTAAATATTTATTACATTTCATTAAAGGTTTGAAAATATTCAATAAATAAAAAAATGAAAGAAAAAAATGTGAAAAAAATATAAATAGTTGAAGGGAAAATGGGCCGGGTTGGTACGGTCACTTTTGAGGCTATTAAAAGTGGGAGGTTACTTTTGCAATTATATGGGAATTTTGTTCATTTAAACGGTTATCCCTCTCTTTCTCTTCCCTTTTTCTCTTTCAATTCCTCCTCCAAAACGCGGCGTTTTGATTCTGCAATTCTCATTTCGTTCTTCGTAAAGTTCGTATTCCCCATTTCATCAATGCCATAATTCTCTGCTTCTCATTCCCCCCAGAATTTCAACCCCCACCCCGATTTCTCGTTTCCTATTCGCCGATATTTCGCCCATTTCCGAAAGTATCCTTGCTCTCACCCCCAATTCTGGAGGGCTTTGGCTCTCTTACCGCCTGTATAATCACGATTGGCCCATTCCTCACCTGGGTTTTCCTTTTGATTTCTAGGGTTTCAATTTTTTTTTTCTTTCCTTTTTTCGTGCTTGTTCAGGTTGAGAAAATTTTTAAAAAGTCTTTGAAAAATAGATTGTGCGTTTTCAATGTTGTTTAGGGTTCTGCGTTTCCTCTTTTATCGCAAATGCTCAGATTTTTTTGTAGCTTTTTCTGTAATTGTCATTTGAAACTTCAAATTGTATAATCTTTTTCTGGGGTTGTATTTTCAATATTAAAGTTGAAGCCATTTGAAAATTTTTCCCTTTTTCCGGGAAAACTGTGGAAATTGAGTTCCTATTGAACCCAACCCACCCCATCCCCACACCCCCCCAACAAAAAAAAAAACCCATTTGGACAATGACCATTTCAGTGTTTTAGTTTCCTTATTCTTTGTTTTTTGTTGCTGTGGCTGTTCTGGGTGCAAGAAGATATAGTTTGTTGTGGAGTGCATGGGCCAACATGAGGGCTGGGCGCAGCCAACTGGGCTATTGCCGAATGGTCTATTGCCCAATGAAGGGTCTTCTGCTATTCGAGTCCTCGACACGGAAAGATGGTTAATAGCAGAGGAGAGAACTGCAGAGCTCATCGCCTGCATTCAACCCAACCAACGCTCTGAAGAGCTCCGAAATGCAGTTGCTGATTATGTTCAGCGAATCGTTGTGCAATGCTTCCCCTGTCAGGTGAGGCCATTTATCTGTTCCAGTATTTACACTTACAGTGTTATTATTGCATTGTGACTATTGTCATTTTTCATTCACATTAGTTCTGATAATGATACTATCGTAATTTCTGGTAGCAAAAAATTTCTGTATTATAGTTATTGAGGAATGCGATATTGCTTGATAGTGTAAAATAAACTAAGTGTGTCTAATTTTGATTGTTAATTCCACTGTTAGGTGAGTTTCTTTGTTTCATTATTAATACTGTTATTATTGTTGGAGTGCATGATATACATTATGGGCTAAATCCTACAAGCTTAAACTTTTAGGAAAATTGATTGGTAGTTTAATATGGTATCAGAGCCTTTGTTGGCAGAAGGTCATATGCTTGAACCTCACGAGATGTTTATTTCATGACTTTATTAAACCCAATGGAGGTTGTTTGTGGTTTGCTTATTGTGCGGGCTTGTGTGTGCTATGTCACTCTCCATGGGTGGGATTAGGGTGTTGGAGTGCATAATATATATTGTGGGTCTTTACTTATCAATATATATATATTGTGGGTCCAAATCCTACATGCCTAAGATTTTAGGGAAGTTGGTTGTCTAACAGTTATTATAGTTGTTATTGTGCTATGTGTTTCTCCATGTGCAGGTGCATGTGAGTGAGGATGTTATTGTTGTTTATGGTAGCAAGTTAATGGATCACATTATAGTTACCAAAGAAAGCTGCATTGTTTGATAATTTAATGCATTAAGTGCATATGATTATGATAGTACAATGTGTCCTCTTTTTTTGTTTTTTTCAAAGATTCCTATAAACCCATTATTGTGTTGATCGACACTTTTTCCCCTTAGTTTTTGGAGATATATTTTTCTTCTAGTTTGAATTGGGGAGGGAAGTAGAGAATAATTAATGTTGAGGTGAACAACTTATTGAAGCATTTCCGAGTAAACTGTGAGATAGGGATGACTTTGAAGGCGAGAGGAGGTTTGAGAGGTGGTAAATGTTGGTTTGCATTGGAGTCTAAGACCTTTCAATCTCCATTGAAGTAGTTCGAGGAAAACCTAGAGGGATTGTTTTGGAAAGGAGTAGAGGCTTCTCTTCTTGGATAAGATTTAGAGAAAGTAGTTTGAGCTACTTGCTGGAAGGTGTGGAAGCCTGGTGTAGAGGATAGTCAAGTTCGAGGTGTTTAAAAGTTTGGGAAGATGGGGGAAGAAAGTTCAGGTTGAATTGTCGATTGAATGAAGTTGGAAGGTTTTTACTCTACTCTGTGCGAGATGTGGAAGCTAAGAAGTATTGTCTTGTTTTTCCAAAGGGCAAAGGTTTAGTTGGGGGGTGGTTTTTGTTGGCTAAGAAGTTAAGGGCCCTAGGAGTCTCCACTCCAACAATGAGCAAAGTTTTCTTTGACCCTGGTGTTCCCACCTTTGAAAAGGTTGGGTGTAGTCTCAATGAGAAAGTGAAAGGAACTTATGTAGATGCTACAAGGGTGAAGACAGGGGAACCGAGAGAGTCTTTATGGTTGCATTTAGGGGATCGAGAATTTATTAGCAAGGAAGAGCAGTTAAGTCGCTGCTTGGTTGGATGTTTTGGTGACAGTCCAGACTTGGTTCCTCCTTTATCATCCTTGAAGGGGTTGGTGCAGGCCTAGTGGGTTTTGAAGGGGGCTTAAGAATCTCCAAGTTGGGTGGGGCCTTTTTGTTGTTCGAGTTTGAGAATAAATGTGAGGTTGATATGGTGCTTTTAAGGGGCAACAAATGGTTTAAGGAGAGAGAGTTTCAGCTGCAAAGATGGGGACCTGAAGTAGGTTGTTTTTGGAATGGTAGCCATGCCAAGGAAGTTTGGGTGAGGATGGTAGGACTCCTTCTTTAGAGCAAAGATATTTTTAAGAGGATTGGGGATAATTGTGGGGGTTTTGTGGCTGTAGATGAGGACATAACTCTTTTTTCTTAGCTGCAATGGGCCCGAATCTTGGTGAGAGCCACTGGGAAGGACCTACCAGGGTCACTACAGGTGGTGGCCAATCACACCTGTTTTGCGGTTTGTTTGTGGTGGGAAGCCCCTCCATGGTTTCTCAGGTGGTGCCAATGTTTGAGTCGTGTAGAAGCGTAGGGCAAGAGGTCAAGGATGAATTTGTGAGTAGTTCATGCATTGGTGAAAGTGTGAGGGAGAGTCAGCCTATTGTTCAAAAACTAGGGTCAAAGGAGCAGCTAGAGTATGGTGGAAGGAATAGGGGTGCAAATGGTGCAGCTGGTAGGCCGGCTAAGGGTACTGTTATGGAGTCAGAGGTTCTTGGGCTTGGGCCTAGGCCAGCTGGCTGTGTGGAGAAAAAGAGAAAAGAGGTTTTGGGTTCAAGTGTGTGGGTGCAGAAAAAGACTATGGGTGGAGCGGGCTGGGCAGTGGGCTCTAACTCCTTGAGTCCTGTGGGTGTGGGTTGTGCTAAGGGCTTTAAGTGGCCTATTGGGCCTGAGTTTAAAGAGGCCCACTACCCATCTATCTTCTTTGGGTGGCTTTTTTCTCTTAAGGCTCCCCTAGAGATTGTTGCTAAAGCAACGGGGAAGGAGCTGGTGGTGTTGGTCGACGAAGACTTGCCTGCCGGGGGGTCACTCTCAAGCTAACCGATGCACACTGACAAGGCACTGTAGGTGGGAGCCTCTAGGTACCCCGTTTCTCACTCTAAATCTCTATTTTCTTTAGGGTTGCACGGTGATTCTTCTTCTACTCCTTTCTTGGGGCCTGATGAAGTTCTGATGGTGCGGGAGGGGGATTCCGGTGGGTTGGAAAGCCCAGAGGCAGTGGCAATGGACTGGGTCCCTCTACAAGTAGTGTCATCAGTAGATGCTTTGGCCCTTGATGGCCGGAAGGAGCTTTCTTGTGTCTTGATAGATAGTGATGGTGTGGTTGAGCTTGCGATTGTCCCGGTTGGGTCGGATTTAGTGAGGCCTCTGCCGGAGTCAACTGATTTTCAAGTGCAAGTGGTGTGGGGGGGGGGGGGGGGGGGGGGGAGAGATGAAGGGTGGAACTCTAGTTGTCTCATGAAGTTTAGTCAGTGCCTTGGTATGCCGACAGAAGGATTTGAAGAGGAAATTTTATACCTTTTGAGGAGGATGAAGAGGATAATTGGCCAAAAGGGGCAGGATGGGGTGTTTAGAAAGGCCAAAAAGGCCAGGGTTGGTATTGGATTAGGTAAACTTGATAGGGTTTCTATGTCAAGGTGCAAATGAGGATGACATTCCATAGAATGTTAAATGGGCAAACGATAGGGATAAAAGGAAGATGATAAAGTCAGTAATTAAATCTCAAAGGGTGGACATGGTGTGTTAGTAGGAAACCAAAATTAAAGAAATGACTACTGGGCTTGTGCGTAGCCTTGGGATGGGAAGTTGTTTAGGCTGGAGTGCAGTCAATTCAAGGGGAGCAGTTAGTGGCATTCTGGTGTTTTGGGATAATAGGGTGTTTGAATTGGTTGGCTTGGAAAGAGGGGAGTTCTCAATTTCGTGCCGATTCAAAAACTGTGAAGATGGTGTTTCATGGGTGTTTACTGGTGTATATGGTCTTGTGTGCAGAAGGGAAATGGAAAACTTCTATGATGAGTTGGAGGCAGCAAGAGGTTTATGGAGCGACCTTGGTGTGTAGGTGGGGATTTCAACATGATAAGATTTCCTAGGGAGTGTAGTAGGGGAGGAGGGTTTTCTTCAACAATGAGGAGATTTTTAAAAGTGTTGAGGAGCTGGAGCTAAGGGACATTCCTTTATAGGGAGGTCCATTCACTTGGAGGGGTGGGATGAACAACCAACCCCAATCTAGGCTCAACAGGCTTTTTGATGGGGGAAAGCCTTTTAAAGTTTATTCAAGGAAGAAAGGGAAGACCTAAGTAAACTTTAAGTAGGATTAATATTAATTAGAATTGAATAGGGATTGGTATTTGTTGGAGTCTAATTAGGATTAGCTAGTTGAGTTATAATATAATTAGAATTTGAGTCATGATAGGTTATTAGAGTCCTAGTAGACTTTGGATGTTATAATTAGAATTAGAATCATAATAGGTTATTAGAGTCCTAGTAGACTTTGGATTTCTTAGAGAAGCCTATCAATAGGCTAATTAATGTAAATCAAAGGAATGAATTTTGATGAATAATATTATACTTTCTTTCATTGCAAGGTTGCAACCCTCAATGGTGAGACTCCATTGATTTTCTTCTAGGTGAGACTCCTAGAAGGCTTTAGTGAGACTCTAAGGTTTTCCATATTTTCTTCATTGTTTCTTCTTTCTCTCTATTTCTTATCTTATAATTTTCTCTACCATAAAGTTTATTCCTTGTTCCTCTCCTTACACCCTAAAAATAAAACCCTAGCCCACCTACCCTTGAGTGTAGGCAACCATCCTAGGGTTGTCCTACATCACTTTTAGTGTCAGATAATTGTGACAACCTATTTAATGGGTTTGTGTAGGTTGTTTTGCCAAGACCGGTCTCTGATCACTTCCCCGTTTTGCTCGATGGAGGAGGCCTGAGAAAGGGACCCTCCTCTTTCAGATTTGAGAATGTGTGGTTGGAGGAAGAAGGGTTCAAGGCTTAGGTTAAGAATTGGTGGGTGAGCTTTAATTTTACTGGGACTTTCAACTTTGTTTTAGATGCAAAATTGAGAGCCTTAAAAGCAGTTTTGAAGACTTGGAATAAAGAAATGTTTGGTTTCATTGAGGCTAGAAAGGGAAAAGCTCTCAACTAGATTGTGTATTGGGATGAGAAGGAGAAAGGTTCTGCCCTAAATTTGGAAAAGTCTGAAGCTAGAAAAGAAGCTAAGGAGTCTTATAAGAATTGGGTTATGAGTGAGGAAATCTTTTGGAGACAAAAATCAAGGGAAGTGTGGTTGAAGAAGGGGGATAATAACACCAGATTCTTCCACAGGATGGCGAATGCTCAGAGTAGAAGGAACTGGCTATCCAAGGTAAAAGTGAATAGTTGTTGGTATACCAAGGAGAATGAATTAAAAGCTAGTGTGGTTGGGGTGTTTCATAACCTCTTTTCAGTTTTAGAAGAGAGGGGTGTTGTCCTAGTATTAAAGGGTTGTCCTTTGCGGGCTTAGATAGCAATGAGGTAAAGAGACTAGAGCTTCTTTTTTCGGAAGAAGAGGTGTTTGTTGCTCTCTTGGATCTAGGCAAGGACAAAGCTCTTGGTCTAGACGGTTACACCATGGCGTTTTGGCCTTTTTGTAGGGATGGTTTGAAGGCAGAGGTTTTGGATTTTTTTAAGGAATTCCATGAGGGGGGCAAATTTGTCAAGTCTTCAAATGCTACTTTCCTGGTTCTTGTTCCAATGTGGGCAACCTCTATAAGTTGCTAGCTAAGGTGTTGGCCAATATACTTAAAAAGGTAATGGGCAAAGTGATTATGGAGTCCCAAAATGTTTTTGTGGAGGGCAGATAGATTTTAGTTACAGTTTTGATTGCAAATGAGGTCGTGGACTCAAGGTTGAAAAGCAATGAAGGTGGTGTGTTGTGCAAGTTGGATATAGAGAAAGCGTATGATCATGTGAATTGGAAGTTCTTGTTTGCAGTACCAAGAAAGATGGGCTTTGAGGAGAGATGAATTAACTGGGTAGAATGGTGCATCTCTATTGTGAAATTTTTTGTTTGAGTAAATGGATCTCCTCATGGTTTTTTCCAAAGTTTGAAGGGTTTGAGACAAGGAGATCCCCTCTCCCCTTATTTATTCGTGATAGCCATGGAGGTGTTTAGTTATCTCTTGAGGAGGGGTATTAATGGGGGCTTCTTATCTAGTTGGTGGGTGAGGGGTAGGAGTGGTGATGAGATTCTATTATCGCACTTGTTATTTGCTGATGATACTTTGGTGTTTTGTGTGGCGTCTCAAGACCAGATGACTTATCTAAGCTGGCTTCGTATGTGGTTTGAGGCTTGTTTGGGTTTGAGATTCAATTTGGATAAAAGTGAGCTAATTCTGGTGGGTATGGTGCATAATATAGAGGACTTGGCCTTGGAGTTGGGGTGTAAAGTGGGCAGCCTTCCTTCCCGCTATTTGGGTCTTCCTTGGGGGGCCTATTTCAAATTTGTGGCGGTTTGGGATGGTGTTGAAGAGAGATTTCGAAAAAGGTTAGCCATGTGAAAAAGACAGTATATCTCAAAAGGAGGCGGACTCATTTTAATTCGAAACACTTTGTCTAGCATGTCTATCTATTTCATGTCTCTCTTTTGCATGCCAAGAAAAGGGAGGTTGAGGTTGGAGAAGATACAGAGGGATTTTCTTTGGGGTGGTGGGTCTCTTGTGCAGAATCCACATCTTTTGAGTTGTAAAATAGTTTGTTTGGAGAAAAGGAAAGGTGGTTTGGGTGTAAGAAATCTCTCTTTGATGAATATAGCCCTCTTATGCAAGTGGAGTTGGTTGTATGCCAATGAAAAGGAAGCCCTTTGGAAGCATGTCATCAGTCAAAAGTATAGTGAAGATGAAGGGAGGTGGCGTTCTTGCAAGGTGAGTGAGAGGTTTGGTGTGGGTTGTGGAAAGCTATTAGGAAGGAGTAGAATTATTTGACTGGCGGGTTGACCTTCCAAGTGGGCAATGGGCAAAGAGTGAGATTCTGGATGGACAAGTGGTGTGGAGATGAGTCACTTTGTGAATCCTTCCCTTCCTTATTTACCCTTTCTTCGTCTAAGGAAGCTTGGGTGGTAGATGTTTGGAACCCTGAAGGAGAAGGGGGTGGATGGATCCTTCTTTTCTCTAGGGCCTTTAATGATTGGGAGTTAGATTTGGTGGAGCATTTTTTGCAAAAGATTCAAGTAATTAGGATTCTTAGGGATGTGGAAGATAGAGTGATTTGGATAGCTTCGAGGTGTGGGACCTTTTCGGTCAAATCTCTCTATTCCATCTTGAAACTCGGAGATCCCCCTTTTTTCCCTAGTAGTAGTACCTGGAGATCGAGTGCGCCTCCTAAGGTGGCTTTCTTTGCTTGGGAGGCTTCTTAGGGGGAGTTTTAACTTTGGACCAACTTCAAAGGAGGGGGTACTTTTTGGAAAATAGGTGTTTCCTTTGCCTCTTTGAAGCAAAGATGGTTGATCACCTTCTTTTTCACTGTGCAAAGACTCGGGTTCTTTGGAATTTTCTTTTCTCCTTCTTTGGTGCATCTTGGATTCTTTCTTGTTTAGTGAAGAAAACTCTTCTTGGGTGGCATGAGTTGTTTGTGGGTAAAACTCGTAAAAAGGCTTGGCAAGTCACCCCTTTATATATATTTTGGATAGTGTGGAAGGAAAGGAATTTGATAGCATTTGACAATGAGGAGTTATCATTCCAAAGATGGAAAAATTCTTTTGTATGTAACCTGTGGTCTTGGTCTAAGGTGTCTATAGATATGAACCCTATTTCTCTTATAAGTTTCATTGATTGGTTAGGTTTTAAGTAAGGGTATGTGATGTTTTTTGCTTCTTTCCCTCCCCATCTGGTTTGAGCCTTTAGGCTTTTTTTGTATACTTCTTGTATACTCTGAGAGCACTATTTTTGGTGTCTCCTCTTTACTTTTTATACAACTTTTCTTTACCTATCAAAAATAAAAATAAAAATAATGTTGAGGTGAAAAGTCAGGCAAAAGGTAAATTTATTGGCATTATTGGACTTGTGCACGCTCTTTTGCAAATGGGGATGTAATACATGGAAGAAGTTGATTGTAGAGGTGTAAAGGGTGAAAGAAGAATTTGAAGTTGTTAAAGAATTTTAAAAGGAAATTGCGAATGTAACTTTGTGTGCCCATTATTGTTTATTTACCATTTTATTTCATTCCATTTTTTGTTTTACAAAAATAATTTTGTCACTGTTGGTGTTATTGTGTTATTATTGTTACTGACTTATTGATACTATTGTTACTGTTTGATAAAATTTATTGTGATAATGATGTATGGTTGTTTATGGTAGCAAGTTAACAATGGTGCTATAGTTGTCGAGGATTGTGGCATTCTTTGATAATATAATGCACTAAATGCATCTGATTATGACTCAGTAATATGCACTATTTGTTTTGAATTAGGTTTGTCTGAACACATTTTTGTCTTCATGGATTCTTCCATCCCTTTGTTTTTGAACATATATTGCTCTTTTAGCTTGAACTATGGAGGAAATGGAGCATAGTTATTGTTGATGCTGAAAAGTTGGATAGAAGATAAATTTATTAGCATCATTGGATGTGTACACGTGCTATTTGGATGATGATGTAACCGGTGGAAAAAGAAATTGATTATAAATATAATTTGTGGACAAAATTGTGTAGGATGGTGTAATAGGCTGAAGAAGAATTTGAAGAGCCATGAAAGAAGTCTAAAAGGTAAGGAATGTGGTGACTGTATGGATGTCCCATATGAAATGATAAGTTATGGTTCCCACATGCACGACACAACACAGAATGCTGAATAATTAAGAAGCAACATTAGGATAGAATGCACATTGTTAATGCAAATGCTCGGATGGATGATCAGATGTATGTGCGAGAACTTTGAGAAAGCGCTGATAGGTGATGAAATTAGAGTTGTTTAAAGTGATTTGTTTTATGGCACAAAGATGGAGTGCTTGTTTGAACCCTCAAGTTGAAGTCAAATGTGCTACAAGGGTAACAGAAAAAGCAGAAAGGGTGTGATTTCTGGTGCAAGAGCTAAGAAAGTACCCATAGTTGGAATTAGGCTTAGTTGGTATGGACATTTCTTGCATGGTAGTGAAGTTGGACAATGCTTTCTGTTCTCATGGTAGAGGTCATTGTCACCATCATTTAGGCATATACATGTTCAATGGTGTTATTTTTTAGCTCCTCATTATACACTGATATTCTTTGTTGTCTACAGGTGTTCACTTTTGGGTCTGTTCCCCTCAAGACTTATTTGCCTGATGGAGATATTGACTTGGCAGCCTTCAGTAACAATCAAAATTTGAAGGACACATGGGCTAATCAGGTCCGTGACATGCTACAGAGTGAGGAAAAGAACGAGAATGCTGAATTTCGTGTAAAAGAGGTTCAGTACATTCAAGCAGAAGTAGGTCCTTCTCTTGTTCCCTCAACTCTTTTTCTGTTTATTCAATGCTGCTTAAAGGTACCGCTACAATCATATTTCTACTTTAATAGGATTGACTGGACTGGATTTTTAGTCTACTGGAATGGGATACTAAATTCTTATATTTTCCTGCTGTTAAACTGCTGTGTTACGCATCTGCTAAATTTCTGGCATTTCTTTTGATTTGTTTGAGCAAATGTCTCAGTGCAATAAAAGCATGCTATGCTTATTATGGTATATATATAAATATGTTTAGATTATTTGCCTCTGCACCTATTTTTAACCATGCTTCTATAAGCCCATCTCAAGAATATATTTGAGAACTATATTGCTTGTTACCTGTTCTCTTTGCTAGGATTCCTTTGGTTCTGATGTCAACACATTAAGTTCTTGCATTACTTTTCTGCATGCTATTGAGCAGTTTCCTTAACCTAGATCTTTGAATAAACTAGCCAGCATATTTTTTAGCTGTGGTTGTATTTGTACTGAGAAGGTGCTATACTGCTATTTGCCTATGCAAGTTTTAAACTCACTTACCTAAAATGATGCCTGCCTTTTATTCAATAAAAAAAATCTATCTCAAATTTTCCTCTTCACCTTTTGTTTTGAGGCTAGCACTTTGTTACCCAAAAATTATAGTTCTCTTGGTTTCTCATCCATTTACAGGTGAAGATAATAAAATGTCTTGTTGAAAACATTGTGGTAGACATATCATTCAACCAGCTTGGTGGGTTATGCACTCTTTGTTTCCTTGAGGAGGTGAGCCGTATATTCTGAACATTCTGAACACCTTGCACTCAATATTCATGTCTGAAACAGGGAACTATGATTGTGTTTCTTCATCTTTACTAAACTCAATCTTGATGATGTAGGTTGATCATTTGATAAATCAAAATCATTTATTCAAGCGTAGCATTATATTGATCAAGGCCTGGTGTTATTATGAGAGCCGAATACTGGGTGCTCACCATGGACTTATTTCGACTTATGCTTTGGAGACCTTGGTTCTCTACATATTTCACGTCTTCAACAATTCCTTTACTGGACCACTTGAGGTGCTTTAATAATCTTGCTCTGTAGGTATTGTTGTATTTCTTTGGCCTACTTCTGGAGAGGTCTTTTCTCTGCACTTGCAGGTCCTTTATCGTTTTTTGGAGTTCTTTAGTAGCTTTGACTGGGACAACTTTTGTGTTAGTCTATGGGGTCCTGTACCTATTAGTTCACTTCCAGATGTAACAGGTAATTTGCTACAAAATTGTTGTTTTAAGACTTCATCATTTGATCCATCACAGAAATTATTGGCCAATTTTCTAGTTTTAATGTTTTCTTATTGGAAATATTTTACAGCGGAACCTCCTCGGCAAGATAGTGGAGAGCTACTACTTAGTAAATTGTTTCTAGATGCCTGTATCTCAGTATATGCTGTTTTCCCGCGTGGCCAAGAAAACCAGGGACAATCCTTCATTTCCAAGCATTTCAATGTTATTGATCCTTTACGTGTAAACAACAACCTTGGTCGTAGTGTTAGTAAAGGTATTCGAACTCTATCTAATTGGTATTCAACCTTGGTTGTAGTCTTTTCAGTCATTCATCTTTATTTCCTAACCAGATATGTTATGTCTTTGGTACTCTGGTGCATTTGCATGGTTTTGTTGGTTATAAGTTGATACTGGTGCATCAAATAAATTTTGCCCCTCTAAATTCCTTTTTCTTATCTTGTTCTTCTGGTATGGCCTGGATTCTAGTTGCTGAGCAAGGGATGATCTCTTATTGGTTTTAAGCCCCCATTATGTTGTTCCTTGATAAGCTGTCACTATGTTGGTTTTTATCAAAATATATATATTTTTTTAATCCTTCAAGAGAAAAGAGAAAATTAAACAGAAAAGGAAAATAAATGAAAATTTAAAAATCTTGATTAAAAAAAAGTGTGCATTTTCTCACTTGCGTGACATGTCATCTATTTTTGGCATTTAAGAGGACAGGAATATCAGACTGAATTTGCATGTATTGTAATGTGTAATATTAATAAGAAATTAATGAGGCTTTTGTTTATTTAGCGTCCATATGGCGATTCTTGATGAATTTTTAAGTGGTATATATGCAAAGCTTATGATATATGTTTTGATATTTTTGTTAGCACCATCATAAACCTGGATGTTGTCATAGATCTGTCTTAGGCTTGCTAAGATGCTTCATGTATAGTACATACTTCTGCTCCTATTACTTTCATCATTTGGTGTTACACCAGGTGCTGCCTCATTCACTCTATCTTAACTAATTACATTTTAGCATACGCATTATTCAGCTTGGCAAATGTTTTAGACTAGTGCTTATCAGAATCCATTTCATATGATACAATTTCTTTATTCAAATTAGTTATTAGTTGCCTCCTTTGGGGTACATAGGGGGGCATCCAGGATTTTCAACTTCAGCACTCGTCATATTAGACTGAGGGCATTCCCATCACTCAGTTGGATTCCACTTGGCAATGTTATAATCTAGATACCTTCTATATGGATTTCTTGATCTCTTTGCTTTCTAAACTTTTTTTGCACTTGCAAGCAAGCACTCACAAGAAGACATGATGACACAAACTTGTTTACATGCTTGATATCTTTTCCTTTCTTTTAAGCCTTTATGATCATCTAAATCCTGTCTGTTAAGAACTTTCTGATCACTTTTCTTGTGGCTATAGTTTATTAGCATGATATTCTATTGGGCTGTATGTATTTTTATGAAACTATATTGCATATCTTTATCCCAGGAAATTTCTTCAGGATACGAAGTGCATTTGCATTTGGCGCCAAAAGGCTGGCAAGGCTACTTGATTGCCCCAAAGAGAACATAATTTTTGAAGTAAATCAGTTTTTCATGAACACATGGGAAAGGCATGGCAGTGGTCATCGTCCTGATACTCCAAGGACTGATTTGTGGCCCAAGAGATTCTCAAATTCAAATCAACTCCATGGGTCTGAAAATTTGGTGAACATTTCAAGCAACAAAAGATTGAACAGTAACTCTGATCATGAAGCTGAGGTTGAGAGGACACATGCTTCACATGGTGTTTCCTGGGAAAACCTGTCTAGAAACAGTGATATTTCTGCAGTCTCTCCTGCTCAAAGCCAAAAGAATCATGGGACCCTGAACAGTTCAAGGATCCCTGATCAGATCAGTCCAGAAATCAATTCTAATCAGGGGGTACATACTGATAGAGATCAGGGAAGTTTCAAGCCTGATCAATTGGTCACTGACCTTCAGGGAAGGTATCTGTTTGCCAGGACACACTCTAGTCCCGAGCTTACTGACACATATACCAAAGGCTCTTCTCGAGGCAGGCATAACAGAGCTCCAGAAAATGGAAAAGACCAGATTACTTCTACAAGACTGGACAATAGCAGGAGGAAGAACCTGGGCTCAGAAATTTTTGTGAGCAATAGTACCATATCAACTGATGATACTTCATCTGTCAGGCATGTCTCATCCCATCAAAGTCTTGACGGATCAGCTGATTCAAACACTACTTTAAATAGTTATTATCATGGCTCAGCCTTGGGTGCCATGGGTGATCAACTTTCTTCTGTCATGGGTACTCAGGGGATGCATCAGGAAGAGCAAGATCTTGTGAACATGATGGCATCTTCTACGCTTCATAATTTCAATGTACAGGTCCATCTGCCGCTAAATTTAGCTCCAGCTCACCTACCTCTTCCATTCTCACCTTCCATTCTAGCTTCAATGGGATATCCTCAGAGAAATTTGACTGGCATGGTTCCTACAAATGTTCCCTTGATCGAGCCTGCTTGGGGGGCCTCAAATATGCAATTTCCTCAAGGTTTGGTTTCTTCATCATTAACTCATTACTTCCCTGGCATTGGATTGAACTTGAATTCTGAAGAGTTGATTGAAACTGGCAATGAAAATTTTGGTTCTTTGGAAATTATCTCAGGGGAGGCTGATCATGATCTCTGGCATGAGCAGGATGGGGGATCTACTGCAGGGTTTGATCCTAACAATGGAGGTTTTGAGGTGCTTCAGTTAGATAATAAGCAACAGCCAACTTCATCAGGTTTTAACTTTCTGCCTGCATCTAAGGTGGGTGGCTCTAGTGGCTCAATGGGAGTTCAACCAAAGTTCATTAAAGAAAACCTAGGATCAGCCGGGGAAGATCATGTTGATGCTTTCCACCATCAAGATAATAGACAAAATGAAGTTCATTCTGATGGCAGAACTGCAAGTCCAAGGTTTTCGCCTTCTAGGCCCACTAGCCCCTTGAGAAGCAAAACCTCTTCCGAGAGTTCCTGGGATGGATCATCAGCAAAGGTTTCAAAGCCAATGAGGGAAAGACGGGGAAGAAAAACAAGTTCTTCTGCAGAGGCTTCAACTGTGTATGGAAAAGGCAAGATTGTGTCTGAACATGTGCCTTCTCATGTAGATGATGACGACAAAGACTGGAAGCCACCTTCAACCATGGGTTCTGAAAGGGCTGAAAGAAGCATGGCCTCTCAATCTCTGGCTCCTTTGCATGTCCCAAGGCATAACATACCAGGCTTTGAACCAGCTCATGTGGGCGGATCGGATTCGCTAATACCCATTTCTCCAGTGTTTCTAGGTTCTGGTTCACAGCAAAGGGCAGTGGATAATTCTGGGGTGGTTCCCTTTGCCTTTTATCCAACAGGTCCGCCTATTACGTTTCTTACAATGCTGCCAGTTTACAATTTCCCAACTGAGCCAGGAGCTACTGATGCAACGACAAGCCATTTTGGAGGGGACAATGGGGTGGATAACAGTGATTCTAGTCAAAACTTTGATTCATCTGAGGAGCTTGATCAGTCTGGGAATTTAAACACTTCAGGTTGTATGAGAAGGGCAGTTCCTGTTGAACCCTCAGAGGTGCCAAAGTCCGATATTCTTAACAGTGATTTTGCCAGCCATTGGCAGAATTTGCAATATGGGAGGTATTGCCAAAGCCCACACTCTCATGGTCCGCATTCTTATCCTTCACCTATTATGGTACCCCCCATGTATTTACAGGGTCATTTCCCATGGGATGGTCCTGGAAGACCTCTTTCATCCAACATGAACCTCTTCACTCATCTTATGAATTATGGTCCTCGCTTTGTTCCTGTTGCTCCTCTGCAGTCTGTTTCTAATAGACCTGCCAATGTTTATCAACATTATGGTGATGAAGCAACAAGATATCGTACTGGAACTGGGACATACCTACCAAATCCTGTAAGATAGTCTTGCACAAGATTTTGTTGTTCATCAGTTTTATTTCTTGTATATTCACTGTTGAATATGTTGGTGCTTATCTTTTATGCTACTAGAGAGTCCAAGTACTATTTGATTGGAAAATAGGGTTTTCCTAGGGTTGGTTTGCATGTTTCTCACACCTAATTCTTTCCATCAATATTAGCCTGTACATCAATTGTATTCTGTTGTAAATCTTTCAAGGATCTGGGTGGACATGCTGGCTCAGGTGTGTTTTAGTTGTATGAGCCATGCATTTCCAAATCTTATGATGTGGGTAAATGATTTAATTGTTGCAGTTCTAATGTATCATATATCTTCTTCTGCACCCTTGGTTATGACGAAGTATTCACTCATTTTAAAAATTTCTGTATAACATTAGTGTCTCAGTCAACTGTTGTTTATGTATCTGACAGCAAGCATGGTTGGCACATATCTCAAACCCATGTATTTCATTTCATCTGAGTCATGAACATATTTTTTCTTCCAATGTTTAAGCTTGGACACGTTTGACTTCTAATATGCTGCAATTTTATTTTGGTTTTCTTCAGAAGGTGTCTGCTAGGGAACGACATGCTTCAAATTCCAGAAGGGGGAATTATCATCATGATAGGGGTAACCACAATGGTGACAGAGAAGGGAACTGGAATATCAACTCAAAATCAAGAACTGCTGGCCGCAATCATAGTCGTAACCAAGCTGACAAATCAAGCTCAAGACTGGATAGGTTGGCAGCAAGTGAGAGCCGAGCTGACAGGCCAAGGGGCTCATACAGACATGACTCATTTCCCTCCTACCATTCCCAGAATGGTCCATTGCATGTGAACTCCCCTCAGAGTGGTTCTGCCAGTGTGGCTTATGGCATGTATCCAATCCCAACAGTGAACCCCAATGAAGTGTCATCCAATGGACCAAATGTTCCATCTGTAGTCATGGTCTATCCATATGAACATAACACCAATTATGGTTCACAGGCTGAACAGCCTGAGTTTGGGGCCATTGGAACTGCAGGTTTCTCAGGTATGAACAAAGAAGCTCTGCTGAATGAGGGAACAGGTGCGTTTGAGGAACAAAGGTTTCATAGTGGCATTAGTCAACAGTCTCCATCAGACCAGCCTTCTTCACCTCACTGCCAAAGGTAATTGGTTTCCCTCTGCTGTTGCAATTTGTACTCTCTACTGAATAAGTTATTTGAGAAGAAAAACTAGGTTCTAATTGTGTAACTGGAAGTTGCCGGTGTGTGTGGAGTGGGGCTTTGGGTACATATGGTGTCCCCTATCTTCTTTTTACCTCGATAATATGGCAACAGTATCAATGTGTCCAAGCTTGCAGGTCCTGCTTCTTTGATACAAAGTTGCATGTGGCCTCTTTGTTGATCATGATTCTTGCTAACTGTTTGCTTCTCTAGTTGATTTACCCTAGTCCTCTTTGATTCTCAAGTCAATGTACTCTTGTCTTCTTTGATTCTTGAGTCGATGTACTGAATCCTCCTGAATGGACCTTTGCCCCAAGACCCCTTCGGATTCAAGTGCTTTTCCATCTCTTCCTTTCATTGGATGAGCAATGTAGTTTTATTGCCAGGCTTGACATATACTTTGCTGCTCTGCCATTGTTAATTAACAAGGTTATCATGGAGACATATGTGAGGAGTCAATAGCTCGTTTTTATCATGCTCAATAGTAGTGTTTGTTAACCAAATGGCAGCCCCTTATCCTGCTTTTGTGCTTAAAGGGTTTCTCATCTTTATTTCAGTTAGAACTGGATCTTTAGATTCATCCTAAATTTTCTGTGGGTGCTAACCATTTTGAATGTTGTCATTGTCATACTTAGTATGGCTTAGCGTGTCGTCACTCCAAGGCGAATGGTTGGTATCTATACTTTGGATAGCTCGTGCGTTACACATTTGACGCCATGGCTGAATTTTAACTCTAGTTTCGCTTATTAGTTTTTTGCAAGCTGTTTCTTTTATACTTTATCATATGGTTTCCATTTTTCCACTGGGATCATTTTGTGATGCTTTTTAATGTACCATCTTAACAGGAGGATTTGATTATTTTGCCAGATCAGTGGCTCAGAGGAATTATCAGTTGAAAAATGAGGATTTTCTGCCTCTTGCAATTCCAGACCTGAGGAAAACCCATAACAAGAGAAACTATAATTGGAAATCCTCCAGTAACGGGCCTTGTTGTTCTCCCCTCACTTCTGATGTGACGGTTTCTTAAAATTTTGCTCCACAAATGGCGTCCTTCCTCTACTGGCTTACTGCATGCACCAGTGTACAATACAAAGTTGTCTTCCAACCTTTCCTCTTTCCAGTATTAAGGAAGAGTGGTGGTAAAGGGAAGCAGGATTCAGTGGCTAGATCTATCTCTTTTTCTCTTTTTCTCATCCCTTTTTTGAACTTTAGGTTTGAATTCTCGTACAGGGTTTGTACCATTAGGCATTTTTGTTTCATTTTCTCCACTGTGTACTAGCTCAGTATTACATTCTTGTTCAAAATCCATTTCATTGATGGAGTTAGAAGGCTACGCTTTTGATATTGGCAGTTGATTCTATAGATTCCTTGTTGAGATGGCCAAGCAGTCCTATGGAACATACCCAGCTGCTACTTTGAGTGGGTTTTTTTATTTATTTATTTATTTATTTTTATTATTATTTTTTTTTAGGTGAAAGTAGCTGTATTAAATGCGGAAACAAAAAATATACAAAGTATATACAAGGCACTTAAAAAGGCCAAAAAAAAAAAAACACAAGGGGGATTGAGTTACACAGAATCAAGAGACACTCTCCCACACCTCCTCTCCCATTTGGCTAAGAAGCCCTCTAAGAAACCCCTTTTCACTGTCTTCTTCAAAATACAAGAAAATGCCCCTACTTTGGGTGGATTGAATTAGTTTGATGGTCAATCAATCTTAAGAAATAATCAACGTAAATTTGATCTCAACCAATTTTTAATCCAAGTTCAATTCAATTCAACCTTATTTTTCTAATCTTGGGTTAAATTCAGTTTAATTGGATTGGATTCAAGTTAATTGAGTAATGATTTAAAAAAAGAAATTAAATTTATTTATGTATTTATACCAAAATTTAAAGAATTACTTTTACTCACCTCCCCTAAGATTTGGGTAAAATCCATTTAAACCCCATTAATTTGAAATTTTACCGAAAACCTCCCTTATTTTCAATTAAATAGGAAATGAATGAAATTAAATAATAAGAAAGATTTTTAACCAAATTTCACACCAATGAGGACTAAATATATTCAACTCAAACACGAGGGAAAGTGAGGCCGTAAATTCATTATGTCTTTCTTGTACCTAACCAAAAGAAGTACATCATGATCTTCATTGACAGAAATTTGACCGGACCAAGCCGGCCAAATTGCACCCATTGCACCCATACCGGAAATGAAGTGGCTCAAGGTTCTCTTGAGATGACATTTCTAACAAGCAGGGTTGATTTTCTATGGTGTAAGGAAGCATTGGTTCAAATAATAACATCATGTTTTACGAGCTTCTGGGATAACATTTTCACAGAGCTCACAGAATCAAAATTAAAATTTGGAAACCACTGGATGTTTCAAAACTCTGAAATTAATTTCCTATGAACTCCAGTACGAATTGTGAATTGGTATTCTCCTAGACATTCAGCTACTAATAGTTGGGAAATACAGATTCACCCACCAGCTGAGTCTCTCTCTCTATTTGGAGCGCAACCCAGGGACATTCCTGAGACCCATCTTGCCGAGAATGAGCTTTGGAATGGCTGGAGGGTTGTCAAGGCCCATGGTTCGGCTGAACTCATTCGCAAGCTCCACAAGCCTGACCTTGTCCCGACCCACCTTCTTATTCGAATTGTAGTATCCAAGCCATGCTTGGTATGCTGCTTCTTTGCTCTTCATCTCCACTTGGGACAGCGCCCGCTCCACCTGCAACATATACACGCAAGTGTGTCATAACACAGATCAAATCTTGTATGTCATTTCAATACTGAGAATTTGCTATACGAGATAAAGCTGTGTTTTCCATGCCAAATACATTATTATATGCGTTTTGGATTATTTTTATTCAAGTATTCTTGAAGCCTTCCTGGGGAAAAAGGAAGAAAATGAAAAAACAAGAGCAGAAAGATGGCCCACACTCACCTTTTTCCTTGTGTCGGGATCAACTAAAGGTGCTTCAGCCTTTGTTATCGGCAAATCCTTGGCAGTAGACAAGAAGAATTCCTCCCAAGGTGCCAGTAACAATATGCCTTGCCCTTCTTTACCCTTACGCCCAGTTCTACCAAGTCGATGTATATACTGTTCTTTATCAGATGGCAAACCGACCTGAAATTACAGAAATATATTTTCTAGATTCAAGCCCATAGCAGTCTGAAGAGATATCTTCAAATCTTTATACTAAATCCACAGCATAAAGCAAGTTCAAATCTAGTTTGAATATAAAAGAATGAGAAAACAAAAACTAAAAGAGTCAGGGTCCTTCACTGCAAACTTGGGAACAGAAATGCTCTAAATGAACTAAGATTCAAGAAGAATAAAATGCAGCCAATTTGCAAGAGAAAACATATTTTCAGGAATTGTTATTAAGAAAAATATAAGAAATTATCATCATATTACCTGAATAACAAGGGTAACATCTGGGTAATCAACTCCACGTGCTGATACATCAGAAGTCACCAAAATAAGGCCTTTTGACTTCCGAAATTCATCAGACACCCTGGTTCTATAACCCTGTGGCTTTCTTGAATGGATTTCTCGAACATTCAAGTTTAGCTCACCAAGAAGGTCAGCAACAAGTCTTGTGACCATTGCAGTAGTGCAGAACACAAGAACCTGCATAAACCTGATACTTGGTCATACAGTTCAGATAGGTGTCAAGAGAACAAAAATCATGCACACAAGCAACATCTCAGTGTCTCAAAATTAGTTAGGAAAAACCATGATGTATGGATTCCAAATCCTGTATCGATACTCATGGCAAGTAGAAAGGTTCAATCACGTCTTGACTGGAACGACAGTATCTAACATCCATCCTTAAACCTTTCTGAACTACCTTAATTTTTTTAGAACAATTTACTTCTCTTTTTGCAGATGTATTTTCCCATTTCTTTAACCCAGAAAAGAAAAACCCTCTTTAGTTAAGATAATAGGAAACAAACTTTTGGCCTACAAAGCTGTACCTTATAGTCAACATCATCTGCAATATGATCTTTTAGAAGAGCATACAGTAGTAAAAAATGCTTGTCCAGTGGAGCAATTATGTGGGTCTGCCTGACCTGAAATCATGTAAAATCTTAAGAATTGAGATACTAATAGAATTTAAAGAGTACAAAAACGACACAACAAATACAGTTGATAAGTGATCTACCTGTGAGTGTGTCTCTTCACTACCCTCTTGAACTGTATTGATAAACTCATGATCTCTTTTCAAAGCAATATGACAGATTTGACGAACCTAAATACCAAAAAGGATCTTCAGAATTTCAATTAAATCAATAAGAGACAAATTTCACACACTAAAATACAGAAAGAAACCTCTTCTGGGACTGTGGCAGAGAACAGCAGTGTTTGTCGCTGTTTTGGAACAGCAGCAATGATCTTCTCAATGTCTTTACGAAATCCCATGTCTAATAAATGGTCAGCTTCATCAAGTACAAGGACTTTGACACCCATCAGACGAGTTGCAAATCCTGCTGTATTCTCAATATGGTCCTTTAGCCGTCCAGGGGTAGCTACAAGAATCTGTAAATATCACAAGGCCCACAAATAAAATATTTCCCAATTAACAATTTCAAGATGAAAATTAATTTGCTTTTATTGAGGTTTTCAGATTGCAGAGCATATGTGCAGCACATGCAAATGGCAAAGACCCTGCTTTTGATTGGTTGTATCAAGGAATCATTTTTCTTCCTTTTTCCTCCTATTTTTCTGGGTTCAGTCTTTACCGTTCTCAGCTTCCAACCAAGCAAAAGGAATAACTAGGGGCATGGCCACCTGATGCATGAAACTTGTTCTCTTTCAATGGTAAGAAACTAACCTGGCATGGATTTGCTTGCATGCGTTTCTGTTCTAGAGCAAGCCTTGTACCCCCTATCACAACTTGAACACCAAGCGAGGGATGATACTTCAACAGGGTATTAGCCTCTGCAGCAGCTTGACTTGCAAGCTCTCGAGTTGGGCAAATTACTAGCACAACAATTGGGGGTCGCTTTTGATCGCGGCTAATGGGAGGTGATTTTACAAGAATTTCAATTGATGGAAGCTGAAACCAAGAACTTAAAAAATTAGTGTCATCAGAGGCATTAATCAGAGACAACTGATATAGGGGCAAGGTACATCCATCTCCATCATTTATAGCTCAGGGAATTTCAGCACCCTAGGAATCTTCTACGGACTTGACAATGGCAAATCCCATGTTCTTTCTTTCGTTCTTTTTGTTATTTACCAGGGATATCCAAATTCATAAAAATAACAAAATTTTCCTACTTTATTGTTTTTTTTCTTTTAGAATCAATAATTCTTCCAAAATAAAAAGAATAAATAATTTCTCTAAAATAAAAGAAAAAGTTAACAATAGAAAATAGAGCACAGCTTTTTTTTATCGATAGGTAAATTTTTCATTCCCATTGGGGCTTGAATCTGGAATTTGCCACAAAGAAATGTGCTTTACCACTTGAGCAACCATGACAAGCAACCAATCATGAATCTTTCTTCACACAAAAAGTTTTTTTTTTGTTTTTTTAATGTTCCATAAATAATCCTTAAGAAAACAAATAATTTTGAAAATGAAAATGCCAAAGGAAATGGAGTATGGAATCATTCAAAAACTCAAAGGGAGCATGAAAATCCTAAATTATAGATGGAAGATCTGTGGATCATCTTTCCTTCAGTCATAGGCATATATGCACTCAATCATAAATAACAGTTAAGTGTTTTACCAAAAATGCGACAGTTTTCCCAGTGCCTGTTTTAGCTTTGGCTAGAACATCCTTACCTATAAAAACACAACTCACCAGAGTAAGCCCCACAGAAATCTGAGAATTAAAGAAACATACTAAATAGAATAAATGGGAACATAAACAACGGTAAAATAGAAATATATAATCTTTTGGTATCTCTTGGTTGCATTTGCAGTTAGTTCATGCAATTCCACTTATGTTTCATAACATTTCTTCAAGGACAGCTTTGATATCTCTCATGAGTCATGAAAATCAACAAACATCATCATTCAACCATAAATCTTAAGCAACTTTAACTAAAACATTCATTCCCAAGTTTCTAAGTTGGGATGAAAATTTTAATTCAGAATTTCTTTCCACTGCTGTGTTAGTACTCAATCTGAAAAAAACCTGTGAATACAAACAAGATATAGCTTCAATTCAGAAACCCTTCTCCGAAGGTCATAGACAAACAAACCTTTGAGGATGACAGGAAGGGTTGCCTCCTGAACCACAGTCATCTTCTCATACCCTGCATCTTTGATTGCTTTTAATGACAATGGAGAGATTGGACATTGATCAAACCTGCCAATATTCATGGAAGTCAGATGTTTAGGCAACAACCCTTAAACCTTTGTAACCATAATTCCCATAGAAGTTAAACCTTCGCTCAATTGGTTTGCATTCTAAGCACCATTTCTCCATAATTCTGCGTTCTTTCCTATTTCAATACAATTAATCAAAAACCGAAAAGAAGTGTTTTGAGTAGACATACCTGGTCTCACTTAGGTAAGAGTCACTTTTTCCAGTCGAACTCCTAGGTACCGCTTCCTTGGCAGCTGCCCCAAACAAAGAACTTGCATTCTTCTTCAAAACTTCATCATGGTCGTCATCATCATCATCCTCTTCTTCTTCTTCTTCACTATCTTCCTCACTCAGCAAACCTTTAAAACTACCCTTCAATTCCTCATCCTCATCCTCATCTTCCGAGACCAAATGTGCTTGTTTTTGGGGCCCTCTGTCACCTCTCCTTAAACCCCCACCACCTCTTCCATTTTCACCTCTCCTTAAACCCCCACCACCTCTTCCATTTTCACCTCTCCTTAAACCCCCACCACCTCTTCCATTTGCACCTCTCCTTAAACCCCCACCACCTCTTTCATTTTCACCTCTCCTCAAACCCCCACCACCTCTTTCATTTTCACCTCTCCTCAAACCCCCAAAACCTCCTCGGTCACCCCTATACCCCGAATCAAAATCTCTCCTAGAACCCAAATCCGAATCTCTCCCACCTCTCTTCGACAATGTCGAATTCCCACCTCTAAAACTGCGAATTTGCTTTCGAGAATGCATTTCATCGTCGTCATCATCATCCTCTATACCTGATTCACTCTCATATCGCGTTCTGGCAACCGAGTTAGGCCCATTCTTCCTCGAACTCCTAGAAAATGACTCAGCTGAGCTCCGACCTCTTCTCCTGTTAAAATCACCGAACTCGTCAGATTCAATCTCTCTCGTCCTCTTCATTGAATCTCTACCACTTCTACCTGTACCGCGCTCTCCCTCCGAGTCATCGTCGTTAAAGCGAGTACGAAACGAGTCATCCTTCAACCCGCTGACCCAGTCACTGAGTTCAGCCTCGTCCTCCATGAGACTCTTCGAAACCTTAACCTCTCCTCTGAATCCGGATGTGGAACTTGGTCTTGGTCGGGATGAGCGAGTCGAGAGCCTCCGGGGACCGAAGTGGTGACTCGGCGGCGGAGCAAGCCCTAGGTATTTAAGCTTAAATGGGAAAACCCGACCGAAAATGGGCAATGTCCGAGAATATTGGTTGGCGGGTTTGAGGTTCATGGATTGGAAACGAGACACCGGAAGACAAGGATTGAGGAAACGGAATGGTGGGAGGATTTTCACAGGCATGGCAGAGTCACCAGTGCCGGATTTTCCCGTTTTCCGGTTGGCTTATATGGTGAATGTGACCAGAGTTGAAGGTTTGCCGGAGGCTTTGGTGAGGGAATGGAGTAGAGAGGATAGGGTTTAGGGTTTAAGGTAGTCGTGTGACTGCCACGGCCACGGAGAGGGTTTAAGGGGAAAGAGGAAAAGTGATATAATGCACATGGAACGACGTCGTATTTATCTTTTCAGAAAGACATCTTAAAAGCCTCATTTGATGGGTTGTGTAGTCAAAAGAAGTTGGATTTGAGCCTAAGCCCTCTTGAATGGTGGGTCTATGGGCCAGGTGTTGGCCCAAAGGTCCATCAAACAAGTCGAATTACTCAAATCCAATCCAATGTTCCCTTCCTCTCCCATGTGAGGATTTGAGTGATTGATGAATAATGTTGTACAAAATCAAATGATTTTGTCTAAATGTTTTATCTCACTAAATTTACAATACAAATATTCTTAATTTTATAATATATATATATATATATATATATATAAGGTATAAAATTATCAATTCAATTTTTCAATCATTTTTCTTTAACATTATTCATCTTATGCTAAGAACAATGGTTTGTAAAAGTTAAAAAAAATATTTCCAAAGTTTCTTACTTGATTTGGAGATCTCTTCTTGATTGGTTGATTTGGAAAATATACAAATAAAGGTTCCCATCTTTGGGATGGTTAATATGTTTAGAGATTAATTTCTTATTTTCGATTTGCCTTTAATCCATGTTAGTGGTAGAAGAAAAAATGAAAAAGATAAGGAAGAAAATATAAATTTTTTATTTTCTTTGGTTGTCCATGAAAAATTGATGGAAAAAAAAATTATTAAAGAATTTATTTTCCTTTGTTTGGTTCAAGGAAGGAAAAACAAAGTTAATGTTAAAATAAATAAATAAATAATATAGAACTTTATTCAAAAACTCATGAACCTCAAAATTTATTTTAAAAACAAAAATGGAATAACTATGAAAGTATAAAATTTAATTTTAGTAATGGTATAAAATAGATTCTATAAGAGAATGATTAATTAGGAAAAAAGAAAAAAAAGGAGGATACTTGAGAGGAGACCTTTATAAGAGAAGAGCGAGGAGAAGACCCCTATTCTTTTCCTTCTTCCACAATATTGGAGACAAAAGTAAAAGAAGAAAAAAGAGAGAGGTCAGAGCTTACATGACAAAAACCTAACGATGATTGTAGGGGATAACATCATCACGGGTTAATAGTAAGTAAAGCAACGAAATTGAAATAATTGTGATAATAATTGTTATTCCTATGTACTCTCCTTTCTAAGTAAAAAGAGAAAAAGAGAAAGGTCAGAACTTACATAACAGAAACCTAACGGTGATTGTAGTGGATAACATCATCACAGGTTAATGGTGAGTAAAGTAATAAAATTAAGATGATTGTGATAATAATTGTTATTCCTATGTACTCTCGTTTCTAAGTAAAAAGAGAAAAAGAGGGAGGTCAGATCTTATATGACAGAAACCTAACGGTGATTGTAGTGGACAATGTTATTACGGGTTAACGGTGAGTAAAGTAACAAAATTGAGATGATTGTGATAATAATTGTTATTCCTATATACTCTCGCTTCTAGCTCCTAGAGAAAGAGAAAGAGTGTGTGTAAGAAAGAGATTGATTTGTTAAGAGTGGATGGAGAAAAATACCCAATAAAGAAATAGTATCAAACTAATAATTATGGAAGTTACTATTGATTAAGTTGAAAGAGACATTTAGCATTTCAAACAACACAACTTCCAAGAGATGTTTACTAATATGACATGAGATTGCAATTTAATAATATGAATTATCATAATCAAATTAACCAGTACAATAATTTATCACTTCTCTCATAAGTATATAGGGACAATGTCTGAGCTAGACTGTGAACCTAGCATTTACCATTGATGTTTGAAAAAGTTGTAATGTAGAGCATTCTTCCACCTCAATAAGAAAATTAAGTCCTTTCAGCTTTAATACAAGACTATGAACCTAGCATGGTTCTAGTTCTCAAGTGGCATCAAAAACCAAAGGTCACCATTTGGTTCATATTTAGTTAGTCAAGACTACTTTCAATCTATATTTGTTATAAATTGATCAACTAAGATTGAATCTAATTAAACTATGATCGATGCAAATGCATGAGTCGTTTCACATCCACATGTATATATACTTTTCTATATATTAAGGCGTTTCCAAGGGGAAGGAGTTCCCTCCTTGAATACTTTTAGTCTCATAAACTCAAAAAATAATGAATTATACATCAAGTTCTATAATTTTTTTTTTCATCCTATGCTATACCATTTTTTTTATTGCTCTTTTGTTTTATTTTCTTCAATAATTTTTTTTTTATCTTTTTCTATAATATCTAAACATAAAAAGAATTTTTTCTTCCTTAATACTTTTTAAAACTAAACATGAACATATAGCATGGCCACCAAAAATTCTTGAGCTTACAGCTCCATTGAAAGCACAACTTCAGGCCCCAGAAACAAGTCAATTTTCCAGACGAATGAGCCATACATCACAGAGAAATAAAATGATTCCCATGAAAAAAAAAATACAGAATAATTAGTAGTTCAGAAACAAAGCAGCAGTCCTTGAAGAAATTATAACCAAGTCCTGTATGGGGAGAAAAATGGAGGCCACCCCTCAAAAAACAAAAGGCCCTGTACCTTTCCCTCTCCCCCATTTTCTCTATTCTTTCTTTCCTTTTCATGATTCTGTAAATACTCAAAAGTCTAAAGTTAAAGTTTTTGTTCAGTTTTCATCTCCCAAGTTCCCCAAAGTTTCAGTCTACTAGTGACCACAGAAAAAAATGTGTCACCATTAGAACATGGAGGGACAATGTCCCCTACTTCCCCAAAGTTCTGAAAAAGAGAAGGTTAAAATTACTGAACTACTTCTGTATTAGCTCATGTCCACCAGCCCTACAGGCAGCTCTAACCTATATCCTTTCTGGACTAAGTTGAAACTCATGAATTTCCCAGCGAAGAGTTGGTGCTCCACCTTGCAAGATTTTGAAGGAACTGCATCACCTCCTTGGTGTCGCGCAGCGAGTGGGAAGCCTTTGTCTCTTTGGGGACGGACGAAACAATAATCGGGTACCCCTCTCCTCGAGTTGTTATCATCTGGAAGCATTGATATTGGAAGAATATAAAAAATGAATCCTGAAGAACAGCAGATCAAGAAATTAGGAAATAATTGTTGATTCTATACCTTAAATGCATCTTCATCAGTACGGTCATCCCCTAAGTATATAGGGACAACATCTGAGCTATCAAAACCAAGCGTATCGAGAAGATACTCAAGGGCATGACCCTTGTCCCATTCTATAAGAGGGCGAACCTCAAGGACCTGTTCAAAAAACCTCTGAAAATCAGAAAAAAAATAAAATAAAATAAATTTTCTGATAGCTAGCTTAGAATTTTGTCACATTGGAAATGGCTGATCATTACTAAACCTTTTTCCCCCTAGTAACCCGAAAATCTGGATAATCTTCCAGCACAGATTCTACCACTTCTTTAAGGGCGTTGGTGTCCTGATCAAGTTTAACACATATGAATGGATACTGTTTGACAAAGCTTAAATTCAAGTCTATGAGTCACACATCCACCAAGGGTAGCATACCGGTCTAATTACCTTTTGATGGACGCATCGGAAATGAACCGACACGCAGAACTTGTTGTCCTCAACCCTCGAGCCTTTTATGTTCTTGGTTCGTGTAGTCAGCAGCCTGAAAATCTGCCAAAAAAAAAAATTGAAAACACACAAAAGCATTGTAGGGTCTCTTTTAATAATGCCACATAGGGGAATGTTCTTACCCCTTCAACTTTAGGTAAGAAGTCTGCAGCAGGTTGGAAGAGGACAATCTCATTGCCCTACAAAGAAATGAAACTTATTATCAGCATATCAAACATAAGAAAACATTTTTCGAAAGTACTTTGTTTCCGAAAATTGTATTAATTCAAGGGTTTCGCATGTCAATAAGAGTTAAATGTAAGTAAAGATCAATCTGACCTTTTCATCGACAACCCTGCGATGGTGTTCTTGACCTCCAAACCTATTCGAGCATACTGGAGAGATGATGTCCATTCCATGGCTTCCTGCATAGTAAATATCGTCCAATTTGACAAAGTCCTGAACCTAGAATTGAGAGAAACAGTATAATACAAACAACAGAAGTACAAAACAATGTTAATATGCTTAAGCAAATGCATTAAGTTTATGAATATAACATGACTTTTCCATCAATTAATCATGTGTTATTTACCTTCTCCCGACGCCTTCCACTGATGATGGCGGTAGGGTAACATTCAGCCACTTCACGAACCGCTGATCGCATCTGCAATTCATTTCAAATATCTCCATAAGTAGGGCTGCAGCTGTTGGCTAATGTTGAAAAGCATAACCCTAAAAATTTTCTATACTTGAATTATAATGGAGCAATGATCTAAATAGTTAGAGGAAACCAAATTCTAGCTTAACATGATTGTTATCGTGATGATATGCAAATTTTTGTATTAAAGGTACCGTTTCAGTCATGAAAGCCTTGTCAGGATCCTCTACAATGTCTGAGAGAGTCCCATCATAATCGAGAAACACAACAATTTTCTTATTCTGTATTGCACTCATCATCTGCTCAAATTCATCCAATGCAGAAGGGTGCTCCATCTGCTCATGAGCCACCAAAGAATAAGCCAATCTCATCATGATGGTATAACAAAATGTAAGATAGGAAATGGCCAGACACAACTAAACTTATTACAATTAGTAGAATGTGTAGAAGATGGTTTTAGTAGACGATGATCGCATGAGAAATCGTAGATAATATCTATAACAAAACCTTAACCCCTAAGTAATGTTTAATTCTAAGAAAGTATTAAAGAAATAAAAAAAATACTAAGAAAAATTATTCTGTCGTATTTTGTTTTATTATGAAAATGAGTAAAGGAAGTCAAATTTAGACAAATATTAAGTACTACTTGAGGTAGGCATAAATGATGATGGGGAGCTTACAATCCAAGAGCTGTATGAATCCCAAATCGCATCCTCCCTCTCATCAAACTTTGTTTTTGGGATGGGTTCCATGTCCATGTCCAGAGTTTGTGATGGTAGGTGTACAAACCCCATTGAGATAGATCCCTCAAGAGTTGGATTTGTTCCTCTTGGAATGGTATGTAGCCTGCAAGGTCAAGTGCTCAATTTGTCACCATAGAGTCATGTTAATTAATTAAACTATCTAATATCGTATGAGCATTAATATCAATCTATATTCAATTTAATCATAGTCACGTACCCCATTAATAAAACAGTCACAAATTGACTAAATACCGGTTATTTTGATTAGGCAATATGTCAAATTGTTAATCTAGTTGGTCAAACCCTAGCCTTGTTAATTGACATATTTGATACTAATAGTTGACAGTTGAGTAGCATTATCTGAATCATGCAAAAGGTTCATAAAATCATAGCTTAAAGCATGGCTTTTCGGTACTGATAGCAACTTAAAATACTTTTCTTCATGGGAGCCAAAAAGAAGGTACATAGAACCTTATCCTCCAACCAAAAGAAAGAACATCATCTTATCTAAGACTATGTGCAAGTTGCAATCAAGAAACTCACATTATAAAGGTGGAGGACTAAGAAACAAAGACAACAAGCCTTAGGCCTCATTCAAGCCACACATTTATGATCTTCCCTAAATCAAACAACACACAAATTAAAAGACGTGTAGTACGTGTCCGAGTTATCATTTTCTAGCTAAGAACAAAGCCTTTAGCATCAAACTAGGAATGGATTCAATACATTGAAAAAAGTTAACCATATGGCGACATAGAATACTGTATATGAGCCAACACGAAACATTATTTTCTTCAACGTAATGAAAGATTCAACAAAAATGAAAAGGATCGATGTGATCTATCATAAAAATAAACTAGTTTTATGTTAGGGTTTAGTGCTTAAAAAATGAGATTTGAAACTTTGTTTTTGAAAATCTATATCAGTCATAACCTTCTAATGTTTGTTAGCTCGAAGGGTATAGTAAATATTATGTGAACAATACAATACGATGTAGTTAGCATCTATTTATAGCTTCAAACCAAGTATAATGCGCATTATTGTTAGCTAACGACGGATAATATATGTTTTTTTCAATTTCTTTATGTACGTAAGAGAGATCTTGCTCCAATTAATTAGATATAAATAGGAGAAATTTTATCTTGTCACCATAAAAAATCCTTCTTATAACATACCTTGATAATGATATTTTTAGGAATTACCATTTCTAAAGTCGTTTTCTATTTAGAAAACAAAAAAAAAGGAAAAACTATATTTTTATCCAACTACTTTTTGACTATCAAAAAGAATAAAGCTTTTAGTTTTGAATTAGTGATCCATAACTAAAGAAGCTAAAGAAAAGGACAATATTAGGGTCAATGAATTATACGATGAAATGACATCAACAAATGCTAACAATATTACTTTCATAAAACATTGGATACCGTACTAATACAAACAAAGCGAGATAATGATAGAAGCCATAATGAAGAAAGCTAATCAATGATTAATAATTAATCTCAAATCTATTAACTTAACAAAAAATAATTATCAATTATATTTCATGGCTCAAATTGTCTTTTTCTAAATTTGAAATAAAAAGTGCTTTTCATATATAAAAAAATAAAGCATCGTAAAGAAACGTACACCAAAGAAGCTTAATTATAAGGGAAATCGAAAACCTCAAAAAATATATAAATAAAAATAGAAATAAAGAAAACGGAAATCCTCTTGCAATGACTCTAGCACCCTTTCCCAGGAAGGCAGCAAAACCGTTGAAACTCATTCCATGGCAATGGTATTATTGTCTTCTTCTAATTAGAGGTGCCACGTCATCATGTTTGCTAACATGCACCGTGAAGAAAAAAATAATGCATTCGAATTATTATTAAAAAAATCCTAATAATTCACCTACTCACATCAAGTAGGAGGCGGAACCCAGCAAATTTTATGAAGAAGATTGCACTGAAAATTTTGTAAAATAGTTTTAAAAAACGTAAATAAATAATCAAACAGAATCAGATATTTAGATTCTCAAGATTCAGCTCCGTTGAGTTCACGAATCACGATCACCGGAAAATTTATTCATTTCCAGCAATCCTGCCACCACGGCTCATGTTAGCAAAATCTCACCGAGAAAATTAAGGAAAAAATTTTCTCTCTCTTGCTCACCCGATCATCAATGGTCTGTCGCGGTCGTCGTCGAAGTCTCTGCATGACGACCGGAGAATAAAAAAGCATGCAGAGCGGAGCCAAACAAGGACCAAAACCCACCAAGAAAGAACCAACCCATGACATTTTCCAGGAAAAAAACCATCTCAGAATATAAATATTCCAGCAAAAATTGAAGTGAAACGAGAAATGGGTGATCGGAAAACCGAATTCTGAAAATGGGTTTCGATAAAAAATAAAAATGAAAACAGTGGGTTTACAAGAGTTGGCGGAGATCACAGAAATAACACAAAGAGAAATGATTTCATACGCAAATGCATATACATAAATGGATATAGATGTTTGTATGTGTATATAAAAGGAGGAATTGTAGGGAAGAAAAACGTACCAATACGCAGAAAAGGCTTTGGCTTCAATGGAAAAAATGGAGCTTTTTCAAAAGCTATGGAGAGATGGAGAAAAGAAGTGGAAATGAAGAAGAAGAGGGTTTATTTAAAGAGCTGGTAAGAGATTGATTATGGAAAACTCGAAATTCACGGCCTGGATTTTCCATATTTACAAATCAGTAATCCATGTTACCCCTAAACTTTGGGTATTTATGAAATGGTAAGAGGTTTTAACCTTCCCCAAAATTTACCTTATTTGCCAAAATGACACCTATGTCTCTTATTTTTAATTTTAAAAATTAATTTAATAATTTTTTTATTATTATTATAATTCAGCTTTAAAAGGCCAAAAAAAAAAAACATGATTTCATTATGATTATTTTAAGAATCTGATTAGATTTTAGGGTTTATGCAAAGGGTTGATGGAATTTATGACTTGTCTTATATATATAGATATTAGAAAAATTAGAAAAAATAATAATAAAATATTAATATTTTTAGAAAACGTATAATGCTTGATTTATTTTGTTAAAAATATTTCTAACTTTGAGTAAATAGTTTTAGGGCCTAAATTGCTTTGATACGAAGTTGGTGGCGTTCATGACTAATTTGGCAAGTTTATAATGGAAAATGTAATAAATACAATAAAATGACAATTTTTGTGGAAAATGTGGGAAGCTTTTCAAGGGGAATATTTATTTCTAGAATGGTTGTTTCATTAAAAAAAAAAGTAGGGTATTAAAAAAAGTTTTGGATGTATTTAATTAATTATATAATTAAAATAATTGAAAAGGTTTTGTAATAATTGCCCTCCATTGAAAAAGACAATGAACCAATGGGAAAGCCATGGATTTATAAGTCACTATTGTAAAGCACTTTAAAAATATATTTATCATTTAAAAGGATGCCTCAAAATTCAAAATATTTGAAATTTAAAGGAATTTGTACATATTTATTTTTGGAAATCAAAATAATTTTTAATAAAAATAATTTTAATATATATATATATATATATATATATAAGGAAAATTCAATTAATAATGATTCATAGTTGGTCTAGAGTTTTTCTTTAAAAGGAATTACATGTATATTTTGGTTTTCCAAATATAACAAAGAAATTATTTCTTTCCTATTTTATATAATTAGTAGAATATTTTGTTAGGCAGGTCTACTGGCGTTTAGTGTAAAAATAATAAAATATGTTAATTTCATGACCAATAATTTTTGATAAAAAGTTTTGTTTTCACATATTTAACTAAAGAAGCCAACGATCATAATTCAACGAATATCATCCTTTAATAGATTTCAATGGTTGAAAACTAGGACTCTAAATGAAGTCATAAATTATTTAATATAAATCGATGTATTCAATCAATTATTGAAAATTAATGGTATATATGCAGCTTTAAAGGTCAATGACTTCATAAAAACTATCAAAACTAGTTTAAAATGATACGGTATCGGAAATTTTTTCTAATCCATTGAACAATTATAAGTATTTAACTATAATGTATAATTGATTAATTCTAATAATAGATATAAAATACAACCACTAATAAACTCGATTAAAACGTTCTTTTTCATTTTTTATTTATACACTTTTTATAAGATATTAAAATACTTTTTATTTAAGTTTTGCAGTTTGAACCTTTCAATTGAACCACATGGGAGAAAATAGTGATTTTCTAAGGGTCACCAAAGAGATATGGTGATATTTAAGTGGCTAAAAAATAAATACTAAATAACCTTAAGTTTCTAGAAACTCGGCAGCAACCGTTAACAGGTAAGTCGGCTGACCGCAGAAACCGTTTTTGTCCAGCCGATCATGCCGACTGTCAACCACTACTGGCGGGTCCTGTCGGCCCAAATTTAGGTGGGCCGGAGCAAAGGCCTAGGCCCACCTCAATGGCAACCCAAAATAATTATCTACCAATTAATTTACAATCATGTAAATTTTACTCCATGAATTAAATTGTTATGATGAATCTGATTTCACTTCTACTTTCAAATTTTTATTTTAAAATAAAAAAATGAAAAAAAAAAGTCGCCTTTAATAACCTATTTTTGCCTTTTATTTTTAAAATTTGATTGGAGAAATAAAAAATAAATAAAAGTATCATTTTTTATTCCCAAATTTTAAAAAATAAATAAAAATTAAGTGAAGAATTAATAATTGGGATTCAATCTCTAACTTTTTTTTTTTTTTTCTATCAAAGGAGCAACAAGAATGCCACCTAAAAAATAATTTCCAAAAACTATCAAACAATTCATTGAAAATTCCAGCTAAAAAAATGATTTTGAAATTTTTTTGTTTTTAGTATAAAAAATAAAACTAAAATTAATAAAAGTGTTTAATACTTATAAAAGGTTAAAATACAATTGAAAACAAAGTTGGAATTTTATTTGAACAACCCACAATTTTTTTTAATTTTCAAAATAGGAAAAGGACATTTAAAATTACCTTAATACCCTTCCATCCCATCTTCTTCATTGTTTCAAATTCAAAAATAAAAGAAAAAAGAAACAAGACAGCATATATAAAATATCAAGTTCACATTTCTCAAATAGAAAAAAAAAATATAAGTAAAACAATAACCAAATATAACATTAATAGCATATTTAGTCATTGTTTTTAAAAGCAGTTTGAAAACAATTTTTGAAAATGTTTTATAGAATAAAAATTTATTTAAAAACCTAATGTATTTTTAAATATGTTTTAAAAATAATTTTTTATGATCAATATTTTATTTTTAATCATTTTATATGTTTATATAATTATTTTTAAAAATAATTTTTAAAAATAAGTGAAAATAACTTAAAATAATTAAAAGATGTTATTAGAAAACAGTCTGTTTTTTATTTGTAGGAAAAAAAAATTATATTATTAAACATATTTTCTTATTTTTTATTTTGGAAAACAAAAAACTATTATAGAATACAATTACCAAACACACCCTAATATTTTTTTTAAATGATTAACATACTAAATATATTAATACATATTAATGAACTCCACAATAGCATTTTCCTTTATTTATTTATGTTTATTTTTATACTATTATCCTTTTAATGAATGGCCATAAGGCCCATAACATGAGTTGTTTGGATCTCCAACACCAAAATTATTGGTTCCAACAAAAGGGGGTCCCCAACACTAGAAAGCAAAAGCCATGCAATTTATTTAGTTCCTTAGAGAAAAAGCCAATTGTGGCTCTTCAAAAGTGTGGTAGCCGACCATTGCTATTGGGTTTCCAAGTGGCCAATGAGAACTTTTCCAAACACCCCCCCACAATCTCCTTCCAACATTTTCCTCAATAAAATTATAGACTCCAAGCCAATTTTTTTAACCCAATGCATAATCATTTAGTGCTCAAACCCCCTTTTTTGCTCCCTAATCTTTATTAAACTAATCGCCTCCCCTTTAATCTATCAACCTTTCCATGTGGTGGCTTCTTAGGATCACACATGGTCGATTTTCGACACCAATAATGAGATCGTTTAGGGAATAAGTGGAATGTTAATGGCTTCTTGGGCCCTATCTTGCTTTTTGATTGTGAATGTGATTAGAATAATAAAAAGTCGTTATCCATTAAGGGTTTAGAGGAATTAAGTGTCTTTAGTTTAGTGGCATAGATGGAAATGGTACAATCATTGATACTCCCATGCACTTATCTTATAGTTTTAAAGGTTTGTTTTTAGGAGGCGATGGTTATTTTTTTAGTGATTTTTAGTGGAATGCCACTTGAATTCCGGTATGTATTCGTGTTTGCTTTATTGCAACCCAAAAGCTACTCTTAAAGTATAAGACACTCAAAATGCAAAAGTGATTTTTTTTTTTAATTAAAGGCCGGTAAAAAAAACACGTATGAACGAGATTTTAAAAGTTAATACAAAAATATATGGGTTACTGACAGAAGTCAAATTTGTCCATGTACAATGGAACTCTTGAACGATGATTTATATAGGTCTTTCAAATTAGATTTGTTTTAACACACGATGATTGTAATGTTTTAGATAAAATTATCTTATTTATGATGTTTTATATCATATTGTTATACTTTTTTTTTATTAAATTATTTGATTTATATTTGTCACTTAATATAAATATAAGGTTATTGGTTTTCATTTTTCTAAAAAATATAGGAGTCCAATTTTGGCTCCAAATGGAATAAACTTAATCAAACGAAAAATCATACTAAGAGTTCGTTGAATAGTGATTTTAGAAAGTATTTATAATATTTTTAATACCTATAAATTTTTATCATTCAAAAATATTAAAATTTTTTTCTAAAATTATTATCAAACATACTCTAAAAATGTGTTTAAGTGATTTTAAAAAGTGTTTTTAGACTTTTTAACGCTTAAAATTTTTTATCTTTCAAGTATTAAAAATATTAAAAACATTTCCTATAATCACTACCAAATACACTCTAAAATGCATTTAATAATTATTATAGGAAGTATTTATAATAATTCTAACATTTGAAATAAAAATCACTGTCAACTCTTTCTAAAATCAAGTCAAACGTTCTCTAAATCAAATTGGGTGTGTTTGGTTCTATAACTACATCGGTTTTGATATTGTTTCAATTTATGAAAATATATGAACTTGATTATGTTTTCGTGGTGAGTCAAAACCAACCTAACACGAAGGATGTGACCCCCCTACCATGAAAATTCAAAGGTTATGTTTTATTAGCAAGCCTAGCCCAACTGGCATTCGAGCCCATGAGAACAAGCTCTAGGCTGCTAATTCGAATCTGACCCAATTGATTCTGCCTGAGAAACAAATCTCCATGGGCTACGCACTGGGGCCATGATTGCTGGCCCCCATAGTCCATTGACAATCGGTAGGTCCTGTTCAGTTAAATAATTGGGCTGGAAATTGTGTCTAAGCTTGGTAACATGTGTTTTGGGCCTGACCTACCTTGGCCCAAAAAAGCCCACTCCAATGAGAACAACCGTTCCATGCCTCGGGTGCATCCATATTTTTTAGCACGGAATCAAAGGTTTGACACCATTTTCAAAAATCAGCTTTTTAGGAATAGTTTTTAAAAGCAAAGCGATTTTTTCAACATATTCTTCATGAACTGAAATATAAAAGTTCTCAAAATATTTTTCATATTTTCAATTATTACTCATTAATTTATTTTTATTTTTTAAAAAAAAAAACCTATTTTCAATCAACAAACAAATAGAGTCTCTTTATGACACTATCTTTAAAAACCCGAAAATTATATCAAACTTTAAGATCGACCCACACGACACAAGTCAACCCAACAACTCGAACTTAGAGGTCGAGAACATGAGACCCATGACCAAGACTTTGGGCCCTAACAATGTGACTAATCGAAAGTGGCCTAGCCATTTAACTAAACACCGACCAAAATGGTAATAGAAGTTGCGGAGTGACATAGTCACATCATCCCAACGAATCAGTCTAAGATTTGAAGGTGGCGACTACCCTACATGCGTGTCCAATGGTGGACACAAGGGTCGAGTGGCTCACAGAGATTAAGTCTTGGGAGTATGGACAAATAGATGAAGAGGAGAGGTGAAGAAGATGATATGATGCCATGTGGTCCTTCCAATAATTCCCCCTTATGGCTTTGGCCTACACCTTGGCCCCTCCCAAAGGTGCAGACCAGTTCATCAAAGTAACTTGTTTTGAATTTTGTTCCATACTAAGGAGTTGGATTTAGACGTTTAATCCAATGGGCTGCACTGCCTGCACAATACTCTACGTCCAAGTCCATGCTAACCCTCGTGACGTGGCGGCATTCCATTGGAGGAGTTGTTTTGCCCTTTTGACCTTTTTGACTTTTTTCGTTTTGGCCAATGTTCGACTGCCACGTCGATCGAGTAGGGAATTATTGTGGTGGGGGCCACAGTGGATTTTGCTCTTTGGGGACCAACAAAAGGTAGCCTTAAATGAGCTTTTGGAGGGCTTGGGGAAACCATAAGACCATGAATTGACCAGAGGAGGTCGATCATTGGTGATGAATTTGGTGTTGGATCAATCTGAACCGTTCATTTGGCGGACCCTGTTTTGCATAAAAGGTTGTGATATTTTGAGTCCTTTCATTTTCAAAAATTGAATTTTCCTTTTTTAATTAATTTAAAAATGAAATAGTCGACTCCAATATATTTTTGTCTTTAGTTTATAATTAAATGGTTATATATTTACTTATTTTATTATGAGTGTGTTTGACAGTAATTTTAAAAAGTGTTTTTAATTTTTTTAACTCTTTAATAATAAAAATTTGTAAATATTAGAAATATTAAAAATATTTTTTAAAATTATTATTAAATAAGTTTTAAGACTTTTATAAAATTTAAATAATTAGAGCATTTTTAAAAGCAATTTTTTAGTTTAAAAAAATGTTTCACAAACTTTTAATAGAAAATAATTTTTTTTTTAGGATAAATGTTTTAAAAAATAATTTGAATTTCAATTGATTTTTTATAGTATCGTGAGTAAAAAAGGAAAAAATAAAAATAAAAATACTTTAAATATTTCTTTTTATAGTGCACATACTACCTTTTATGGATGTAAGCCTAAAAAAATTATTTTTCATATTTAAACTTCAAATAAAATTCTATTTTTAAAAAAATAATTAAAGATTGTTTTTAAATTTATTTCTTAAGAATTACTTTTAAAACCTTACCAAACAAACCCTATTTTTTATGAATTTAAATTTCCATGTCATTATTTTTTAATTTCCAACACAATTTCATATCATTTTTTCACCTAATAAATCAAAAGAATTTTATTTATTTTATTTTATCATTTGCTACTTATAGGATCATATTTACTAATATTCATTCTGACCAAATAGATTACCGTGAAAAAAAATTAATTTTTATTAACTATACTAAATTTATGATATATAAAAATTTTTCCAAGAAAAAATCAATTCAAAATATTATAAGTTTATGGTCCGCTTCAAAACCGAAAGCTTTTCTTGATGAAGTCGTAAAAGAGAAGCCTTATTAAAAAAACAATTTTAAAAACATTTTCTAAAAGCAAAAAACAAAAAAAGAAGCTTTCAAACACACCAAAAAAACATTTTCTAAAACACCCACAATATAATAAATATTTAGGAGACACACGGTACACCCGGGTTAATCGGACCATGAAAGGGTCACAGGGTGAAGACAAACTTAGGGCTTGGAATTTTGGAAGTCGTTCCTTTTCAGTATCATTGGCATTTTTTGATTAATTAACGGCTAATTTTTACTCCACGATTCGCCGCTTATCGACTGCCACGTGGCCCCAACCTCCGATTGTGACTTGTCGTTCATCCAAGATGTGATGTGCTCTCATTGGTTGGTGTGACAAATGAACGTCTCACACGTGGCTTACTATGATTGGTTGGTGTTACTTCTTATTTATTTATTTTATAAATCCAAGACCACGTGGGTTGAATTAGTGTCACGTGCGTGTTTGCCTCTTGGCTCGTGATGGCTCACCAGCCAGCTTTCCAATTTTCACAAGAAATCCACCCATTTCTTTAGACTTTGGATCCAAAATTAAATAATTTCTAAATAAAATAATTGCTATTTTATAAAATAATAATAATAATAATAAAAAACTGAAATGATTTCCTTCGTATACTTATATTCAAATTAAATAAATTATATGCTAGAAGGAGAAAATATTTGAATAATCAAAATGGGTCATCCGGTGTATAAGAATAACTTTCCTTTTTTTCTCACTTTCCAAACACCTCCAAAGTCATTCCAACCCCAATTGCGGAGAGAGACCTCCACTAGTTGTGGGGGTGTGGTCCTCCCAATATTTCTACAGTAGAATCCATAACATTTCACAATCAAGGATCTGCTAGACAGGCATTTTAGATTTCCAAGGTGGGCCCTAAACTTTGTAATGTATGGCATCCAAAGTTTTTCACCCTTGATCTTTGGTACCCAGTATCGTAATATTCTTTGGGATGGTATCAAACTATCAATGTCTTCCTCCAATGTCATTTGACGACGCCTAAAAGTAGAAATTAGGATCCAATCCGTGGGTTTTCTTTTAATACTTGCCGTATTCTACACTCTCATCGATAAAACGGGTTTGAGATACAAATCAACTGACGTAAAAGTAAGCAGGCATGTGATAAATCAAATTAATAACTTAAAATGATTTAATAATTTAATTTAAATCATTAGATAAATTAATATATATTTGATAAAATAATTCAATAATATAATAAGTTAAAAATAATTCATATTTATATTTTAACTTTTTATCCTCGTTTATTTTAATTACTATCATGATTTCCTTTAGTACTTCGTAATCTTAATTGTTACTTAGCCTTATTTATTATAATTGTGACTTATAAAGATAAATATGTTAATATAATTAAAACTTTTAAAAGTTAAAAAACCCTTAAAAGAAAAATAGTGTGGAATATTCTCATAATCACTACAATTATTTAAATGTTTTTTTCTTGTGCGGGATTTGGATTGGGTAACCGTCCTAAATCTACCTTATTATCATCCTTCATAAAAATATAATTAAAGTATATATATATATATATGTGACGTATAATTTGTTACTTGGAATAGTATCCAATATTCTTGGCCAAACAAAGGCATCAACAATCCACTATGAAATTCCTACGTAATTTATTTCATGTAGGGGGATCTTTTATATTTAAGAAAATGATTAATATGGATAATTACTTTATTTGAGTTTATATTGGAAATATAAAATATTTGAAAGATTGCGCTTGTGTTACATATTAAAATAATTGAACCTATTTAATAATTAAAATAATTTTATATTTTGTTTCAAATGTAGCGAAAAATATAGAGTGTTGCCAAAAGTGTCAAACCCCTCATTGTCAATTGTTTTTAATAATAATTTTTGAAAACTAATTTATGATGTTTTAGAAAATAAAAGTTTATTTAGAAACCTAAAATATTTTTAACATATTTTTAATATTTAAAAATATGTTTTAAAAATGATTTGCATATCTAACAATCAGACAAATTAGTGAAAACATTCAAAAATAACTAAAAAAAATATTATTTTAAAATATTTTGTGATATTCAAATAAAAAAAAGTTTATAAACACTATATAAGTATAAGTATTTCTTAATCTAATATATATATTTTAAAGTTGTGACACTAGTTTAAAGTGAACAATAAATATTTGAATATACAATTGAATACGAATTGTTAAAAAAAATTCCTTTATTTTTTGTTATGGAAAAAAAAAAATAATTTTGAAAATGGTTGTCAAACAGTATTTTTATTTAATTACGATCTTTTAATATATTAAAATTATTCTTATATTTAATAAAGACCCTTTTAAAATATGATTCCAAATAAAAAATTCAATCACTCAGCACCAAAAACAACTTGTCTCTATTTCTCTTTTGCTAACACAAAAGTGTAATGCCACCCCAAACAACCCCTTGCTCCTCTCCAAAACTACTTTTAAAAATAATTTTTGATTCTTTAGAATATAAAATTATTTTTAAATTCATAAAATAGGTTTCATAGACTTTTGACAAAAAAAATAAACAATCTAATTTGTATCCATCATTTTTAGGATCAAATTTTAATTATTTTTTAGAATTATATTAACAACAATTGAAAATGTATAGAATATTTATAAAAATAAAACCCAAAATATTATTTTTTATATTTGATTTTTTAAATAGAAATTTGTTCAAAAATTATCATTTGAGAATTGTTTTAAAAAAATATTCCCAAGTGGTGACTTACAATCTTGAATTATTTTCTCCCCACTACTCAAAATCATAATTTACAATAAAGTTAATAAATCAAACAATTTAAGAATAAAGTTAGAAATATTAAATCATTTGGGTAGATGCAAGTGTGGAATGTGAATAAAACAATGGCCAACTTGGATTGCATCAAATTCATTATTTGTCATTTTGTTCAGATCCCGTAATTAAAAACTCTTTTATTCTCTTTTTTTATTCTAAATGCTTTAAAAAGGTGCTGATGATGGTGGCGCCGCCGTGGCCACAACCTCTTTCTACCACGGTTAAATTATAGGATATTAATCCTAAATCCTAAGTGGAAAAGCATGAGATGGTGGTTACGGAATCCCAAAGAATTATTAAAAAAATATGAAAATTATTCGAGTTTTGAATATAGGATTTTAGTTAGATTGTTAAATAGATTTACTGACACGTCATATATATATATATATATATATATATCTTATGAAATTAAATTTGAAGATTATCTAAAGTATAAAATTTTCATAGAATAATACCCTACTAATTATATACTTTATTTTTATTATAAAACCAAACATAAAAAAATAAAAAAATATTTTTTAGCATTTTTTATACGTTTTTTAATACGTTCTTGGTAGGCTTGACGTATGGATAAACATGAAAAAAAATCATTTTTTATTTTTTTTTTCTTAATATTCTTTGGGTTTCCTATAAGCACATAAAACGACTATATTTTATTAAAAAATTAATTTATTTTTTCGAGCTATTTATGATACATTTGACAACTATTTTTAATTTAAAATCATAAAAACAAGTTTAATAATCGAAACTATTTTCTATTTTTTGTTAAGAACAAAAAAATCAAGTGCTTTCACATAACATTTTAAGTTGTTTTATGTTATTTTCATTTTTTTAAAGATTATTTTAAAAAATAATTATGTAAACATGTAAATGATTAAAAATAAAACATGCAAATAATTTTTAAAATATTAAAAACATGCTAAAAATATTATAAGTTTTTAAATAAACTTTTATTCTACAACACATTAAAGAAAAATTTTCGATAATTATTATCAAAATTTATTTTTGAATATAATTACCAAATAAATCCTTCATCTCAATAATATATAAAACATAATTTATATATTTTATTAATTTTATATAAAATAAGTAGGGATGATTTCACTCATGTATCTTAAGCTATATATATATATATATATATGTATATAATTAGTATTAATTTAAAATTCTATCAAATAATTTGTAACTTGAGTAAACTTAGAGTATATTTGACAATAATTTTAAAAAATATTTATAATGTTTTTAATACTTGAAAGATAAAAATTTTCAAATATTAAAAAGACTAAAAATACTTTTTAAAATCATTGTGAAACACACTCTTAACAAATAGGAGAGATAAAGAAAATAGTTAACAAAATCTCAAATGTGATAAAATTACTCATCTTTATCACGAGGGATGAAATAATATAAAAATAATTTATTAAATTTAAAATTATTTTTATTATACAATTTCTTTTTATTTATTTGTCCTTACATTTCCCCTTTTGCATTTTGTGGGTACTAGCTTCACTAAAAAAATCTATAGATTTGAGCAAAAACTATTAGGATATATTATAATGTGCGAAAAAAATATCCCAAATGTTATACATAATAAATATTATAATCTTATAAATATTTGTCTTTTCTTTGATTATTTCCAGGAAAATGTGAATTTAATAATGGTAAATTAAACACTATAAATAATAAATATTATAATCTTATAAGTCATTGATTATTTTGAAGAAAAAGTGAATTTAATAATAGTGAATTAAATATTTGTTTTTTAAAAAGGTGACGGTGGTGAATTGGATTTAAAGTACAAGACAAAAGTCTTGTGACTAATAAAGTCGGCTTGAAAGGCTAGAGCCGCAAGCCGATTGAGCCGTGTCTAAAGTATTGCCCATTACTTTTTTGCTATTTCCACGTAATTTTGGGAAATTATTGGCTAATGCTACCCGAACCGGATTGGAAACAGTAAAAGAACGTTCTGGCGTTATCCCCGCTTTTGTCCCATTTTATGCGATTCAATAATCAAGGCCTTGTTTGGAACCGAAAACTCATTCTATTTTCTTATTTCAAATTCGACTTTTTCCTTTTCTAAATGATTTTAAGAAACGCTTCATTTTTATTTTTTGAAAATTTTTATCATTTAAATATTATAAAAATTTGAAACATTTTTTAAAATTATTACCAAACGTATTCTTAATGTTTTGAAGTATTTTTTAAAATAAATATTTTAAAATTAATTTTAAAAATTTAAAAATTTATTTAAAATTTTTTTATATTTAAATTTATATTAAAAATGCTAACTTATTTTATTTCCAAAATAAAAATGGTTTAATCACAAGGATGTATATCTAGAAAAATCTTAAAAAACAAGTATATGCATTCCCACAAAATATCAAAATCATGTGAAATACGATTTGAAAATTTCCAAAAATATTATAAAAAATACTTTTACATTTTTAATTATAATTTTTTTTTATCTGAAAATGGTCTCGTATAAATATGTTATTTTCAATACAATTATAAATTTTACTTTGATAGAAACCAAACTTTAGTGCAAAAGGGCATTTAAGCAATAAAAAAGCTGGCAAAGTAGGCCCTTTGTCAATTTAGAAAAATCATTCTCCGGACACACGACCCAAACATGTCCTTAACCACCTCATTTTCCTTCATTTTCATATTCCGAGAAAATAAAAAGTATAAAGGCAAAAAACAAAGAAGGCGTCTGTTTGGTGAGATTTTTATCTCTCAGTTTCTCTTCAGCTTCTCTCCACTTTGTAACACCAAATCTCACAACGCATAGAGAAAATTTTTCAACCATTTCACTCAAATTTCGCTCGATTCATCCAAATTTTCGTTTCTGATCTCAACTCTAACGCTTCCGAATCGAAATCTCTGTTTTTTTCCTCTTTGGTTTTATGTATGAATCTTCAGATTTCTCGCAAAATATCGCAGAAACCTCAATGCTATACATATAGCTTTCATGCTCATTTGCGGTTCCTTGATTTGTAGCTGTTGTCGATGTTTTGAGCCTCGAATTTGTGTTCTTTTCTAGATTCTCGGAACATGTTGTGCATTTGTTGTTATTATTTATTTTTGAATCCGAAGCTCTGAAGGGCTAGGGTTTTGGAATCCCTCGAAACGAAGCGTGTTTTTGGAGATTTTCGGAAGCACGGTGAAAGGTAAATTATTGTTAATTCTTGTTTTCGCTTGGTGTTTTAATTTTACCCGCCGTTTGTTTGCTGAGAAAACGGAAGAAAATGAAAGGAATTAAAGATTTGGAGTTTGGAAGCCAGTTTTGTTTTTCCGAGAGACGTGCAAGCAAAAACCTTGACTATCTGAGCCTTGAGCGACTATTTAGCTGAGTGGAGTCAATTATTTAGTTTTCAATTTTGAAATGCAAAACAGCGTAAAAACTAATTTATTTATTTTTCTTTCTTTTTTATCCGATTTCTTAGCACCCAATCAACCGAGAAGTTAATTATTTGAATCCTAGACGTTCTTAATTTGTGAACAAAGAAAGCAACACCTTCCACTCAACCGACGCCAGTAGAAATGGTTGCGTTAGTTGAGACAAATTTTCAAAAATTTGTGACGAAAATAGCACAGAGTTTTATATGATATTATATTTTATCTTCCTTACTCTTCTCAGGCAGCAAAAAGTTAGGTAGGCTCTTCAGTCGGTATATCTCATCACGCCCTTTTCTATTAGGAAATATATTTTAATTATATTATAATTTGTTCATGTTTGGCTAATATTTAAAACTAGTGCGAGATATTATCTTGAGACGGTGCTTGTTAATTGGGATATTGGAATGCTAATTATTTAATATATTTGCAACAGTTTATTTGTTAAATTATTGTCTTTCAATGTTGATGAAGCATAGGGTGTGTTGAATTGGTGATTTTTTGTGTAGCATGCAAGAATGATTGATTGGGTATATTAATCGTTTGGTTTATTAGTGTCTGAATTTGTTAAAATTTCTAAATTTGATTTGTTACTTAAAAGGCTATGAAATATTCCTTTCATAAGCTTGAATGTTTTATTCATTATAAAAGTGAATTGGTGATTTTTATGTAGCATGTGAGAGTGATTGATTGGGTATTTTATTCGTTTGGTTTATTAGTGTCTAAATTTGTTAAAATTTCTAAATTCGATTTTTTACTTAAAAAGCCATGAAATATTCCTTTCATAAGCCTGAATGTTTTAATCAGTAGATATTTTAATCGTCTGGTTTATTAGTGTCTGAATTTGTTAAAATTTCTAAAGTTGATTTGTTACTTAAAAAAGCTATGAAATATTCCTTTCATAAGCCTGAGGCTTATTAGTGTGTGAATTTGTCAAAATTTCTAAACTTGATTTGTTACTTAAAAAGCTATGAAATATTCCTTTCATAAGCCTGAATGTTTTCCTCATCTTTTTCATTACCTTTTATAACTTTTATGATGCCAATGGTGCATTAAATTGGGGTGGGGCATTATGTTCTTTTATTATATTTCTCAATTTTTTTAGTATCGAGTTTATGAAAGATTAGGCATGATTTCCATTTAATTATTATCATCAAATATTGTTATGCAACTTGGATTTTGTGCAAATAATTGATTCTTCACCTTGAAATAGTAGTGTTATTTGTGATGAAGGAGATGAATAGTGATAATAATGGTTTTGATAATTGACTTTTATCCGACATGAGTGAGCCTTGTTACTTGGTCTTATTGGGTGAAAAACATTTCATTGGATGAGCTACCCAACATGAATGACCTCACACTCATATGTGTCAATCACAGGATAACCCTTTCTCTTGCATATCACCTTCCCACATTTTGCTATCTTTTATTGCCTTTCATGTTAAAATGCTCTCTCTCTCTCTCTCTCTCCCTATCTACCCATCTATGTACTTTTGAAGCATTTTTGTAATAGATGAAGGAAATATGCATTTCATGCTACAAGTTGTAGGTAAATGGAAAAGGCTTTTAATTGCTTATAATTTTCACTTGGTTTTTCACAAAGAGAATTCAGGTGAGGATTAGCAAAACAAATAATATTGATTTCCTTCAGTCCTGCAAAAGTTTCTAATTAAATGCATGGTTTTTAAAGTTGACTTTTATTTTAGTCTTACAAGTATTTTGTTCTTCTGTGTTTCAATTTTATGATTGATTTTTACTGTGATTTGCTATTTATAATTTTATACTTGCATATTTTGCTTTTCCATGTGCTTCTCCCCTGATGGTGCTATATATATATTCATAATTCATTTATTTCCAGGCGAAAACTGTCTCAACTTTATGAAGTATTAGAGATTTAGATGCAAACTTTTGAACTTAGTGAATCAGACAACCTTAGCTGCAGCTGGGAGATACCTGAGCTAAACAGAGAGATGAGTTCAACTTGCATTCAGATGTAATGAAGACCTTACAGGTTCTGCATTGATATTTTCCAGTCTTTAGTACAAATTTTGCATTTTTATTTCTCACATGATTGAGTTTTAAGGAGTCAGTTACTCATTTAGTCTAGATGCTATCCCTTGATGAATGGACTTAAAACAACTTAGTTGAGTTGGAACATGATCCTCAGACCTCAACATTTTTAGGAATGTCATCAGGCTATAATATTCATATACACACATGATGTGATTAGGAAGATTAGCATTTGTGACCCCTTGGTTAAAAAAGGGAAAAAAAAACCCTCCTAAGATTTGCTTGTTGATCCCAGTCATGGTGCAATTATTTGCATAATTTTTTAAAACCTTTTCTTAAAATGGTTTGTTGATCTGCATTTGTGTTCTTGACCAACACTAAGAAACCTTCCATAGGATTCACAGAGTGCACAGGAAATACAGTCCTCAACCCAAGTTTCACATGAGTCCCAAAGTGACCACCAGAACAACACAGCAGAGGCTCCTGTGGCAGACTCAGGTTCAATATGCATTTCAAGCAATGATAACAGGAAAGTTTCGCGTGAAGATATTGAACTTGTAAGACATTATTTGCTTTCTACTAATGGATTTTTTTTTTTTGTGTTGATCTCCATAAGGGAGCTCAACAAATCTGTTTCTTATGTCGGGCTTAATAATTTTTGCAAAAACTTTCCTCCAGGTCCAGAATTTGATAGAACGGTGCCTACAGTTGTACATGAACAGGGATGAAGTGGTGAAGACCCTCTTGAGTCGTGCAAGGATAGATCCTGGATTTACAACTTTGGGTAGGCATTGGCAGGCCTTTCCATAAAGTCCAAAATCATTAACATCCACATATTTTATCATGTTAATTTGTTAACTATAACGTCCATTTCTTTTAAATCTATGCTCATGTAAGAAGTTCTGTTTGTTATTAAATTAATGGTTCGTCGATCTTTCTTCCTCACTCTTGCTTAGGAAGACGAGCACTTTTCCAACTGGGTGGAGTTGCATTGCATCTGACTGTGATAGGACTCTTCTAATCTTATTGGAGCCTTGTAACTAGTGGCTGGTTTCCCATTATTAGAGTGTTTGGATGAAATTGACCCAAGAGTCAATAAAGTGGAAACTAAATTTGATGTGATAAAAAATATAGATATTGTCTGATGTCTTCTTTGATGTGATGGAAAACTAAATTTGACGTGATAAGAAGTTTATCCTTTGTTTTCTTATAAAGGATAAACTTGTCTTTTGAAAAGCTTAGCTGCCTAATAAATACGATATTTGTTTGTCTAATGCTTCCAAGCAAGCATTGTTTTCTGATGTCCTCTTCTTTCTTTGTTAACTCAGTATGGCAGAAGTTGGAAGAAGAAAATGCTGATTTTTTCAGGGCCTATTACATTAGATTAAAATTGAAGAAACAAATCATTTTGTTTAATCATTTGCTTGAGCATCAGGCTCATCTCACGAATTATCATGTGTCTCCAAAAGTTCCTTTGGCGCCCATACAGAATGGAATCCATCCCATGCCTGGTAAGTATTGACTTTACAATTTTATAGTCATGCAAAAGCTCAAATTACCTACACTATTTCAATGCTTGTGTGAGCACTGTTATATAAACTATTTTCATGATCCATAGCATCATAAAAAAACACTAATTGCTATGTTGACTTTAATTTGAAAATTACTTTGAAAATCTTGATTTTTTAGATAGCCTTAAAATGTGAATAGATAGGTCTTCTTGTGGGCTATCTTGATCAGATGTTTTTTGTAATTTTTGAGCTCTTTGTATACCACCAGTGTACATTGGGTGCACCTCTTATTGTTAGGTGCTGTTCTCTTAATATATTATCTATTTTCCTACAAAAGAAAAGAAAACCATGAACTAAATTTCTTTTTAACATGTACGAAAATTTTTACCAGATGAACAGAAATGATAACAGAACTTCATATTCCCTTTTAGTATCTCTTTGTGGGGTTTTGGAGGTTCAACAGTAACCTCTCTTCCAAAATTCTAACCAAGTTAAAGAAGTAAAAAACATTCTAATACAGTTGGATGCTCTTATAAATTGTTGTCATTTGCATGCTAATATTTTTTTCCAGTTTGTGAGAGATGGTAGGGAGGATGCCTTCATGTCTCATGAGATATGGTGCTCATTAGTCATGCAAGGGAGGGTAGGCAGGATGCTTTCATGTCTCATGAGATAGAGTGCTTATTAGTTATGCAAATTTATGGACTAGACAAGGTAATCTTGATTTATAGATCAGTGATTACGAAATTCAATCTCATTCGGGACCATTTAAAGTGTGTCATGCACTTATGCAGGCCAGCTGGTGGTGATTTTCAAATATGGTGTTGATACTCAACTCAGCCATATTGGTCCTAAAAGTTTGCACATGTTGCCTTCAATTCCAATATGGTTTCATTACTCAAACTCCTTGATACCAGTTCTAAAAGTTTGCACTTGTTTTCCTGCATGCAAAATATCTTTGGTTTGCAGTTATTTTGACAACTTGTTTTGAGGAAAATTTGTAGTATTAGTCCTTTATACTGTTTGATAAGTTAACCTCATGTTCGATGTTACTTTTTGTTTAATTGAATTGTGTATCCTTAAGCCTATGGAATATCAATAAAACCTCTCCTTGACTATGGACGCATTGCTCTTTGATCATATTGTCATAAGTTTCTTATCTATGAAATTTTTGTATTGCTGAACTCTCTTGGTGATGATCACCAATTTAATATGGTTATTAGGCATTTTGGTATCATTTTATGATTTTTATCATTATTATTTAAGACTGCTTGTTTTCGGTGCAGTTAACAACTTACCAATGGGATATCCTGTACTTCAACAACCTCCTATCCCGGCTCCTGGTCAACCTCATATTGATTCCATGGGTTGTGGAATATCCAGCTGTCATGTTGTAAATGGAGTCCCTGCACCAGGCAATTTCCACCCTATGCGGATGAATTCCGGGAACGAGTAAGAAAATTTTCTATCTTGACCTTAGGGTATGTTAATAAGTGCTCCAGTTTTTTGCCCTAACCATTCTGTGTTATAAGATAACTAGTGGTGCATAGAGAGACAAGTTGTGTTGGATGAAAACAAATATGCAGCAGAAATAAACCCATCCTTCACCTTATGCTCTGAGTACCCACTTAATGAACAATATTTTACCCCAAAATCATGAAGGCTTTCCCTTCCCCTTTCCATTTATATTTTTCAGCTGACGTCTATTTTGATTATGTATTTCTATTGATCTATTTATGGACGATAAAAGTGGCAAATTCAGAGTCAATTAAAAAAATTTACACATTAACCATATGATTCCTACTTATTTAGAGGGATGAGAGAGAGATTCCTTATTTATTTAAAAACTTCATAACTTAGAAGTCAAGGATGATCCTAAATCTTCCCAGTTCCACCAATTCCATGCATGAAATACAGAAATAGAGAACTCACAAAAACTCAAATAATAATGGGATGCAACAAAAGATAGAGTTTACTTGGGGTTACCCTTTGGATCTTGAGAATTGGGGATTGAAAGAGGAAAGGCTTGGTAGTCTACCAACTCTCTTGATATACAGATATCTTTGTACTCTAGCATGTGACTAGCATGTGACTGCATTCAATTAACAACTGCATTAATACTGCTAAACAACCATGTTTCCTTTTGTGCTTGTAAATGCCTATGCAAAGGGTAGTGCTCATTTGTATGTCAAAGTTGTAGCAGTCAACAATAGCTCAATGGATAAATTAGTCTTTCTAAGTAATGAATAAAGTCAGCTGGACACTGAAATAATTATGTAAACATGGGATGCATAAATCAGACTGTTTAAGACTCCCTTTCCAGGTGTGACTCATGTTCCTTGGTATTAAACAAGAAGCATGCAGCTTATGGAAAAGATAATCTGATATGATGGTTTTCCATTAGAAATTAGAAAATTGTGATGTTGTACAATAAAAAAAAAAAAAAAAAAAAACTTTCCATGTTATCGTTTGTTAAATGTTATCTTCTTTATAAACTGCATCCTATGGGGACATTGGCTAGTCCATGTTCAAAATGTTGCTAATGGAAAAGTAATCCTGGTTTTTCTTAACATGTTTTATGTTTTGCTTCCTTGAAGTTCTGCTAATGGCATTGTTTTTTTCGTTTTTGAAGTATGGTGAGGAACACCAGCACAGCAGATGTAGCACCTGTTATTCCACCTAGCAGTGCCATGTCATCCATGTCAGAGATGCCTGTTAGTCCTACTTCAGTTGCATCAAGTGGCCATTTCCCCTTCACTGCATCAGATATATCAGGAATGGGAGTAGAGGCATCAGCACTTGAGACAGCATTTACATCTGATGTGGCCAGTTCAGTAGGATTGCAGCTTCCTCCAGATGGTGGGCCTGGGAATTCTAGAGATTCCCTCAGAGCTTTGGCTCCAATTCCATGGAATTTCAGTCTTTCAGATTTAACAGCAGATTTATCAAACTTAGGAGGTAATTTTTAGCTTGTTCTTAATGGAAACTACCATCTGATATTCAGTTACATGCTTGTGCAATGTAAGTTATGTTACTCATTATTAATGTTGCATCATTTTACCCTTGTGTAAAATGATTAGATGTCCATTATATTTTGTGTATGTATATATATTATATGAATCCTTCAAAAAATGTTTAGTAGCACAGTACCAACTTTGCTTTCCCATTGGTGGCAAATTCATTCTTATGGTTTTATTATGACAACAAATAGCTTTGATACTGGTGTGGCATGATAGATTTATGATCCTGATATCCTACATGTGTAGAAACAGTTAATATCTAGAGTCTATTTGATTGGGCTTTCTTTTAGTATAAAAAAATTTTCTGAAGAAAAATCAGGCGTTTAGAGAAATTCAGAAAGCACTTTTATAAAGCTTAAAAATTACTTGTAGCGCTTCTTGGAGAAGCACTTGATGGGTAACTTTCCTAAAAACACTTCTACTTAATCTGTGTATGAGAAGGTATATGGTATATCACTGCTGCTGCATGGATTATTTTGTAATCCATTATGAGCAACCTCATGTTTTGATGATTTGTGGTGAAATCGTTTGCAGATCTAGGAGCTTTGGGAAACTACCCCGGTTCTCCCTTTCTGGGTTCTGATTCAGACATTTTGCTTGATTCTCCGGAGCAAGAGGATATAGGTAATTTGAAATTGCATCTCTGTCCTATTTTCTTTCTCACAATGCAAATTCTCCATCTGGGAAGACACATGATTTTGTATCTAAATGGAATGGTTATAAGCAATTCAAGAGGAGTTTAAAAAAAAAGAAGAAGGGAATTTTGAGACTACAAAATAAAATCTGGTGAACCTCATTGAGTGACTCCGGCCATACTAAGAGTGCATGCTAATTTCTCTTCACGATCTTGATGTGTGGTATTATGGTAATTGCTTTATTTTGTTCCAGTTGAGGAGTTCTTTGTCGATTCTGTCCCAGGGCCGCCAAATGCCCAATCAGATGAGGAGAAGTCCTAGAATAAGGTGATGCCTACCCCTTCTCTGTTTGAATAACTAGACTAGGGTAAGGTTCATGTAAGAGCAAAATCTAGACGGGAAAACTGAACCATTGATCATCTAATTACTGTCAATTCTGGATTCTAGCCATTGACAAATTAGACCATTTGAATATTCATTTAGTTGTCTTTTTATTATCATGTCTACAGGGAGGCTGGTTATCTTATTTTTATCATCATCTTGGTTTTTCATATATTTATTTTATTTTATTTTTTTATGCGTAGTGCCTTCTCTACACAGTGGATGTTAGACATTATTATTCAAAAATCTCAGGCATATTGTAAAGTTCAAACAAATGCTTGCCTTTTTTCAAATTGGTTGGATCATTTCCATTTTATTTCCCCTTTTTGTTATGGTGACATTTTTCTTCTTCTTCATAGATTGCCTAAATAAGAATTAAATATACTCCTTTCTTGATTTCCACCATTTTCCTTTTCCTTCAAACTAGGAGAACAATACAAGCTTGTGGAAATACTATAACAGAAGAGTTCAGAAATAGTGCTCAAGATCTTTTTTGTTTTTGTTTTTGTTTGTTTGTTTGTTTTTTTTTTTTTTGAGAACAGAATAAGTCAATTGTTTCTAAAATAGGCTTTTGAGGACTATTTTGAAAATATGGTGTTTTCCGATAACATGTTTTAATTGGTTTCAATGTTTTAAAAAATAATTGTATAAATGTGGAGTTTTATGGAAAATAAATATTATATATAAAAGTTATTTTTAATAAATATTTAAAACCTCATAAAATAAGGTGTGAATTTTTAGTTTTTAAATAGATTTTTGTTCTAAAAAAATCAGGGAATTTATTTTCAACTATTCTCCATTTTCATGTAACATACGTTTAACAATAAATTTTTTTAATGATCAGTCCTCAACCATTGGTATGAAATAGGGTTGCAACTTGGTTAGATTGGTTGCATTGGTAGTTATTTTGAGTCCAACACAAATTAATAAATGATCAATCTAAATCCAATCGAATTCAATTTGACTTCTAATCCAAGGTGTTCAACAAAAGCCCAATCTAACATACTCGACACAAAGTCAATCAAACATTATTTCTCTCAACTAGGGTTGAGTTTGGGTACTCAACACAGGTTTAATCTAACATCATTTCTCTAATCTTGGGGTGAATTCAAGTTAAATTTGTGTTGGTTAGGTTGTATGATTCAAAATTGATTTATAATATTTCTTTTTAAAAAATTGTGATAACAATAAAATAATAAAAATAATTGTAAATATCTTTTTTAAAAAATGATATACTATAACTAAAAATAATGAATATTATTATATAAGATAATATAGATTATAAATATTATAAAAACATTACATTTGATTTGGATTAATATAGAACTTTCAATTGAATCCAAATTGAGTTTTAGGTAAAAAAAACAATTGTTTAAGCCCATCCAAATATCCAATTCGTTTTAGGTTAGGGGTCAACTCGCCCAAATTTGGACCCCTAGGTTGTGAAAAGCTGCAACTCCATTTGCCTTAAATTTATAAGAGGATTATGGCTTTTATGTCACGAACTTAGTCTTTTTCTAAGCTCGTGCGACACTTAGACAAGTTAAGACACTTGATCTTGCTAAGTCAACCGTACTCCGGATGCTTGGCTTGCTAGGCTAAGATGCACATGACTTGTAAGCTAGTATGCACATGTAGACAACACTTGAAGAATAGAAAGCTTTATTACTTTCAAATGATGCTTTCCAACTGCTTGGAAGCTCGCTTGCTTGGTTAGAAAGTGATTTTGGTGGTGCCTTGGCCAAATGAGACATTTACTTATTTATAGGCACCTTAGGAAGTCCCTAGAACCTTGAAGGATTCCTTGCAAATCAAGAATAATCTAAAAGTTCCTACACTAGTCTATGTATAAGGGTATGTACAAGTTGACTTTGGAAGATTTTATTACATCCCACACTTTTCCAGTGGTCTCCTAGTCAAGTGTAGAGATGTGTGGACATCTCTAGCATTTTCTAGAAGCTTTCACACTCTTCCACCTTATAGCTAAGTGTAGATGGTTCTAGGGGTCTTTAGAAGCTTCTTGCCCCTATATAAGCCCATAGGGGAGGGTCATTTGGAGCATCTTGTGACACTCTCCCCCACCCATGTCGTCGACATCCCCGTCGTTGCCTCAGTTTGAAACCTCTTAATGTGTTTCCAAAACTTTCTCAAGGCATCCACACGTTCCCAGTTTGCTTGCCGCTTAGGTAGTTCTTTCCATCGAACTAGATACTCTATCATAGGAGGGACCCCTTAACTCCTGGTGACCCATTCAGCCAGGATATCCTTCACCTCTTTCTCCCGTGAGGCCTCAGATGGATGTAGGCACCTGCACTTTTGGCGCTTGGAGTGTTGCTTCCTCTTGCCCATCAAGTTCACCTTTCCCTTGGTGACCTAGTTTATGTGTGGGTGGGCTACCTCAGCTCGCTCCCCTTTTGCCTCCTTTACTTGCACCCCTGATAGTAAGGAGGTCTTAAGCGTACTAGGCTTTGGGTTGACTTGGAGGGCACCCAGTAGCTGCATCGAACCCATATGTGCTTCATCTTCTTATTATTTCTCCTCAATCATGGCATCGAGCGCCTTTCTCTTTGGACAATCTCGTGCTCAATGTGGACCATAGTCTAGGAAGCATTTGATTTTAGGCGTAAACTCATTCATTTCCGCCTTACCCCTTCCTTCTCGGACGCTAGGCGTCTTGCCTGATCTCGTTCTAGGAGCATTGTGGCCTTTCGAAACCTTGTTTCTCCCACCTGTGACGTGGCTATCCTCTGAACACTTAATCTTGGAGGAGTCTCCCTTATAATCTATCAAAGACTCCGCTACTGCCATAGCAGTGGCTAAGTCTTGAACACTTCGACGCCTTAATTCTTGCTCGGCCCACCCTTACAAGTTATCCATGAAGTTGAATAGCAACTCATCCTCAGTCATATTAGGAATCTCAAGCATGAGCGAAGAGAACTCCTTGACATAGTCACGAATCGAGCTTGTGTGCTTGAGACGCCTCATGTTTTTCCTAGCTAGGTAGGCTACATCTTTAGGGTAGAATTGCCTTTTGATTTCCCTTTTACAGTCTTCCTGTCTCTATGGTGCAAATGTCTTTCTCTATATCAATGAACCTCCGATGCCACCATAGAGTAGCCGTGTCAGTAAGGTAGAGGGTCACAGTCCTTACCTTATTCGCCTCATCAGTCAGTGCGATAGCCTCGAAGTATCACTCCATATGCCATAAGAAGTTTTCCAACTCCTTGGCATCTTGCTTGCCACTAAACTCTTGTGGCTTCGGCACCTCCACCTTAGATGCCTCCCGTGTGGCCATGACCCGCGCCGAGATAACAACCTTGTAAATGGCCAACTCTTGCCTAACCTCTTGGTCTCGAGACTCCATTCGGGTGGTCAAGGCCTCCATCCTTGACTCCATGCTAGCAAATATGCTCAAGACTTTCTCTTGGAAGGACACAAACTCCTCATATGACATTGGTTGAACTTGAGAGACTAGCATCCCCTCACGAAAGTCTTGGATATGTTCCTTAAGATCCTCTATACCCTTCTCCATGCCTTGCTTGATTAAGTCCAACCCCTCCTGAGTGTTTGCCATAACTAGCTCCACCTTGACTAACTTTGTCTCCATGTTAGCTACGACATCATGAGACTTATCCTTCCTACCCCTGCCTTGTGCAGTAGGCTCTGTCTCCCTTCAACGGGTTTGCTCACTAGTGTCCTTAACGGTGGACCCCGACATGCTTCCTTCACAATGCCCACTTCGCAACCGGGCTCTGATACCAACTTGTCACGGGCCTAGAGTTCCAATGCAGCGACATGACCCATGCGACGACCCCATGGGCAATAATCAAAGGGGCTCAACCTGCACACTATGCATTTCATGCCACTATGCTGATTGGTTTCGTCCTGCCATGGACTCATCAGGGGAATGACTCTAGCTCTCGACCAATTTGTGTAGGAGATGACTAAGCTCCTCTTCATTGTCAAGTCCTTGACTAGCGACAAACTCCCCAAACTTAACTGGGTCGGCCTGCCTGAACTTTGAAGAAGCATTCCAACATCACATACACGTCCTTTCCCTAGAGCAATTCTCATTACATTCAGCTCAAACTAATCAACATATTAGTCTTGATGAGCACTTCGCTACAGTCAAGGACACCAAACAAACAGTCCGTGACATTTGGCTCATTAGATCGGCTTGCATTACCTCAACACTTCATTTTGGTTATGACCACATTGATGGATTCAATAGCAATCCTAGGCCGGTAAGGGAAGATTGAAAAAGCTTTAAGCTATGTCTAGTTTTCAGAAAATTTGTTAGAACAAAAAAAAAAAAAAAAAAAAAAAAAAGAAGATTTAAAGTCAAGAAATTATTGTTATTTTAAATTTATTTCTTTTATTTTATGATCATTTTTTTTTTTAGATTGATTTTTCCTGAATTCTAGTTTGGAGGGCCTTCTTAAAACTGAAAAATCAATGGCCGTGCAATCAGCGGTAGGCTTGATTGATGATACTACATAAAAGACTGCTTGCTCGATTGCACTATATATATGTAGATGAAAGTGACGACTTGGTTGTTTATCGTCATACCAGCTAGAGGGGTCATGATTAATACCAAATAGTTTACAGGTTGCGGAATCATGCATTTGACTTCCACAGATGCTCTCCTCATGGAACCTCATAAAATTGTATTCTAATGTGTTCATCCCGAAGCGACTTACCACAAAAGAGTTGCTCTACTTCCAGAGTCCTGGTATGCCCTGTGAGTGCCCTTCTAGGGGAATCCTGGGTCACAGCTTATGAAAATTTTTGCAGCTCAACCAGTCCAATCTTCACCAGAAAAGTAGAAAGCTGGTATAGCTTTGGAGATGAAGATTGATCCTCTTACAGTGTATGGCGATTCTCAACTGATTGTTAATCAGATCTATGCACTATTTATTAAGTAAGAAAGAGGTCTCTCGAGCCCAGTTTATCTAGATTTTCAATATATGATTTGGTGATGACTGATTTTGTCACGCTTTTGCTTTTCACAGTGGAGATGTCTACAGTTATTCTTATTTTAATTTCTCCTGCAAAATCCATAATATTTGAGTACTAATTTGAAGGAGCATGAGAAAATAAAAATGAAAAAAAAGAAAAATGTACTAAAAATTTGTTACGAAATAAAATCCCTTTCAGGTACATAGGATGGGATTTGAGGGGATTTTTTTTTATAATAAAAATGTTCTTTTTAAAAATATTATTCAAATATAATTATTTAAAAAATAAATACAAAACTACCGGTGACGATATTTTTTTTGTAACTAAATTTCTCTTTTGAAAAGACGAATTCCCTTTTTACATTCATCTCATCTTTTCAAAAGGTGATATCATTCTTTTTTTTTTTTTTAAAGATTGAGTTCACTTTTTTTAGTTTGAATTCATGCTTTGAAGAGGAATTAATTTTTATACTGAACTTATCTTTTAAAAAGATAAATTTTATTTAAAATTAAAAAATATTATAAATTTATTATTATTTTTATGTTTTGCGTTCTAAAAAAATACACTATTCTTATAGAAAACCCGGACTTGAGGTGGCACAAATACATGACATAGGCCCACACCATCCACACAAATCCTAGGGTACAATTAGGAAACGTTTATTTTTGAATTTAATTTTTAAATATAAAATTTTAAAAATTAAAAAAATCAAATTTAACTTTGAAAAATCATTTATAATATATATTTTTTTTAAATTATTTAATAAGTAATTCCATCTATTAAAAAAAAAAACTACCAAACACACTTTAAACGTTTTTCTTTCTAAGAATCACTTCGAAATCGAACTTGTTCCTTATCCGAATGAGCGTCCTCCTCATGGCCCCATGATGGCTGTATCCCTATGAAAAACCAGACAGCTAGATATTTTTTTGAACCCTAGTGCAAGATTGGGTTCATTTTCTTCATTAGATGCGTACAGGCCATTTATAAGCTTTCTTTATCAGATGTGTACAGGTCATGTAAAAGTTTTGTTGTTTTCATGCTAATGCAATACACATCATTTCAAAAAAATTAACAAAAATATCAAAAATAGATTTAAAGTTTATAAATTTTTAATTCTTTTTCACGTCTTTTATATATTAATAGGTTAAAATAAGGTTATATGTGTGATTTTTAATAATCATAATTGTTTTTATATTAATTAAATATTTTTTAAAGATACTATTAAAATAAATATAAAAATATGATACTTTAATCACTATCAGATGCCATGTTTTTTTATCTGTTTTTACAATAAGCTTAATGTGCATTTGATAACGATTTTATAAGTATTTTTAATTTTTTTAATATTTGAAAAATAAACTTTTTTAAGTGTAAAAAAGTTTAAAAATATTTTCTAAAATCACCATCAAACATGCTTAGAGTGTGTTTGACAATAATTTTAAAAAGTGTTTTTAATATTTTTAACTTTTTATTTTTCAAGTACAAAAATAAGAAACTAAAAACACTTCTTAAAATCACTATCAAACACACTCTTAATTTTTTAAAAAATGTATCGTAGACGATAAGACGGTGATAAAAAACTAATTGGTTAGATTTTTCCTAAACTTTTGTTAAAAAGCCCAAGATTTCAATTTTGAGATGTTGAGATGACTTGTGATTGACAATGAAAATTGGGGCATGGAGTTTGAAAGATGAATAAATATTCGAGGACTAAGTACACAAGGCATTCAAGTTCATTGAATTTTGAGTTTCCCTGTAATGGGGTCGTCTCAATTGATAGAAGACTATAAAGAGTTTATGGTTGTGATTGCATATTTCAGCCCTAACGTGTGGAAAAAGGTACTGGTAACCCTAAAAATGCCTCAAAATAATTATCTGCATTCATATTATAATTTTAATTTCTATGTTTTCTTGCAAGGAAAGGGTTCCTTAATATGGATAGGCTCTAAGAGTGTGGAGTCCTCGGACTAAGTTTGTGTTTGGGTCTCGAAAAATATAAAAGAAAAAAAAAATAAATTTTAAATTAATAAATTATATATAGTACTTTAAATTTATTTAACTTATTTTAAATCTTTGATATAAAGACTATATAAATTAAAAATATGTAAGTTTATAATTAATTTTAATTATTTTTTATTTTTTATTATATTTTTCATAACACAATCAAATATATATATAATTTTTTTTTTAGCATTTTCCTTTCGAACATATTCTTAATATATAGTAAAGAAATGTCATATTTTTATATTTATTTTTTAAATAATATTTTTTTTTGAAAATAAAAATTTTAAAAAATCATAGCTATTTCTCGGATCCTTCTAAACACTCCCAACCCGGGGTTAAGTCTCGAAGGCGTACTGGCGTAGACTCACAAAAGAGGAGGTCAAGCCTCGGAGGGTGGGAGGGGCTCAGCCAGTGGACCATGTCAAAAGTTAAAAAAAGGCTTAAAGCTTGATTTTTTTTTTTTCATTAAAAAAAAATGAAAAAAAGAAGAAGAAAATTCACCACCTGCCCAAAGGCTTAAAGGGAAATGTGGAAAGTGGGAACCCTATCTACCCAACACATAATTGGAAAACCCATTAGACAATGAGACAATTAGACAATTAGACAATATGATTAACTTTAATTTTTCTAATTTCTTATCATACGTTCAAATCAAAAGTAGATGTTTTTTTTTTAATCTAAATTATCATCACTAACTTTTTTTTTTTTTTATCTTGTTGGCCCACCCACTTATTTATATTAAAAGGTAGAATTTGAAGATAAAATCATGATTGTTATAAATGTAAAAATAAAAACATTAATTTAGATTTATTTTTTACTATTGTTGAACACAAAATTGATTTCAAATAATTTTTTTTTTAAAGGGACAATTGTATTTTGAACCTAGTTGGCCCCAAAAATTAAGTTTTGGTCCATATAAGTTGACCATTTAAGCAAAAAACCTAAAGAAAATGTGAAAATTGAGAAAAAGGATATGAATTTTTTATCTTTCAAAAAATGACCTGATTATGAAAAAAAAAATGAAAAACATTAATTTAAATTTTATTCATTTTGTAAACCTCAATAAAATTTAATTTAATTAAGTGATTTGGAAAAAAATACACAATTTTTCAAAAAAAAAAATTATTATTATTATTATTTAAAAATCAAACATCTTGGAAAATATATATATATTTAAAATTATGTATGTAAAAAATAACTAAAAATATGTTAAAGTTATTTTTTTTAAATGACATATTTTTAGAATATATTTTTTTTAAAAATTAGTTTTCTAAAAATAATAAATTTTCAGAATAATTATTTAAAAAAAAATTAAGATTAAAAAGTTTGTCAAACATTGTGGTAGAAAATACTCAAAATAGTTTTAAAGAGTATATTGGTCTCTTCATATTTTATATCATTTCTATCAATTATGCAACTTTTATGGACCAAATCTTAATTTGTGAGTCCAATTGGGTCCAAAACACAATTGTTCGTAAAAAAAAGGGTCATTCAATTAAAGTTGAAATGACTCCAATATAAGCTAAAAAATGACTTTCCCAAATGATAATCAATATTGTCTTTAGTCTTTTTGTTAAGTGCAGATTAAGATGTTAATCCATTTCACAGCAATTATAAAAAGTGTTTTTACCTTAAAAGAATGTTTTGAAAAAATATAAAGTATTTGATAAAATTTAGGAAACATTTTTAAAAAATCATTTATAGTGTTCAAAAATCATTTATAATGTTTTATGAAAAAATACTTCATTAAGTAATCTTTTAAAAACACTTTCATTGAAAACGTTTTAAGCATGAAAACTTCCAACTGTATTTTAAAAGTGCATTTGATAGTGTTTTTACTAAACATATTTTTTATGAAAGTATTTTATTCAAAAGTGTTTTTAAGAGCTTTACCTATAAATTATTTATTTAGAAAACACTATAAGTAATTTTTTAATATTATAAATAATTTTTTAAAAACAATTCCTAAGTTTTATCAAACATTCATTTTCTTTTTTCAAAAACATTTTTTGCATTAAAAGTGCTTCCCATATTAAAAGGGTTAAAAATTTTAAATATTAAAAAAATTAAAAATATTTACTAAAATCGTTATCAAGCAGATTATAAAGAATCCGTTTTGATTGTGATTTTTGGAATTGGTTTCAAAAAATTAAAAATCAAATGACTTGGTCAATAATTTACACGTCAAATCAAAATATATATTTAAATATGAAGCTCAACACGCATCATTTTCATTGACGTGAGAATGACCCATTGATATTAGATTTTATCCAATAGAAATTTAATTTTTAAATTTTGTATTTTTTAAAAATACGTGGAAATTAAATTTTATAATATAAAATCTTGAGGTTGTTGGGAACTTGAGATATACATATTAATGATTTTATTTTTCTTATGTTATTTATCTAGAACAGTGACATTTGATCAACCTGTGGATCCCAATGATTGATGATCCCATGCCATGTGGCTTCCGATAATAACCCATGTTTCCCATAATCACGACCGTCCCCGTCATGCAATCCTAAATCAGACTTTCCAAAATCAATCAATCAAACGGCGAACACCACTTTGTGGTGGAGTTGATAGCATGTGATTAAACCGGAAGATGCTTATCTTGTAACATTTTCAGCCTAGGGAATCCTGCTTGCTTTATTAAAGCTTGCCTTACGGAATCTACTTTTCACATAGCCTTAAAAGTATGTTTGGTTGCAATTATTAGAGGCCAAAAATTTTTATTTTAAATTTAATAAGAGTTTTTATTTATTTATACTTGATTAATTTTATTGATAAAATTTATAATTTTAAAAATAATTAAATATAAAAATTAAGAAAATATTACTTATATTAATAATTGTATTTTGATTTATGTGGTAAGTTTTTCTAATATTTAATATATATTTTTTATAATATTAATATTATCTTTTAGAAATTGTGACTTTAATTTCAATTTCACTCCCGAACTAAGCCCGATCATTTTATGGATTAAATTTATTGTATAAGTATAATGGAAATTTAGTTTTTCAATGAGGTTTAAAATTGATTTTTATCTAATTTAATTTTTTCCATTCAAAAAAATTTGAGGCAATTTTTTTTATTTTAAAAATACATCAAATATGATGTCAAAGCAACCATATTTTATTATTAATTTAATTATTTTACTAACTTTACTTGAGGAGAAGAAGCCAAATAATAATAATAATAATAATTTTTTCATATAAGAAAATGAAAATAATTTCCTTTTTGGAATATACATATATATTTTTGTTTTATATTTTAAAAATTAAAAATAATAATATATTTTTTATATAAAATATGTTAACTCTTATATAAAAATTAAAGATTTATCTTGTATATTTTTAAAATTTTTAAAAATTGTGACAGATAAATTTTTTTAATATCTCAAAATTTTAAACGATTTAAAAAATTTATTATCTTTTAAGATAAATTTAGCATTTTATATACAAATTATTACTTTTTTTTTTTTTCAAAAAAAAAATATATCCAAACGAATATAATTAGGCAAGTCCATTGGATTATATTATGATCATTAAAATTGTAAATCTATAATTTAACAATTTAATTCAATTGAATTATATTTTTGTGATGATTATAAATTACATCTAATTATATTTTCCAAAATTTAATTTTTTTTAAAAATTAATTGGCTAAACAATAGAAGTAGAAGTAGTCTTACACTTCAATGGAAAAAGATCAGAAGTCAAGTCAGCTTTCATGGCAGCTTTTATAATTTTTCGGCAAATGCCAAGAAAGAAGAAGAGGGTCCTACAAAGAAAGTCCTATCGAATAGGACCGGGATGCCCACTCTACAATTCATACAATTTCTCGGAGCCTCACCACTCATTCACTCTTCTCTTTAAACGACGTCCTACAACTGCCACTGGAGGCTCTCCACGAAGTTTCTCCGTGTAGTCGCAGTTGTATGACCTTCCATGGAAGATCACCATGCACTGGTACGCCCCCCTTTTATTTCGGCAACTGGGTCTTTTTGTTTTTGAAGTGGTTGTTCAGTTTGGGAACTGAGAAAGTGTGGGAGAAGTGCAGGAACTAAGCTGGAGAAAGCGGAGGTTCTGCTCGAGGGCGTAGTTAAGGTGGGGTTTTGGTTTTCTAGATACCCTTTACGCGCAAGAGACATGTAACTTTTGGAAGCTCTGTTTTGCTTCTGTTTCATTTATTTTTCCTGAGTTTTCTCGGGGACCAAACAGAGAGTTCTGTTGTTTTTGCACCCGATCAATTTTCTACCTTGAGTTTTGTTTTTAAAAGAATTTAAAGAGCTTTATTACTTTCTTTGAGTTTTAGAAGTGATATTTTTAATTGAAAGAAGTGGTTGCAGGCTTCAATTATTGAAAAATAGAATCAAATCATTTTCTTTTTCCTTCCCTGCTTGTTTTTATCCCGGGTTTTCTCAGCAGCTAGACAGAAAATTAAATTTGGTTTTGTTCGTCCATTATTTTATTTTCTACCCAGAGTTTTGTTTTTTGTTTATTTTTTTTTTTTTAAAAATTAAAAAGGCTAAAGAAAGAAATGGTTGCAGGGTTAGTTGAAGTGATATTTTCAATCAAAAGAAGTGGTTACAGGCTTCAATTATTGAAGGAATAGAATCAAGTCATGTTCCTTTTTCCTCTCTGCTTGTTGATATGCCGGGCTTTCTCAGCAGCCAAACAGAAAATTAAATTTGGTTTTGGTCCATTATTATATTTTGCTGACATGAATTGTGCATGAAAACCCAATATCTGCTTTTCTTCTCCTGGGTTTTCTCTGCAACCAAACAGGAAGTTAAATCTTGTTTTCTTCATGCGCTTTTTCCTTTTTCTATCTTCAACTACATATGAAATCTCGGTTGTTTCCTTGAATCGGCCCATGGAAATGGTGGGGGTTTAAAATTTTAGTCTGAATCTTTGACTCTTGTTTTCATTATTACATCAATTGTGGCTGTGGCCAACTCAATATCTTAAAAAATTCTATTTCATATATATATATATATATATATTGAAATTTTACTTTTCTTCTTTAGCAAATTCTTAATAGATTCATACAACAGATGGTTGGTATGTTTCATAAAGGCATTGGCCATTTGGCCTTTTCTCTGACACTTTAAGTTATTCAGATTGACTTTTTGAGTTTTTTCCCATTTTTTTGGTCCACATGGAGCAACAATATTGATTATTATATGAATTGACTGGTTCCTTCTTATTGATTCAAACATGGGATAAAAGGATTACTACCATCGTATGTGTTATTAACATTTGTTATTTTGCTTTCGAACAACCTATTTATAGTCTGCCATTGCATTTAATGTTGAAAGGCCATTTCAACTTGAAGGTGGGTTTTGCAGGGCAATGATCTCAGCACTTTCTAGCAGGATAAAAAAAAATTGCACCTGATTCCCAAGTTGACTCTTTGTGTCGGACAAGAATTGAGCTTAAGTTATGAATTTCAAGCAGAAATTTGTAAGGTTAGTTTGTTGGAGTTTAGGTTCTTGCATCATTCTGTTTTGTAGACTTTGCTTCTACTAATCTGCTCAATTCTCTGAAAAAAATTTCATCTATCCTTTTTGGTTCTGTTCATTCATCTGGTGTTCTGAATAAAATGATGTTTAGTTGGTTATGATCATCTCTTTGGTTTCGGGTTTAAGTAGAGATTTAGAAGGCTGCCGTATGCTTAACATCATCCTGTGTGCTGTTTATTTGTTGGGCATTGTTCTGAACTGATTCTAGAAACGAATTTTGATTGTTCTGTTCAGGTTTCAGGAATGGAGTCCAGCAAGATCCGTGAGTTCTGAGGGGCAATTCCCCCCATACCGGAGAGGAACTAGAGCAACTATAAGTGGAATTCTTGAGAGGATTCAGGAAGGATTTGCAACAGTTTCTGAAAGGATTCAGAGCTGGAGAAAATCACTAAGCCTCCCTTCAAGAACCAGAAAGCCATCAAAAGAATTGAAGAGTCCCAGGAAGAAAATTCTTGACCCCCAGGGTTCGTTTCTTCAGGAGTGGAATAAAGTATTCCTCATCTCTACTGTACTTGCAGTTGCCTTGGATCCATTTTTCTTTTACGTCCCAATTCTTCATCGCGAGGAGACCTGCCTTGATTTGGACACGAAACTGGGGGTCATTGCTTGTGTTCTTCGTTCAATTGTCGACATCTTTTACATTCTTCATATTATCTTTCAGTTCCATACTGGGTTTATCGCCCCTTCTTCTAGAGTATTTGGGAGGGGTGAATTAGTTGAAGCCCCTTCAGCTATAGCGAAAAGATACTTGTCCACCTACTTCATTATCGATATTCTCTCAATCCTTCCCCTCCCACAGGTATGTGGTGGCATTTTCTTGGCCTTTTTAGATCCTCAGCCCTCACATCCATGTAGAAATACATGCTTGTTTGTTTGATTTATATGCCTTGACACAATTCCCTGGTTGTTTTCAATAGAAAAACTCATTCTCTACAATGAAAATATGATTCAATGAAGCCTAGAGGCATGCTTTTGATGCATTTATTTTTTGTTTGTCATGCAATTCAATGGCTTCTGTTTAAATCTCTTCAGTTGGTTATTCTGATCGTCAAAGTGAAAGGACCGGTTTCATTGAATACAAAGGACTTGTTGAAGTCTGTCATTTTCTCCCAGTATGTGCCAAGACTACTCAGGATTTATCCACTATATAAAGAAGTGACGACGACTTCTGGCATTATTACTCAAACCGCATGGGCTGGGGCTGTTTTCAATCTCTGCCTCTATATGCTGGCCAGTCATGTGAGTTTGATTTTGATTGTCTCTAACCTTGACACTACCAAGAAACTAATACCTTGTTGACAGTTTTCTATGATGGAGTTGAATTTCAATTATCATATGGATTTTCTGATTGTTTCATCAATCTGATGCACCAGGTAGTTGGAGCTTTTTGGTACTTGTTTGCAATAGAACGACAAAATACCTGCTGGGCAAAGGGAAGTCGGTCATGTCATTTCAATCCTGTAGGTTTGTACTGTGGAGCAGAAAGTAGACGAAATAATATTACTCCACAGGTTCATGATTGTCTAAATGCAGCTTGTCCTCTTATCGACCCTGATGATATTGTGAATTCAACAACGTTTAACTTTGGAATATTCTTTGATGCTCTTCAATCTCATGTGGTGGAAAGAAAAGATTTCCAAAATAAATTCTTTTACTGCTTTTGGTGGGGTCTGAGAAATCTTAGGTTCGTGCAACTGAATTGCATCACGTTTAACTCTAATGGTTATTCTTCCTTGGAGCTGAATCAATTGTTCTTATTTTTCAGTTCTCTGGGACAGAACCTCAAAACAAGCACTTTCATCGAGGAGATCTTCTTTGCTGTGTTTATCTCCATCTTTGGATTGGTTTTATTTTCACTACTCATTGGAAATATGCAGGTAACTGTTGAATTCTTGTTCTGCATTCTTCACAATTTGAATTTGTATGTCGACAAATGAGATGTTGAGATGGTATGCATGGTCTGCATTGTCATTCAGACCCTTCAACCGACAGCCTGATGGTATAATGGTCTGATGGACTGATGAATTATGGATATCTTATTGGAGAAAATCAGAGTTTTATCCATATTGGTCATGGGTGTTGTTTTGGATGGTCTAACAGTTGGCAACAGAGATACAAAAATGTCCATGACTCCATCCCATATGCTAATCTAGAGTCTTTGATCATTCTGTTGTCTCGGTGTTTCTGTTCTCTGGCCTTCCTCTCCCCATCTAGCTCCTACTGGAGCCAAGGCACTAATTCTCATGAACCCCACCAATTTTAGCTAAAGTACTAAGATTACTAAAGCATGTTTGTGTGCTGTTACAGAAATATCTGCAATCCACAACTGTTAGAGTCGAAGAGATGAGAGTAAAAAGGCAGGATGCAGAGCAGTGGATGGCTCATCGATTGCTCCCTGACCCCCTGAGGGTGCGGATTAGGCGGTATGAACAATACAAATGGCAAGAAACCAGAGGTGTCCAGGAGCATAAACTTATTTCAGATCTTCCCAAGGACCTCAGGAGAGACGTAAGGCGCCATCTCTGCTGGAATCTGCTAATGAGAGTAAGTTCATTTCTAAATCTCCTTTATACTTTTGTCTTAGATTTCAGCTACAATGCCTTATAGTCCTTTGTTTCCCTTTAGGTGCCAATGTTTGAAAAAATGGACAGCCAACTGTTGGATGCACTGTGTGATCACCTAAAGCCAGTTCTTTATACAGAAAACAGCACCATTCTCCGTGAGGGGGATCCTGTTGATGAGATCTTCTTCATCATGCGAGGCAAGCTGTCGACTATAACCACCAATGGTGGAAGAACTGGCTTCTTCAATGAAACTTATCTCAAGGCTGGTGACTTCTGTGGAGATGAGCTTCTCACATGGGCCTTGGAATCCAAATCCTCTTCCAATCTCCCCATCTCAACCAGAACTGTAAAGGCCATAACTGAGGTTGAAGCCTTTGGTCTAATGTCCAATGACCTGATAACCGTTGCCTCCCAGTTCTTCTACCGTCTCCACAGCAAGCAGCTCCAGTATACTTTCAGGCAAGCCTCAAAACAAAAACAAAAAATTCCCTTGTCTACTACTGCTGATAACTGATACATAAAACTGAAAAATCGGGCTATGCTTGCTTTCAGGTTCTACTCCCAGCAGTGGAGGACATGGGGAGCCTGCTTTATACAGGCTGCTTGGCAGCGTTACAGGAGGAGGAAGCAGGACAAGGCTTTACAGGAGGCGGAAGAGAGGCTGCAAGATGCTTTATCAAGAGAGGTAGGTGCCTCTCCAAGCCTCGGTGCCACTGTCTTCGCATCAAGGTTTGCTGCCAAACTTCTACGAGCCCTGCGGCGTAATGGTGGACGCAGAACCCGATTGCCACAGAGACTACCACCTTTGATGCCTCAGAAGCCCACTGATCCTGATTTTACTTCGGCAGGTCGGTAATGAAGTGAGTCTTTTGAGAGTTGTGTTGATTGTGGAAGCTTTGTTTGTACTTTGTACTTGAAGCTTTAGTGTAAGAGGTTTTTGTGTATAGTATATGTTGAGCAGAGTCCTGCTATTTTCTGTAAAGCTCTGTTTGTTTTTTGTTTCATGATTTTCATCATGGCCTAAAAGTTCAAGTAAAATCCATCAGCTCCTAAGGATTTATCCAGTTACATTGGTTTTTTCATGTGATTTTTATAGCGGGTGCAACTCAAGCGGGTTGGGTCGGGTTCGTGATGAACCCAAGTCCGATTTGAATTAATAACAATTTTAATTTTCAACTTAACCTATGTTCCAACTTGAAGTACTTAAATTAAGTCTACCATTCATTAACAGAGATGAACGTGAGCTCATCGGTGCATGTTTGGGCTGACTGTGGGTTAGGCCATCAGGATTTGGGTTGATCACGTTGAATCACAATATCTTCAAAGACAAGGAATTTTGATTTTCATACGAACAAAAATTTGATTTCTATTGCTATTTCTAATCAGTTATTCACTGAAAGTACAAATTTCATTCAATTTGCGGGTACAGTTATTTCTAATCAGTTATTCACTCCTCAGTCGCGCCTTTATCGGCCTCATCAATTACAGTGGTAAAGCTTACTCTCTTTCTGCTTGGGGTCTAGAGAACTGAGGATGAAAAGAAAAGAAAATTTCACAATTTGAAATCTTGGTTTGGAATCTGAAGGCCTAAACCATTTTAGCAGCAAAAAACAGAGCATCATTGTCTGAATCTTGGATTAAACATGGCAGATTTGTTTGCTTTTGAGTTTATGTTTGTTTGTGATTTGTTTTTTAGTTTGGTGCCTGGCTGAAGATTGGTGTGTTTGATTTAATTTAAGACTCCTATTAATATCAAAATGCCTGTAGAAATTAATTTAAATAATTAAATGCTATCAAGCCTGATCAGTGAGGGATTGAATAAAATAGAGAGAATTGGGCTTTAGATCTTTTGACTTTAATAATTAATAAAGAGTCCTTCAAACACCCATAATTGATTACAAGGATATGATAAAAATACCCACTTGACTCATTTTTGTTTTTATTCTACTACCCTTCCCATGCCACTATTATTTATTATTTAACCATTTTTGGATTTTTCATTATTTTTTTAAACTCTTTTATAAATAATTGAAAAATCAACATTATTTTTTTATTTTTAAATTATAAAAAAAATTATATTAATGATTCAAAGACTATTTTGGAAAATACTTTCTAAAAAAAATATTAATTTAAATAAATAAAAATTATATTTTACATTTATTTTTATCTTTTACATTTTAGAAGTAAATAATTTAATGATTAAAATACTATTTAAAATAAATATATTCACTATTTTAATTTTTTTATATTAAAAAGTATTTTAAAGTTTTTTTTTTTTACTATTATAAAATAAAAAGTTTATTTTTTTTAATTTTTTTTCCTTATTTTAATAACTTTTTGAACATGACTTTTAGTAATAAGTTACATGAAATGTTATAAATTTGTTTATTAAAGATTTTTTTTAATGATTTGAATTAATTGAAAATTTATTAAAATAATAAAAAGAAAAAGAAAGAAAGAGGATGAATGGAAAGTTTTTATTTTAAGTACTCAATTAAAATGTTTTCATATGACCAAACTTTAGAAGTGGATTATATCAATACATAGTAGAGATTGAATTTTTCTTATATAAAATGGTTGAAAGGTATATTTACTTATTTTAGATGAAAACAAGTAGTTAAAAATTATATATATTATATTTGAGTTTGGTTTTAAAATATTTTTCTAGTTTTTATTTTTTATTTTTAAAAATAATTTTTATTTTCTATATTCTCTTTTTGAAAATATTTTTAATTAAAAAATGAAAACCATTTTTTAAAATGAAAATTGAAAACCTTGTTTAGTACTATTTTTTTTATATGAAATAAAAAAATAATAAATTTTATTTATTTATTTATTGCGCCATTGTACAATTGTATTACACTAACTGTACAAGGGAAATGTACTAAGTGTACAAGGCTACCCTTTGTAAAAATGATCGATTATGAGTCATTCCTTTATTTTTTTTATCACTCACGAATTGTATACATATGTCATGTACTTTATTTAATTCCCGTATGGAAATTCCAATATTTTTCCTACTAATAATATTTGGAGAAAATTTTTTTTGACCTTAAATCATCTATCATCTTCTCAACTAAATAATTGGAAATATGGTTAAATACTCCTACGTGGACACATAACTTAGGAGGGATATAAAATTTGTGTTATTATACAAGCGTATTACACTATTTGTACAAGGGAAATGTACTAATTGTACAAAGGTATACAAAAATACCATTTGTGAATGATTTTAATTGATTTTAAACTACTTTTTTATTTTTCTTGTCACCCAATGATTGTACACCTATGTCATGCACTTTATTTAACTCTCACATGAAAATTCTAATATTTTTCCCAATAATGATATTTGGGGAAAAAAATTGACCCTAAGTCATCCACCATTTTCTCAACCAAACCATTGAAAATATGATTAATACATTTACATGAACATATAAATTAAGAGATATATGAAATTTATGTCATTGTACAAGGGTATTACATTAACTGTATAAGGATATTACACTAACTGTACAAGGGAAATGTGTTAAGTGTACAAGGGTGTACAAGACTTCTAATAGGTTTTGTACGATTTTTAAACAACTTGAATTTGACATTAAGATGATTATTGATAGTTTTGTTTGTTTGTTTTTTTTTTTTTACCAAACTATGTCATTAAGACATTCTCTACAAAAATTAACACATAGGAAATAAAATTAAAATCAATCATGTTTGAATTGTTCATTTTAAGTAAACTAAATGAAATATATATTTTTACTATTTTGCCTTTATAAATATAATTTCATTGTTATCAATAGAGATTAAAAAAATCATATTTAAATGGCATTAAAAATAAACTAAAATTATTTTTATAACATTTTTATTTTTTAAAATCATTAATTTAAATTATGAAATTAGTTTTAAAGTTAAAAATATTTGTTGTAATTATAGTTTTGAAGATTTCATGATTTTACCTTATTATTTTGAAAAAATTGCTTTAATAAGAAAGTATTTATTTTAATGGTTTTAAATATTTAAATCTTTATTGAAAAATATTTAGGATTAGTGTGGAGAGCAATTATGTAATTTTGGAATTGAGAAATTTTGAACATTTTGAAGACCTTAATTCGGTCAATTACCCTATTTACACTTTCAAAATTATTGGAAGATTGGTAAATTAGTCTTAAAAATATTATCTTCTTGATTAATATTATATATATATATATATATATATATATATATATATATATATATATATATATATATATATATATATATATATATATATGCATGTGAGTGTTTACATTATTTACGAAAAAATAATAATCACCATGTGTTTAATTTGCAAATTAGAAAAAAAAATTAATAATATTTTATGAGGAATTTAAAAAGTATTTATTATATGTTCTATAAATTTGAAAAAAATATAATATTTGATGATATCTAATTTATAAGTTAGAACAAACAAAATATTAAACGGTGTTTAAAAATTATTTAATATATATGAGAAATAATATAAGTTTGAAATAAAGAATAATATTTGTTATATATTATGTAAGTTTTCAATATATTTAAAAAATATTTATTATATATTATGTAAGTTTGAAAAAAAGAATAATATTTGATGAGGTATTTAAAAGTTATTCACTTTGAAAATACATTTGGTAATAATAATTTTTAACCATCTTTCATATTTGATGAAGAAAAATGATTTAAGTTGGTTCCACTGTTAAATAGATGAGAGAAGGACAAAAGAGTCAAAGAGAGAATGAGAAAGGTAAGGTGATTTGTTAGGGTATTTTAGAGATTTTTTAAAGACAATATCCTTACCCTCAATTTCTACTCTTTCATTGGGTGTTGGGCTTAAATATGGAACATATATGAACCATAGCTTAATTTTTGGGCCCATTTGGGCCAAAAACATAATTTTCCCAATACAATATTGTGCACTGACACATAAATTTCCCCTCTTATGTGGCACAGTGACGAATCCACCTTACCTAACTTTCAAATGAAGAAGGGAAGGTTAGAGCCTAAGCCTGAGCCTATCCATATTTGAATGAAGGGACGAGAATCTTGGAGGTTTGAAGATGGGGTTCCAATGGCTATCTACAGAAACGGCTGTAGTATGTTAAACCATGTTTATTAGATGAAAGAGGGGAATGTTGATCAAAGCAATGGCTGTGTATGTGCATCTTCCCTCCTTGAAAAAAACCATATACACCCTCATCTTTTTGCATTTTTCCTTCATATTATCTCCTGCTACCTCTCCAAATCCATTAAGTCTCAGTTACCCTTTGATGTTTGGTTTCAAAATTTGAGACTTACGATTGAAGAGTTGAGCTTGTTTGTAGGAGGATGTTATAGAGTCAAAATTCAGGAAATATTTGATGTTGTGTCTGAATTATTTTGGTGTTATTATTTGTTTATTTATTCATTTAGCCATATTAATTTCTAGTACTTTTTTGCACAAAGATGTGTTTTAGCATTTTCTTGATTTAATGATATTATCTGTGTTACTCTTATTAGTTGTTTTATAGTTTAGCCCATGGTGTCGTTACCATGTGCATTTGATTATGTGAGGTCATTTTCAGTTTGAAGTTGTTGTGTGCACTGTGCAGGGCCTTCATTTTGGTACATTCTAGCTGGAAGTAAGGCATATGTGAATCTCAAGTTTACTCTTTATATTGGATAGCAACTGAGCTTTAAGAGATGAATTTCGAGCTGGTTAATCCAGGGTCCAGGAAGAAAATTCTTGATCCAGAGGGATCATTTCTTCAGACATGGAATAAAATATTTCTAGTCTCTTGTGTGCTTGCAATTTCCCTCGATGCATTTTTCTTTTATGCCCCTGTTATTAATCGTCATAGTACGTGCCTAGATTTGGATGACCGATTGCAGATTGTTGCTTGTGTTCTTCGTACACTCATCGACGTCTTCTACATCCTTCATATTATCTTTCAGTTCCGCACTGGTTTTGTTGGCCCTTCTTCTCGAGTATTTGGAGATGGTGTATTAATTGATGATTCTTCAGTTATAGCGAAAAGATACTTGCCCTACTTCGTCATCGACATTCTATCAATTTTACCCCTCCCACAGGTATGTGTCATTTTCCAGCCATTGGATCATGAACAAAGGGAAGCGAAAGAAAGGTTATATATATAATAATTATTTTCTTAATTTTCACTCATACATGCTTACTTTGCAAAATGATAGCTTAGCAATTCAATGTGCTCTGCTTAATCTGTTCAGGTAGCAGTTTTTATTGTCAACCCACAATTGAAAAGTCCAGTTTCATTCATTAGGAAGGACTTCTTGAAGTTTGTTATTTTCTCCCAATTAGTGCCAAGACTTGTGCGGATCTATCCACTATATAAAGAAGTAACTACAACTTCTGGCATGCTTATTGAAACGGCATGGGCTGGTGCTGCTATCAATCTCTTCTTCTATATGCTAGCCAGTCATGTGAGTTTAAATTTGTTTGTTTTAAACCTTATTTCTATATGCTAGTGGCTAGCCCTTTGTAAGCTTGCTATATATTGTTGTTTAGTTTGTTAAAAACTTAACCTTTTGGGGAAGTTATTAGTTCCATTTCTAGTGATTGTTTCTTTGTGATTTTATGATCATTGAATCAATCTGATGTTCTAGGTGGTCGGAGCCTTTTGGTACTTGCTGTCTATAGAGAGGCAAGATCAGTGTTGGCGTAATTGGTGTGGGGCACATAATGTGAGTTATTCATATTTATATTGTGGAGGAGACCGAATACACAATGACCTTGCTGAGCAATATGCATTACTAAATGCTTCTTGCCCTCTTAGTGAACCAGATGGAATTGAAAATTCCACAGTTTTTAACTTTGGAATATTCATTAAGGCTCTTCAGTCTCGGGTTGTGGAAACAAGAGATTTTCCATATAAGTTTTCTTATTGCTTTTGGTGGGGTCTGCGAAATATTAGGTTTGTACATATACATGAGTTTCATAATCTATTTTGTTTTCCTCAGGTGAATTATTACACGTGCCATTTCCAACATTATAATTAATGTTTGGTAGTTTTTGTTGTCTATTTTTATTTTACAGTTCTCTGGGTTCAAACCTTGATACAAGCCCTTTCATTGGAGAGGTTCTGTTTGCTGTCTTTATTTCCATATTTGGATTGATATTATTTTCATTACTTGTTGGCAATATGCAGGTAAGTACTGAATTCATATTCTGCATCTTCACAGTTTCATCTTTGTATGTAATCATTTAAGATAATGAGATATTTACATGGTACAGAATGTGCATATACCTCTTTCTTTGCTCAAGCTCCTTCTGCTTGAGCCAATTCACATCTTCCCATGAATCCTGCCAGCTAAATCTGTCATATTCCTGGATTGGATGAGTTCTGTTAAGATCATTAGTCCATGTTTCTTGTACTGCTACAGAAATATCTGCAAAATCTACAATCCATAGCTGCTAGAATTGAAGAGGAAAGAGAGAAAAGGAAAAACACTGAGCTGTGGATGTCCCACCGCATACTTCCTGAGGGCCTGAGGATTCGGATTAGGCAGTATAGACAGTACAAATGGAAAAAAACCAAGGGTGTTGATGAAAATGGGATTATCAATGACCTTCCGAAGGACCTCCGAAGAGACATAAAGCGGCATCTCCGTTTGGCTCTACTTATGAGAGTAAGTGCATTCCTAAATTTTGTCTATGCATATATTTGTTCATGTGTGTTCTTGATATATTTCAAAAGCTACTCAATTAATATTTGTCTGAGTTTTAGCTATGATGCCACTTGATTTATTTATTAGATGCCAGTGTTTGAAAGCTTTGATGAGCTACTGTTGGATGCAATTTGTGATCGCCTCAAGCCAGTTCTTTATACAGAAGGTAGCTACATTGTCCGTGAGGGGGATCCAATTGATGAAATGCTCTTTATCGGGCGAGGCAAACTAACAAGCATAAGCACAAATGGTGGAATTGGCTTCTTCAACTTAGGTTATCTCAAGGCTGGTGATTTCTGTGGAGAAGAGCTTCTTCCATGGGCCTTGGCGTCCCAGTCCTCTTCATTTCACCCCATCTCAGCCAGAACCGTAAGTGCCATAACAGAGGTTGAAGCCTCTGCTCTAACGGTTCATGACTTGAAGTCTGTGATCTCCTCCCACTTCTTGTATCCTCTTCACAGAAAGAAGGTTCTGCAGAGTATCAGGCACGTTCCATAGAAAACTCTCTGGCTAGTACTCAGCAAAGGAATGCTCTTGTTTTTCATCAAATCACATGATATTGCCTTAGAGAGTATTCAAAAAGCAAACCGGAGTCTCTTGGGCAATCAAAATCGTTTCATTTCTATATTCATTTCTACATAAGCAGCCATGGTTTCACTATTAATAACTGATGCAGCTCCCTGATAGATGTGCTTGAAATCTCCTACTTTCAGGTTTTACTCACAGGGGTGGAGGACATGGGCTGCCTGTTTTATACAAGCAGCTTGGTGGCGTTACCAGAAGAGGAAGCAAAATAAGGCCTTACAGGAGGCAGGAGGCAGAAGACAGGTTGCGAGATGCTTTGTCGAAAGCAGTAGGAACCTCTACAACCTTGGGCGCCACTAATTATGCATCGAGGTTTGCTGCCAATATGCTACGAATCTTGAGGCACAATGGTGGTAGCAGAGCCAGATTGCCACAAAGATCATGGTTCCCGCTGTCTCCTAAGCCACGTGATCCCCAGCTTACCATCTGAAGCTTGTGAGTTGTAATCTTAACTTTTTTACTTACCAAAGGAGATGCTCATAATCATGTAATTTAGCAAAAGTAGTGCTAATTGTGATAGGTGGGTTTGCCGTATGAGTTTATTAGAAACCCCCCTGAAAAGTCTATTCACAAAAGCCATCATTTCCCCCCTTTGAATGCCCATTTTGCAGCTGGAATTACTGCCATTTTGAACAGAACTGGATTTGTGCTGTGTACTCATAGGCAGTGCTTTTAACAGTAGTTTTGCTTTCTAAGCTTTTCAAAGGTACTTATAGAAACATTGAATGGGATGCTACAGAGGATTGAAGCTTTCAGTAAAACTGGTAACTTATATTATATCAAAGTTTTGATAAGTTTTCGGGTCAAAATCTTATTCTCTTGGGGTTGTTTCATTTACCTCTTCTGAAATTTGGGTTTAAATACACTTGGTTTTTATTAACATGAAATTTCATCAAAAACCTCATTTACCATTCTTATTGGTAGGTTTTTGATGAAATTTTAACCTAACGGAAATAAGGTATATAGAGCCTAAACCTGAGGATACTAAGTGAAATTAACCTTATTCTCATAAAAAAATAGTAATAATGCCAATAAGCATACATGAAATGTCATATAAGAGGAAAATTTCTTTGATAGTAAATTATTATTCAAAATAGTTTTCTATTCTTTGGAAGAGAAAATAGTTTTTTAATTTAAAAAAATAAGTTTTACAAAATTTTAATAGAAAATAATTCTTTGAAAATTTGTTTTGAAAACAAGTTATTTTTTTAGAAAAACGTATGTTTTCATTGTTTTTTTTTTTTAATAATGTTATAAATATTTTTGTCTCAAATGAGTCCATTATATAATTTATTTAGTTTTGTTTGGACGTACATTGTAATGACTTACACTCAATCATGTAGACAATATTATCTGTTTTGGGCTCAAAGAGACCATCATAGCTATAAAATGGGCTTATAGGGTTAAGAAAACTCATACTTATATAGTGTCCGGAACTGATATAACGTCATTATTGTGTCCCATGAACTTTTTTCCCTATCCAATGTTAAATATTATAAACACCCACTCATGTTGACACAACATTCTTCTTGTGTCCCATGAAATTGCCTCTTACACCGGGGTCGGGAATCGACTTTAATACCATTTGTAATGATCTACACATAATCGTGCAATTATTGTTCACTCCTGAGTTCAAAGGAGTCTTTATGATTTTAAAATACATTTATAAGGTTAAAAAGAACTTATATATGTCAAAACTTTCTTTCTCCCTTATTTAATGTGGGATATTACGTACCTTTTTATTTTTATATTAAAATAAAAAAAACTTCTATATAAAAGTAGAATAGTCCTATACACATGCTCAAAAGCAGAAATAAAAGCATTGATAATGGTTAAAGTTGGTAAAAATATTGGCTATGGTAATGATTGCATGAAAAACATTATATCATATGAAATTTTTTTTTATACCGATATGACAAACTCTTCATATCTCAATAAGATATATTTTATAATTAGGATGTAAATCTAAAATTCCAAGTCTTGCAGAAAATATTATTAACTAGAAGGTATGTATACCTTCATACAACCATACATATGAAGTTACATCATTCCCTCATAATAAGCTTAATTTTGTAGGACGAATATTAAGAGAAGGCATTTATTTTGTAGTTGGAGGCATGCCCATGCTTAATAAGCCACCCTGCATCAGAAAATAAAAGATTAATTAGTATCTTTCATGCCATGCATATATGCAAATGGAAGAGAGAGAGAAAGAGAGCGAGAGAGCGAGAGAGAGAGAGAGATTAATTTGTATCTTCATGCCATGCTTATATATACGCAAATGGAAAAATAGAGGGAGAGGGAGAGGGAGAGATTTTACTGGCTACAGTTTGTATTTTGACCGGTAGGAGGCAGATCGATGGTCAACCCACATTGTTTGCCGAGAAGAGGAATGCGCTTGGGGTCGTAATCAATAAAATTCAGTGTCTGCTCAAGGCACTCACAAATGGCGACCCGATCTTTTTTGGCTTTCGCCATTCCATTTACCTCCGTAACACCTTCGCAACAACGCTTAGATGGCTTGGCAGGACCGTCATCCTGCAAGAATGGAAGGCAGGGGGCAACCTCCCGAATCACCCTCGGACATGAAGGCTCAGCCATGGCTGAGCTCCAAACTAACAACACCATGATCAGAGATCCCAGTACTCGACTCATGGCTGATGTGCAGGTGAGTTAGTTAATGGAAACAAATTGAGAAAAGAGATACGATGATCAAGGTCCAAGTCCTGAGCCTGGATATGGCACTGAGACAAGGAAATATATATATAGAGGGGTGTGCAGTGGAGTGTGAAATTGCATTAGGATCATGCGTTTTCCATGGGTGGTGTTTGCTGCTTTTCCTGGAGATGATTGCCCAGAAAATGAAGGGACTGTTTGGGAGATTTGTGCAGTGAGATGGTGAAGAAAGACATTTTTCCGTGATGGGAAAAGAATACACCTATCATGCATCTCATGTGATAGAAAAGAGAAATACTTGGATTTTGATGCAGCAAGCCGCTATCCATGATTATGATTATTTATTATTATTATTATAATATTTAACAAAAAAGTATAATTACTGGATTATAATTTTTAAAGATCATTATTAATATATTGAAGTGAAGAAAAAAAGGAAAAGGATTACATAATTGAAAAAATAAATTACAGAGTAATATACGTAATGTATTTACATTCAACAAGGAATATGGTTACATACAAACTTAGGCAAAATCCAAGACGGGGGTGGCATCAACTTCTGGGAAGGATGGAGTGAATAATGTCTTCTAATCGTTCCATCATGTAAATCACACACACCGATGTCAGTAGGGCCTCCATGTAAATAATAGAACTCGAAGTAATCATCACAAAAGAACATGGAATTTGGCTGACATTTGTTGAATAACATGTATAATGAATTAAATTTTTTCTTTATCCAACTTCCAAGGAGTCCAAACCATGACAAAATTTGTCAGTTTTACATCTAAAAATACTGATATCAATGCTAGAATTACTACTCAGGCCAATTCTTTTAAATCGATCACTTGTGGTTCTTCTATTAACATTTTTTTCATGTGCATCTCACTAGGGAAACTCCCAATTCTAGAGGATGGCAGTGGGATTATCCAGATCAATATGAATACATGGGACACAGGGTGAGTATGTTGTGCCTAGATCATTGAAGGCGATACATCTAAGATCCATCCATCATGGAAGTATATTGGTAAATACTTAAATCTAGATTCAATACATTTGTTAAATTCTGCCTTGAAAGGAAGAGTGAAGGACGGGATGGAATAGCAATACATCTCACCAAAGTGGCAATGTTAAAATTGGTTTAACAACCTAAGCAAGACAATATTCATTGTAAATATCAAGTGTAGGAAGTAGTCTTAGAGAAGTCCACACAACTCTACGTACACTATGGTGGAAGGCATGAGAGGAGTCCAAAGCTTTCTAGAGAATTTCAAAGGTCTCTTGTATATTCTTGTACATAGAATGGTGTAGGGTGTTCTAAAATATTCTTGAATTATAATGAACCCTCCAAGGTTCCAGAGAGTTCCATTGGTGCCTATAAATAGGTGAGAGCCTCATTTGGCCAAGACACCAAACAAGTGAGCTTCTAAGCATTGTATAGCTTCCTTTAAAAGCAATAAAGCTTCCATTATTTAAGAGTCGCCTACTACGCCTTCTCAAACTTTCGAGTCGTGAGTATCTTAGCCTAGCAAGCTAAGCGTTGGGAGTAAGGCTGACTTAGTAAAATCAAGTGTCTTGACTTGTCTAAGTGCCGCATGAGCTTAGGAGATGACTAAGTCCGTGACACTAGGCACGCCTTAGGCGCACCTTTCACAACTATGCTTAGCTATCAATTGAACATGTGCAAGATTCATAAATTTTTGAGTGAAGTCAAATAGAATTACCTAATTTAGACTTTCTTTCTGGAATAAGGGTGTCGTTCCTCCATATGAAGCTGCACGTCGCACTTGTTCTCAAACCTTAATATACAACATTTTATCCACATTTTATACGATGGCTTGCATGATTAGTATTATGGTGTGCTTTGTAGTTGTTGACCTTGATATCTTCGTGACAATAGTCGCGATATACAAATTTTTCTTTCATTCTATTGGGTGAGAGAAAAGAGTGATCAGTTTATGTTCTTTTTTAGGGAAATGCAAGAAAACTAAAGAAACGATTAAGAGATGAGAGAAAAGAGTGATCAGTTTATGTTCTTTTTCAGGGAAATGTAAGAAAACTAAAGAAACGATTAAGAGATGAGAGAAAAGAGCGATCAACTTATGTTCTTTTTCAAGGAAATACAAGAAAACTAAAGAAACAATTAAGTTTTAACATCTAAACAATGTCCAAAATAAAGAGAGTTTAAACAAATGTCCTAATAAAGCCAAATTTTCCTCATAACAGTCATTCATCGCCTGAACTGAGGTTACTTGAAAGATTATCAACAAAGAAAATTGAGCTCAAATCTCAATAAGGAACATTAATACGGTTTTATAGATCAAACATTTTCAATCATGTTTGTAAATAGGAGATATAATATATACTTATTTTTATGAAAACTTTTGAGTTCAAAATACTAATACATTCAAACTTTTCAACAAAACTTTTTCATATCCATTTCAAAACAATTTCTCATCAAAACCAAATAAAATACATTTAAAATATTTTTACTCTAGTTATCAAATAACAAATGGTACCCAATTAGGTGAGACTTCACAAATGAGTAGTTGGTTTCAAATTTGTTTTAGTTAAAGTGAACAAAACCAAATGTCAACAATCATACACGTTGATTAGGGTCATAAGGTCAACTATTATAACCCATTGACTAGGACTGAAAATGTCAACAATTATAACCCGTTGACTAGGCCATATAAACTAGAGTAAAATACTTTATTTCATTAATTCAAACTTATAATTATTATTAATATCATTATTATCATTATTCTTATTAATCCCAATGTCCTTCTTACTTACCAAAATACCCCATGAACTTTTAATAATTCCAATAACCCCACCAACTCTACTTATTATTATTATTTTAATTTATTCCACTACTTTGCCTCTGACGGTTACATATTAATATTTTTTTTTTTGCCCCACCACGTGCCTCAAATTCAAAATCTAGAAACATGCAATTCTTCTTCTTATTATTTTTCAATCCTTTAAGCCACATATAATCATATATTTATTTACTCATTTGATTTTTAATATTTCATTGTTTAGATCTATTCATCTAAAAAAATTTCGAATTTCCCTATTTTTATCAATGAAACAACTTATATTCATAATTTCAATTTTTTGATCTTAAAATAAATTAACTAAACTAACCCTAATCTAAATTAAAATTTTCTAAAAAATATCTAATGTGTTCAAAACTATCTAACGAATATAATATATTAATTTAGGGTTAGAATCTTATTTGAAAAAAATTGAACTTCAAACTTTAGACCTTCAAACCTTTAACTCTACGTTATCTAATTCTTTGATTTTTTTTTTTTTTGTTAATAGAGTTTTCTAAATAAAGAAGACAAGAGAAAATTTTAATTTATACCAAGGATTATTAATTGTAAAATGACTCTTTTACTTTAATGAGTTTAATTAATTAATTAATTAATTAATTTGTAATTTACTATTTTGCCCCTAAAGCTTATTTTGGGGTGTTATGGAGGCTGACTTGTGTCTAGTGGGTTGATGTGATTTTATGCAAATAACCTTTTATTTAGTTTTTTAGAATAAAAATTTAGGATTATTAAATTTAGGCATTTATTAGAAGGACATAAAAATTTAAATTATAAAAATATATTCAATATAACAGACAGAATAAGTTTCAATTTTTATTTAAAATTTTTAAGAGCATGATTTATTATTAAATATTTTCAATGAATTAATAATGTTTTTTTTTCTAAGTCAATTCAAAGGTAATCTAATGTATCATTTTTTTAAAAAGTTTTTTCTAAATATTTTTATGATTTTTAAATAATTTTTGTATAATTTTAGCAAAATATCTACCGATATATTCATAATTCAAGTATCAATATATTTGTATTTACTGTATTTACCGATATTTCAACAGTGCATCACATCCCATCTATTTATATTTATTCTCATCCTAATGCAGTACATGTAGGAAATTCTCACTCAGGCAATTTAAATTTTAAATTTATATAAATTAAACACAATTCATAAATAACTAAATATTATAAATATCTAAAATTTGTTTTTATGGAAAGTGATATTTTATATATGTTAAAAAAGTTTTAAAAAAACTAGAATACTTTTCCATTTAACTTTATACATAATCTAGGCAATATAAAATAAGATAAAGTCACATTCTACTATGAACTTGTCTTGGGTTTAAATTTTTTTTGCAAATCTACCATGAACTTGTTTATCTTTATTTTAAACTCATTCTATTAGGGGTGGGGTGGGTGTTCGGAAGAACCATTTTATTGTGACCCTAATTTTATTTCGAACAAGCATTTATATCCACACTTTATTCCATATTTCTTAATTTTATTTTTTATTATCTCGGGAAACAAACACATTTATATCGATCTATTATTTCCACCTCTCTCGCTTCAATGATGGGATCCATGCTCTCAATTGGATGACTAGTAAAGAAGCTGTGAATTCTCAATAGGAACCAAGGATGAAATTTAATATCATTAATTAGATTTTATAGATATATTAAGAAATATTGATAAAATTTTTGATAAAAAAGGTATCAATAAAATAAAAATTAATCATCAAAACTCAAATAAATGTTGAAAAAACCCCAAAAATAATAAAATAAGTCATACTGCACATTTGTCACACTTTCAATACTAAAATGTAATTTTTATTTATTTAAGATATAAAAGAAATGAAAATATTTGGATGTATTTATTATGTTTGTAAATGTTAATAATTTTGTTTGCAAATTTATATTTCCTTTATATTTAGTTACTACATAAAATATATATAAAAAACTTATTAATAAGGATATTATCATGTTTTTATATTTTTAATAATATGTTAAATAGAATTTGAAAAATGAAATAATTTTAAATAATTTAATTTAGTTTATATATATATTCACTGATTCATTATCACCATTTCAGAAATTTAAAAACAGGAGAGGAGTATGAGAGGAGTTCAAAGCTTTTTAGAGAATTCCAGAGGTCTCTTGTATATTTTTATACATAGGTTAGTATATAGAATGGTGTAGGGTGTTCTATAATATTCTTGAATTGTAAGGAACCCTTCAAGGTTCCAAAGAGTTCCATTGGTGCCTATAAATAAGTGAGGGTCTCATTTGGCTAAGGCATCAAGCAAGTGAGCTTCTAAGCATTGTATAGCTTCATTTGAAAGCAATAAAGCTTTCATTCTTTAAGAGTCGCCTACTACGTCTTCTCAAGCTTTCGAATCGTGAGCATCTTAGCCTAGCAAGCTAAGCGTTGAGAGTAAGGCTGACTTATCAAGATCAAATGTCTTGACTTGTCTAAGTGCCGCACGAGCTTAGGAGACGACTAAGTCCGTGACATTAGGCACGCCTTAAGCGCACCTTTCACAACTATGCTTAGCTATCAATTGAACATGTGCAAGATTCATAAATTTTTGAGTGAAGTCAAATAGAATTACCTAATTTAGACTTTCTTTCTGGAATAAGGGTGTCATTCCTCCATATGAAGCTGCACGTCGCACTTGTTCTCAAACCTTAATATATAGCCATTTTCTCCACATTTTATACGATGGCTTGTATTATTAGTATTATGGTGTGCTTTGTAGTTGCTCACCTTGATATCTTCGTGACAATAGTCACAATATACAAATTTTTCTTTCATTCTGGTAGGTGAGAGAAAAGAGTGATCAATTTATGTTCTTTTTCAGGGAAATGCAAGAAAACTAAAGAAACGATTAAGAGATGAGAGAAAAGAGTGATCAGTTTATGTTCTTTTTTAGGGAAATGCAAGAAAACTAAAAAAAGATTAAGAGATGAGAGAAAATAGTGATCAACTTGTGTTCTTTTTCAGGGAAATGCAAGAAAACTAAAGAAACAATTAAGAGATTCATACCTGGTTGGTGATGATCGAGGACTAAGAAGAAAATGTAGCGCCCAACTTCAAAGCTAGCAAGCCTGAATTAAACTTCTGGAGGAAAAAAATGAGAGAGGGTTAAAGAAATAGCCATGAATCTTGTCTTTAAACAAAGAGAATAAAAGTTAAAAAGAAATACCGGATTGATGACAGAATAAAGGCCCACAATCATGAGCCAGCAGTTGATTCTTCAAAGCTAGAAAACTGCAATTTCTTGATCAAGGAACCAGAGAAAAACTCAATTGTCTTGCTTGCAATTTTCTTAGGAAAGTGAGAGAGGGGGGAGATGGTTTTCTGTTTATATAAAATGGACGATGGATTAAACTTGTGTTTAACTGCGACTTCTGCAGTTTATCTCGTACGTGTAATTCAGACATAAAGTAGCTAGTACTGGAACGTACAGACAGATTGGGCAAGTGCCACCACTGGGCTCGGGCAGGCGCATACTCTGACGCAACACTGTTTTGGGGTAAGATTCGATGGTCGGCCCATCGAGGCCCATCACAGCCATGGCAGGCAGGGGCCTATCAGTCTGTATTTTGCACTCCTTGGAAGACCTACAAATGGGAAACTAAATTTTGATCACCAAGAGGAACTTAGTATCAATTAAATATACATGGGGTAACTACAATTAAATCAATATGACTGCCTTCTAAGATTTTATTAGGTTTATATTAATTATCTCAAAAACTTTAATGATGTATAATTTTTTTTTTTTTGGAAAACTTAAATGATTTATAAAGCCTTTTTTTTTTGTTTGAGGAAAACTATATACATGGTGGGATGCTTCTTTTCAATTAATTAGAGTGCATTTAAAAGGAAAGGGAATTTTTTTAAAAAAAAAAAAAAAAAAAAAATCTTATTTCATTGGATGTGAGGATGGAATGTGATTTTATTTAAGGATGGCAATGGGGTTAGTTGGGAACCACCATGGTTTGAAAAATAAAATAAAAAAATTGCTAAAATTTTGGAGAAATTTCGCAAAAATCTTGGAGAAATTAATCATTTCATGTTTACCTTTGAAAATTTACGGAAAGCTTAAGCAACCATGAAAAAAGATCAATACCTTGAAGTGGTGTTTGTTTTTTTACTTAATTCTAAATAGAACCTTAATACTTAATAGTGTTAAATATTAGGTTGTTTGTTTTTGTAGTATTTTATTTCTATTAAGTATTAAAAAGTAAAAAAAACTAATATGTTATTTTTTCTATTTAGAAAAAGTTACATATTTTGGCTTTTTCTATTTAGTAAAAAGTTTATAATAAGTCATGAAAAAGTAAAAAAACAAACAACCTAAATTCTAAAATTAAATTGCTTTCAAGCAAAAAGCCAAAAAAACAAACACCACCTAGAGTGACTTAAGACTTGTTGTAAGATTGTTACTTGTCAGTGCACTTTAGTCCAAAACTTTTCATGCACTTAACAATATTCCAAAATCATCATTCTTTGAACTTTAAAATATCTCATTTTTTTTTAAATGGATGATTACTTGATTTTGATAAAATCATGGATTAAATTCTTTCTAAACTTGCTTTAAATGTGAAGTTAAACATAGGTTACTAGAGGTTCCATGCCTCAAATCGGGGTCATTTCTATACTTTACATCATTCGACTTGATAAGGCAAAGGGGAACCGATTGAGTCAATTTGGCTTCACCGGTAGAGATGCACTTTACACACGCTCTTTCTCTCTCTCTTCCAATAGTTTATGTTCAACCGATTGCTCTATCCATCTCCTCAATCATATCCTCTAGCAATGTTTGATCAAGATCAACTTGGAAATAACAAAAGTTCAAGCAAAAGGTGATCCAAAATTGCTAACACACAAAGAGGCTCGCAAGTATGATTTTATAGAGTCTAGGGAGGATGTGGAATATATGAAAAGTGAAACCCAAATTTGAGTAGAAAAAGAAAGTGGAAGATTGTGCTAGTTTGAAAATGAGATTTGTTTAGATATATGTGAGAAATTGAGTGAGTAAGAGGTTCTAAAATATTATTATTTTTTATTTTAATATTTCCATTACAACAAACTTCTAAACCCAAGTCTCTCTTTCTTTTTCCTATACAAATGTTTATTTTTTATTGTATAGAAACCATTTGAAATCCTTTAATTTTATTTTATTTACTTAATTTAATGGTAATTCAATACATGTTTTTTTATAGATTATATAATAAATTTTAATTTTTGTGTATTAGTTTGGAATTTTAAATTAAAAACAATCTTCTATAAAAGAAGGAGGCTGTCACACCCCAAAACCCACTCCAAGGGCATGATGGTCATTTCACACCTCAAACACAAAGGCTCAAAGTGGAAACAACACAAACATTCGTATTATAACTGAAAATTTACCAATTACCAAATTCCTATTCAGAGTAGTAGGACAAAATTCTAAAATCGCCATGTATCAACTTTAAAAAAACTAAAACTTCAACCAAAGTGTTATTGTCCAAATAACTCCAATCTTAAAATAATTCAAACGAGGAATTAAGTTTTAAAATCTAAACAATGTCCAAAATAAAAAGAGTTTAAACAAATGTCCTAATAAAGCCAAATTTTCCTCTCGACAATCACTCCTCGCCTGAACTGAGGTTACTTAAAAGATTATCAACAAAGAGGAATGAGCTCAAAGCTCAATAAGGAACATTAATATAGTTTCATGGATCAAACATTTTCAATCATGTTTGTAAATAGGAGATATAATATATACTTATTTTCATGAAAACTTTTGAGTTCAAAATACTAATACATTCAAACTTTTCAACAAAACTTTTTCATATCCATTTCAAAACAATTTCTCATCAAAACCAAATAAAATATATTCAAAACATCTTTACTCTGGTTATCAAATAATAAATGGTGCCAAATTAGGTGAGACTTCATAATGAGTAGTTGGTTTCAAATTTGTTCTAGTTAAAGTGAACAAAACCAAATGTCAATAATTATACTCGTTGATTAGGGCCATAAGGTCAACTATTATAACCCGTTGACTAGGGCCGAAAATATCAACAATTATAACCCGTTGACTAGGGCTATATAAACTAGAGTAAAATACTTTATTTCATTAATTCAAACTTATAAAACTAAACATCATATCTCCTTAATTTTTCATTTTTTTTCATAAACAAAGAAAATTCTCAAATATACTTTCCATACGAAATATATATTTGATTAATGCGTAAAGATAAAAATAATATTTTTATACATTTCAAAATACAATATAAAAAGAAAATATTTTCTTTTATAAAAATCTGCATTAGTTTCCCTTATCTTGAAGAAGCGCTAAAAAACTTAAAGTATTTAGCTTGACGAATTTACTTCTCACCTAATATAATATCATACACAATTATCTAAAAGTAAAAATTGAGAATCCTAAAAATATTTTGTTGTGTATTAGGGATCCTAATTAATTTCTCATGCTAATATTATTATTACCCAATATTATTTTCAATTTCTTAAACAATAATAATATAATTTAGTGAATTTCCAAATTTTTTATAAACTCATATTTCTTCCAAATCTTATTCTAACCATTTATTTCTTTTGTATTCTTAAACTAAATTAAAACTTTTATTAAAAACAATTACTATTATTATTACTATATTTTTCGATACCCCACAATATCCAAACAACCCTATTGTACGTGACTCACAAGCATCCAAATCACACAATTCTTACTATTAATTTTATTATTATTAATATCATTATTCTTATTAATTCCAATGTCCCCTCTTACTTAACAAAATACCCCATAAACTTTTAACAACTCCAACAACCCCACAAACTCTACTCATTATTATTATTTTAATTTATTCCACTACCACCCTTTGCCTCTCATGATTACATATTAATGTTTTTTTTTTGTCCCCACCACAGTGCCTCAAATTCAAAATCTAGAAACATGCAATTCTTCTTCTTATTATTTTTCAATCCTTTAAGCCACATATAATCATATATTTATTTACTCATTTGATTTTTAATATTTCATTGTTTAGATCTATTCATCTAAAAAAATTTCAAATTTCCCTATTTTTATCAATGAAACAACTTATATTCATAATTTCAATTTTTTGATCTTAAAATAAATTAACTAAACTAACCCTAATCTAAATTAAATTTTTCTAAAAAATATCTAATGTGTTCAAAACTATCCAGCAAATATAATATATTAATCTAGAGTTAGAATCTTATTTGAAAAAATCTGAACTTCAAACTTTAGACCTTCAAACCTTTAAGTTTACGTTATCTAATTCTCTGATTTTTTTTTTTTGTTAATAGAGTTTTCTAAACAAAGAAGACAAGAGAAAAATTTAATTTATACTAAGGATTATTAATTGTAAAATGATTCTTTCACTTTAATGAGTTTAATTAATTAATTAATTAATTTTTAATTTACTATTTTGCCCCTAAAGCTGATTTTGGGGTGTTATGGAGGCTGACTTGTGTCTAGTGGGTTGATGTGATTTTATGCAAATAACCTTTCATTTATTTTTTTAGAATAAAAATTCAGGATTATTAAATTTAGGCATTTATTAGAAGGACATAAAAAGTTAAATTATAAAAATATATTCAATACAACAGACATAATAAGTTTCAATTTTTATTTAAAATTTTTAAGAGCATGATTTATTATTAAATATTTTCAATGAATTAATAATGTTTTTTTTTCTAAGTCAATTCAAAGGTAATCTAATTTATCATTTTTTAAAAAGTTTTTGCTAAATATTTTAATGATTTTTTTTAATAATTTTTGCATAATTTTAGCAAAATATCTACCGATATTCATAATTCAAGTATCGATATATTTATATTTACTGTATTTACCGATATTTCAACTGTGCATCACATCCCATCTATTTATATTTATTCTCATCCCAATGCAGTAGGTGTAGGAAATTCTCACTCGCTCAATTTAAATTTTAAATTTTATAAAAATTAAACACAATTTATAAATAACTAAATATTATAAATATCTAAAATTTGTTTTTATGGAAAGTGATATTTTATATTTGTTAAAAAGTTTAAAAAAAACTATAATACTTTTCCATTTAACTTTATACATAATCTAGGTAAGATAAAGTCACATTATGCTTTGAACTTTTCTTGGGTTTAAAATTTTTTTGCAAATCTACATGAACTTGTTTATCTTTATTTTAAACTCATTCTATTAGGGGTGGGGTGTGTGTTCAGAAGAACCGTTTTATTGTGACCCTAATTTTATTTCGAACAAGCATTTATATCCACACTTTATTCCATATTTCTTAATTTTATTTTTTATTATCTCGAGAAACAAACACATTTGTATCAATCTATTATTTCCACCTTTCTCGCTTCAATGATGGGATCCATGCTGTCAATTGGATGACTAGTAAAGAAGCTGTGAATTCTCAATAGAAACCAAGGATGAAATTTAATATCATTAATTAGATTTTATAGATATATTAAGAATTTTTGATAAAAAAGGTATCAATAAAATAAAAATTAATCATCAAAACTCAAATATATGTTGAAAAAACCCCAAAAATAATAAAATAAGTCATACTGCACATTTGTCACACTTTCAATACTAAAATGTAATTTTTATTTATTTAAGATATAAAAGAAATGAAAATATTTGGATGTATTTATTATGTTTGTAAATGTTAATAATTTTGTTTACAAATTTATATTTCCTTTATATTTAGTTACTACATAAAATATATATAAAAAAACTTATTAATAAGGATATTATCCTGTTTTTATATTTTTAATAATATGTTAAATAGAATTTGAAAAATGAAATAATTTTAAATAATTTAATTTAGTTTATATATATATTCACTGATTCATTATCACCATTTCAGAAATTTTAAATTTTAAAAATATATAAAATGAAATACCTTAAGTCCTTAATTGTGAAAGAAAATTAACAAAAAGATTGACAGTAGAAAAAGTTAAGTTAAAGAAAAATATTAAAAAAATCTTTAAATTATTTAGAGAAATAAATTTAAGATAAAAGATTCATGAAAAGTAAAAAATGAAGAAAAGTTGAAGCTTTAAAATTTATTTAGATAAATAAGATTAAGAAAAAGAATTTATGATAAAAAAAAAAAAATTAAGCGAAGATATAAGAAAGGAAGACAACTTTCTAAACCAAACAGTGACTCTAATCCATTCAAACTTTGCACACACCAACCTGACCCTCTTGTTAACTCTTCAAAGTTTTCCAAGTTGCAGCCCAACAGAAATTCTCAATGTCTAAAACAGCATTTGAATCTAAGGCTTCATATCATTTGAGTCTAAGGCTTCATATCATTTGCCTAATTCTCAATGTTCTGCTATTTTTGGACTTGAAAAACCAACAGATTTGGGGCCTTTTTGATTGTGAAAATGAAACATTTTGTGTGGTTCCAATTTTGTTGTGTGGAAGTAAGACTAAACTTGATCTTCCTTCAATTTGTCTCATCCTCAGCTAAGCCATCGTTTTATCCTCAATCTAGTTAGAAATTCTTCACCAAATATTCAATCATTTTGCATCAAAAGCCGATAAAAACCAGGTTTAATTAAGGAAAACATACCTTGCCTTAACATACAATACAAAGAGCTAATAGAAATGACCTCTCCATGTATTAAGAAAAATGAGTACATTCTCTACAATTGCTGTTTTTCACTATCTGAAAGGTCCAAAGAAACAATATGAGACAGCATGAAAAATAATATGGACTCCAATGACGACTCATTTCTTTAGACAGACATGGAATCCACAAGACAACTGTTACTTACGTTTTTTTCTATTTACATCAGGCGTTGCTCACAATGTACTTTTCTGTATCATGGGTTTGATGAGTTCCGAGCTTCGGATTTGGAGTCAGCAGTGCGTTTTGTGTACAAAGAGCCTACAGCTGAAACTTCAGGTGACGAGACCATTGCAGAAAGGGGCTGGAAATTTGTATTTCCAACAAACCAGTAAAGAGCCCACTTCAAATTGCAGAGGGTGTATTTGAGAGCTTTGGTCCAATTCTCCTGCTTGTTGAAGCTCTTGAGTGATGGAGTAGTTTTCCACGTTGTCGTTCTCAATCCTGCAAGACCAGTCTTGGATTATTACACCACGAGACAAGAATCTCTATTTTTGTTGAATAACATGTATAATGATTCCAAGTAGTCCAAACCATGACAAAATTTGTCAGTTTTACATCTAAAAATACTGATATCAATGCAAGAATTACTACTCAGGCCAATTCTTTTAAATCGATCACTTGTGGTTCTTCTATTAACATTTTTATAGGTATGCTATCATGTGCATCTCACTAGGGAAACTCCCAATCCTAGAGGATGGCAGTGGGATGATCCAGATCAATATGAATACATGGGACACAGGGTGAGTATGTTATGCCTAGATCATTGAAGGTGATACATCTAAGATCCATCCATCATGGAAGTATATTGGTAAATACTTAAATCTAGATTCAATACATTTGTTAAATTCTGCCTTGAATGGAAGAGTGAAGGACTGGATGGAATAGCAATACATCTCACAAAAGTGGCAATGTTAAAATTGGTTTAACAACCTAAGCAAGACAATATTCATTGTAAACATCAAGTGTAGGGAGTAGTCCAAGTGTCATACACATAAAAAATTCTCAAATTTTCTTTCTCCAACTGTTAACCACTGTGTAACCTAGAACTGATTCAACAAAGATGAGTTAATCAAAGCATATACATTTCGACAATTCAATATGAAAATATTTCTCATTGAACATGTAACACCTCAAAATAAACTTTAGGGGCAAAATAGTAAATTAAAAATTAATTAATTAAACTCATTAAAGGTAAAAGACTCCTTTTACAATTAAAATCTTAGGTATAAATTAGATTTTCCTCTTATCTTCTTTATTTAGAAAACTCTATTAACAAAAAATCAAAGGATTTGAGAACGTAGGGTTAAAGGTTTGGAGGTGTAGAGTTCGAAGTTCAGATTTTTTTTTTTTAGGTAATATTTTTAATCTTTAAATTAATATTTTATATTCGTTAATTAGTTTTGAACACTTTAGATATTCTTTGGAATATCTCAATTTTGATTAGAGTTCGTTTAATTAATTTCTAGGTTAAAAAGATTAAAAATTTATGAGCATAGTTTGATTTATTAATGGAGATCGATAAAATTTAATTACTCAAATGAATAGATCTAGATAAAAAAAAATTATATAATTTCGGATGTGAAAATTACATAAAATTTGTGAGTATGGGGGTTAAAAGTTTTGACTTTAGAGAGGGAAAAAAAATAAAAAATGATTAAAAATGCGTAGGAAGGATTTGACATGTTGATAAATAAATAAATAAATAAATTAAAATAAAATAAATTGTATGGGGTATTTGTTAAGTTTAGGAGATTTAAATAATATTAATAATAGTTTAATGCAAATAATTATTCTTAAAAGATTTAATTTAGATAAGTTAGAAAAAAAAAAGAAATAAATTATTGTTTAGGAACTTGAAAATAATATTGGATGGTAATAATGTTAATATAGGAAATTAATTAGAATTATAAAAACTAAATAAAATATTTTTAGAATTGTTAAATCTATATATTTAGATAAATAATCAATAATGAATGTGGTGCTTGATATTATGTTAGGTGAGGAGAAAATTCTTCAAGAGTTAAATACTTCAAGTTTTTGAGTGCTTCTTCAAGATAAGGGAAATTAATGTAGATTTTTATAAAAGAAAATAATTTCTTTTTTATATTGTATTTTGAAATGTGTAAAAATATTATTTTTATCTTTTCGCATAGATCAAATATGTGTTTTGTATGGAAAGTATATTTGAGAATTTTCTTTGTTTATGAAAAATGAAAAATTTTAGAGATATAATATTTTGTTTTGCAAGTTTGAATTAATGAAATAAAGTGTTATAATTGTTGATATTTTTATGACCCTAGTTAACGGGTTATAAATGTTGACATATTCGGCCATAATCAACGGGTTATAATAGTTGATATTATATGACCATAGTCAACGGGTTATAATAGTTGATATTATATGACCATAGTCAACGGGTTATAATAGTTGACCATATGATCCTAGTCAACGGATTATAATAGTTGACATTTGGTTTTATTCACCTTAACTAGAACAAATTGAAAACTAGTCACTCATTTGTGAAGTCTCACCTAATTGGACATCATTTGTAATTTGATAACTAGAGTAAAGATACTTTGAATGCATTTGATTTGGTTTTGATGAGAAATTGTTTTGAAATGGATGTGAGAAAGTTTGTTGAAAAGTTTGAATGTATTAGTATTTTGAATTCAAAAGTTTTTTATGAAAATGAATATATGTTATATCTCATGTTTATAATTATAATTAAAAATGTTTGATCTATAAAACTGCATTGATGTTCCTTAATGAGCTTTAAGCTCATGTCTCTTTGTTGATAATTTTTCAGGTACTCTCAGTTCGACCGAGGAATGATGGCTAAGCTGAGAAATTTTTCTTTGTTAGGATTTTGGTTCAAACTTTATTTTGGACATTGTTTATATGTTAAAATTTAATTCTCGTTTAAATTATTTGAATTTAGAGTTATTTGGACAATAACACTCTGGTTGATGTGTTAGTATTTTTTTAAAGTTAATACTTGGAGATTTTAGAATTTTGTCCTACTACTCTGAATAACAATTTGGTAATCAGTAAATTTCCAATTACAATATGAATATTTGTATCGTTTCCGCTTTGAGCCTTTGGGCCTGAGGTGTGAAATGACCGTCATGCTTTTGAAATGGGTTTTGGGGCGTGACAGAACATGCAAAGGAATGCATAGTTTATGGCTAATTAAAAAGAAACTTACTTATAAGGTTGCTTGAAACATTTCTCCAGTGGAATGTTGTTATCTTGATCCTTGGAATTGGCAAAATGGGCAAAGTCCTTAAGGCATGTCAAGAATAACTTCATTGCTTTGTCATAGCATGTGCTCCAAAACAAGTTCACGGGACCAAACCTAAGAAATACTTGAATCAATCAAAAGATCCAATATATAATTGGGGAACAATGAGCCAGATTTATATATGGATAGGATTTCTTTTTGTGATAGGATTTCAATAATCCAATTTCCAAATACTCCCCTAAATTGGATCAGTTAGGGCTTCGATTATTCGTTTATTCGATTCGTCTCCCTTATCCAGTCAAATTTTATCCTCTTCCCAACATACCCGATGATGGAGATCTACCACCTATTTGACAAACTCCTGGATGGAAAAACTCTAACCATTTGACTTACATCACCCACAATCTCCGGCAACGTCATAAAGGGCCATCTCCACCGTATCACATCGATCTCTGTCCACCTCTAGCGTTTGGTTTCGCAATCACATCAATCTATGACGAAACCCTAATTGTCGCCGATAAGGGAAGCGATATCTTCCCAATGGTGCACCTTCTTCTGCATTTTCCTAGCGGCAAGGGTGGTTTTTGTTCGCTCTTACGTGGGATGGCGACGAAGAAGTGGCAGAAGAAGACGAATAATTTTGATGCGTGTAGGGATATGAGTGGACGGAGGCTGAGGCATGTCAATGCTGAGAAGAAGTTGGAGAAGTGGAGGACGAAGGTGGCGGAAAGAGAGCTAGATAGGATGGCGTAGGATTAAATAAAGAAGACGACAAAGAAGGGAAAAAGTGGTAATGGAAGTGGGGTGGCTGTGGTGGCGGAGAAGTATGTGGAGAAGTATAAGGAAGAGTCGGTGAAGTGTGTGGTAAAGGTGGAGGCATCAATGAGGGAGGCGATGGGCGGATTTGGGAAGCGAAAGGGCACAGAGGTGGTGACCTCAGCTTCTGATGCAAAAAAATTGAAGATTTGGTAAAATCTCTAATTCGACAGGGTTTTGATTAGAGTTAATTGTAACAACGTTTGGTTGCTGAGAAAATTGGGGAATAATGGAAAATAAAGGGCCTATTTGGTTAGATTAGGGTTTTCAATTGTAAAATTACTCTCTTTTCAAAATAGACTTTTGTAACTCCAAAAAGGGAAACCTTATGTGTACCAATCCAAACAGTACCGTAGATTCAAATTTTTGGTTTATACATTATGCATTTTTTCTGGCTAATTTTCTTACCAATCCAAACAGTACCGTAGATTCAAAAAGCTATTTTTGTTCACAATCTCATGGAGCACATAAGTTTTATCCATGCAAACATTTTATTTTCGCAAATTCATTTTTCTTTTCACTTACATTCTCATTTATATGCTTTGTCGTGCATGCATGCATGTGTATATAGCTACATTCCTTACTCCCTGAGAGTTACACCATTCTAAGTAAAGGAAAAATACATTCCCAAGAAAGAAAACATATTGTGATGTCAAATTGTCCACATTTATCATTCGCTGGAGCAAAACAAATTGGGAACGGATGGCAACGGCCTCAGGTCAAATTGTCCACATTTCTACTTCGCTAGAGCAAAACAAATTGGGGAAGCATGGCAACGACCTCCAAAAAGATTGAAAATAATGCTCAGAAGATCTGCAATAGATTTACATTAGCAATAGTAGTATCCCAAATTGCAGCTACAAGATCAAGAATTAAGCAAAAAAAGGAAAAAAAAAAAAAAACCATTGGGATTTGAGAACAAAGAAGGTGTGAAAAAACACAAAGATTCTTAATTTTCTTGGACAATAGGTTTACATTAGCAATAGCAGTAGGCCAAATTGCAGCTACAAGATCAAGAATTAAGCAAAAAAGGAAAAAAAAAACTATTGGGATTTGAGAACCAAGAAAGTGTGACAAAACACAGATATTCTCTTCATTTTCTTGGACAATTAGAACTAATGGAATAGTATAAAAAATAATAATGATTTACAATGGCGTTTTTAACACTATCTTGTTCTTTTAAAAAGTTTTCAAGCGCCATCAAATATGCACCAAAGATTGTTATAAAAACAGATTTAAAAAAAAAAGAAAAAAAAAAGAACATTTCCACAACATAACATGTTTACCCATCTTAGATACATAGTTTTAAAAGGCTCAAGGCGCACCAAGACACAAAGTAGTCCTGAAACTTGAGGCATAAGGCGCACGCTTTAGTGAAATAAGGTGCACCCTAATTTATATATATTTTTCATCTATTTTTCTCCCATTTTTCTCTATTCCTCATATTTTTCCTCTTCTTCTTCGTCTTCTTCACTTTTCCACTGCACGATTGAGGCTAGGGCAAAATTTGGAAGAGTTGTCGAGTTGAAAACAACTAGAAAAAGGGACTGGAATGGAAAACAGGGTCAAAACACCATCGTTTTGGCCTGTTTTTTATTTTAAAAGAATAGACTTCAATTGGGGAATAATGGAAAATAAAGAGCCTATTTGGTTAGGTTAGGGTTTTCAATTGTAAAATTACTCTCTTTTCAAAATAGACTTTTGTAACTCCAAAAAAGGGAAACCCTATGTGTACCAATCCAAACAGTAATGCAGATTCAAATTTTAGGTTTATACATTATATGTTTTTTCCGGCTAATTTTCTTACCAATCCAAATAGTATCGCAAATTCAAAAAGCTATTTTTGTTCACAATCCCATGGAGCACATAAGTTTTATCCATGCAAATATTTTATTTTCGCAAATTCATTTTTCTTTTCACTTGCATTCTCCTTTATATGCTTTGTCGTGCATGCATGCATGCGTGTATAGCTACATTCATTACTCCCTGAGAGTTACACCATTCTAAGTAAAGGAAAAATACATTCCCAAGAAAGAAAATATATTGTGACATCAAATTGTCCACATTTATCATTCGTTGGAGCAAAACAAACTAGGAAAGAATGGCAACGGTTTCACATCAAATTGTCTACATTTCTACTTCGCTGGAACAAAACAAACCGGGGAAAAATGGCAACGACCTCCAAAAAGATTGAAAATAATGCCCAGAAGATCTGCAATAGATTTACATTAGCAATAATAGTAGGCCAAATTGCAGCTACAAGATCAAGAATTAAGCAAAAAAGGAAAAAAAAATCCATTGGGATTTGAGAACAAAGAAGGTGTGACAAAACACAAAGATTCTTAATTTTCTTGGACAATAGATTTACATTAGAAATAGCGGTAAGCTAAATTGCAGCTATATGATCAAGAATTAAGCAAAAAATGGGAAAAAAAAAAAAAAAAGCTATTGGGATTTGAGAACCAAGAAAGTGTGACAAAACATAGATATTCTCTTCATTTTCTTGGACAATTAGAACTAATGGAATAGTATAATGATTTACAATGGCGCTTTTAACACTATCTTGTTCTTTTAAAAAACTTTCAAGTGCCATCAAATATGCACTGAAGATTGTTATAAAAACAAATTAAAAAAAAAAGAAAAAAAAAACATTTCCACAACATAACATGCTTACCCATCTTAGCTACATAGTTTTAAAAGGCTCAAGGCACACCAAGACACAAAGTAATCCTGAAGCTTGAGGCGTAAGGCATACACTTTAGTGAAGTGAGGCGCACCCTAATTTATATATATTTTTCCTCTATTTTTCTCTTATTTTTTCTCTATTTTCCTCATATTTTTCCTCTTCTTCTTCGTCTTCTTCACTTTTCCACTGCACGACTGAGGTTAGGGCAAAATTTGGAAGAGTTGTCGATTGAAAACAACCAAAAAAGGGGGTTGTAATGGAAAATAGGTCCAAAATGGCGTCATTTTGGCCTATTTTTTTTATTTTAAAAGAACAGGCTCCAAAACTGTGTCGTTTTGGCCTGTTCTTTTTAAAATAAAAAGGGCCAAAACGACATTGTTTTGGACCATGCTCTTTTAAAAGAATATGAACCAAATGACGTTGTTTTGGTCCCAAAAAAGAAAAAAAGAAATTAGGGCTTCTCTTTGCCCTCTGCAACCTGAAGCTAGAGAAGAAGAGAATGAGAAAAAGAAGAAAAGAAAAGAAAAAAAAAAAAACGAGAAGAAGAAGAAAGAGGTAGGGGATCGAAGCGCACTTATGGATTGCGTTGCGCCTTGCGCGCCTAGGTTACGCCTTCGTGAAGGGGCGTCGCTTGTCTTCACATGAGGTGCCAAAGGGTGGTGTCACTCCGTCTGGAGCCTAGGTGCGTCTTTCACAACTATTCTTAGCTATCAATTAAACATGTGCAAGATTCATAAATTTTTGAGTGAAGTCAAATACAATTACCTAATTTAGACCCTCTTTCTGGAATAAGGGTGTCGTTTCTCCATATGAAGCTGCACGTCACACTTGTCCTCAAACCTTAATATACAACCATTTTCTCCACATTTTATACGATGGCTTGCATGATTAGTATTATGGTGTGCTTTGTAGTTGTTGACCTTGATATCTTCGTGACAATAGTCACAATATATGGATTTTTCTTTCATTCTGTTGGGTGAGAGAAAAGAATGATCAGTTTATGTTCTTTTTTAGGGAAATGCAAGAAAACTAAAAGAACGATTAAGAGATGAGAGAAAAAAGTGATCAGTTTATGTTCTTTTTCAGAAAAATGCAAGAAAACTAAAGAAACGATTAAGAGATAAGAGAAAAAAGTGATCAATTTATGTTCATTTTCAGGGAAATGCAAGAAAACTAATGAAATAATTAAGATATTCTTCATTTTCTTGGACAATTAGAACTAATGGAATAATACAAAAAATAATAATGATTTACAATGGCGCTTTTAACACTATCTTGTTCTTTTAAAAAGCTTTCAAGCGCTATCAAATATGCATCGAAGATTGTTATAAAAACAGATTAAAAAAAAGAAAAGAAAAAAAAGAACATTTCCACAACATAACATGCTTACACATCTTAGCTACATAGTTTTAAAAGGCTCAAGGTGCACCAAGACACAAAGTAGTACTGGAGTCTGAGGCGCAAGGCGCACCTAAAGTGCACGCTTTAGTGAAGTGAGGCGCACCCTAATTTATATATATTTTTCCTCTATTTTTCTCATATTTTTCATTTTCTTCTTCTTCGTCTTCTTCACTACACGACTGAGGCTAGGGCAAAATTTGGAAAAGTTTTCGAGTTGAAAACAACCAAAAAAGGGGGTTGGAATGGAAAACATAGCCAAAACGGTGTCATTTTGGCTTATTTTTTATTTTAAAATAACAGGCTCCAAAACGACGTCATTTTGGACCTTGCTCTTTTAAAAAAATAGGGACCAAACGATGTCGTTTTGGTCCCAAAAAAGAAAAAAAGAAATTAGAGATTTTTTTTGCCCTCTACAACTTGACGCTAGAGAAGAAAAGAATGAGAAAAAGAAGAAAAAAAAAAAAAGAGAAGAAGAAAGTAGTGGAACGAGGCACACCTGTGGATTGCGTCATGCCTTGCGTGCCTAAGCGATGCCTTCGTGAAGGGGCGTCGCTTACCTTCAGGCAAGGCGCCAAAGGGTGGCGTCGCTCTGGCTGGAGCCTAGGCATGCATTTCACAACTATGCTTAGCTATCAATTGAACATGTGCAAAATTCATAAATTTTTGAGTAAAGTCAAATAAAATTACCTAATTTAGACCCTCTTTCTGGAATAAGGGTGTCGTTCTTCTATATGAAGTTGCACGTTGCACTTGTTCTCAAACCTTAATATACAACCATTTTCTCCACAGTTTATACGATGGCTTGCATGATTAGTATTATGGTGTGTTTTGTAGTTGCAGACCTTGATATCTTCGTGACAATAGTCACAATATATGGATTTTTCTTTCATTCTGTTAGGTGAGAGAAAAGAATGATCAATTTATGTTCTTTTTCAGGGAAATGTAAGAAAACTAAAGAAACAATTAAGAGATGAGAGAAAAGAGTGATCAGTTTATGTTCTTTTTCAGGAAATTGCAAGAAAACTAAAGAAACGATAAAGAGATGAGAGAAAATAGTGGTCAATTTATGTTCATTTTCAGGGAAATGCAAGAAAACTAAAGAAACAATTAAGATATTCTTCATTTTCTTGGACAATTAGAACTAATGGAATAATACAAAAAATAATAATGATTTACAATAGCGCTTTTAACACTATCTTGTTCTTTTAAAAAGCTTTCAAGTGCCATCAAATATGCACCAAAGATTGTTATAAAAAAAGAAAAAAAAGAACATTTCCACAACATAACATGCTTACCCATCTTAGCTACATAGTTTTAAAAGGCTCAAGGTGCACCAAGACATAAAGTAGTACTGGAGTTTGAGGTGCAAGGCGCACCTAAAACGCACGCTTTAGTGAAGTGAAGCGCACCCTAATTTATGTATATATATATATATATATATATTTCTCTATTTTTCTCCGATTTTTTCGCTATTTTTCTCATATTTTTTCTCTTATTCTTTATCTTCTTCACTTGTCCACTGCACGACTGAGGTTAGGGCAAAATTTGGAAAAGTTGTTGGGTTGAAAACAACCAAGAAAGGGGGTTGGAATGGAAAATAGGGCCAAAACGGTGTCATTTTAGCCTATTTTTTATTTTAAAATAACAGGCTCCAAAAAGACGTCGTTTTTGCCTATTTTTTAAAAAATAAAAGGGGCCAAAACGACATCGTTTTGGACCCTGCACTTTTGAAAGAATATGGACCAAACAACGTCGTTTTGGTCCCAAAAAAGAAAAAAAGAAATTAGAGCTTCTCTTTGCCCTCTGCAACCTGACGTTGGAGAAGAAAAGAAGGAAAAGAAGAAGAAAAAAAAAAAGAAAAAGAGAAGAAAGAGGTAGGGGATTGAAGCGCACTTGTGAATCGTGTCGCACCTTGCACGCCTAAGTGACGCCTTCGTGAATGGGAGTCGTTTACCTTCAAGCGAGGCACCAAAGGGTGGCGTCGCTCCACCTGGAGTCTAGGCGTGCCTTTCACAACTATTCTTAGCTATCTATTGAACATGTGCAAGATTCATAAATTTTTTAGTAAAGTCAAATAAAATTACCTAATTTAGACCCTCTTTCTGGAATAAGGGTGTCGTTTCTCCATATGAAGCTGCATGTCGCACTTGTTCTCAAACCTTAATATACAACCATTTTCTCCACATTTTATACGATGGCTTGCATGATTAGTATTATGGTGTGCTTGGTAGTTGTTGACCTTGATATCTTCGTGACAATAGTCACAATATATGGATTTTTCTTTCATTCTGTTGGGTGAGATAAAAGAATGATCAATTTATGTTATTTTTCAGGGAAATGCAAGAAAACTAAAGAAACGATTAAGAGATGAGAGAAAAGAGTGTTCAGTTTATGTTCTTTTTCAAAAATGCAAGAAAACTAAAGAAATGATTAAGAGATGAGAGAAAAAAGTGATCAGTTTATGTTCATTTTCAGGGAAATGCAAGAAAACTAAAGAAACAATTAAGATATTCTTCATTTTCTTGGACAATTAGATCTAATAGAATAGTACAAAAAATAATAATGATTTACAATGGCGCTTTTAACACTATCTTGTTCTTTTAAAAAGCTTTCAAGTGCCATCAAATATGCACCAAAGATTGTTATAAAAAAAGAAAAAAAAAAAAAGAACATTTCCATAACATAACATGCTTACCCATCTTAGCTACATAGTTTTAAAAGGCTCAAGGTGCACCAAGACACAAAGTAGTATTGGAGTTTGAGGTGCAAGGTGCACCTAAGGCGCACGCTTTAGTGAAGTGAGGCGCACCTTAATTTATATATATTTTTCCTCCTATTTTCCACTATTTTTCTCATATTTTTCCTCTTATTCACTTCTCCATTGCACGACTGAGGTTAGGGCAAATTTTGGAAGAGTTATTGGGTTGAAAACAATCAAAAAAGGGGGCTGGAATGGAAAACAGGGCCAAAACAATGTCATTTTGGCCTATTTTTTATTTTTCAAGAATGGACTCCAAAACGGCATTGTTTTGGCCTGTTCTTTTTAAAATAAAAAGTGCCAAAATGACATCGTTATGGACCATGCTCTTTTAAAAGAATAGGGACCAAACGACGTCGTTTTGGTCCCAAAAAAGAAAAAAAGAAATTAGGGCTTCTCTTTGCCCTCTGCAACCCGACGCTGGAGAAAAAGAGAAGGAGAAGAAGAAGAAAAAAAAAATGAGAAGGAGAAGGAGAAGAAAGAGGTAGGGGATCAAGGCGCACCTGTGGATCGCGTCACGCCTAAGTGACGCCTTCGTGAAGGGGCGTCGCTTGTCTTCAGGCGAGGCGCCAAAGGGTGGCGTCGCTCCGCCTGGAGCCTAGGCACGTCTTTCACAACTATGCTTAGCTATCAATTGAACATGAGCAAGATTCATAAATTTTTGAGTGAAGTCAAATAGAATTACCTAATTTAGACCATTTTTCTGGAATAAGGGTATCGTTCTTCCATATGAAGCTGCACGTTGCACTTGTTCTCAAACCTTAATATACAACCATTTTCTGCATATTTTATACAATGGCTTGCATGATTAGTATTATGGTGTGCTTTGTAGTTGCTGACCCCGATATCTTTGTGACAATAGTCACAATATATGGATTTTTCTTTCATTCTATTGGGTGAGAGAAAAAAATGACCAGTTTATGTTCTTTTTCAAGGAAATGCAAGAAAACTAAAGAAACGATTGAGAGATGAGAGAAAAGAGTGATCCGTTTATGTTCTTTTTCAGGAAAATGCAAGAAAGCTAAAGAAACGATTAAGAGATGAGAGAAAAGAGTGTTCAATTTATGTTCCTTTTTAGGGAAATGCAAGAAAACTAAAGAAATAATTGAGAGATTCGTACTTGGTTGGTGATGATCGAGGACTAAGAAGAAGATGTAGCACCCAACTTCAAAGCTAGCAAGCAAGCCTGAATTAAACTTCTGGAGGAAAAAAATGAGAGAGGGTTAAAGAAATAGCCTTGAATCTTCTTTTTAAACAAAGAGAATAAAAATTTTTAAAAAAAAAACCGAATTGATGACAGAAAAAAGGCCCACAATCATGAGCCGGAAATTGATTCTTCAAAGTTAGAAAACTGCAATTTCTTGTTCAAGGAACCAGAAAAAAACTCAATCGTCTTTCTTGCAATTTTCTTAGGAAAGTGAGAGAGATGGGGGAAATGGTTTTCTGTTTATATAAAATGGACAATGGAATAAACTTGTGTTTAACTGCTGCTTCTGCAGTATATCTCGTACGTGTAATTCAGACATAAAGTAGCTAGTACTCGGACAGACAGATTGGGCAAGTGCCATCACTGGGCTTGGGCAGGTGCATACTCTGACCCAACACTATTTTCGGGTAAGATTCGATGGTCGGCCCATTGAGGCCCATCACAACCACGGCGGGCAGGGGCCCGATCGAGATTGCAAAGTTGGTATCCGAGAGGTGGCACCGTCGTGCATAAGTCCGGATTCGGCCGCAGATGCAACATGAAAGCCCAATAAGGCATAAGAGCCCAAGTATTCCAATGCCTATTATCAATCCGTACTTTGCACTCCTTGGAAGACCTACAAATGGGAAACTAAATTTTGATCACCAAGAGGAACTTAGTATCAATTAAATATACATGGGGGTAAATACAATTAAATCAATATGACTGCCTTCTAAGATTTTATTAGGTTTATATTAATTATCTCAAAAACTTCAATGATGTATAATTTTTTCTTTTTTTGGAAAACTTAAATGATTTATAAAGCCTTTTTTTTTTTTTTTTTTTTTGAGGAAAACTATATACATGGTGGGATGTTTCTTTTCAATTAATTAGAGTGCATTTAAAAGGAAAGGGAATTTTTTTTTTTTTTTTGAAAGCTTACTTCATTGGATGTGAGGATGGAATGTGATTTTATTTAAGGATGGCAATGGGGTTAGTTGGGAACCACCATGGTTTGAAAAATAAAAAATTTGCCAAAATTTTGGAGAAATTTCGTAAAAATCTTAGAGAAATTAATCATTTCATGTTTACCTTTGAAAATTTATGGAAAGCTTGAGCAACCATGAAAAAGGATCAACACCTTGAAGATTTAGATTGTCCTGAAGACTTAGAGTGACTTAAGACTTGTTGTAAGATTGTTACTTGTCAGTGCACTTTAGTCCAAAACTTTTCATGCACTTAATAATATTCCAAAATCATTATTCTTTGAACTTTAAAATATCTATTTTTTTTTTTTTTTAAATGGATGATTACTTGATTTTGATAAAATCCTGGATTTAATTCTTTCTAAACTTGCTCTAAAAGGTTTCATGTGAAGTTAAACATAGGTTACTAGAGGTTCCATGCCTCAAATCGGGGTCATTTCTATACTTTACATCGTTCAACTTGATAAGGCAGAGGGGAATCGATTGAGTCAATTTGGCTTCACCGGTAGAGAAGCACTTTACACACACTCTTTCTCTCTCTCTTCCAATAGTTTATGTTCAACCGATTGCTCTATCCATCTCCTCAATCATATCCTCTAGCAATGTTTGATCAAGATCAACTTAGAAATAACAAAAGTTCAAGCAAAAGGTGATCCAAAAATTGCTAACACAAAAAGAGGCTTGCAAGTATGATTTCATGGAGTCTAGGGAGGAAGTGGAATATATGAAAAGTGAAACCCAAATTTGAGTAGAAAAAGAAAGTGGAAGATTGTGCTAGTTTGAAAATGAGATTTGTTTATGATATATGTGAGAAATTGAGTGAGCAAGGTTCTAAAGTATTTTTTTTTTTTTATTTTAATATTTCCATTACAACAAACTTCTAAACCCAAGTCTCTCTTTTCTTTCCCATACAAATGTTTATTTTTTATTGTATAGAAACCATTTGAAATCCTTTAATTTTATTTTATTTACTTAATTTAATGATAATTCAATACATGCTTTTTAATAGATTATATAATAAATTTTAATTTTTGCGTATTAGTTTGGAATTTTAAATTAAAAACAATCTTTTATAAAAGAAGAAGGATGTCACACCCCAAAACTCACTCCAAGGGCATGACGGTCATTTCGTACCTCAAGCCCTAAGGCTCAAAGTGGAAACAACACAAACATTCGTATTATAACTGGAAATTTACCAATTACCAAATTCCTATTCAGAGTAATATGACAAAATTCTAAAATCTCCATGTATCAACTTTAAAAAGACTAATACTTCAATCAAAGTGTTATTGTCCAAATAACTCTAGTCTTAAAATAATTCAAATGAGAAATTAAGTTTTAACATCTAAACAATGTCCAAAATAAAAAGAGTTTAAGCAAATGTCCTAATAAAGCCAAATTTTCCTCATAACAATCACTCATTGCTTGAACTGAGGTTACTTGAAAGATTATCAACAAAGAGGAATGAGTTCAAAGCCCAATAAAGAACATTAATATAGTTTCATGGATCAAACGTTTTCAATTATGTTTATAAATAGGAAATATAATATGTACTTATTTTCATAAAAAAAATTTAGTTTAAAATACTAATACATTCAAACTTTTCAACAAAACTTTTTCATATCCATTTCAAAACAACTTTTCATCAAAATCAAATAAAATACATTCATAATATCTTTACTCTGGTTATCAAATAACAAATAGTACGCAATTAGGTGGGACTTCACAAATGAGTAGTTAGTTTCAAATTTGTTCTAGTTAAGGTGAACAAAACCAAATGTCAACAATTATACCCGTTGATTAGGGTCATAAGGTCAACTATTATAACCCGTTGACTAGAGCCGAAAATGTCAATAATTATAATATGTTGACTAGGGTCATATAAACTAGAGTAAAATACTTTATTTCATTAATTCAAACTTATAAAACAAAACATCATATCTCGTTAATTTTTCATTTTTTTCATAAACAAAGAAAATTCTCAAATATACTTTTTATACAAAACATATATTTGATCAATGCGTAAAGATAAAAATAATATTTTTACACATTTCAAAATACAATATAAAAATAAAATATTTTCTTTTATAAAAATTTGCATTAATTTTCCTTACCTTGAAGAAGCAATCAAAAACTTAAAGTATTTAGCTTGATGAATTTACTCATCACCTAATATAATATCGTACACAATTATCTAAAGGTAAAAATTGACAATCCTAAAAATATTTTGTTGTGTATTAGGGATCCTAATTAATTTCTCATGCTAATATTATTACTACCCAATATTATTTTCAATTTCTTAAACAATAATAATATAATTTAGTGAATTTCCAAATTTTTTATAAACTCATATTTCTTCCAAATCTTATTATAACCATTTATTTCTTTTGTATCTTAAACTAAATTAAAACTTTTATTAAAAACAATTACTATTATTATTACTCTATTTTTCGATATCTCGTAACATCCAAATAGTCTTATTGTGCGTCACTCACAAGCATCAAAATCACATAATTCTTACTATTATTATTATTATTATTAATCCCAATGTCCCTTCTTACTTAACAAAATACCTTGTGAACTTTTAACAACTCCAACAACCCCCCACCAACTCTACTCATTATTATTATTTTAATTTATTCTACTACTACCTTTTGCCTCTCACTGTCACATATTAATATTTTTTTTTTCACCCCACCATAGTGTCTCAAATTCAAAATCTAGAAACATGCAATTCTTCTTCTTATTATTTTTCAATCCTTTAAGCCACATATAATTATATATTTATTTACTCATTTGATTTTTAATATTTCATTGTTTAGATCTATTCATTTAAACAAATTTTGAATTTTCTTATTTTTATTAATGAAACAACCTATATTCATAATTTCAATTTTTTGATCTTAAAATAAATTAACTAAACTAACCCTAATCTAAATTAAAATTTTCTAAAAAATATTTAATGTGTTCAAAACCATCTAATGAATATAATATATTAATTTAGGGTTAGAATCTTATTTGAAAAAAAATCTGAATTTTAAACTTTAGACCTTTAAACCTTTAACTTTACGTTCTTCAATTCTCTGATTTTTTTTGTTAATAGAGTTTTCTAAATAAAGAAGACAAAGAGAAAATTTTAATTTATACCAAAGATTATTAATTGTAAAATGACTCTTTTACTTTAATGAGTTTAATTAGTTAATTAATTAATTTATAATTTACTATTTTACCCCTAAAGCTTATCTTGGGGTGTTATGGAGGCTGATTTGTGTCTAGTGGGTTGATGTGATTTTATGCAAATAACCTTTTATTTATTTTTTTTAGAATAAAAATTCAGGATTATTAAATTTAGGTATTTATTAGAAGGACATAAAAAGTTAAATTATAAAAATATATTCAATACAACAGACACAATAAGTTTCAATTTTTATTTAAAATTTTTAAGAGCATGATTTATTATTAAATATTTTCATTAATTTTCAATGAATAATGTTTTTTTTTCTAAGTCAATTCAAAGGTAATCTAATTAAAGCCAAAAAAAAAAAATGAAAAAAAAATTATATAACAAATGTTGGCTATTGTTAGAGTTTGGTGATCCGAATTACTAAAATTATGAGTATGGGTTCTATGTGGTAATCCTTCGTACCTCTCTCTTTTTTGTATCTATTTTTGATATAGTGAATTTTATCATTTTTTTTTATCTATTTTTGATATAGTGAATTTCCTTCTTGATTTTTTTCCCTTTAGGGTTCATATCTCTCCTTTTTTTGTATCTATTTTTGATATAGTGAATTTTCTTTGTGATTTTTCCTCAAATAAATCTATGTGTTCTTATTCTGTTTTTTTTTTTTCTTATTGTTTGCTATTTTGTAATAGCTATTAGGAGTGGCTTATAATATTTTAACAAAAAAGTATAATTACTGGTTTATAATTTTTAAACATCATTATTAATATATTGAAGTGAAGAAAAAAAAGTAGAAGGATTACGTAATTGAAAAAATAAATTACAGAGTAATATAACTAATGTATTTACATACAAACTTAGGCAAAATCCAAAGCGGGGGTGGCGTCAACTTCTGGGAAGGATGGAGTGAATAATGTCTTCCATCATGTAAATCACACACACCGATGTCAGTAGACCTTTTCAATTTCAAATTGCTACTCATGTCACAAGATAAAAGCACAATAACCCATTGCTACAAATGATATCTTTCCAATGCAATAACTTTAATATGTACATTTTTACTTATTTTATCATTTTTTTTTTAAATTCTAAATATTTTTATAATTTTTAAATAATTTTCACATAATTTTGACAAAATATTTATCGATATATTCGCAATTCAAGTATCAATATATTTATATTTACTGTATTTATCAATATTTTAACCCTTTCATTACATCTCATCTATTTATATTTATTCTCATCCTAATGTAGTAGGTATAGGAAATTCTCACTTGCCCAATTTAAATTTTAAATTTTATAAAAATTAAACACAAGTTATAAATAACTAAATATTATAAATATCTAAAATTTGTTTTTATGGAAAGTGATATTTTATATATGTTAAAAAAGTTTTTAAAAAGCTAGAATACTTTTCCATTTGACTTTATACATGATTTAGGCGATATAAAATAAAATAAAGTCACATTCGGGTCTAGACTTGTCTTGGGTCTAAATTTTTTTTACAAATTTACTATAAACTTGTTTATCTTTATTCTAAACTCATTCTATTAGGGGTGGGGTGGGTATTCGAAAGAACCATTTTATTGTGACCGTAATTTTACTTCGAACAACCATTTATATCCACACTTTATTCCATATTTCTTAATTTTATTTTTTATTATCTCGGGAAACAAACACATTTATATCAATCTATTATTTCCACCTCTCGCTTCAATGATGGGATACATGCTCTCAATTGGATGACTAGTAAAGAAGCTGTGAATTCTCAATGGGAACCAAGGATGAAATTTAATATCATTAATTAGATTTTATAGATATATTAAGAAATTTGATAAAAAAAAGTATCAATAAAATAAAAATTAATCATCAAAACTCAAATATATGTTGAAAAAACCCCAAAAATAATAAAAATAAGTCATACTGCACATTTGTCACACTTTCAATACTAAAATGTAATTTTTATTTATTTAAGATATAAAAGAAATGAAAATATTTGGATGTATTTATTATGTTTGTAAATGTTAATAATTTTGTTTGCAAATTTATATTTCCTTTATATTTAGTTACTACATAAAATATATATAAAAAACTTATTAATAAGGATATTATCCTGTTTTTATATTTTTAATAATATGTTAAATAGAATTTGAAAAATGAAATAATTTTAAATAATTTAGTTTAGTTTATATATATATTCACTGATTCATCCTCAGCTAAGCCATCGTTTTATCCTCAATCTAGTTAGAAATTCTTCACCAGATATTCAATCATTTTGCATCAAAAGCCGATAAAAACCAGGTTTAATTAAGGGGCTGAACAGAAAACATTCCTTGCCTTAACATACAATACAAAGAGCTAATAGAAATGACCTTTCCATGTATTAAGAAAAATGAGCATATTCTCTACAATTGCTGTTTTTCACCATCTGAAAGGTCCAAAGAAACAATATGAGACAGCATGACAAATAATATGGACTCCAATGACAACTCTTTTCTTTAGACAGACATGGAATCCACAAGACAACTGTTACTTACGTTTTTTTCTATTTACATCATGTGTTGCTCACAATGTACTTTTCTGTATCATGGGTTCAATGAGTTCCGAGCTTCGGATTTGGAGTCAGCAGTGCGCTTTGTGTACAAAGAGCCTACAGCTGAAACTTCAGGTGACGAGACCATTGCAGAAAGGGGCTGGAAATTTGTATTTCCAACAAACCAGTAAAGAGCCCACTTCAAATTGCAGAGGGTGTATTTGAGAGCTTTGGTCCAATTCTCCTGCTTGTTGAAGCTCTGAGTGATGGAGTAGTTTTCCACTTTGTCGTTCTCAATCCTGCAAGACCAGTCTTGGATTATTACAGCAATGTAGAGCACACAACGAGACAAGAATATCTAGTTTTGTTGAATAACATGTATAATGAATTAATTTTTTTCTTTATCCAACTTCTAAGTAGTCCAAACCATGACAAAATTTGTCAGTTTTACATCTAAAATACTGATATCAATGCAAGAATTACTACTCAGGCCAATTCTTTTAAACCGATCACTTGTGGTTCTTCTATTAACATTTTTTATAGGTATACCATCATTTGCATCTCACTAGGGAAACTCCCAATCCTAGAGGATGGCAGTGGGATGATCCAGATCAATATGAATACATGGGACACAGGGTGAGTATGTTGTGCCTAGATCATTGAAGGTGATACATCTAAGATCCATCCATCATGGAAGTATATTGGTAAATACTTAAATCTAGATTCAATACATTAGTTAAATTCTGCCTTGAATGGAAGAGTGAAGGACTGGATGGAATAGCAGTACATCTCACAAAAGTGGCAACGTTAAAATTGGTTTAACAACCTAAGCAAGACAATATTCATTGTAAACATCAAGCGTAGGGAGTAGTCCAAGTGTCATACACATAAAAAATTCTCAAATTTTCTTTCTCCAACTGTTAACTGTGTAACCTAGAACTGATTCAACAAAGATGAGTTAATCAAGAGCATACACATTTCGACAATTCAATATGAAAATATTTCTCATTGAACATGCAAAGGAATGCATAGTTTATGGCTGATTAAAAAGAAACTTACTTATAAGGCAGCTTGAAACATTTCTCTGGTGGAATGTTGTTCTCTTGATCCTTGGAATTGGCAAAATCAGCAAAGTCCTTAAGGCATGTCAAGAATAACGTCATTGCTTTGTCATAGCGTGTGCTCCAAAACAAGTTCACAGGACCAAACCTAAGAAATACTTGAATCAATCAAAAGATCCAATATATAATTGGGGAACAATGAGCCAGATGCATGACCTAAACATCAAACCATGGACTTTCCCTGTATCACTCCCACATGTTTGCTGACAAGAAGAATAAAATAGCATGGTAATACCCATCTAATCACTTAAAATGTCCTGGAACATATCAAATAGTAGATCAAATCCCCCATTCATGCACCAAGTACAGTAGGCTTCTTGCACTCCATTACAGTCTAAGCTGCATATTATTAAAATGCTATTTAAAAAGACAAATCCAGTTAGAACCAAGGGAGCAGGGCTGCAGGCTATACTTACAGTTCATAAGTACTGTTGTTGCTGTCCGTAATCCGAGGGTAACTTCCCATAGGAATTATTTTTATTCGGTATCTGAAAGTTAATAAATTAAGAACATACAACAAAACATTTCACAAAGAACAATGTGAGAAATACCAACAAGATATCTTCCCTAAAAATTGAGCTTATAGGAGCAAGGATGAGGTTCTGAGTTGAGGTGTTCTCTAACAATAAGAACAACAAAAACCTTAACAATTAGTTTAAATGACTAAACAACCATATTTGAAAGTTTCAATTTTAAAGCTAAATGGGTAAATATATGAAAAGGGGGATGGTAACACCATTACTACATAAGCCAATGATTCTTTCTTCCCAATTGCACCTCTGAAAATAAACTAAAGCGCTAATTAAGCAAAATAATTATAACTCCACCATAGTCAGTGTCACAAACATCAAGAGGCATTAGCTTTTCATTCAACTTCAAAAAGCATACTCATCTTCTCACTTAGGACCTAAACAAGAAAGATCTGTGTTATTCAACAGCACATGTCCAAGAGGATATTCACACAGGATTAAGTATCGAAATTCCCCCTTCAATTGGATGATTCTTCTATTTAGAACTGAATTGACTATTTTCACAAATATTTAATTGATAACATACATTCAAACATGTGTTGTTTCACTACAAAGGATACTGGAACTTTGGTCGGAAATATTGAACCATTGTATGGAGAAGAAGGCAAGCTTGGCCCCAGGCAGCATTTATCTCATCCCATTCAACCTATATGTTTCCACAGTACAGATAAACTTCTTAGTCGGTGCCTCAGTTCCAATATCAAGGAAAATATTCTAAAATAAGCTGTATACTAGTTGATGACATAAAAGGGTAAGAGGCCATCTGATATATAATACGGAAAAAGTATCTTTGTAGAATATGATTCACATGGATCCCAAATATCTTGTTCAGAGACTACTCAGCATGTTGTACCAAACACTAGTTACACTACTTTTTCTAGATAAACCAAAACACAATATCTTGAAGGAGTGGGTTATCAAATCTACCAAGGTTAATTTTTAACCTAAAATTTTTGACAGAAACACAGCAACAGTCAACCTCCATTTGACAGATAATAATATCTTAGCAAATCATGACCCAGATAAGCTATTGGCTCACAATGCTGTTCATGGAGGGGATGGGGGCACAAGATATGTTCATTCAACATCCTTCCACTCAAAAGTAAACAGACTGGAGGCTAAGATTTCTTACTGGAATTTTAGGAAGTCGTCCAAGCCGAAAATTGTTAATTGTTCCAAATTCTCCATCATGCCAAATGGGGAAGGCATCATTCAGTACATTAGTTCTCTTCAACAACTCTAGATGTGCCTGTGACACTTCAATCTTGGCCAGAATTGCATCTCTCTCTTCCTGTTGACAGGAAACTCTTTGTAAACAATTGAAAGATTCATAGACAAAGCAGTAAAACTACTAAAAAGAGCAGCAACGGTTTATATACCAGAAACATACCTGATGTGAAGTCAACAGAAACTGGAAATTGTTGAACTCGTGCCAGTACCTGATACACATGAAGTTCACTATACAATTACCAATGAACAATTTCACACACACACACACACAGAGTGAAAGAGAGAGAGCTCCAAGTGAATAAAATTCTTAAAAACAGATTTGTTAACAAAATAGCCTGTCAGGAACCATTAAAATATGGAATTTAGTTAACCAAATATTATCATGGGGAAAAACATACCGCTCCTCCAATTCTTTAAAGCGGCTAGATTTTAACTCTAATTCCTTCATTTCAGCATTTACTTGGGCACACTGTTTCTCAGTTTCTTCAATAGCTGCTTCCAGTTTCCGTTCTTCTTCTTCAATCTAAATGCACCCAAAGATCATGCAATTAACATGTTGGTCCTCAGATGGAAAAGTTCAGTATGATATCTCAGCTATATTAATGGGTACACAAGGAATCAAGAAATCAATGCATGGAACTATTTTCAACTGAGTTCTTTTTCATTACTCAAAGGCACATTTGAACTGTTTCACCTTGTAAGATTGAATACATCTTAGCATTTTCAACTCATTAAGTTCAGATCACTACAATAATATAAAGAAAACCACTAAGTGATAAACAAGTTCTTATCCAATAGCATTATAAACTTTATAGCAAACTTGAGAATGTTTTACATGGAAAGTTGAATAGTGTCCTCATGGGAGTAATTGACTAACCCTGGATCCTCTTCAATTCAGGGTAAATTGCCTCCCGCTTATTGGTTTCTCCCCAAAGCAAAAAGTGCAATGAAAACTTCATGAATTGACAATAAAGTAAAAATAAGTAAATGAATTGTGCATGCGCCTTCTACTAGTGTTGTCATAACAGGATCACAACTCTGCTGCTGATGCAATAAGCCACTTAGTATTTCTATCATTCTACAAAACCTAGTTTTTGTCTATGAACCAAACCACTTTTGCCCATCTTAAATATGGATTTCTTAATAAAAAAGAGATGTTAAATACATATTCCCCACAAGGTTGATAAAAGAACAAAAGTGAATTGACAAAATGACCCATTCATGAGAATTGGTTTCCAGATAAGCACCTTTAATTTCTCCTTGAGAAAATCAGCTTCACTAAGAACATCTCGTGCCTCTCCCTCCAAACGTTGGAGACAAGCTTCATATGCTTGGATGTCCCTATTCACATCTTCAACCTCCTTGTCAAGTTTATCAGACAGCACCCTCATGCATTCAAGGCATAAAGGTTGCTCAACCTGGAAAATAGCAAATAGACAAAGAGATCATAATTTTAATATCTCAAGCCTAATGGAACTAGATGAACCTAACTTTTAGAGCCAACTGCAGAAACCAAATCAAAGTTCCTATGCCATTAAGAAAACAAAATTAGATATATCAAACCTGTATCTGGGTCGTGGCAATATCAAAGGCACGCTTCAGAACAGTTATAGTTGTGTGAAACCCAGAATTGTTCGGCTGTAAATGACCACTCGGACCTCCTTCAGGCGATGGTAAGTGGGTCCCAGAACCCTCAGATGCAGACTCACACTTGTACACTGAAGCAGGTGCTGGAGGCAGCATCACAAAAGACTCTTCCATTGCCTTTCCAGACTGGCTTACATCAGGCTGGACAGCTCCGCCTCGAGGACGAGGAGGGACCCCCTGTGCCTGGTTTCTCTGCTTTGGCAACACAACAAATGAATGGTCCATATGCGTTGAACCCAACACACTGCCAGCCCCATGGATCAAAGATCCCTGCATTCCTGCATGCCCTCATTCCAAATCGAAACAAAAAATTAATGCACATACCCAATTCACTTAATATAGAGTGCACATCAAAAAGTTACTATGTTTCTATTGGCTGACACTACACAATATCAAAGCAAAGATAAATCCCAAATTGACATATTGTTAAATACTCAACAATGACGTATCAAGATGATGAAATTACACCATACATCTTATCCTACTATTGGTAACAAATATTTCTATATTAAACCTGAGTTGGCCCAGCTTTAGCAAAAGTTCATCCCTCCAAAATACAAAAACTGACTGGCCGCATGTTTAACACCCAACTATCAACAAATTCACAGTTAATGCATACATTGTCTTTAGGAAAACTAGAAAACTGAGTCTCATTTGTCCCCAGATGCATAAAAGGGGAAAACCCAATTTCAGAATGTTTGCTCCCCTCCAACAGACAAGTCCAAGCACGTGGCTGGGGGCGCATATCTGAGATAAATCCACTGTTAATGAACACAATCTCTTTAGGGCAGCTACAAAACACAAAATTGATCTAAATTGTCTCAATATCGTAAAAAAGGGAAACCCAATTTCAGAATCCTTCGATCATATATCCATAGTTAATGCGCTCATAGTCTTTAGGGCGACTACAAACACAGAATTGAGTCTGAATTCTCTCAATGGGCATAAAAGAAGGAAACCCGATTTCAGAAATATTTCACAGCTAAACTCGCACGAATCATAAATGCACTGATTCACCACACAATTCAGTGCAAAAAAAACTCAAAAGAAAAGATTTTCCATGGACGATTCTGAGAAGTAACTCAGACTCAGTTCAGAACCACAATTCCAGCAACGAAAAACCACAAATACAAAAAAAAAAAACTGAAGACGAATAAAAAAGATGAAACCCTAACCAGAGCGAGAGGAGTCGGAGTAGAACTTGTCGGCGTAGGAGTCGACGCCGACGATGCATAGGTTGTGGCGGCAGTTCTGGCAGACCCATCTCGGCAGAGTCGGATCCACCGGAAAGGTCCGAGATTTATTGGCCGAATCCTCCATCATCTTCTTCTCCTCTGTATACTCTCCACACAAGGATTTGCATGTGCCGTACAATAGGCTCTTTTGAAGTTTTGCTCTTCTCCGGGTTTGTTTCGGGTGGATTGAAGCATTCTGGATCGGACTTTGAAAAGATTGTAAATTGGTCCCGCGGCCCGGCCCAAGCCCGAAAATTCAGGCCTCAAATGGGCTTTTCAAGCTAGAGAGACGACTTCGGACAAGATCAATTGTCCCTAATCTAAGGCCCGAAACCTGTCCCTACGGACCTTGGGTTCAGGATTCTGACTTGGGTTTCTGCTTAAATAAAGGCCCAACTTGTCATTTTTTTATTTTAAGTTTCATTTATTAATAAATCTTAAATTAAATTATAAGTTATAAAAACAAAATAATGAAAAAAATCAATAAAAAAACATATGCAAAATAAATATTTTTATATTAAATTTATTATGAAACTTTGAGCTAACAAAATTATACAGCAACTTTATTTATTTGAGATATTTCATTAATTTTATTAAAATTAAAATTAATTTTATTTATGTTATTTTTATTTTCTCCATAAATTATGTCATGCCAAAAAATAAAATAAAAATAATTTGTTATAATAAAAAAGGAAAGTAAAAGAAAGGGACAGACTATTTTAAGATTTATCTGTGGATAGGATTTCTTTTCGTGATAGGATTTCAATAACCCAATTTCCAAACACTCCCCTAAATTGGATCAGTTAGGGCTTCGATTCTTCATTTATTCGATTCGTCTCCCTTCTCCAGTCAAATTTTCTCATCTTCCCAACAGACCCGACGATGGAGATCTACCACCTCTTCGCCAAACTCCTGGATGGAAAAACTCTAACCATCCGGCTTACATCACCCACAATCTCCGGCGACGTCATTAAGGGCCATCTCCACCGTATCACATCGGTCCCTGTCCACCTCCAGCGTTTGGTTTCACAATCGCGTCAAATCTCCGACGAAACCCTGATTGCCGCCGATAAAGGAAGCGGTATCTTCCCGACTGTGCACCTTCTTCTGCCTCTTCCCGGCGGCAAGGGTGGTTTCGGTTCGCTCCTCCGTGGGGCGGCGACGAAGGCGGGGCAGAAGAAGACGAATAATTTTGATGCGTGTAGGGATATGAGTGGGCGGAGGCTGAGGCATGTCAATGCTGAGAAGAAGTTGGAGGAGTGGAGGGCGGAGGCGGCGGAAAGAGAGCTAGAGAGGATGGCGGAGGATTACATAAAGAAGGCGGCGAAGAAGGGGAAAAGTGGTAATGGAAGTGCGGCGGCTGTGGCGGCGGAGAAGTATGTGGAGAAGTATCGGGAGGAGTCGGCGAAGTGTGTGGCGGAGGTGGAGGCATCGGTGAGGGAGGCGATGGGCGGATTTGGGAAGCGGAAGGGCGCGGAGGTGGCGACCTCAGCTTCTGATGCAAAAAGATTGAAGATTTGGATGGGTAAGATCCCTAATTCGACAGGGTTTTGATTTGAGTTAATTATAACAACGTTTGGTTGCTGAGAAAATTGGGGAATAATGGAAAATAAAGGGCCTGTTTGGTTAGGTTAGGGTTTTCAATTGTAAAATTACTCTCTTTTCAAAATAGACTTTTGTAAATCCAAAAAGGGGAAACCCTATGTGTACCAATCCAAACAGTATTCCTCAGATTCAAATTTTTGGTTTATACATTATGTGTTTTTTCCTGCTAATTTTCTTACCAACCAAACAGAGCATGAACCTTGTTCTTTTGATTTCTCTTTCTAAATTTCTCTCTCGCTCTCTTTTTTTGGTTGGTTTTATTAGGATGGGAAAGAAAAAATTAGAGGAAAGTGACAGCGATGAAGATGATGCAGAAAACGAGAGGTCTATTGTTTTGGATAATGGGAGTGATTCAGATTCAAACAAGGAAACTGATGGGAGTTTTGATTCAGTATCTGGTGGAAAATTGAATGGAGGATGTTCTGGAGGGTCATGTGAGAGTGGTTCAGAAGAAGAAAAAGAAACTTTTGGGCAAGTTAAACCAGAGGTCCAGGAAGAAAAAGTAGTTCAGGCTACAAGTGTCTCTTGTTTGGATGCAGTGGGAAGTGAAGCAGTTGAGCCTGAAAAGGGAGATTCTGATGAACCCAAATCTGGAAGTGTGGAAGTTATCAGTCTACCCCAAAGCAGTTCGGGTTCAGAGAATGGAAGTGACATAGAAAAGGTAGCAATTGATTCTGAAGACAAGGGTGTTTCTGAATCTAAACCAGGTGTTCATGAAAAAGGAGAAGAAAGCGTGGCAAACACAGATACCTCGGATGCAGGAAAGCCTCTGAACTTTGATGACTTCAGTTCAGCTGCAGAGATGGAGGTATGCTTGTCAGAATCGATTTTCTCATTCACATGATTACATTAATTGAATGATTTATTAGTTTAGCTGCCTCAACAACTCTTTAGTGGTTCATCATCATAGATCTTGCTGCAAGCCATCGTTTCCTTATTATACTTTGATTCTAACAATGATTTTTTTTACTGATAGTCATCTCTTATAGATTTTAACATTTGAATTCTTGTTTAGATTTAATCAGTTTGTGACCTTCCCTACGTACTTCCCATTAGCAAACTATGAATTTGAGAATAAGCAGCAGTTGGATGATCATGACCACTATTTAGTGGGTTGGGTAAAGATTATATTGTGTTGAAAATGATTGTTAAATTGTGATGAGTATGATCCTACACTCCAAATGGATTGTTGTCATGACTTTTAAAATAGAAATAGGAAAAAAAATTGTCAATGGATATTTTAGTTGAGAACTAGAGGGTGTGAAACTGTGAATCTTAACCTGTTCTTTGTTGATGGAATAATGTGCCTGGTAATAGTATGAGTGCAAATGCAGAACCATAAATCTCCAACCAGTTTTTCAAGCCCATGCTAGTGGCATCTTTATATATGTACTCTGGAAGTTTTATATCGTCGGTTTTAACAGTCACCGACATTCTTTTTAATTTTTTGAATTGATTGTAGGTTCTTGGACTGGAAAGGTTAAAATCTGAACTGCAAGAACGTGGGTTGAAATGTGGAGGTACATTGCAAGAGCGGGCTGCCAGGCTTTTCCTGCTCAAGACTATACCTTTGGAGAAGCTACCAAAGAAGCTGCTCGCCAAGAAATGAGATGTCCACCATGGCTCATCTGACTTCAATCCTCTCCTCTTCTTGAGCAATGTGTTCCCTTTAAATGACTGATATCGCAATTGAAGTGTGTGTAACTGCTAATCCTCTGTTTTATATATATAGTTTGTATGCTGGAAGTCTGGAACACAGGTCTGGGACGCATCAACTTTGATGAAAGCAATCAAAGGATATATTTTTCTTTCTTTGTATCACTGTTCCTAAAACATTTTCATATGTTACAACTCACAATTTCAGGGTGCACAATATAAATGAACACCATATGTTTCCAGCTGACAATCACTATGTACACATAAAAATGAATAACACCCCATCACTAAATAATTCTGTTTGGATCTCGGGAGACTGGATATGGACGGTTGAGAAAGGAATTCAATTTGTAGGAATTTTCAATTTATTCATTTCAGCCAGGCTACAGAGAAGCTATGGATTCACATAAACAGGAGATGGAGAATTCCGGCAAACTGGGCAGCTTCCATTCACCCGGAGCCACTCATCAATGCACTCAGCATGGAAGCAATGTCCGCAGTCAGGTATGCACCTCAGTGTCTCCTTGGTGCAGTAGTCCGATAAGCATATAGGGCAAGTGCTGTCATTAAGTCCAGGAACGCGTCGGCTTTCTCCAAGAACCACTTTTGTGTAGGACTCAATGGTGGACTCATCTAGGCCCATCATGGCAACAGGCTCCTGTGGCGCTTCAAGAGAAGCAGCGCTCTGCTGTGCAGCGTTTACCCGGCTGTGGTCGCGCCTCCTGCCACTGAAGCATATGAAGAATGCGATCCCAACAGCACATATGAAGGCTGGTAAGGTAATGGACAAGGAAATGATCCTAAAGACTTGGAGACTACCACTGGATTCGCTTCCATTGTCTGCAAATCATGTGCAAAAGAGTTTTCTTATGAGCATTTTTATTGAAATTGAATGAGGCTCTGTTCACGCTTTTCTAACATCTTCTAAAAGCCATTCTCGGAGTGGGAGAGTGGGTGATTTTTAAAATTTTATAAAACATTGACTTCTACCGATATAGGAATATTCTTTTACTTTCCAAAACTATAATGATCTTGAAGAAATTGAAAGGACCATTTTTCATTTTCTATGCCATTGTCACTTTTACTTTCCCTAGTTTCACCGCATGAAGCCCTCAAATGACTCTTATCAAAACTGTAGTAGGGCTGTGGGCGATTTTGACTTTCAAGGCGATTCAAAGAATGGAGTACATTTAGTACACGCAATTCCCTATAACCCATTTTAAATGAGAAAAGCAACGTCACTGTTTACATCTCAAGTTGGCTACCGCCAAGTTGACATTGTTATTGTTAGCTATAATTTTGGTTAATTTAATAATAATAATGGTATAAAGTCAATTTCACAAAACCAATTACATGTCATGCCATCATCATCGTATTATTGACTATTGCAAAGCTAAAAATATCCTCTTTATCTCAGTTTCTTGGCCAACTACAGCTTGGCTCCACCAAGAATATCTTGACCCAATCAGAAAATCACAAAGTTTTTTTCCTCAAATGTTTTAGGCTAGATGGCGGTATGAAGTCGTTGTGATTGAGAAAATCTTTGGTGCAAAAGAAGATGTAAAGAGAATGAATCGGCGAAGATGAGGAAAGATTATGTACCTGTTCCGGGCGTAGAGAAACATCCGACTTCTAGACTGGAGCTGTTCTGGAACCCGCATGAACCGCCTTGAGCTTCGCAGTCTCCGCAACTGGGCACATCCCATGTTAACTGAAGATCTGAGTTGAGGTCTGATGAGAAGTCTTCGTCATTCTGAACATGCCACGAAACTGGAACTGCTAGAGTAGTGAGTATCTGGCATGAGGACATTTTACTAACAAGACTCATGGAAGAAGTAGCTAAGACCGAGGATGTGGAATTGCTGAGGCAGTCAATGGCGGTGAACCGAGACCTTGTGAGCTCAGAGGGGCAGATGAGGAAGGTGTAGTTCAGGTAGTACTCAGCCATGAAAGGAGAACCCGTAATATCGAAGGCTAGAAGTCGTTTAGGAAGGCAATTGTCCGGGTCATAGAGTTGTATCTCTTGTGTGATATAATTGATACCGCGAACGAAGAATTCTCCCCAATAAGGAAGTCTCAGAACTGTTATACCTGGACTCCCGCAGCTTAGATTGAACCCAGGATAACCACAGTTTTGGTGTTGCTGGGCTACTAGGTGGAAAGGGAATCCAATTGTGGAGCCATTGCTGCCACACCTGGAAACTGGGCAAGACTCTCTTGCAAGAATCAGGGGAAAGACAGAGAAGAGAAAGAAGAAGATGTCCAAGAAAGCCATGAGCTTGAAAGGAATGATTCAAGGGATGGCCAGGCCTTATTAGTAAGACCCCATTAACTATTTAAAGATTTCTAAAGTCAAAAGTTCACACAAGGGTAATTTCTAATAACCAAGTTGTTATTTTATGGCCCATACCTACTAGGGAAGCCCTTGGGTACTGATACAAACACCGCAGAAATGAGATGGTTCCATCTGTTCTGTACTGTTACAGAGGCAGACTATAAAAAATATAGAAAAGGTATTGACAAACTGGAATGTATGTACCATGGTAATAGTAATATGCACATCAAGATAAGGTATGCAGAGGGAAGACTGAAACAACTGAATATTTGTATTTTCTTTATGAAGTTGACTACATAACAGTCTCTTAACTGATATGCATGTATACAGAACTCATTTATTTGTGAGGTATATTTATTTACTAAAATGTCAAAAAGGCTTCTTCGTTAAGCCTTGAAGAAAAAGCTGTATATTTCTATCTGATTTAAGAAGAATTACAGGAGCTGCTGTGAGATTCTCAGAGAAACAACTTCTCCATCAGGCCCAGCTTTCATAGCTTGGTATTTTACATGAAGACCTGCTTCATAGAAAAGATAAGAAAACATGTAACGTTATTTGGATGTGAAATCTTTAACAGAGTGTAGATGTGTATACTGTCAGTAAACGGTCGAATACTAATGGGCAAATATAATTAATCTGCTCATTAGATTTAAGTAACTGAGGTGACTAATTGATGACATGAGTATAAGACTGATAAACTGGAGAGTAAATTGATATAGGAGGTTATACAATTGGGAAGTTTTTACCTTCATTCTCTTGTAAATTTGTGTTGATTGCAACTGCATGTAGGGTTATCATAGCCTTTGGTTGCCAATCATTGGGTTTCCCTACCCATGACTTGAGATTAAAGATCTCTGCCAATTCACATGGAGATTAGATGAGACTAATATATCTTTAATTTCAGAAATATCTAATTTTTGGTTTTTAACAGTTGATGCACATCTAGATAGAGAATCTTTTGGCCAATACTAATTGTGATTCTTTTAAAAATTCTTTTGTTGGTGTATGTGAATCACATTGAAGGATCATCATAGTTACTAGAAAGAGATTCTATCAATGATACCATACATAGAGGAACTTTAAAGTCATTTGGTTCACAAAAAGTAGCATAGATGTAGTTCCATAAGAAATTAGTTAACAGGAAAAGAAAGCTAAGATAGAAAAATATTAGTAAAAACTCTCCATCTTCTATTGGATTACTGCAAAGTCAAGGAGAAAAGAAGCCTCAAAATTTTATAACAACCACTCCAAGCCCTAATGCAAAAGTGATCAATTTTATTGGGCCATCGTTGGCAATTAGCAGAACACAAAATTTTGCTTGTTTGCCCCAAAGACATGAAATGACTAGCAGGCAGAAGAATGAAATGACAAATTGGCATGAAGCATATAGAGTTACCAGACGTTGAAGAATCATTGAGGTGTTTGATATCAAAAATGCCTGCAGAAGCTCCATCTGCATGCTTTTTGATGTCATGAGATCCTATTATCTGGTACTCCCAGCTCCCATCCCTGTAGCCCTCACTTAGGAAGAGTTCTATATGCCTAGCATCTAATGTCTGCATGGTTCCTGCATAAATGAGCAAGTTACCATTTTGAGTTGTGCTTCAACACAGAATTTAAGACACCAACTGCCTGTAATGAATAGTTTAAGTGGAATATGTGGTTCTCTAACCAAAAATACCTAAACATGCTCTGTAAACCTTCCTACTTGTTGGAAGGCCAATGAATTTGGCCTCATGTAAACCAAGAAATAGCTCATTAGGATGCATTCCTGGTTGCCCTCAAGCTTCTGATTTTACAGTTTGGTTTTACTAACAAAGCAAAACAATTTGGATCAATTACTTCCATATAAAATGACAAACATGATCCTCCAATGAATACAACAAAATAAGCTGTAAGAACTGTTCCTTGAAGAATCTCTATGCCTAGCCCATAGCATATTAACAACCTACCCCTTGAACTACTTGAGCAAAAATAGGAAGTGTTCCACATTCTGTAAAGTTTGGCCTTTTGTCTATATTAGGCTAACTGGCTAAAATAGCGCCCAGTAAGTGTCAAGTTACAATCAAACTCTTCAACCAGCAATCCGTTTTTACCAGCATTAACAAAAATGGCTCTTTAGGAGTTCAAATTTATTGATAGATGGATTCCTGCTTACCATCACATGTGTTGAGGTCACAGACAGGGCATCTAACAAGTTGTAGATCTGAAAAGACAAATCCAGGAAAAATATGTAATTAGCTGGAGTGATACTAGTCGAAGTAATTGAACACAACATCCTTCAATGTTTAGAAGTACCAGCTATCCAGATCCCCGTTTTGATATTGTTCAATATGCAGAAGCCGCATGACTCCAATGTTTTCCCTAAGTTTTCACCTTGTGGGATTTTCAAGGGGCAACTCAGCTTCTCAGCTAGGAGCGCAATGGGTGAATCAAGGAAAAAAGCACCGATTCGCATCCAATCTATTTGGTTTCATTAAAAAAAAAATGCATGAAAAATTATGAATCTAGAGAAAAGACTTTGAATTCATATTTTGAAAACTGCATTTCATGATGTTTGGTGAGAATAATGATAAGGAGAAAAAAATTTACAAATTGTCTATCCCTGTTAAGAAAAAAGTAGATGAAAAATAGGGTAAACTTAAAATTGATGCGTCCTGAGTCCTATCCAAGGGCAGAACCCAAAACTAGATAATAATCTAAATTATCTTTTGAGACTCATGGGATTGATCCTTTCTACTCTGCTAAAGCTCAAGCAGTGGCATAATGTGGCACAATGAGTTCCATCACTCTTTTAAGACTCGTCGGTAAGAAAAGTTACAATACTTTGATGGTATACAATTATTGTCTGTGCTTTCCAAACAATTTCTCACCTTAACTGCACCGAATTAGCCTCCTCCCTAAACAATGTGCACTGTTATTTAATAACTGAAAATTGTTCAGTCTCCAGAGACCACAGAAGCAGCCGCTTCAACCATGAGAACTAATTGGTGTCTCTTGCAACTAAGGCAAAAAAAATCCAGATAACAGTAAAAAGGGAAGGGCAATTACCAATATGTTTCTCCCGCTGACGGAACATGAAAGAGTGACTTCCATCTGCAAGGCAGTCATTAAGCAGATGGTGATACTAATCCACTATAAGAACCATAACATAACTGAAATATGGGGAAAATTTAACACCCTGCTCATTACCGAAAGCAGAAGCATAAAGCTTGATCCAATTGAGGAATGTGTGTTGTGGTTCTGGTAGCTGGAGATCACGCAGACAAGCAAACTTCCATATACTGTCCTCCATGATCAGACAGTGGAACCACTTATTTGTTGTTCCCAGCATCACCAGAGATTTACCATCCAGGTGCTTTGCAATCTCTGTCCATATGTCTTCTTCATACCTTTTTGCATGCAATACAAAGCAATACACATAAAAAGGTCAAAATAAAAAAGAAACATTTGACCAGTATTGTTGCAAGGAATCTGGATGAGAGAAGGATAAATTTAGGACTCATATAGTATTAATTTTTATAAAAATTAAAACAGTAAAGGGTATAGAGATCCAAATCAGAAAAGAAATTCACTTCTTTCAATGGCTGTGAAATATATATATATATTTTTAAAAAAGGAAAAAAAATAATGTTTTCATTATTATAAACTTTATTATTTGAAATGTACAGCATTCAAAATAAACATTCAAGATTTCATGAAAATCCAAGCAATCTGACAGAGAAATTCATAGAGTTCTCAAGCAAGGGAGAGAGAACTGCTGGTAGTGTTCCACAATTCTTCTGATTGTGCTAATGAGTGAAGATTATTATTACCTCTGTATTAAGATTAATGGATAAGTATAGGAAATCCAAATTCGACCTTAGTCTTCCACATTCCTCTGATTATGATAATGTAAAACAGTTCAAGACAATATCAAATGATATCCACATTCACATTGATTTTTCACATCAAATTGCATAGGAAGTGAGAGATAGTTATTCATAAATGTACCAAACTTGAAGGAGAGAGAGAGTTTCTGGTAATAGTTTACATTTTTCTGATTATGTTTATTCATGAAAACTCGAGCAAACTTCAAATCATATTTTCAGTGGCATTGTTTTCCAAAGAAAACATTAGAGAAAGAGAGTTCGATTGATAGATGTATCAAGGTTGAAATTGATCATTCAAATTTTCATGAAATTCCCGTGGATCTGTAAGAGGAATCCGTAGAGTTTTTGAGAAAGAATAGAGAGAGACAGCTTCTTCTAGTTTCCTTAGATTTCTACATCAAATATGATAGAATTCAAACTAAATATTCATTGCCTGGAACTATTTTACATTATCATGAAGTTTCATCAAATTATTTATGAAATTCAAAGTTTCAGGAAATTCGAGTTTAGATTTACAGATAAATGTGCTGAATTCAAACCAAATATTCAAAATTTCATGAAATTCGAGCTGATTTCAGAGAGAAACTCGCAGAGTTGAAGAGAGTACAAGTACCAGGAGAAACCAGCGAGAGGAGAGTTGCAGCAGCAAATGGACTTCTCTCTTCTCATTCGCTTCCCCATTTTGTCCTCTTCAAATCTCAATCCTCACTCCTCAGAAACAACACAAACGGAGCTCTGAGAAGTTCATGCTTCGCTATTTATAGACGCGGGAAACGCTTGGATTCAAAAGTGTGGATGAGGGCCTGGATCCTCTGTGATGCGGTGCACTGCAATTTCCCACAGTGTGCATGAGATTTCGACACGTAAGATAATTCAAAAGTTTGGGTAAGGACCTGGATCCTCTGCGTGGTGGTGCACTGCGATTCGCTGTAGTGTCCATAAGATTTTGACACGTTAGCTAGCGGAATTTAAAAAATACTTAATCCTGCCTGATTATTTATTCTTGAGATCAAGTGATTGAATCGTAATTAAACCTTACAAAACTAATTTCTAAGATTTAAAACTACAATAAAAGATCTATTTTCTAAAATATCTTTACGACCCCTAAAATGTGATGTAAGAATATGAAAATTAGATTTTTGTAAAAGTATATAAATTTTTTTGTCAATAATTTGTATTTTCTAAAATGAGTAGAAAATCTATAAATTATAAATTGGATACATTCAATTAAATAAAATACTTTAATCTAATACCAACTTATTAAAATGATCTAAAATTAACTTTACATTAAAATTATTTTAAATTCTTTCCAATCCATTTATCTTTATTTATATAAAAAAGAAAATAAATATTTTTCATCTAAATGTTCTTTTTGAAAACTTTTTTCTTTTCAAAATATTCTTCACAAATTTTTCTAATTATTTCAAATTTATTAAGATTATTAAATATTTATTTATAAATTTTAATTATATTTTTTACTTTCTTTCACTTTATTTCTCTATTTTTCTTTCCTTGCTTTATATTTTCTGAACATAAAAAATAGAAGGATGATTTACTTCTCGTTGCACAGCTGACAGCTTTGTTTCCACTCATGTTCAAAGGGGGCTAAGAGCAAGGATCCCATAACCGGAGCAAGAGGAATCGGAATTGTAGGAAGTCTTCTTTTCTCTCTCTCTGAGTTATGGCTCGAAGTAGAGTTATGGTCGGGATGAAGCGAATCGAAGACGAGCAGTCGCCAAGTGACCTTCTCCAAGAGACGAAATGGATTGATCAAGAAACCTCGCCAGCTCTCTGTTCTCTGCTATGTCAATGTTACCGTGGTCGTCTTCTCCAGCCGTGGAAAGCTCTAGATTGTGGAAACAAGTATGTCTCTTCTCTGTTTGGTTGCCAAGAAAAATGAGGAAAATTGAGCCAAGATTGGAGAAGTTTCACTCTTAAGACTTTTCGCTTCTTATTTCTTGACTTCTACTTAGCTTCGGCTTCGTTAATTCAAAATAAAGAGAACTGAAAAAAAGGAAGAATTGCAGAGTGGTTCACCTCCTCTGGTTTCTGAGAAAATGTAAGAAAATGAGATGAAAATAGGATGTTTTTCAGTTTTAAGTTTCGCTACTTGTTTGGTTCTCTTTACTCGACTTGCACCTCATCAATTTATCGGAAAACGTAGAACTGTCAAAACTGAGTTTTCGGCTCTTCGATCCTTTCCCTGATCTGTAGTATTTCTTTCTTTCTTTTTTTTTTCTTTAATTTTTCTCAACCTCTCGATTGATTTCTTTTGGAGGCGCTTCCAAATTCCACCTGTTTGTACGAAACGTCGGAATTTAGTTCTGCCCATGGTTCGCTTAATAGCTGAGTCTCAGGTATTAATTCTGATTGCATGTGATGATGGATAAGTGGTCTTTGACCTTTCATGAGCATGGGATAATTGATTTATGTCTTGAAATATATTGTATGATAAAAATGAACTGCACTGCCACTATTGGTACTGCTTCAGGTGACACACTATTGCTGCTTGTGAAACATGCAGAGCTTATTATCAACAAGGTAACTGAATTTGCTGCCTCTCTCTTTTTTTTTTTTTTTTTTTTTTCTCCATTTTAAATCCTTTTGGTGTCATTTTTCTTTTTCTTTTTTTGTCTTTTCTCTTTCCTATGTCATCTGAAATTTATAAAGATTATGCTTCTAGAAGTTAAGAACCTGTTTGGCCATTACACTTACCTATTGTTAACTTGATCATGAAGGAGATCAACGGTTTACCATTTCAAAAATGGACAACTTGAACCTTGATTCTGTAGCTCATGTTTCTGTTTTAATCAACACTGATTGGTTAGCCAGAAAAATAATATAAATTACTGATAGATATTGATTTGAGTCTCTCTTTGAATGAACTGATTAACGCACGTTCAAATACAAATTACTACTTCCTATTCTGGTGACATTTAATGTCACACACATCAGCAGGTGGTAAAGAAGATTGTAAGACTAGCATTTTTCCAATGCCCTTCATCAATATTCTAGATTTTGTCTCATTTATTAGAAGTTTGTGGTAGTTGAGAGCTTCTCCCTTGTGGCAACTGGCAACTGAGATGATGAATGGCAGTTAGTACATGTAATCCCAGTAAGCTGCTTGTGTTTTATGAATCATTTGCAATAAAACCCTTTAAAGCAATGCCCACCCTCCAAGCTGAAAAGGCACATCAGTAATGGAGGCAGGAAATTAACACCAAGCTCCTACTGTTTCTTTCTTGCTTCAGAGACAAGGTGTGCTTTCTCTCTTTAAATCATAATGTAGAAAATATTTTTTCTGATTCTCTTCATTGTAACCACACTGGAAAATTCCTGGTTTCTAATGCATGCACCAATGTTATGATTGATTATAATTGAAGCTAATGAAATATTAGATATGGGCCTTTCCTTGTCTTATCTATCAAAGATTTGTATATGATATATATATATATCATTTTCTAACTTATATCTTCACAATTAGCCAATAAAATTGGCTATTTTTAACTTCCCAAAATCCATATATACAAAATCTACATACTCTAAATTAAATACACTAGATTAAATGAGAAATGGAAAAAAAACACAATCTAGCTCTATCCTTTCAATTTAAATTAGGCATAAATTATAAACCAACCTCAAGTTTTATAATTTTACTTGGTTACGTTCTATATTGGTCTAAAAATAGAAGACTTCCAATAAAGTCATTCTTGTTATAGAATATGAGATTTTGTACTATAATGGTAACTTGTAATGATCATTTATATTGATGTATATCTTTTTGTGACTCCCTATAAAAGGATGAGACTTTAATAAAAAATGATCCAATTTTCTCCCTATATTCTATTATACTTTTCTTTGAGAATTTCTTTCTCTCTTTTTCTTTTTTTCATTCTTTTATTTTACAACACATTATCAGCACGACGCTCTGAGTATGTAGAAAAAGAGAAGAATCCTTGAAATAGAAAAAGAAAAGAATTCATCTACAAAATTTTTTATAGGTATGTAACTAAAAAATATGTGTAATCCCTATAACTAGAAATTATGGGGTAAATTACAAAATTATGGAGTAAATTCATAACTAAAAGTTATGAAAAATGTGTGCAACTTTTGTAATAAGAAGTTGTAGGGTAAATTACAAAATTATAAATACATGACCAGAAGTTATGTATATGATCCCTAATTGTTTATTTTTAATTATACGATATAATTGAAAGTTATATCAAACAAAATTTTATAGTTAGAAGTTATAAAAATAATTAGTTCATAACCTAAAGTTATGTATAAATCTATACAATAAATAATTCATAAATTGAAGTTATGTACAAAATTATATAATGAATAGTTCATAGCCTAAAGTTGTGCACAAATTTACATAAAAGATGGTTCATAAATTGAAGTTATGCATAAATTTACATAAAAATAGTCCATAACCTGAAGTTATGTACAAATTCACATAAAAATAGCTTATAGTCTGAAGTTATGTACAAATTTACACATTTTCTTATTCTTACAAAATAATCATAGCCCAAAGTTATGAAAGATTTAACTTTTAAATTTATTTTAATTACATTGTGTAGCTGAAAGTTATACAAAACAAAATTTTATTGCCAAAACTATAGAATGAATATTTTATAACTTGAAGTTATGTATAAATTTATAAATTTATAGTACAATAAAATAGAATGTATAGTAGAAACCATACAAAAAATGTTTTCATAGCCAGAAGCTATATAAGACATATTTTTTTGTACTTAAGATAGAAACATGAAAATATTGGTATTTTAATTTTGTATACCTAGAAGTTATATAGAAAATTTTAACTATGGTATAATGAGAAGTTATAAAAACTAAATTGTCAATTAATAATTTTATGAAATTTTATAGCTAGAAGCCATAGAGAGAATATTTTATAATTTGATATTATGCAAAAATTTCATTTTATCGTAATAAAATTATGACTAGGAGTTCTGACAAATTAATTCTTGAAGTCATGTGAAAGAAAATATGTATTTCCTATAAATGAAAACTATAGAGATTATCATTTCATTTCCTATTATAGCTAAAAGCTATACAAATAAAATTAATATTATATAATTTCTTATAACTAAAACCTAAGTGGAATAATTAATTTTATAATCTTTCATGACTATAATATATAGAAAATTTGTGACCTAAAGTCATATGTGTGAAACGAAATATATGTTATATATAAATAAATATTATTATAAGTATTATAATATAAACATTGTTGTTTCACCTATAGTCTAGAGGTATAAGAATTTTATATATTTTTATAGTATGAAGTTATGAAATATGAATTTTTCTTCTTTTTTTTTTCAAGAGTTTAATTATTGAAGTCCTTAAATTTCTATGATTTGGATTTAAATGTATCATTCATATTTTTATTAATGTAATAATTTTATTATTCAAGAATAATTTTGAAATTACAATAGGTTCAACTACTAGTTTTAATATATTTTGTTATATCTTTACATATATATTTAGATGGATTTGTAGTGTTTCAATTAAAGTTTTGAGACATGAAAAAATTGTAAGATACTTTAAATCCTTATATGCTTACTTGAAATTTTGACCTTTGAATTAATTTTTACACATTGATTTAAATCATAATAATATTTGAATAAAATTATTGATCAATCATTACAATTAGTTTGACTATTGAAATACTTCTTAGTTATTTCATGTGTAACTTGCGTCACACTTATAAAATTAAATGTGTTAGATATTTAAAAAGTATATGACTTAAATTATTATTTTCATATTTGTTTTGTTGTCTTATATATGCTCTAATTGTTTTTACGTACAATTTATTAAGCTAAGTCATCATCGATGAATAATATTTTCTTGTTAATTTTAACTCTTCCTTTATGATAATATTTCTTTAACTCTATAAAGGTGAGGTCTTTATGACATGTTTTATAACTTATCATTTTGATGAAACTCTTGTCTCATTAATTGCACAACATTGATGACAACAATGTTAAAACTATTAGGTGATAAAAACCTTACTAAAAGTTCTACAAGACCTTATACTGTCACTAATATTTGATTCCATGTGAATGACACTTTATAGTATGTTAGATCTAGAAGAATCTTGTAAGATCAACTTTGTCCCTTGAGGTAAAAGATAATGCATTAATTTTTTGTAAAGTCGCATGAACGTACATTATAAAACCAAAAATTTTTATTTAGTGACTAGTCTACTTATTCACTTGAAAGGTATAATGTCATGTTATGCAGATTGTCATTTTAATGAGACAATTTTCCCAACTTTAAAGGGAGAAAAACCAATTCCAAAATAACGACATGAAATTATTTGGATTGCATTGACTTTGACTCATCTTAATCCTCATACTAATTAATGTGAACTAAAAGTTTAAAAGATTATTCATTTGCAATGACTTGCAAATTAACTACCAAATGTTTTCATTCATGCAAGGAAAGTGACACAATCATTATCACTAATTGAGAATATTCCAATATGAATTGATGTCCCTAAAAGACGATTAAATAATGAGTTGATGTTCTTGAATGATGAGTTGATATCCCTGAAGAACAATTAAATAATAAGTTTAAGGCACACTTGAAGTGTGGTAGACCTTGAAGAGGCAAACACATTCCATGGAAGAGGAAAACACAATGAAAGATATATAAAAAGAGACATTCTTGAAGAAGTTGCATATAAAATGACTTATCAATTTCAAACAACCCTTGAAAATGTACAATTTAAACAAATAGCCTCCGAAGAGATATAGTTTAAACAAATAGCCCTTGGGGAGGTATATATTTTACAATTAGCTCCTAAAAGGGTACAAGTAGGTAATAATGATAAGATCTCGATTATCTATTTATTTACAGAAAAAAATAATATTGAAATACTCTTGTCATAGATAGTATATTTTCTTTCCAAGTGGATATTGACATCATAATAAATGATGAGGATATAAAAAAAAAATTAGAAAAACTTGTCATGTCAAAAGCTCCAGAATGTAGATCCAAGGAGCAAAATTTGAACAGGATAGGGCATTAGAATCAGTATTTCTTTGTGCCATAGGGCACTCTGGCAATGTTGTAGCAGCCTTATGGTCGCGGTTACAAGGAGCAGCAGCTATATAAGCGATTTGGTGGTGGAAAAAGATTGGCCCAGCTCCAACTTGAATATTATATTCGCACAATTGTATGAGGCCGCAATTATAAGATTTATCTGCGCCATCTATGGTGACGCTTAGCTGCGGTCTTCCATATCTGCACCTGTATATTAGAGTCACGCTTATGTTACCCTTGGCTGCGGGTTCTAGCCGCAGCCGTAAATATATTCTCTTGTAGTGTAAGAAAACAACTTCAGGCCGAAACCAAGCACACGTGACATGGACCCACAGTCCTAACATCTTGGCTTTTCCCCTTAAAAATTCAACGTTCAAGTTTAGTAAGGACAACAAAACCTCTGAAAGATGCTGGCAACTTTAACAGAAGATATATATATATGGAAAAGGTGTTCACACTTCCACTCACACAAGGGGGAGTGCCACCGAGAAGGCGGCCTGTGTGAGCGCTTCAGCTTTTCAACCTGTTTTTTTTTTTCTTTTTTTTTCTACTGAATGGATATTGGCACTGTTGTTGCTCATTGATAATAAACAACTGTAGACAACATGTTCATTAGTTGCTCATTGATAATAACCAACATGCTCATTGATAATAATCATCTATTTAATTATTTCAGAGGAAATCATGACTAAAGCCCATAGCTTACAATCTTCATCGTCATTCTCGCATATTTCACTCACACATGCACATTTCAAAGGAAACCGGAGGAAAAAAAAAAAAAAGACCAACAGGGCCGACTCCAAATCAAGATACAAAGCAAATTAAGCAAACCAAAATCCATAAATATGACGGACCAAACACACTGATACCATTATAGCTAGATTCAGATTCTTCAGAATGAATGATATATCATCATCATGGATGGTATTGTCATTGTCTTTCGACATTCAAATCGAAGCACAGCTTGTCACCCATCCTAAAAGTCCACAACTCAATACAATGCACCTTCGCCTCCAGCTTGTTAACCTTCACAAGCTTTACCCATCCGGAATTCAGCACAAGTATATTCAAACTCTGCCACCGCCTCAACTTCATCCTAGTCCTCCCCCCCTTGGGATCCACGACCTCAACTTCAACGTGCTCTTTTGCCAGCAACTTCAGCTGCTCCTCCTCCAATAACTGGCTCCACAGCACCTTACTATTGGTGATGAAAAGCCTACACTGATGCACGGACACATCGGATGTTGTCAGTGTCTTTCTCATCACCAAAACCCGGCCACGCTCCTTCATGCCTTTATTAGTATGCAGGATTGCACAAGGCAGTTGGGAGAGAGGTGGTATCTCGTTTTCTCTTTCCTTCGGCACCGATATCTCAGTACCAAAGAGCTTGAAGGTCGTCATTTAATTACCAGAGAAAAAGGAATTGATAGAATGAAGAGAGGAGTTGATATAAACGAGGAGAGAACAAGGAAGCCTTGAATCGAGCCATGTTATTTTCCCTCTCAAATTTATAGGGGTGGAAAAGGGTAGAGCGAGTGAAGTGAACCCCAGTACTGGAGTGATTCGTGTCCCTGTCTCCCTAGGTACCCAACGGTGTCTACCCAACGGTCCCCAACGGTACCCAACGGTGTCCCTTTTACATAATTTTATTTTAAACAAGCACTTTTTTAAAAAAATAATTTTTAAAATATCATAATTCAATAATATTTTTAAATTACCAATCCCTTAAAGGTTAAAAAATTAGAAACAATTTCAATTGAATTTTGAAATTATTTTTTTAGAAGTCAACTTTTATATTTAAACTAAAACTATTTATTCAAAACATAACTTCTTTTTAATGTCATAAAAAAGATTTCTTATTTGAAAATAGTTGAAAACTTATATATTTTATTAAATATTTTTAAAAACTATATTTTTATCAAAACTATAGTAAATTTCAAAAAGAAAAAAATCAATATCAAAGTATTATAAATTTGAAAATATTTTTAATATCGAAGTACTATAAATTTGAAAACAGTCTCAAAATTGTTACAATTTAATAAATAAAAAAATTAAATTCTCCCATTAAACAAAGAAAAAGAATATTAAAAATGCAAAAAGAAATCTAAAAAAATATGAGTTTTAGATAATTAAATTCCCGTCATGTCTCCTACAGTCCTACCAATGAAAGTAGAAGCTGTTTTTATGTTTTTCACTTTTTATTTCGAAAAATACCCTTATGAAGACTAAAATCACAAACCTAAAAGATAATTTAAAATTTTATCTTTTTCATATTCATCATCAACTTAAATAAGAATTTAATCTTTTCATTTAGTTAAGATTTTAATTACTTAACGTAATAAAAGTCATTTATAACATTGTCCTCAAAAGCCTAAAAGGTGACGAAAAATTTAATCTTTTCATTTGCTTTTAATTTGTATTTTATCATCTATTTCATTAGGGATTTAATTTAAGGTTTTAATTACTTGATTTAATAAAAACTTATATGTTCATAACTTCATTTTGATTTTATATTCAAATTCAATATTTTATTTTAATTTTATATTCAAATTCAAAAATTAGTTTTAAGAAACTATAAAGGAAAAGGTTAATATTTACGAAAAACCTTTTAAATTGAGCATTTATCTCTAACACAACAATCTAGCATGCATCCCTCGGCACAGCTACTCTATCTTTCATCTTGTTTGATGAGAGATGACACTTGTTTCATCTTGGGCATTCATCTTGTTTGCTTAAGAATCTCGGAAACTTCTTAGACAAAGACAAGTATTAAAGTTGACACTTGAATTAAATAAAACTCACTCCTAAGAGGACTTGCTTCTTAGACTAGTATAAAAGTTAGAAAATAGGACCAACAACAGGCTCCATTCAAGATCCCCTGCCAAGTGCATGTGGGCACTTCAAAAAATCTAGTACTCATGTCTTTTAAAGCTAAGGTCAGACAAGGTTTTTTTATATTTATTACAAGCTCATTTCGTCCCTGATAGAATGAATTTGAAATTTAAATAAATAGGTTTAGAATGATTTGAGATTTTTTTTTTTTAAAAAAAAAAATCTGGAACAGGTTCAAGGTGGGGCAAGATGGGAATTTCTCATATTTGTCTTGCCCCGCCCCGTTTAATTTGTTTAATTTTTTTAATTTTTTTAATTTTTTTTAATGAGAATTATTTTGAATAAATTGAGCGAGGTTGAGATGAGAGTAACCTATTTCATTGTCATCCCTATTTAAAGCACAAAGATAAGACTGTATCTTTTGGAATCAAGTGTTAAACCCCTAAAAATTAAAATATTTTGACATTCTCAACCCATAGCACTTTTTTGATGGAATATTTGGCACATACACCTAATAAAAACCGATCATTCCATAAAAGTTGTCCATTCATGATTCATTGGTTGATATGTATATATATAATTAAAAATCAATGATATTTTTTTATCTTTTATATATATATATATATATATATATATATTGAATATGAAATAACATACATAATTTATTTTTAGTTTTACAATTTTTAACATCATGGTAAGCAACAAAGTGGTTGTTCCACATGCTTTAAATTTTGTTTAAATAAGCTACTTCTCATCTCATATCAAAAATTCAAGAGGATGAAAAGAGGTTTATAAACCTCATCAACCTCAACGAATCATGTGGCCTTTCGGCCATCAAGGGCAATGCGATCAACGACTAATGAACATCAATAAGGGGCTCACTTTGGCAACACAAAAAACCCAATGGAGGAAATTGGATGGATTAAGAGACCAATTTGTTGGTTCAATGCCAGCAATCGAGCCAGTTCAATTGGTCAATTTGATCTGATTCTAACAGATAAAGCACTTTTGTCATGTTATAGGAATGTATTATCGTAGATCATCTATTCTGTTGTATTTTTATTATTTTTTTTCTCACACCCTTTTCTTTTTCTTTTTCTTTTTCTTTTTTAGAGCGTGTTTAAGACTTTTTTTTATTTTATTTTTTTATTTCACCTTTTCATCACTCTTTATTCGTCCTTCTTTACTCAACTCATCATAGATTTTTTATTTTTTATTTTTTTTGCCCTTTGTGAGGCTTTTTTTTTTCCTCTTCTTTTTTGGGACCCACCTTTTTGGAAAAGAGAGTGGGGATACAATCTCTATAGGGGAGTGAGATGTAAGAGACACGTAGCAAAGGACACTATTGTCTAACATGGTGGTGGTCAAGAGGATATTCAAGTGCGGGTAGAGGAATCCTCACATTATTCATACCCTCCCCATTCTCCATTTCTTTGAATGTTTTTTTTAAAAAATGTGACTTCGTATGACTTAGATATTGTTTAAATAGAAAAGGTACTTAGTAGGCGTTCAAATGATGCCTAAAAAAAAAAAATCAAAAATCCAAAAATATTAAAAAATTAAAAAGGGTACAAAGCATGTAAAGTATCCTCACATTTTTCGTACTCTCCCAATTTTTCATTCTTTTGATGTTTTAAAAAAATTTTTGAGACTTCATATGACTTTGATATTGTTTAAATAGTTTCATTATACTTAGTGGGTGTTCAAATGATGTCTAGAAAAACCATGGTTTTAAAAATCGGACCGGACCGACCGGTCCAATCGATTGGACCCCCGACCGGTCACCGTTCCGGTTCGGTCCAGTCACTAGACCGAATGGAGACCGAACCGGGATTGGACCGCTTGAACCGGCGGTCCAACCCGTGAACCAGACGAACCGGCCGGTTCTGAGGGAACCAGTCGGTTCAAATGAATTTAAATTTTTTTTTTTTTAAAGCATCAAACGACGTCGTTTTTTGTTGCTTATATAAGCAAAATTAAGACCAGCAACCTCCAAGCCTCCAACCCTTCCTCCTCGGCCTGCCGTCAGCCACGACACCCACAAGACAACAGGTCCCCCGGCAGCCGCGACGCCCACAACAGCCTTGACGGCAACCACGACGGCAGCTGCGACCCCCACAGCAACCCCGCTGCAGCTCACGACGCCCATAAGGCCACAGCAGCACCGTCGACGGCTCGTGACGCCCACAGCAGCACCACCGGCAACTCGCGACACCCACAGCAGCACCTCCGGCAGCTCGCGACGCCCACAAGCCACAACAGTCCCGCCGGCAGCCCGCCCTCTTCTCTCTTCGCAACCTTCGTGGCCCTGCTTCTCGGCATTCTCGGTTTGTTTCCAACTTTCCACTTTCCATTATACAACTTTGAGGGATTTTAATATTTTATAATGGTTTGGAACTTTGGATTGATACAAGGATGAAAATATCGGTAATCACGGATATATCGGTAATTCGATTTTACGGATATATCGGATATATCGGAGATATTTTTGGATATATCGGAGATATTTTTGGATATATCGGAGATATATCGGTAGATATTATTGGTAGGCTTAAAATTGTTAAAAACTCATGGAAATGCAAGAAAAACCTCATAATAATATAATTAGAAGTATAATAGACATTTTAAAGTTATTTTATTGAAAATTTTGATATATGTATAACATGATTTATCATATTTGATAATAATATCGTATGCATCGATAAAAATATGAATTTTATAAGTGTACATTTATTATTAAATTACACCTAATATTATGATATTTGATTATAATATGTCTAATTTTAAAATATATATTAGTATTAAAATATGATCCATTTAATTCAATTGTATTAAACAATATAAAATGAATAATGATATATATATAATTTTTTAATATTTAATTAATTATTAATGATATTAAAAACATTATGAAGAAAATTATATAATTTTTATATTTTTGGTAATTAATTAAAAGACTTTGCATTTAATTATAAAATAATTATAATTAATTTGCTCTTTAAAATATTCTTATATTTTCTTTATATAATGAATTTAAGTATATATATAGTTGTTGCATACTATATATCAAAAGGGGACTTAGCCCAGGTGGTAAGTGCGTGAACCCCAAACCTTTTGGTTTGGGGTTCAAATCCCCTCGGCAGCAGGCAAATGGAGACTTGGAGAGGTACTGTAGCGCGTCTGACCCACGTTGATCGCGCGATATATCGGAGAAAAATTGCCAATTTATCGCCAAATCACCAATATATCGCCGGACCTGGAGAAATATCGTGTCGAAACCCTTCAATACACGATATTTCGGTCGATATTTTCTTCCTTGGATTGATATCTAATAATTAGAGAACTTTGAGTCTTTGAGAATTTTGAGGAATTTTTTATTATTTAGAGAAATTTGAGAAATTATTAATTATATTGATGGAATGATGGATATTAAAATTAAACAATTTCTAGACCACCTTATGAATTTTGACATGTTGTTAATGAATTTTGACAATTTCTTCTAAATGAATTTTTTATTATTTAGTATTATCAAAAATATTTTTCTAATTTATATCTAAATATTCATCTTTTTTTTTTTATTATTATATATGATAATTGATGACTTCTACAGGTAAAAAATTTTGTGACAAAACTCAAGTTACTCAATAAACAAAGTAGATGCTGTCAAAATTTACATAGAATTTATTAATTTATTAATTTTTTATATTATATAAAATAATAAAATATATATTTATGACGTCACCGGTTCGATAGCGGTTCGACCGGCGGTCCGACTAGTGAACCGTGAACCGGTAACTTTTCCGATTCAATGATCGGTCCGGTTTTTAAAACATTGAGAAAAACTCAAACTCCAAAAATACTAAAAAATTAGTAAGGGTACAAAGAATGTGAGGAATCCTTAGATTCTTCGTACCCTCTCCATTCTTCACTTCTTTGATGTTTTAATTTTTTTTTGTGGATTTCTTATGACTTTGATATTGTTTAAATGAGTTTATTACATTTCGGGAGTGTTCAAATGATACCCAGAAAAATCAAAATCGAAAAATACTAAAAAAAAATTAGCAACGAGACAAAGAATGTGAGGATTTCTCATATTCTTTGTACCCTCCCCATTCTTTACTTATTTAATGTTTTAAAATTTTTTTTGGGACTTTATATGACTTTGATATTGTTTAAATAACTTCATTACACTTAGGGTGTTCAAATAATGCCCAGAAAAACTCAAACTCTAAAAATACTAAAAAATTAGTAAGGGTACGAAGAATATGAGGAATCTTCATATTTTTCGTACCCTTCCTATTTTTTATTTTTTTTTCCTATTCTTCACTTCTTTGAATTTAAAAAAAAAAAATTGGGACTTTGTATGATTGTGATATTGTTTAAATAGGTTTATTACACCTAGTGGGTGTTCAAATGATACCAAAAAATTTAAACTCCAAAAATTCTAAAAAATTAAAAGAGGTACGAAGAATTTAAGAAACCTCAATAATTCTAAAAATGAAATCAATAATAGAAAATTTTTAAATGGGTAAAAATATTTCTTTACCACATTAGATTAACATAAAAATAAAAAATAAATAAAAAAGATGAGTTTTGTGTAAGAGTTACCTTGTCCCCGTTCTTTTTTATTTTAGTTAGGAAAATATGCTTTATGAGAAAATCTTTTGTTGTCCTATGTGCAAGTTGCAACTACATCACCCCCACTACATACCATCTTACATCACCCCCGTACATGTATGTTTTCATCAACCCCAACCTTAGCCCCGCCCCGCCTCGTGTTTCAATCTTTTTGCTCCTAAATTCCACGTCCTTACCTGGCACCACCACCTCCCCCCCGTTTTCATCACCCCCCAAACCTTACATCATCCCCACGCCCCGCCCCGCCTCCACAAAACAACAACACCCCCCCCCCCCCCCCCCCCCCCCGGATCTTTGTGTATCTTTTCCAACATGACATTGACTTTATTATAAAGATGTGTCACATTCTTTGTTATATAATAAATAATGTTTTTTTAATAGAAAGAGAATATGAAATAGAATATTTATAAATATTATTAAAAAATAAATCATAATAATCTTGAAATTTAAATTTTATAATTTTTGTAGAAAATTTTGACTATCAAATAATATATTTTATGTTATAAATATATATATATATATATATATATATATATATATATATATATATATATATATATATATATATATATTTAAATAATAGATTCTATGTTACATATGCTTTTATCTCTTAACTAAACAATTTATAGTTTTACCTGCTCCCTTATATATAAGATGACAATAATAAACATTTAGGCACTAAACTAATTTTTAAATATCTTTCGTTAAAGCTAAAGTTAGTCTTTTGTTTTTTATTATGATGTTATTCTCTTGTCATTATAATCAGACATCTCTTGTCTTTCATGGAAAGGTTGAATTGTGATCTCTTGTCTTTCATGAAATAAACAAAGGTTGACTTGTATTCACAATTGTTAAACCCACCGCACACAATTGTGAAGTGTCAATCTGACATCTTTTGTCTTTCATGGAAAACGGTATGAAATAAACAAAGGTTGAATTGTGATCTCTTGTCTTTCATGTTGAATTGTGTTCACAATTGTCAAACCCACTGCACACAATTGTGAAGTGTCTATATATAACAAACAGAAGCTCAGACCTTATGCTCTCGTCTTTTGCTTTCTATCAATTCCTGCAATTAAAATGCAGACCGTCTGCCTGCTTGGTACTACGACATTGGTGTTGGATGAAGAAGAAGCAATGCGGCATACCCTTGAACGCATGAGGGGGTGTGGCCTGGCTTTGGCGATGAGAAAGACGTTGACACCATCCGATGTGAGTAGGCATCTGAGTCGGCTTCTCATCACCAACGGTGTGGTGCTGTGGGGCCAGTTGTCGGAGGAGGAGCAGAGGGAGCTGGTGAGACCAGAAGGGTACGTTGAAGTTGAAGTGGTGGATCCGAGAGGGAACAGGAATGAGATGAAGTTGAGGATCTGGCGTCGTTTGGGTATGCTTGTGTTAAATTCTGGTTGGATGAAGCTTGTGAGGGATAATAACCTGGAAGCGGGGATCGATTGTATGTTGTGGAGTTTTAGAGTGGGTTCGAAGCTGTGCTTTGCTTTGGGTGTGGAGAGACAAAACCATCCATGATGTATTATTAATTTTGAAGAATCCAGGTATAAAGGTACTAGACTATCATTGCAGTTCTGTTGGTCCGTCATTGCAGTTCGGTTGTATTTTGAAATATGCATGTGTGAGTGAAATATGCGAGAATGACGATGAAGATTGTCAGCTATGGGCTTTAGTCATGATTTCTTTTGAAATAATTAAATAGATGATTGGTGTAAACGTTAATTGTAATTCGATCATTGGCTGGGACTTCTTCCAAACGATCTGGAAGAAGATAACGCGTGTGATCGGCCTTATCTATCTTATTTGTTCTATTTTCTTCGATTAATTTCATGTTTTATGTTTTTTTTTAATTAAAATGTGTGGGGTATTTTGTCCTCACCTCACCTTCTTTCTTAGGGATTGAAGATTGGACCAAGATGATTCCCTATACGGTGGAAACCAGTTGGCTTCATTTTTTAGATGGATTTTCTTTGTATCAAAAGGAAAGAAAGACATGGATAGATTTCCCATGGATATTATCCAAAAACCTAAACAGTTCACTACCTCTACAACCATTTTAAACTCTGCGTTCTACCCTTTCCAAAGGAGTTTGGGTTAAAAATAACCTTTTCAATAAAACAAATGTGGATTTTGGCTCACTTTTAAATATTTTGTTCAAAATTGTCACCATCTTTATTATTATTTTTTTTTTAAATTAATTTAAAATATATATATATATATATATATATATATTGAAGATGGAGGTGTGGGTCTTGGTGGGAGCATCCGTGGGCATCATCAGAAAGAACGACAGGACATCGATGGTTGACAATGAGTGACACACTAACACTAAATATGAAATTTGTTTGGGTTAAAGTTGACCCTTTGACTCTAAGAGAAGTTGGCCCGCATATCCGAAACTAAGCTTTTTGTTTTGAACTAGGTGTGAAAATTTGACTTTTGTTTCCCAGATGTGGACGGAGTTTGGTGAGATTATTTATATGGGGGTTGTTATGAGGAAGTTTCCATCTACAAATCAATTCCAACCTAATTAATTGATACAAATTAAATGGGATTTTCTTCACCGGTTGATTCACTGAATCGGATAATGTCGCTTTCTTTGTATGAGTTCAGATAACGGAAACCAAGAATGTTGGAATATGTATTTTTTTAGTTCCACACTAGTTGGCATTGCCAACTGCCCACATTGCCACAAATACCTAGGTCTTATCTGAATTCCCTATAGTGTGGTTATTTTGATATCACCCCATTGGCCTAAATCTCATCATCTCACATGAATCAAAATCAGCAAGTGAAATTTGGTAACATTCCATGAATTTACAAAAGCCAAAGGGGGGAAGGATGGCCCTTGGGGACCCCCTACCAAGATGAGACCTTCTAAATTAAAGTGTCCCACGAATTCAAGTTTGTCTCAGCATTTTCATAGCATAAAAATAGGAATATTCCAACAAACCCCACTCATTTGGCCGCCAAGAAAATAAAATTTTCTACACACTGATCTCCTGCCTAGAATTCCTTGAAGCGCTTTAGTCAAAAAGCACACTTTGAACAGAGCTTGATGAATTATTAAATTGATTAATAACTCTGACCACCTTGTTTTTAGGGTTTAATTCAACACATCTGAAAATTTCCTATTTATTACAAATAAATAAAAATCAGCAACTCATTAGTCATTACATGATTGAATGTTCATCTCAAATATTTTAGTATATTTTGGGTGATTAAATTAGAACAAAAAATAATTATTGATGGAAGATTTTATATTATTCTTTGTACTTAAAGATAAAAATATTAGTTTTGATATGTCAATAATTTGATTTTATAGATATATTGAAAAATATTAGTAAATATTTTAATACAAGATATGAATGAGTAAAAATGGATTAGAACTTATAAAAAATGTTCCAAAAAAATTCTAAGAGAGTAATAATAAATGTTTTGAAATTATTTTATAGAAAAAAACTTAATATATATAATATAATTTGTCAACAATAATAAAGTACGTGTCAATAAAAAAAATGAATTTGATTGGTGTTTATTTATTATTAAATTATATTAAATATTATTCAAAAATAATATTGTCAAATTTGATAATAATACATCTAATTTAAAAATATATCTAATATTAAAAATACCATCTATTTAATTCAAATATATTTAATTATATAAAATAAATGATGATATATGTATAATATTTTCATTTGTAGTTTTTTTTATTCTTAACTATCAATTAAATGAAATTTGAAAGGAAAATAATTAAAATTAATTTATTTTATTATCTTGTTTTTCTCATAAATATTTACATAGATATTTATTATAATTAATTTAATTAAAGCTAAATCGTAAAAATAATAATATATAATACATTCCTACAACAGCACAAAACAAAAGATCCCGAAGATCGCCCACGTTTGTTTTCTTCAGTGGAATTCATATTGCTGAGCTGTACAAATAAAGACGATGTCATCATCTTCTCTCTCCAAAGCATGTGGACTTTTCCCATGCTTTGTCAAATTCTTCTCTGGACTTTTCCCACATTTTCTGCTATCAAAGTTGAAGTTTATTCCACTTCAATACATGAGTAGAGACAAAGGTGATGAGGATCATTGCTTGTAACGAGGATTGATGTAATGAGGTGGCAATATTCTATCCCATTTCTACAACCGGAACCTTATAATCTAGGGGTGATAATAGGACGAGTGTTTTATATTTTTCAAATTACTCATCCTTTTTATTTCTAGTACCACGAGTTTGTGATAATACTAACTTGGGTCAGTGGTGAGTTTAAATTTCGTTTTTTTCTCATCTCGAGTTTAGGTATTATCTTATTCTCTTCTCTCTCCAAAGCATGTGGGATTCAAGGATTTCAAAAAACACACAGTAATTTAAAAATAATAATAATTTTTAAAATATCATAATTCAAAAAAAAATTTTAATTTGCAATCCGGTTAAAAAAAATTTAGAAACAATTTCATTACTATTTTAAAATTATCTTCTTAAAAGGCAATTTTCATATTTAAATTAAAATTATTTATTCAAAAGAAAACTTCTTATTACTATCATAAAAAATGCTTTATATTTGAAATTAGTTAAAAATTGATATATTTTATTAAATATTTTTCAAAATCATATTTTTTAATATCAAAGTAGTATAAATTTGAAAATAGTCTCAAAACCATGACATTTTAATAAATATTTATATCAAATTCCTCACGTTACTCTGCAAATAACAATGACTTCTAAAAGCCTGTCAAAGTTTTAATTATTACATAATAAAAAATTTTCCAATCCTTAACAAAATTTAAGACCCACTTATTTTTAAGTGTAAATTCTTAATGCATTTCAAATATTTTAGTATAAGCTGTTCTTTTAGGTTTTATTTTAAAATATTTGAATATTTGACCCAAAATTTGAATAACACGTTTATCCGAACCTATCAAGTTCAGTCCATGAACACCCACAGTGTGATTTGTCTAATTGGACATCAAACAAAATTGTTTGATTTGAAAAGTCTAAAAGAGTAAAGTAATTGATGGTTCTTGAAAAAAATTGGAAATATAAAAATATAATTTTTTTTTTTTAAGATAAAAATGATAAGAAATAGTTTGTTTCGATTATTCATATAGGCTCGTGATTTCCTTTTTACATAAATTTGAGAATCAAGCAATCCCTTGACGTGGGATTTTTGGTCATTGTATTGTGAATTTAAAATTAATTTTAAAAAATATTTTCAAATCTATGACACTTTTTATCACTTTAAAAATATATTTCAAAAACACCTTCAGTCATTTTTATATTAATGATATACGTTTAAAAAATTGAATTTATATTAAAGGTATCTCGAAGAGACACCTTTTATAATTTTTATATTAATAATACACGTTAAAAAAATTAAATTTACTTTAAAAGTGTCTTTTCAAGAAACACTTTTTATAATTCTATAAAATCGAATTTATATTAAAAGTATCTTTTAAAGAGAAATATTTCATAATTTTCATATCAGTTGCATAATAAAAAAAATGAATTTATACTAAAAATATCACCTTAAAAGACACTTTTTACAATTTTAAAAAATTAAATTTATATTAAAGGTGTCTCTCCAAGAGATACCTTCAATGATTTTTGTATTAGTTATTAATTGAAATAATTGAATTTATGCTAAAAATGTCTTTTTAAAAGATATTTTTCATAATTCCATAAAATTAAATTTACATTGAAAGGTTTTCCTTCGAAAAAAACACTTTTAGTATAAATTTAATTTTTTCGACGGGTAACTAATATAAAAATCACATTAAGGATAAATTCAATTTTATAGAAGTGTACTTCAATGTAAATTCAATTTTTTTTTCATTATGTAACTGATATGAAAATTGTGAAATATGTTTTTTTAAGAGACACCTTTAATATAAATTTTGATTTTATGGTACTATAGAAATGAGATTTTTTTTTTTCATATAAATTTATTTATTTTTAATGTGTATGACTAATAAAAAAATTATGAAAAAGTATCTTTTGAAGAAATATTTTTAACATAAATTTAATTTTATAGAATTATGAAACGTGTTTCTTGAAAAAATACCTTTAATATAAATTCAATTTTTGTATATAATATATACATCATTTTATAACTCATATATTCATAATTAGCCAATAAATTAAATTAGCTATTTTTAACTTCCCAAAATCCATATATACAAAATCCACAAACTCTAAATTAAATACACTAGATTAAATGAGGAATCGAAAAAAAAAAAAATAAAAAAACAAAAAAAAAAAACCACAATCTAGCTCTTTCCTTTTAATTTAAATTAGGTGTAAATTATAAACCAACCACAAGTTTTATAATTTTACTCGGTTACGTTCTATGTAGGTCTAAAAATAGAAGACTTCTAATGAAGTCATTCTTCCTTACCCAATATATTTTTTTTGTTCATTTTCATAAGAAATAAATAAAATATTGTTTTCATAAAATAACATAGACCCATGAAAAAATATATTCTGCATGCTATTAATTTGGATTTTAAATATAAATTACAAAAATTAATACATAAAATAATAATTATTGTGCCAGTTGTTTTGAATCATTTTTATTATTATTATTTTTAAATGGGCTCATATTAATTATAGGTTACTAAAAATATACTTCTCACGCATTGAAATGATAAATATTTATATAGAAAAAGGAAATGATAAACTAGAAAAAATTAAAATTAAAGGACTTTATATAATTAAAAATACAGTTTCTATATATAAAATAAATATTTGTATTGGAGAAGGAAAGAAAGAGTTGAAAATATCAAAATTAGAAATAAGATTTTAGAAACTCTTCCTCACTCATATTATTGGAGATATTAGAAACAAATCTCCTTTCCAAACTAAAACAATCTTCCACTTTCCTTTTTGAACTCAAACCCAACTTTACACCCTGTAAAATCAGACCCTCGCATGCAAACTCTTCATTCTCTTCTCTTACTTTTCATCCATTTTTTGTTTCTGCCACGCTACGATGATCACACTGTTTGGAGTGAAGATGCAGCCGAATCAAAACGAAGAGGTGAAGATCATCAGACTGTTTGGAGTGGAGATGGCGCCCAATAAAAAAGAAGAAGGAATGAAGATGGAGCCTCCTAAACAAGAAACCAAGCGACCTGAAAGGAGGAGGAGCGCAATCAAGAAAACCCGAACCTCATCACCGCCTTTACCTCCAGCCCCGTTACCTTCTCCACTGCTGCAGACGATTCATGACATGGAGGGGAAGGATCAGGTTTTTATTACCAGAAAGATACTAGAATGGTCAGACACTGATGCGGGTCAGAACAGATTTTTCATTCCAAAGAATGAGGTGCTATGGGAGGTCTTATCTGAGGAGGAGAGGAGGCAGGTGGAAGGAGGCGGGGGCGTTGAAGTAATGGTGGTGGATCCGAAAGGTGGGAAGCACGATATGAGGTTGAAGAAGTGGGTTAGTTTAAACATGATAGTGCTGAATTCTGGGTGGCGAAAGCTTGTGGAGGGCAACGACCTGAAGGCAGAGCTGGATTGTGTAGAGCTGTGGAGTTTCAGGGCGGACTCGAAGCTGTGTTTTGCCTTGAATGTCAAGAGACAAGTCCAGTAATTAATGCTTGAAGAAGAAGAAGAAGAAGAAGATGAAGTTGTAAAGAGCAATTGTGCATAGTTCTTGATGTTGAGTCTGTGTTATGTTACTGATTCTTGTTTTTAGTTTTTGCATTAAGTTGTTGATGATCAACTCAACAGAATGACTGGGGTTTTTTTTGAAAGTTTGAAGGTTGATTTGATTATCAATATATGTAAACAATCTTTATCACTCTTATTAATATAGTAATTGTTTAATCTAACTACGTATTTCTTTTCTTTATTTGATTATCATTATTGCTATTATATAATTATTGGAGTTCAATTTATTTTCTTTAATTATTATGGTGATGTATTAGAGCTTCCCGGAAAATTTGAGGGAAAACACAAGGGAAAAAATTATTAAAGAAAAGTAAAGAAAAACAAAAATTAGATTAAAAGTTAATAAATTATTTTTATTTACTACTTCAAACTCATTTTATTTATTTTAACTTATCAATATAAAGATTAAATAATTTAAAAATATATAATTTTTTAATTAGTTTTTATTATATTTGATTTTCTTTTATATTTTTCATGGAACAATCAAATATGAAATAATAATTTTTTTTACATTATTTTTTCTATCCCTAATAGTTTTTAGAACCAAACATAACCAAAAGATATGATGATTTTAAATAAATAAATAAACTTGCAAAGCAAAACTTTATAATATTTTTTTTAAATAAACAAAAATAATATTTCACATATATGTTAGTTATGATTTATATGGATGAAATGAAATAATTCAAAAAAGGGATAGGGGGAAGGGGGCTAGGGGAGTTATTTTACTTATTGTCAAGGAGTTGTTGATAACAAGGCATCTTGTTCAAAAAAAAATTCATAATTAGGTTTAGTCATGCCAAATATTCAAATATAAATGGAATCATTTTAACAAAATACAAATTTTTCTATAGAAAAATCTATTAGGTTTAGTCTAAACTAATCTCAAGAATCATAATTGTACTTTATTTTCTATTTTAAAACAAAAATAAAAAATAGAACTCTTATTTAAATCATAGACATTGCTTTAAAAAAAATTAAAAACTACTGAAATATACTAATATAAAGAAAATCATTAACTTAAATTTTAAAAATTTTGATAAAGATTTTTTAATAATATAGCATATAAATTGCTACTTTTTATATAAGACATCCTATTTTATTTAATTTAAAAGTTATTATTAATTTTATTTAAAAATAAATATATATTTAGACGTTACCATAATAATTCTAATTTTATATGAAGAATAATACATTTGTTACGTCAATAATGGAGAACATAAAAAAAGTCAGGTACAAATTTTCAAAAAAAATCTATATATATATTAGAAATTAAATGGAAATGCCTATAAAAAAATTGTGCCATAAATTAAAAAAAAAAAATTAAAGGATTTCAGATAATTAAAAATGTACTTAAAAAAAATAAGTAGTTGTATCGGAAAAGGAAATAATTCGAAGAAAGAGTTGGATTAGGAAGTATGTTGCAATGAAAATATAAAGATTAGAAATAAGATTTTTAGAAACTCTTCCTCACTCATATCTTGCAGATATCAGAAACAAATTTCCTTTCCAAACAAACACAATCTTTCACTTTCCTTTTTCTACTCAAATTTGGCTATCGCATTTCATATCCTCACCCAACTCTATACCCTATAAATTCATACCATTGCATGCAAGCTCTTCATTCTCTTATCTTAGTTTTTATCAATTTTTGTTTCTGGTACGCCGAGATGAGACTGTTTGGAGTGGAGATGGAGCCAAAGGAAAAAGAACAAGAAACGAAGATGGAGCCAAAGGAAAAGGAACAAGAAACGAAGCGAACAAAGAAGAGAAAGTCCGCGAGGTTATTTGGACGATACCTTGTTCCTGAAAGGAAGAGGAGCAAAATAAAGAAAACCCGAAGCTCATCACCACCTTTACCTCCAGTCCCGTTACCTTTTCCACTGCTGCAGGCGATTCATGACATGGAGGGGAGGGATCAGGTTTTTGTTACCACAAAGATACTAGAACGGTCAGACACTGATGCGGGTCAGAACCGATTTTTCATTCCAAAGAGTGAAGTGCTATGGGGGGTGCTAACTGAGGAGGAGAGGACGCAGGTGGAAGGAGGAGGGGGCGTTGAAACAATGGTGGTGGATCCGAGAGGTTGGAAGTACAATTTGAGGTTGAAGAAGTGGGTTAGTTTGAATAAGGTTGTGCTGAATTCTGGGTGGCGAAAGCTTGTGGAAGATAACGAGTTGATGGCAGAGATGGATTGCGTAGAGCTATGGAGTTTTAGGGCAGATTCGAAGCTGTGTTTTGCCTTGAATGTCAAGAGAGACCAACGTCCAGTAATTAATCTTTGAAGAAGAAGATGATAATCGTGTAAAGTTCAATTGTGTTATGTTCTTGATGATCAACTCAACAGAATGACTTAGGGTTTTTTTTTAAAGTTTGAAGGTTGATTTGATTATCAATATATGTAAACAATCTTTATTACTTTTATTAATATAGTAATTTTAACTTGAATATTTCTTTGCTTTACTTTATTATCATTATTTTTATATTATGTTTGGTTCTCATTTAAAGGAAAATTTGAGAGAAATAAAGTAGAGAGAAAAAATAAAGAAAATTAAAAAGAATTTATATTCAATAAATCATTCTAATACATTTCTTTAAATTCATTTTGCTTTTTTTTTGTGAAAAATTAAATAATTTAAAAATAAATAAACTTTTAATAAATAAATTATTATATGTAAACTAAATCTTAATAATTCTAATTATCTATTTGGATCCAATATAGTAAATTTTTTCATGTTACCATTTTTCATGTAAAATTATTAGCATTTTTATCATAATATGAATGACATTTATTTTAAATTTAATGAATAATTAATTAAAAATTAAATAATTTCAGATAATTATAAATAAATATTTGTATCGAAAAAAGGAAAGAAAGGCTTGGATTAAGAAGTACGTTGCAATGAAAATATTAAAATTAGAAATAAGATTTTAGTATTTCCCACAGATATTAGAAACAAATCTCCATTTCAAACGAACAGAATCTTCCACTTTCCTTTTCCTTCTCAAATTTGGCCGTCACCTTTCATATCTTCACCCCAACTCTGCAGTATTCTCTATAAATCAGACACTTGCATGCAAGCTGCTCTTCATTCTCGTCTTTTGCATTCTATTGATTTTTTCTTTCTGGTACAATGATGAGACTGTTTCGAGTGGAGATGACGCCGAATGAAAAACCAAAAGAAACCAAGAGAGGAAAGAAGAGAAGGTCCACCATGAAATTTGGAAGAGATTTGGTTCCTGAAAGGAGGAGGAGCGCAATTAAGAAAACCCGAACCTCATCTCACCGCCTTTACCTCCAGCCCTGTTTCCTTTTCCACTGCTGCAGATGATTCATAACATGGAGGGGAGGGATCAGGTTTGACGTTGACGCGGGTCAGAATCGATTTTTTGTCCCAAAGAGTGAGGTGCTATGGGGGGTCTTATCAGAGGAGGAGAAGAGGGAGGTGGAAGGAGGAGGGGGCGTTGAAGTAATGGTGGTAGATCCGAGGGGTGGGAAGTACACTATAAGGTTGAAGAAGTGGGTTAGTTTGAATAAAGTAGTCCTGAATTCTGGGTGGCGAAAGCTTGCGGAAGATAACGGGCTGAAGGCAGAGGTGGATTGTGTAGAGCTATGGAGTTTTTAGGGCGGATTCGAAGCTGTGTTTTGCCTTGAATAACGGAATGGCTTTTTGTTGCATATTATCATCTTGTTACAGTCCCAATCCTCAACCCATCTTCAAATAACGTATCATTATGCTGTCTACTATACCGTTATGATAAAGTAACAAACAAACATGCTTGAAAACTATAAGAATCTAAAGTGATTCATTATTGCCAACATAAGGGCCGCTTTGAACCAACCACCGAAGCACGCCATCTCTCGCGCCCTGATTTTGGGCAATTCAAAACTTGACTCCTTACCCCAAGTTAAAGATTTTATCCTAAGGATTATTCTTATCCATATTGATAATCAATCAAAATACTCTGAATTTTAATTTTATTTTTTTATTTTTTTTAGATTTACTATAACATATTATTTTATTTTTTTCCAAAATCAACCATTACACTATCTCATGTTCACAAGTATGATAAATCCATTAGTCATCTTCCTATCCAAAAGCTCAAATATTTACAATAATCTCTAAGTTAAAAAAAATATTTTCAAAAATGTTTTACAGACTAACAAAATATAATTGAACTTACAAAAGTCCATAACTCAAATTAGTACATGTCAAAAGGGTAATATAAATTTAAAAACAACCATTATTATGGTTCTTTTGCTTTTTGGAACACTTTTTTATCTTCCCGTGGTCCCTACAAAACTATATCTGCATCTAAACTTTTAGAAAATAAAAGGGTGAACATTTCCACATTGCTCATTAGGGTGTTTTACACCCAAATGGGCTTGAAATTCTAGGTCAAAAAAAAAGAAAAAAACACACATACACACACAACCATATGTCAAAAGATAATATTTCATTTACATTATACACTTTAAAAGAAAATTCAACCGTACAAATTTAAACCAATCAAAATTATCATTTTCCTTATTCAATCATATGTTTAGCATATCAACAATTCTAAATTTACAAAATAAACAAGTCATTTTAGTCTTGAATAATATATTCAAACATCCACTTGATAAATAATACAAATTCTTCTTCCAAATGCAACCATGATGCAAATACTTACACGCAATTCACTGTCGTTCTCAGGCTTTCACCAAATGATACGCGTATGTACCCAAATACACCCCTCATTCGAAATCTTCCTGAGATAAAATTTTGGGTCTTTCACCCTAAGGATCTCACTCCCTTCTTAATTCGCCCTCTCTGGGTCATTCCATTTTTATTTTTTTTCATTTTTGCCCTCATTACCATCTTGTCATTCTCATTTCCATTTCATATAACCATTTCTTTAATTTTTCTTTTTCTTCACATTATCATGACGCATATGAACTGCAATCAAATCATATTTCAACATTCATAATTTTCTAAGACATAATTCTATTTACTCCCATTATGTTTCGTAATTTCCAATAACCCACACATTGATTTTTCTTCATTTTAATCACTACCAACATCAAAGAAAATTCACAATTAATTGTATAGCATCAAAACATAGTTTTAAATTGTAGCCACATAAATTCTATTTATTCCCGACGTACTTAATAATTTCCAACAACCAATATAACCATTTTTTTCTTTAATTAAATAATCACACATATCCAAAAAAATTCTCACTAATACAAATATCAACAAAAAAACAATATTTTATATCATAATTTATTTATCTCCAATAATCTCAATAATATTAACACTTAATATAACAATTTTCCATAATTACGCCACCACAACATTTAGGAAATATTTTTTCAATAATTCAAATATTAACAAAAACTCAATTTATATCATCAATTTTTTTTTTCTAATAATATTAATAATTTTAAAACAATCATTTTAAACATATCTCAATACTCAAAATTTTCAACAAATATTTTCCATTATTTTCAACACTAATATATCACCAATAAATTTATATAATTTCTAATATAACAACAATCACAAAAATATATTAACCAATACTCCAATAAAAAGAACTTTCACAACCACAACAATCTGGTAAATCCTATCATAGAAACAACAATTAAATACCAACAATTCTAATATTTTTATCTTGCATTAAACTTTCATTTACTTCTCATTTAACATTTTCAAAGCAAAACCAAATCATTTTACATGTTTAGGGTTTCCAAAAACAACCTAAATAAAAACTATATGATGATTTACTACAATGCAACAACTCACTCATTTCCATAGAGTTTTTTGAAAGTAAATAAAAGCAAAAGGAAAAGCCCAAAAAAAGTTAAAAAGAGAAATTTAGGAAAAATACACCCCTACCTGTACAGTAAAATCCAAACATGGATCGAAAATCCAACTCTGTAAAAGTGTTCACCACATTGAAGACTATCACTGTTTGAAATTTCGTCACGATCGAAAGTCATTTCACCATCGGATCGACGGAGACATGCGATAGAGATCCTCCCCAGCATCCCCCACTTTCTTTCTTTCTTTCTTTTCCTCTTCTTTTGCTTTCTGCGCCCACCAATCCACTTTTATATACATATTAAACAAATTTGAAAATGTGGCGCACCTCCTTTCTTTTAATAATAAATTAAACTATCATTATTTATTTCACATTTTATAATTATAAATTACACTCAACTTATGATTTTCCACCTCACAAAAAATACTATCGTATTCATAATTAAATTTGCTACAAATCTGTTCTTGAAAAAATATAATTTGAGTTTAATTACCTTAGGCATTTTTACTCTGAAATTCATTTAAAACATAATATAATTTACTATTAAAAAAATTCAATTTCATAAAAAATTATAAACATAAAATAATTTTTTTTGAACGCCCAATAAGTTGAAATTTGTAATAACCCTTAACCCGTTAATTTTACTAATATTTATTTATCAACAAAAATTTAAGTAATATTCTAAAACTTAATTCCATAAATTAATTAGTCATTCAATTTATAAAAATCAAATCATCAACCCTTTGGTATAAATTTTATTTAATTTACTTCATTTGTCAAATTATTCAATCACATCAAAATTTCAAAAGTTAAATTTATAAAATTCACATTTAATTAATTTACCCATTTTGTATATATTTTCTAAATTCACATATCAAAATTTAAGCTTAATTTAATTTCAATTCAACTCTGTTTAATGTTTTGTAATTCTATAAAGTTTAATTCCAATTTTAAGAAATAAATTGATTTGTTATAAAATTAAATTCAATTTCTTTTTAATTATCCATTATAACAATTTGATATAATATAAATTTTTACCAAGTTTTTCTTACTATGATTTTATAATAATTATCAAATAATAATTAAATTAACTCTCATAACATACTTAATATTCAAAATTTCAAAACCTAATCTCAATTATTTGATAGTTAAATTTTTCTTTAAATCTAAATTTAATTTCTAAAATTCTCACTCCTAACATCCAACAAAATTTTTAAATTATTGATTTTTGATCAATTTTTCCAAAATCTCTCCTAATTAAAAACTAACACATAGATCTTTATCACTCTTTTTAACTATTTGACCCACAATTTTATAAAAGACTTTATACTCGGAGAATCTGACGTGTACTTAAAAACCCGAGTATTACACCATCACTATATATTGTCAGCAGTGAAAATCCAATCAGCGTGACCTTGAGATAACAAGCCAAATTCCATCATGTACATTTTATTTATATTAAAAAAAAAAGTATATAAAACATGAAATTTCAAGAGAAAAAGTGTGTATGGACTAAAGTCTCTAAACCCACATATTACAATCTTCATCGCTATTCTCACGTGCATATTTCACTCACATATTTCCAAGGAAATCCAAGTGAAAAAACAACCGGACCAACGCACTCTTATATAGTACCATTATAGCTAGATTCAGATTCTTGAAAATTAATAATGGATCATCATCATGGATGGTATTGTCAGTTGTCTTGCGACATTCAAAGCAAAGCACAGCTTCAAACCCATCCTAAAACTCCACAACTCAATAAAATCCACCCCTGCCTCCAGCTTATTATCCTTCACAAGCTTTATCCATCCAGAACCCAACACAAGCGTAGTTGAACTCCCCCGCCTCCTCAACTTCATCTTATTCCTCTCCCCCCTCGGATCCACTACCTCAACTTCAACGTACCCTTTTGGTCTCACCAGCTCCCTCTTCTCCTCCTCCGATAACTGCCCCCACAGCACCTCACCCTTGCTGATCAAAAGCCGACCCTGACGCACGGCCACATCGGATCGTGTCACTGTCTTTCTCGTCACCAAAACTAGGCCATGCCCCTGCATGCCTTCAATAGGATGCAGCATTGCAGCGGGCAGTCGGGAGAGAGGCAGGTCGTTTTCTCCTTCATTCGGCACCATCTCCTTACCAAAGAGCCTCATCTCAGATTTAGAGAGAATGAAAAGTCTTTCTTGGCATGAGGCCTGATCATAAAGCTTTATTATATGGTGTCGAGTGTGCTGACATCAGTGATCAGCTCACTCCTGGAGACCGAATTTTCATGTCTACCACCATTAATTTCCACTAAGCAACACCAAAACCTCCATTAATACTAATGAAAACAAGAGAATGGCGAAATTAGTAACATATATACTTGATGCAACTAGTTTAAACTTTGAAAAAAACAGAAAGAAATTTAAAAGAAGATTTTTATTACAGATAAGCACCTTACGTTTTTTTCCAAGCTATTTGAAGTTGCGGGGGATGTTATCTCGTGATTGTCCAAAATACCGTACAATTTTTTTCAAACTTTTTGAAGTTATTGAGAGCCACGATCTTTACGTGGAACCGCCGTTAAAATGTCGGTGCTAATTGTCAATTTAATGACTTAAATGATTAAATTAATCTTAAATTTTTTAAATATAATTTTAATTTAAATAAAAATAAATTAATTTTAATTATTATGGAAAAACAATTAATTCTATTCTTACTTCAATCTAAAATTATATTTTTAAAAAATTATAATCGATATAAATTAAGTCATTAAATTAATTTATCAAATAGCTAAACTATTTTTCTAAACGTTGTCCTGTTTTAATTCTTGTGCACCATTAAATTAATGACTTAAATGATTAAATTAATCTTAAATTTTTTAAATGTAATTTTTATTTAAAAGAAAATTATTATGTTTTGTTTGGAATATATTTTTTTATATATTATTTATTATTTTTAAATTAAAATAATCCTAAAATTTTGAAATTTTTTATACCATGATTTAATTTGTGACCCATCATAAATAACTGAAATGTTATTTTTAAAGTATATTTTAAAATAATTTTAGAAAGTATTTTTAATATTTAAAAGATAAAAAGTTTTAAGTGTTAAAAATAATAAAAATATTTACAAAAATTACTTTTGCACACATTTTTCAAGTGGGTTTAACAAGCAAAACCCTAAAAGTCAGCATTCATACTTTTAGAAAGGCTAAAAAAAACCATTTGAAGGACACAGACGACTTTAATAATTTACGGCATTCTATGTTTTTCTATTTTTCTTCTTGCGAAACGCCCTCACGCATTCCACATGCTTCTAGCGGAGTCGAATTGATATGCTTCTAAAAGGTTCAAAGGATAATATACATTTTTTTAAGATCGAATGGTATATAGTAGAATGTTTAAACACATTCACACCCATCTAACTTGGACCTATAAATTTTCAACCTTCAAATCCTGATCAAAGGATTTAATTTTTAGAAATTCATGAATAAATACAAAAAATAATATTTTTGAACATCGGTTTTGGAATAAAATATTTTCAAAAATAAAAATAAATTATCATGTTTTGAAACTTCTAAAATTATAATCACATTATCAATCAACTATCCATTTAAAACTATACACATTAATCATGTACATATAAATTGTAAATAATCACAATATGCCAAAAAAATAAAAGTAAAATAATTTTTTATTTTATAAATATTTTTTATTTGTTGTGAGTCAATAACAAATATTTAGGTTGTAAGTTAATTTTTAAATTGGTAAAAAATTTCTTCCTAAGTTAATTTTTTATTATGATATTTTTGCATTCTTTTATAAATATGATGTGATGGAGTGTTTTTCTTTATTTAATTTTAAATAGAATTTTAATGTTAAATAGAATTTTAATGTTTAATAAGGTTAAGTGTTAGATTCTTTTTTAATATTTTATTTTTATTAAATATTAAAAAAAAAACTAATATGTTTTTTTTTATTTAGAAAAATCATATTTTAATTTTTTTATTTAATAAATTTTTTTATAATAAATCATAAAATAAAAAAATAAACAATGTGAAAGCAAATGAACAAAAAGTTTTAAAAAACAAGCGCTCTAGTCGTTGATAGGTACAAAAGGTCAACAGGTCAAGGGGACAAAAAACGTTGGCTGGTGTGCTGGGCCCAGAAAGGAAACCGAGTAGCGGCTGTCCGGGTTTATCAAAAGGGGAATTTATGTAACCATACACTAAGGGGCAAAATTTTGCCTTTTGGAAACTTTATTTTTTACTTTTCAAATTCAGTGGATTTTGTGGAAAATAAACAACCTTTTCATACACTGTAATAGTGATGTTGAGACCCTTCCAAAAATACCCTCCTATAGTTTGACATCTCTCCTAGTTGGATAAGTTGTTTGTTGTCCACTTAAGCCAATGACATGGCTCAGTTACATGTCATCGGCCAACTAGACATTCCACATGAATTGATGTTTTAAAAAATATTTACCCCCAAATATCTTCTTCTTTCTTCAACCAAACCCTAACACCAAAAACTCATATTCTTTCTTATTCATTCACAGCCACAACCCATCACAAGGCGAAAGGATCCATAAAAATCTGGTAGATTCTCAAATCGCGATAACCCATCAACCCCAAACGAACCTCCAAACTTGATCTCTTATTTTGTTTCTCCCCCATCACCATAAGGAAGATGACATCTTCATTTTCCCACACAACATCAATCTGAAAACAAAAGTCCAAGTGCGAACCCCTTAACAAAGTCCAGGTAGACAAAAAAACTCATTTCCTTGTTCTTATTTCAGGAGTGACAGTCATTTTTCTCCTGGTTATACTTCCTATTTTGCTTTTACATCGAAAAAGGAGAAAGAAAGCAATTGAGAGAACGAGATAACGAAGAATAAAAATATTGCAGTTGCATTTAACTTTTAAAGCAAGGGTTTTTCCAGGTGATATATATATATATATATATATATATATATATATATATATATATATATATATATATATATATATATATATATATATGTTATTAAATTTTGTAATAACTTTATATTTTGATTTGTCATTTTGATTCTTTGAGATTTGAATAATGTCATAGTTATGTGATTTGTGCAATTTTGTGATTTAAACTTGATTACATTGCATATTTCTACATGTTCAATGTCCATTAATATTGTATCTAAATTTATATTTTAATTTATTTAGGGTTTATTTGAAATGAAATATGGCTTAAAATTTGATAAATGATGGGAAAATGAGATGGTGGTAAGCTATATTGATTTTGTTTTATTTTCTGAATTGTTGTGTTTGTGTTGTATGTGGTTGTTGGGAAGAATACGGAAAAGAGAAGAAAAATATGACTATTGCATGTGAAGGGAATACAATTTTTAGGAATGTTCAAACAATTTGTTGTTTAATGTTGTTTATATGGGATTCAAGATGTTTTGTTGTTTAATGTTGTTTATCTGGGATTTCAAAATGAGTAATTTGAGTGATCTTTTATAGTTGTTAATTGGTAAATCTAATGCATGGGAAAAGAACTGATGTTTAGTCATGAGTAGATGAGTATAAATTTTAAAAATGATTGGGATTAAAGTTTGAATAAATTTCTTAATAAAAGTTTTGAATTTGTAATGAATAAGGGTTGAATTGAAGAAGAAAATAAAACAAATTGAGTAAAGCGGGCATGAATTTATGTGGGAATTAGGGAAAATAGTAGTGGAGCCTTAGGTTTAAAATTGATGGTCACAACCACAAATATGAAATTTGTTTTGTTTATGTGTGTAGTGGTCATAGTAAGGGTCTACCCTTGGATGAAGGGGTTAGCCGTAATTCAGTTAATGACATTTGGATGAAATTATTGTTTTCGTAAGAGGTTGCAGTAAGTGAATTAAAGGCTGACCCATTTATTTGGAGGTAGGCCCTTAGTTATAAATATTGTTGTGGTTTAATCTCGACAGTAGGCAAAATAAAGGCTGACCCATTTGTTTAGAGGTCGGCCCTTGGTTGTAAACATTGTTGTGGTTTAATCTGGGCAGTGGGCAAAATAAAGGTTGACCCATTTTTTTGGAGGTCGGCCCTTGGTTGTAAACATTATTGTGGTTTAAGTTGGGCAGTGGGCAAAATAAGGGTTGGCCCAATTGTTTGGAGGTCGGTCCTTGGTTGTAACATTGTTGTGGTTAAATTTGGGCAGTGGGGAAAATAAAGGTCGACCCATTGTTTGAGGGGGTGACCCGAAGAGAGTGACATTAGCACAATTTGGCTTGAAGAGTTACCAAAACAATGGTTAGCCCATGAATTGAGAGGTTCACTCCCTAACTTATATAACATAGCAAATTACTACGAAGTAAAATAGAATAATTGCATTGCTTAATGTTAAGTATACACTATACATGTCTATATTTACACCATTAATTGTAGACTATGAAATGTAAATGAAACTCGTTTGTAAAGTTTCAAAGATAAACGATGTATTAATATATGATGGTCATAGGCATGATAATCAGTTTTGTTATAAGTAAGTTGGTTTATGTAGTGTTATTAATAAATTAGTTAATTGTTTCAGCTTGACTAAAGGTTCATGCTTCTAAATAGGGGCTGCACATGATCGAGTAGCATTTAAATGGATCCAAGTAATACAATTTATTGTTATCTGCACATTGGAGGAGAGCTAGTAAGGGATGAACATGGCAATGTGGAATATATGGGTGGGAGACGAGAGGGTCTAAGTTTAGAACGATCAATGACATATAATGATTTTGTTTCAAGGATTTGTGGGAAAATGAACATCAATATAATGGGACCAACATTTTCATATACTCTCCCGTTTGATTTATATGCACTTCAACCATTGAAAAATGATGAAGACTTGACAAACATGTTTCAATTTAGTGACCGATGTGCACGTGTATATATATGTTTAGCATCAACAGTTGAAGACGATGAAACGATTGAGAATGGAGAACAAGGGTAAGTTATATAAAAAAAATATATAATCTTAAATGATTCCATGTATTTATTTATTTTGTAATATTTATGTTTATTCATTAGATGTTATAATGCAGCTTGAACGAAACAATCGTAGGGTCTAACTCATTGGTCCCGTATTCAACAAGAGATGTTGATATTAGAATGCAATCACAATGATTTCATCAAAGATGTGTTGAATCACATGTTGGTCCACTAGAGTCAAGCCGTTTTGAGAGTGCAATATTGGGTAGTGGGCATACCTTCTCAACTGCAAATGAATTTTGGGAGGCAATATATCTCATGTCAGTAGGAGGTCGTTTTAGATGTAAGTTTAAGAGGAATTGTCTTAAGCATATGACTGTAATATGTGTTGTTAAAGGATGCCCTTGGAAAGTAACTACTCGTGCTATTAGGAGAACAAAAATAGTTCAAGTGCATACATTTAGAAATGAACATAACCACTCTTTAGAAGATGTGTCAATTTCCGAACAGTAGTTCGTTGTAATCGAGCCACAGCTATGATTGATGATGTTATTTGTTCAAATCCAGATTACTTACCCCGTCAAATATGTAAAGACTTTCGTCGACAATACGGAATGCAATTGAATTATTGTCAAGCATGGAACTTGAAAGAGAAGGCTAAAGAACGAATTCATGGTGTGCCGCAATGTTCATATAAGTCGTTACCTTGGTTATGTACAAAGCTTATTGAAACAAATCCAAGGACGATTGCTGAATATAGATGTTCGGATGATGGTCATTTTATGCAATTGTTTGTTGCCCTTTCAGTGTCAATACATGGGTTTCAAATGGGATGTCGGCCTATTATATCAATAGATTCGTATATTAAATCATAAATTATCTAAAAAGAATGGAAATATTTATACAAAGGATTCTAATTGTCAATGGATTAGGATGACATGACAAGTAAAAGGCTATTTTTGGGAATAATTAAATCATAAATTAAAAAGTGCATGCATTTTAAATTATTTTTAAATAATTGAAGATAATATTGGAATTTTCTTTGTCAACCAATCAGTTTTGAGAAAAAAAGTTCTTGTAACAGATAAGCTCCAGAATTGAGGAGGTTAGTTTTTGTATATATATATATATATATATATATATATATATATATATATATATATATATATATATATAATAGTTCATGTAAATTTTGATTTTTTTGTAAATTAAAATATAATATTTTTTTATATTGATAAATAAAAGTCATATTGTTTTAAACTACTTTATTCAATAAACAACAAGATCGGTAGCCCCAACATTGATATGATTACAAAAATAGTTATAAAAGAAAATATGACATATCAAAAAAATATGACATATCAAAATCCAATTCAATAAAAATCATAGTCCTCAAACCTCTGTTTCAGTAATCCTACAATTCACTTCATATGACCCATGAAGTTAGTGCCATCAAGATGAATTGTCATAATTGAAACAAATCTACACAAACAAATAGAGACCATTTCACATTTTAAACTACAATATCCATCAAACAACAAAAAGACCAATGTTTACAAAATTAATGAAGTTACAAAATTACTGAAAGAAAAGAGTAACCTACCATTTAAAAATTTTCTACATTTGTATTAAAAATATGTGGTAACAAAATTTTCTATTAACATTAATTTATTTAAATAATTAATATTATTAATAATTTATCTTATCAAATTAATTTTAATTTATAAAATATTACTGATAAAAACTGAAATTTTGATTTAACCAAAATAAAGATGGATAATTAATAATTATTTATAATTAATAATTAATAATTTTGATTTATATTATTGTTCTTATGATTTGTTTTCTTTTTATTTCTATACTATATCTAAAAAACAAACAAAAGACGGCCACCACGAGTGAGGCATCAAGAAGCCCCTTTGCTGAATTCCTCTCCAGGCAAGCATCATGCCCTATTTTCCTTTGCCACTCTCAATCCTCGCAGGTACTAATCTAATCATGTTATTAATATTTCTTTTCAACCCCGGTTTGCTTCCCAGAAAACCCATCCCCCATTCGATTTCCGGGAAAATTCATCCTCGTTTGATTTCCGAGAGAAATCCATCAAAACTCCCAAGGAAAACCAAAAAAAAAAATGATTTTATTTTGTTGCTCCCTGTGTTTTCTGGATCTGTTCTAGGGTTCTATTTGCTTTTGTGCCATTGGATTTAAATTCTACAAACCCTAAATCCACGATTTTTGAGCCACGCTGAAAACCGCAACCTTTGCTCGCAAATTGTGGATCTATGTGCATGTGCGGGCTGGACTGGTAAGTGGAGTTCAAATACACTATTTCTTTAATTAATCAATTTTTCCTTTTATTTCCATCAAAGCCTCTTTTTAAGACCTACAACTTAAACCCTAGAATTTTATTTTTATTTTTTGACAGTTACAAACTTACAACTTCACTAGTTTCAGTGACATTTCCCGTATTTATTTTTTTTTCTGAAAAATAGGTAAAAAATACCCATTAATACCAAAATCTCGGTGATATTTTTAAAAAATTATCCAATTTTCTGTCAAAGATCTCAACAAGCAACAATACCAACCCAAATTAACTCATAAATCCATTACATTCGTACCTGGGAAAGCTCCTCTCAGCTCAGACCACCTCTCTCTGTTTTCACTGCAAGCTCCCCTCGCGAATTGTGGCTGTGAAAGAAAGTGAAAAAATATGGGTTTTTGGAGTTAGGGTTTGGTTCAAGAGAGAAGAAAGGATTTGGGGGGTTTGGTTCAAAGAGAGAAGAATGGATTGAGGGTTTTGATTCAACACAGAAGAAATGATTTCGGGTAAATCTCACTATTATATTTTAGTAAATATTTTTTTTTAAATATTGGCACATGGAGTGTCTACATGTCATATGAGCTATGTCATTGGCTTAAGTGGAACCTGACTTTTCTGAGCAATTGATTATGTCAAAGTGTATGAGGGTATTTTTAGAAGGGCCCTCAATATCACTATTACAGTGTATGAAAGGTGGTTTATTTTTCACAAAATCCATTGAATTTGAAAAGTAAAAAGTAAAGTTTCCAAAAGGCAAAATTTTGCCCCTTGGTGTATGGTTACATAAATTCCCCTTATCAAAACTAGTAGGAAGATTCTTATCTAGAAAAAGATTTATTTTCGATTTTCCAAAATTTTCCCAAGAATCCCAGGAGCACACCCAGCTAAAATCACGCTGCTCTTCAATTTTGATTGCACCACTATTTTTTTTTTTTTAAATAATATTGATCCTGCCAATCTGCTGGAGAATTTACATTTTATTGCAGCTGAAAAAGATTATAGGATAAATTGAGGTATGAAGAATTCAATTAAAAAAGAAAGAAAAAAGAAAAAGGAAAATTAAAAATTTCAAGCTCAATACGCTTGAACACCAAAAATAAAAACAACCGTGTGATCCATTCTCTCACTGGGTTGGGAGATAGATCAGTACCCCTTTTTACTAAAAAAGAAATTGGACTCCATCCCAACCTTGTCCCGTTTATTAAAAGCAATTCTTATTCTCGTTCCGTTTAACTTTTTTTTTTTTAAATTACTTTTAAAATTTTTAATTACATTAAAATAAATATATTTTATAAATAATGAAATTATTATATTTTTATAACTTATTTTATTAAATTTTTTATTATTATCTATATATTAAAAATAGTAAAATAAAATTTTAAATTAAATTAATTTTAAAATTCAAATTAAATTTAATTTTAAAATTAATTTTATATGTAAACGGGACGGGGCAATACCCGAACTCACCTCGGGTTTAAAAAAAAAATCTCATACCTGTTTCAAACCCGTTTATTAAATTTAAACTCCGTCCCATTAGGGACGGGGCGAGTACCTAAAAAACCCGCCCCGTTGCATGCCAAGCCACATGTCAAACAAGCGGTCCAACCCATTTGACACCTTAGCATGAAAGGATAAAAAATCACTATTTTCTTCTTTTCAACCTCTGAACCCACACACCTAACCCTTTAATTTTCTCTTCTTTTCTTTTCATTCCCCACTTTTCTTCCCTTCTACACCTCTGTTTTCATCTTCTTCCTAAAAAATTCTTTTCCTTTACTGAAAAGACAACAACAAAAAATGAGGGTGCACATTTCAGATATTTAATCAATTATGATTACATGGATGCAATGCAGTAATTCATAAAAATGGCACCTGCCAATCTGCTGGAGAATTTACATTTTATTGCAGCTGAAAAAGATTACAGGATAAATTGAGGTATGAAGAATCCAATTAAAAAAGAAAATTTCAAGTTCAATATGCTTGAACACCAAAAAAGAAAACAACTGTGTGATCCATTCTCTCACTGGGTTGGGAGATGGATCAGTACCCCTTGCTGTTACTGCTGTAACTTTCTAAAAGATAAGACTGAACCAACAATAAAAAACTTCCCCTATGTTTGGATCTTGGAAATTTGAGAGAAAATGAGGGAGAGGAAATAAAGAGTACCTATAGCTAACAATTCCAATGACAATCAAACGAACCCAATAATGATTGGGCAATTCAGAAACTAAACCAAGATTATCATTTGATGAACTGAGCAAGTCATAGCGAAACATAGTCAAGACAAAGCGTGAGACAAATATACATTATAGAATCATAAAGAATTTACTCACATAACAATCTTTGCCTTCTAATCGATACCGTACCTCCCTAAGATCTGCAACATTGCGCCTCACCTGCTCACCACGTACGATACCCAATAACCTGGAGATTGATATCCCATAATTAATAATTCTATCCTTTTGAGGAAACCACACAATATATTCTTCTATTAATTTTCGTTTAGTCTGCATGTGTATTAGCCTTGCTGTAAAATCAGTGGAATGCAACCATTTGGAGAACTTATCAACAGTAAATTTATCACAACAAATGATGTGGTCCTCCAAAATACTATTGTTACTAACTTATAACTTATACCATTTCTCCTTCTTGAATGCTCCGACGTGCAAAGAGGCCCCATCCATGTATTCCAGATTTGCCAAAAACTTTATAACATTTTTTTTAAATAAACAAAAATAATATTTCACATATATGTTAGTTATGATTTATATGGATGAAATGCAATAATTCAAAAAAGGGATAGGAGAAGGGGGCTAGGGGAGTTATTTTACTTATAGTCAAGGAGTTGTTGATAACAAGCCATCAGCTTGTTCCAAAAAAAAAAAAAAAAGACATAATTAGGTTTAGTCATGCCAAATATTCAAATATAAATGGAATCATTTCAACAAAATACAATTTTTTCTATAGAAAAATCTATTAGGTTTAGTCTAAACTAATCTCAAGAATCATAATTGTACTTTATTTTCTATTTTAAAATAAAAATAAATAAATAGAACTCTTATTTAAATCATAGACATTGCTTTAAAAAAAAATTAAAACTGCTAAAATATACTAATATAAAGAAAATTATTAACTTAAATTTTAAGAATTTTGATAAAGATTTTTTAATAATATAACATATAAATTGCTACTTTTTATATAAGACATCCTATTTTATTTAAAAGTTATTATTAATTTTATTTAAAAATAAAAATATATTTAAACATTACCTTAATAATTCTAATTTTATATGAAGAATAATACATTTGTTACGTCAATAATGAAGAATATCAAAAAAGTCAGGTACAAATTTTCAAGAAAATCTATATATTAGAAATTAAATGGAAATGCCTATAAATAAAAAAAATTGTGCCATAAATTAAAAAAAAAAATTAAAGGATTTCAGAAAATTAAAAATGTACTTAAGAAAATAAGTAGTTGTATCGGAAAAGGAAAGAATTCAAAGAAAGACTTGGATAAGGAAGTATGCTGCAATGAAAATATCAAAATTAGAAATAAGATTTTTAGAAACTCTTCCTCACTCATATATCTTGCAGATATCAGAAACGAATTTCCTTTCCAAACAAACACAATCTTTCACTTTCCTTTTTCTACTCAAATTTGGCTATCGCATTTCATATCCTCACCCAACTCTACACCCTATAAATTCATACCGTTGCATGCAAGCTCTTCATTCTCTTATCTTAGTTTTTATCAATTTTTGTTTCTGGTACGCCGAGATGAAACTGTTTGGAGTGGAGATGGAGCCAAAGGAAAAAGAACAAGAAACGAAGATGGAGCCAAAGGAAAAAGAACAAGAAACGAAGCGAACAAAGAAGAGAAAGTCCGCGAGGTTATTTGGACGAGACCTTGTTCCTGAAAGGAAGAGGAGCAAAATAAAGAAAACCCGAAGCTCATCACCACCTTTACCTCCAGCCCCGTTACCTTTTCCACTGCTGCAGGCGATTCATGACATGGAGGGGAGGGATCAGGTTTTTGTTACCACAAAGATACTAGAACGGTCAGACACTGATGCGGGTCAGAACCGATTTTTCATTCCAAAGAGTGAAGTGCTATGGGGGGTGCTAACTGAGGAGGAGAGGACGCAGGTGGAAGGAGGAGGGGGCGTTGAAGCAATGGTGGTGGATCCGAGAGGTTGGAAGTACAATTTGAGGTTGAAGAAGTGGGTTAGTTTGAATAAGGTTGTGCTGAATTCTGGGTGGCGAAAGCTTGTGGAAGATAACGAGTTGATGGCAGAGATGGATAGCGTAGAGCTATGGAGTTTTAGGGCAGATTCGAAGCTGTGTTTTGCCTTGAATGTCAAGAGAGACCAACGTCCAGTAATTAATCTTTGAAGAAGAAGATGATAATGGTGTAAAGTTCAATTGTGTATAGTACTTCTTGGTGTGGCGTCTGTGTTATTTTCCTGATCATCAACTCAACAGAATGACTTAGGGTTTTTTTTTTAAGTTTGAAGGTTGATTTGATTATCAATATATGTAAACAGTCTTTATCACTTTTATTAATATAGTAATTTTAACCTGAGTATTTCTTTGCTTTACTTTATTATTATTATTTTTAGACTATGTTAAGTTCTCATAAAATTGAAAGGAAAATGTGAGAGAAAAAGTGAAAAAAAATTAAAAAGAATTTATATTCAATAAATCATTTTAATACGTTTCTTTAAATTCATTTTACTTATTTATTTTTGTTGTGAAAAATTAAATAATTTTAAAATAAATAAATTTCAATTATATTTGATTTTTTTTTATTTTCCGTGATGGAACTACATATAAGAAAATTATTTTTTTAACACTTTTTTCTTTTCTTAATATTTTCTCGGAACCAAATATAGTCTTATTAATTATTGGAATTGATTTTTTAATTGTTATGTTGAATTAGAATAAAAATAAAAATAAAAAACTTTTTATTAAGACCACTTGATTATGTTATAAATGGTGTGTTTGAAGAGGCATTGTGTTCTATTTTTTAAAACCAAAATGTTTCTAGAACTGTTATTTAAATAATGGAAATTCCTTCAAAAAAAGTAATGAATCTTAAAACTATTTAAAAAATACTAAATATAAAAAAAATTATTATCTTAAATTTTATAATAATTTTAAATAATATAACATAAATTTTTACTTCTAATATACAAAATGAATTCATATTTATGTAGAGATTATTATTATTATTATTATTATTATTATTATTATTATTATTATTATTATTATTATTATTATTATTAAATATAAACTAAATCTTAATCATTCTAATTATCTATTTGGGATCCAACATAGTAAATTTTTTCATTTTACTATTTTTCATGTAAAATTATTAGCATTTTTATACATTTATTTTAAATTTAATAAATAATTAATTAAAAATTAAAGAATTTCAGATAATTATAAATAAGTATTTGTATTGAAAAGGAAAGAAAGGCTTGGATTAAGAAGTACGTTGCAATGAAAATATTACAAATTAGAAATAAGATTTTAGTATTTCCTACAGATATTAGAAACAAATCTTTATTTCAAACGAACAGAATCTTCCACTTTCCTTTTCCTACTCAAATTTGGCCGTCGCCTTTCATATCTTCACCCCAACTCTGCAGTATTCTCTATAAAATCAGACACTTGCATGCAAGCTCTTCATTCTCGTCTTTTGCATTCTATTGATTTTTTCTTTCTGGTACAATGATAAGACTGTTTGGAGTGGAGATGGCGCCGAATGAAAAACCAAAAGAAACCAAGAGAGGAAAGAAGAGAAGGTCCACCATGATATTTGGAAGAGATTTGGTTCCTGAAAGGAGGAGGAGCGCAATTAAGAAAACCCGAACCTCATCACCGCCTTTACCTCCAGCCCCGTTTCCTTTTCCACTGCTGCAGATGATTCATCTTTCGTGCCATATGGAAACACACCCACTGGCGAAGCTAGCTTAGGCGCAGGAGGGGCACATGCCCCAGAGATCAAATCAAATAATGGGATAAAGCATATTAAAAAAAAGAAAAAAGATTTAATAGAAGATGCTTTTGAAGACCAGGAAAAGTTGGTCGGTCCCCTTTTCCCTGGACTTTTCCTTTTATACTATGTATCAAGTTTTGAGCGGTGACAAAGGTCTGACTTGACCACTCGAGGTTGGTTGAGGTATTTTTGGTACTTGATTGTAGCCGCATCCATCTCACATCTTGCCCAACAAGAGGAAGTGAATTCTCTCAGGAAAAAAATATTGAAGAACAGCCGCTTCCCTCTCTAGAGCAAGTGGAATTCATATTGCTGAGCTGTAGAAATAAAGACGATGTCATCATCTTCTCTCTCCAAAGCATGTGGACTTTTCCCGTGCTTTGTCAAATTCTTCTCTGGACTTTTCCCACATTTTCTGCTATCAAAGTTGAAGTTTATTCCACTTATAATACATGAGTAGAGACAAAGGTGATGAGGATCATTGCTTGTAATGACAATTGATGTAATGAGGTGGCAATATTCTATCCCATTTCTACAACTGAAACCTAATAATCTAAGAATGATAATAGTACGAGTGTTTTATATTTTTCAAATTACTCATCTTTTTATTTCTAGTACCACGAGTTTGTGATAATACTAACCTGGGTCAAAGGTGAGTTTAAATTTCTTTTCTTTTTTTCATCTCGAGTTTAAGTATTATCTTATTCTCATCTCTCTCCAATTATAAATATTATAATTATTGAGTTGGACAAATAAAAAAAATGCCATCATCTTCTCTCTCCAAAGCATGTGGAATTCAAGGATTTCAAAAAATACACAGTAATTTAAAAATAATAATAATTTTTAAAATATCATAATTCAAAAACATTTTTAAATTTACAATGTTAAAAAAAATTAGAAACAATTTAATTACTATTTTAAAATTATCTTCTTAAAAGGCAATTTTCATATTTAAATTAAAATTATTGATTCAAAAGAAAACTTCTTACTACTATCATAAAAAATGCTTTATATTTGAAATTAGTTAAAAATTGATATATTTTATTAAATATATTTAAAAACCATATTTTTAATATCAAAGTAGTATAAATTTGAAAATAGTCTCAAAACCCTGACATTTTAATAAATATTTATATCAAATTCCTCACATTACCCTGCAAATAACAATAACTTCTTAAAGTCTATCAAAGTTTTAATTATTACGTAATATAAAAAAATTTAAATATTTTATCTATTACTCTGCAAATAACCATGTAGTTTCCTTTTAGACTTTTTAGCTTAGGGCTTAAGAGCGATTGATGAAAGCTATTGAAAGGTTGCACAAAAGAATATGTTATCTGGATAATAAAGATAAGAGGGATGTCTAATTGGACATCAAACATAATTGTTTGATTTGAAAAGTCTAAAAGAGTAAAGTAATTGATGGTTCTTGGAAAAATTTGGAAATATAAAAATATAATTTTTTTTTTTTTTTTTTTAAGATAAAAATGATAAGAGATAGTTTGTTTCGATTATTTGACTTTGTCAACTTGTACTGCCTCTTGGCGAATAGTCATGTCCAAGTTCATTGCACTCTCCTTCATATAGGCTCGTGATTTCCTTTTTACATAAACTTGAGAATGAAGCAATCCCTTGATGTGGGATTTTTGGTAATTGTACGGTGAATTTAAAATTAATTTTAAAAAAATATAGTATATTAAAAAATATTTTCAAATTTATGACTTTTTTTTGTCATTTTAAAAAGATCTCTTGAAAAAATACCTTTTAGGATTTTTATATCAATGATACACGTTTAAAAAATTAAATTTACATCGAAGGTATCTATTGAAGAGACACATTTCACAATTTTTATATTAATAATACATGTTAAAAAAAATTAAATTTACTTTAACAGTGTTTCTTTAAGAAACACCTTTTATAATTCTACAAAATCGAATTTATATTAAAAATATCTTTTAAATAGACATGTTTCATAATTTTCATATCAGTTGCATAATGAAAAAAAAAAAAAAGAATTTATATTAAAACTTAAAAGACATTTTCTATAATTTTACAAAATTAAATTTATATCAAATGTGTCTCTTTCATTGATTTTTTATTAGTAATTCATTAAAATAAATGAATTTATAGTAAAAGTATCTTTTCAAAATACATATTTCATAAAATTAAATTTATATTGAAATATTTTCCTTCAAAAAAGACACTTTTAGTATAAATTTAATTTTTTCAACGGGTGACTAATATAAAATTTGTGAAAAGTGTTGCTTTAAAAAACACATTTAGTATAAATTCAATTTTATAGAAGCGTACATACGTCTCCAATGTAAATTCCATTTTTTTTCACTGTGTAACTGATATGAAAATTGTGGAATATGTCTCTTCAAGAGACACTTTTAATATAAATTTTGATTTTATGGCATTATAGAAATGAGATTTTTTTTTTCATATAAATTTATTTATTTTTAATGTGTATGACTAATAAAAAAATTATGAAAAAGTATCTTTTGAAGAAATACCTATAACATAAGTTTAATTTTATGAAATTATGAAACGTGTTTCTTGAAAAAACACCTTTAATGTAAATTCAATTTTTATATATGATATATACATCATTTTATAACTCATATCTTCATAATTAGCCAATAAATTAAATTAGCTATTTTTAACTTCCCAAAATCCATATATACAAAATCCACAAACTCTAAATTAAATACACTAGATTAAATGAGGAATCCCCAAAAAAAAAAAAACCACAATCTATCTCTTTCCTTTTAATTTAAATTAGGTGTAAATTATAAACCAACCTCAAGTTTTATAATTTTACTCGGTTACGTTCTATGTAGGTCTAAAAATAGAAGACTTCTAATGAAGTCATTCTTCCTTACCCAATATATTTTTTTTGTTCATCTTCATAACAAATAAATAAAATATTGTTTCCATAAAATAACATAGACACATGAAAAAATATATTCTGCATGCTATTAATTTGGATTTTAAATATAAATTACAAAAATTAATACATAAAATAATAATTATTGTGCCAGTTGTTTTGAATCATTTTTTATTATTATTATTTTTAAATGGGCTCATATTAATTATAGGTTACTAAAAATATACTTCTCACGCATTGAAATGATAAATATTTATATAGAAAAAGGAAATGATAAACTAGAAAAAATTAAAATTAAAGGACTTTATATAATTAAAAATACAGTTTTTATATATAAAATAAATATTTGTATTGGAGAAGGAAAGAAAGAGTTGAAAATATCAAAATTAGAAATAAGATTTTAGAAACTCTTCCTCACTCATATTATTGGAGATATTAGAAACAAATCTCCTTTGCAAACTAAAACAATCTTCCACTTTCCTTTTTGAACTCAAACCCAACTTTACACCCTGTAAAATCAGACCCTCGCATGCAAACTCTTCATTCTCTTCTCTTACTTTTCATCCATATTTTGTTTCTGCCACGCTACGATGATCACACTGTTTGGAGTGAAGATGCAGCCGAATCAAAACGAAGAGGTGAAGATCATCAGACTGTTTGGAGTGGAGATGGCGCCCAATAAAAAAGAAGAAGGAATGAAGATGGAGCCTCCTAAAGAACAAGAAACCAAGCGACCTGAAAGGAGGAGGAGCGCAATCAAGAAAACCCGAACCTCATCACCGCCTTTACCTCCAGCCCCGTTACCTTCTCCACTGCTGCAGACGATTCATGACATGGAGGGGAAGGATCAGGTTTTTATTACCAGAAAGATACTAGAATGGTCAGACACTGATGCGGGTCAGAACAGATTTTTCATTCCAAAGAATGAGGTGCTATGGGAGGTCTTATCTGAGGAGGAGAGGAGGCAGGTGGAAGGAGGCGGGGGCGTTGAAGTAATGGTGGTGGATCCGAAAGGTGGGAAGCACGATATGAGGTTGAAGAAGTGGGTTAGTTTAAACATGATAGTGCTGAATTCTGGGTGGCGAAAGCTTGTGGAGGGCAACGACCTGAAGGCAGAGCTGGATTGTGTAGAGCTGTGGAGTTTCAGGGCGGACTCGAAGCTGTGTTTTGCCTTGAATGTCAAGAGACAAGTCCAGTAATTAATGCTTGAAGAAGAAGAAGAAGAAGAAGATGAAGTTGTAAAGAGCAATTGTGCATAGTTCTTGATGTTGAGTCTGTATTATGTTACTGATTCTTGTTTTTAGTTTTTGCATTAAGTTGTTGATGATCAACTCAACAGAATGACTTGGGTTTTTTTTGAAAGTTTGAAGGTTGATTTGATTATCAATATATGTAAACAATCTTTATCACTCTTATTAATATAGTAATTGTTTAATCTAATTACGTATTTCTTTTCTTTATTTGATTATCATTATTGCTATTCTATAATTATTGGAGTTCAATTTATTTTCTTTAATTATTATGGTGATGTATTAGAGATTCCCGGAAAATTTGAGGGAAAACACAAGGGAAAAAATTATTAAAGAAAAGTAAAGAAAAACAAAAATTAGATTAAAAGATTATTTTTATTTACTACTTCAAACTCATTTTATTTATTTTAACTCATTAATATAAAGATTAAATAATTTAAATATATATAATTTTTTAATTAGTTTTTATTATATTTGATTTTCTTTGATATTTTTCATGGAATAACCAAATATGAAATAATCATTTTTTTTACATTATTTTTTCTATCCCTAATAGTTTTTAGAACCAAACATAACCAAAAGATATGATGATTTTAAATAAATAAATAAACTTGCAAAGCAAAACTTTATAATATTTTTTTTAAACAAACAAAAATAATATTTCACATATATGTTAGTTATGATTTATATGGATGAAATGAAATAATTCAAAAAAGGGATAGGGGGAAGGGGGCTAGGGGGCTAGGGGAGTTATTTTACTTATTGTCAAGGAGTTGTTGATAATAAGGCATCTTGTTCAAAAAAAAAAAAATCATAATTAGGTTTAGTCATGCCAAATATTCAAATATAAATGGAATCATTTTAACAAAATACAAATTTTTCTATAGAAAAATCTATTAGGTTTAGTCTAAACTAATCTCAAGAATCATAATTGTACTTTATTTTCTATTTTAAAACAAAAATAAATAAATAGAACTCTTATTTAAATCATAGACATTGCTTTAAAAAAAACTAAAAACTACTGAAATATACTAATATAAAGAAAATCATTAACTTAAAATTTAAAAATTTTGATAAAGATTTTTTTAATAATATAGCATATAAATTGCTACTTTTTATATAAGACATCCTATTTTATTTAATTTAAAAGTTATTATTAATTTTATTTAAAAATAAATATATATTTAGACGTTACCATAATAATTCTAATTTTATATGAAGAATAATACATTTGTTACGTCAATAATGGAGAACATAAAAAAAGTCAGGTACAAATTTTCAAAAAAAATCTATATATTAGAAATTAAATGGAAATGCCTATAAAAAAATTGTGCCATAAATTAAAAAAAAAAATTAAAGGATTTCAGATAATTAAAAATATACTTAAAAAAAATAATTAGTTGTATCGGAAAAGGAAATAATTCGAAGAAAGAGTTGGATTAGGAAGTATGTTGCAATGAAAATATAAAGATTAGAAATAAGATTTTTAGAAACTCTTCCTCACTCATATCTTGCAGATATCAGAAACAAATTTCCTTTCCAAACAAACACAATCTTTCACTTTCCTTTTTCTACTCAAATTTGGCTATCGCATTTCATATCCTCACCCAACTCTATACCCTATAAATTCATACCATTGCATGCAAGCTCTTCATTCTCTTATCTTAGTTTTTATCAATTTTTGTTTCTGGTACGCCGAGATGAGACTGTTTGGAGTGGAGATGGAGCCAAAGGAAAAAGAACAAGAAACGAAGATGGAGCCAAAGGAAAAGGAACAAGAAACGAAGCGAACAAAGAAGAGAAAGTCCGCGAGGTTATTTGGACGATACCTTGTTCCTGAAAGGAAGAGGAGCAAAATAAAGAAAACCCGAAGCTCATCACCACCTTTACCTCCAGTCCCGTTACCTTTTCCACTGCTGCAGGCGATTCATGACATGGAGGGGAGGGATCAGGTTTTTGTTACCACAAAGATACTAGAACGGTCAGACACTGATGCGGGTCAGAACCGATTTTTCATTCCAAAGAGTGAAGTGCTATGGGGGGTGCTAACTGAGGAGGAGAGGACGCAGGTGGAAGGAGGAGGGGGCGTTGAAACAATGGTGGTGGATCCGAGAGGTTGGAAGTACAATTTGAGGTTGAAGAAGTGGGTTAGTTTGAATAAGGTTGTGCTGAATTCTGGCTGGCGAAAGCTTGTGGAAGATAACGAGTTGATGGCAGAGATGGATAGCGTAGAGCTATGGAGTTTTAGGGCGGATTCGAAGCTGTGTTTTGCCTTGAATGTCAAGAGAGACCAACGTCCAGTAATTAATCTTTGAAGAAGAAGATGATAATGGTGTAAAGTTCAATTGTGTTATGTTCTTGATGATCAACTCAACAGAATGACTTAGGGGTTTTTTTTTTGAAGTTTGAAGGTTGATTTGATTATCAATATATGTAAACAATCTTTATTACTTTTATTAATATAGTAATTTTAACTTGAATATTTATTTGCTTTACTTTATTATCATTATTTTTAGATTAGGTTCTCATAAAATTTAAAGGAAAATTTGAGAGAAATAAAGTAGAGAGAAAAAGTAAAGAAAATTAAAAAGAATTTATATTCAATATAAATCATTCTAATACATTTCTTTAAATTCATTTTACTTTTTTTGTGAAAAATTAAATAATTTAAAAATAAATAAACTTTTAATAAATAAATTATTATATATAAACTAAATCTTAATAATTCTAATTATCTATGTGGGATCCAATATAGTAAATTTTTTCATGTAAAATTATTAGCATTTTTATCATAATATGAATGACATTTATTTTAAATTTAATGAATAATTAATTAAAAATTAAATAATTTCAGATAATTATAAATAAATATTTGTATAGAAAAAAAGAAAGAAAGGCTTGGATTAAGAAGTACGTTGCAATCAAAATATCAAAATTAGAAATAAGATTTTAGTATTTCCCACAGATATTAGAAACAAATCTCCATTTCGAACGAGCAGAATCTTCCACTTTCCTTTTCCTACTCAAATTTGGCCGTCACCTTTCATATCTTCACCCAAACTCTGCAGTATTCTCTATAAAATCAGACACTTGCATGCAAGCTCTTCATTCTCGTCTATTGCATTCTATTCATTTTTTCTTTCTGGTACAATGATAAGACTGTTTGGAGTGGAGATGACGCCGAATGAAAAACCAAAAGAAACCAAGAGAGGAAAGAAGAGAAGGTCCACCATGATATTTGGAAGAGATTTGGTTCCTGAGAGGAGGAGGAGCGCAATTAAGAAAACCCGAACCTCATCACCGCCTTTACCTCCAGCCCCGTTACCTTTTCCACTGTTGCAGATGATTCATAACATGGAGGGGAGGGATCAGGTTTTTGTTACGAGGAAAATATTGGAGCGGTCTGACGTTGACGCGGGTCAGAATCGATTTTTTGTCCCAAAGAGTGAGGTGCTATGGGGGGTCTTATCAGAGGAGGAGAAGAGGGAGGTGGAAGGAAGAGGGGGCGTTGAAGTAATGGTATTAGATCCGAGGGGTGGGAAGTACACTATGAGGTTGAAGAAGTGGGTTAGTTTGAATAAAGTAGTCCTGAATTCTGGGTGGCGAAAGCTTGTGGAAGATAACGGGCTGAAGGCAGAGGTGGATTGTGTAGAGCTATGGAGTTTTAGGGCGGATTCGAAGCTGTGTTTTGCCTTGAATGTCAAGAGAGATGGAAGTCTAGTAATTAATCTTTAAATTAAGAAGATGATGATAAAGGTTTCTTGATGTTGTGTAGGTGTTCGTGATTATTGTTTTTAGTTTTTGCATTAAGGTTTTGATGGTCAACGGAATGGCTTTTTGTTGCATATTATCATCTTGTTACAGTGCCAATCCTCAACCCATCTACAAATAACGGTGGAGGGAGGCGGGGGCGTTGAAGTAATGGTGGTGGATCCGAGAGGTGGGAAGCACGATATGAGGTTGAAGAAGTGGGTTAGTTTAAACAAAATAGTGCTGAATTCTGGGTGGCGAAAGCTTGTGGACGGCAACGACCTGAAGGCAGAGCTGGATTGTGTGGAGCTGTGGAGTTTCAGGGCGGACTCGAAGCTGTGTTTTGCCTTGAATGTCAAGAGACAAGTCCAGTAATTAATGCTTGAAGAAGAAGAAGATGAAGAAGTTGTAAAGAGCAATTGTGCATAGTTCTTGATGTTGGGTCTGTGTTATGTTACTGATTCTTGTTTTTAGTTTTTGCATTAAGTTGTTGATGATCAACTCAACAGAATGACTTAGGTTTTTTTGAAAGTTTGAAGGTTGATTTGATTATCAATATATGTAAACAATCTTTATTACTCTTATTAATATAGTAATTGTTTAATCTAACTACGTATTTCTTTTCTTTATTTGATTATCATTATTACTATTATATAATTATTGGAGTTCAATTTATTTTCTTTAATTATTATGGTGATGTATTAGTTGTTCCCGGAAAATTTGGGGAAAAACACAAGGGAAAAAATTATTAAAGAAAAGTAAAGAAAAACAAAAATTAAATTAAAAGTTAATAAATTATTTTTTATTTACTATTTCGAACTCATTTTATTTATTTTAACTTATCAATATAAAAATTAAATAATTTTAAAATATATAATTTTTAAATTAGTTTTTATTATATTTGATTTTCTTTGATATTTTTCATGAAACAACCAAATATGAAATAATCATTTTTTTTACATTATTTTTTCTATCCCTAATAGTTTTTAGAACCAAACATAACCAAAAGATATGATGATTTTAAATAAATAAATAAACTTGCAAAGCAAAACTTTATAATATTTTTTTTAAATAAACAAAAATAATATTTCACATATATGTTAGTTATGATTTATATGGATGAAATGAAATAATTCAAAAAAGGGATAGGGGAAGGGGGCTAGGGGAGTTATTTTACTTATTGTCAAGGAGTTGTTGATAACAAGGCATCTTGTTCAAAAAAAAAAAAATCATAATTAGGTTTAGTCATGCCAAATATTCAAATATAAATGGAATCATTTTAACAAAATACAAATTTTTCTATAGAAAAATCTATTAGGTTTAGTCTAAACTAATCTAAAGAATCATAATTGTACTTTATTTTCTATTTTAAAACAAAAATAAATAAATAGAACTCTTATTTAAATAATAGACATTGCTTTAAAAAAAAATTAAAACTATTAAAATATACTAATATAAAGAAAATCATTAACTTAAATTTTAAAATTTTTGATAAAGATTTTTTAATAATATAACATATAAATTGCTACTTTTTATAAAAGACATCCTATTTTATTTAAAAGTTATTATTAATTTTATTTAAAATAAAAATATATTTAAACATTATCATAATAATTCTAATTTTATATGAAGAATAATACATTTGTCACGTCAATAATGAAGAATATCAAAAAAGTCAGGTACAAATTTTCAAAAATATATATATATATTAGAAATTAAATGGAAATGCCTATAAAAAAATTTGTGCCATAAATTAAAACAAAAAAAAATTAAAGGATTTCAGATAATTAAAAATGTACTTAAAAAAATAAGTAGTTGTATCGGAAAAGGAAAGAATTCGAAGAAAGACTTGGATTAGGAAGTATGTTGCAACTTGCAATGAAAATATAAAAATTAGAAATAAGATTTTTAGAAACTCTTCCTCACTCATATATCTTGCAGATATCAGAAACAAATTTCCTTTCCAAACAAACACAATCTTTCACTTTCCTTTTTCTACTCAAATTTGGCTATCGCATTTCATATCCTCACCCAACTCTACACCCTATAAATTCATACCGTTGCATGCAAGCTCTTCATTCTCTTATCTTATCTTTTATCAATTTTTGTTTCTGGTACGCCGAGATGAGACTGTTTGGAGTGGAGATGGAGCCAAAGGAAAAAGAACAAGAAACAAAGCGAACAAAGAAGAGAAAGTCCGCGAGGTTATTTGGACGAGACCTTGTTCCTGAAAGGAAGAGGAGCAAAATAAAGAAAACCCGAAGCTCATCACCACCTTTACCTCCAGCCTCGTTACCTTTTCCACTGCTGCAGGCGATTCACGACATGGAGGGGAGGGATCAGGTTTTTGTTACCACAAAGATACTAGAACGGTCAGACACTGATGCGGTTCAGAACCGATTTTTCATTCCAAAGAGTGAAGTGCTATGGGGGGTGCTAACTGCAGAGGAGAGGAGGCAGGTGGAAGGAGGAGGGGGCGTTGAAGCAATGGTGGTGGATCCGAGAGGTTGGAAGTACAATATGAGGTTGAAGAAGTGGGTTAGTTTGAATAAGGTTGTGCTGAATTCTGGGTGGCGAAAGCTTGTGGAAGATAACGAGTTGATGGCAGAGATGGATAGCGTAGAGCTATGGAGTTTTAGGGCGGATTCGAAGCTGTGTTTTGCCTTGAATGTCAAGAGAGACCAACGCCCAGTAATTAATCTTTGAAGAAGAAGATGATAATCGTGTAAAGTTCAATTGTGTTTAGTACTTCTTGGTGTGGCGTCTGTGTTATTTTCCTGATCATCAACTCAACAGAATGACTTAGGGTTTTTTTTGAAGTTTGAAGGTTGATTTGATTATCAATATATGTAAACAGTCTTTATCACTTTTATTAATATAGTAATTTTAACCTGAGTATTTCTTTGCTTTACTTTATTATTATTATTTTTAGACTATGTTAAGTTCTCATAAAATTGAAAGGAAAATGTGAGAGAAAAAGTGAAAAAAAAAATATATATATATATATATATATATATATATATATATATTCAATAAATCATTTTAATACGTTTCTTTAAATTCATTTTACTTATTTATTTTTATTGTGAAAAATTAAATAATTTAAAAATAAATAAATTTTAATTATATTTGATTTTTTTTCTATTTTCCGTGATGGAACTAAATATAAGAAAATTATTTTTTTTTAACACTTTTTTCTTTTCTTAATATTTTCTCGGAATCAAATATAGTCTTATTAATTATTGGAATTGATTTTTTAATTATTATGTTGAATAAGAATAAAAATAAAAATAAAAACTTTTTATTAAGACCACTGGATTATGTTATAAATGGTGTGTTTGAAGAGGCATTGCGTTCTATTTTTTAAAACCAAAATGTTTCTAGAACTGTTATTTAAATAATGGAAATTCCTTCAAAAAAAAGTAATGAATCTTAAAACTATTTAAAAAATACTAAATATAAAAAAATTATTATCTTAAATTTTATAATAATTTTAAATAATATAACATAAATTTTTACTTCTAATATACAAAATGAATTCATATTTATATAGAGATTATTATTATTATTATTATTATTATTATTATTATTATTAAATATAAACTAAATCTTAATAATTCTAATTATCTATTTGGGATCCAACATAGTAAATTTTTTCATTTTACTATTTTTCATGTAAAATTATTAGCATTTTTATACATTTGTTTTAAATTTAATAAATAATTAATTAAAAATTAAAGAATTTCAGATAATTATAAATAAGTATTTGTATTGAAAAGGAAAGAAAGGCTTGGATTAAGAAGTACGTTGCAATGAAAATATTACAAATTAGAAATAAGATTTTAGTATTTCCTACAGATATTAGAAACAAATCTCCATTTCAAACGAACAGAATCTTCCACTTTCCTTTTCCTACTCAAATTTGGCCGTCGCCTTTCATATCTTCACCCCAACTCTGCAGTATTCTCTATAAAATCAGACACTTGCATGCAAGCTCTTCATTCTCGTCTTTTGCATTCTATTGATTTTTTCTTTCTGGTACAATGATAAGACTGTTTGGAGTGGAGATGGCGCCGAATGAAAAACCAAAAGAAACCAAGAGAGGAAAGAAGAGAAGGTCCACCATGATATTTGGAAGAGATTTGGTTCCTGAAAGGAGGAGGAGCGCAATTAAGAAAACCCGAACCTCATCACCGCCTTTACCTCCAGCCCCGTTTCCTTTTCCACTGCTGCAGATGATTCATAGCATGGAGGGGAGGGATCAGGTTTTTGTTACGAGGAAAATATTGGAGCGGTCTGACGTTGACGCGGGTCAGAATCGATTTTTTGTCCCAAAGAGTGAGGTGCTATGGGGGGTCCTATCAGAGGAGGAGAAGAGGGAGGTGGAAGGAGGAGGGGGCGTTGAAGTAATGGTGGTAGATCCGAGGGGTGGGAAGTACACTATGAGGTTGAAGAAGTGGGTTAGTTTGAATAAAGTAGTCCTGAATTCTGGGTGGCGAAAGCTTGTGGAAGATAACGGGCTGAAGGCAGAGGTGGATTGTGTAGAGCTATGGAGTTTTAGGGCGGATTCGAAGCTGTGTTTTGCCTTGAATGTCAAGAGAGATGGAAGTCCAGTAATTAATCTTTAAAGAAGTGGTGTAAAATGGAATCTTGTAAAGTTTTTGATGTTGAGTAGATGTTCTTGATTATTGTTTTTAGTTTTTGTATTAAGGTTTTGATGGTCAACGATCGGAATGGCTTTTTGTTTCATATTACCATTCTTATAGTCCCAATCCTCAACCCATCTATACTTTACGTTATGATAAAGTAATAAACAAACCTGCTTGAAAACTATATGATCTAATTCATTATTGGTCACTCCAAATGGTAAATGTCAGCGTGAATGACCATCGGCCCCTTTGAACCAACCACCGAAGCACACAACACTATATATTGTGAACGAAAATCCAATCAGCATGAGCTTGAGATAATAAGCCAAATTTTATTTATAAAAAAATTACATAAAACATGAAATTTCACGAGAAAAAGTGTGTATGGACAAAAGTCACTAAACCCACATCTTACAATCTTCATCGCTATTCTCACATTCAGATTTCAAAGGAAATCCAAATGAAAAACCAACCGGACCAACGCACTCTTATATAGTACCATTATAGCTAGATTCAGATTCTTGAAAATTAGTAATGGATCATGATCATGGATGGTATTGTCAGTTGTCTCTCGACATTCAAAGCAAAGCACAGCTTCAAACCCATCCTAAAACTCCACAACTCAATAAAATCCACCCCTGCCTCCAGCTTATTATCCTTCACAAGCTTTATCCATCCAGAACCCAACACAAGCGTAGTTGAACTCCCCCGCCTCCTCAACTTCATCTTATTCCTCTCCCCCCTCGGATCCACTACCTCAACTTCAACGTACCCTTTTGGTCTCACCAGCTCCCTCTTCTCCTCCTCCGATAACTGCCCCCACAGCACCTCACCCTTGCTGATCAAAAGCCGACCCTGACGCACGGCCACATCGGATCGTGTCACTGTCTTTCTCGTCACCAAAACCAGGCCATGCCCCTGCATGCCTTCAATAGGATGCAGCATTGCAGCGGGCAGTCGGGAGAGAGGCAGGTCGTTTTCTCCTTCACTCGGCACCATCTCCTTACCAAAGAGCCTCATCTCAGAGATTTAGAGAGAATGAAAAGTCTTTCTTGGCATGAGGCCTGACCATATAGCTTTATTATATGGTGTCGAGTGTGCTGACATCAGTGATCAGCTCACTCCTGGAGACCGAATTTTCATGTCTACCACCATTAATTTCCACTAACCAACACCAAAACCTCCATTCATACTAATGAAAACAAGAGAATGGCGAAATTAGTAACATATATACTTGATGCAACCAGTTTAAACCTTGAAAAAAGCAGAAAGAAATTTAAAAGAAGATTTTTATTACAGATAAGCACGTTACGTTTTTTTCCAAGCTATTTGACGTTGCCGGGAACCACCGGGGATGTTAACGTGGAACCGCGTCCAGATAGTTAGAATCTCATGAGTCATGATTGTCCAAAACACCGTACAATTTTTTTCAGAGTTAGTGGGAGCCACCGGGGATCTTTACGTGGAACCGTAATCACGGGGGTAGAAAGTCCCTGGTGGTTGATAAATCAATTTAATGACTTAAATTATTAAATTAATCTTAAATTTTTTAAATATAATTTTAATTTAAATGAAAATAAATTAATTTAATTATTATAGTAAACTAATTAATTCTATTCTTACTTAAATCTAAAATTATATTTTTAAAAATTTATAATTGATATAAATTAAGTTATTAAATAAATTTATCAAATAACTAAATTGTTTAGGATTTCCTAAACAATTGTCATCATTATATTCTTGTGTACAATTATATTCTCATCTTCCACAAATTGAAAAATGTTACCATAACTTGACATTTTCAATGTTTTCCCACTAATATATGTTTGTCCAAAACCAAATCGACAATCGTTCATGTAATTTTTATCTAAAATAAAATTATTTGGTAAAGGGTGTTTGATAAATCAATGGAAAAACGATACCATAGCTTAACCTTTTTCGATGTTTTTCCACCAATATATGTTTGTTCAAAACTGCAATCATTCATGTAATTTTTATTTAAAAGAAAATTATTTGAACGACACGGACAACTTCAATAATTTATGGCATTCTACATTTCGCTTCCTGCGAAATGACCTACGCGCATCGCACACGCTTCTACTGGAGTCGAATTGACATGCTCAAAGCATTTTTTTTAAGAATGGTATATAGTAGAATGTTGAAACACATTCACACCCATCTAACTTAGACCCTATAAATTTTCAACCTTCAAATCCTGATCAAAGCATTTAATTTTTAGAAATTCATGAATAAATACAAAAAAATAATGTTTTTGAACATCGGTTTTGGAAGAAAATATTTTCAAAAATAAAAATAAATTATCATGTTTTGAAACTTCTAAAATTATAATCACATTATCAATCAATTATCCATTTAAAACTATACACATCAATCACGTACATATAAATTGTAAATAATCACAATATGCCAAAAAAAAAAGGTAAAATAATTTTAAATTTTATAAATATTTTTTATTTGTTGTGATGAGAATAACAAATATTTAGTTGTAAGTTAATTTTTTATTATGATATTTTTGAATTCTTTTAGAAATATGATGTCATGATGTGTTTTTTTTATTTAATTTTAAATAGAATTTTAATGTTTAATAATGTTAAGTGTGAGATTTTTTTTAATATTTTATTTTTATTAAATGTTAAAAAATAAAAAAAATTAATATATTATTTTTTATTTTAAAAAATCATATTTTATTTTTTTTATTTAATAAAAAATTTATAATAAATCATAAAATTAAAAAAAAAATAAACAATGTGAAAGCAAGTGCTCTTGTCATTGATAGGCACAACAGGTCAACAGGTCAAGCGGACAAAAAAACGCATGCAAAGAGGATACTAAATGTCGTTGATAGTCAATGTGTCGCACTATCGAATCAACACAACATGATTGTCATGTTATGTCATGTCTTGTGCTGATGGACCATGTTATGGGACCATTTAAGTAGATCATCTTACTATATTAATATTTTATTTATTTTTTAAAATCATACTATTATCTTTAAAAAAATTGTTATTAAGTAATTTTTTATTATTACTTCAAACGTATTAAATAATTATTTCATTTTTTATGTTCATCAAGTTTATAATAGTAAAATTTGTAGAAATTTTAAATTTTTGTTTCTAAGAATAATAAAAAAAAATATTTGAATTTATTTTTTATCATAATAACAATAAATTTAAAATATTGAAATATTTAAAAAAAAAATTGAAGATAAAGAAAATTATTTTATTAATTATTTCAATTAATTACATGAAAAAGATGAGAAAAATGTGAGAGTTGCATCACTTAAGTTTTAATACATTTCAACTAGATTGACATCCACCTAACTAACTAACCATCATTCATGTGCATTAGTCAACCTTTAAAAATGAGGCACAATGGGATAGCGCAACGAACTGGGGCCCAACACAGCCCACTACAATAATTGGGTCAGGCCAGCCCAATCTGATCTTTTGACATGCCAAGCCACATGTCAAACAAGCGGTCCAACCCATTTGACACCTTAGCATGAAATGATAAAAAAATCACTATTTTCTTCTTTTCAACCTCAGAACCCACACACCTAACCCTTTTTCTCTTCTTTTCTTTTCATTCCCCACTTTTCTTCCCTTCTACCTCTCTGTTTTCATCTTCTTCCTAAAAAATTCTTTTCCTTTACTGAAAAGACAACAAAAAATGAGGGTGCACATTTCAGATATTTAATCAATTATGATTACATGGATGAAATGCAGCAAATTCATAAAAATGGCACCTGCCAATCTGCTGGAGAATTTACATTTTATTGCAGCTGAAAAAGATTACAGGATAAATTGAGGTATGAAGAATCCAATTAAAAAAGAAAATTTCAAGCTCAATATGCTTGAACACTAAAAAAGAAAATAACTGTGTGACCCATTCTCTCACTGGGTTGGGAGATGGATCAGTACCCCTTTCTGCTAAAAAAGAAACTGGGCTTCCATGATAGTATTAGTATAATCACCTAATTCATGAATTTCCTGCAGTTTGGAGCTCCACATAGGCAGGGGACTTTGGATTCGTCACGTTCATCTGGATCAAACAAGTAATCGTACCTGCAACAAGGAATGGCCCAATGCCCAGGTTTTATCAAATCCTCAACCAAACCCAGATGGAAAATTGGTGAAGGGAAATGAAGGGGAAAGAAAAGAAAAGGCCTTACGTAAGCTCATCCCCTGCTGAGACATTGATCTTTGCAATTAGGACTATCCGGCTCTCTTCATCACCCACGCTCATGATCCTTGCATAACAGTTGGGGGAGCACTGCAGGATAGGGGGACAAATATTCATATTGAAAGAAGACACACTACTTGATTTTTTGTTTCCGTATGAAAATTTTAGCTTCAGAAATAGCGACTTACAGAATGGTTGATTAGGCGTGCAATATTCCCCTTGTTTGTAGCATCAATCACTACTTCCTCACTGATCTTAAACAGCTGCAGATCACATGTTCATTGAATTTTAAGATTCAGAATCACCATAGAAAATTGAAGTGACAAAATTCATCATCAGAAACAGATCTGCTTGAGACCAAAAGGACGAGCCACGGGCTTTACATATAACTTTAAACAACAGGAATTATGGAGTGAATGAAACAAAAGTGAAGGACCCAGTTGGCCAAACTGTTTAAGATTTAACATCAGCATGAATGTAGTTTTAACCCAAATTAAATCATGTACTTGATGGGTCGAACAAGGGTACCATACCAAAATAAAGTGTTGCTGTTACTGCTGTAACTTTCTATAAGATAAGACTGAACCAACAATAAAAAACTTCCCCTATGTTTGGATCTTGGAAATTTGAGAGAAAATGAGGGAGAGGAAATAAAGAGTAAAACTAAAAAAAATAAAAAATAGATATAAAGTTAATACATGTTTCTCCTCTTCTATAAAAAAAATTAAATAATTTGAAAATGTGTGTTTCTAATTTTTTTTTTATAGTAAATCAAACATGAAAAATCATGTTCTTCGTCATTTTTTCCTTTTCTCAATACTTTCAGGGAACTAAACATAGCCTTCTAGTCTAGGAAATGGAAATTTTCCACACCTATAGCTAACGATTACAATGACAATCAAACGAACCCAATAATGATTGGGCAATTCAGAAACTAAACCAAGATTATCATTTGATGAACTGAGCAAGTCATAGCTAAACATAGTCAAGACAAAGTGTGAGACAAATATACATTATGGAATCATAAAGAATTTACTCACATAACAATCTTTGCCTTCTAATCGATACCTTGCCTCCCTAAGATCTGCAACACTGCGCCTCACCTGCTCACCACGATACTCAATAACCTGGAGATAGATATCCCATAATTAATAATTCTATCCTTTTGAGGAAACCACACAATATATTCTTCAATTAATTTTCGTTTACTCTGCATGTGTATTAGCCTTGCTGTAAAATCAGTGGAATGCAACCATTTGGAGAACTTATCAACAGTAAATTTATCACAACAAATGATGTGGTCCTCCAAAATACTATATGTTACTAACTTATAACTTATACCATTTCTCCTTCTTGAATGCTCCGACGTGCAAAGAGGCCCCATCCATGTATTCCAGATTTGCCAAAACAAACCCGGTGATTTTCAGTTCTCTGAAGCAATGAATATACTGTAAGAAAAATAAATTTTATGTAGGCAATAATTACAACTCATAAAGAAAGATGATTTGCCTGCAAGTGGTAAAGGCGTTCCTTGAATGAAGAAAATGTTTGCGGATCTTCTAATTCCTGTTAGAAGAAAAAAGAAACCTTTAAATGGTTAAAATACATTATACCAGCCACAAGGGAAAAAATAATCCACACCTACATATCCCCCAACTAAAATTGAAAATTTTAAATATTTGAAAGGGTAAAAACAAGGACAAGAAAATTACTTTGTACAAGCTCAAGCCATCTATTGCATCCAAAGAATGATGCCTTGGCCCCATCAGTCGGTGGAATATTGCCCCTGCACCCACCTTTGAGCAAACATAAAAAAGAGATAGAAATCAGAGACCAAAGAGGCCCAATTGATCATATAACATTTGGAGACATTAGAAAAATAATGCAAAAGGATATCTGAACTTAGCCATCACAAAAAAGGAATTGCAAGCACTCTTTTCAAGGATACATAGAAAAGCTTGTGAAGTGATAAAAAGTCTCAAAAAATAAATTAGTGGCACAACTAAGGTGCATAAATGGAATACATTATTGATTGATCTTTTGAAGACCCGGCATCTTCCAGCAGACAGTGGCTCCAACTCATTAGTCTCTAATGCCGAGGATACAGGAAGTTCCGGTCTTCTGGATGAAACAAGCCTTGACCCCCTGAAGCTCTGATCACGTTTCTGGTTTTGTCGATTTCGGGCAGAGAACACCCCTGAAGGAGTACGTACAACTAAAACCGTATCTGCGTTTGGAGCCCTGCACCAGAAACAACAGATGAAGAGGCAGAAACTGAACCAATAAACGACATGATACATACAGGAATCCCCCCTTTTTTTTGGATGAGGGAGTGAAGGATAATAAGCTACTAGCTAGCCATATCTCCATCATAAATCATTAGTAATTTGAGGACCTTCTCTTACAACTATTAAGTTTGGAAACAGACCCCTGCAGGTACATGTATACACGAGCATGCTCATTTTCCCTAGGTGGGCAGACGGTGAAGGGCTTTCCCCCTTTTTTTTCTCTGTAGGGGGGATCCAACATATATAATTTCTTGGGCAACACAAAGTGTTTTAAAACACCTATATACCATCCTCAGGCGCACATAAGAACCTTTTTTTTCAGAATCAGTTAAGTGCATAAAACTCACTATTATATCAATTGTTTGCATAAAAATATTTTAAAACAAAAGGAGAGGCACAATGTAACCTGTGAACAGCACAATATGATAACTTTTTCGTAATTTGTCTTCCATTCTTCTCCCCACAATGCAACTGAAAAGGAGATATATTAGAGTAGAGGAAATGAATATTGTAACAGCCTTCTTGAACTCCAAAATGCATCTTCATCAAAAAGGCCATCTCATGAAAAGTATGGCATCATATGAATATATTCATAAGTAGCATACCAGCAAGGAAACTTACTTCCATGCTGTATCCTGCTCTTGATGCACACATTGCATGAAAATAAGTGGCACACTTGCAACATTGTGTGCAGGATCCATGAGTCTGCTTACAAATTACACAAACCTGCGTAGCACACAAGAAAAAAAAAAAAAGCATGGTTAACATCCAAGCAAAGGATGTATTACAAAAACAGTCATTAATTTTAATCACCTGACCAAAAAAAACAGACTAGAATGACGTACAATTAACCACACAAACAAAAAGGCCACATCTAAACTAGTTTTATGTTGGCAATAACAGCTGTACTTTTTTCTTCACTAGATGCTACATGCAATCATTAATGAAGAGGAGGCTCAACAGAGATGTGAATAGCATTTATTAGGTGTCAGTTACACAACATACTTGTTGACATTCAGTTCCATCTCACACCATATTCATCATTTGTGTCCTCTCACAGATTCAGTTTACATTCCTTTTGACCTTCATCTTGTCCTTCTAGAGCTGTTTATTGACTCCTCCTTATTAGTAAATTAAGTGGAACCATCTTAGAAATTCTCAAAGTTGCCTTGATTTGTTAATATATTATAGTCTTTCTTCTTATGCAGTATTCATTTAAGCATACCTATTTCTGCATACACCTATTTCTTCAACATGTTTCTAAGCTGACCAATACTTTTTGCCACCTCTAAACTTCTCATAATTCTTATTCCATATTATACTATAATATTGTCAATCATCACTCGTCCATTTTAAATATCCTCATTTTGCATGCATTGTTTGAACACGTGTTCAGGGATTCCAATTGGATTTTCCTGCATATAACATCTGTATGTCTGCCCTTGTATCCAAAAGTTCTTTTTGCATGCAAACACATAGATGTTACAGGTTCACTAAGTTCAGGCCATCACTCATGGAGTCAATATGAAATGCTGGCTTCTCCCTTAAATTTTGCTAATCTACTTCATAATGCACAATCATCAAAAGTTTTGCAATCCAAGCATCTGTAAATAGATAGTGTATGAAAGTATTTAGAAGAATTTCACCTTCAAAAATGAAGTAGATGGAATTCTAAGAATTCCAACAGCAGGCTCCATTTTCTCATCATTCAAGAAAGCAACTTCAGGCCGAAACCAAGCACACGTGACATGAACCCACAGTCCTTCAACATCAGTAGGCTTTAGAGCACCCCCTAAAAGTCAATATTCACATTTAGTAAGGCCAAAAAATCTTTGAAAGACATTGGAAACTTTAATAAATGATTTTTTTGTAAGTGAGATTTTTTTTATATTATTTTGTTCCAGCAAATTGAACCTAAAACCTCCCACCTCCCACATCCCACACCAACCCCTTGCCACTTGAGTCAAGCCTCGAGGAATCTTTAATAAATATATTAGTTAATTAAAGTTAAGCCCAAAACTAATCATCAAATTTACATTTTGTTGGCAAGACATCTTTATTCATAGTGATATGTAAACATCATCCAAATCAGAAAGGGGCTTGACCCAAAAAGTTAATTTTGAAGATTAAAAATCTAGTTGCCATGCCTTTTACAGGACAAAGACAGCACTCTCTTTTAGCATCAGGTGTTTCACATGCTCTGCAAACCCATGAAGTAAAATCTTTAACATTTCTTGCCCCATAGCATTCTTGGTGGACAGCTATTTGACACCTGCACCCAACAAGAATAGAATTGAGATGCTTAAAGTAAAGTACAAAGAATGATCTTCAGTCAACAAATGCATTTTAATTTTCATCACCCAAAATGTACTAAGTTGGTATGAAGATTCAATCAAGAAACACCTGTTGCAGATGATCATCTTGTTATAGTCCCAATCCTCAACCCATCTACAAATAGCACATCTTTCTGTTGTCCACTTTGCGTGAACAGGTTCATACTTCTCTGTTGTAATGAAATTAAGAGTATAATTAGTTTCTTCACCAGTGAAAAGTTATACTGCAAAATGCCTCATGACTGCAGTGGCAGACAGAAAAAAAAAGATGTCAAAAGATCACAAAGAAAAATAAAAATTACCTTTCAAAAAGGAAAATAACTGCTGTTTTTGTAACTTCAGAGGATTGATACCATGTGTAGTATACTCTGCAAGCTGCAGCAATCTCAATGTTAAAAGGAGAATATATTGGAATTGTTCATCTATGACACGTAAACTTTGGTGAGAACAAGGGGTGATTCTTTCTATGATCACCACAACACTTAACATCACAAGTTAGACGGATAGAGATTTTGCAGATGAATAAAATATTGAGGAATTATCCATATGTTCAATGAGTAATCGAATAAACATCTAAAACTGCTAATCCCAGTGACAAATAATTTGAATGCAGCATATTACATAAAAGACCAATGTTGAACCCCCCCAAAAAAAAAGGCTCTCTCTCATGACTGAAAGGGAACAGTTTCCTTTCATGATTGTTGCATATACATCTACTGTTCTTTCACAGGACACGAAATGGTCAGAATTTAAAAGTTTCAAAGTAATTCTTAACTTATATGTTATTAAATTAGCCTGCTAATAGTTCAATAAAGATATCAGGTACACAAAAATATATATATATATATGAGAGTTACAAGCTCCAATCAGGACTGAGAAACTAAATTAAACCCAGAGCATAACTTTACTAAAGCCATGCACTAACTACTTAATCAAGAGGGAGAATTTTGAGAGAACCATAAGCACTAATGGGAGCCTTACAATTAAAACTTCTAAGCAAATAAATAGAGGAAAACAATAAGCTAGAGAACTAATTAGGTACAAGTAGTCAAATGAGGGGGGCTGGTTAGGTTTCAAATTGCAGAACCAAATATTAGGCCTGTATTGACATGGCTGCATAGTAAAGTTCTGGAAAACAAGGAGTGCAATAAAGGAAGATTGTACTATGCATTTACAAGCAACTGCCAAACTAATTATAATATAAGGTTCATGTTTAATGCCCCAATTTTTACTGTGCACAAAACAATTCAGACAAAGTAGAGAATCACCATGCAGGTCAGTATAAATAAGCTTGACAGAACCACAGCGGAGCTCAAATTTAAAATTAGTTGCCAAATACACATTAAATGCATATTGGAAGTTCTAATCAACAGTCTAAATTCTTCCCATGATTGAAAGACCGTATTTTATTCAAAACACAGATTACGCCAGAAATTTAAGTAGTGCTTTGAAACTAACAAGAGCCGGTCAACTGGTACAAACCCATTTTTCCAGTGGTATTAAAGAATCCTTTACTTTAACGCTCGCCTTCCATTTTTTAGCTCTAGAACCCGTATGCCTTTCCCATTCACTAAGTGTTTGCTTCCTTGTGCCACATGAACCACACTTGCAAACAACCCTACAATAACAAATTGGAAGTAGGTTAGCAAAATATTTTACCAAAAATAAAGTTTCAATCAACCGATTTTGCTTTGCAACTCAGCTGAAATTAATCGAACTTAATTCCCTCAATAGAAATGAACCAAATTATGAGTAAGTCTCAAATCAGTGACTGAACTTCAGGACATGATCCTTTTTCTTTTTTTTGATACTTAAAGAAAGGTATGTATAATTTAATAACAGTAAATAATACACCAAAGTACAACTTCAGGACATGATTCTTTAATGTTATTTGTTTTCGTAAAACATGCTGTAGGAAAGTGGTGCAAAGGGAAAAAGTTTTGAGAACCACACAAGCAGATAAGACAAGGTTACATCAACTTACATATGACATTTCAACATAAAGACCAAAAGAAGACAACAAAAATGGCAAAATGCAGATCACTGATAGGACCCAATTTACCCACTCAATACTCCTTATCTTTCTTTCTTTTTTTCTTTTCTTTTTTTTTTTTTTTTTTTTTTTTTTTTTTTTTTTGTGATAGGTCACTGATATTCCTTATCTTCATTTCAAAATATTTCTAATTTTAATTAAAAACATCTTTCGTGCCCCTTACTCTGGACAGTAATTAATCCACCACACTAAAGACCCCTTTGGTAGCATGCCTCAAATTCAATCATTGGCAAAGAAAGTTCTAACTTCCAGCTTACTTATAACTCAAAATTCTGTAGCCTTGTCAACTTATTTAAGGAATTAAAGATAAATCAACCATGATATTTGTAAATATTCCAAATGAATGGTTGAAATTCTAGTTAATATTGAGTACTAGATGGTCCACTGTTTCAAGAGACATCTTTTCCCAAAATAGAACAAGGATGCAGTGGGTGGGAGTGGGGAATGCATGCAAGAAAGCAGTAATAACAATTTTTACAGATTAAAATTTACTCTAGCATATGCCACAAGTGTTAGGGCTTACACATGAAGATTTGGAAGATATATTCCTTCCATTCCTGTGCACACAACAGCTAACTTGTCAGGCAGCACAGGAGGTCCATCATTTTCTACACACCTGCTAAAATTGATTCACGTCATTAAAAATAAAAACTAAGAAAAAAAAAAGTAATATTAGAAAGCCACAAAAGCAAGCCAACAACAAACTGCAGAAAAGAAGAATCAAAGATAGTGATGACATACTTGACTTTGGGCTGCCATTTATCTGAATCTGATAATTCAAAATTGAATTTAGCTTTGCAGTCAGGACAGTAATAATCAATGTCCTCCAGATCCTTCAAAACGTAATCAAGTCAGTGATACTTTCCTTCATGAATTAGAGTAAATAAACATATGAGACAGAAGGAACAAATTAACATTGAAGATAACATCAGGTGGACAAACCTTCAAACGTTTGGTAGAAATTTTCTCACATTCAGCATGCACCCAGACATTACAACCATCACAACATACCTAATCCGAAGAGTAAGTTCAAATAACAATCATATGGAACACTGAAATAATCATGTTGAAAAGAACTATACACTAAATTATTGTACAAAACTCACCCAATTGCCTCCATCCGAGTGATGCCATGTCTTCTTGCATACACCACAGAATTGTTTTGATTTTCGCAACTGTTACAAAATTCATGGGAACATCACTCAGGAAAACTTTGTTCCATTTCATTTAGAGAAAAGAAAACAAGATACCTCCAAGACAAAACATTTCTCACACACCTTAGCACAATGTTTACATAAAAGCTGGGTTTCACCAGTTGAATTGTTCATTTTTTTTGAACTTTTGCATGGTAGAACACAGCCACAACCATCACAGGGTTGTGCCTCCCCATTATTGAATACACCCTGCAAAGAAAACCACCGGAATTAACTCTTAAAACTTCACATATCACATTTTGCGGCATTATTAACTGAATAAAAAGCAACTCAAAAGTTATCCAAAATATGAAGGGACAAAATCGTTGGTCACACATGTCCATGGTAATACATGATCGATTAATACATTTTAAAACAGTATCTTGTACATGGGCTTGATCCACATTCAACCACAGTTAAGTTTTAGATGAATTTCAACTAGCGCCCAACTGAGAAGTGACAAGTTCCGAGACCAAGTTAACTTCACTGGCCTACCACTGCCTCCATTCCACATTTAATCTCCAAATAACAGTAGACATCCAAATTTTAAGGGTTTAAAAGCTGTTTGCTTTAGGTGGACGCATAGGGGTTGTTGCCACGTTTCTCTATTTCTTTTGGTCTTTTGCCCCTGCTTCAAAGCTGCAGTCTGGGGCTGCCGTTTATGGGTTTTCTTAAAAAAAATTATTTTAGAAAAATGGAATTGAAACATTAATTTATAAATAATAGAAAGATTAAAAAAAGATAATGATAAAGATGTTTTAAAAATAACTTATCAGATAACTTAAAACACTGGTTTAAATAAATAAATAAAGTTAGAAGATAAAAATTGGAGGATGATAGAAAATGATTTATCACATAAATAAAATAATAAAAAATGAAGGATAAAATGATAAAAGTTGATGAAAAATAATTTAATAAAAAAAATAAGATAATGAAAAATAATAGATAAGATAAATATAAATCCAGATAAAACCAAAGGTTAAGGACATAATCACAACTCCCAAAATTTTAATACAAGGTAAAAATACGGCTATGGCTTGAAAACGCTACCCTCGTATGCGGTTTTTATGAGGCGTTCACTAAAAAAATAAAAACAAAAAATAAATTTTAATACAGGGTAAAAATACGGCTATAGCTGCGCTTTGGTTGAAAACTGACATCGCTATCTCCATATGCGGTTTCGATGAGACTAAACCAAAAAAAATAAAAATAAAAAATATATTTTTAATATATATATATATATATATATATATATATTGATGTCATCCCTAGTCATGGCAGTTGGGAAAAAAAAAAATTCGGCCATCTCAATAAAGGCATAGAAACTTCACGCATAGCAAAAAACTCTCAAACCAGATGACTAAATTAGGTGATAATATGCCTCTCAGGGTTATATTGTACCCCAGACGACACTACAGGCAAGGAATGAATGAGAAACCGGGAGCAAGGACCTGGGAGCAGCTCCAGCCACAACTTACATACATCTGTTTTCTGAACCGCCATTCGAGAATGCTGGCAAGAAACAATCACCTAATAACAAGATTAGGAAAACTGTAATTTCAATCATACATTCAGGCCAAATATTCAATTAGAAATGTCTTTCACCCTTTCCACAACTATTAATTAGCTAGCTTCACTGCTTGATGTCCCAACCCAGTTCCAACAATGCCGTTCTTGGACCCAGAAAACCAAACTGTTTCAAATAGTGGTTTCTAAAACTACTTGTGCAAGTTGGGATGGCATAGGGCTTGTATAAAGACTCCTAAATCCATCCCATTCGTGATCTTCAACCAACCTAATGGCAAAACTTGAGGGTCTTCCAGAATCATTTTTCTCAGATATGAAGAGTTAATAAGAAAAAAGTTGAAAATCTTTCTGAATCATTTCTGAACTAGCAGTTGACTTCTAGTGGAAGAATATAAAAAAAAAAATTCAAGTATAAGCAAGAAGATGAAGAAAGTCTTCAAGAGTAAACTGGAGTCAAGGCCTGAGCCACAACCACCAGAATACTTACTTTATCTACTATATTTAGTTCACTGATAGCAAGACAAGTTCACACTTGGATATAAGAACACAGGGGATTATCTTTTGTGATACTCCACCCAAGTCAGATAAAATCCTTCATTTGCATATACTGAAATTGAAGAAAGGAAGAATAAAAGTTAAGAAAAATTGAGTTGTGGGAACTTGCCTGGTTCTGAGAGTGGGATTCCTGATCCTGGTTTGAACCAGTGGCTTCTTCAACCCCAACGGGATTCTCTTCCGTACGAGATAATTGTCCACTCCCATTGTTTATGTCAAAAAAACCGTTCTCAGCTAGAAATGCCTCCTCAATTGCCTCCCGAAAATCACTCGGCTTGCTCTTGTGCAACTGGGTCTGCCCTTGAAATCTGACAAATAAAAAAAAACCACTATTAAGAAGAGACTAATGATTTCCCTTAGGCAAATTGTTAAACCGCAGAATGGGTTATGACCCACCTGTCCAGATATTCTAGAAATGGAAATATCATCCCGTGTTTGACCCAAGCATAATCCTGTTCATCACCATTTTATTTAGATTTAAAAAACAATAAAAATATTATAAGTGGAAATAAAAAAAGAAGAGCCCGTTATAATAAAGTGAGAGAGAGAGAGAGAGAGCACCCTTTGTTTTCCATTTTTGGAATATCCAAAGAACATGACACAAATTGCATCAGCAACACAAGAACTCAACACCGCTTCTGGTGCTTCAAACACAGGGTCAATCACAATTGCAGGCCAAGCTGGATATCTCTTGCCTGATTTCGCCCACACTATATCTCCCAACACAAATTCCTCCGGCCTATAGAAATCCTTCCGCTTTTCGGTTTTATCCTTCCCTGCTTTCTCCCTACCTTTGGAGTTAAACCCCGGGTAATCACTAGCTTCTACAAGTGGATTAAGGCCATCATGTAATGAGGATAATGAACTATGTGAACAAGAATATTTTTTGCTCTCGGATTCTCTAAACCCTACATAACCCGCTTCTCCTTCCTCGGCTTTTTCGCAAAGTCCATAGAGATTTGAACTTGGCAACCTAAATGTCTCCTCCTTGTGCTGTTTCTCTAATCTCAATGCGCCAGTTTTCTGCCTTCCGGTACCAATTCTCTCCTTTTCATATACTACAACTTCGAAATCATCCAGATTTGATTCCATGTCATCAGCCTTTGAATCCTCCTTCGTCCATGAATCAATTATCGAGTCATTGAATCGCGAAGGAAGTGCCCGATGACGACCTCGCGAAGACGGCAATAATGGAGGACGAGAACCGCCCGCTTTTGGATTCCTTCCTTTCCTCTTGCCCTTCGAATTCGACTCCACTTCGCTGGCACAGTACGAAATCTCGGTGCACAAAGAACCTGCAACAATGCTATCCTCCTCAACGTTGCCAGGCGTGTCAGCTGGACCGTTCCCATCTATTCTTCGCTTCTTGGGTTTTATCAGAGAAGCAACGTCGTCACCAGGCTGTTCGAGTTTGCACCGCTTTATTTGCGGCATCTCAATTTTCATCGTCCGCTTTATGATCATCTTCCACACATCAAACCCACCAAAGCCACATTCAATTTCCAACCCAAAACCCTAAATTCCACCTCCCACGCAGCAACAAATCCCAAAACCACCTCAAAATTCACCTACTCCGCCCCTTTGTCCTCCAATTCCCGATCCCCAAACACCCCTAAATCCCAACAATAAGCCCTAACTTTTTCCGCGAAACCCTAAATTCCCGCAATGGAACAGAAAACGGCGAACAAAACCCAAGCCCCGACAACTCGATTTCCCGGCGAATCGCAAAGACTCCGAAAAACAAAAAGAAAAAATTCGAACAAAACCCCCCGCACCCACTCCCCGAATCGACCGCGAGAAAAATTAGACAACCAACTTTCTCGGGAAAATTCGAGGATTTTCTCAGGGAAAATAAAAGGTTTGTCGAATTCGCAGAGAGAGATTCGGATGTGTAGAGCGTCCAATGGGACAATTGATTATGTGTTAAGTATTTATAGTAATTGTAAAATTAAAATAAAATCGAAATCATAATTACAAAAATATAAGCTACAATTATAATAATAAATAAACTTAAATTCTAATACGTGTAGGCTTGGGGGTTTTGGCTCCAAACTTTTGTGATGAAATTGAAACTTGAGGGGGAGAATTTGTGGTTCTTGGGTGAGGCGCGAAACGAAACGGGGACGGTAGCATGGGTTTCCGCGCACCCTATGGTGGGGGTTTGGGGATTTGGGCCGTTGCGGTACGGCTGATTTGAGAGTATCTGAGGTGATTGGTGGTGCCGCCGCCGTGTTGGGTTGGGTTTGTCGTGGGTGCATGGAGTTCTGTGCTGCTCTTTTTTTGGGGGGTCAGTCATCAGTGGGCCAATTGCTTGCTTGTTGGGTGGGTCCAAGTACCAACGTCCAAAAATGGAATAATTTTGGAAGATTTCTAAATTTGGCTATTTTCAATGAATTTATTTATGGTTTATAAAAGAAAAAAAAAATTGAAATCATTTGTGGGTGTTTTAATTAATTCGATTTGTTGGAGACTTGTCATCTCCATTATTATACTATGTAAGCTTTTTTAATGAATTAATTTATGGGTTTATAAAAGGAAAAAATGAAACCAATTGTGGGTGTTGTAATTAATTGGATTGGGTGGAGTCCTCTTATCTCCCTTATTTGATTACTTTGTAAGTTTTTCTTAATGAATTTATTTATGGGTTTATAGAAGGAAAAAATGAAACCATTTGTGTGGGTGTGGTAATTAATTGAATTGGGCGGCTTCTTGATATCTCCATTGTTTGATTACTTTTTAAGTTTTTTTATTTAAGGAAAAAACTTTAATATAACAAATTTTTTGGTAATAAAAAAAATAAACAAAAATATATATTTTTAAAAATATTTTGGTAGTGAAAAATTTTAAATATGATTTTTTTAATTATATGTATTATTTTTAATTTTCTTTTTAACTTCTCTAATTTTTTTAATAAATAAATAGATTTTAGATCAATCAATGACTTAATCCATAAGTTTTGCTAATTCTTAAAAATAATTTGAAACTTAAATAATTTATATAATTAATACTATAAAGTTGCGAAGTTAAAAACCTATCCAATTAATATTAAAAAGTTAAAAGTTAATGGTAAACACAACGATACAGCCGAACAGTTTGAAACTTTTAATTTAGTGTTAGATTTTATAAGCAAATTTTTAACAATTTTAAATGTAATTAGCATCGATAATATAAATGTAAATAAAATAAGAAAAAATAAAATATAAATGACGCAAATGTCAAATGATATGTTATATTGAAATACAACTCCTACAATGATACTTCATGTTTTAAAATAAAACCTCGAGTAATACTTCGAACTTAAATACAAATAATCCAATGATACCTCTCTCTTACCACCTTCTCATAAGATTTACAAATATAATATCAATATAATAAACTTATAGTCACTTACGTCCCTAGCAATGTCACTTACATCCCTAATTTATTGTACCCGATCTTACTTGAAATTGACTTAAATAATGAATGATGAGTTCTTAACCATGCATACTTTGATATTTTTTGACTTTATATCATTGGATTACATAATTTACCAACACATTAAATGTGATTTTATTTCTTATTATACTCGAAACTATATCTTATATCAAAATTTTGTTTTATCATCATCAAAACTTTAATTTTGCTAAATCATACTCAAACATCACATACCAAAACCCATCATGACCTTGCTTGTTTCATAGACCAAAAATAGAAAATAAACAAAACAAAATTTAATGCATTAATTTATTAGCGAGTTTATTACTATTTTAAAAATATTTTGATTATCAAATAATAACTCATTAAATTAAGGAAAACTTAATATTTTTTATTTTTTTTTAATAAATTTACCGACTTTAAGAATGATTTGGAATTTAAACCACTCACCGAATTAATTACAAATCGAATAAAAACTAATAAAAAATGCTCTATATATAATTGCGGACTAATGATGTACATATGATAAATAAATTTAATTTATTTAATGTTGAAAAAATAAAGTTTGATTATTTTAAATTAATTTTAAATGAAATATTATTGACTATTAATGTTTTTAAAATATTATCAATCATTTCTTAAAAAAAATTATATCCACTATAACATATTTCTTAATAAAAAATATAATTTATGATATTCTTTTATTATTAATATTCTTAGTTTACTAAAAGCTATTAATTTCCTAATTTATTTGCAATTATAAAATTTTTTTATTTTAATAAGATTTAAATGTAATTTAATTAATATTATATAAATTTAATTTATTAATTTTTTTTTATAAAATCAAAATAAAAAAATTTATTTTCGAGAACAACTAAAAATTCATCAAACAAAAAGGAAAAAAAAATCAAACAAGGCTATTTTTGATAAGCATTATACTTGCAATATTCATATAAATATAATTATATAATTTATACGTTGAATAATAAATAAAAAAAAATTGATAGTTTATTTTAATGATATATTTTTTTCAACTCAATATTTGGATCAAAATACGCCATTAGTCTAACATACGCAAAACAGATGTTGTGAAAACGACGTCGTTTAGGTTAGCTTCTTTAACACTAAAACCCTAACGCGGGCTCCTAGATCTACAAATTTGCGTCTCCGCATCGATCAGTGCTCTATACTTCCAGGCAAGTTCCGAGCTATTTCCTCAGCTCCGTTTGTTTTCTCAGAAAATAAAAGAAAGGGAAAATTTTTAGTTTTTCGCTTTCAGAAAGTTCAAACGGAGCCTTAGTGGTTGATTTTGAGGCGATTGTTCTTGCTTTTTCCAATCCAGACATTGATAATGCATGATTTACTTGAAATCATCCGTTGTTTTATTTTTTCATCATTTTCTCAGCAACCAAAAGGAGCGATTGCGAGATCACTGATCTGTACATATCTGCATTTGATGCTGTACTAGTTTATTGTTGTATTGTTACTTTTCAGAATTTTAACTTGCTTTCCTACATTTTCTCGGCGAACATACACAGAAATACTGCATTGAGCGGTGAATGAGTTAATTGGTGTTCTATTGTTGTTCATTATTTTAATTAATTTTCATTTCCATATATTTTCTCTCCATTCAAACAGAGCATTTATGATATCATTGATCTGTGTAAACTACATCAATTATTTGGCACGAATTTGAGCCTTTTCTGTTGGTTTGGTTTGGATTTGTTTTCACATTTGTGCTTGTATCTCTACGTATTTGTTGTTTAACAGATAAATAAGTCTTGGCATTTGTGATGGTTTTTTCTATTGATTGAAATGGATTTATTGTTTTGTAGAGTTTTTTTTACAGTTTTTGTGTCAACATTTAGGTTTTTCAACCTAAATGTGCTATGCTATTATGTTGGAAAGGTTGAGCCTTTTAGGGCTTACTGCATACTCCATGAGAAAGTGCTGTTCTATTTATGTGCACCATTTCAAAGTTTCACTCAATTTCCTCTGAACAGCTAAGATGAACTTTTAACCATGGAGTATGCACATTTAGATGTACCCTCACACTGTGAAAAGGCCTAAATATCTGCATTCTTTGGTTGTAAGTTTGCAATTTGCAGCAGCTACATGAAGTACATACTCTGGTAGATTTGTGGGAATTATTGTGAAAATAGAGGGTTTCCTTTAGGTTGAATGTAAATTTTGAGTGCACATTGATTCTTCATCTCATATGTATTTTGAAGGAAATGAACCAGTGCTTGTATGTTGATTTTTATGTATTTTTGAGATGTTGATATTCTCTTTCTTTCTCGCCTCTTTTCTTTTTCCCTTTTATTTTTTCCTTACAAATTCTTACAAGTGAATATGGATATGATGGCTAAAAGTAAAAGGTCTGAGCAGGAAAGCAGTGTTGGTAGTGATGAGATGGAAATGGGGGAAAGGAAGAGGGCCCCTTGTTCCTGTTCAAGTTATTACATTGTGACATTCGCAACCTCTTCTACATCAAATTTTCCCTTGCTTAAAGCTTGGCATTGGGTTGAAAAAAAAAGGCGTGGGTTGCATTCTAGAATTGAATGCTGACCTAGAATTCTCCCAACATGATCTGTAACCCTATTATTTGAACATCTGTCTTCTGCCATCCTGCTTCCTGCGTTGATAAAACCTTCATGCTGATCCTTTCACTGATGATTTTTTTTATTTTTTTCGGTATTAACCTGCTCTGTCTAACTGTCCCTCTCAAAAAAAGAAAAAGAAAAAGAAAAAAGAAAAAGGAAACAGGAAATGTTTTTATTATATCCTGGGTTCAGGCTCATATAGCCTTGTTCAATCTTTCCATCATTCAAGGGGAACTTTCAAACATACCCATCAAATTCAGACCAAACAATTTTAGGTAAGGTAATTATTATTATTTTGGTGCATGGTTTTGAACCAGGAACTTTCCTATCCCTACCCTAGTCTACCCCAAAGCCACACCTCAAGGGCTCTAGGTGGGGTAGTTATTGTTTTTTCATTTTTCTTTTTTTGTTTCCATCGGTGTTTTGAAAGGCTATTGGGGCCTCAAGTTGAGGCTATGCAAATTAGCCTTGAGGCTATAGCCTCAATAGAGGATAATCGAGGCTTAAGTCTCAAATATTCAAAAGGTTTTAATGGGTTTAGGGTCTTTATCGACTTTTTATATACATTTTTAAGAGGTTTAAGTCTTAATATTTTATTGGTTGTAGTAACCTGTGCTTTTATGGGGTTTTGATATAAATTTTTAAGTTTTGTCTTGTATCAAGATTAGGGTTAAGCCTTTTAGAAAACAAAGGATTAGTTGACTATCAATTAATTCTTTAAATGGAAATGAAAGGAAGAGATTGGGAAGAAGAAATAAAAGATTGTTGGTCATTGTAGTAACCGAACTTATATAATCATTATCTTATTATTGATGGATAAAGGAAAAAAATAATTGTAATTAATGGATAAAAAAGAAAAATGGATTGACACTAACTTTGATGGAGAGGATGGAGCAATTAGATATAATTATGATTCATTAGAGGATCCTATTGGTGATAGTGATGGTAGTTTTGAAGATTATTTGAAAAATGCATGAGAGAGAGTTGGATTTTAGAACAGACAAAAAAACTAAATTAGAAGCCATTGAAAATGACGTACAATTAATTTGAATCATTTGATTATTATATATTGTATGGTTTTTTTATTATTTACTTTTCATGTGATTTTATTAATATTTTTCTGATTTTTAAGATTTTTTTCTTTTTATTATTATTAAAGTTGAGGCCTAGGCCTTATCCTGTCTTGAAGTTACACTTTATCTCATCTAGGCAAAACGCTCCCAGGTTGCCTTTAGCCTTTTAAAACATTGGTTTCTATAATAATATTTTTTTTTACTGCACTAATTAGTAGGCAAATTTACACTCCATTGTTCATATATAACTACTTTAATGGAATACATGAGAATCATCACTTATTTACCAGATCTTAACATAGAAATTTTAACAAGTCCTTTTTTTTAGCAAAAACCTGGTTATCAACATAGATTTATCATAATCTTTATGAGATCATCCTTTCTGACGGATGGATGTTTATTTAGCTTTATAAATGCATGGATTCATTTATGGAAGCAATCCAGTCTCCATTTTTAGATTATTAATGTTGAAGCTAAATTCTCTTTCAGTATCCTACAAATTTGGGATGAATCAACTTGTTGAAGCTGCAGCCTTAATTTCATCCACAAACCGTCATCCTTGCTCTAATTGACTGTTTCAAGCTTAGAAAGTTGTTACACTGGTTTTCTGGGATATGATTATCAGTAACTCTTAATAACTATTCTCCAAGAGAAGTAGGGCAGGCAGAATGGTACGAGTTTCAAAGAAGAATGAAAATGGTGGAGTATCTGAACTGAATCCAGAAGCTGAAGAGCGTAAAAGACGAAAAAAATTGGCGTTCTCCAAGAACTTACTGTCAGATACTCCTTCAAAAGCGTTTTCAGCGCTGAGCCCTTCAAAAACAGTGATCAAACACCATGGAAAAGATATTCTGAAGAAATCTCAGAGGAAGAATCGGTTCCTCTTCTCATTCCCAGGTCTTCTTGCTCCTATCGCTGGCGGCAAGATTGGTGAACTCAAGGATTTGGGAACCAAGAATCCTATACTCTACCTTGATTTCCCTCAGGGTCAAATGAAGTTGTTTGGGACTATAGTTTACCCGAAGAACAGGTATTTGACTCTGCATTTCTCTAGAGGCGGAAAAAATGTAATGTGTGAGGATTACTTTGATAATATGATTGTATTTTCTGATGCATGGTGGATTGGGAGAAAGGAGGAGAATCCAGAAGAAGCCCGACTCGAGTTTCCTAAAGAACTGAGTGAAGGACAAAGTGTTGAATACGACTTTAAAGGGGGTGCAGGCATGGCATCTGACAGTAAGCAAGGTGTTAATAAACCTGAAATGAAATATGTAGAACCGCAGTCACCTAAACCTGAGCTAGAAGATGATTTGTCTGGTGAAGACAGTTTGAAAGATGTGGTTGAAATGACACCGAAAGATGTTGAAGTGACACCAGTTCGCCATTCACAGAGAACTGCAGGAAAAACATTCAATTTTGCAGAAGCTTCTTCTGGAGATGATTCTGTTGAAAATGATGGCAACATATCTGATGGACAAGAAAATTCTGGCTCTGCAACACCTGAAAGTGGCAATGAAGATGCTGAAGCAAGGACTCGAGCAACCACACAAATTCAAGAGTCTGCTGGGGCAGCTACCAAGTCAAGGAAACGACTATCTCAAGCTACTATATCCACATTGTTTAAGAAAGTGGAGGAACAGAAAACATCCAGAACTCCAAGGAAATCCTCATCAACCAAAGCTTCTGCCCAGAAGACTGATTCCAGGAAAGCTCAGGAACACGGGAAAAAAAGAAAAGTAATTGAGGAAACAAAATCTGAGATGGACATCTCAACAGAAAGTGAACCATCTGATGAGGAAAAGAAAACATCTAGAACCCCAAGGAAATCCTCATCAACCAAAGTTTCTGCCCGGAAGACTGATGCCAGGAAAGCCCAGGGACCCAGGAAAAGGAGAAAAGTAATCGAGGAAACAAAATCTGAGATAGACATCTCAACAGAAGGCGAGCAATCTGATAATCCGATCTCTGATGCTTCTGTTAGAGTGTACAAGAGAAAGATGAAAAGCCCTGCAGCTTAAACAGCATTGGCCCAATGACTTGACTAGTGAGTCCAACTCCAGCTTCAAAGATTTCTCTTCCATTGATGTAAGAGAAACTGAATCATTACAAAACGCCTTGTTCTTCATGTTTTATGTCATACATACCTGTTGGTTTATTGTTTCAGGTGGAATTGACCACTGTTGATCACAATTATTCCCAATGTGCTATAAAAAGCTATTAATTCCTCTGTTAGTATGTATGTGTGAAGTCACGAAGAAATGTAGACTTATTTGTTGAAGCATTTGCCAAACATATGCAAATCATTCTTTTTTTTTAGTGAACCTAGAATTAAACCCCTGAACAGATTAGCATAATCCCATTAGGAAACCTGAGTATTAGTTTTGAGAATGAGATTCATGCAAAAGTTATGTCAAACGGTTGAAAAAAACAGCCGCCGTCTAAATAAAAAACTTGGAAAATTAAGGCTTGTTTGGATTGGATTTTTGGAAGCTAAAGGCTTCACTTTAAGTTCAATGAGAGAGATTATGGACCCGATTGGGATTAGTTTTTAAGGTTAGAAGTACAACCAGAAGCAAAAGGATGTGTCCCTTCAAACTTTGCCTTAGATGTCTAAGAAGTCAACCCCCACCCCCCACCCTTCCCCCGCTTCTTGAACTTTTCTCGACCAACTGCCCATACGGAGCCATATCTTGGGGTACTGATCACACCTGTCACAACCAGTACGGGGCGATCCAAGGGAGCAACAGGAATTGGATAGTACTCCAATCAAAGTTGTCTTGTCTATTTGAGGAACTTCGAACTTTCGTGGAAATTGATTAATGCTTGATAAAACTTTCATAATACCATAACCACTCATTTAAATTATGACTTCTAACTTTTAACTACTTGCTCTTAAAGCTTCAGAATCCCACCCAACTCCATGGAGCCGACTGGGTTGTGATGACTTGTCAACCACAAGATGGAGAAAGAATGTATGGAAACTACTAGATGTAGGGAGTGCAGACACGAAGCATGGCCAGTTGGAGATAATTGTTTATTCTGACCCAACATATCCCAGACATTTGAAAGGGCCCGAGCCAAGAGTGTAGACTGTAGAACACAACCCCACCGGCTGTAGCTCTGTAAGTGTTTCATTCGACATCTTCTTTTATTAATTCAATTATTTGTTCTATGTACGAGCCTCTACAAAACTGAGCTCATTGCTTTTAAAATACTGAACCTGGAGAGCAAAAATTGGAATAAGGGTAGTTCAGACTTCAGAGGAGTCATTCTCTGCTATTAAATTGCCAGCATACCCTCTACTTTTCAGTACTGGAAATTGAGCTCAGTAGAACTGTAAGTGCTTTAAAAGTCTTATTCTATAATTTAATGGTTGGGAACTTGGGATTGGATGGGGGGTTGGTACCAATTCAGAGCAATTTTTCAGTTCAAAAACTCCTTTGTTTTTTGCTTTTGAGTATACATGTATATTTTTAAAGGATCTGTTGGAGAAACAATTAAGACTCTATTTGATATTAATTTTTTCCAAACGATCGTTTTTTTAATAAAATTATTTATTTTTAAACTTAGAAAGGAGTTCTTTATAATAAAAAATAAAGAAAACATATTTAATAATTAAAAACTGTTTTTTGCTTTTTGTGTTTTTTGTTCTTAAGAACGAAAAATACGGCATTTTTAAAGAATGTTTTTAGTGGTTTTCTATTGTTTTTTATTTTTATTTTTATAATTGTTTAAAAAAATAATTATATAAATATATAAAATGATTAAAAATAAAACACTGCATATAAATATTATTTTTAAAATATATTTAATAATATTAAAAATATGTTAAAAATATTTTAGGTTTTCAAATAAATTTTTATTTTATAAAACATCAAAAAAATAATTTAAAAAAAACTATTTTCAAAAATTATTTTTTAGAATTGTTTTAAAAAACAATTACTCGTGTTCTAATTTTATAGTTCGAAATAAAGGTCTAAGAGGGAAGAACCTAGAGAAGATAGCATCAAAATGAAAAGATACACAAAAACAGAGATGAGATAGATATCATTCCACAACAGGGGACATAATAAAACAGAACAGAGACATCCAACAAATGCAATATGAGATGCCACTCCCACAAGATTCCATGCCCATGGCCTCTCTCTAGTTGGACTAACGTTTAAAAATCTCTCACCATCTTCTTCTCCAACGAAACCCCTCTCCCCCCATCTTCTCATGTCCTAACTTTGAAACAAACAATAAATAACCCATAAAATCACCCCCTTTTTCCACACTTTTCACCAATAATCTATAATGATAAATCACGACCCAACACTTGGAACACACTCCATTATTTTCTACTTGTTCCCCAAGTGTATTCCACATGCCAGTTAGTTATTTTTCATGATATATAATTGGTGGAAACTTCACCAAAATCATAGCAAATTGGCCAATGAGAGGGCAAGGAGAGATGGATGATTGGGGAAAGTGTGGCCAAAAGAAACAATAGTTTTTGTCTAAAGGGGGTGTCCTTTTTTTTGGTATAAACAAACCAACAATGTGATACCTACCGCCCCATTATTCTTGTTAAGTGGTTAAGAGAGTCATGAAAGATTTCTGATTACTCAGTGGCCACTAGTTGACTTGCTTTTCAGTGCTTAATCAAGGGATTATGAGTATGCTTTTTCTTTCTTTTTTGTTCATTTGAAGGCTCAATCTTCATGTCAATTGGATGTTAAATGTGGGTGATCCAAGCTATTGAATTAGAGTCCTTAATGGGGTTTCACGTATATGCATATGTAATCAAAAGTAGAGGCTAGGGCCATCCTCACAAATGAGGCTCTATGATTAGCTTGGTCATCAAAAGTTTTTGTTTGAATCATGCCTAATGGCGAAAAATAGTTAACAAATTAGGTCGGTTTGGATCGATTTTTAAATACTTTATAATATTTAATTTTTATTAAATAATTACGTATTTGAATTTGGATGTTCAAAAGCCCAATTTTGTAATTTTAATATATAAGTAGTAATACCGTCTTAAATGATTATTGTTCGAAATTGTGTTAAGCTAAAAATATAAATAATGGAGAAGATGACAATATTGTTTTTGTTTGATTAACTAAGTGTATGAAAAAACGGTTTGTTAGTGGGTGTTTTAAATGTCACATCTAAATCCGACTTTGAATTACTTAAATGGTATAACTTTCAAATAAAAGGATGATTAAAATGTATTAATGAAGAGGAAAATTATAGGAAATATCAACCAAACTCATTAAAGGGGGATTCAAAATGGAAAAAGTAAAAATCAATGGCTGTGATCGATGATCATTGTGCCATTAGATCTTGGATTCCCTTATTAGATTGGACCCACCACCAGCAGAAAATATCCACACACAAAAAAAAAATAAAAAATAAAAATAAAAATACAAGAAAATCCAAAAAAGAACAAAAAAAAAAAAAAAGTCATAATTACTGAATAACAGAGTATAAGGCAGAAGCTGCCATAAAATGCCATATGTCTGACTGTTAAATCTCCGCCCTACCTTCCTTATCACACTCCACACCTCTCCATATCTCCTCTCTTTTTCTCTGCTCTCTTCTTTTCTCTTCTCATTCTTCTCTCGAGCTTCATATTCTATCTCTTCAATGGTGAACATCTCTCCATTATCATCCCCCCTCTGAACCCCCATCCCCACATCCATCTTCGTACCACTTAACAGATACTAGATATTTATAGCTTAGCTGTTCGTTCTGTTGGAGCTCTTTTATTCAGAGCTTTAATGGCGGATTGAAGACCCTTTTGATTGTCTGTGTCAAGAGTTTTCAGCTTAATCTTCTGAATCTTCTGCTCACTCTCTGGTAAGATTGAATGAGAATTTTCTTTCCCCCACCCCCCTTCGAGCTTCTTTGATTGGTTTAATCAAGTCTAGAGTATGTTCGTCGGAGGGCGTTGGATTTTCCTTTTTCCAATAAATACTTGATGGGTTATGCTCTAAACCTCTTTTTTTTTTTTTTTCGATTCATTTTTTTAAGCTTTTTTGATTTACTTAATGAAGTTCATACTATATTCTTTGGTGGGTCTTTGGATTTTTTTTATTTTTTATTTTAAATTTATTTAATTTAAAGTTCACAATTTGAGATTTTTTTCTATTGGTTTGATGAAGTTTAGAGTCTTTAGACCATATTCTTTGGTGCTAATTTCGAATTTTTTTGATAAATACTTGATGAACATTAATAAAAGAATATTCAATATTTCAGCTCATTTGGTTGAGGAAAGGTTGAAAATGGCCCCTAAGAGTGGACGTGGAAAGCAAAGGGGAGACAAGAAGAAAAAAGAAGAGAAAGGTATTAATTTATTTTTTTACTTAAATCTTATTTAACCTGTAATTAACATTAATTAACTTCTTAATCACATGTTAATGTAATTTTGCAGTTCTTCCTGTCGTCATGGATGTCACCGTCAACCTCCCCGATGAAACTTCCGTCATTCTAAAGGTTTGCTCATTTTCTACATTTTTGGTTAACAACCTCTTTTTGAATAAATAAATAAATAAATATTTTTAATTTTATATAAAATTATATTATATATCATTATATTTTCCGAAAAGCAAAAGGTTTTTTTTTTTTTTTTTTTTTTTTTTTTTTTTTTTTAAGATTTTGATATACAAATAAATTTGTATTTGACATTATCAAAAATCGACATCATGATTTGGATTTGTTGTTTGCATTCTAAATGATAAAATTTTTTCATATACTTCTATTATAAAGTCGTAGAAAATGACGTTTGTAATATTGAAATAGTCTAATTTTTACGTTATATTTTACATAAATTTTGTTTTTTTTTTAAATAAATTATTATAAGAAGGACACACACGCTATGCGTATAAACAAATAAATGGTTGTAAAAGGTTGCGTAATTGGACCGGCCGAAATCTGCGGACATGAGTTGTGGATGATTATTTGATGTTATTGTATTTAACTCAAATTTATCAATATTTTTATATATTGAAAAAAATGAATATTTGGGCAGGGAATATCAACGGACAGGATAATAGATGTTCGTCGGCTCTTATCCGTGAACACGATAACTTGCAACATCACCAATTTTTCGTTATCCCATGAGGTAAATTATGATTTTACCCTAGTTTTTCGTGGGGATTTTAAATTTGAATATGCCATGGAGGGGTATCATTGACTTTTTGTTGTTTATTTAGGTGAGAGGGCCGGGATTAAAGGACACCGTGGATGTTGCAGCGCTGAAGCCATGCGTTTTAACTTTAGTAGAAGGTACTCCATGTGAAACGACGTCGTTGCGTCGCATACTACGTCGTTTTATCTTCACTGAACAACTCACTCCACTCATTTTTTTTTTTCCATTTTCGACTCTACGACGTCGTTTTCTGCTTCGCTGAACAGCTAGCTCAGCCCATCGTTTTTCCGTTCTTGGTTCTACGACGTCGTTTTTTATTCTACACTGAATCACTGACTTCAGTCATTTTTGGTTCCTGCAACAGAGGACTATGACGAAGACACTGCAGCGGCGCACGTTCGAAGGGTTTTGGACATTGTAGCCTGCACTACGTGCTTCGGTCCTTCACCGTCCGATGCTGGCAAAAATGCCCAGGGTGCGCAGGATAAGAATTCCGGCAATAAATCGAGCAAAGCTCTGGCGAATGCCAAGCAATCATCGTCGTCGTCGCCGCCGCCTACGCCATCGTCGGCCAATGAAGGAGAGGGAGAGATGAGCAATTCCTGCCCTAAGCTTGGGAGCTTCTATGAGTTCTTCTCTCTCTCGCACCTCACGCCTCCTCTGCAATGTAAATATCTCTTTCGCCTTATTCCTAATTTGCGAGACTCGAATCGGTGTGTTCTAGTGGCGTTCAGACGCTAAAACGGAACGTTTTAATGCGAGAACGGTCGTTCTATTCATGGCTGTCGTTGTTGGCGAGTGCATAAGTCAACAACGAGTGAAATTTAGTGGCAAACCGAATCTATTATGCTTTCAGATTTAGATTGAGTTCCAGTACAGCAATGGAGTATATGAAATTAAGCTTTAAAAGGAAAACAAAAAAAACTCTTCTATTCTTTGGTTTTAAAAAAAAGAAAAAGAGAAAGAAAAAACCTGAATTTTTAAGAATTATGTTTTATTGTTTGTTTTATCCTTTTTAATATTTTGTCATATTTACAGAATTGGGTTGCGAATTTTTAAGAACCATGTTGAAATGCAACCATCAGAGATTTATTTATTTATTTATTTTAAATTTTAAAATTTTTCAGAACGACATCTTTGTTTCATGTTCTTTGAAAATATGAGGCAATTTGGTCTACTATCAACACAAGGAAAAAATAAATGCTTTGTTTTTTCGTTTTAAGAGACAGAATAAGAAAATTTCAATTTTTGTTTCCTTGTATTTCTAAACGTCCGTCACCAAATCCTAAAAGCAGAATTGAATGCAACAATTAAGCATGGTTTTTTAAAATAAAAGTTTCATTTTTCAAATAGCACCTTAATTTCTTGTTCTATTAAGGCAATTTGGGCTACTATCAATTATTAATCATAGACACTCAGTGGGTATCCCATGAATGTTGCAGTTATAAGGAGAGCAAGAAAATGGCATGATGATGAGATTTTAGTGCATGATCATCTTTTCTCGCTTGAAGTAAGGCCCTCTGACAGAACCATTTTTTAAGTTTCAGTTAGTGCTTTTTTTCTTTCTTTCATTTCTATTTTGGAAAAATCCTCATGAGCTGCTTTGCTCATGGGTAGGTGAAGCTTTGCAATGGAAAATTGGTTCTTGTTGAAGTCTGCAGGAGAGGATTTTATAGCATTGGAAAGCAGCGGATTTTATGTCACAACCTTGTTGATCTGTTACGACAACTTAGTAGAGCCTTTGACAATGTTAGTTTTGTTAACTCGCCAAACTTGGGTTCTTTTTGGTTTAATTTTCTCTATACTTGTACTTTTTCTCTTGGGTTATGTGCACGTTTGTGTTTGTATTTCGGGCTATGTATAACCTATCAAAAGAATAAAAGGGAAAAAAAAGAATAAAAATTCAGACCATGTATATGCTAGACATGGATCTTTGAACAATTTTCTAGTCTTGTCTCCTTATAATCCAATAAAGTTGGAGTTAAACATGTGTCTAGACTCAAGTGATTTGGTGGAAGTATCCCGAGATTGAGCTTCATGTCTAGTTCGTAACATTGTTTCATCCTTCAGAAAAGTCATACTTTTGGATAGTTCTTTCTTGTTGCTTCCTCTTTTTGGTGGGTCTAAAATCTGATTGAAGTTCTATCACACATCTTATTTATCATATTTCAGGCTTATGATGATCTCATGAAGGCATTTTCAGAACGCAACAAGGTACATGATCAATGCACTGATTCCTGTGTTCTGATGAATTGACTCTTTTAATCTAGCTATGAGGTTTGACCTTGCAGGATATATCATTTCATGATATAGTTTGTGTTGAATTTCCTTTGGACTAACTACTTGCTATGTTCTATAACCAACTTCCTACACCCCCTGCAGTTTGGAAATCTCCCTTATGGCTTCAGAGCCAACACTTGGCTTATCCCCCCTGTTGCAGCACAGTTACCAGCAATTTTCCCTCCTCTACCTGTGGAGGATGAAACATGGGGAGGAAGTGGAGGTGGTCAAGGAAGAGATGGCAAAAGCGACTTGATACCCTGGGCTAACGAGTTTTTGCTTCTTGCATCTATGCCTTGCAAGACAGCTGAGGAGAGGCAGATTCGAGATCGGAAAGCATTCCTTCTTCACAGCCTGTTTGTAGATGTTGCCATTTTCAGAGCCATTTCGGCTGTGCAGCATGTAATGGGAAAACTAGATTTGACCCATTCATCTGTAAACAGTGAAATTCTTTACAGTGAGAGAGTAGGGGACTTAACCATTATTGTCATGAAAGATGCTACAAATGCAAGCTGTAAGGTGGATACTAAAATTGATGGGATTCAAGCGACTGGAGTGGGGCAACAGAATCTAGCAGAAAGAAACCTACTGAAAGGGATCACTGCTGATGAAAATACTGCTGCACATGTAAGATAATTTCTGAAAAAAAGGATCAATCAGTAGGACTGTTCCTTGAATCCAGAATATTTTCTTTTTGAATTAGTATATATGAAGTGGTTTCCGCTAAAATGGTTGAAGAAAATTTTGCATTTTGAGTGCAGGATTTTGCCACTCTTGGTGTTGTCAATGTCAGATACTGTGGGTATATAGCTGTGGTTAAACTTGAAGGGAAAGAAAGTAGCAAAATGGATACTCATTTTCAAAGCATTGAACTTCTTGATCAGCCTGAAGGTGGTGCCAATGCCCTTAATATTAACAGGTTTTTGTCAAACCCTACAACATGTCACTGAAGTATCCTGTGTAAGCTATGCTGTTCTCATGTTTTTACACTAGAAGTGGAGATATTCATCATGAACTTGTGAATATACTGTTACAGTTGAGGAAATCTTACCATTGGGTGGATTATTGGATTGCGTTGACAATTGAGAATTGCTTGGCGCCTTAGGAACTCATTATTCATGGATCTAGCCAAGGTTTTATTTTGTTTATTTATTTATTTTGTAGAGAATGAGGAAATTATGTTAGTCCAAAAAGAATTTGTAATATTTCTTTTTCTTTTGTTTGAAATTTTTGTGAACATGGTGGAAATATTTACAATTATCTTACAGAGTCCAAAATTATTGTGTCAATTACATCTAGGTTTCTACTGAAATTGAAACTTATTACCATGATCTCTCACCTGGGAGAATTCTGTGGCTAAATCAAGTCATTTTCTTAGTGGTCCTAATTACTTTACTTTATCATCAATAATGTGGCAAATGTTCTCAGAAGATAAAAGATTGGGTTTTATCCAATCTCGGAGTTCTTTGGGATGTACTCATCAAAGGGTGGGTTAATTTACCCTTCATGTCGTATGAAGCTTATTTATAGAATGTTGTTTATCCCAATGCTGTTTACTATTTTCTATGTTCACTCTTCAGCTACCGCTTCCCTTCATAAGAAAAGAGATGTAAGAGTTAAAACTGCATAAAAGCTTATTGACAAATACATTCCTCCATAAGTTTGTGCTGTGCCTGTGCATGCTCCTTAATCTGTACTTCTCCTTTTGATCATTGATGTAGTTATTCATATTTCTCACTCTTACCTTGTTATTTACAGTTTGAGATTGCTTCTTCACCAAAGAACAGCTTCAGAAAACAACAAACTTGTACAGCATTCACAAACACTTGAACACGAAGAGCTCAGTGCTGCTCAAGCTTTTGTGGAGGGACTGTTGGAAGAAAGTCTTGCTAAGCTTCAGGAAGAGGAAGTAGAAAAGCACATTTTTGTGAGATGGGAACTTGGAGCGTGCTGGATACAGCATTTGCAGGATCAAAACAACACAGAGAAAGATAAGAAACCATCTACTGCAAAGACAAAAAATGAGATGAAGGTCGAGGGACTTGGTACTCCTCTTAGATCTCTTAAGAACAATAAGAAAAATTCAGATGGCAACAATCTGAAAATGCAGTCTGAGAAATCAAAAACCCCTGCAGAGTGTGTTATTGGGGAAGCTGAAAATTCTACACTGTCCTCAACAAAACCTCAGCTTGAAGCTAATGCAAATGAAAATGAACTTGCACTGAAGAGGATGCTGTCTGATGCAGCTTTTGCCCGGCTTAAACAATCTGAAACTGGACTCCACCGAAAGGTAATATTTTGTCAATACCATTGGAGGTATAAGCTCCTTCTTTGTTCAGTTTCCTGTACTTATCCTCCCATGTCTTTGACAGTCTTTACAGGAACTAGTTGATCTGTCCCAGAAATATTACAGTGAAGTTGCACTTCCGAAACTGGTAACCACTGAATAATATCTGATTGAACTTGATTATGTCTGCATGAAAATAAGGTTGTGGTGATTTCTGTTTCTGTGTCTGCATGAAAATTGTCCAATTCAGGTTGCAGATTTTGGTTCATTGGAACTCTCACCAGTGGATGGTCGGACGCTGACCGATTTCATGCATACTAGAGGTCTTCGAATGCGTTCTCTGGGACATGTTGTAAGTGCTGTACTCCCCTAGGTTTTGATTCCTTTACATGTTTTAGTAAAGTATTTCTGCATCATAAAGAAACTCCTAATTTTTATCTCAATTTATTGATGCATTGCAACCTCTTGAACTTTGGCAAACTGTGTCTGCATCAATTGTTAATTTGTTATTTGAGGTCACAGTGTTGGACAACTAGGCATCCTTCTGTCTATAAGTGTGTCTCCTGTAGCTATTTTCCAACCTTGTTTATCAAAAAGGTTTGAATCAATCATCACCAGTTACCTGCAAAAATTACCCAAACAAACACTTTTGTTTGTTTGGGTAATTTTTTATCTACCCCCAGAAGTAAATATCAATTCCTGCATGGGATATGTAAACAGTCGGAGACTCAGAAATTTGAGTCATAGATTGACAAGTCATCTGTTTCAGTGTCCTTTCTGAGAAATGGGAAATCTCATTGAGATTTATAATTAGGATTATAGAGATTACACAGAATTTATCAGCTTTTTAAGGTTCATTTCTCCATTTAAAACATTGTATTTTAAGAAAGTATCTTTACCATGGTGTAAGATGGAGTATCTGTGACATTTTATGTCCTATGAGGTAATTTCATCCATTTTGAAATATTTTAACAAAAGGAATATATTGAAGTAGGAACTTTTACTGAACTAGGATTTCATCATTTTCTTTTGTTGGACTTGCCTGTGGGGTATTTGCCCAACAGAAGGCATGTCAAGCAAACATCCTCTGCCCATGTCTGATGGTACTTCACTTGTTTTGAAGTGTCCATATAATATTGTTCAAAATTATGAAATATTACTATACATGGGTTTTTTTCCCATCTCAAATAATGCTTGGTATTTTTTCTTTACCAGGTTAAACTTTCAGAAAAGTTATCACACGTGCAGTCACTTTGTATTCATGAGATGATAGTGCGAGCTTTTAAGCACATTCTGCAGGCAGTAATAGCTGCTGTTGTTAATCCTGAGAAATTGGCTATGTCAATAGCTGCTGCACTGAATCTGATGCTTGGGGTTCCTGGAAATAGAGAATTAAATCAGTCATGCAATGCTCATCCCCTTGTGTGGAGATGGTTGGAGGTATTCTTGAAGAAGCGATATGAATGGGATTTTAGCACATTAAACTACAAAGATGTGCGGAAATTTGCAGTTCTACGGGGATTATGTCATAAGGTATTTTGGCATTGGCCTATGTGTTCCAAAACTTTGAGTATGCCCCACATTCTTTTATATTGGATATGTGGGTTTTGTAGTTTTATGATTTTAAACATTATATCATGGGTTATTTATATAAATTTGAAGAATGCTTCAGTTGTGTTGAGAGAATGGAAAAAGAATTACGAACTTACTTAGGATATTTATATCATGGATGGGCAGCAATTATATATATTCTTAAAAGCAAAATTAATTTCTTTCCTAGTTTAGGGAAAATCTTTTCAGGAAATGAAATATATTAAAACAAATATTTGTAATGCTTAGGAAAAACTCATGGATAACAGGTCTTCTTGCTCACAGTGGAAATGAGGGCTGACGATTCTGCCTTTTTCTTTTTCAGGTGGGAATTGAGCTAGTTCCAAGGGATTTTGATATGGATTCTCCATACCCTTTCCAAAAACTTGACGTTATTAGCTTGGCACCAGCGCATAAGGTGATGAACAAACTATGCTATTTGATAGAATAATAGAACACATTGTTTCTTATCTTGTCTTACAAATAATTAAACCATTCAATAATCTGGATTTAATTGCATTTCTTTTTCTTTTCAGCAAGCAGCATGCTCATCTGCAGATGGACGACAACTTCTAGAATCATCAAAAACAGCTCTAGATAAGGGAAAACTTGAAGATGCAGTCAGCTATGGGACAAAGGTATTTGATTTAAAAGTCCATCGGTTTGTCATTTCTATATGTAAACTACCAATCGGGTGCAGCAGAAAAATCTTTGTTTGCCTGTTCATTGGTAAATTAATATGCTACCTTTTGTATTTTTGTGGTTTTTGAAGGCTCTGGCAAAGCTGGTCGCAGTTTGTGGTCCCTACCATCGAATGACAGCAGGAGCTTACAGCCTTCTTGCTGTAGTTTTGTATCATACAGGGGACTTCAATCAGGTCCATTACGAGTCCATTTTGTCTTGGTGTTCATGGAATCTTCTCTGTTATAGAATAATAAATTTGTTGTCTTTCTCAATGTTCTGTTAAACTATTTCTAGAAATGCACCTAATAGATTTGCCCTTTAGGCTCCAGTCACTATATAGGCATCTAACCTTCAAAGATATTTGGTGTTTTCCTTTCTTTGAGAAAGTTTACATGATATGTGTTAGAGTTTGGTGACCCAAATTCTATTTGGTCCGATCCAAAAAGCTTGCAGTGCGACATATGTAGTAAAGAAAAATTATGAGATTTTTTGGGAGGTTTGTGGTGGTAGTGCAGGGATCAGGTTATGATGTTTATGCGTTGGTGTATAGGATTTAGGGTTATGATGTTTATGCCTATGTAGTAGTCGTTCGAATCTCTCCCCTTTTGCACCAATTTTTGACATAGTGGATTTTTTTCTCCTTTGCCTATGGTTTTCCCATCTAGGGTTTTCCATGTAAATCTATGCTGTTTTTTTTTTTTTTTTTTTCTTGTTGCCTATTCTCATTTTTCCATAACTATATGGTTAATTCAAGAGTTGTCCCAATTTCAGGCCACAATTTATCAACAAAAGGCGTTGGACATCAATGAGAGAGAACTAGGACTTGATCATCCAGACACAATGAAGAGTTATGGAGATCTCGCTGTGTTCTATTACAGACTTCAACACACAGAACTGGCTCTCAAGTATGTTGGTCTTGTGTAATGCACTATTGACTTTTCATGTATTATTCATAAACATTTGTGCTTTCTTGCTTGAAATTTCAGCAGTCAAGTTATATTGTTTTTCCCTTTTTTGATACTTATCATTTTTTTGGTCCTACTGGAACTCAAACTTGAAACCTCCCTTCTTTATTGTTGTTGTCATTTAGTTTTTTTTTTTCACTAAATAAGATGATATTGTCATTTATTACTGAGAGTCTTGACATGAATAAAAGGGAAATGGCTATGCCAATTAGTTTTTTTAAACCTTCATTCTGACACTGTTAGAATGATAATTTTGTTAAGTCAAGTCCCAATTATATGCAGTGGAAAAAATTGAGGAATTTTATTTGACTAAAGATTATGAAGGATGTTGAATCAAAGGTTTGCACTGATATGTAAATACTATTGGAGCACTGATATAAGAATACATCCACCTTTGTTTGACTTGCCAATGGCATCTAATATATTTCACTTGTTTAGTTTTCTGTGCACCATTTGGACTGTACTTTAGAAATAATATATTAGCTTGTCTTCCATATTACTTGTTGATCTTCTAAACAGCTTCTAATCAATTCTCTAATAGTCGATAAAGCCATATGGTTCTGTCAATAGAGAATCTGGTGTACCTATTGGATAGATTAGAAAGTGCATTGGTTACAAAGATGCTGACACAAAGTTTCACATGACGCTACTAAAATATGATTGTTATTGATCTGCTGACCTAAAAGTCAACCTGGTAGTATGGTCACATATATCTAGTATGTCCTCCTTCCAGGACTGCTTATATCTCTTTTGCTTGTTCATTTCTTTTTATTTAATTGTTTGATTCTTTTAATATCGGGCCTTTTTGTCTTTTAGGACTGCTTTACATGCAGTATACTGATTATTGGATGCATGTAGTTGATGGGTTTATCAATAATGTCATACTAGTTTGTGCTCTAGTTTCTTTCTTATGCTAGGAACATATGTACTTACCATTAGGATTACAGGAGGAACTATTGCTTCTGTAGTGATTCCATTTTGTTCTATTAGGTTTCAGCAACATGCTTCACTTTTTATTTTGTTTGAATGCTAAATCATAGGTTTTTTTTTAATTAACTTGAAAATAACATCCCGTCTAATCATAACTTTTTCTGTAAGTTATCATGCTTTTGCCAAAATGTTTTAAGCGATGTAAGACACAGAATTCTATACTAGCCTGTTTATCCATGGCCTTTTTGCTTCCATTTGATTTTTACCCCTGGCCACATTTTTCATTGATCAGATATGTAAAACGCGCGCTGTATCTTCTGCATCTCACTTGTGGCCCATCTCATCCAAACACTGCTGCGACATATATCAATGTGGCTATGATGGAGGAAGGCCTTGGACATGTGCATGTGGCCCTCAGATATCTTCATAAAGCTCTGAAGTGCAACCAAAAGTTACTTGGTCCAGATCATATTCAGGTTCCTCCCTATTGTAGCTTCTTCCTGTCTTTTATTTTTTTGTTTATTTTTTTTTTCCATTTATAATATAGTCTTTTGATTTATAGTTGATGATGGAATGAAATATTTTATCTAATGTGAGTTGGAACATGGATTACTTTGATATATTGAATGGGAACATGGTGTGTGCTTACTTTGTGGTATGACAAGGGTAGGCTCATTGAACACTCACTTTGAATGTGGTTGGTTCGAAAGTGCTTTTCTTTTTTTCTTTTTTCCTTTTTTGGTTATTTTTTAAATGTATCAAGCACTTTTAGTTCATAATTTTCTCAAAGATGCGTGGGAGCCTGTTATTAAATAATGAATTATGTAGAGTGTAACTGTGTAAGATCAAGTTTAACTATGTGCTCTTATTGTGCTCAAGTTTCTGCCTGCCCCCTACCCACAACTCTGTTATTGCTGTTGTAATTGTTTTATTAGAAGGAAGATAATTCATTGCATTGAACTTGGTGAGGACAATGAAGGATGAGAAATCCTTCCAAGATTTACAGAACTGATAAAAAAGGAGCCTGGTGTGCTGTTTTTAATACTATTTTTATTTTTTCAGTTGTTATTAGTATGGTAGTACTTTTACTACCATTACACTAATGGACACTGCCTTGATATCTTTTAATGGAAGTTCTGTTTGTGTTTATTATGACTATGCCAGAGTTTCTTATTTGCCATACCATAGAAGGGGTGTAATTGTAATCTTCCCTGTTTTAGACCCAATAATCTTATTTGCTATAGTATAGGATGTTGAGCTTGTAATGGTTTTTCCCCTCTTCATTTTTTTCCAAAAAGAGCATCTCTTTTGTGCTTAACTTAATGGTACTAAATGGCTTATTAGCTAGGGGTTTTCTCTTAGGATCTGATTCTCCAGTACAGATTGAAGATACATATTCTGCACAGTAGGGAATCAGTACTGTTTATAAGCATAATCTGTGCCATAAGGCTAAAGCTATCCAATGATTCTATTGGGGTTGCTTCTGCTCAACTGTAAGCTTGGGGCTTTGCCTTCTTTCCCAAATACAAACTTTGTTTAAAAAAAAAATTAGCTATATAAACATCATCTTGGACATATTGTATATTTAAGTAACAGATTACAGTATCTCAGAGGATTTCATCTGAATTTAGAAGGGAAAAATTATTTTGGGCCACACTTGTGTATATCATTCCTTTGGAGCTAATTTCCATCTCTTTTAATGCTCTCCAGACAGCAGCAAGTTACCATGCAATAGCAATTGCTCTATCATTGATGGAAGCATACCCTTTGAGCGTTCAGCATGAGCAAACAACCTTGCAAATTCTCCGAGCAAAGCTGGGCCCTGATGACCTGCGTACACAGGTATTGAGTCCAAGATATCCACAAATCATAAATTTTCTTTTGGAAGCATTTATGTCCCTTGCTACTTAAAGTAATAGCTCATATGCATGAATTATTATTTATTAAAGGTACTAGCTATTCACACCATAACATGGATTTTACATGGTTTATCTATAAAATAACTTAGTTGGCAGTGCTAAGGATTGAAAGTAGTTTGATAGTTAGGATAATTAATGGCCTTGATTTTAAATATGGAGTCCTGTCAAAGGAATGATTTGAATAAATGAGCTTGTGTGCTGCATGATGACGCTTTCTATATCATCTTTTTGAAGCACGTGTGATGATTCTTTTTAATTTCATTCTATTCAAGTTTTGTCATTTGAAAATGGTTCTAAGTTCTGTAATGGAATGCTGTAGGATGCTGCTGCTTGGCTCGAGTACTTTGAGTCAAAGGCTTTTGAACAGCAAGAAGCTGCAAGAAATGGGACTCGAAAACCTGATGCATCCATAGCCAGCAAAGGCCACCTAAGGTATGCCATCATTGTCCTTGGCAAGATTGACCTTTCTGCAATTGATCATGCATAAGAAGTTGATAGGGTGCACAGTTGCCCCTGCTATTTTGATGATTCATCATACCATTGGGTTGCATTGTTATTAGTCTGGTTCATTTTACATTTCTCAATAAATATAAAAAATAAACTATTTTAAAAAATTATCATATGGGAAATACTAACCTAAAAATATTTGGGAAAAAAGGTGTCCTTGCTATAAATGTCACCTTGCAAGCATCATGAACCTAAACATTCAATAGGCTTCACTTGGGTCTTCTTGTTCCAGAGAACCATGTCAAAAGGCTGTACTTTCCTGGCTATAGTGCTTTTTGAGGAGTATCTTCATGACTGAAAGGCTGACACAGGGTATTAGAACAATAAATGTGGTAAAGATGGCCTTTAGGAATATTCTTCAGGAGGACCCCATAGACTGGTATCATTACTAGCTATATGATACATGTGCTTGATAGAGGTTGAAAATTGGCATGGGTTTCTTTCTTGCACATAAACTAATGTTTCCTTGCTAATAATAGTTATGATATATTTTACTTGGCAGTGTATCAGATTTGCTTGACTACATCAATCCTAGTCAAGATGCCAAAGGAAGAGATGCTGTGACAGTGAAAAGGAAAAGCTATATCGCAAAGGTATATTGTTTTTTCCCTGTAGGTTGTTCAAATTATTTTAACCCTTAGCAAATGGGAAAGAGATCTGGAATAGGCTTAAAAAAGTTTTTATTGACTAATATCATGGCAAGAGGAAGATTGACTAATTGCTGTTATTTGTTGACCCTTCAAGATTTGTCTGCATGTCACCCTTTCACAGCCTTAGTTCAATTGCCAACAGCCACTAAAGGAAGGTTGGTAATGTAATCAAGCTACGTTAAATGACCCAATCAGTGAAACTGCTGCAGTAAAACTCCTCTGGCTAATCTTTTGGCCCATTAGTGAGCCTTCCATCTAGCCTAGTTTGTGGCCCAAAGCCAGCTCAGCCATGGGCCAGAATCTCAAAGGAGGCGGCTTGGTTTCGGGTCAAAGAGGGGTAAACAAACAGTGAGCTGCTAAAATACCCGAGACATGCATGGGGACAATTTTTCACAAAACCAACAAAACATTTTCTCCAATTAACATGTCTTTTTTCAACCAAGAAAAACAAAAGAAAAAAAAAAGGAAAAAAATGAAAGAAGGAAATTTGTCCTTTTTGCAGTTTTGGAGGTCAAACATTCAATTCTCTAATGATGGTTTCTCTTTTTTGCTAGTTTTTTCTAAGAAGCAAAATTGCCCACCCTTCAACATAATTAAATGACAGCCAAGATGCCTATTTTGAAGCCCTCATGTCTATGTGCGTGTATATACCTGTAACTTTAATCTCATTAAACTATTTTGAATCTTTCTTTGCAGGTTAAAGGGACATCCTACCAAGATTTCAGTTTAGCAAGTCCTGAGGATTCTCCAAAAGATACCCCAAAGGAAACTTCAGATGAAGAAAAACAAATACCTGAATCTGGAGGAAGTGTAGATACAAATCATGAAACCAGCTTTGCTTCAGTTCCTGCCGAACAGCCTGTTATGGATGAGGCTTCTGGGGACACGCCGAACATTGGCAATGAAACCTCATCCGAAACGAATGCTGAAGGAGAAGATGGATGGCAATCAGTTCAAAGGCTGAGATCAGCTGGTTCATATGGGCGGCGAATAAGACAGCGAAGAACAACTATCAGCAAGGTCTATAGTTATCAGAAAAAGGATGTGGATACTGAATTGGACTATAGTCAAGTTAAGAATACTTATCAGAATAGTAGGTATTACATGCTAAAGAGACGTACAATATCTGCTGGCAGTACAGATTACCACACCTCAGGCTCCTCCCCAGGTACTAAATTTGGGCGCAGAATAGTTAAAGCTGTTACATACAGGGTGAAGTCTGTGCCATCTACTAAAACAGCCACAAAATTAGAAACTGGTACAATTTCTGCACCAAATGACATGAGTCCAATTTCACAGAAGAAATCAGTAGTGAGTCTTGGAAAATCTCTTTCATACAAGGAAGTAGCGCTGGCCCCACCTGGTACTATTGCTAAGATGCAGGTGACAGTGTTCCAAAATGATATTCCAGATAACCGGCAACTTGATGTTGGAAAACCAGAAGTGGAAACCAATGAACCAAGTGAAAGTACAGACTCGATGATTACAGAGGCGGTAAATATCAATGCAGAGGAGAATAAGATTTCTATTTTACATTCCAAAGATTACTTAAAAGATGAAGTTGAAGTTGTTGGAAAGAAAAATGAAACTCAGTCAGGTGATGCAATCGGAAATATTCCTTCCGAGATTGTTTCTAAGAGCGTGGAAGCTGTTGAATCTCATGGTGCTGAGGTTCAAGAGGTGGTACAGGGTGGTGTCAAAATGGATGGCAGGCCAAATTCAACTGATTCTCCTAATGAGGAGCTATCTGAGGACCCTAGCAGTTCTGAGGCCAATGGAAATTCTCCCTCTGCCTTGCAGGGAGTTGAAAATTTAAAGGACAAACCATCAGTTCTGAATTTAGGTGATACTCGAGAGTTGCCCAATAAGAAGCTGTCTGCATCAGCAGCTCCGTTCAATCCATCACCAGCCATAGCACGTCCTCCACCAGTGGCCATGAATATTACTCTCCCTTCTGGTCCCGGTGCCGTTCCAGCTGTTTCTGCTTGGCCATTGAACATGACTCTTCATCCAGGGCCTGCTGCTGTCTTGCCTGCAGTTAATCCAATGTGCTCCTCTCCTCACCACCCATACCCATCACCTCCTCCAACCCCAAACATGATGCACCCATTACCTTTTATGTATCCTCCTTATACTCAACCCCAAGCAATACCGGCCAGTAACTTTCCTGTGACTAGCGGCCCATTTCATCCCAATCATTTTGCTTGGCAATGTAATATGAATCCTAATGCATCAGAGTTTATGCCTGGTACAGTTTGGCCAGGCTGCCATCCAATGGAGTTTTCTATCATTCCACCTGTTATTGAGCCAATTTCTGATCCCATTTTGGAGCCAAAAGTGCAATCTGGTAATTCTGAAGGTCTGATTTCGGCTCCAATCCTGCCCGAAGAGATTAGCAATGGGGGAGAAACTATTAAGGAAGTGAATCTTCTTGCATCAGAGGCAATGGGTGATGCAAATATAATACCTGTGGTTGGCTCAGAAAATGGGAAGGAAATTGCTCATTCAGATCCTTGTACGGTTGAAAGTTCTGGGAAGGAACAACTGGGTCACAGTAACAGCCCAAATGAGTGTACTGGAATCAGTAGTGAGAAGAAGATTGACGGTGAGAAAACTTTCAGCATTCTGATACGAGGGAGAAGAAACCGAAAGCAGACTCTGAGAATGCCGATAAGTTTGCTCAATCGACCATATGGCTCGCAATCTTTCAAAGTTATATATAACAGAGTTGTCAGAGGGAGTGAAGTTGCCAAGTCAAACAGCATTTCTTTGAGGGAAGAGAGTGCAGCTGGTGCTGTGTAACCCGCAGATTTGTTGTTCACAGACCTTATGGTCGCAGGATGGTTGAGAGAGAAAGAAGGTTGCATTCCTCATTTTGTCAATATACAAGTGGCAGGATAATCTTGGAAAATTTCTTGTATCATGGTCACAACTTACCTATCAGTGTTTTGATTACACCAACTTCCTGGAAAATGCAGGTTAGTTCCCTATAATCAAAGCCATCACTCTATTTATTATTGATTTTTTATTGAGGAGAAAATGGTAGCTCATAGGATGGTGTTTTATTTTTATTTTTATTTTTATTTATTTATTTATTTATTTTAAAATTTCCTTCACCATGGGTTCCAACTCTCTTGCTGGAACCTTCTGGCCACAAACTATAAGTGACCAAGCTGTTAAAACATTCTAATCATCACATGGGATATCCATATGGTCTCAATGCAGAATATTTTGATTTCTCAGGCTACTATTCCAACATTCAAAAACCAATACTGCAGGTGCTTTTCATTTTACTTCATCTTGGGTCTAAATATAAACAATCATGCAGGAAAGGAGACCATCTTTTTCACATCAGGTATCATCCTGCTATTCAAGTTTTGGTTCTGTTTGTTAAATTGTTCTAAAATTAGTATAGACTTACAGCGATTACTGGGGATTTCTGAATTTTTTATGCACCTAGAACACAGTTTCATAACTGGAACTACTGTTTGTATCTATAGTTGTTAACTCGTAAAACATATTGTGTATTGTTTTCCATTTTTCTGTATCATGTATCTTGTATTGTGTATCGTAAGTTTTTTTATATGGTGAAAAATAAATAGAAAAAATATGTATGTGCGAATATCTATTGAATGGATTATAGAGTAATATATAACCAATTTTATGGAAGATAATGGAATCTAAAGAGTTAAACTACATCATATCATATGAAAACATTGAATGATAAACTTTTGACAAGTTCAAATTAGCAAAATATAACTTTAATATGTAAATTCATCACATAATCCATAAAAATAAACTTCTTCAATTTTTAGCTATAATTTTTAGTTCCAAATTTTGACTAGGCATATGCACTTATTGTGTTGTTATATATGTGTGTGATCTTTAAATTTCTAGCTTTTTAGATTTGTCGTCATTTCTTTTCCCCTAAAAAAGAAATTAAGAAAAAAACTAATATATTAAGCAAAAAATTTTATTAACTAATTACCATTATTTTCATTATCAACTTTCAAATGAAAATTTTTCAATATTCACTGTAAAGATAAACTTGACTTTTAATATAGCATTTGACAACAAGAATGCAACTTTTTAGATAAAATTATTTTACCTATTTCTTCTTTTTATGATCAATTTTTAATCTTTTAGTATATTTTAAATAATTAACATAATAAATTCTTTTTTAAAAAAATTTAATTTAATTTTTTTTAAATTATAGAAAATAATTGAGGATGTCATGTATCATTATATCATAATGTCACGTATCATTGTATCATAATGTCATCTATCATATCGTATATCGTAAGATATGCCTTAAAATAAGATACAAATTATATTTATCAAAAAAAAAAAAAGAAAGATACAGATTATGTATCGATTTCCATAAAAAATGTATCATATCATTGTATCGTATCGTGTATCGTAAGTATTTAACAACTATGTTTGTATCATGAATAACATCAATGCTTTAAACATTAATATTGTTTCTCAGTCGTCAATCAGGGCCAATTTGGGGATCAAAATAATGTGAGTTCTTTGGTGGACCTTTTCACCTTGTATTTATATAACGATTGTATAATCCTTCATCCCATCTAAGCTATTGACATATTTCTTTATCATATGCTTTCCAAATTGTTACTCCTTTTTCCTCTAATATATAATGAAAAATTTGTTAAGGATATTAAATTTTAAATAATTTTTGTTATATTTGATTTTCCTTTGTCCTTTCCATGGTAAATCAACAAGTGAATTTGTGATTCTTTCATAATCTTTTTTTCTTTCCCCAGTTCTTTCTGTGGTCTACTGAAACCTTGGAAATATGCATTTGTATTTTTGGATGTTAAATTAGGTTATTTGTATATTATCATGCACTGATCAGTGGTTTTGCTTGATATGCAGGTTTATATAGGAAATTTACTTTCTGGGATTTGAAGAGGGGTCTTTTTAAGGTGAAAACATTGATTCTTAATTTAGTTAGAAAATTTTGGTTCACAGCAATAAAAAAACTGAGGATTAGTTTCTTTTTTCTTGGTTCCCACGGCGACTTTAATAATTAATTTGATTTAATTGTATATGACTTCAATTCCTTTTTGATTGGGATTGATGAATTGTCTTTGGTTACTAATAAGAGGAAAGAATTCAGTACTGCTTCTGCCGATCTGTTTTGATATTGCTTTTGCAATACAACAATTAGAGAACGGAAAAGGGAGATCATATTTCCAAACAGAGAATTGGAAACTGCATTAAATTATTGAACTGAGAAATTTAGGGCATGGTTGAATGAAAATAATTATTTTTATGTTTTCAAGTATTAGAAAGGGCTTGTGTTTTTAAGAACAGAGGATGTTTGATTCTGATCTTAAAATTTTCTGAAAATATAAGGAAATATTTTTGGAAAACAGTTTTTTGAAAATCTGTTGCCAACCACGTTTCTTTGCAAAAGGGGGGAAAAAAACCAGAAAATGCATTAGGATCTTCATTCCAAATGGGGCTTATTGATCAAAGAGGCATTGTTTCTTCAGTCAGTACTATTTTGTCTTAATAATTAGACGTAGCTTCAGTGAATTCCAATTATATCTCACTGATTTCTATGCTTTAGAGCTTGATTTTGTTCATCCTTCATGGATTTTCTTTGCTCTGTTTTACTCTTGAGAATATGTAGGAAAGGATATTTTTTCTTCTTTGTTTTTTTTTGCGTGTATAATAGGATCTTTTTTGGAGTGGTTGCAGTAAGTAGATATGAGATGAATGAAATACACACACAAACAAGTAAATATGTGCTAAATGATATATATGTTGCAGCTTGCTAAGTAATAGTTTCTACAGAAGCAAACGAAACATTAACAAAAGAATTGAAACTATGCTCATGCTAACAAAATTAATGCTCGATAATCCCAAATGAAATTTCATTTGGCTGCCGAGAAAACTAAACTTGTAACTCAAACAAAGCTTCATCACTCTTGAGTTTCTGTGGATGTAAGTTTTTCATGCTAGAATGGCCTCAATTTGCAAACCCTTATCTGCTTATTACCACCATTTTTCTACCATAAGACATTCCAAACCACTTGTAAATTCCGGTTCAGTTCAGATTCTGTTTAAACTGAACCTGAATGCAGTTCATCGCGGCTGAGGTTGAGTGTAGAACAATTCCTGACATGCAAAATCTAGAACCGACCCTTCTTTAGGTACAGATGAGAGTAAGAATCTAGAGAAGACCTTTAATGGAGTTCTTGAGTTTTGATTACATGACCGGATTCATTTGGAAGGCTGGGTTCTCATTGAGCTTCTCTGACTTCCTCATGAACAACAATACTTCCAGGGCGAAAACTGAGATTAGAACTGCACCTAGTAGAAATCCATAGCTTATCTTCCATGAATTCCCAGCATTTCCAATTTGGATCCCTAAAACTATATTCAAAGCTCCCAAAAACAGGGCAATCCTCCCAACCCAGTGGTGGTACCAATTCCAATACTTTCGAGTCTTGGCCTCATGGTTTGGTCGTAGAAAGAATGCCATTACCTGAAACCCAACCCAGAAATACAGATTAAAAAAGCGCAAATCAAAGATGAGAGAAACCTAATCATCAGATGAGGGACAAACCTGAAGAATGCTAAGTGTAAGAACAAAGATACCGATGCCCCTGTGTGTACGTACATGGGCATGGATTTTGTTATAGAGTTGTGTTCCAGCTACCACAGTCGCAAGCCCAAAGATGAATCCCACAAACTGAATAGATATGTGAAGATAAAACCATAGGGGATCCTTATGTCTGAAGTATCTAGCTACAATTGCCCCACAAGGAAGGAATAGACCCCAGCCAACTATGCCCAATATGCCATGATTCTTCTTCAACTCGACAACACCGTTGGATCCAGTGGATACAGAACCTGTGACACGAGCGAAAATTTTCATGTTAGTTGTGTTTTTTGAACTTATAAAGAGCCATTGGGTGTCCTTTTCTTAGTGCCACAATAGGTCAGATACACCTATATGCTGTTGCTGCTACTTTCATCAAACTTAGCCGCATATGTAGCTTACTTTGTACTTGAAGAATGGAGATGAACAAACCTGCAGAGAAGTCGAACAGGATGGTTGTTTTGTCATCATGGTGCGTTAGGTGGTTGTGGACTGGATATCCACTTCCAAAGGCTAATAGGATGGGCTGGTGAGTGAGGCGATCTTCAGGCTTAATCTGAAATGCCATGTACATTGTAGCCCCATGAAGAGCAACAGCAGAGGGAATTTTAGTCAGGGGTAATTCCCCTTTGTCGGGTATGACTTGAGTTGTTTTTGTGCCTTGTAGGTAGTATTGTTTGATTCTTGCGTGACCTTGTTTGTTGAACCATCCCACAATTGCACTGGAACCCACCATCATCCCATCTCTTGAAAACCCTATTCCCACCCATCCAGTAGTGTATACTGCTGATAATATAATGGTCAAGACATTGTCTTTGTTCTGGGTGTACTGCAAAACAATTTTTCATGTTACTATATCAGAAAACTTGTAAAACTTTTGTGGGTCTAGCTTTAGCAAAAATTCCTGCCTAAGGTGGCTGATTTAGTTGATGAATCCAAATATTCAGACCAATCTCCTCTGCAGCTCAATGATTAAATTTTCCCATCTTCCAAATATCAAATTCTCAATAATGTACCTTACATGATGCTGAGAGTTTTTAATCTCCTTAAAATCATCAAATCCCCGGAAAAAGTTCCTAAAAATTTGATTATTCCAACAGAAAAAACCTAAGAAAACTCGAGGATAAAAAACGATGACAAGTTTCAAATTCCAATTCTTCTCAATCATTTAAATTCAATCAATTTGAAAGGGTATAATGGGACTTACTCTCACAGCAAAAGTATTCCAAACTGGGGAACAAATCATATTAGACATATTGCTATAAGGGGGTGGAAGAAAGGTGGATAAATCAGCTCCACAAAGATTGGATCCGCCTGCCTCGACCTCATCAGCCACTGCAAAAAAGCTCAAACTGGCCTGCCAAACAACAAAAAATCCAAGAAGGAGACTGATAGATGAAGCCCCAGATCGTGAATATGCCATGGCAATGGAATGGAAGGAGATCTAAGATAGGGTAGAGGTTGGGAAGAAGAAAAAGAGAGGTGGTGATTGTGTAGGCATCGAAGCAGTTGAGAGGTACTAGTTTCTTGAATATGAAGATTGAATTATTATTATCGTTTGCTTTGGTGGTGATGGAGGTGATGGGGGTGGTCATTGTTGGTGGTGGCGGGTAATCATCATTCCCGCCAAACCCTGTTGACACACCATCCAACCGCTTGGTTGTCTTTGTCATCAACTACTATTTGAAAACTCTGAATCAGAAAAAAAGGAAGAAGAAAAAGGTTTTATTTTATTTTCTGATTAGTCTAGAATTTGGGAATTCATGTTGTTGGAAATGGGCCAAAATGACATGGTGGTTTAGGGCATTATGGGTTTGGGACCAAGTCTACGGAGTATAGTTTTTTGAGGCTATGGTTTCATGAATTTAGTTTACAAACTAAGCAACCATCATTTCCCACCCCCCACTTTTCCTGGAAAAAAGGGGGAAAGGATAGGAAAAAATTTGTTGATTGGTTGGTATTCTAGGTAAATGACATTACAGATTAGGATCTTGTGAAATTCATGGACATGGGTTTTTAGCTTCTCAATTGCACTGCATAGTTATCACAATCACAAACAATCTTGGCCCCCAAAATGGTACAAAAAGCTTAAAACTTGATAAAAAATGGTCTATTTTCTTCTAAGAAGAAGGTTATCATACTTCTTTTGACAATTTATGTTTCGGGATCAGTAGGTTATCGGTCTTAATCCCAACTTCTAATCATATTTAGGAGTTGGTGGGGCTACTCTCTATTGGTTTTTATGGAACTTGAAGGGGACATAATCATCAAGCTTAGACTTTTAAATATTGCTTAGTTTGCTGGGAATACAATTGATGGATATGAACTTTTGAGTCCCCTCTTGTTTGTATCACAAGATAACATAAAGGTTTCTTTCTCTCCTTTGACATCTCAACTGAAATTGGAAAAGGAGAATTCATTATGTGGAATCCACCCCAAAAAATTTGGAACAAAGCTGACATGAAGAGGCACCATAATATGCAGTAAGAGATATTACTATTTGTTTTATTTCTATACCTTAGGAAGATAATATACCAATATATATAGTAGACAGTGGGCCTTGTTTAATAGTACTTCAATAGATAAATCTGGTTGATGTTTAGCTGCAGGGGTGACATTGATCCCTCCTTGTTCTTCCTGTCACTTGATTCACTGAAAACCCGAAAAAAACCCGACAAATTGGTATACTAGAACAAATTGGTTTTTCAGGGTATGACCTTGTTATAGATTGTATCTGAAAGTGCCAATGCGTTTATTTCACCTCCGCGTTGCTGCCATGGACGAAGTTTCTTGTGGAAGAAGCTCTAAAGAGACCTGGGCATCCTAAAAAAATGTTCTTCTCCACTCTCTTCATCAACCTTCACAATCCATTTGCTTTTGGCCCCTCTTCTTTTACCCTGAGAATGGCCTCCGTCTCCACCTCTTCCACTGCAATCGCTCTTCTGATCGGTGTCGTCGCTTCTCCCTATCATTGTCACCTCCATGCCTTTTCCAATGGACCTCACTTCAACCTTATCCTTCAGCCCTTTTACATGGCCTCCCAACCCTTTTTTCCCTCCCACCAGATTGTTTGCCACCACCACTGATCTTCTAGGGTTAACATCCAGTACATTCACCAACCTTGAATAGTTTTCGGTCTTGCAGTCGACGAAAGAGAAGTCTATCTTTTCATAGCTGGGCAACAGCTCATAGGGGTCGCCGGTTTTGAACTCCACCATGTCTCTGAGGCCCGAGTCTTTGATCACTTTGGTGGATTCGTCCAGGACTCGCTCAGGGAGAATACAGACCAACCGGCCTCCGGTTTGTCTGGCCGCCGCTGCTAGGGCTATGGTTGATGGAGACACCCCAGAGGTTACCTCAACTATAAGCTTTGCTTTCATGCCTGCTGCTAGGGCTGATATGAACTCATTGCTCTCCAGCTCCGGCGTCTTCCATGAGTTTTGCCGTCTCTTCTCATCGTTGCACTGCATGGGAAAACAATGGAAGTGGCAGCGTTAGCCCTAGCTACCTAGATGGCCACCCTCTAGGGATGATAATTTTGAAATGGCACGTAATATTATATAAATATTGCTAGATTGGCAGACTCGTTCAAATTTATAGTTAGGTTTTTATATAACAAAATATATAAATATTTTTAATTTTTAAGAAATTATTAGATTTTTTTTTTCTTTTTCTTTTTCCTCATGCATGATGGCTGAGAGAAAATTGAGGGTTGGGCAGTTCTTAATGATTATTTTTCATTGATTTATAACTTGTAAATCTTCTTGTTAAATTTAGAGATCCCCATTGTTGGGGGGAATCAAGAAACAAAAGGAAATTTAACCTAAGAAATAATAATAAAAAAAAAATCGCATCTGGGTTCCACATTGTAATAAATTAATTGATAATTTCTGCTGAAAAATACCCAAAAAAAAAAAGGAAGAGATGAAAGACCAATTTCCCTAATCATAAACAGTTGATTAAAGGAAATTAATGAAAATAAAAAATGTGGAAGAAATTAAAGCCTACCAGTTTGAGGGTATCAAGATAAGCATTGGTAGCAGATGATACAGACCATTCCATTACAAAACTGGGAACTAAAAAAGGGCACCTAGATTGAAGAAAAATGTGGAAAACTTTGGTTTGTGGAGATGAAATTTAATTGAAAATTGTTTGGATCTAGTTTTGTTTCTAGGGTTTTGCTTTTGAATTTTTTTACAGGAGGCAAATATGGAGATCTTGTCTTGGCTCCTATATAGATGGAACAAACCGTGGAAGTTATCTTCCTTTGCCAACCATACCGGAAATAACTAACTTTACCATAAATAGAAAACTTTTTTGAAAAAATAGCAAATAGTAAAGGAGAGGTACTTTACGTCTTTAGACTCAAGAAGCACAAATAAAAAAAAAAGAAAAAGAAAAAAAAAAAAGAAAAAAAAGAAGGAGGGATCAAAATATATATATATATATATATTAATTTTCATATGAAAAAGTAAAAGAATGTTAAGAGTATAATTTTGAAAATGAATTATGGAAAAATGCATCTTAAAGGAGTGGGTAATTTTAGATATAATATCCATTTGCAATATGAAAATTACTAGCATAATAATATTTTTGATATATGATGAAGATTGATATATGAAATTTTTGTCGAAATATGAGGAAAGAACATAAGACATAGGTTTAAATTAAGAATATAGATATTGTTATAACGTTCGAGAGCGTGATTTGATTTTTTTTTTTTGTTAATATTTTTTATATGATATTATATATTAAAAATAGATATAATTAATTGAATCACATTAAAAACTCGTTTGCTAGACAAATGGATTTCTATTTATTTCATCATAAGAATAAATGATTATAAAGTAATTTAACTCCTTGAAAAAAAAAAAAGTATATTTATGGGCATGGTGGCTTTGGCTCCTTGACTACGAAGGTTATTTTCTATACATCCATTGGTCTACTCACACTTAGGCAAAATCATAACAAGAAAGCACTTTTAGTCACGATCTCCCTTCTTGGGATTAATTATATACCTTGTCGGGTTTTATATATAGTCACATTCATTTTTCTTTGCACGACTAAAACCCTCTTTTCTTGATAAATCATTTGACGATTGAACACCATGCATCACTATAATAAATTAAAAGCTTATAACAAAACAAAAAATCCCCACATAAATTATGGCATCAACATAAATTTTACATATTTAAAAAGTGATTTCACATAAAAATAGTTGTGCAAATCAATCTTAATTTTCTCTTGCTTTCACATAGTACTAAACATATATATTGAAGGATACAAAGTTAGGATAAAACCAATCCGATATTCCTTGTACTTGGGCATTTCAAAAAGGAAAAAGTGAGTTAGGACTCGCTAATTTAAAAAGATATAAAAAACTTTAATTTTTATAAATCAATTTCATTTTTATTTATTTAAAAATATTTTAAAATATATGCACTTTTTCATAAGTTATATAATTATTTCTGAAATGACTATTTTACTTGTTATGTTTGTAAATTTAATAAATAAGTAAATACGTAGATGCTTAATTGTAAAGAATTGATGTCCCTTTAGTTTTAGTTTTAGTTTTTTTTAAAAAAAAATTATTTTATAATTTATTTTCTTTGGAAACAATGATTCTTAGGAATATTGAATAATAATAAAATAAGAAATTTTAAAAATTAAAATACTTAAAAATTCAATACAATGAAAACAAAAAAAACTTAATTTTTTTTATAAATATTGATTCCTATTGTATTTCTCTTGATATTTATATTTTTCATGAGCAAAGTGAAAGTGAATACTTTATTTTTATATTTTTAGCTTTTAAGTTTTTTAAAATTTCTTAGATTATGGTGGATGTCAAACAATCAAAGTTTTATTCAATTTTATTTAAAAAGATAAGAAGATGATTGGATATCTATATAATATAAAATATAAAATCATTATTAATTGGAGAATTAAAAAGGATTTTAAGTCCCTTGGGTTATACTTTGCACTCAAATTGTAAGAGACTTTTACGCGTCCTTTTAAAATTATGTCATCAACAAGGGTTTCTCATTTTCTCATCGTTTTTATTTAATTATTTATTTATTTTCTTTGTTGTTTTTAAATGGGTCCCATCCATGCATGCATGGATCATTAATTAGATAATGTTGTTTTTTGAAGTGGCAGCCCACCTTAAACATGTGTTTCTCATTTTCTCAAGATTGGAGAATGATTGACAATGGCCTCCTTGCTGTCTGTAGTCCCACTCTTGTGGACCCACGCTTTGTTATTAGATGTAAAAAGTGGACCCTCTTCAAAGTCTAAAATGGTAGGGATCAATATAAACCAGGAGATGGGTTCTTATGTAAGCCAGCCAAGAACTTCATATTTAATAGTATTACAATTATTTAATAATAATAAAAATTAAAAATTATGGAAGAAATTAATGAAATGAAGTAGAAATTCAAGCCCTAAAATTAAAAATGGATACTGCAAAAGATATGAGGAATAAAAAATAAAATAAAAAAAAGAATAAAAAATTAAAAGATGAAATTAGAGAGAACCCATAATTAGTCATCAAAATACAGTAATTAAAAATGAAATAAAGTCCAAAAAATATGAACTTGGATTAAGATAAAGATATAGTAGAGAGGCATTTTTTATTTAGTACATTATAAATAATTAGTCATCTAATACAACATCATTATTGCAGGAACCCTAAGAAAATTATTTCAGAACATTATAAATATTAATTACATTAACCCTGGCCCTTGCCATGTGACATTCTGTGGAGTTTAGTCTCTAGCCATCACAGCATTCTTGATGAGGTTGAAAGACTCTTCAAGGTCATCAAACAGTTGGTGAGGATCAGGGACTGTACTTTCATCAACTGATAGAATGATATTCATTTTATCCACATAGCTCACCACATGAATCATCAATGCCTGCAATAGATATTCAAGAGACTCAAATTCAGATTGAATCAACCACCATTTTTACTGTACTAAAAATGGCTAATAATTTATAAGAAAGAGAAAAGTTTATGTTTCATGAATAAGAGTTAGACAATAATTTTAAGAAGCATTTTTGTCTTTAAGTATTTGATAAAATTTAGGAAATACTTTTAAAAATATGAAAAATTATTTATATTATTAAAAAATCACTTATAATATTTTTTGGAGAAATATTTGATAGATAATTAACTTAAAATACTTTTAGAGAATATGTTTTCATTAAAAACATTCTGAGTAAAAATATTATCAAACACAATCTAAGAATGTACTTTAAAGTGTTTTTCTTGAGAGTGTTTTACATGAAACATTAATTAATTTTTTAAAAAGGTATTAAGAGAATTATCTATCAAATATTTCTTCGAAAATATCTATAAGTGACTTTTTAACTTTTTGAAAGTGATTTCTAAATTTTAATTTTTTTTTTGTAAAACATTTTATAGGGTAAAACATTTTTTAAAACATTGTCAAATAAAGTTTAAGAAGACTTACATTGGGTTGACCGAAACAACTTGGAGCAATGTAGGCTATTGGATGGCCAAAGAAGGCAATTTCTTCTTGGGGTCCAACAACATTTGAGAACCATATTGTGGTACGAGAGGGGACTTTGAGGCATAGAACACTTCCGGTCTGTTTACCAATGAAAGAAGTGAGCCTATATATACCACTTTTAATTGTTTATTAGATAGTGATATTAATTAAGCTAGAAGTACTTAATTTTGAGGAAACAAGGTAGGGTTGAGTGATATTAATTCATACCTTAGTGCCAAATAAGTTGGGAATTGACTTAGCCATGGAATGTATGTAGAGAGCTTCAAGAGAGGCTTTTTTTCTATCCATAGCTTCCTTAGCTTTTTGAATGTAATCTAAAGGATTGTCACGTAATACAATGGATAAAGGGAGAAGGACATAGCCAATCCAGTTGCCCCATTTCGCTTCAGAGCCTTTCTCCATCATTTCAGCTAAGGTCTGTACGATATGAATGTATACATACATGAGACAAGAAATTAAAGACTTGTTTGATAATTGATTTTAAAATAATTTTTAAAATTTGAAAACAAATTTAAATAAAATAATTATTTAAAAATGAAGTGTTTTCAAAAAATATTTTTTAAGAACTATTTAATAAATAATTATAAAAATATGGAGATCGATTAATAATAAAACATATTTAAAAATATAGAAAACGTAAATAACATTAATTTCAGATTTTTAAACAAACTTTTATTTTATAAAGTATCAAATAACTGTTTCATTTTTTGAAAACACTTCCCAAAGAGAAATTAACTAATTCCTTCACGAGGGCTTGATAAAGAAAGTAGAAACACCCACATGGATCCCTGCAGATGGTCTTATGTTAATGAAGTGAGTTGCTCTGATAGAAAGGTTCTTGGGAAGATTATTTTTCTTCTCTGTTGCCCCTTTATTCTTCTTGCCTTCAGCTACCATGTAGAGCATACAAGCTTTATAACATCCTTTTATACATAGAGAGAGTAGCTAGGTGGTGTATTATAATTACTCTTCACCACTTAATATATGAATTTTGAAAATTAAAATAGGAGCTCACCATATCGCCTATTGAGGTACCGAGACAAACCAGCCTGTGTGATTCCCACCATAACGTCATTAACAGTCTGCACATGAGAGCCACAAAAATTTTAGTTTTTAATCTCTCCACTAATGATTGAGAGAGGAGTTATAAACTTCTTCAAATATATGATTACCCACTCTTTCATTGAAGTGATCGTAAAGCAAAAAAGCTTTGTATTTCTTTGCTTTAAAAAAATAAAAAAATTATGGGGCATAGTGGAAAAAAGAAAAAATCATAGCTTTGTTTGATAAGTGTTTTTCATAAACATTTAATGGAAAATAATTTTTATTCGGGAATGACTCTAGAATATTCTTAACTTGATTTCTATATATTTTTGAAAATAATTTGTGCTTTTAATTTTTAATTATTATTTATATTTACATAATTATTTTTTAAAACAATTATCTCAAAAACAAATGAAAATATAAATACAAATAATTAAAAGTTGTTTCTTGAAAATACCTCATTTTCTATTTTTTTTTTATTATTATCTAAAGTGTTTTTCTATTTATTTTATTTGAAAAACAGAAAATTGTTTTTTTTTTTTAAAACAGTTGCAAAACATGTATTTGTTTTCCATTCATGCAACAAGTTGACTTACAGTGCCCAATGAATTTTTAATCATCACAACATCCTCCAGACTAATCGTCCTGTGAATAATTCTCCGTCCTGTGGATCCAACATTGGGCGGACCCCTAAGAGGCGTGTCTCTGTCCTTCAAGAACAACACTGTGGCGATCACCATCAAAACATCGATGATCGTATTCCAAACCAGTCTGAAAGCCTTCCACCACTTTCCAGACCCAGCCGATGATTTTGGTTTCTTCATCATGGGAACCGAAGGCAGAGCCGTGGGATCCGAGGCTTTCCGTGTGCATGCAAGTAAAAGAGACATGAGAGACGTGCCATCGCCGAGGGAGTGGTGAATCCTGAAAACGCCGACGGCCTCGGCGTCGGAGGTTTTCACGTTGAGGAGATGAAGGTCCCATAATGGCTTGGAAAAGTCTAGGGTTGTTTTAGTGAGGTTGCAAATGTAGTCTTCCACGTACTTGTCTGATGATGTTTCCATGTCGGAACACATGTCTGGAACTATAACGTGCTTTTCCAAATCAACTTTTGTGGGAACCCATTTCATCTCTCCTCCCTTTTCCTCCTCCATAACCTGATTTTGAAGATGATTTAATGGTTAGCAAACAATGGAAATAGATTAATAACACTGAAAAAATTCACAATGCCTTTTGGAATAATACCGCTGCATTTTAGTTCAAAAATGTTCAATGTAGCTTTAAATTACTAAATGGAAAGTTCATTCCTTACCTGCAGACTAGAGAAACGAGGGTGTTTAAGGAGACTATGCACCAGGTTGGCTTTAACCACGTCAGGGTCGATGCGAGTTTTCGAGCCGATCATGGCGATAACATAGAGATTGCAGTCAGGTTCATGAAACAAACGAGCCATTGGACTCAATGGCTGATGATCTTCCTGATCATGACGCTTAACCACCATTCCCTTTTCATCACCTTCTTTAGGCACAATTCTAATAGGCTTAAGTGCGTGCTTCAAACCTTCTAGGGTTTCCATGGTGCTAGCTGATTTCAGAATGAAAAACAACAGAAGAATAGAAATCGAAAGATGGCGTGCCTCCACCATCGTTGGCTGTGCTCCTATTTATAGGATCAACCTGGGTTTAGGACTAGAAGTCATATTGCCTTTTTCCAGAATCGAATTTCACATTGAATTTAGGATTAAGGACGAGAAGTCATATTACTTTTTTCTAGAATCAAATTTCAAATTGAATTTTGGATTAATGATAGAGGCCATATAAATTTATTAAAAAAAAGAAAGGATTTGAGGGTTTTGCCACAAAAGATTAGTGATGGAATTTTTGAGTTATACGTGGACGGTCATTGAACAAGTCGTCTAAGTTTTGGACGGAACCTGGGCATCCTTTTCAAATTTATGATAACCTCCAACCACCATACCAAACTTTCATGCCACGTTTTAATTATAAAAAATGCCCAAAACCACATGAGGGCATGAATTTGTTTACGTAGGGTTTGTTGATTAATATAATGAAATGAAGGGAATGGGTAATGAGTCATCAATTCCCGGAATTAACTTTTCTCATTTGAGGATGATTTGATTCAAAGTTGTTAAGTGAGTTTCATTTTCATTTCAAATTAGATACATGCAAACTTCTCAAGAATATTCTTTCAAGTCCTTATATATATATATATTATATCCTTTAAAATTTTATTAGATAATAATATCTTCAAGTATATGATTACAATATTAGCGATACACATTGTTAAAAGAACTAAAGTTATAATGCTTTCTAAATAAATATATGGAAAGCATTCAAGAAAGTGTGAGTAATTTGAGATATAAATTATAGTATAAACAAATATAGCAAATCTTAAAAATGCTTCTTAAAATATAATACTTTAAAAAATATTTCTAAATTTATTATACTTTATGTCACAGAGTTGAGTTGGGACGTGGGCATTTCAATAGGAAAATTAAGGATATATTTGGTAGTGTTTTAGAAACTTGTTCTAAAAAACTGGTTTATAAGTTCAATTTTAAAAATAGTTTTATGATTTTTTTTTCTAGAACAAAAATATGTTTGGGAGTTTAGAATATTCTCAACTTGTTTTTTGTTTTTTATGTTTCCAAATATTTATTAAAAATAAATTTTATTTCTAATGCTTTATTTTTAATCAATCATTCTCCTTATTTTTACAATTATTTTTAAAACAATCCACAAAGACAAGAATAAATAATGGGAAAAGTGGGTCTTTAATTACTAATTTGAAAAAATATGGAGAAAAGAACAACAAATTTTTTAAATATATGTATTGTTTTGTGAGTTATATAATTATTCCCAAAATGATCATTTCACTTGTTATGTTAATAACACTAATTGATATGATTCGGCTTCGTAAATGTTTCTTTTTTTTTTTTTAACATGTTTATTATTATTATTATTATTATTTGAGAGTTTTTTTTCCCTCCGGAGACAAGCATCTTGTAGGAAAAGTTGAGACCTTTTTTTTTTGTGCCTATAAACAAACCTCTTGTAGAAAAAGTGAGGTGGTTTAAAGAGCGTAGGCTTTAGAAATGGTGAAGTTCAGAAATGGTGAAGTTCATGGATTATGAATGAGTTTGGATTTGACTGGAAATAAGGTTTATAGTTTTGGTTCACCATATTAGGACTTTTAGGATTTTTTTTATTTTTAGATTAAGATAAGGTTAATTTCAAGGACTTTAGTTGTTTGAGACATTCTCTTTGTTTTTGGCTTTATTTTCAATCTAAGGGAGAGAAACATAGATAAAAAGTAATATATTGTTATTTTTTTTAATTTTTTTTCATGTAAAATTCTGGATGTGATGATTGGTAGCCAAGAAAATCTGAAAAGAAAAACAAATCTGAGTCTTGACATCCTCAAGAATATCAATTCTAAATGGGTATGTATGATCAGAGGAAAAGAAAAGCAAAAAAAAAAAAAAAGGATTATTGGCTACCAATTAATTAGTAGATCCAACTCAACGCAAAGTTGAGGGTGCGGGAGGCCTCCAACTGTAATTGGCATAGACCGATCGTATGCCTCAAAGAAAAGACACTTTCACTGGTTCGAGTGCCTCACTCCCACTTGATTTTCAACCTTAAAAGTCCATAAACAAAAGGGTGGGGGATTCCCTTTTCATTCTCTTCTAGGAAAGTTGAAAACCCCCATTTCGCTTTTTAGGCAAAAGATCTCTCACCTAACTTTGGGCCCTCACCCATGTGCATGTTGGATAAAAGCACCCATCATCAGCATAGAGGTCACACACAAAATGTGGAGAATCAAATAGAAGAGCATGGTTGGTTTTAATTCCCATTAGACCTTCACTTTTGGTGATGTTAGGATTTTTTGGGTACAGCTGAATTGGCCAACAATTTGTTCCATTTCAAAATCAAACCCCATCCCTACATCCTACGTGCATGTCCCCATAAGGTTAGAATTCTAGCTCTTTCATAGTGGTACCTCATTGATAACTAGGGTCTAGAAAAGTATCTTCTACCCCTTTTTCATCTTTATCTAAAATCTATGACTAGATTCTACCAAATTGGTCACCGTTTGCTAGGTCCCTGTTGTGGAGTTCAACCATGCCTTATTTTTTAAAAGAAGTAAATGTAGGCCTAAAAAGTAGGGGCCAATTTGATGAAGGTGGGGAGATTGACCTGAAAATTCAATTTAATTTTTAGGTATAGGTTATTAAAGATGTTCACATTATGTGCCCTAGAGCTCATGAACTTGGCTGAATTGTGTTGCTTTCACCCCGTAAAAGTGGATGCTTGTTTCCACCTAAAAAAAAACATGGGCATCATTGACTTCATTCAAAAACATGGACATCAGAAATCAGTGGAGACCCTGATGCTGCCTAACGAAGAGTTGACGATTTAAAGTCTTCAAAACTATAGCTCAAAACTAAAAGCAAGAAAAACCTAGGTCACGTGATTGGGATGCCCTAGAAATGGTGGGTGCCCCTGTAGGGCAGATCCCTATGAATTTGGAGGGATGCCCTTGGATCCAATTCGGGTTTAGGGAAACTCTATTGGCGTGTTCGTTGAATTCCATAAAAAAAACACACACGCGCACACACAAGGCAAAATACTAAGTCAAGAGTTCAAAGTTCAAACCCACCATTGTACGAGATTCATTGTTTCTCCTACGATTTTAGGGCACAAGACAACCCTACAGACATTAATAAAAATAATTCACTTCATACTTCATAGCCTGGTTGGTCCATCCCTATTCTATTTTTTCATTTGGATATTTACTACACCCACACATCCTTCCAATAATGTCGAATCTACACTACATGTAGTACTGTTCATAATAAAGGGAATTCATTTTCTTTTCCCTATTCCGTTTGCTTCTCTCGTTACCGCACCAAAAGGAAAAATTGAAAGTCCCAACTTTTCGGATGTTTGTTGTTAAAGAAAGAATAAATACTAAATAATAATAATAATAATAATAATAATAATAATAATAATAAATCTAAAGGGAAGGGAAATACTTAAATAGAGTAGTCTACATTTCAATTGGTATTATTGATATGGTAAATAAAATAGTCATTTTGAGAAAAATTATACAATTTATAAAAAGTTAAATAATTTTTTAATGGACGAAGATAATATTAATTTAAAAAATCATGAGGTTTATTTTTCTATATTTCTTCAAATTAGTGAGTCAAATCCATTTTTCCTAAAAATAATCGAAAATGATAAATATATATTTTCAAAAAATACTATACTTTTAAAACAAGTTCTCAAAAAACTATTTTAGGTTTGAAAATGGTTTTTTGTTTTTTAAAAGATAAAATTGTTTTTGAAATTGACTCCCATATAAACTCTAACATCCAGGTAAACTCTAACATCGTGTAAATGCTTTAATGTTTGATATGTGGGAATGATGAGTGAGAATATACATTTCATTCCTTCTCTTTCTCATTCCCATGTTTGGATAAATTTTATGAAGTAAGAATTGAATAAAAAATAATTGTGGTCGAAATCAAATCTAATTTATAAGTGAGATTTCAATTCACCATAAATAGGTGGTATTCTGATTCATTCATCACATAAAAAAAATATAACATAGTCTAATATTACTATTTTATCCTTGCATTTCATTCATCAAGTTGCAATGTTTCTTTATCCCATAATAAGACTTTTTTTTTTTAGTTTTATTATTAAGAAAAAAGAACTCTCAAAATTTATTTTAAAAAAAATGAAAAAAAAATTATTTTAAACTATATAAGGGTATTATTGTTAATTTTTTTTAATTTTCATTAGAATGGAAACAAATAATAATTTAAATATTGAATTCCTAAGTTCGTATAAACACTAAAAATGCAATCACTAAATTTATTTCCATTTACCAGAAAATAGAAATATAAATAAAATATTCATTTTCATTCCTTATTCCCTTATATCAAACACTCCTAAGTTTATTTATTTTTTCAATGAGTTACCTTAACTTAATTACAACTAGATAGATGTGGACATGAGGAGTTAGTATCCACTTATTTTTTAGGAGTATGTCTATGACTTTCTCATGACCATGGTTAAATGGATCGAATTAAATTGTCTTTGATTGGGTGAATCCGGCTCCATTTTGATTTCTGTCTTGGTGGGATGTATTGATTTTAATCGAGTGTCCTTCCTTCTAGAGTGGTCCCTTTCAAGTTTGTATAAAATTATAAAACAAATTGGTCTATATGTATAAAACATAAAAATGCATTAAGGAGTTGCAAAGAGTCTTATCTTTTGTTTTAAATTTTTTTTCCAACTTCTTTTTCGGTTTATTTTTTATTTTTTTACTAGTTTATTTTCTTGATATTTATTTTAATTTTTCTCTTAATTTACTTTTCCAATTTTTTGTCTTTTATTTTATTTTAAAATATCCAAAGAGATACATTATAGTGGAAAAATTGATGTCAATGAGACATGTTTTATTTCAGGCATCCATCCTGATAGGATCAATTCGAGATAAAGATAAATGCCTTGGGTAGAAGTTTTGAGATTTTTTTTTTTTTACTCCATTTGGTGTGGGTTCGGATGATATTGCATTGTTTCACCTCGCTTCACTTTGTTTATATATATATAGCTAAATATATATTTTTTAATTTATTTTTTATTTTCCTTATATATATATATATATATATATATATATATATATATATATATATATATATATATATATATATATAACTAGATTTGCGTTATGAATGTCAATGAAGCGGGTTTTATTTCAGGTATCCACTCTTAATAGGATCAATTTGAGATAAAGATAAATGTCATTGGATAGGGGCTTTAAGACTTTTTTTTTTTTTTAAATTGGATTTGTATGGGTTTAGATATTGCATTGTCTCGTTCCACCTAGTTTATATATATATATATATATAACTAAATAAAAACTATTAATTTTTTTTCATTTTCCCTCTTTTTATCACAATTAAAACAAAAAATTCACATAAATTGTAAAAATTATACTATTTAGTTATGAATTATATTTATTTTAATGTAATTAAAATTACAAAATTGAAAAAGGGTAAATGGCCTTAAGGTGCTTTATTTAATTTATTTTTAGGGAGGAGGACAAGAATAAATTTAAATGATTAAAACCAAGTTGAGATGGGATGACTCATCCCAAACTTGTTTTGTTCTCATCCTATATAGAAGCCATCGACATATTTTCTCTCAAGCGTAATGTTAAATCTACCACTTAATGTACCCTTGAGTAATTACTCAAGAACAAAATAAGTCGATAATTTTCAAGTAATAGATTACTTATAAATCGTATGGGAAATTAATCCGACTTGTTAAATGGGCTTCTAACTCATTAGAACTCTAAAACAAAGTTGTTGTCCATGGCCCAAGCATCATACTTAAGAAATGATGCAGTAGGAATCCAGCATCGATTCCTAGTACATAGTCCATGACAAAAATAAAAAATAAATGCCACTTCAATTAAACTAGTAAATATGAGCTACAATTTCTGGTGGCCAAATAGACAAATCAAGTACAAAAACTTTATGGATGTGAGAACCCCGTGGTCCTAAGCTACAAATATGTGGTGTAACTCTCTCGAGTTTAATGCTAAATACTTTTCTATGGTTTGGGAAATTTTCTACTGATTTTTTATTTATAGAAATAATTAATTTTAATGTCTATCAAAATGATAGTACATAAATTAAATATTTGATAAAGCAAGATGCCCTTGAGACGCAACGTCAACATCCTTTTTCAATGTTTAGCTGTCGAAGTAATCATGTTTACCATGAAGACAACGTATCATAGCAAGTGGAGGTGGAGGTGAAGTTAGGACTTGTTATTCATGGTTCATAACTAGTTTAAAAATGAATTTATGGCAGCATGGATCTCATGTGCGTGACATGTTGGAAACATTTTTTATTTTAAATAAAATAAATAAATGTTTTAAGTTTTGTGTTCTAAATTTAAATACATTATTTTCTCTAAAACATGTGACATTGAATACAAACACATCTCTTACTATTGTAACCGTCATTTATAGTCATGACACACTTTTAGTGGTAACTATTACTCGGTATTTATTTTGTTTACTTTGATGGAAAGAAAATATAAGAAAATATCATATTTATATTAAAACTTTATATGGACAAGAGTCTCTAGTTTTTAAGAAGTTTGTGAGTTTTCATCAGATATAGGATCTTAGAAGAACTAGCCAAATAAAACCCTAATTTTATTTTGTTTTTTATTTACTCCCAAAAATTGTGAATTTGATGGCCATAGCTTGAGGTATGATGTTGAATTTTTACTTTTATTTTTTCAATTTTAAGAATTTTCTAATATGACATTCAATATTTAATATCGAAAGGTAGGTAGTTGATTATTTATGATTCCGATGTTAGTGTCCACACATTTTGTCAGTCCTTGTGTTGATTTTTAAGCCTTGATTTTTAATCTTGGGTCCATTTGAGATTGCTAGAGGATAGAGAGATCAAAACGAATTTGACTTATTTTATGACAAGTTTGGTCCGCAATAAATGCAAGAGAAAGAAAATGAATGGTAAATATTGAAGTTTTAAAAAATTATTAAAAAAAAGGTTGGATTTAATGAAATTTCAAATTTTAAAGTTGGGTGAAATTTATCTTATATCTATATATTATTTTATTCTTTATAATTTGAAAAATAAAGGAAAACAACTTTTATCATGCCACTTCACCACCAAGCTAAACTTCATTGATATTTATAAAAGCACATAAAATTGATTTATTATAATCTAAAATATTAAAACTAATAAAAAAATTATTATTATTTTTTTAAATTTATCAAACTACATAATCATTTTTGTAATTAAATTAACATTTTAATATTAAATATAAGAAAAGTATAAACTTGTAAATAAAATTTTAAATATTTTTAAATAATTAAAAAGTAGTCATATTTGTATCATGATTTTTTTATATTCTTAAATATATTTAGCTAAATAAATCATTATATTAAACTGTTTTTGAGTATATAAATCATTATTTTAAATGGGTTGTTGAGCATAATATATTTTCTCTCTCTGTCTCTATATATATACCATAATTTTTATCATTTATTATTTCTTTTAAATATAAAAAATCTTAGAGACTTACACCAAAAAACAATGACTTTTAAAAACTAATTAAAAACTAATTTTTTTTAAAAAAATTATCATCTAAAATTTTAAAATATTTAAAATAAATTATAAGGACACAGGGTAAACATATACCTTTTTTATATAAGAACTTCTATTTTCATATAGAAATTATTAGAACTTTTTGTTTCTAAAAAAGAAAAATGAAAAAGTGTATCCGAAGGAGACATTTTTAGTTAGAATATTGTTTGAGGTGGTGCAAATCCCTCACAGTATCTCTAACAACCTATGTAGATATGTACCCAATTTTGTAAGAATCAGGAAAAAGCTATCTTGAAATTTTGAGATATCATGGAACCCTAAATTTTGCAATTCTTTGACTTCATCGTTCTAATTAACCCAACTTAAGACCCAGTTAGGGTCAAGCCCAAGCCTGGCCCAAGTTAGGCCCATTCCCAGAACAAGGCATGACCCACATGTCTTATACTCATATAAAAATTTCAAAGCATACATGCATGTGACATATATATATAACATTAGAAAGTTCAAAATTTATTCGAAAATAAAACGTTTCACTTTAGATTTATAAAACACATACGATTAAAACTGCAAATGACCATAAGAGCACACAAATCTTCATAGTTCACATAGATGTAACATGTACTAATCATTCTTATTTTATGGAATTTTTCTGGACAAACCCTCTTACAATGACATCTTTGATAAACTTGAGTGACTCTTCAAGATCATCACGTAATCGGTGAGGATCGAGAATTATTTCTTCATCAACCGAAAGAACAAATGTCATTTTATTGATGTAACTTTGAAAATCAATCATCAATCCCTACCACAAAACACAGAGTAAAAAATCAGTCCAAATATAATTTTTTTTGCACTTTTTCATGATTTCTCATTTCTAATTTTTTATAAATTCTTTCTAATTGTTTTTACCACAAATTTTTTTAGTCAAAATTTACATGAAGAATAAGCCCTAAAAGATAGTTTCTTTTAGGATTTATTATTGATAAGGAAAAAGTTAATAGAGAAAAAGAAGAAGATAGGTATAGAAGAGAAGAATGCGAAGAGTGTTTTTATGATATTGGAAATTTGTAGGTGATGTGTTAATATAGTTAGTATTTTAAAGTGAATGTGTAAATATGATAAATGTAAAGAAAAATTTGATGAATACAAATATAATTTCTTGATCATAGTTCATACTTTCAAACCATGAAGGTCATTTTTCCAAATCTGAGTTTTCAATAACCCATTTAATCAAATAACTATATATATATAGACTTACATGAGGTTAGCCGTAAACGCTTGGAGCAAGGAAAGCCATTGGATGGCCATAAAAACCGATTTATTCCATAGGTCCAACTACATTTGAGAAGCACATAGTTGTGTGATTTATAACTCTATGGTATAAAAACGGTGCAACCTATTTGCCACGCAAAAAAAAAAAAAAAGATATTCTGAGTAAGATCACAAGAAGAAAATAGAAAGGAAAGAAATAAAAATTAGATGTTAGATTTTATTATTATTATTTAAGAACAGGAGTTTGAAAATCTATAACTTCCTAGGTCATCTATTTCAATATTAAGGATAAGGAAATTCATACCTTGGCACCAAATAATTTGTTAACCATCTTAATAATGAAAAATGTTAATATAACTTCATGATAATGCTTCTTTTGATCAATTGTGGCTTTAGTTTGATGAACATAATTTAAAGGGTCATCGTATAAGGCAATGGCAAAAGGGAGGAGCATAGATCCAATCCAATTTCCCCCTTTCACTTAAGACCCCTTCTCCATCATCTCAGCTAAATCCTAATTACCATGAAATTTCATGATGAAGAAACCAATCAATTTGTTTTGTAGCACATGAAGGATTTTAAGGTGATTGTTGTTAAAACATTCTTTTTCTTTTTTTACCATTTTGTCACTAACACTCTATTGAAGATATTTCTATAGAAAATTAATTAATATTTTAATTTAAATAGAAAATGTGTTTTGAAAGCATTTTGATAGTTATATCCATTAATAAAATGGCAGGGATCAATATAAACTAGGAGATGGGTTCTTATGTAAGCCAGCCCAGAATAAGGGTCTCCAAAAAGCCCGCGGCCCGCGGCCCGACCCGACTCGAGCCCGGCAGGCCCGAGCTCGGCCCGTAGGCCCGCCCATAGGCCCCCCCGTAGGCCCGCCACTTTAAAAAATATATATATATATTAAAAAAAAAATTCAAGAAATAGAAAATGTTACATTAATAAAAATATTCATTGTTAACTATTTTATTCATTGAATGTATATATTACATTTGAAAATGTGGGAAAAGTTTACATTACTACAAAATAAATACATCCCAACTAGGTTGATACTTACTTATTTGTCAATCATTTGTACTTTTCAACCATAAAAATAAAAATAAAAATATGACATACATTTAGTAAAATATATTAATCATTATCTCTTGGCGGTGATGGCGAACTAGTGAAATTGAAAGGTTGTTCTGCTCTTATTATATGACCAATCATTTCTTCATGACAATAAGATTCATCATAAGAAAATGTTTTTAAATTTCCACTTTCATTTTTACCTAATTGCATATAATTTCTAATATCTACATTATTTTTAGTTTTACAATTTTCATGATGCCTTTTTAAATGATTTGTACCTGCATTTGAGCCACCACTAAGAAGTTTGTTACAAATTTTACATTTTGCTTTTATTTTTTTTTTATTATTTTCAAAATTTATTTCTATTCTATCAAAAAAATTCCATATATTTGAAGTAAATTTTTTGCTATCACATGCATTAGATGAAGAACAAGAACCACTTGCCATAATTATAATTATTGATAAAATATTATGCTAAAAATAATAAATGTAAAATTAAAATGTAATAAATAAATAAAAGAAAAGGTGAAGTATGTTACTAAATTGGAGAACCGAAGCAGAAATTCCTTCAAATTTGAACTCTTTGAACCACCAATGCTTGTTTTTCACCACCAATAATATTGAATAATTTGAGACAAAATGCAATAATTGGAAATATTGTGGAATGGGAGAGAGCTTAAGAGTTGAGAGAATAGAAAAAAATTGAGGGTATTTAATATTTATAGGGATTTAAATATTAGGATTTAATTTTTTTTTTTTTTAAATTTCAAGACCGTTCAACGGTCATATATTTGAAATTGAATTATGAGTGGCATGTTCAACGGTCATGTAACCGTTGAACAACCAACTCACTTTTATTTTTTTTCAAAAATCATACAACATTTCTAATATATATATAATTAATGCAAAATAGTTACACAAAAGAGGGTCAGCTCAGTTGGTGGCTAGCTCCCTTATGGTTTCGAACCCCTTCCCTTCAAAATTAAAAATTATTTTAATTTTTACCCCGGCCCGGCGGCCCGCCAGCCCGCCCAGCTTGAGGGCCCACGGGCCTTAGATATATCAAGGGCTCGGCCCGTTGACCAGTCAACAGGCTCAGTGGCCCACCTCGGGCTGGGCCATGGGCCTTACTCCTCCGGGCCGGGCCGCCCAGCCCAGCCCGTTGGAGACCCTTAGCTCAGAACTTCATATTAATGCTATTACAATTATTTAAAAATAATAAAAATAAAAAATTATGGAAGAAATTAATGAAATGAAGTAGAAATTTAAGCCTTAAAATTAAAAATGGATACTGCAAAAGATTTGAGGAGTCAAAAAAAAAAAAAAAAAAGAATAAAAAATTAAAAGATGAAATTAGAAAGAACCCATAATTCGTCATCAAAATACAGTAAATAAAAATGAAATAAAGTCCAAAAAATATGAACTTGAATTAAGATAAAAATATAGTAGAGAGGCATTTTTATTTAGTAGAGATCCATCTAATACAACATCATTATTGCAGGAACCTTAAGACAATTATTTCAGAACATTATATATATTAATTACTTTGACCCTGGCCCTTGCTATATGACAATCTGTGGAGTTTAGTCTCTAGCCATCACGGCATTCTTGATGAGGTTGAAAGACTCTTCAAGGTCATCAAAAAGCTGGTGAGGATCAGGGACTGTACTTTCATCAACTGATAGAATGATATTCATTTTATCCACATAGCTCACCACATGAATCATCAATGCCTGCAATAGATATTCAAGAGACTCGAATTCAGATTGAATCAACCACCATTTTTACTGTACTAAAAATGGCTAATAATTTATAAGGAAGAGAAAAGTTTATGTTTCATGAATAAGAGTTAGACAATGATTTTAAGAAATATTTTTATCTTTAAGTATTTGATAAAATCTGGGAAACGCTTTTATAAATATGAAAAATTATTTATAATATTGAAAAATCACTTATAGTGTTTTTTGAAGAAATATTTGATAAACAATTATCTTAAAACATTTTCAGAAAATATACTTTCATTAAAAATATTTTGAATAAAAATATTATCAAACGCATTTTAAGAACGTATGAAGTGTTTTTCTTGAGAGTGTTTTACTTAAAAGTATTAAGAGAATTATCTATCAAATGTTTCTTTGAAAACATCTATAAGTGGCTTTTTAACTTTTTGAAAGTGATTTCTAAATTTTAATTTTTTTTTTGTAAAACATTTTATAGGCTAAAAACGTTTTTTAAAACACTGCCAAACAAACTTTAAGAAGACTTACGTTGGGTTGACCAAAACAACTTGGAGCAATGTAGGCTATTGGATGGCCAAAGAAGGCAATTTCTTCTTGGGGTCCAACTACATTTGAGAACCATATTGTCATACGAGAGGGGACTTTGAGGCATAGAACGCTTCCTGTCTGTTTACCAATGAAAGAAGTGAGCCTATATATACCACTTTTAATTGTTTATTAGACAGTGATATTAATTAAGCTAGAAGTACTTAATTTTGAGGAAACAAGCTAGGGTTGAGTGATATTAATTCATACCTTAGTGCCAAATAAGTTGGGAATTGACTTAGCCATGGAATGTATGTAGAGAGCTTCAAGAGAGGCTTTTTTTCTTTCCAATGCTTCCTTAGCTTTTTGAATGTAATCTAAAGGATTGTCTCATAATACAATGGATAAAGGGAGAAGGACATAGCCAATCCAGTTGCCCCATTTCGCTTCAGAGTCTTTCTCCATCATTTCAGCTAAGGTTTGTACTATATGAATATATACATGCATGAGACAAGAAATTAAAGACTTATTTGATAATTGATTTTAAAATAATTTTTAAATTTTGAAAACAAATTTAAATAAAATAATTATTTAAAAATGAAGTGTTTTCAAAAAATATTTTTTGATTATTTTTTAAGAACTATTTAATAAATAATTATAAAAATATGGAGATCAATTAATAATAAAACATATTTAAAAATATAGAAAACGTGAATAACATTAATTTCAGATTTTTAAACAAACTTTTATTTCATAAAATATCAAATAACAGTTTTCAAAAACTGTGTTTCATTTTTTGAAAACACTTCCCAAAGAGAAATTAACTAATTCCTTCACGAGGGCTTGATAAAGAAAGTAGAAACATCCACATGGATCCCTGCAGATGGTCTTATGTTAATGAAGTGAGTTGCTCTGATAGAAAGGTTCTTGGGAAGATTATTTTTCTTCTCTGTTGCCCCTTTATTCTTCTTGCCTTCAGCTACCATGTAGAGCATACAAGCTTTATAACATCCTTTTATACATAGAGAGAGTAGCTAGGTGGTGTATTATAGTTACTATTCACCACTTAATATATGAATTTTGAAAATTAAAATAGGAGCTCACCATATCGCCTATTGAGGTACCGAGACAAACCATGGGCATTTCAATAGAAAATTAAAGATATATTTGACAATGTTTTTGAAACTTGTTCTAAAAAATTGTTAGAACAAAACTTCGTATGAGGGTTTAGAATATTCTTAACTTGTTTTTTATGTTTCTAAATATTTATTAAAAATAAATTTTTTTATGCTTTATTTTTAATCAATCATTCTCCTTACTTTTATAATTATTTTTAAAACGGCCCACAAACACAAGTATAAATAACAGGGAAAGTGGGTTTTCAATTCTTACTTTGAAAAAATATAAAGAAAAAGACCACAATTTTTCTAAGTACATGCACTAGTCATATAATTATTCCTCAAAATGACCATTTCACTTGTCATATCAACAACGACTCTTCTACATAAATGTTTCTTTTCCTTTTAACATGTTCTTTATTATTATTATTTATTTATTTTTTATTTTACAGTTTTTTCTTTTATAAACAAACATCTCGTATAAAAAGTGAGGTGGTTTAAAGAGTGTGGACATTAGGAGTGGTGAAATATGTGGATTATAGATGGGTTTGAATCTTGCAGAAATAAGGTTTATGGTTTTCTTCCACTTATTTATTTTTTTAAGATCAAATTGAGATTAATTTCAAGGACTTTAGTTGTTTAGGATATTTTCTTTCTTCTTAGCTCCACTTTCAATTCAAGGGATAGAAATACAGATAAAAAAAGAGTAAATTATTGATATTTTTTATTTTTTTTTTTCATGTAAAATTCTTGATATGATGATTGGTAGCCAAGAAAATCTGAAAAGAAAAACAAATCTGAGTCTTGACATCCTCTTGAATATCAATTCTAAATGGATATGTATGATCAGAAGGAAAGGAAAAAAAGGATTATTGGCTACCAATTAATTAGTAGATCCAACTCAATGCAAAGTTGAGGGTGCGGGCTGTCTCTTTCCCACTTGATTTTGAACCTTAAAAGTCCATACACAGAAATAAATAAAAATTTAAAATCTGCCACTTTAATCAAACCAGTGGATTTTGAGCTACAATTTCTGTATGTTTGGCGGCCAAATACACAAATCAAGTACGAAAACTTGATGGATGTGAGAACCCCGTGGTCCTAAGCTACAAATATGTGGTGCAACTCTCTCGAGTTTAATGCTAAGTACTTTTCTTTGGTTTGAGATTTTTTCTACTGAATTTTTTTTTTTGAGAAATAATTAATTTTAATGTCTATCAAAATGATAGTACATAAATCAAATATTTGGTAAAGTAAGTTGCCCTTTTTTCAATGTTTAGCATAGGGATGACACATTAACCATGAAGACAACATATCACAGCAAATGGAGGTGAAGTTAGGTTCTAGTTCACAACTAGTTTGGAAATGAATTAAGTTCTGGTTCATAACTAGTTTGGAAATGAATTTGTGACAGTATGGATCTCGTGTGTGCGCATGTGCCTGACATGTTGGAAACATTTTCTATTTTAAATAAAATAAAATAAATGTTTCAATTTTTATGATCCATTTAAAATTAAATCCATTCTGACATTATTTTCCCTAAAATGTGAGACACATCTAGCTACCATGTGACTCATCTTTTAATGGTAACTACCCATCAGTATTTATTTTATCTTTTTTTATGGGAAGAAGATATCAAGAAATATTATATTATACGTTAAAACTTCATAGGGATAAAAATCTCTATTCACAATAAGAAGTTTATACTTAAGTTTCCATTGGTGCATCGACATAAGGTTTTGGAAGAACTATCCAATGAATCCCCTAGAGGTATGATGTTAAATTTTCAATTTTATTATTTGTAATTTTAAGAATTTTCTAACATCACATTCAATATTTAATATCAGGAAGGCATGCAATTGATTATTCATGATTCGTGATGTTACTGTCCACACATTTTGTTAGTCCTTGTGTCGATTTTGAAGGCTTGAGAGAATGACTGGGTCCATTGGAGATTGCTACAGGGGAGAGAGATTAGAAAGGAACTTGACAAAGTATTTTGTGACAAGTTTGGCCAGCAATAAATGCAAGAGAAACGAAATAAAAAATAAACATTGAAGTTTTTAAAATTATTAAAGAAAAAGGTTGGATTTAATAAAGGGAAAACAACTTTTATCAGGCCACTTCACCACCAAGCTAAACTTGATTGATATTTATAAAAGCACATAAAATCGACTTATTATAATCTAAAATATTAAACCTAATAAAAAAATAAATTTTAATTATTTTTTTAAATTTATCAAACTACATCATCTATTTTGTAATTAAATTAAAAATTTTAATATTAAATATAAGAAAAGTATAAACTGGAAAATAATATTTTAAATATTTTTAAATAATTAAAAAGTAATCATATCTGTATCATGATTTTTTTATATCCTTAAATATATTTAACTAAATAAATCATATATTAAACTGTTTTTGAGTATATAAATCATTATTTTAAATTTGTTTTTAAGTATAATATATTTTCTCTATATATATATATATATCTATGAGTTTTTTCTAGGGTTCAGGCGGATTAATATCTCTAGCCATTAGAGCAACAGAGCTTGGGAGTTGCCAAGTGATGGCAGTTGTCGCCTTGCAACTTTAGCCGTTGATGTGGCCCGATATTAATGGCTTTAATCAATTTTAAATTTTGAGATATCATGGAGCCCAAAATTTTGCTAGTCTTTGACTTCATCGTACTAATCAGCCCAACTTAAGACCCAATTAGGCTCAAGCCCAAGGCTGGCCCAAGTTAGGCCCATTCCCAAAACAAGGCATGACCCACATGTCTTATTCTCATATAAAAATTTCCAAGCATACATGCATGTGACATATATATAACATTATAAAGCTCAAAATTTATTCGAAAATAAAACATTTCACTTTAGATTTATAAAACACATTCGATTAAAACCACAAATGACCATAAAAGCACAAATCTTCAAAGTTCATATATGGATGTAACATGTAATAATTATTCTTATTTTATGCAATTTTTCTAGACAAGACCTCTTGCAATGACAGCATCCTTGATAAACTTGAGTGACTCTTCAAGATCATCACATAATTGATTAGGATCAGGAATTATTTCTTCATCAACTGAAAGAACAAATGTCATTTTATTGATGTAACTTTGGAAATGAATCATCAATCCCTACGATAAAACACAGAATAAAAAGTTAGTCCTAATATTATTTCTTTTGAACTTTTTCATGATTTCTCACTTCTAATTATTTATAAAAAAAATTCTATTTGTTTTTCAACTATTTTTACAAAATGTTTTTTTAATCAAAATTTACATGAAGAATAAACCCTAAAAGATAGTTTCTCTTAGGATTTATTATTGAGAAGAAAAAAAGTTAATAGAAAAAAAAAGAAAAAAAAGATAGGTATAGAAGAGAAGAATGGGAACGGTGTTTTTATGATATTGGAAATTAGTAGGTAATGTATTAATATGGTTAGTATTTTAAAGTGAATGTGTAAAAGAAGAGAAGAATAGGAAGGGTGTTTTTATGATATTGGAAATTTGTAGGTGATGTATTAATACGGTTAGTATTTTAAAGTGAATGTATAAATATGATAAATGTAATTAAAAAATTGATGAATGCAAATATAATTTCTCGATTATGGTTCATACTTTCAAACCACAAAGGTCAATTTTTTATATTTGAGTTTTCAATGACCCATTTAATCAAATAACCACACACACACACACACACACACATATATATATAGACTTACTTGTGCTTGGCCGTAAATGCTTGGAGCAAGGAAAGCCATTGGATGACCATAAAAACCGATTTCTTCCATAGGTCCAACCACATTTGAGAAGCATATTGTCGTGTGATTCATAACTCTATGGTATAAAAATGCTGCAACCTATTTGCCATGCCAAAAAAAAGATCTCCAAGGTAAAATCACAAGAAGAAAATAGAAAGGAAAGAAAACAAAAAAATAGAAGTTAGATTTTATTATTATTATTATTATTTTTGGAAGAAGAGGAGTTTGAAAATGTATAATTTCCTAGGTGATCTATTTCAATATTAAGGATAAGGAAATTCATACCTTAACACCAAATAATTTGAGAATTGTCTTCATAATGAAACATGTAAATATAGCTTCATGAGAATGCTTCTTTCGATCGATTGTGGCTTTAGTTTGGCGAACATAGTCTAAAGGGTCATCATATAAGGCAATGGCAAAAGGGAGGAGCATAGATCCAATCCAATTTCCCCATTTCGCTTTGGACCCCTTCTCCATCATCTCCGCTAAAGCCTAATTACCATGAAATTTCATAATGAATAAACCAATCGATTTGTTTTGTAGCACATGAAGGATTTTAAGGTGATTGTTGTTAAAACATTTTTTTTTTCACTAACAATTTATTGAAGATATTTCTATAGAAAATTAATTAATATTTTAATTTAAATGGCAAATGTGTTTTGAAAGCATTTTGATAGTTATATCTATTAATAATCAAAGTATCAAGTTTAATGTATATTATAATCCTCTTATTGAGAGAACTTTTTAAACATTAAAGTTACTATTAAAACATAACTTCATACTCTTATACACCTTTCAAAGTAATATATTGGTTGTTTGGTTTTTGGGAAGTAATAAGAAAATAAAAAAAATGCTAAAAAAAATAGTTTTCTTATATTTGACTTCACCATAATTTTTTTTTTAAAATTAAATATAATTAAAATTCGTTAAAAATTTATACATTTAAAAATTATTTGATCTTTATATGATAGAAGAACTAAGTAGAATGAGTTTGAAGAAACGTATAAAAATAAATTATTGATTTTGAATCTAAATTTTATTTTCCTTCATTTTTTTTCCTATTTTATTTTCTTTAATAATTCCTATGTTTTATATACTATTTTTTATGTTTAAAAATAAAAAGTAAGAAATGCATCCAAACATGACCTTAACCGTTGTTGTTCTATACACTTTGAAAACAGAGGTTAAAAGCTGTTGAAAACAAAATCCCTATTATATCTTAAAGTTGGCCACACAGCAGCCACATTTTCCTACAAATATTCTTTCAAATTGAATATGAAAATCACTCACATGAAGCCCTGGTGATGGTCTTATATTCATCATAAGAGTTGCCCTCAGGCGAATATTCTTCGGAAGATTATTTTTCTTTTCGATGGCTCCTTTATCTTCCTTGGTCTCACCTGCAATTAATAAATGGAACATATGTTAAAGAGTTTCTACTCATATAGTTTAAAGATTATTTTATCTAGCTCTCTTCCAAATTTCCCAATTGATCATATTATATACATAGCTTCAATGTGACTTGTAAGCTTGAATACAATGGTTGGGCAGGTATGTTGAGATATTAGGAATACTTTCCTTATATCATTATTTCCTTATATCATTTAGTGTTGAGATATTAGGAATGTTTAGATATTAGGAAAGTTGAGATATTATGAATATTGAGATATTAGGAATATTGAGATACTATGAATATCAAGATATTAGGAATATTGAGATATTAGGAAAGTTGAGATATTAGGATATTAGTTGTTATTTCCTTATATCATTCTTTCCTTGTATCATTCTTTCCCATTCTTAGAATGGTGATTACCCTCTATATATACTCTGTACATGAACGAATGAAAGTATGAATGAAAAAACTACAATTTATCAATTTGAAGATGGTATCAGAGCCATGGAACTGAAATCCTGGATATTTTGTCGCTATGGTGGTCCGACAGCGATCAACCATCCTAAGACAAGCCCTAATATTGATAAGTCAACCTTCAAATGCACTCACTGCAATAAGACTGATCCCACCAGTCTGGATATCCCACAATTTCAAAGCAACGACTCTTGGTATGACCAGGAAAACAATAAGGAACCGAGGGTTTGAACCATGGACCTTTAGATCATGTTTAGGCTATCAACTTGCAACTTTGTTATTACTTATAATAATCGTGATCAACGGAAGAAGGATTCCAAGAAAACCTCGACTGCAATTGTTGCCGAAATAAAAACAGAGGCTAATGTTGTTGAGAAAGCCTCTGCATTGGTAGCCGCTACTGATCATGGTGGTAAGTTTTTAAATACTTTTACACCTGTTATTAATAGTACATGGATAATTGATTCTGGTGCTACAGATCATATGACTTTTGATTCTAGACAGGTTTCACCCCTTAGACCTTCCTCACAAAAAATTGTTTCCACAGCCAATGGTAACACAACCCCAGTTATTGGGGAAGGATCCTTAACTCTTACTGATACTTTGAATTTGGATTTTGTTTTAGTTGTTCCATCTTTAGATTACAATCTTTTGTCAGTTTCTCAAATCACTACAGCCTTATCTTGTATTGTCATTTTTTGGCCTGAATTTTGTGTGATTAAGGACATCCAAACAAGACAGACGATTGGTTGTGGTATTAAACGGGGAAAACTCTATTACTTGGACTTGCAGTCAAAGGATTCAAATAAGTTGCAACAAGCCTTGATGGCAGATGGATCTGAGGGGGAGAAGAAAAAGTCTGAAATTTGGTTGTGGCATCGACGTCTGGGACATGCTTCCTTTGGTTATTTAAAAAAATTGTTTCCTAGTTTGTTTGCAAAGAGTGATATTTCTGGTTTCCGTTGTGATATTTGTGAATTGGCTAAAAGTCATCGTGCTTCGTTTCCGTTAATTTTGAATAAAAGTCCGTTTCCTTTTATGGTTATACATTCTGATGTTTGGGGCCCATCCAAAGTCCCAACTTTGAGTGGCTCACGTTGGTTTGTTACTTTTATTGATGATTGTACCAGAATGACATGGTTATGCTTGATGAAGACCAAAGATGAAGTGAACTTGTTGTTTCAAAAATTTCATAAAATGATTGAAACTCAATACAATGCAAAGGTTCGGGTTTTGCGTAGTGATAATGGTGGAGAATATCAAAGTTCTGATCTTCAAAAGTATTTGGAAGGACATGGCATCATTCATCAAACTACTTGTTCCAATACACCCCAGCAAAATGGAGTCGCTGAACGAAAAAATCGACACTTGTTAGAGGTTGTTCGTGCTTCCTTGATAGCAGCAAAAACACCAATATCTTATTGGGGAGAAGCAATCACATCTGCCGCATACTTGATCAATCGGGTACCTTCTAGCTCAATTAACTTTCAAACACCTCTCCAAGCTCTTACTAATGTCGTTGTTGCCCCAACCGTCCCAAATCTACCTCCTCGTGTTTTTGGTTGCGTAGCATTTGTGCATCTACACAAGCACCAACGCACCAAGTTAACTTCCCATGCATTGCAATGTGTGTTTGTTGGATATGCATTGCACAAAAAGGGATATCGATGTTACCATCCTCCAACTCGACAAATGTATATTACAATGGATGTGGTGTTTCATGAAGATTCAATGTATTTTTCATCTGAGTTTGAACTTCAGGGGGAGTACCATAAGGAAATTCAGACTCTCGATTATGATTATCATATTTCTGAGGAAGATGAATCTGGACAATCTGAACTAGTGAACCAGGAAGTGGGTGAGTTGGATATGAGTGGTCAACAATTTGGGTCCGAAGATGTCTTCATTGAAATACCAAACCAATCGTCGTCTGTTGAGGGTGTTCTTAATTTGGAGCCTGATCCATTCATGAAACGGTTACCACATCGTCATAATAGAGGTATTCCTAAACCCACATATGAACCTGAATTGTCTACTAAAGTCAAATATCCCATGAGCAACTATGTGTCTACCCATCGTTTGTCTGAATCAAATAAGTCATTTGTAAATCAATTATCTACTGTAGCTATTCCTAACAGTGTGCAGGAAGCTTTAGCTAATCCAAGATGGAAAACAGCCATGAATGAAGAGATGAAATCATTGCAGAAGAATGAAACATGGGAACTCGTAGAATGTCCACCAGGAAAGAAGCCAGTTGGGTGTCGTTGGATCTATACTGTGAAGTACAAGGCAGATGGTAGTATTGAACGATTTAAAGCAAGACTGGTAGCAAAAGGGTACACTCAAACTTATGGAATTGACTACACAGAGACATTTGCACCTGTAGCTAAGATCAACACAATTCGAGTATTACTGTCTTTAGCTGCAAACCTAGATTGGCCATTACAACAATTTGATGTGAAAAATGCCTTTTTGCATGGCGAGTTATCTGAAGAAGTATATATGGATCTTCCACCAGGATGCATGGTGTCAGAAAAGCAATGTCAGAAGGTGTGCAGATTGAAGAAGTCATTGTATGGGTTGAAGCAATCCCCGAGAGCATGGTTTGGAAGGTTCACAAAGTCAATGAGAGCTTTTGGCTATCGTCAAAGTAATTCAGATCACACTTTGTTCCTAAAAAAGCAACATGGTAAGATTACGACACTCATCGTATATGTGGATGACATGGTAGTTACAGGAAATGATCCTGAAGAAAGAAAAGCTCTACAAAATTATCTATCTAGAGAATTCGAAATGAAAGATCTAGGTCCTCTGAAATACTTTCTTGGGATTGAAGTTTCTCGATCAAGTGAAGGAATTTTTCTGTCTCAAAGAAAGTATGCCTTAGATCTTTTACAGGAGACTGGAATGTCGGGATGTCAACCTATTAATACACCAATAGAAGAAGGTCTGAAATTGTGTGTTGAGCCTAATCAAGTATCAACCGATAAGGGAAGATACCAAAGACTTGTGGGGAGATTAATGTACTTAGCTCATACAAGACCAGATCTTGCTTATGCATTGAGTGTAGTGAGTCAATACATGCATAATCCTGGAGAACAACATATGAATGCAGTCATGCGTATTTTGAGGTATTTGAAGAATGCTCCTGGGAAGGGAATTTTATTCGCAAAAAAATGTTGATCATCAGAGTATAGAAGTATATACTGATGCTGATTGGGCTGGTGCAGTGGATGATAGGCGATCTACATCTGGTTACTTTACCTTTGTAGGTGGTAATCTTGTGACATGGAAAAGTAAGAAACAGAATGTCGTCGCTCGTTCAAGTGCAGAAGCGGAATTTAGAGGTATGGCTCTTGGACTTTGTGAGGCATTATGGCTAAGACTCCTCTTACAAGATTTAGGTTACCTATCTAGGCAACCAATCCGATTGTTTTGTGACAATAAAGCCGCATGTGATATTGCTCATAATCCAGTACAACATGATCGTACAAAGCATGTCGAGGTGGATAGATTCTTCATTAAGGAAAAGTTGGATGATAAGATTATGGAATTGCCTAAGATTCGATCAGAAGATCAATTGGCCGATATCCTTACCAAAGCTGTCTCAAGTCAAGTGTTCTCAAAATTTTTAGACAAGTTGGGCATGTGTGACATCTATGCACCAACTTGAGGGGGAGTGTTGAGATATTAGGAATACTTTCCTTATATCATTATTTCCTTATATCATTTAGTGTTGAGATATTAGGAATGTTTAGATATTAGGAAAGTTGAGATATTATGAATATTGAGATATTAGGAATATTGAGATACTATGAATATTAAGATATTAGGAATATTGAGATATTAGGAAAGTTGAGATATTAGGATATTAGTTGTTATTTCCTTATATCATTCTTTCCTTGTATCATTCTTTCCCATTCTTAGAATGGTGATTACCCTCTATATATACTCTGTACATGAACGAATGAAAGTATGAATGAAAAAACTACAATTTATCAATTTGAAGAAGGTAGAGAAATTGAACTGAGAATTAATGAAAGCTTACCATATCTTCTATTGAGATATCGAGAAAGACCAGCCAATGACACTCCCATTACAACATCGTTAATAGTCTGCAATGCCCCAAAACAATAAGATTTATTAAGTCTAAATAATGTTATATTATTTATCAATTTGAACAAAAAAAAATGAACTCAAACAACCTTATTTATTAAACCCGTAAGTTTACATTGTTATTTCACGTGTAGGCTTTTTCATTTTTAAATAAAAATTTTAAAAAAGTAATAATAAATTTTATGAAAAACATTAATTAGGTAATCAATTTATATTTATTTTAAATTATTTTTAAAAATAATCATTATTATTTTTTTAATTGAAATTTGTCTTATTTTTAAAAATAAAAATGTTGTATTATGTTTCTATTTAAATCACAAGTATACAAGGAAACTTAAAAGGGTCAAGCCAGTTTTTGGAATCAACTTACTGTTTTCATCCCATTCTTGATTTGTTTAATATCATCAAGACTAACGGTTCGGTAAACAAACCTCCTTGGCACATGCCCACCTCCCTTTTTCCAACCATTGCTGAGTGGTGTCATGGTATCCTTTAAGAAGAGAGTTGTAGCAAGAAACATCAAAACATCTATAATAGTATTCCAAACCAGTCGAATTGTCCACCAAATCCTGCCGGACTTTACCGGATCAGGATTCGAAGTCTTTTTCGCTGGCAAAGTTGGGAGAGCTTTCGGGTTGGAGATTTGACGGGAGCAAGCAAGGACAAGAGACATGAGGGACATGCCGTCACCCAGGGAATGATGGATTCGGAAAACGGCGACAGACTCGGCATCCGAGGTCTTAATGTTGAGAATATGGAGCTCCCAAAGAGGCTTAGAGTAGTCTATGTAGGTTTTACTGAGATTGGAGATGTAGTCTTCCACCATCTTGTCTGGTGAAGAAATGGTGTGGTGGAGGCTTGGTATTATTATGTGCTTGTCCAAGTCCACCTTTGTTGGAACCCATTTCATCCCTCCATCCTTTTTCACGTCCTTCACCTAATCGAGATAATATAAAAAAATGAATTGATAAGCCAAGAGGAGATGAGGTTTTTATCTTTTAAAAACAAAAAAATAGGACATGCATTCAAATAAAGCCTTACGTAAAAGAAGCTTGGTTTAGATATATATCATGCTAAGATATTAATTAATTTACCAAAAAGCTTTTTTCATACCTGCAAGCTAGAGAAACGAGGGTGCTTAAGCAGACTGTGCTCCAAATTGGCTTTAACAACATCCACATTGATTCTGATTTTGAACCCAGCAATGGCTATGACATAGACATTGAAGCAAGTTTCATGAAAAATTCGACCAACTGGACTCAAAGCTTCTCCTTCTTCTTCTTCTTCTTTGATATCCTCGGGTTTTTTGCCATCTCCTTCAACTTCTCTTGCTGCTGATCTCTTTGTTTGAATAGGCTTGAGAGCTTGCTGTTTTGAATCCAGATCACCTACTGGCTCCATGACACGCAGCTCAGCTTTTGGATGAGACTGAAACTATATCGGAATGTCAAGTATTGTGCAAACACATATATAGCAGTAGTCCAACGTACTTAAATGAAACGACAGGAAGGTTGTTGCTAGTTGGAGCGTTAGGACACATAAGTCTTTCATGTGGGACACCAGTAACATGATTTACATCAATTTTGATAAGATTTTTAATCGCGCATCATATGGTTGAGATATTGAAATGTTTGACCTTCAACTGATGTGTGAAACACATTTAAAAGGGCTGTGTTGTATTATGTGGCTTATATATATATATATATATATATATATATATATATATATATATATATATATATATGGAGAAAAATGGTTAAATATTGAAGTAAAACATACTGGAATGATGACATTTGCCATGCAAATTTATATTTTTATTATTGAGGGTGAACGATATGTTGGGGGTGCGAGGGGCAACGCCCCCTCATAATACGGTTTAAGGGTATTTTTAGAATTTTAATATCTGATGGTTAATATAAATATCCTTTTATATAACCTTAATTTTGGATATAATGAAAGTTTTCCTCTTTGTTCTTGTGGATATAAGCAATTTGCCAAACCATGTTAAATTTGTGTGTTTTCTTTTGTTTTTTTTCTAATTTTTTCACTAAGAATCGTTGCAAGAATCGTTGCCAAATCAACAGGCTGCATGAATGATCTTACCATGTGTTATACATATATAAACATATAAAAAGAAGCATCTAATTCTTTTATGCATGCTTCATTTGGCTCAAGGTGATATAGCTCACATGATAGAGCTTCACTTTTGTAGCTGGGGCATTTATTTGTCTAATAAACATCCTGCAATTAAGTAGGTAACTCTTACCTGCCAAAGTAAAGGGGAAAAGCTGATATCGTAAGTGAATGTTACTTGGAGTCTTTTACCCTTCCTAAGGTTTTCTCATTTGGGATCTCAAGAAAAGTCGATCAAATCGGTCTTTACGAATAGCTTAATGTACTATCCTTTTTATATACTTCTCTTACTAAAGTCTTTTTTTGGCCGGGTATATGTTTTTAGTTTCTTCTTCATTATCTAAATAAACCGAAGCCACTTATTAATAGGTATGTAGGTAGGTAGGCCCCCCTTCAAGTCATCAATGGAAATGGAAAGATGGCGTGCCTCCACCATTGTTGGTTCTGCTCCTATCTAGAATCCAGTGGCATATGAGTTATAAGACCACATTGGAAATTAATTTCGAACTCATAATATTGAAGTTTGGAATTTCAAATTGAATTTAGGATTAATGATAGAGACGGTACAAATTTTAGTTCCAAGAAATGGATTTGAGGGTTTTGCCAGGAAAGAATTTGGCTTGCACATGGAGAGTAATTGAACCAACTATCGTTTTTGAGATTTGGACGGAACTTGGGCATTCCTTTCAAATTTATGATAATTTCAACCACCGTACCAAACTTTCATGCCATGTTTTAATTGTAAAAAATGCCCAAAACGACCGACACTGTCAGTAGAAATAAGTTGTTATACTACTTTTTAAATAAATAGAAACCATTCAAGGATATTTTTGAGTAATTTGAGATATAAATACAAGGATCTTATAATATAAACAAATATAGAAAATTTTTAAAATATTTTTTTTAAAATATGATACCTTAAAATATTTCTAAATTTATGGTACTTTATGTCACATAGTTGCTATGTGGAACGTTAGGAATATTTTAGATACCCATTCTAAAAAAGTTATTTTTTGGGAATGGTTTTCTAAATTAGTTTTTGTTTTTTTGGAATAGAAGGTTTTTTTTTGAAAATTTAGAATGTTATCAAACTATTTAAAATTTAGAATTGTCCACCAAATCCTGCCAGAGTTTACCGGATCAGGATTCGAGGTCTTCTTTACTGGCAAAGATCAACATTGATTCTGGTTTTGCACCCAGCAATGGCTATGACATTAGCATTGAAGCAAGGTTCATGAAATATTCGAGCAGCTGGACCCAGAGGTTCTTCTTCTTCTTCTTCGATATCCTCGGGTTTTTCGCCATCTCCTTCTACTTCTCTTCCTGCTGATCTCTTTGTTTGAATAGGCTTGAGAGCCTGCTGTCTTGAATCCAGATCACCTACAGGCTCCATGATACTCAGCTCAGCATGTAGATGAGGCTGAAATTATATTGGAATGTCAAGTATTGTAGTTCACAACATACTTAAATGAATTGATAGCTAGGGAGGTTGTCGCTGGTCGTCTTTCATGTGGGACACCAATGACATGATTTACATCAATTTTGATAAGATTTTTAATGGTCTGATGTAGTTCAGATGTTGAAATATTTGACCTTAAAATGATGTGGGAAAGGCATAGAAGTCCAAAAGGCTACAAGTGATATTTATGTGTTGTATATTAATCATCTGATTCATTCATGCATGCTTCATTTGGCTCAAGGTGATATAGTTCATTTGATAGAACTTCACTTTTGCAGGTGGGTCATTTATTTGTCCAATAGACATCTTGTACTTGAGTAAGCAACTCTATTTTTTCAAAGTAAAGGAGAAGAGTAACAAAGATAGCCGATGAAGAATGATAGGTATCATCAATGGGATCAAATATAAATCGTACATGAATGCTACTTGGAGTCATTTATCCTCCCGATCAAAGCTTCTCTCATCCGAGATCTTTGGGAAAATTGTTCAAGTTAGTTTTTACAAATAGCTTGATACATCATCTTTTTTACTATCAGTCATGTGTAAATGATGTAGGTTTTGATGTATGAAGGTTCTTCTAATTTGACAAACAGAATGGTAGAATTAGAAAAAGACAAACAGACAAACAGACAAACAAGACGTAAACTTGGGTTAAGGAATATACTGAGGTTCGTGAGATTACTTATGATATAAACAAAATAAAATAAATGGCTGGTATGCTTAGCTTCAAAATTTGCCATAACTTTTAATTAATCATCATCCTGACCAATCCTTATAATCCCTAAAGGGCTTAATGATAATATTAAGAAAATCAAATCATTCCTCCCAAAAACGCCATTTGTTAATTATGTAGGTAGGTAGCCCTTTCACCCTTGATAACCACTGTTTTCACCCTTCAAGGTTACAGCTTCTTCCATGGAGGCCTCGTCATCTAGAAATGACTTTTGATTGTCACCCGTCAAAATTTTATTGGCATGCGCATCGAGTATAATAATAGTCTATTTTCGTACAAAAAGATTGATTTGACGACGAGGGAGTAGGTTTGAATCCAATTAATAAAGTTCGACCGACAAACACATGGCGTGGAAGGTAGCCACACAGAGCATGTGACAGGCTGGTAGCCATGCAGACTGTTTCTGCACCAATTATAATTTCAAATTCAATATGCTTCAATCATTCTCAGTCGGTTGAATGTTGAGATCATTCTAGGCCTGCATTTAATTAATTGTCTGCCGCCCAGCTGCATGCCTTCACACCATGAGATGATTTTGATTCGCATGATATATCAATATCAATACTATTTCAGAAACGTTGTACCTGGTGAGGAACGAAAGAAAATGATTGCGCTCCGATTACGTTTGAATTACAAAAGGAAAATTTTGGCTCATGAGTTATGTTTGGAAATGTGTTTTTAAAAACAATTTTGAGAACAGTTTGTTGATAACAGTTTAAGATATTTTATAAATCAAAAATTTATTTGAGAGCCTAAAATATTAATATATTTTCAAAAATAATTTTTATATATTATATTTTATTTTTAATCATTCTTCATATTTATATAATTATTTTTTTAAATAGTTATAAAAAATAAAAACAACTAAAAATATCTTCTCTAAAAATACCATATTTTTTAATAATTATTTTTTAAAATAAAATTTAAAACATAAATAAAAATAACTAAAAGATGTTTTTTGAAAATATCATATTTCCTATTTTTTATTATCAATTGTCCTTTTTTGTTTTTTTTTTTGTTTTTTTTTTCTAAAAAAATAGTTATCAAACACTTTGAATCTTTTCTATGGTTTATAATAATTGTTGATTTACGTGCAACGATTTATGGTGAAAATTAAAGAAAATGAAAAAGAAGAAAAACACACAGATTTAACGTGGTTCGGCAGATTGCTTACGTCCACGGGAATAAGGAAGAAGACTTTCACTATGTATCAAATTAGGGTTATATAAAAGGATATTTATACTAACCCTCAGGTAATGAAATTCCAAAAACAACCCCCCCCAACCTATCGTTTGCTCACAACAATAAAAATATAAGCTTGAATGGAAAATGTCGTCGCTCCACTCCACTTCACTCTGGCATTTGCTTATTTTTCTTCATATGTCTTTTTCACTTAATATGAGCCACATACTACAACAATCTCCATCTTGGCGAATATTCACTCCTCCCTTAAGAGACAAAAACATAGCTTGTAACTCCACCTGGGACAATAGGTTTAGGCATCTCCTATCTAGCATCTGGAGACATTAATCAAGTTCAAGCAATGCTTGAACTTTTCTATGGTAACAGGCTTTGTTAACATGTTTGTTGCATTCTCAAAGATGTGAACCTTCTCAAGTAACAATTCACCAGAAGAAACCAATTCCCTGATATTGTGAAACCTCACATCTATGTGTTTGGTCCTTGCATGATACACCTGGTTCTTTGCCAAATAAATTGCACTCTAACCGTCATAATATAATTGAACTCCATCTTGCTGAATACCCAACTCCTTGACCAAACCTGTAGGCCATAATGATTCTTTTGCAGCCTTAGCTATTGCCATATATTCTGATTCAGTAGTAGATAATGCAACTAAAGACTATATCATAGACTTCCAACAGATAGGTCTCCCACCGAGGGTGAATACATAACCTGTGGTAGACCTTCTATCATTCAAGTCTCCTACATAGTCTGCATCTACATATCCCCTAACTAAAGGATCACTCTGTTGTTTGCTAAACATGATGCCATAGTATATAGTACCCCTTAAGTATCTAAAAATCCACTTGACTACATCCTAATGCATTCTTCTCGAATTTGATAGAAACTTGCTCACCACACTAACAGCATGTGCCAAATATAGTCTTGTACAAACCATAACATACATCAAGCATCCCACTACACTTGCATATGGAACCTTTGACATGTCTTTCACTTCATCATCTGTCTTGGGGCATTGATTAGTAGACAATCTAAAATGATTTGCCAAAGGTGTACTTACTGGTTTTGCGTTATCCATATTGAACATCTCCAACACTCTCTTGACATAGTTATGCTGAGATGACCATAATCTCCCTGAAGTTCCATCCCTATGAATCTCCATCCCAAGGATCTTCTTGGCTGCACCTAAATCCTTCATGTCAAACGCCTTGCTCAACAAAGACTTCAACTTATTGACCTCAAACATACTCTTTGTAGCAATTAACATGTCATCCACATAGACTAATGAGAAAATAAATAACTCATCATCTAGGCTTTTTACATAAACACAACAATCATATGCACATCTCTTGTAGCCAATCCTAATCATGTAGGAGTCAAATCGTTTGTACCACTGCCTTGGTGACTGCTTCAACCTATGAAGTGATTTACTCAATTTACAGACCAAGTGTTCTTGTCCAGGTTGAATAAACCCTACTGGTTGTACCATATAGACCAACTCCTCCAAATCACCATGAAGAAAAGCTATCTTTACATCCATTTGCTCCAACTGCATGTCAAAATGGGCTACAAAACCCAACACTGTCCTGATGGAAGTGTGTCTGACCATGGGAGAGGAGATCTCATCATAGTCAACCCCTTTCCTCTGTGAGTAACCTTTTGCTACTAAACAAGCTTTGAAATTTTCACCAATTTTTTTTTTCCTGAAACTGCTTCTTTATTCTTGTACACCTATTTACATCTTATTACTTTCTTTTCCTTGGGAAGCTCCACCAAATCCCATGTCTAGTTTTTATGCAAAGATTGAATCTCTTCCACCATAGCACCCATCCATCTACTTTTCTCTTGGCTGTGTATTGTCTCTTGAAAAGTAGTAGAATCCCCGCTACTAGTAATCAATGCATAAGAAACCAAATCTTCAAAACCATACCTGGTAGGTGGCCTAATAGTGCGTCTGTGTTTATCTATGACTATATTGTGATGCTGCTGATATTCTGAACTAGACTTCCCCATATTCCGAGCATGATCCTCTATATCATGGGTCTTTAATCCCACATGTATCAGCTGCTTATTACTGTTGTAATTTTTTTGTTCCTGTTTCTCTCATTTTTTAGTACATTATAACATGCCTTTCTCATCAAAAACCACATCTCTACTGATCACCACCTTGTTTGCCTTTGGATCCCAGAGCTTGAAACTTTTCACCCATTTCTAATACCCCAGAAAAATACATTGTCTAGACTTCGCATGAAGCTTTGATATCTCCTCATTAGGAATGTGCACATAGGCTGGGCTCCCAAATACTCTCAAACCAGAGTAATATATCGGACTGCCTATTCATACCTTCTTTGCTACTTTCCCATCTAATGTTGCTCTAGGTGACCTGTTGATCAAGTAACATGCCATGTTCATTGCTTCTACCCAAAATTTCTTTTCAAGGCCTGCATTCAATCTGAGACATCGAGCTCTTTCAATTATTGTTTTATTCATCATTTCTGCTACACCATTCTGCTGTGGTGTCTTGCGTACTGTGAAGTGTCTCTTAATCCCATGCTGCTCACACAATTCCGTGAACTTTCAATCTATATACTTAGTACCATTATCTGGCCTGAGGCATTTTATCTTTCTTCCTATCTGGTTTTCTACTTCAGCTTTCCACAACTTAAAATTGTCAAACATTTTTGACTTGTGCCGCATGAAGTACACCCAAACCTTTCATGAGCAATCTTCAATAAAACTCACAAAATACATATTTCCTCCCAATGATGCTACCCTTACTGGTTCCCAAACGCCTGTATGAACATAGTCAATAAACTCCTCTGTCTTGTGTGTGGCTGTCTTGAACTACACTTTATTATGTTTCCCAAAAACACAATGCTTGTAGAAATCAAGATTACATGTTTTGATACCCTTCAACAGATTTCTCTTATGAAGCTCCATCATTCCACGCTCACCCATATGCCCTAACCGCATATGCCACAAGACTGTACTATCTGACTCAGACTCTGTGGTTGCAATTCCACCTACAATTGTGGTACCTAACAGTTTATAAATATTTCCTACTAGTTTCTACCTTTCATCACTCTCATAGCACCTTTACTCACCTTCATTACTCCACTTGTAGACTTGTAACTAAACCCGTTACAGTTTAAAGTCCCTAAGGAAATAAGATTCTTCCTTAAATCAGGTACATGTCTAACATCACACAATGTTCTAACAACACCATCAAACATTTTAATTCTGATATTCCCTATTCTAACAACCTTACATGAAACGTCATTACCCATCAGAACAGAACCAGAATTTACTAACCTATAAGTGTTAAACCAATCTTTATTGGGTGTCATATGATAAGAGCATGCTGAATCCAAGATCCAAGAATCTGTAAGATGATCTAAACTGGATGAAACCGATAGCATATCACCATCACCACTCTTTGAGTCTTCTTATGCCACTACATTCGTAGACTTTGATGAACCCTCTTTATTTTTCGATATCGAGCCCCCTTTTTTTTTTTCTCTAGACAATCTCGTTTCATGTGCCCCATTTTTCTTCACTTATAACATTGCATGTCATTTCTCTTCCTAGATTTAGATCGAGATTTATTGTTACTTGATTAGCTCTGGGACTTGTTTATCCCATGTTTCGAATTACTCTTTGCCACAAGCCCTTCACCACGAGAACTCTCATCATTGACTTTCTTCCTTTAATTGAATCCTAAAAGAACATTTGTGATCTCCTCCAAATCAAGAGTTTCTTTCCCCCACATCAGAGTTGTAACCAGATTTTCATACATAGAAGAAGCAGGAAGGGAATTCAGTAACATCAACGCCTTGTCTTCGTCTTCGAACTTCACATCAATTCGCTTCAAATCACTGATGATATGATTGAACAAGTTGATATGTCGGCTTAGATATGAGCCCTCTGCCATCTTAAGATCATATAGTTTCTGCTTAAGATACAACTTGTTCGTCAACGACTTAGACATATACCGACTTTCCAATTTCAACCAAATTGCCGCTAGTGATTCCTCATCCATGACATGGTACATCACGTCATTAGCCAAACAAAGCCTGATAATTGTCGCAGCCTTCGCTTCCAAATCCTTCGATCCATGTTGTTCATTCCTTCTGGTTGCTTTTTGTATAACGCCTTCACCATACCTTGTTGCACTAACAAATCCTTAACCCTCCTCTGCTATAGACCGAAATTCCCATATCCATCGAACTTGACCACGTCAAACTTGATCGCATAAGAAATCTCAGACATCGAACCTCACGCTCTGATACCAATTGTTGATTTATATGCAACGATTTATGGTGAAAATTAAAGAAAACGAAAAAGAAGAAAGACACATAGATTTAACGTGGTTCGACAAATTGCCTACATCCACGGGAACAGGGAAGAAGACTTTCACTCCGCTTCGCTCTGACATTTGCCCATTTTTCTTCATATGTCTTTTTCAATTAATATGAGCCATATACTACAACAATAATAAAAAAATATAAAAAATTATTCAAAAATTCATGTGTATTTTCAAATTTTATATTAGGAGATTATTTAAAAAGCTATATAGAAAATATATGTATACATATCAAGTTCAAATCTTTTTTTTTCATTTCTGAATTTTTTTTTTCTCTGTTTTATTTTCCACCTTCACTCTCTCCTCGATTTTCTAAGTTCAGAAGAAGCTTAAATAACATACTCAAAATTTCATCTTATTGATGCTTTAAGATGGTAGAAACCACCTCAAATATTTTTCCAAACCATAATAATGACGAGAGTTTAATTTAAAATTGAAATTTCATGAGCTGATGAATAATATTCAACCTAGACATACTGTCCACATGTAATGAAAAAATCTTTAGTTTTAATATATCTTCCTATCTATCTTAAGACTTAAATTTGAGTTCAAAAATTGTAAATGATTTGGGGAAAGTATTTATTCAAGTATATATATATAAAAAAAATTCTAACTCAAAATTTTAGGTTTTGTTTGGTAACTATTTTCGAAAACAATTTTGAATTTTTTTTTTTAAGAACAGTTTTTAAAAATTGTTCTCTACTGTTTTATAAATTAAATAAAAGTCAATTTGAAAACTTAAAATGCTTTTAACCTATTTTTAAATATGTTTTAAAAATAATTTTATATCTAATACTTTATTTTTAATCATTCTATATGCTTACATAATTATTTTTTTAAACGGTCCTGACAAAAAAGTAAAAATAATAGGAAACAACTAAAAAATATTTTTTTAAAATAAAAAACAGTTTCTAATTACTAAGCATGTTTTCTTAATTTTTGTTCTAAAAAATAGAAAATTGTTCTTGAAAATAGTTATCTAACGTACTCTAAAGTTTTTCTTTTCTTCCAATCAGTCACATGTATAACCTGTATTTCAAATTTCAACTTTCCTTATATTTCAATTCACATCACCATTACAATATTTTTTTAAAGATTTTCAATATTTGAAAATTATATTTTTCTTTTAATTTTTTGAAAATTTTTATCATTAAATATTTCTTTTAAAAAATGAATAGTATTCATATGCAAAATTAGTATGGGTAATTTTATCAACTATATTTTCAACTCTTTGATATTTCTTCAACGTTTTACTCCTTTATTGATGATTATAGGAAACAATCCTAATCCAACGTCGATGTAAAGTTATGTCATGTAATGTTGATTTGAATGAAAAGTCTAGCCTATTGCTAGTCGAGACAAATTATAAATGTTTTCAGAACCGGACAAGACATTGAACCGGAAAAGTTATCGGTTCACGGTTCACTGGTCGGACTGGTGGTCGAACCACGGTCGAATCGGTGACGTCATAAATATATAATTTATATTTTATTAAAATTAAAAATAATTTTAAATACATATAATTAAAAATTAATAATATTTGTAATATTATTTATTCATTTTTATATAAATGTATTAACATTTTTAATTTATTAAACAAAATATATACAATATTTAAATATGAAAAGAAAATGGTAAAAATCATATTTAGATATTAAACATATTGAAAATGAAAAAAAAAATGTATTATGTAATTATATATATATATATATATATATTATTTTTTTAAAATAACCTATATATTTGTTCATTGTTAAATTTCAACATAAGGATGGTTGTAGTAGAGTGAATAATATTGTATTAGGAAACCTCAAGGTCTATGGTTCATGCTCTCCTGGTTGCAATAAAAAGAGTTGAGTTTTTCCTTAAATTTCTTGATCCCATATCGAAAGTAGATGAAACATAAATAGATTTATAAACCTTTTTCCATTCCTTGCAAATTAGAAGATTGTTGGGTCAGGCCACAGAGCTCATTGCCTAATTTAATAGGTCATTTTGCCAAGAAAACTCATCATAGGAGTGGACACTAGGCCAAAGGAAATGTGAGCTTGGCAAAAAGAAAAAGAGGTGGTGGAGTTTGACCCATTCGGTTCTTAAAGAACCATTCGGGTCATCAATCCAACTGTTGATTTAATCGGTTCGAGACCAGTCCAATTGATAGATGGTCCAAAAAGGGGAACTATATAGGAAAGCCCTCCGACTGGTGGTCCAACTCGTCTTGTTTTTAAAACAATGCAAATTATCATCAACCAACCACAAAAAACCACAAAATGCAAGCACATCAATCAACCTAGCTAATTAGGATGATGCTCGATAACGAATTTAATCCAAATTCCAACTTATCCAATTGAGAAACAAATTTATAAGATACACTAACCAAAGGTTTATAGTCCCTATTTGGTAGCAATCAGCATTATTAGTATATATGAAAGCAAAGATGAGTACACAACATTTTCACAATTAACATAATTCAAGCATAATGTAATATGGTGATCGGTATTTTTTGTGTGTAATCACTCTTCATTAAATGAGATTTTCCTTAACAATCCCTCTTGCTATAACAACATCCTTCATGAGCTTGAGTGTTTTCTTCAATATCATCACATAGTTGGTGAGGGTCAGGAATGATCGCTTCATCAACCGATAGAATAAATGTCATTTTATTCGTGTAACTTTGAAAGTGAACCATCAATCCCTACACCAAAGCACAATTATTATGCTTATTAAGACTAACTAAACTCAACTCTATGTTATAAATTATAATATTTTCATAGCCAAATGCAATTAAACAAAAGGCATATTTTGGCTTAATGAGATGTGTATATATACTTACATGGGGTTGCTTGCCCACAGCAACTTGGAGCAATGAAAGCCTGACCATAAAAACCGATTTCTTCTATAGGTCCAACTATGTTTGAGAAGCACAATGTGGTGTGATTTGGAACTCTGTGGAATAGAAATGCTGCAGCCTGTTTTACCAAATGATTTCCGAAGTAGAATGATTAATTTAGACTAGAAACAGTGAAATTAAACAACCAAGGGGGAATTGCAAGCATATATACATATATGTGTCCAATTTTTTGTGTATTTGGTTCCAAAAAATTGCAAAGAAGTTCATACGCACCTTAATTCCAAATAACTTGAGGACTAACTTAATAGTGAGAAATGTGTATGCAGCTTCTTGAGACTGCTTCTTTCTGTCAATGGTAGCCTTAGCTTGGTAAACATAGTCTAACAGGTCATCTTGTAACGCAATAGTGAAGGGGAGAAGCACAGATCCAATGCAGTTACCCCATTTTGTTTTGGTCCCCTTCTCCATCATATCAGCTAAAGCCTAGCATTTTGATGATAGGATACGATATAATCAATCAAATTTACAGTACATGGATAATTAATTTACTCAAGTTCATTTATAAATTTGAAAATTCAGATTTGATGCATACAAAAAATGTTAGTTGCACCATCATTTTTACTATCTTAACGACCATATTTTCATATAAATCTTTTGAATTCAACAGGAAAATGACTCACATGAATCCCTGGGGAAGGTCTTATATTAACGAGATCGAGTGGCCCTGAGGCGAATGTTCTCAGGAAGATTATTTTTCTTCTGTGTAGCTACTGCCTCTCCCTTAGCCTCACCTGCCATTAAGGAGATATGTTAAGAATCTCACCTTACATTAGATGAAGTATTCTAGTTGTTTAGGTATAAAGTTGCAAGCTCACCATATCTTTCTGTTGAGATATTGAGAAAGACCAGCCAATGACACCCCCATAACCACATCGTTGATAGTCTACAATGCACAAAACCACAATGATCTTTTTAGTTTGTGTCATGAATAAGAGTGAGACAATGATTTTAAGAAGCATTTAATTTTATCTTAAGTATTTGATAAAATTTGAGAAACACTTCTACAAATGTGAAAAATTATTTATAGTGTTAAAAAATCACTTATATTGTTTTTTGAAGAAATATTTGATAGACAATTATCTTAAAACATTTTTAAAGAATATACTTTCATTAAAAATATTTTGAGTAAAAATATTATCAAACATACTCTAAAACTGTACTTTGAAATGTTTTTATGAGAACCTTGTGGTCCTAAGCTACAAATATGTGGTGTAACTCTATGGAGTTTAATGCTAAATACTTTTCTATGGTTTGGGAAATTTTCTACTGCTTTTTTTTTTATTTTATAGAAATAATTAATTTTAATGCCAATCATAATGATAGTACATAAATTAAATATTTGATAAAGCAAGATGCCTTTAGACGCAACGTCAACATCCTTTTTTAATGTTTAACGGTTAAAGTCATGTTAGGACTTGTCATATCAAGTGGAGGTGAAGTTAGGGCTTGTCATTTATGGTTCATAACTAGTTTGGAAATGAATTTATGGCAGCATGGATTTCATGTGTGTGACATGTTGGAAACATTTTTTATTTTAAATAAAATAAGATAAATGTTTTAAGTTTTGTGTTCTATTTAAATTTAAATTTAAATACATTATTTTCCCTAAAACATGTGACACATTAAATACAAACACATCTCTTAGTGTTGTAACCATCATTTATAGTTATGACACACTTTTAGTGGTAACTACTACTCCGTATTTATTTTGTCTCCTTTGATGGAAAGAAAATATAAGAAAATATCATATTTTATATTAAAACTTTATATGGATAAGAGTCTCTAGTTTATAGGAAGTTTGTGAGTTTCCATCATATATAAGGTCTTAGAAAAACTAGCCAAACAAATCCCTAATTTTATTCTGTTTTTTATTTATTCCCAAAAATTGTGAATTTGATGGCCATAGCTAGAGGTATGATGTTGAATTTCTACTTTTATTATTTTCAATTTTAAGAATGTTCTAATATGACATTTAATATTTAATATCAGAAAGGTACGTAGTTGATTATTTATGATTCCGATGTTAATGTCCACACATTTTGTTGATCCTTGTGTTGATTTTTAAGTCTTGATAGAATGACCTCAATCTTGGGTCCATTTGAGATTGCTAGAGAATAGAGAGATCAAAAAGGAATTTGACTTATTTTATGACAAGTTTGGTCCGCAATAAATACAAGAGAAAGAAAATGAACGGTAAATATGGAAGTTTTAAAAAATTATTAAAGAAAAAGTTTAGATTTAATGAAATTTCAAATTTTAATGTTGGGTGAAATTTATCTTTTATATATATATATATATATATATATATATATATATATATATATATATATATATATATATATATATTATTTTATTCTTTATATTTGAAAAATAAAGGAAAACAACTTTTATCATGTCATTTCACCACCAAGCTAAACTTCATTAATATTTATAAAAGCACATAAAATCGATTTATTATAATCTAAAATATTAAAACTAATAATTTTTTTTTAATTTATCAAACTACATAATCATTTTTGTCATTAAATTAACATTTTAATATTAAATATAAGAAAAGTATAAACTTGTAAATAAAATTTTAAATAATTAAAAAGTAGTCACATCTGTATCATGATTTTTTTATATTCTTAAATATATTTAGCTAAATAAATCATTATATTAAACTGTTTTTGAGTATATAAATCATTATTTTAAATGGGTTGTTGAGCATAATATATATATTTTTTCTCTCTCTCTATATATATACCACAATTTTTATCATTTATTATTTCTTTTAAATATAAAAAATCTTAGAGACTTACACCAAAAAACAATGACTTCTAAAAACTAAAAAATTTAAAAAAAAATTATCATCTAAAATTTTAAAATATTTAAAATAAATTATAAGGACACTGGGTAAACATGTACCTTTTTTTATATAAGAACTTCTATTTTCATATAGAAATTATTAAAACTTTTTGTTTCTAAAAAAGAAAAATGAAAAAGTGTATCCGAAGGAGACATTTTTAGTTAGAATATTGTTTGAGGTGGTGCAAATCCCTCACAGTATCTCTAACAACCTATGTAGATATGTACCCAATTTTGTAAGAATCAGGAAAAAACTATCTTGAAATTTTGAGATATCATGGAACCCAAAATTTTGCAATTCTTTGACTTCATCGTTCTAATTAACCCAACTTAAGACCCAGTTAGGGTCAAGCCCAAGCCTGGCCCAAGTTAGGCCCATTCCCAGAACAAGGCATGACCCACATGTCTTATTCTCATATAAAAATTTCAAAGCATACATGCATGTGACATATATATAACATTAGAAAGTTCAAAATTTATTCGAAAATAAAACATTTCACTTAAAACACATACGATTAAAACTGCAAATGACCATAAGAGCACACAGATCTTCATAGTTCACATAAATGTAACATGTACTAATCATTCTTATTTTATGGAAATTTTATGGGCAAACCCTCTTGCAATGACAACATCTTTGATAAACTTGAGTGACTCTTCAAGATCATCACATAGTCGGTGAGGGTCGGGAATTATTTCTTCATCAATCGAAAGAACAAATGTCATTTTATTGATGTAACTTTGAAAATCAATCATCAATCCCTACCACAAAACACAAAGTAAAAAATCATTCTCTTTACTTTTATAATTATTTTTAAAACAACCCACAAAAACAAGTAAAAATAACGGGGAAAGTGGGTTTTCAATTCTTACTTTGAAAAAAATATAGAGAAAAGGACTACAATTTTTTTAAATACATGCACTTTTTTGGTGAGTCATATGAATATTCTTCAAAATGACCATTTCACTTGTCATATCAACAACACCAATTAATATGACTCTTCTACTTAAATGTTTATGTTCCTTTTAACATGTTCTTTATTATTATTATTATTATGAAATATGTGGATCATAGATGGGGTTGAATCTTGCAGGAATAAGGTTTATGGTTTTCTTCCACCATATTAGGTTTCATTAGGATTTTATTTATTTATTTATTTTTTTAAGATCAAGTTGAGGTTAATTTCAAGGACTTTAGTTGTTTGAGACATTTTCTTTCTTCTTAGCTCCACTTTCAATTCAAGGGATAGACATATAGATAAAAAAAAGTAAATTATCGCTATTTTTTAATTTTGTTTTTTTCGTGTAAAATTCTTGATATGATGATTGGTAGCCAAGAAAATCTGAAAAGAAAAACAAATCTGAGTCTTAGACATCGTCATGAATATCAATTCTAAATGGATATGTATGATAAGAAGGGAAGAAAAAAAGGATTATTGGCTACCAATTAATTAGTAGATCCAACTCAATGCAAAGTTGAGGGTGCGGGCTGTCTCTTTCCCACTTGATTTTCAACCTTAAAAGTCCATACACAAAGAAAGAAATAAAAAATAAAAAATGCCACTTTAATTAAACCAGTAGATTTTGAGCTACAATTTCTGCATGTTTGGCGGCCAAATACACAAATCAAGTACGAAAACTTTATGGATGTGAGAACCCCGTAGTCCTAACCTACAAATATGTGGTGCAACTTTCTCGAGTTTAATGCTAAGTAATTTTCTTTGGTTTGAGATTTTTTTCTACTGATTTTTTTTTTTTGAAAAATAATTAATTTTAATGTCTATCAAAATGATAGTACATAAATCAAATATTCCATAAAGTAAGTTGCCCCAACATCTTTTTTCAATGTTTAGCATGTGGATGACACATTAATCATAAAGATAATGTATCACAGTAAGGGGAGGTGAAGTTAAGTTCTAGTTCATAACTAGTTTGGAAATGAATTAGGTTTTGGTTCATAACTAGTTTGAAAATAAATTTGTGGCAGCATGGATCTAGTGTGCGCGTATGCCTAACATGTTGGAAACATTTTTTATTTTAAATAAAATAAAATAAATGTTTCAATTTTTATGATCCATTTAAATTTAAATCCCTTGAAACATTATTTTCCCTAAAATGTGGGACACATCTAACTACCATGGTGACACATCTTTTAGTGGTAACTATCCATCATTATTTATTTTATCTTTTTTTTTTTTATGGGAAGAAGATATCAAGAAATATTATATTATACGTTAAAACTTCCTAGCGATGAGAATCTCTACTCACAATAAGTAGTTTATGAGTTTTCATGGGTGCATGGACATAAGATTTTGGAAGAACTAGTCAATGAATCCCTAATTTTCTTCTATTTTTTATTTACTCTCATAAATTGTGAATCTGATTATCATAGCTAGAGGTATGATGTTGAATTTTCACTTTTATTATTTTCAATTTTAAGAATTTTCTAACATGACATTCAATATATAATATCTGGAAGGCATGCAATTGATTATTCATGATTGGGGATGTTATGTCATACATTTTGTTAGTCCATAGGTCCATTTGAGATTGCTAGAGGGGAGAGAGATTAGAAAGGAACTTGACAAAGTATTTTAGGACAAGTTTGGTCCACAATAAATGCAAGAGAAAGAAAATAAAAAATAAATATAGAATTTTTAAAAATTACTAAAAAAAAAAATTAACACCAAACTAAACTTGATTGATATTTATAAAAGCACATAAAATCGATTTATTATAATCTAAAATATTAAGCCTAATAAAAAAAAATTTAATTATTTTTTTAAAATTTATCAAACTACATAATCTATTTTGTAATTAAATTAACATTTTTAATATTAAATATAAGAAAAGTATAAACTGGAAAATAAAGTTTTAAATATTTTTAACTAATTAAAAGTAGTGATATCTGTATCATGATTTTTTTATATCCTTAAATATATTTAGCTAAATAAATCATTATATTAAACTGTTTTTGAGTATATAAATCATTATTTTAAATTTGTTTTTGGGTGTAATATATTTTCTCTCTCTATATATATCTATGAGTTTTTTCTAGGGTTCAGGCGGATTAATGTCTCTAGCCATTAGAGCAACAGAGCTTGGGAGTTGCCAAGTGATGGCAGTTGTCGCCTTGTAACTTTAGCCGTTGCTGTGGCCCGATATTAATGGCTTTAATCAATTTTAAAATTTGAGATATCATGGAGCCCAAAATTTTGCAAGTCTTTGACTTCATCGGACTGATTAGCCCAACTTAAGACCCAATTAGGCTCAAGCCCAAGGCTGGCCCAGCCCATTCCCAAAACAAGGCATTACCCACATCTTATTCTCATATAAAAATTTCCAAGCATACATGCATGTGACATATATATAACATTATAAAGCTCAAAATTTATTCGAAAGTAAAACATTTCACTTTAGATTTATAAAACACATACGGTGAAAACCACAAATGACCATAAAAGCATAAATCTCCATAGTTCATGTATGGATGTAACATGTAATAATCTTCTTATTTTATGGAATTTTTCTAGACAAGACCTCTTGCAATGACAGCATCCTTGATAAACTTGAGTGACTCTTCAAGATCATCACATAATCGATTAGGATCAGGAATTATTTCTTCATCAACTGAAAGAGCAAATGTCATTTTATTGATGTAACTTTGGAAATGAATCGACAATCCCTACAACAAAACACATAACAAAAAGTCAGTCATAATATCATTTCTTTTGCATTTTTTCATGATTTCTCACTTCTAATTATTTATAAAAAGATTTCTGTTTTTTTCAGCTATTTTTACAAAACATTTTTTTAATCAAAATTTACATGAAGAATAAGCCCTAAAAGATAGTTTCTCTTAGAATTTATTATTGAGAAGAAAATAAGTTAAGAGAAAAAAAAAAAAAAGATAGGTATGAAAGAGAAGAATGGGAAGGGTGTTTTTAGGATATTGGAAATTTGTAGGTGATGTATTAATACGGTTAGTATTTTAAAGTGAATGTGTAAATATGATAAATGTAAAGAAAAAATTGATGAATACAAATATAATTTCTCGATTATGGTTCATACTTTCAAACCACAAAGGTCATTTTTTCATATTTGAGTTTTCAATGACCCATTTAATCAAATAACCCCACACACACACACACACACACACACACACACACACACACACACACACACACACACACACACACACACACACATATATATATATATATATATATATATATATATATATATAGACTTACTTGTGGTTGGCCGTAAATGCCTGGAGCAAGGAAAGCCATTGGATGGCCATAAAAACCGATTTCTTCCATAGGTCCAACCACATTTGAGAAGCACATTGTCGTGTGATTCATAATTCTATGGTATAAAAATGCTGCAGCCTATTTGCCATGCCAAAAAAAAGATCTCCAAGGTAAGATCACAAGAAGAAAGTAGAAAGGAAAGAAAATAAAAAATAGAAGTTAGATTTTATTATTATTATTATTTTTTTTGGAAGAAGAGGAGCTTGAAAATGTATAATTTCCTAGGTGATTTATTTCAATATTAAGGATAAGGAAATTCATACCTTAGCACCAAATAATTTGAGAACTGTCTTAATAATGAAACATGTAAATATAGCTTCATGAGAATGCTTCTTTCGATCGATTGTGGCTCTAGTTTGACGAACATAGTCTAAAGGGTCATTATATAAGGTAATGGCAAAAGGGAGGAGCACAGATCCAATCCAATTTCCCCATTTCGCTTTAGACCCCTTCTCCATCATCTCCGCTAAAGCCTAATTACCATGAAATTTCATGATGAATAAACCAATCAATTTGTTTTGTAGCACATGAAGGATTTTAAGGTGATTGTTGTTAAAACATTTTTTTTTCACTAACAATTTATTGAAGATATTTCTATAGAAAATTAATTAATATTTTAATTTAAATGGCAAATATGTTTTGAAGGCATTTTGATAGTTATATCCACTAATAATCAGAGTATCGAGTTTAATGTATATTATAATCCTCTTATTGAGAGAACTTTTTAAACATTAAAGTTACTATTAAAACATAACTTCATACTCTTATACATCTTTCAAAGTAATATATTGGTTGTTTGGTTTTTGGGAAGTAATAAGAAAATAAAAAAAATGCTAAAAAAAATAGTTTTCTCATATTTGACTTCACCATAAATTTTTGTTAAAGAAAATTAAATATAATTAAAATTAGTTAAAAATGTATACATTTAAAAATTATTTGATCTTTATATGATAGAAGAACTAAGTAGAATGAGTTTGAAGAAACATATAAAAATAAATTATTGATTTTGAATCTAAATTTTATTTTCCTTCATTTTTTTTTTCTATTTTTTTTCTTTAATAATTCCTATGTTTTATATACTATTTTTTATGTTTAAAAATAAAAAGTAAGAAATGCATGACCTTAACCGTTGTTGTTCTATACACTTTGAAAACAGAGGTTAAAAGCTGTTGAAAACAAAATCCCTGTTATATCTTAAAGTTGGCCACACAGCAGCCACATTTTCCTACAAATATTCTTTCAAATTGAATATGAAAATCACTCACATGAAGCCCTGGTGATGGTCTTATATTCATCATAAGAGTTGCCCTCAGGCGAATATTCTTCGGAAGATTATTTTTCTTTTGGGTGGCTCCTTTATCTTCCTTGGTCTCACCTGCAATTAATAAATGGAACATATGTTAAAGAGTTTCTACTCATATAGTTTAAAGATTATTTTATCTAGCTCTCTTCCAAATTTCCCAATTGATCATATTATATACATAGCTTCAATGTGACTTGTAAGCTTGAATACAATGGTTGGGCAGGTAGAGAAATTGAACTGAGAATTAATGAAAGCTTACCATATCTTCTATTGAGATATCGGGAAAGACCAGCCAATGACACTCCCATTACAACATCGTTAATAGTCTGCAATGCCCCAAAACAATAAGATTTATTAAGTCTAAATAATGTTATATTATTTATCAATTTGAACAAAAAAAAAAGAACTCAAACAACCTTATTTATTAAACCCGTAAGTTTACATTGTTATTTCACGTGTAGGCTTTTTCATTTTTAAATAAAAATTTTAAAAAAGTAATAATAAATTTTATGAAAAACATTAATTAGGTAATCAATTTATATTTATTTTAAATTATTTTTAAAAATAATCATTATTATTTTTTTAATTGAAATTTGTCTTATTTTTAAAAATAAAAATGTTGTATTATGTTTCTATTTAAATCACAAGTATACAAGGAAACTTAAAAGGGTCAAGCCAGTTTTTGGAATCAACTTACTGTTTTCATCCCATTCTTGATTTGTTTAATATCATCAAGACTAACGGTTCGGTAAACAAACCTCCTTGGCACATGCCCACCTCCCTTTTTCCAACCATTGCTGAGTGGTGTCATGGTATCCTTTAAGAAGAGAGTTGTAGCAAGAAACATCAAAACATCTATAATAGTATTCCAAACCAGTCGAATTGTCCACCAAATCCTGCCGGACTTTACCGGATCAGGATTCGAAGTCTTTTTCGCTGGCAAAGTTGGGAGAGCTTTCGGGTTGGAGATTTGACGGGAGCAAGCAAGGACAAGAGACATGAGGGACATGCCGTCACCCAGGGAATGATGGATTCGGAAAACGGCGACAGACTCGGCATCCGAGGTCTTAATGTTGAGAATATGGAGCTCCCAAAGAGGCTTAGAGTAGTCTATGTAGGTTTTACTGAGATTGGAGATGTAGTCTTCCACCATCTTGTCTGGTGAAGAAATGGTGTGGTGGAGGCTTGGTATTATTATGTGCTTGTCCAAGTCCACCTTTGTTGGAACCCATTTCATCCCTCCATCCTTTTTCACGTCCTTCACCTAATCGAGATAATATAAAAAAATGAATTGATAAGCCAAGAGGAGATGAGGTTTTTATCTTTTAAAAACAAAAAAATAGGACATGCATTCAAATAAAGCCTTACGTAAAAGAAGCTTGGTTTAGATATATGTCATGATAAGATATTAATTAATTTACCAAAAAGCTTTTTTCATACCTGCAAGCTAGAGAAACGAGGGTGCTTAAGCAGACTGTGCTCCAAACTGGCTTTAACAACATCAACATTGATTCTGGTTTTGCACCCAGCAATGGCTATGACATAGACATTGAAGCAAGTTTCATGAAAAATTCGACCAACTGGACTCAAAGCTTCTCCTTCTTCTTCTTTGATATCCTCGGGTTTTTTGCCATCTCCTACTTCTCTTGCCCCTGATCTCTTTGTTTGAATAGGTTTGAGAGCTTGCTGTCTTGAATCCAGATCACCTACTGGATCCATGACAGGCAGCTCAGCTTTTGGATGAGACTGAAACTGTATCGGGTACTGGGCAAACACATATATGTAGTAGTAGTCCCACGTACTTAAATGATATGACAGGAAGGTTGTTGCTAGTTATTGGAGCGCTAGGACACGTCTTTCGTGTGGGGCACCAGTAACATGATTTACATCAATTTTGATAAGATTTTTAATCGCATGATATAGTTGAGATATTGAAATGTGTAAAAGACATTTAGAAATACAAAAGGATGCATGAATGATCTTATCACGTGTTATACAAATACAAACATATATAAAGAAGCATCTAATTCATTTTTATGCATGCTTCATTTGGCTCAAGGTGATATAGCTCACATGATAGAGCTTCACTTTTGTAGCTGGGGCATTTATTTGTCTAATAAACATCCTGCAATTGAGTAGGTAGCTCTTATCTGTCAAAGGAAAGGTGAAAAGCTGATATCGTACGTACGTGAATGTTACTTGGAGTCTTTTACCCTTCCTAAGGTTTCCTCATTTAGGATCTCAAGAAAAGTCGATCAAATTGGTCTTTACGAATAGCTTAATGTACTATCTTTTTTATATACTTCTCTTAATAAAGTCTTTTTTTGGGTATATGTTCATTATCTAAATAAACCGAAGCCACTTATTAATAGGTATGTAGGTAGGTAGGCCCCCCTTCAAGTCATCAATGGAAATGGAAAGATGGCGTGCCTCCACCATTGTTGGTTCTGCTCCTATCTAGAATCCAGTGGCATATGAGTTATAAGACCACATTGGAAATTAATTTCGAACTCATAATATTGAAGTTTGGAATTTCAAATTGAATTTAGGATTAATGATAGAGACGGTACAAATTTTAGTTCCAAGAAATGGATTTGAGGGTTTTGCCAGGAAAGAATTTGGCTTGCACATGGAGAGTAATTGAACCAACTATCGTTTTTGAGATTTGGACGGAACTTGGGCATTCCTTTCAAATTTATGATAATTTCAACCACCGTACCAAACTTTCATGCCATGTTTTAATTGTAAAAAATGCCCAAAACGACCGACACTGTCAGTAGAAATAAGTTGTTATACTACTTTTTAAATAAATAGAAACCATTCAAGGATATTTTTGAGTAATTTGAGATATAAATACAAGGATCTTATAATATAAACAAATATAGAAATTTTTAAAAATATTTTTTAAAAATATTTTTTTAAAATATGATACCTTAAAATATTTCTAAATTTATGGTACTTTATGTCACATAGTTGCTATGTGGAACGTTAGAAATATTTTAGATACCCATTCTAAAAAAGTTATTTTTTGGGAATGGTTATCTAAATTAGTTTTTGTTTTTTTGGAATAGAAGGTTTTTTTTTGAAAATTTAGAATGTTATCAAACTATTTAAAATTTAGAATTGTCCACCAAATCCTGCCAGAGTTTACCGGATCAGGATTCGAGGTCTTCTTTACTGGCAAAGATCAACATTGATTCTGGTTTTGCACCCAGCAATGGCTATGACATTAGCATTGAAGCAAGGTTCATGAAATATTCGAGCAGCTGGACTCAGAGGTTCTTCTTCTTCTTCTTCGATATCCTCGGGTTTTTCGCCATCTCCTTCTACTTCTCTTCCTGCTGACCTCTTTGTTTGAATAGGCTTGAGAGCCTGCTGTCTTGAATCCAGATCACCTACAGGCTCCATGATACTCAGCTCAGCATGTAGATGAGGCTGAAATTATATTGGAATGTCAAGTATTGTAGTCCATAACATACTTAAATGAATTGATAGCTAGCTAGGGAGGTTGTCGCTGGTCGTCTTTCATGTGGGACTTTACATCAATTTTGATAAGATTTTTAATGGTCTGAGATGTAGTTCAGATGTTGAAATATTTGACCTTAAAATGATGTGTGAAAGGCATAGAAGTCCAAAAGGCTACAAGTGATATTTATGTGTTGTATATTAATCATCTGATTCATTCATGCATGCTTCATTTGGCTCAAGGTGATATAGTTCATTTGATAGAGCTTCACTTTTGCAGGTGGGTCATTTATTTGTCCAATAGACATCTTGTACTTGAGTAAGCAACTCTATTTTTTCAAAGTAAAGGAGAAGAGTAACAAAGATAGCCGATGAAGAATGATAGGTATCATCAATGGGATCAAATATAAATCGTACATGAATGCTACTTGGAGTCATTTATCCTCCCGATCAAAGCTTCTCTCATTCGAGATCTTTGGGAAAATTGTTCAAGTTAACTTTTACAAATAGCTTGATACATCATCTTTTTTACTATCAGTCGTGCATAAATGATGTAGGTTTTGATGTATGAAGGTTCTTCTAATTTAACAAACAGAATAATAGAATTAGAAAAAGACAAACAGACAAACAGACAAACAAGATGTAAACTTGGGTTAAGGAATATATCAAGGTTCGTGAGATTACCTATGATACAAACAAAATAAAATAAATAGCTGATATGCTTAGCTTCAAAATTTGCCATAACTTTTAATTAATCATCATTCTTACCAATCCTTATAATCCCTAAAGGGCTTAATGATAATATTAAGAAAATCAAATCATTCCTCCCAAAAACCAAAAGAAGCCATTTGTTAATTATGTAGGTAGGTAGCCCTTTCACCCTTGATAACCACTGTTTTCACCCATCAAGGTTACAGCTTCTTCCATGGAGGCCTCGTCATCTAGAAATAACTTTTGATTGTAACCCGTCAAAATTTTATTGGCATGCGCATCGAGTATAATAATAGTCTATTTTCGTACAAAAAGATTGATTTGACGACGAGGGAATAGGTTTGAATCCAATTAATAAAGTTGGACCGACAAACACACGGCGTGGAAGGTAGCCACACAGAGCATGTGGCAGGCTGGTAGCCATGCAGACTGTTTCTGCACCAATTATAATTTCAAATTCAATATGCTTCAATCATTCTCAGTCGGTTGAATGTTGAGATCATTCTAGACCTGCATTTAATTAATTGTCTGCCGCCCAGCTGCATGCCTTCACACCATGAGAGGATTTTGATTCGCATGATATATCAATATCAATACTATTTCAGAAACGTTGTACCTGGTGAGGAACGAAAGAAAATGATTGCGCTCCGATTACGTTTGAATTACAAAAGGAAAATTTTGGCTCATGAGTTATGTTTGGAAATGTGTTTTTAAAAACAATTTTGAGAACAGTTTGTTGATAACAGTTTAAGATATTTTATAAAACAAAAATTTATTTGAGAGCCTAAAATATTAATATATTTTTAAATATAATTTTTATATATTATATTTTATTTTTAATCATTCTTCATATTTATATAATTATTTTTAAAAATATTTATAAAAAATAAAAACAACTAAAAATACCATATTTTTTAATAATTATTTTTTAAAATAAAATTTAAAACATAAATAAAAATAACTAAAAGATGTTTTTAGAAAATATCATATTTCCTATTTTTTATTATCAAGTGTCCTTTTTTGTTTTTTTTTTCTAAAAAAATAGTTATCAAACACTTTGAATCTTTTCTATGGTTTATAATAATTGTTGATTTACATGCAACGATTTATGGTGAAAATTAAAGAAAACAAAAAAGAAGAAAAACACACAGATTTAACGTGGTTCGACAGATTGCTTACGTCCACGGGAACAAGGAAGAAGACTTTCACTGTATCAAATTAGGGTTACATAAAAGGATATTTATACTAACCCTCACGTAATGAAATTCCAAAAACAACCCTCCCAACCCATCGTTTGCTCACAACAATAAAAATACAAGTTTGAATGGAAAATGTCGTCGCTCCACTCCACTTCACTCTGGCATTTGCTTATTTTTCTTCATATGTCTTTTTCACTTAATATGAGCCACATACTACAACAATCTCCACCTTGGCGAATATTCACTCCTCCCTTAAGAGACAAAAACATAGCTTGTAACTCCACCTGGGACAATAGGTTTGGGCATCTCATATCTAGCATCTGGAGACAGTAATCAAGTTCAAGCAATGCTTGAACTTTTCTATGGTATCATGCTTTGTTAACATGTTTGTTGCATTCTCAAAGATGTGAACCTTCTCAAGTAACAATTCACCAGAAGAAACCAATTCCCTGATATTGTGAAACCTCACATCTATGTGTTTGGTCCTTGCATGATACACCTGGTTCTTTGCCAAATAAATTGCACTCTAACCGTCATAATATAATTGAACTCCATCTTGCTAAATACCCAACTCCTTGACCAAACCTGTAGGCCATAATGATTCTTTTGCAGCCTTAGCTATTGCCATATATTCTGATTCAGTAGTAGATAATGCAACTAAAGACTATATCATAGACTTCCAACAAATAGGTCTCCCACCAAGGGTGAATACATAACCTATGGTAGACCTTCTATCATCCAAGTCTCTTACATAGTTTGCATCTACATATCCCCTAACTGAAGGATCACTCTGTTGTTTGCTAAACATGATGCCATAGTATATAGTACCCTTTAAGTATCTAAAAATCCACTTGACTGCATCCCAATGCATTCTTCTCGAATTTGATAGAAACTTGCTCACCACACTAACAACATGTGCCAAATCTGGTCTTGTACAAACCATAACATACATCAAGCATCCCACTACACTTGCATATGGAACCTTTGACATGTCTTTCACTTCATCATCTGTCTTTGGGCATTGATTAGTAGACAATCTAAAATGATTTGCCAAAGGTGTACTTACTGGTTTTGCATTATCCATATTGAACCTCTCCAACACTCTCTTGACATAGTTATGCTGAGATAACCATAATCTCCCTGAAGTTCTATCCCTATGAATCTCCATCCCAAGGATCTTCTTGGCTGCACCTAAATCCTTCATGTCAAACGCCTTGCTCAACAAAGACTTCAACTTATTGACCTCAAACATACTCTTTGTAGCAATTAACATGTCATCCACATAGATTAATGAGAAAATAAATAACTCATCATCTAGGCTTTTTACATAAACACAACTATCATATGCACATATCTTGTAGCCAATCCTAATCATGTAGGAGTCAAATCGTTTGTACCACTGCCTTGGGGATTGCTTCAACCTATGAAGTGATTTACTCAATTTACAGACCAAGTGTTCTTGTCTAGGTTGAATAAGCCCTACTGGTTGTACCATATAGACCAACTCCTCCAAATCACCATGAAGAAAAGCTATCTTTACATCCATTTGCTCCAACTGCATGTCAAAATGGGCTACTAAACCCAACGCTGTCCTGATGGAAGTGTGTCTGACCATGGGAGAGAAGATCTCATCATAGTCAACCCCTTTCCTCTGTGAGTAACCTTTTGCTACTAAACAAGCTTTGAAATTTTCACCAATTTTTTTTTTCCTGAAACTGCTTCTTTATTCTTGTACACCTATTTACATCTTATTACTTTCTTTTCCTTGGGAAGCTCCACCAAATCCCATGTCTAGTTTTTATGCAAAGATTGAATCTCTTCCACCATAGCACCCATCCATCTACTTTTCTCTTGGCTGTGTATTGTCTCTTGAAAAGTAGTAGAATCCCCGCTACTAGTAATCAATGCATAAGAAACCAAATCTTCAAAACCATACCTGGTAGGTGGCCTAATAGTGCGTCTGTGTTTATCTATGACTATATTGTGATGCTGCTGATCTTCTGAACTAGACTTCCCCATATTCCGAGCATGATCCTCTATATCATGGGTCTCTAATCCCACATGTATCAGCTGCTTATTACTGTTGTAATTTTTTTGTTCCTGTTTCTCTCATTTTTTAGTACATTATAACATGCCTTTCTCATCAAAAACCACATCTCTACTAATCACCACCTTGTTTGCCTTTGGATCCCAGAGCTTGAAACTTTTCACCCATTTCTAATACCCCAGAAAAATACATTGTCTAGACTTCGCATGAAACTTTGATATCTCCTCATTAGGAATGTGCACATAGGCTGGGCTCCCAAATACTCTCAAACCAGAGTAATATATCGGATTGCCTATTCATACCTTCTTTGCTACTTTCCCATCTAATGTTGCTCTAGGTGACCTGTTGATCAAGTAACATGCCATGTTCATTGCTTCTACCCAAAATTTCTTTTCAAGGCCTGCATTCAATCTGAGACATCGAGCTCTTTCAGTTATTATTTTATTCATCATTTCTACTACACCATTCTGCTGTGGTGTCTTGCGTACTGTGAAGTGTCTCTTAATCCCATGCTGCTCACACAATTCCGTGAACTTTCAATCTATATACTTAGTACCATTATCTGGCCTGAGGCATTTTATCTTTCTTCCTATCTGGTTTTCTACTTCAGCTTTCCACAACTTAAAATTGTCAAACATTTTTGACTTGTGCCGCATGAAGTACACCCAAACCTTTCATGAGCAATCTTCAATAAAACTCACAAAATACATATTTCCTCCCAATGATGCTACCCTTACTGGTTCCCAAACGCCTGTATGAACATAGTCAATAAACCCCTCTGTCTTGTGTGTGGCTGTCTTGAACTACACTTTATTATGTTTCCCAAAAACACAATACTTGTAGAAATCAAGATTACATGTTTTGATACCCTTCAACAGATTTCTCTTATGAAGCTCCATCATCCCACGCTCACCCATATGCCCTAACCGTATATGCCACAAGACTGTACTATCTGACTCAGACTCTGTGGTTGCAATTCCACCTACAATTGTGGTACCTAACAGTTTATAAATATTTCCTACTAGTTTCTACCTTTCATCACTCTCATAGCACCTTTACTCACCTTCATTACTCCACTTGTAGACTTGTAACTAAACCCGTTACAGTTTAAAGTCCCTAAGGAAATAAGATTCTTCCTTAAATCAGGTACATGTCTAACATCACACAATGTTCTAACAACACCATCAAACATTTTAATTCTGATATTCCCTATTCTAACAACCTTACATGAAACGTCATTACCCATCAGAACAGAACCAGAATTTACTAACCTATAAGTGTTAAACCAATCTTTATTGGGTGTCATATGATAAGAGCATGCTGAATCCAAGATCCAAGAATCTGTAAGATGATCTAAACTGGATGAAACCGATAACATATCACCATCACCACTCTTTGAGTCTTCTTATGCCACTACATTCGTAGATTTTGATGAACCCTCTTTATTTTTCGATATCGAGCCCCCTTTTTTTTTTCTCTAGACAATCTCGTTTCATGTGCCCCATTTTTCTGCACTTATAACATTGCATGTCATTTCTCTTCCTAGATTTAGATCGAGATTTATTGTTACTTGATTAGCTCTGGGACTTGTTTATCCCATGTTTCGAATTACTCTTTGCCACAAGCCCTTCACCACGAGAACTCTCATCATTGACTTTCTTCCTTTAATTGAATCCTAAAAGAACATTTGTGATCTCCTCCAAATCAAGAGTTTCTTTCCCCCACATTAGAGTTGTAACCAGATTTTCATACATAGAAGAAGCAGGAAGGGAATTCAGTAACATCAACGCCTTGTCTTCGTCTTCGAACTTCACATCAATTCGCTTCAAATCACTGATGATATGATTGAACAAGTTGATATGTCGGCTTAGATATGAGCCCTCTGCCATCTTAAGATCATATAGTTTCTGCTTAAGATACAACTTGTTCGTCAACGACTTAGACATATACCGACTTTCCAATTTCAACCAAATTGCCGCTAGTGATTCCTCATCCATGACATGGTACATCACGTCATTAGCCAAACAAAGCCTGATAATTGTCGCAGCCTTCGCTTCCAAATCCTTCGATCCATGTTGTTCATTCCTTCTGGTTGCTTTTTGTATAACGCCTTCACCATACCTTGTTGCACTAACAAATCCTTAACCCTCCTCTGCTATAGACCGAAATTCCCATATCCATCGAACTTGACCACGTCGAACTTCGCATAAGAAATCTCAGACATCGAACCTCACGCTCTGATACCAATTGTTGATTTATATGCAACGATTTATGGTGAAAATTAAAGAAAACGAAAAAGAAGAAAGACACATAGATTTAACGTGGTTCGACAAATTGCCTACGTCCACGGGAATAGGGAAGAAGACTTTCACTCTGCTTCGCTTTGACATTTGCCCATTTTTCTTCATATGTCTTTTTCAATTAATATGAGCCATATACTACAACAATAATAAAAAATATAAAAAATTATTCAAAAATTCATGTGTATTTTCAAATTTTATACTAGGAGATTATTTAAAAAGCTATATAGAAAATATATGTATACATATCAAGTTCAAATCTTTTTTTCATTTCTGTATTTTTTTTTTCTGTTTTATTTTCCACCTTCATTCTCTCCTCGATTTTCTAAGTTCAGAAGAAGCTTAAATAACATACTCAAAATTTCATCTTATTGATGCTTTAAGATGGTAGAAACCACCTCAAATATTTTTCCAAACCATAATAATGACGAGAGTTTAATTTAAAATTGAAATTTCATGAGTTGATGAATAATATTCAACCTAGACATACTCTCCACATGTAATGAAAAAATCTTTAGTTTTAATATATCTTCCTATCTATCTTAAGACTTAAATTTGAGTTCAAAAATTGTAAATGATTTGGGGAAAGTATTTATTCAAGTATAAAAATAATAAAAAATTCTAACTCAAAATTTTAGGTTTTGTTTGGTAACTGTTTTCGAAAACAATTTTGAATTTTTTTTTTAAGAATAGTTTTTAAAAATTGTTCTCTACTATTTTATAAATTAAATAAAAGTCAATTTGAAAACTTAAAATGCTTTTAACCTATTTTTAAATATGTTTTAAAAATAATTTTTATATCTAATACTTTATTTTTAATAATTCTATATGCTTACATAATTATTTTTTAAAACGGTCATGACAAAAAAGTAAAAATGATAGGAAACAACTAAAAAATATTTTTTAAAAATAAAAAACAGTTTCTGATTACTAAGCATGTTTTCTTAATTTTTGTTCTAAAAAATAGAAAATTGTTCTTGAAAATAGTTATCTAACGTACTCTAAAGTTTTTCTTTTCTTCCAATCAGTCACATGTATAACCTGTATTTCAAATTTCAACTTTCCTTATATTTCAATTCACATCACCATTACAATATTTTTTTAAAGATTTTCAATATTTGAAAGTTATATGTTTCTTTTAATTTTTTGAAAATTTTTATCATTAAATATTTCTTTTAAAAAATGAATAGTATTCATATGCAAAATTAGTATGGGTAATTTTATCAACTATATTTTCAACTCTTTGATATTTCTTCAACGTTTTACTTCTTTATTGATGATTATAGGAAACAATCCTAATTCGAGGTCGATGTAAAGTTAAGTCATGTAATGTTGATTTGAATAAAAAGTCCAGCCTATCGCTAGTCGAGACAAATTATAAATGTTTTCATAACCGGACAAGACATTGAACCAGAAAAGTTATTGGTTCACGGTTCATTGGTCGGACTAGTGGTCAAACCACGGTCGAATCGGTGACGTCATAAATATATAATATATATTTTATTAAAATTAAAAATAATTTTAAATACATATAATTAAAAATTAATAATATTTGTAATATTATTTATTCATTTTTATATAAATGTATTAACATTTTTAATTTATTAAACAAAATATATACAATATTTAAATATGAAAAGAAAATGGTAAAAATCATATTTAGATATTAAACATATTGAAAATGAAAAAAAAATGTATTATGTAATTTTATATATATATATATATATATATATTATTTTTTTAAAATAACCTATATATTTGTTCCTTGTTAAATTTCAACATAAGGATGGTTGAAGTAGAGTGAATAATATTGTATTAGGAAACCTCAAGGTCTATGGTTCAAGCTCTCCTGGTTGCAATAAAAAGAGTTGAGTTTTTCCTTAAATTTCTTGATCCCATATCGAAAGTAGATGAAACATAAATAGATTTATAAACCTCTTTCCATTCCTTGCAAATTAGTAGATTGTTGGGTCAAGCCACAGAGCTCATTGCCTAATTTAATAGGCCATTTTGCCAAGAAAACTCATCATAGGAGTGGACACTAGGCCAAAGGAAATGTGGGCTTGGCAAAAAGAAAAAGAGGTGGTGGAGTTTGACCCATTCGGTTCTTAAAGAACTATCCGGGTCATCGATCCAACCACCGATTTAATTGGTTCGAGACCAATCCAATTGATAGATGGTCCAAAAAGGGGAACCATATAGGAAAGCCCTCCGGCTGGTGGTCCAACTCGTCTTGTTTTTAAAACAATGCAAATTATCATCAACCAACCACAAAAAACCACAAAATGCAAGCACATCCTAATCAACCTAGCTAATTATGATGATGCTCGATAACAAATTTAATCCAAATTCCAACTTATCCAATTGAGAAACAAATTTATAAGATACACTAAGCAAAGGTTTATAGTCCCTATTTGGTAGCAATCAACATTATTAGTATATATGAAAGCAAAGATGAGTACACAACATTTTCACAATTAACATAATTCGAGCATAATGTAATATGGTGATCGGTCTTTTTTGTGTGTAATCACTCTTTATTAAATGAGATTTTCCTTAATAATCCCTCTTGCTATAACAACATCCTTCATGAGCTTGAGTGTTTCTTCAATATCATCACATAGCTGGTGAGGGTCAGGAATGATCGCTTCATCAACCGATAGAATAAATGTCATTTTATTTGTGTAACTTCGAAAGTGAACCATCAATCCCTACACCAAAGCACAATTATTATGCTTATTAAGACTAACCAAACTCAACTCTATGTTATAAATTATAATATTTTCATAGCCAAATGCAATTAAACAAAAGGCATATTTTGGCTTAATGAGATGTGTATATATACTTACATGGGGTTGCTTGCCCACAGCAACTTGGAGCAATGAAAGCCTGACCATAAAAACCGATTTCTTCTATAGGTCCAACTATGTTTGAGAAGCACAATGTGGTGTGATTTGGAACTCTGTGGAATAGAAATGCTGCAGCCTGTTTTACCAAATGATTTCCGAAGTAGAATGATTAATTTAGACTAGAAACAGTGAAATTAAACAACCAAGGGGGAATTGCAAGCATATATACATATATGTGTCCAATTTTTTGTGTATTTGGTTCCAAAAAATTGCAAAGAAGTTCATACGCACCTTAATTCCAAATAACTTGAGGACTAACTTAACAGTGAGAAATGTGTATGCAGCTTCTTGAGACTGCTTCTTCTGTCAATGGTAGCCTTAGCTTGGCAAACATAGTCTAACAGGTCATCTTGTAACGCAATAGTGAAGGGGAGAAGCATAGATCCAATGCAGTTACCCTATTTTGCTTTGGTCCCCTTCTCCATCATATCAGCTAAAGCCTAGCATTTTGTTGATAGGATACGATATAATCAATCAAATTTACAGTACATGGATAATTAATTTACTCAAGTTCATTTAAAAATTTGAAAATTCAGATTTGATGCATACAAAAAATGTTAGTTGCACCATCATTTTTACTATCTTAACGACCATATTCTCATATAAATCTTTTGAATTCAACAGGAAAATGGCTCACATGAATCCCTGGGGAAGGTCTTATATTAACGAGATCGAGTGGCCTTGAGGCGAATGTTCTCAGGAAGATTATTTTTCTTCTGTGTAGCTACTGCCTCTCCCTTAGCCTCACCTGCCATTAAGGAGATATGTTAAGAATCTCACCTTACATTAGATGAAGTATTCTAGTTGTTTAGGTATAAAGTTGCAAGCTCACCATATCTTTCTGTTGAGATATTGAGAAAGACCAGCCAATGACACCCCCATAACCACATCGTTGATAGTCTGCAATGCACAAAACCACAATGATCTTTTTAGTTTGTGTCATGAATAAGAGTGAGACAATGATTTTAAGAAGCATTTAATTTTATCTTAACTATTTGATAAAATTTGAGAAATGCTTTTACAAATGTGAAAAATTATTTATAGTGTTAAAAAATCACTTATATTTTTTTTTAAAGAAATATTTGATAGACAATTATCTTAAAACATTTTTAAAGAATATACTTTCATTAAAAATATTTTGAGTAAAAATATTATCAAACACACTCTAAGAATGTACTTTGAAGTGTTTTCTAAGAACCTTGTGGTCCTAAGCTACAAATATGTGGTGTAACTCTATTGAGTTTAATGCTAAATACTTTTCTATGGTTTGGGAAATTTTCTAATGATTTTTTTTTTTAGAAATAATTAATTTTAATGCCAATCAGAATGATAATACATAAATTAAATATTTGATAAAACAAGATGCCTTTAGACGCAACGTCAACATCCTTTTTCAATGTTTAATAGTTGAAGTCATGTTAGGACTTGTCATATCAAGTGGAGATGAAGTTAGGGCTTGTCATTTATGGTTCGTAACTAGTTTGGAAATGAATTTATGGCAGCATGGATCTCATGTGTGTGACATGTTGGAAACATTTTTTATTTTAAATAAAATAAGATAAATATTTTAAGTTTTGTGTTCTATTTAAATTTAAATACATTATTTTCCCTAAAACATGTGACACATTGAATACAAACACATCTCTTAGTGTTGTAACAATCATTTATAGTCATGACACACTTTTAGTGGTAACTACTACTCAGTATTTATTTTGTCTCCCTTGATGGAAAGAAAATATAAAAAAATATTATATTTTATATTAAAACTTTATATGGATAAGAGTCTCTAGTTTATAGGAAGTTTGTGAGTTTCCATCAGATATAAGGTCTTAGAAAAACTAGCCAAACAAATCTCTAATTTTATTTTGTTTTTTATTTACTCCCAAAAATTGTGAATTTGATGGCCATAGCTAGAGGTATGATGTTGAATTTCTACTTTTATTATTTTCAATTTTAATAATGTTCTAATATGACATTTAATATTTAATATCAGAAAGGTACGTAGTTGATTATTTATGATTCCGATGTTAATGTCCACACATTTTGTTGATCCTTGTGTTGATTTTTAAGTCTTGATAGAATGACCTCAATCTTGGGTCCATTTGAGATTGCTAGAGAATAGAGAGATCAAAAACGAATTTGACTTATTTTATGACAAGTTTGGTCCGCAATAAATACAAGAGAAAGAAAATGAAGGGTAAATATGGAAGTTTTAAAAAATTATTAAAGAAAAAGTTTAGATTTAATGAAATTTCAAATTTTAATGTTGGGTGAAATTTATCTTTTATATATATATATATATATATATATATATATATATATATATATATATATATATATATATATATATATATATATTATTTTATTCTTTATAATTTGAAAAATAAAGGAAAACAACTTTTATCATGTCATTTCACCACCAAGCTAAACTTCATTAATATTTATAAAAGCACATAAAATTGATTTATTATAATCTAAAATATTAAAACTAATAATTTTTTTTTTAATTTATCAAACTACATAATCATTTTTGTCATTAAATTAACATTTTAATATTAAATATAAGAAAAGTATAAACTTGTAAATAAAATTTTAAATAATTAAAAAGTAGTCACATCTGTATCATGATTTTTTTATATTCTTAAATATATTTAGCTAAATAAATCATTATATTAAACTATTTTTGAGTATATAAATCATTATTTTAAATGGGTTGTTGAGCATAATATATATATATTTTTCTCTCTCTCTATATATATACCACAAGTTTTATCATTTATTATTTCTTTTAAATATAAAAAATCTTAGAGACTTACACCAAAAAACAATGACTTCTAAAAACTAAAAAATTTTAAAAAAAATTATCATCTAAAATTTTAAAATATTTAAAATAAATTATAAGGACGCAGGGTAAACATGTACCTTTTTTTTTTTATAAGAGCTTCTATTTTCATATAGAAATTATTAAAACTTTTTGTTTCTAAAAAAGAAAAATGAAAAAGTGTATCCGAAGGAGACATTTTTAGTTAGAATATTGTTTGAGGTGGTGCAAATCCCTCACAGCATCTCTAACAACCTATGTAGATATGTACCCAATTTTGTAAGAATAAGGAAAAAACTATCTTGAAATTTTGAGATATCATGGAACCCAAAATTTTGCAATTCTTTGACTTCATCGTTCTAATTAACCCAACTTAAGACCCAGTTAGGGTCAAGCCCAAGCCTGGCCCAAGTTAGGCCCATTCCCAGAACAAGGCATGACCCACATGTCTTATTCTCATATAAAAATTTCAAAGCATACATGCATGTGACATATATATAACATTAGAAAGTTCAAAATTTATTCGAAAATAAAACATTTCACTTAAAACACATACGATTAAAACTGCAAATGACCATAAGAGCACACAGATCTTCATAGTTCACATAAATGTAACATGTACTAATCATTCTTATTTTATGGAAATTTTATGGATAAACCCTCTTGCAATGACAACATCTTTGATAAACTTGAGTGACTCTTCAAGATCATCACATAGTCGGTGAGGGTCGGGAATTATTTCTTCATCAATCGAAAGAACAAATGTCATTTTATTGATGTAACTTTGGAAATTAATCATCAATCCCTACCACAAAACACAAAGTAAAAAATCATTCTCTTTACTTTTATAATTATTTTTAAAACAACCCACAAAAACAAGTAAAAATAACGGGGAAAGTGGGTTTTCAATTCTTACTTTGAAAAAAATATAGAGAAAAGGACTACAATTTTTTTAAATACATGCACTTTTTTGGTGAGTCATATGAATATTCTTCAAAATGACCATTTCACTTGTCATATCAACAACACCAATTAATATAACTCTTCTACTTAAATGTTACTGTTCTTTTTAACATGTTTATTATTATTATTATTATTATGAAATATGTGGAACATAGATGGGTTTGAATCTTGTAGGAATAAGGTTTATGGTTTTCTTCCACCATATTAGGTTTCATTAGGATTTTATTTATTTATTTATTTATTTTTTAAAGATCAAGTTGAGGTTAATTTCAAGGACTTTAGTTGTTTGAGACATTTTCTTTCTTCTTAGCTCCACTTTCAATTCAAGGGATAGAAATATAGATAAAAAAAAAAGTAAATTATCGCTATTTTTTAATTTTATTTTTTTCATGTAAAATTCTTGATATGATGATTGGTTGCCAAGAAAATCTGAAAAGAAAAACAAATCTGAGTCTTAGACATCCTCATGAATATCAATTCTAAATGGATATGTATGATCAGAAGGGAAGAAAAAAAGGATTATTGGCTACCAATTAATTAGTAGATCCAACTCAATGCAAAGTTGAGGGTGCGGGCTGTCTCTTTCCCACTTGATTTTCAACCTTAAAAGTCCATACACAAAGAAAGAAATAAAAAATAAAAAATGTCACTTTAATAAATGTTTTAATTTTTATGATCCATTTAAATTTAAATCCCTTGAAACATTATTTTCCCTAAAATGTGGGACACATCTAACTACCATGGTGACACATTTTTTAATGGTAACTATCCATCATTATCTGTTTTATCTTTTTTTTTTTTTTTTTATGGGAAGAAGATATCAAGAAATATTATATTATACGTTAAAACTTCCTAGCGATGAGAATCTCTACTCACAATAAGTAGTTTATGAGTTTTCATGGGTGCATGGACATAAGATTTTGGAAGAACTAGTCCATGAATCCCTAATTTTCTTCTATTTTTTATTTACTCTCATAAATTGTGAATCTGATTATCATAGCTAGAGGTATGATGTTGAATTTTCACTTTTATTATTTTCAATTTTAAGAATTTTCTAACATGACATCCAATATTTAATATTAGGAAGGCATGCAATTGATTATTCATGATTGGGGATGTTATGTCATACATTTTGTTAGTCCATAGGTCCATTTGAGATTGCTAGAGGGGAGAGAGATTAGAAAGGAACTTGACAAAGTATTTTAGGACAAGTTTGGTCCACAGTAAATGCAAGAGAAAGAAAATAAAAAATAAATATAGAATTTTTAAAAATCACTAAAGAAAAAAATTAACACCAAACTAAACTTGATTGATATTTATAAAAGCACATAAAATTGATTTATTATAATCTAAAATATTAAGCCTAATAAAAAAAATTTAAGTATTTTTTAAAATTTATCAAACTACATAATCTATTTTGTAATTAAATTCACATTTTTAATATTAAATATAAGAAAAGTATAAACTGGAAAATAAAATTTTAAATATTTTTAACTAATTAAAAGGTAGTTATCAAACTACATAATCTATTTTGTAATTAAATTAACATTTTTAATATTAAATATAAGAAAAGTATAAACTGGAAAATAAAATTTTAAATATTTTTAACTAATTAAAAAGTAGTGATATCTGTATCATGATTTTTTTATATCCTTAAATATATTTAGCTAAATAAATCATTATATTAAACTGTTTTTGAGTATATAAATCATTATTTTAAATTTGTTTTTGGGTATAATATATTTTCTCTCTCTATATATATCTATGAGTTTTTTCTAGGGTTCAGGCGGATTAATGTCTCTAGCCATTAGAGCAACAGAGGTTGGGAGTTGCCAAGTGATGGCAGTTGTCGCCTTGTAACTTTAGCCGTTGCTGTGGCCCGATATTAGTGGCTTTAATCAATTTTAAAATTTGAGATATCATGGAGCCCAAAATTTTGCAGTCTTTGACTTCATCGGACTAATTAGCCCAACCTAAGACCCAATTAGGCTCAAGCCCAAGGCTGGCCCAGCCCATTCCCAAAACAAGGCATTACCCACATCTTATTCTCATATAAAAATTTCCAGGCATACATGCATGTGACATATATATAACATTATAAAGCTCAAAATTTATTCGAAAGTAAAACATTTCACTTTAGATTTATAAAACACATACGATGAAAACCACAAATGACCATAAAAGCATAAATCTCCATAGTTCATGTATGGATGTAACATGTAATAATCTTCTTATTTTATGGAATTTTTCTAGACAAGACCTCTTGCAATGACAGCATCCTTGATAAATTTGAGTGACTCTTCAAGATCATCACATAATCGATTAGGATCAGGAATTATTTCTTCATCAATTGAAAGAACAAATGTCATTTTATTGATGTAACTTTGGAAATGAATCATCAATCCCTACGACAAAACACAGAATAAAAAGTGAGTCATAATATAATTTCTTTTGCATTTTTTCATGATTTTTATAAAAAGATTTTTATTTTTTTCAGCTATTTTTACAAAACATTTTTTTAATCAAAATTTACATGAAGAATAAGCCCTAAAAGATAGTTTCTCTTAGAATTTATTATTGAGAAGAAAAAAAGTTAAGAGAAAAAAAAAAGAAAAAAAAAGATAGGTATAAAAGAGAAGAATGGGAAGGATGGTTTTAGGATATTGGAAATTTGTAGGTGATGTATTAATACGGTTAGTATTTTAAAGTGGATGTGTAAATATGATAAATGTAAAGAAAAAATTGATGAATACAAATATTATTTTTCAATTATGGTTCATACTTTCAAACCACAAAGGTCATTTTTTCATATTTGAGTTTTCAATGACCCATTTAATCAAATAACCATATATATATATATATATATATATATATATATATATATATATATATATATATATATATATATACTTACTTGTGGTTGGCCGTAAACGCTTGGAGCAAGGAAAGCCATTGGATGGCCATAAAAACCGATTTCTTCCATAGGTCCAACTACATTTGAGAAGCATATTGTTGTGTGATTCATAACTCTACGGTATAAAAATGCTGCAACCTATTTTCCATGCCAAAAAAAAGATCTCCAAGGTAAGATCACAAGAAGAAAATAGAAAGGAAAGAAAACAAAAAATAGATGTTAGATTTTTATTTTTTTTGTTGGAAGAGGAGGAGTTTGAAAATGTATAATTTCCTAGGTGATCTATTTCAATATTAAGGATAAGGAAATTCATACCTTAGCACCAAATAATTTGAGAACTGTCTTAATAATGAAACATGTAAATATAGCTTCATGAGAATGCTTCTTTCGATCGATTGTGGCTTTAGTTTGGCGAACATAGTCTAAAGGGTCATCATATAAGGCAATAGCAAAAGGGAGGAGCATAGATCCAATCCAATTTCCCCATTTCGCTTTGGACCCCTTCTCCATCATCTCCGCTAAAGCCTAATTACCATGAAATTTCATAATGAATAAACCAATCGATTTGTTTTGTAGCACATGAAGGATTTTAAGGTGATTGTTGTTAAAACATTTTCTTTTCACTAACAATTTATTGAAGATATTTCTATAGAAAATTAATTAATATTTTAATTTAAATGGCAAATGTGTTTTGAAAGCATTTTGATAGTTATATCAATTAATAATTAGAGTATCGAGTTTAATGGATATTATAATCTTCTTGTTGAGAGAACTTTTTAAACATTAAAGTTACTATTAAAACATAACTTCATACTCTTATACACCTTTCAAAGTAATATATTGGTTGTTTGGTTTTCGGGAAGTAATAAGAAAATAAAAAAAATGCTAAAAAAAATAGTTTTCTTATATTTGACTTCACCATAAAATTTTTTAAAGAAAATTAAATATAATTAAAATTAGTTAAAAATTTATACATTTAAAAATTATTTGATCTTTATATGATAGAAGAACTAAGTAGAATGAGTTTGAAGAAACGTATAAAAATAAATTATTGATTTTGAATCTAAATTTTATTTTCCTTCATTTTTTTTCCTATTTTATTTTCTTTAATAATTCCTATGTTTTATATACTATTTTTTATGTTTAAAAATAAAAAGTAAGAAATGCATCCAAACATGACCTTAACCGTTGTTGTTCTATACACTTTGAAAACAGAGGTTAAAAGCTGTTGAAAACAAAATCCCTATTATATCTTAAAGTTGGCCACACAGCAGCCACATTTTCCTACAAATATTCTTTCAAATTGAATATGAAAATCACTCACATGAAGCCCTGGTGATGGTCTTATATTCATCATAAGAGTTGCCCTCAGGCGAATATTCTTCGGAAGATTATTTTTCTTTTCGGTGGCTCCTTTATCTTCCTTGGTCTCACCTGCAATTAATAAATGGAACATATGTTAAAGAGTTTCTACTCATATAGTTTAAAGATTATTTTATCTAGCTCTCTTCCAAATTTCCCAATTGATCATATTATATACATAGCTTCAATGTGACTTGTAAGCTTGAATACAATGGTTGGGCAGGTAGAGAAATTGAACTGAGAATTAATGAAAGCTTACCATATCTTCTATTGAGATATCGAGAAAGACCAGCCAATGACACTCCCATTACAACATCGTTAATAGTCTGCAATGCCCCAAAACAATAAGATTTATTAAGTCTAAATAATGTTATATTATTTATCAATTTGAACAAAAAAAAATGAACTCAAACAACCTTATTTATTAAACCCGTAAGTTTACATTGTTATTTCACGTGTAGGCTTTTTCATTTTTAAATAAAAATTTTAAAAAAGTAATAATAAATTTTATGAAAAACATTAATTAGGTAATCAATTTATATTTATTTTAAATTATTTTTAAAAATAATCATTATTATTTTTTTAATTGAAATTTGTCTTATTTTTAAAAATAAAAATGTTGTATTATGTTTCTATTTAAATCACAAGTATACAAGGAAACTTAAAAGGGTCAAGCCAGTTTTTGGAATCAACTTACTGTTTTCATCCCATTCTTGATTTGTTTAATATCATCAAGACTAACGGTTCGGTAAACAAACCTCCTTGGCACATGCCCACCTCCCTTTTTCCAACCATTGCTGAGTGGTGTCATGGTATCCTTTAAGAAGAGAGTTGTAGCAAGAAACATCAAAACATCTATAATAGTATTCCAAACCAGTCGAATTGTCCACCAAATCCTGCCGGACTTTACCGGATCAGGATTCGAAGTCTTTTTCGCTGGCAAAGTTGGGAGAGCTTTCGGGTTGGAGATTTGACGGGAGCAAGCAAGGACAAGAGACATGAGGGACATGCCGTCACCCAGGGAATGATGGATTCGGAAAACGGCGACAGACTCGGCATCCGAGGTCTTAATGTTGAGAATATGGAGCTCCCAAAGAGGCTTAGAGTAGTCTATGTAGGTTTTACTGAGATTGGAGATGTAGTCTTCCACCATCTTGTCTGGTGAAGAAATGGTGTGGTGGAGGCTTGGTATTATTATGTGCTTGTCCAAGTCCACCTTTGTTGGAACCCATTTCATCCCTCCATCCTTTTTCACGTCCTTCACCTAATCGAGATAATATAAAAAAATGAATTGATAAGCCAAGAGGAGATGAGGTTTTTATCTTTTAAAAACAAAAAAATAGGACATGCATTCAAATAAAGCCTTACGTAAAAGAAGCTTGGTTTAGATATATGTCATGCTAAGATATTAATTAATTTACCAAAAAGCTTTTTTCATACCTGCAAGCTAGAGAAACGAGGGTGCTTAAGCAGACTGTGCTCCAAATTGGCTTTAACAACATCAACATTGATTCTGGTTTTGCACCCAGCAATGGCTATGACATAGACATTGAAGCAAGTTTCATGAAAAATTCGACCAACTGGACTCAAAGCTTCTCCTTCTTCTTCTTTGATATCCTCGGGTTTTTTGCCATCTCCTACTTCTCTTGCCCCTGATCTCTTTGTTTGAATAGGTTTGAGAGCTTGCTGTCTTGAATCCAGATCACCTACTGGATCCATGACAGGCAGCTCAGCTTTTGGATGAGACTGAAACTGTATCGGGTACTGGGCAAACACATATATGTAGTAGTAGTCCCACGTACTTAAATGATATGACAGGAAGGTTGTTGCTAGTTATTGGAGCGCTAGGACACGTCTTTCGTGTGGGGCACCAGTAACATGATTTACATCAATTTTGATAAGATTTTTAATCGCATGATATAGTTGAGATATTGAAATGTTTGACCTTCAACTGATGTGTAAAAGACATTTAGAAATACAAAAGGATGCATGAATGATCTTATCATGTGTTATACATATACAAACATATATAAAGAAGCATCTAATTCTTTTTTATGCATGCTTCATTTGGCTCAAGGTGACATAGCTCACATGATAGAGCTTCACTTTTGTAGCTGGGGCATTTATTTGTCTAATAAACATCCTGCAATTGAGTAGGTAACTCTTATCTGTCAAAGGAAAGGGGAAAAGCTGATATCGTACGTGACTGTTACTTGGAGTCTTTTACCCTTCCTAAGGTTTCCTCATTTAGGATCTCAAGAAAAGTCGATCAAATCGGTCTTTACGAATAGCTTAATGTTCTATCTTTTTTATATACTTCTCTTAATAAAGTCTTTTTTTTGGGTATATGTTCATTATCTAAATAAACCGAAGCCACTTACTAATAGGTATGTAGGTAGGTAGGGCCCCCTTCAAGTCATCAATGGAAATGGAAAGATGGCGTGCCTCCACCCTTGTTGGTTCTGCTCCTATCTGGAATCCAGTGGCATATGAGTTATAAGACCACATTGGAAATTAATTTCGAACTCATAATATCGAAGTTTGGAATTTCAAATTGAATTTAGGATTAATGATAGAGACGGTACAAATTTTATTTCCATGAAATGAATTTGAGGGTTTTGCCAGGAAAGAATTTGGCTTGCACATGGATAGTAATTGAACCAACTGCCGTTTTTGAGATTTGGATGGAACTTGGGCATCCCTTTCAAATTTATGATAATTTCAACAACCATACCAAACTTTCATGCCATGTTTTAATTGTAAAAAGTGCCCAAAGCGACAGACACTGTCAGAAGAAATAAATTGTTATACTACTTTTTAAAATATATAGAAACCATCCAAGGATATTTGAGTAATTTGAGATATAAATACAAGGATCTTATAATATAAACAAATATAGAAAATTTTAAAAATACTTTTTAAAATATGATACTTTAAAATATTTCTAAATTTATGCTGTTATATCACATAGTTGCTACGGGGACGTTTTAATAGAATATTAAGGACATATTTAGGAATATTTTAGAAACCCATTCTAAAAAAAATTATATTTTGGGAATAGTTTTCAAAATTACTTTTTGTTTTTTGGAATATTTGTTTTTCTTTTTTTGAAAATTTAGAATGTTATCAAACTATTTTTTATATTTTTAATATAAGAATTATTATTTTTATTTCAATGCTTTATTTTTAATCATTTTTCTTATTTATACAATTATTTTTTAAATAGCTTATGGAAGATAAATAAAAGGAATTGAAAATAATTAAAATATATTCTTAAAAAACATCAAACAAATTCTCAAAAAGTTGTTTTCTTATAAAAAAACAGTTCCTAAACAAGCTTTAAAGTCTTGTCTTAAAATACATGATTTCTTTGTTTTTTAAAATTATGTTTTGGAGACACAAATTTTTTTATATTATGTTAGTGTCATATTTTCAAGATACAATTTTTTTTTTTTTTTTATGTATTTTTTTACATGAAGTTTATTTATTTTCCCTTTTTGTGATTTCTAAAAGTTTTGTTCACTTATCATGATTAGCATAAAATTATAAATGGATCAAACACACAATTTTAATTGTAAATTTATGGAGTTTATTTATTATTTTCAGTTATTTTTTTTCAAACTTTTTTAATTATCCTAATTTAAAAAAAAATTATAAATGGATAAAAGCCATGATTTTATGTAAATAAATAAAGTTTATTAATTTTTTTTTAATTTTTCTCAATTTGTTTTCAACCTTTTGGTTTAATAATCTTGATTATGTATAAAAATATAAATGAGTAAAAAACATAACTTAGTTGTAAATACATTGAGTTTATTTACTTTCAATTTTTCTTTATTTCTTAGTTTTGTTATCCTAACTTATTTCGAACTAGACAGATTTTGTGGAACGTCTTTTTACATCCACTTATCTTTTAAGAATATATTTATGCACCGCCTCATGATCATACTTTAAGAAAATTGAACTGGACCATCTTTGGTTGAGGAAATCCCATTGATTTATGTTTTTGTGAGATCAATTGACTTTGATCTAATATCTAATATCACGTCTCTTTATATAGAGCCCTTCCTTCTAGAGGAGTAGTATGTTTTTATAGAATTATAAAAACTACTTGATCTATGTGTATAGGGCATAAAATTGCATTAAAGAGTCGCAAAGAGTTTTATATTTTGTTTTAAGTTTTTTCCAAATTCATTTTCAGTTTTTTTATATTTTTTATTTTATTTCAAATTTTATTCTTTGATTTTTTACTAGTTTATTTTGTCCATATTTTTTTTAGATATGTGCTCCTAATAAGATCGATTTGAGATAAAATAAATGTGACATTCCTAGAACCATTCTTAGCACCTAGTGTATGAAAAAAAAAAATGTGACATTAATAACTTTAGTTGCAACATCACCACCTTTTTTTAACGTTAAGCATGAAAAAATCCCGATAACCATGGAGACAGTATTATGTGCATTTTTTGAGTGCCAACAAATGAAGAGTGAAAGATAAGAAGAGACTTGTCCCCTCCATTGTTGTGATATGTGTCAAAGTAGTCAGATTAGAAACAATTTTGTGATAGCATGAACCTTATGTGTGTTTATGTGTGCGTGTGTGTTTGACATACATTAATATTTAATATTGGGAAGGTAAGTGGTTGACCATTGATCATAATTTCGAAGGTTAGTTTCCACACATTTTGTTAGTTCTTGTGTCAATTTTCAAGACTTGAGAAAATGACCTTTGTTTAGGATCCATTTGAGACTTTTCAGGAGAGAGATAGAGATTGGGAAGGAATATTTATGATAAGTTCGGTTGATGAAACTTTTCAGGAGAGAGATAGAGATTGGGAAGGAATATTTATGATAAGTTCGGTTGATGATAAGAGTTGGGGAAATAAATGAGTAGAAGTAGAAGTAATAAAAGAAAATGAAAGAAAATATTGATTTGATGAAATTTGAAATTAATGATGATTAAATACTTGAAAAATTGGATGAAATTTATCATTTACTTTTATTCTTAACTTCTACCGTGTGACTTAACCACAAAGCACAAAGCCAAACTTGATTGATATTTACAAAAGATATAAAATAGATTTATTATGATATGAAATATTAAAAACTAATGAATAATAAATTTTAATTATTTTTTTTTAAATTTATCAAACTACATGATAATTTTTGTAATTAGCATTTTCAATATTAAATATAAGAAAAGTATAAGCTTCTAAATAAAATTTTAAATATTTTTAAACAAAAAATAGTCACATCCGAATCACCATTTTTTATATCCTTAAATACATTCATCATTTTATTTATTCCTTTGGTTTTTCAATATTTTCGTAAAATCCAATCACAATATTTTTATACATATTTCCAATATTTTTATCCTTACAAATAATATAAGTCATAACATTCGCCCACAAAAAATAAATGCATCTTTTAGTAATTTTTGTTTCATAATAAATATCTTAGTATTCCTTTATTTTTTAAAGTAGTAAATAGTAATAATTTTATTTTAAATAAAAAAATTTGTATTAAAAGGAATAATAACTTTTAAAACCTAACTGAAAAACTTAAAATAATAATAAAAAAATTATTACCTCAAATTTTTTTTATTTTTTTAAAAAAATTAGGGACACAAGGTAAACATATACTTTTTATATAAGAGCTTCAACATTATTAAGTTTTTGTTTTTTTAAAAAAAGTGTAGAATTAGGGATGATAATAGGACGAGTTTTTTTTAGTACTCATCATGCCCGACTCCTAATATGATGAGTTTGAAATTTAAATAAATAGGTTAGGAGCGGGTTTGAGAATTTTTTTTTAAAACCCGAAAGGGATTCAAGGTGGGTTTCGGTATTGTCTTGTCTCACCCCACCCCGATTATATATAAAATTAATTTAATTTAATTTTTATTTTCCTATTTTTAATAATAATAATAATAATGAATATTTTTCAATAAAATAAGTTATAATATTTTAATTATTTATAAAATATATTTATTTTAATGTAATTAAAAAAATTTAAAAAAAAAAGTTAAAAACAATTTTTAAAAAGAAAGTTAAATGGAGTGGGGCAGGCGTGTATGGGAAATTCACATACCCGTCTCGTCCCATCTGCTCTTTCCCACCCCGTCCTATTTAATTTTTTTAATGGGATGGGAATGAGATTAGTTTAAATAAACAAGACAGGATTGGGATTAGGGTGACCCGTTCCAAACCCATCTTATTATCATCCCTGATTAAAATATTATTTTGATAGCATTTGAGTTGTGAAAATCCCTTACTTTTTCTCAAACAACCTATGTAGATATTTTACCCTCTTGCCTCCTTATCTTTGTTGTTTAAAAATTTTGAAGTGTTAGGAACTTCTCTTTTGAAAATGTGAGATATCATGGAGCCCAATCAATTTTGTAAATCTTTGACTTCATAATACTAATTAACGCCAACTTAAGACCCAATCAGGCTCAAGCCCAAGACTGGCCCAAGCTGGGTCCATGCCCAAAACAAGGCATGACCCACATGTCTTACCATCATATAAAATTTTCCAAGCCTCTTGATACATGCATGTGACAATATAATATATCTATAACATTAGAGAGTTCAAAATTTAATAAATAAAATATATATATATATATATATATATATATATAAACCATTTTAATAATGCTTGTTGATTTTTTTTAAGTGTTATGCGTGAGAGTGAAAGTTTATTAATTTCATTGTATTTTCCTAAAAAAGTATTAAACGTTTACAAGTCAAGTTCCGAAGCATAAGAATCATGATTACAATACGATTGGAAAGAGATCTGAGTATCATTTCCACGTGGATAGTGAGCTGCTTTTGGCGATTTGAAATACTATTGTTGATTCTTAAGAAAGAACAGTAAAATTATGGTGTGTTGAAAAAAAAAAAAAAATCAAAGGACAAGATTATCTAAATCTTAGTGGCGAAAATAAGTAATCAATAGACTAAAATTCAATCAAATAGAAAATTTAAAAAAAAAAAAGTTATTGCTTTCATTACCTTGTCTCCTTGTAGTGCAAATATTGTGACCCATGATAATGACCAGTGTCACTAGAAGGGTTTTCATCCATCAATTCATCCAAACGGTTCTAAAGGAGGCTTGGGTATAGCTATCTAAAGGCTTGTTAACTGCAAATCTATGTTGCAAATAAAATAGTAAAACCTAAATATGTAATAAATTTGGTAAAGAATAGCCTAAATATGTAAATATATGTTGTAAACAATTTTATGCTTATCAACTAAAAATCATAATTTGTCGTTAATTTCCATTTAGATGTCTTCTTTTAAATTGATCTACTTTAAATCTATAAAACGCATATAATCATAAAACTACAAATGACCATAGAAGCACACACACCTTCACAATTCATACAAATGCAACATAATTTTAATTGTGTTGTGGATGTATTTGTGTATATTTACATATAATCATTCTCATCTTGTGGAATTTTCCTCTTGTTATGACAACATCCTTGATGAGCTTGACTGACACTTCAAAATCATCACATAGCTGGTGAGAATCAAGAACAATTTCTTTATCAACTGAAAGAACAAATCTCATTTTGTTGATGTAACTTTGAAAATGAATTATCAATCCCTGTAGAAAAACACACGATGATTATCCATTTCGAATAAAAAATTAGTCTAAGTATGATCATTGTCATATTTCCTAAGTTTTATCCAACAAACCAAAGTAGCTTCTTTCATTTATAAGTGTTATTTTATATATATATATATATATATATATATATATATATATATATATATATATATAATTTTTTTATCCAAAAAAAGTTTGATGCGAGATAGAGATTAAAAAAAAATTGTTAAAGGGTATTTTTAACCTAAAAGGATTATATTGGGAAATAATTGAACTACATTGAAGGAGAAATACACATATTTTCCTTTTTAGTGTCCAACACACTAAGGTTGAACATTTGCACGGTGTTTGCCTTTTAGGTTTGGATCCCTCTTTAGTGTCCAACCTTCTAGGTTTGGACTCCTTTTCAATGTCTAGGTTGAAGCCTAAACATTTGCATGGAATTCAGTTTTTTAGGTATAAACACCATGAAATGAGTTATTTTCTCATTTCTCTTGCATTTTTTTTTTTTTTTGTTTATGATTTCTCACTTTGAAATCATTTATAAATTCTTTCTAGTTATTTTTTATAACAACTTTTTTTAAATCAAAATTTACACAAAGACTAAGCCTTAAAAGATAGTTTTTTTTAGGATTGGTTGTTGAGAAGAAAAAAGTTGAGAGAAAAATAAAAAAGATGATAGACATAAAAGAGAAGAATGGGTATGGTGTTCTTGTGATATTGGAACTTTGTAGGTAATGTGTTAATTAGGTTAGTATTTTAAAGTGAATGTGTAAATAGGATTGATGTAAAGAAAAATTTGGTGAATGCAAGTATAATTTCCTAATTACGTTTCATGCTTTCTAACTGCAAAGACATACCTACGTGGGGTTAGTAAAAAACTCTTGGAGTAAGGAAAACCATTGGATGATCATAAAAACTTATTTCTTCAAGATGTCCAACCATGTTTGAGAAGTACATTTGTAACGACCCGCACCCAACCATGTAGATATTGTCCGCTTTGGGCCCAAGGGGGCCCTCACGGCTTTAAAACGCGTCTACTTGGTTAAGAGGAGTCTCTACATATATAGCGCCAGGAACATTCTCCCCTATCCGATGCGGGACATTACAAACACCCCCCCATGCAGACACAACGTCCTCGTTGTGTCTCATGGGATTGCGGGGCCAAACAGACAAACACCCCTTACGGAGCCAAACAAACCCCCACACCGGGGTCGGGGATCGGCTCTGATACCATTTGTAACGACCCGCACCCAACCATGTAGATATTGTCCGCTTTGGGCCCAAGGGGGCCCTCACGGCTTTAAAACGTGTCTACTTGGTTAAGAGGAGTCTCTACATATATAGCGCCAGGAACATTCTCCCCTATCCGATGTGGGACATTACAACATTGTTGTGTGATTCAGAACTCTATGGAATAAAAATATTGTAGTCTGTTTGCCATGCAAAAAGAAAAAAAGAATGATCTCTGATCATGAGCATTGAAGAAAATAGAAAGGAAATGAAACAAAAAATAGATGTTAGATTTTATCGATTTTTTTTTTCCAAAGAAGAGGAGTTTGAAAATGTATAATATCCTAGATGATCTATTTGAGTATTAAGGATAAGGAAATTCATACCTTAGAGCTAAATAATTTGAGAACCATCTTAATAATGAAAAATATGAATATAGCTTCATGATAACACTTTTTTCCATCAATTGTGGCTTTAGTTGGCGAATATAGTTTAAAGGGTCATTGTATAAGCCAATGGTAAAGGAGAGGAGCTCAAATCCAATCCAATTTCCCCATTTCACTTTGGACATACCCCTTCTCTATCATCTCAACTAAAGCCTTGTTATCATGAAATTTCATGATGAATAAATCTATAATATATCTTTAAGTTATCTATACAGTAGCTAGATTTTCCTACAAATATTCTTTCAAATTCAATAAGAAAATCACTCACATGAATCTTTGGTAATGGTCTTATATTCATTAGAAATTGAATTGAAACTGTGTTTTTCATTTCATATCTTGGATATAATAGCATCATCATGGTTTTTATACAAGTTTATTCAACTGTTAAACTAACTACTCTACTGTACAACTGTTCTAACTTCCCTAGGTTGTTGTAACTAACTAGGAGCTAAGTTCTTGGTTAGTTTGGTTTGGGAGAGCTGAAGCTTGAGTGTATTCTGTTTGGTTATCATCCCTCCTCAAGCTCACAGGGCGAGGAACAATGGAGAGCTTTGTTCTAAATCCAAGATACTGAGAGTTTGGTAAGTGCATGGTAAAAATGTTAGCAATTTGATCATAGGTTGGAATGTAGTGGCAGGTGAGATTTTTGTGAAGAACATGATCTCGGATGAAGTGAAGATCTAGTTTAATGTGCTTGGATCGAGCATGAAAAACTCGATTAGCAGCCAGATAAGCTGCACTTTGATTATCACACCAGACAGAAGGAGAAGCAAAGAGAGAGAGAGACAACTCTTAGAGCACAGACTGGACCCATATGATTTATGAGGTTAGAGAAGCTAGACCCCGATATTCAGATTTTGCACTGTTGCGGGATACCAACCTTTGTTTGGTCGATGACCAAGATATCAGGTTGGGTCCAAGAAAGAGACAATACTCGTTGGTACTCCGACAGTCATCTAGGCAAGAGGCCCAATCTGTATTTGTATACCCGTAAAGATCAAGAGATTTAGCTTGGTGTAGTTGTAGACCATAACTGGAGGTGACTTTTAAATAACAAAGGATCTGTTTAACTACAAGCCAATGAGTTTCTGTGGGATTGGTCATGAATTGGCAAGCGCTTTGTTAACAACAAATGCAATGTCGGGCCAAGTTAAGGTGATATATTGAAGAGCACCGACGGTGCTATGATAGAGCTTGATATCCAAAAATGGAGGACCATCATGTTGTGAAAGAGTTCTGCCCAGAATTCCAGGTGTGTGTGCTAGCTTGGAATCCAACATATTTGTACGTGCAAGAAGATCCTGAACATATTTGTGCTAACTGAGGTGCATCCTGTTTCCATAGTGTAATGGTAAAGAAGTTGTGGCTAATAAGGCAAGACCAGTATCAACTAAATGTCTCGTCTTTCGTTCAACTTGGTCATTTTGTTCAGGAGTATAGGGATAAGAACATCTATGTGTAATCCCATGAGTGGTAAGATAAGGAGTGAAAGTTTTGAATTCTCCACCATTATCATATTGAAAACATTGAATACAGAAAAAAAAAAAAAAATTGATTTTCAACCATTATTTTAAATTTGATGAAGGTCGGTAAGGCTTGATCTTTTGTATGTAGAGAATATATCCAAGAAAATCGGGAAAAGTCATCAATAAATAGAAGAAAATATTGAGCACCAATTGTAGATGGAGTTGGGGCAGATCCTCATAGATCAGTGTGAATTAAAGCAAGAGGATGAGAAACTCTGGAATTTGACAAAGAAAATGATAATTTGTGACTTTTTGCAACTGGACAAGCAGAACAAACATCACGTTTTATTTCTTTGATAAGCAATATTACAAGATTAAGAGCTTTCATCAACTGGATAACCAAGCCTGGAATGCCAGAGGCTAGAGGTGATGTTTGACGTTGTAGGAGTGTAGAAGACTGCAGGGGCATCATCAGTCAAAGGAGGGAATTCATATAAGTCATTCTTAAGTTGTCCTTGAATAAGAACTTGTCTTGAGACTCTATTTTTAACAAAAAAGAACTTTGGATGAAACTCAAAAAAGACATTATTATCGGTATAGAATTTGAAAACACTAATTAGATTAGTAGTGAGGTGGGAAACATGGTAGACTTTCTTTAAATGAATTTTTTTGAAGGTGGACCGAAAGAATTTTGAATCACTGTGGAGGATTGGAAGTTTCTTACCATTTCCAACAATAACTTGCTCATTTCCTTTGTATGCTTGAACATTAGAGAGAGTCTCAATATCTTGAGCCCGATGATGAGTAACCCCAATGTTAAAGAACCATGTCTCACTATTTTCCGAAGTTGGAGATGCAACCATAGCTTGCATTTGGTTGTTGCCACTAGATGTATTATGTATAGAAGGACTATTTGCAAATGTATAGCCTTGAAAATTAATATAAAATCTGTGATAGCACTTGTGAATGGTGTGACCATATTTTCCACACAATTGGCATTGTGGACGATCAGTAAAGATAATGTGGTTTCCTTGTCCTCTGCCACCAGATGGATATCTTCCTAGTCTAGGGCCATTTTTGTTTTGAGAGAAACTGAATTTGTTGTTGTGTCTTTTGTTGTTATTATTTTTGTGTTGAGTGGTTGCAATATTTGCATTAACAATATCACTTTTAGGTACTGTATTTTGGAGACATAATCGTTGCTCGTGAGTAAGAAGAATACTATGAACTGAGTGAAGAGAGAGGTCATCTTCTGGTGATGATAAGGAAGCTACTATGGAGTTGTAATAAGCTCCAAGACCCGCAAGAAGATAAAGAATTTGGTCCCTTTCAGACACTGATTCTCCAATTGTTGCTAGGTTATTAGAAATGTTCTTGATCCCGAGGATATATTCCATCATTGACAAAGACCCTTTTCTTATTGTTTGGAACTCTAATCGGAGTTGCATTACTCGAGCCTTTGATGAAGTTGAGAATATCTTCTCTAATGCAGTCCATGAGAAGTCTGAAACCCAACAATCTGTCTCATAATTTCAAGAGTAAGAGTGGAGTAGATCCAACTCAAGATTATACGATCAAAACGTCTCCACAAAATGAATTTTAGGTTTAAGACACCAGTGCTTGTTTCTTTTGAAGGACACACCTTCAAACCATCAATGTAGTCTTCAAAGCCATTGGCAAATATTACGTTTTCAATTTGGGTTTTCCACAAAATGTAGTTATTTCTATCAAGTTTGATCGAGAGTGTATGATTAAGTACCTGTGTTTGTGGAAGAATGTCATTTGAGGAAGAAGACACAGGCGCCACTCTAGTTTGCAAATCAAAATACTGAGTTGAATTTGCCATTAGTGAGACAGATGATATTTTGGGAGACGAGCATATTGTGCAGCTTGAAGCTTATCTTTTCAAGAAGACTTCTTTCAAGAGATCGTTCTGCTCTGATACCATGTTAGAAATTGAACTGAAACTGTGTTTTTCATTTCATATCTTGAATATAATAGCAGCATCATGGTTTTTATAAAGGTTTATTCAACTATTACACTAACTACTCTACTGTACAGCTGTTCTAACTTCCTTGGGTTGTTGTAACTAATTGGGAGCTGAGTTCTTGATCAATTTGGTTTGGAAGAGCTGAAGCTTGAGTGTATTCTGTTTGGCTATCAATGAGAAGAGTTGCCCTAAGGTGAATATTCTTAGGGAGATTATTTCTCTTTTCGGTGGCTCCTTTTATCTTCCTGGGCCTCACCTGCAATTAATGGAAAATATGTTAAAGTGTTTCCACTCATATAGTTTAAAGATTTTATCTAGTTTTTTTTCCAAATTTCCCAACTGATCAATCATATTATATACATAGCTTGGCTGTAACTTGTGGAATCAACTTACAGTTTTCATCCCATTCTTAATTAGTTTAATATCATCAATATTAATGGTTCGGTGAACAAACCTCCTTGGCACAAGCCCATCTCCCTTTTTCTGACCACTGCTGAGTGACGTCTTAGTATCCTCTAGGAAAGGCGTTGTGGCTACAAACATCAAAAATCTATAATAATATTCCAAACCAATTGAAATATCCACCAAATCTTGCTGGAGTTTATCGGATCAGGATTCAAAGTTTTCTTCATTAAGAAAGTTGGGAGAGCCTTTGGACTGGAGATTTGGTGGGTGCAAGTGAGGACAAGAAACATGAGGGACATACCATTGCTAAAGGAGTGGTGGATTTGGAAAACACGACTAATCCGGCATCCGAAGTCTTAATGTTGAGAATATGAAGTTCCTTGGGAGGCTAAGAACTCAAATTACTTAAATGCACAAAGAGCATTATAAAAGTTTTAGATTTTTGTCTATTTTCTTCCGAAGAGCCTCCAAAGAGAAACTCTATCCACCTTCAAAGAAGAAGAAAAAAGTCCACATTTTTCTCATGTTTAGACCCGCATGAGAAGAGATCAGGTTGAAGAATACCAAGTAGACGAGTTCTACTGTGTTTCCAACATCTTCACCAACTTGAAATCAACTTAGGAATATTCAGATTGCAGGTATGATTTCTGTACTTTCTAAATCCACTCTATTTTTTTTGTTTTAACGCCATGTTTTTCCATTGCATTAGATCTAGAGAAACCTAATGTAGATAACATGCACCCTCTCTCTCTCTCTCTCTCTCTCTCTCTCTCTCTCTCTCTCTCTCTCTCTCTATATATATATATATATATATATATATATATATATGAATACCTAAATCCTATGAAAACCTAAATCCAACACATAACATTCCCTTAAAATAAACTTCTACAAGCGAATTGCAACCTTTATACTACCTTTTACACTTCATCCATATAAAATGATTATTTTAAAAATAAAATAAAATAAAAAACAATAAAAGTTGAAAGACATGATAAGAACAAAATTAAAATTATAAATACATAAAAAAAAATATATAAGAGGAAAAAATGTGAATAACAATTAAAAAATAATTGAATTATAATCACGTGTTAAAAACATGATTTTACGTTAATACATTGAAATCATCTTTTCAAGACACAATTCAAGAAAATATACTAAAATTGTTGTGTGGTGCTTATACAAATCACAGAATTCTCTCTATATTTTCAAAACTACCATTTTTACAAATAATATTTTTAATATACTATAAAAATATCAAAAATCCATAATAAAACCCTTTCCTAGAAATCTCATTGGCAAATTCGACCTCCTAAAATTCATTAGAACTCTAAGACAACATCATTGTCCATAATCCAAACACTAACTAAAACATATATGTTTCTTTCATTCAATTACATCGCATTATCATCGCTAGACTTGGGTCAGCACAAAAAGCACCCTTTATTTGAGGTAGCTAGCTTCACCCGTCGATTCGGTTGACCGAGCCAATAACCTTGTTGCTTGTGAACCAGTTTCACTAGTTCTGGCTTTCAATTACAGAGCCTGTTGAAGCACCCATTCCCATGAAGATGCTGGGGGTTAAACTGTTTTTACCTGTAATCCGTTTCAGTCGAACCAGTAAATGCGCCAGCTGCAGTACTAGTCGCTTCATATCCATTTCCAGTCCATCTCGCCATGGAGAGAAGTAAAGGCTAGTGGGTTAATCCGTGGGCACTAACTATTGATCGAGCTCTTATTCGAATTTGAAGGTCTCGGGGAACAACGAGGGGATGGATGAAATGACACCAAGGTAGGTTCTCCCTTTTTGGTATTTGGTCGTCAATTCATTCGCAATGCCGGCACAGGATCCCGGCTTTATTTTATTGGTCTTGAATAAGTTCATCCACCCTTTATCGGTGAGCGGTCGAGAATACCTTCTTTGATTCATGGCTGATGGTTCCGTTTTTTCGGGCATGGTTGCTTGCTTGTCTTACTTGTCTGACTTCTACTTCTACTTATGACTGACTTAACTTATCTGACTAAAGTCTTTATTAAGGTGTGCTTAATGGTCTAAGTCTTTGATATTAGTCCTTATGGGGAGGGAGTTCTTATCACTATCATTAAAGGAAGGTTCATTAGTTCTTATTTATTTATAATATAGCCCTACACAGGGTCTACAACCCTGGTTAGTCCAAGCCGTCCCTACATAAAGGACAGCGTCACGTCAAGGTCTATCGGACAGCTTGCTTCCAGAGTTATTACACAGTGTTATGGGTGTTCTTTCTCTTTCTTGCTTGTTGGGACGGACAAGGCCAAATGGTAATGGGGACTCCCCTAACAGTTTTGCTGAGATTAATGTTGTTCACAACCTTGATATTCTTCCGGGGAATCGTGATAAAGTGCAGAAATCAGGTGCCAATAAGTTTGCTGTCCTGGAAAGCTTAGAAGAGGAGGATAATGGGGGGGGGGTAGAAATTGCGGTTCTGGGTTGCTTGATCCAATTACTGCAACTGAGATTCCAGTTTCTAGTCCTGAAAATAAAGTTGAGGAGGAAAGTGCTGCTGTTAGATTGTTGGACAGCATTTGATCTCTTCTCGGTCTGGGCAGTCCCAAGGTGATCTTGTTGGGTCTCTTTCTTATCCCAGCTCTAGGCAGACCCATGTAAACTCTGGGACTGTTCTTGCTGAACCTTTGGTGGTGAATGCTGTGGATGAAAGGTTGTCGGCCAGCAAGATATCTTAAAGTTATGGGCGGACCCTTGGGTCATTCTTGGTCTATTTCTGATCAAGCTGAACTTTGTTGGAAGGGAGTGAGAACCTCTTTGATGCTGAGGTTGCGGCTCATCGAGAACAGTCTCTAGTGTGCAGGGAGACCATAGCTGAGGTTGGGCTTGATCCTAAACCTGTTACTATCCTAGGTAGAAGTGAAAAGACTAAGGGAGATGCAGATTAAAGCATTGCTGATTCAGATTCAGAGGAGATTACTGAAATTGTGGGGACAAATTTCATGACAGGCCCTGTTATTGATCTCCAACATTCTGGTCATGCAGCATCGGGTTCCATGACTGGAAGAGCAGGTAAGATGAGTGAGAAGCAGCCGCAACCCTCTAGGACAGTTAGAAAACGAGGAAGACCGAGGAAGCTCGGGAATGGGGCTCCCCTGCAACCTAATTCCTTCCTTCTCACCTGAGTCTTAATCTCAAAGAAAGGGAATTGGCCCTGATACGGCTTCGAAGACTGTTAGGCATGGACTGCTAGCGGACTGGAAAGAAGGACTTGTTACATCCTCAAAAGATTTATAAGTACCTCACTTAAAAAATAGAGAAAAGTCAAGACAAGAAGAAAGTATCTCCGATTCCTTTCGGAGAGAAACCGGTCAGGTTTACTTTCGACGTCGTGTCATCTCGTATTTGGTCTAGATCTTATCAATGGTTAGATAAGATTGAAAGAAAACTCTGGAAGAGTGCTCTGGTCTTGCTATGGCTCTGGCGCCGAAAGGCCCCTCGAGTCCTCTGGTAGGATAGAGTAATAAGACTGTAAGCGCATCTGAGCGCCTTTTTCCCGCGACAATATATGGACACTCAGGTAAGTTCCATAGCAACATAGCAACATGGATTAGGATGACTCTTCGGAAGACTAAGCCCCGTAGGAATACTAGCAAATCCAATGTGACATGTATTAGAGGGCAAGGGCTATCTTTACTCTTTAGCCTGAGAGGGAGAAGGCTTCCCCCCCCTGACTATTTCTTTTATGGAACCTCGCATTCAACCTCCTCGGACATTAACATTGATCTAGTTTAGGCAGCTTTCAGTCCTGGGAAAGGAAGGTAAGGTGAAATCCCGTTCGTAGATTAAGAAATTAAGTATGTCAGCTCCTTTAGCCCATCAACAGCGGCGATAACATAAGACAGGGAAGGCATATCCGAAAGTCCCCCATCTCGCTTGAGAACGATGCCCTTTTTTCCCAAGCGATTCTCTTGTGTGCGTGGATATCCTTACTTTCGATGCCATATTCTTATACGATGCATGCCTCCTCTTCCGGATAGCGTCATTCTCTGCATCCCGGCCCTCCACCTATCCCTTCCTTCTTCTAATAACAGACAGCGAAAGACGCTAGGCAAACTCTTTTTATTAAAACCTTTCCTTCTCCCAGCCTACCGCCCTCTCCAATGCTCTCTTCGCTGGTTGCTTCCCTGCCCGGTTTGATAAGAATCTTCTCCCCGTTCTCATTTCCACCGCCCCCTCTAAGCCCTTTAACACCATTCGTCCGTCTTCCCTAAATTCCGAGCTATCCATAATCTAGGTTTTTTTTAAACAAGCCAAGATTTATCGCTAAATTTTTGTCTTCGTTCTTCCCTACCTATCTGACTAGGTAAGAGCTTTCTTGCTGTGAAATTAGTTGATTGGACGGCTACTATATATAAGAGTAGATACTAGACCTTCGAGCGACGTCGAAAGGTGGGTTTAGTTAATCCTCAAAAGAAAGTTGTTAAGCTTTCGGTTTCCAGGAAACTCAGAAATGGCAGAGCATTCTTTAGTTGCGGAGGGAGCGAGCCCTGCATCTATAAGTTGGCCGGATTACCTTACCGCAGCATGCTTGTCCTGCGGGTACTGCCCGTGGTCTTACTAAAAAAAAAGACCTCTACGACAGCCAAAAGGAAGTTGATCAGACCGGGAACAAGCGAGCAAAATGGGTCTATACAATCAATTTGACCGGTACATTGCTGACCATAAGTCGGCATGATTTAGTTCTCCTGCAGATTCCAGACAGAACGACCTGTACCACAACCACTGGCATATGCGGTATGCGGGTGTCAGGTTTAGGTCTAGATGGAGGTTCTCGTTCCAGTTCTAGTTCGCTTCGGTGCTATATTGGTTATGCCCTTATATAGCCCTGTGCTAACGCACAGTGCTTCTTTCTACTACGTCATCAAAGGCCGTACAGACTGGTCTAATTTAAATCATTTCCATTTTCCAGAAGATTTCAGCGACTGCCTTCTTAGTATCTTCCCAGGCTTTCAGCGCAGCTTGCTCAGATTCTTCGATCCTGGCCTTCTGCTCCTCTAAGTTGGTGTCTTTCAGGCTCTGAAGCTCGGCATGGAGTGGCTCTAACTCGGTCATTAAGGAGTCATAGTCCCGAGTGACATCACTCTGCCTCTTCTCAACGGCTGCCAACTGTTCCTGGAACTTCATAATTTGGCTTTTTCAAATCCTCAACCTCGGCCTCCATCGAGTCTAGATCATTCTCTATCTTCTCACATACCGCAACGGACTCCCTGGCCTTGGTTGACTGCTGAAGGAAGGTTTGGATCTTAGAATCCATTTCATTTTTGCTTTCCGCCGCACTAAGTACCTGCCCCACTATCATCTTAATCTCCTCTTCGAGTGCCAACATCCTAGCCTTCTCCCCTGCTGAGATTCCCTGCTCATCAGCTAAATTCTTAATAATCTGAAGAGGATCCTTCAGCGCCTCCAAGCTTCTATTCCCTATGTCAATAATCGCGAAAAAGAAAGAAGTTGACTACAGGAAAAACTACATTACAAGCTCTCTATTCCGTCTAGTCTGATATTCCGTAACCAGTCCATTTCTTATGTCTTTCTAAGCGAGGGGCCGGGTTTCCTTTCGGAGGACCATTACCGATAGTAGTCCTATGCTTCTTTCTAGCTTGGCGCATTTGCTTTCCTTGAGTTTTGGCTAGTTATCAGTCTTCCCGCCTTGTCAGCTTTCCAGTCCTAGTAGGGCTTTTTCAAACTCCCCCAGTGGCCCCTAAGGGAATCAATCGTAAGCATTCCATCTAGTCTCTTAGCTCTCCAAAGCTAGTTTCTGTCTTTCCGGTTGTGGAAGCATTCCCGTAGCCTCTTCTGTCCATTCCTAGAGAGTCTTATGTGGCCTGGCTTCTTTCATCGGTGGAATCTGCCCTCCAGCCCTTCTCTTTCATTCAATTATTTGTTTTATAGTATTCTGTACAATAGATTAACTGCAGTAACAAGTCCTTACAAACCTAACTAAAACATAACAACTTAATTTAAGTTTTAATTGCAACTTGTTACGTGGTCTTGCTGTCTATCATCTCCCACAAGCTCATAGGTCTTGGAATAATGGAAAGTTTCGTACGAAAGCTTAAGAATTGGGAACTTGGAAGATGTTTAGTGCAAGGATGAAAATATCAGTTTTTATAGATATATCGATCATTTGATTTTACGAATATATCGAGAAATATCGATGAAAATTTTAAAACAAAATATTGGTAAAGCAAAAATTGATGAAAATTTGTGGAAATATTAGGAAAAACTTCAAAAATGATACAAGAAATAATGATAGGCTTAGTGGGGTTGTTTTGTTGAAGAAGTTAATATATGTATAATATAATTTATGATATTTAGCAATGATGTTTATAACTTGAAAGCATATTTTATATATATTTATCTAATTTGAATGTATTCAATGACATAGAAGAAATGATGTTACATACATAAGTATTTTTTATTAAAATGTTGATAATTTTATTTATTAATTTATATTTATTTTTTATTTAGTTATTATGCAAATGACATGATAATTAAAAACTCATCAAACCCTTATAAAGCATATCATCAAGGAATATAAGCTCGAGCGGGGACTATTAGGACCCATAAGACAGTATTGGCTCCCTTAAAATCTAATTATGAAGTTGATTCAATATTTCACTACAAAAAATCAATTACACTCCAATATCATATGTAAATAATAATAAGATACTTTGTTCTTGGGTTCATGACTTATTATCCATTGCGTTTATTCTCCTTATAAATTAGTATATGTAGTTTAACAAAGTGAAAAGTAGTAACAGTTCAAGACTACCACTACTATCCTTGAGTTACAATCCTCATATTGTATTATCAATTGACATGTCTTAGCTTACAAAGAGCTTATCTCAAATTCCATTTAAGAAACTACTATAGTCATAGTTTATATAAACACACTTTCTTAGGATCACCTAAGAGGAAACACTGTCTCTATCTCATAAAATATCAATGTGCCTATATTGAGAATACTTATTGCTACTAGCGTCCATCAATAATGACCCAATCCATGGAAAATATATGATCATTTTAGGATCTTACCCGTAAGTTATAGTCACTGATAATTTTAACACAAGTTCAATATTTTCTCAAGGTTGAGAGATAACACAATGAAACAACTTGATAAAGTTATGACTACTTGATAGTCTTATGTCATGAATTATCGTTGATCCTATTCGATGTGTAACCATATACAATAGTGCACTCACTATGAAAAATCTATCTTAATGCCCAAGACCGGTCATCCAATTAGGAGGTAGTGTACTACAACCTCTAATAATTAATTGGTTGTAAACAAGTCATCTACTTATAAGGAACCCGTAACTTGAATCTTCCATGCAACTCTTAGTGCACCCAAGTCACGTACAATATAAGAAACGTATGCTAGAATGATCACAAAGTATAATGCATGAAATGAGGATATATAAAAGTGAAATATAAACTTTATTAATAAATAATAAATTCCAAAATTTATTACATCACGTCATGCTTTTAAGGAGGAAGCTTCCTCATTTGGATGAAGCCCCTTATTTCACAAACTTCCCTACTAGTTATATGCTAAGGAATAAGGGAGAGTTATCAGGTGGAATATTGTGGGTATACAAGACTTCCAGAGGTTGCCAATCTTGTTTTCTCCAAATAGAATTGATTTGGGAACTTCCAAATCAAAGGTAGAATTGTCTAAAGCACTATACTAGATCCTTGATGTTTAAATTTGTTATTTTTGCTTCCTTTTCATAAGATCTAAAGGCTTAGGAAGATTTTCATTCTTCTAACTTGGTCCCAAGATAGGGAACAGAGAGATTCGGGATTCCATATACTAAATGGCCAAAAACGATTTCAAATTTAAGTTATCAATTTTGAACTCATCATTCTTTTCTGCCTAGTTTGCTTTTAAAAACATGCATAACTTCCATGTTTTAGCTCCAATTCGCACACCATTTGAAGCATTGGACTTTCAACTTCTTGATCTTTGAAACAATATATAGCTTACCCAAAATTGATTTTGAGAAATGCTGTAGATTTTACCTTAAAGCTAGAGTATATGTTGTTGTCAAATTCCAAGTTCCAAATTGTCATGTGAATTAGTTGAATTTTCCTTCATGCCTTCTTTCCCATGATTGTATGTTTTCTTCCTTACTCCATAGCGACCATTTTTCATCTTTCAAGCTCATGGCATTTTCATCTTACCTTTCCTCATGTTCGTATGAAATGTCTAATGTGAGAAGGTAGTCATTTGGGAATGCGGATGGAATGTCTCTTCACCTTGCCAATCTTGAACAATTGAACAATGAGGTGACCTTCCATGCTTGTCAAAAGCTATGCATGCCATGGTAGTTGGAGCTTGTGTGACAACTTTGATTCACCCATGAGGCGTTGACAATGGTCCTAGTGAGCTTTGCTTAAAGAGAAATGAGAGATGAAAGGTAAGGATGACAAGAAGTGAGTGAGATTTGGAGATTTAAAGTTCAAATCTCCACTAAAGAGAAGAATTGAGAGTGAGAAATGAAGAGGGAGAAATTTAGGAAGGTTACAAGGCTACTTGGGCTTGAAAAAACATGAAAAAACATAAAATTGCAAAAAAAAAAAAAAAAACAAACAAACAAACAAAAAAAAAACAAAACAAAACAAAAAAAAAAAGGTTGTTATGGTGCTAAGCCCTTACCCTAGTGAACTTAGTGTTTGCTAGGCTAGGCTAGTGGTAGCCCAGCAGACAAATATTTCTTACATTTTCTTGATGGCTTTTGAAGGGAAATCAATAGGGTATTAATCCATTTTCCTTCTAGGTTATTAACCCTTCCAAAGTGTCTCATTTTAGTCACCTTTTGCCCTTGTTTTTCTTGCAAAACTCATAAAATGGTCAAGACACCTTTTATTGATAATATATGAAAACTGTAGGACTCTTATGTATGAAATGTTGTGAGTTTGTATGGTTTACATTGCTAATTAGTAAAAAAAAATTATGCTTATTAACTAAAAATCACAATTTACCCTTAATTTACATTTAGATGTCTTCTTTCAAATTGATCTACTTTAGATCTATAAAACACATGTAATCATAAATGCGCAAATGACCATAGAAACACACACCTTCACAACTCATACAGATGTAACATAATTTTAATTGTGTTTTTGGTGTATTTCTATATATTTATATATAATCATTCTCATTTGGTGGAATTTTCCTTAACAAGCCCTCTTGCTATGACAACATCCTTGATGAGCTTAATTGAAGCTTCAAAATCATCGCATAGCTGGTGAGGATTAGGAATAGTGTCTTCATCAATTGAAAAAACAAGTGTCATTTTGTTGTTATAGCTTAGGAAATGAATCATCAATCCCTGCAGCAAAACACATGATGATTATGCATTCTGAATCAAAAATCAATCTAAGTATGATCAATGCCATAGTTCTTGATCGTTATCCAACAAATCAAAGCAACTTCTTTAGTTTATAAGTTTTATATATATAGGGGATTATATTGGGAAATTATATTTGCATCCACTCAATTTCTCCTTACATCCATCTAAATAATGAACTTTTTAGAACAAAAATGTCCGTTGATAAAATAATCAAACTACTCTGAAGGAGAAATACACATACATTTTCCTCCTTCGTGTTCGGCACATAAAGGTTGAACATTTACATGGTGTTTGACTTTTCAGGTCTATAACCCTCTTTAGTGTCCAACCTTCTAGGTTCGAATTCCTCTTCAATGTCCAACACACGAAGCGTAAACAGTTGCATAGTATTCAGTCTTTCGGGTCTAAACACCTTGGAATGAGTTTTTTTTTCATTTCTCATGCACTTTTTCACAATTTCTCACTTCCAATCGTTTATGAATTCTTCCTAATTGTTTTTCAACTATTTTTACAACAAGTTTTTTAATCGAAATTTACATAAAGAATAAGCCTTAAATGATAGTTTCTCTTATGGTTTATTGTAGAGGGAAAAAAATAAAGTTGAGAGAGAAAAAAAAAAAAAAAGATAGGTGTGGAAGAGAAGAATGGGAAGGGTATTCTTGTGATATTAGAAATTTGTAGGCAATGCATTAATAAGGTTAGTATTTTAAAGTAAATGTGTAAATGAGATGGATGTAAAGAAAAATTTGGTGAATGCAAATATAATTTTTTGTTTATGTTTCATGTTTTCAAATCACAAAGGTCATTTTTCAGAATTTGGGTTTTCAATTATCTTTTTAATCAAATAACTATATATATATATATATATATATATATATATATATATATATATATATATATATATATATATATATATATGAATTATGTATGTATGTATACTTACATGGGGTTGACCATAAACAGTTGGAGCAATGAAAACCATTGGATAACCAAAAAAACTAATTTCTTCAACAGGTCCAACTATGTTTGAGAAGCATGTTGTTGTGTGATTCACAACTCTGTGGAGTAAAAATGCTGCAGTCTATTTGCCATGCAAAAAAAAAATGATCTCCAAGGTAAGATCATAAGCATTGAAGAAAATAGAAAAGAAAGGAAACAAAAAGTAGATGTTAGATTTTATTGATTTTTTTTTTCAAAGAAGAGTTTGAAAATGTATATTTTCCTAGGTGATCTATTTCAATATTAATGATAAGGAAATTCATACCTTAGTGCCAAATAATTTGAGAACCATCTTAATAATGAAAAATGTGAGCATAGCTTCATGAGAATGCTTCTTTCGATCGATTGTGGCTTTTATTTGGCGAACATAATCTAAAGGGTCATCCCGTAAGGCAATGTTGAAGGGGAGGAGCACAAATCCAATCTTATTTCCCCATTTCGCTTTGGACCCCTTCTCCATCATCTCAGCTAAACCCTAGTTACCATGAAATTTCATGATGAATAAATCGATAATATATCTTTCAGTTGGCTACACAACAGCCAGATTTTCCTACAAATATTCTTTCAAATTCAATAAGAAAGTCACTCACATGGATCCCTGATGATGGTCTTACATTCATGATAAGAGTTGCCCTAAGGCGAATATTCTTAGGAAGATTATTTTTCTTTTCTGTGGCTCCTTTATCTTCCTTGGCCTCACCTGCAATGAATAGAAAATATTTCTACTCATATAGTTTAAAAATTATTTATATAGCTTTCTTCCAAAATTCCCAATTGGTACAAAATTATATACATAGTTGGCTGAAACTTGTAAGCTTGCATACAATGGCTCGATAGGCAAGGAAATTGAACAGAGAATTAATGGAAGCTTACCATATCTTCTATTGAGATATCGAGAAAGACCAGCCAGTGACACTCCCATTACAACATCGTTAATAGTCTGCAATGCCCCAAAACACACAACCTTCTTTATTAAAACATAAATTTACATTGTTATATATTTCCATGTCTTATTTTTAAAAAATAAATCTTGTATCAAATTTCTAATTAAAGCACAAGTATACAAGGAAAGTTAAAGGGTCGAACCAGTTTATGGAATCAACTTACAGTTTTCATCCCATTCTTGATTAGTCTAATATCATCAAGGCTAACGGTTCGATAAACAAACCTCCTTGGCCCAACCACACCTCCCTTTTTCTGGCCACTGTTGAGTGGCGTCTTGGTATCCTTCAGGAAGAGCGTTGTGGCCACAAACATCAAAACATCTATAATAGTATTCCAAATCAGTTGAATTGTCCACCAAATCCTGCCAGAGTTTACCGGATCAGGATTCGAGGTCTTCTTTACTGGCAAAGTTGGGAGAGCCTCCGGGTTTGAGATTTGACGGGTGCAAGCGAGGACAAGAGACATGAGGGACATGCCGTCACCCAGGGAGTGGTGGATTCGGAGAACAATGATAGACTCGGCATCCGAGGTCTTGATGTTGAGAATATGAAGCTCCCAAAGAGGCTTAGAGAAGTCTATGGAGGTTATACTGAGATTGGAGATGTAGTCTTCCACAGTCTTGTCTGGTGAATCAATGGTGTGGAGTCTTGGTACTATCACATGCTTGTCCAAGTCCACCTTTGTATGAACCCATTTCATCTCTCCATCTTTTTTCATGTCCTTTACCTAATCGAGATAATAATATAAAAGAATAAACTGATAAACGTACTTCTAAAATTCGTAAAATATAATGAGTTGCAAAAGAATACTAATTTGTAGAGAATTATTGATGATATTGTAACTTACTAAAGTTTTATATGAAATAATATTAAAAATTTCCAATTTAATTTGATAACAATGCCTATATTTTTAATAAATAAAAAATCTATAAAAGTTAAGAAATAGGTACAATGACTTTTAGAGTTAAGTTACCAATTAATTTACAAGTTTTAAGATAGTAACACATACAAACTATAACTTTAATAGATCTCGTAGTTTTTGTTTTTTTACTAAATAAAAAAATAAAATATTTTTATTTTTTTCTATTCAATTGAAAGTAACTTATTGATGTCAATCAATATGATTAAACTAAACTTATTAATAACAAGTTCATTTTAGTTATATTGATTGATATCAATATGTTACTTTTAGTTGAACAAAAAAAATAAAATATTTTAGTTTTTTTTATTCAACAAAAAAACAAGCATCACCTTAATCTAATGTTGAACCTTCTTTCGAATTGTAGATTGGATGAATAAATAAAAACTTTAAAATCTTCTTGGATGCACTTTCTATCTTCTATTATAGAAATAGAAAATAATAGTAATTTTTTTACACATGAAAACAAGACATACTCTCATATGATTATGTCGGAAATGTATTAGTTTTTAAGTTAAAATTTTTTTACTATCTTAAATTTTTTAACTTTTTTTGTACAAGAGGTGAGGGTTTTATTTTTTAAAAGCAAAATATAAGAAATTTATTCAAATAAAACCTTATGTAAAACAAGCTTCGATTTTATATATATAATGCCATGATATTAATTTACCCAAAAGCTTAACTGAGTCATCCTATATCTATTTTTCATACCTGCAAGCTAGAGAAACGAGGGTGCTTAAGTAGAGTGTGTCCCAAATTGGCTTTAACAACATCAACATCGATTCTGGTTTTGAACCCAGAAATGGCTAAGACATAGACATTCAAGCAAGGTTCATGAAAAATTCGAGCAACTGGACTCAGAGCTTCTTCTTCTTCTAATAATAATTCTTCTATATCCTCAGGTTTTTCGCCATTTCCTTCTACTTCTCTTGCTGCGGACCTCTTTGTTTGAATAGGCTCGAGAGCTTGCTGTCTCGATTCCAGATCATCGACAGGCTCCATGACACTCAGCTTAGCTTGTAGATGAGACTGAAATTATATTGGAACGTAAAGCATTGTGTAAGTACATATATAGTAGTTGTCCTACATACTTGAATGAATAAGAAGGTTGTTGCTAATTACTTTACTATTCATGGCATGCGTCCAGTGATATGATTTAAATTCATTTTGATAAGATTTTTTCGACCGGCTTTATGGTTGAGAACTTGAGATATTGAAATATTTGACCTCCCAGCTGTTGTGTGAAAGACATGTAGAAATAAATAAGGCTGTCTGAATCAGTTCGGGGGTTGTTGATAGGCTGTATGAATTAATTGTGGGGTTATTGGTAGGCTGTATGGATTAATCAGAGGGTTGTTGGTTGGTAGATCATTACATCAAATTAATTATAATAAAAGTAAAGATGATATTCATAAAATATTAATAATGTAATGTCTAAAAATTAATTTATTAATTTTAAATATTTAATAATTATTTGTACCGTATTACTTTGTATTAGTGTCATTCTTGACTTTGTAAAATATAAGCTTTAAAATATCATTTTATTTATTCTTAATAATTATTATTACATTGGAAAATTATTTAAAGCAGTAGTTAGCAGAAAACTAACCGTCTAGGTAACTATAAAATAACAAATACATATATTGTTTCATCTTTTATTCAATTTAAAGAATTTATTTAAAATAATAATTATTAAAAAAATTAAAAATACTATAAAAATAAATTCATACGTTGGTTCAACTTTTACCTTAATGATAACCTAGTTAGTTATTATTAAAAATCATTTTCAAACATTAAATTATTTATATTGTTCAAATCCAATTTCTAGGGTTATCATAATAAATTTTTATTTAAAGGGTTTATTTGAAGTATTGATTAATAGAAAATTAATAATTTAAATGATTAAAAAAACGTATTGAAATAAAAAAAATTAAAGTAATTTTAGAAAAACATCACTTATCTGCACTCCTCCCTCACATGCATAGTCCTCTTACTATAGTTAGTATATATGAAAGTATAAATATTTGTAGACTTTTTTCCCATAATACCCTCGTAACATTGCTTTTATTTATTGATGTCCTCTAACTAATCTATTTAATTAACTCTTTATATATTTATTCTAACAAATCTTTTTAATAAATTCTTCATGGATCTATTATTATATCAAGTAAAATTATTTTTTTACAAAAGTTCGAAACTTATTTGTCTTACATTTTCATTAACGACAATCACTTTTAGAGTTAATTTATCAACTCTTTTAAAAGCATTGACTATAGCTCTAATACACCTAAATAAATAAATAAATTTGGTTTTTCTTTGTTTTTTATTTTTTAAATCAAAAATAATAATAATTTTTATATAAAAATACAGCTTTAGTTTGAAAATGTAACCATTTTTAAATACTAATTATTTCCTTAATTTTATAAGTTTTGAAAATAATTTTTAAGTAGATTAACTAAGTTTATAAAAAATTAATTTTTAATGATATAAACTAAGTTTATAGTTTTTGTACAAAATTTTTTACATTTTACATAAGAATTATCATGTTAAGATATTAGTTTACCAAATAATTTAACTGTTTTTATTTTTTGTATATGTTGTAATTTTCTTCCCTTTCTCCTTCATTCTCCATTCTTTTTTCTTTTTTAGTTTTTCTCCTCCTGTTTTCCCAAGAGAGCCGACCCCCATTTTTATTTTTTATTTTTTCCTTTTTCTTCTTCCCCCAAAAACACCCAACAGCCAGCTCCCCCATTCCTCTTCCATTTTTATTTTTTATTTTATTATTTTTATTTCAATTTATTTTATTTTATTTTATTTGTGATTCCCAAAAAAACCATCCACTATTGCCAACGAGATCACCGACCGGGCGCCGTCGGCTGGCGACCTCCTCCCTTTTCTCTCATTATCTCACTTCCAGTATCACTCATTTTCCATTATTATTATTATTATTATTATTATTATTATTGTTATTATTATTATTGTTATTATTGTTATTTTATTTTATTTTAATAGTAATTATTGTTTGTGAAATTTGGATTGTTGAATTAATATGAAATTTTGGGTTAATTTGTTGTGGGTAGATTAATACGTAATTTGATTTAATTTATTGTTAGTGAATTAATTTGAAATTTGTTAATTTGGGTTTGTGGGTATATTGTATTTGGTGATTAATTTGGGGATATTTGGATTATATTAATTGCATATTGTTTATTTGGACTTGGGTCTATTGTCAAGTTGTTATTTGTTTGGGCTTATTGAATTGGACTTGAAATATTATTTCTCTTGACCATGTATTTTTTTTTCTTTTTTTTATGTGATCTTGTTAATTGATGTGAATTTTGGGACCCATAATGTGGGTGGGATTTGTTGAATTATTTGAATGTATATTAAACTAGGCTCAGATTATGAAATATTAAATTTAGGTCTAGTAGAATTTATTTTAATTTATCCAATTTTAGGTTTTGTTGATTGTGTTTGTATTTTTTGTTATTAATTAGGATGTTCTGAGTTAAGACCTATAGTAATTTGAGCTCATTTTAATTGACGAAATTTATCAGACTAATTTGAAATTGAAATTTGGGTTTGAATATTTGTTTGGGATTTTATACATATCTAGATATTTACATTTATGTTATTCTTGTTTTTACATGGACCCACTCTGCAATCTCGTTGGCTGAATACGAATTGATGACACGTAGAGCTTGTTGTAAGTTTATTTGGGCACATATTTTATTTCCCACTTATATTTGATTTTATTTTTATTAGTTTGTGTAAATATTCCTTCGTATGTATTTATTGAGTGTGTACAGAATTGAACATCGAACAAATTAGAAATTTTATTTAAATGAAAGGAAGAATTCAATAAATATGTTCTAATAAAATACTAATTTTAAAATATTCTTTTTAATAAAAGAAAGTTTTTTTTCATTATTTATAAAAATTCAGAAAAATGCATTAGAAAAATCCAAAAAAATTGTTTTTAATAGAATTCGAAAAATTGTTTTTAATGATGTTATTAAAAAAATTTCTTTGTTTAATAAAAATTGTCCAAAAATTGTTTTGTAAATAAAGTTGTTTCAAAAATTAATTTTTAATAAAATTGTCTAAAAATATTTTTTTCAAATGAATTTTTTTTTTTCCTTAATTAAAATGAGATTAAAGGTGTTTTAGAAATAGAGAATTTAAATCTTTGTTTTTCTTTTTAATTAAAATTTCTTTTGCAAATAAAGTTATATCATTTTAAATAATTTATAAAAATCACTCTTTTAAATGAAAATGAATGTAAATACTTTTGTAAATAAAATTGTAAAAATTCATTATTTTTTAGTAAAAGCAAGTAAAAAATAATTTTTTTGCTCAAATTGAAATTTTGTAATGAATTCTTTTGATACAATAAGTGTAAATAGTTTTTTAAAAAAAAAAAATTAAATACAACTGAAATTGAGAAAATAAATTGTTTCTTTTTATAAGTAAATAAATGGAAATCATTAATTCAAAATCATTTTTAATAAAATCCTTTGAAATTTCTTTAAAACTTTTTTTTAATATCTTTTATTTATTTAATTCAATAAATCATTTTGCATAATTCTCTTATGATTTATTTTGTGTATTTTTATAATTAGATTTCATCATTGTTTTTGTGCATATTAATTATCACCATGACTTGTATATTGATTATTTTTCTTGGTATCCATAATTAATTAATTAATTGCCACAATTTCCTCAATTCATTTAGTAGAGGTCGTACGTATGTGGGCTTAGAGAGGTATTACGGTTCACCACCTTACCTTCCTAATAAGTAACCTGACCCTCGGACATAGACTTGGTTTTTCATAGACCCGTTTTTTTCCTTCAGGAGTCACACTTAGAGTTTTCTTTCTTATTTGATTTTTTCCTTAAAAAAATAAAACAAAAATAAGTGACGACTCCAAGTTTTTTTTCTAAAAATCAAATTTTCATCAAATAAAATAAAAGGCGAGTTTCGCAATCGAGTGGGAACACATCGAGCAAATTACAGGGTCCACACTGATATAAATTGAGAAGAAGGCAAAAATAAATAAATTAAAAAAATCATTATTAAGTTATGTTTGGTTTCATAAAATTCGGGATAAAGTTAAGGAGAAAATGAGGGAGAACAAAAATAATAATGAAAAGTTGAAGTAAAAGAGTTAAGAAAATTAAAAAAATAAGAAATTATTTTCATATCCTATTTCAAATTTATTTCACTAATTTGAATTTTTTTATATAAAGATTAATTAATTTCAAATATAAAAGTTTTTTTTATAAATTTTAATTATATTTGACTTTTTTTTTATATTTTTACAATAAAACTAAATATGAAAAAAATATTTTTTTTAATATATTTTTTCGTATTTTTCTCTTGTTTGAAAATTTTTCTATTGGTTTTTTGAGAAATGATTAATTTTAATGCCAATTAAATGATACATAAATTAAATTTTTGATAAAGGAAGATGGCCTTTAGTCCCACCATCACCATTTTTCTTATGCAATATTTTTTTAATGTCAACAAATGAACAGTGTAAGAAGAGACTTGCCCCCTCCATTATTGGGATACGTATCATATCTAACTCATCAATACATCAGTTTGTTGAGGAGCTGTTGATGTTGTTAGTTTCTTGATCTTTATCAGGTTTCTTCGTGTTAGCGTCCACATATTTTTGTCTGTCCTTGTGTCCATCTTTAAGACTTGAGAAAAATGACCTGACTTGTTACGAGAGCCAAAGATTGGAAAGGAACATGATGAATTATTTATGATAAGTTTGGTTGGCCAAAAAATAGGAGAAACTTGTGTTTGGGCTGGTAATATCACAATATTATTAGATTCAAAACCCAATTTTTCTTTTTTTAATATAACTATTCTAATCCCAAAAATAATATAGCCTTCATGCACTTTGATTGAGTTGTTTTTTAATACCCAATATGCCCTCCTCTTTCTACCAGGTCAACCTCCACGTGGAAAAAAAACAAAAACCAAAAATAAAAACAACAACTTAATAGAAGCCGGACCTTCTTCCACCTTCTTCCATCTGAGCGTGCTCCAGCATCACCTCCACCATAATTCCTCCCAAACTTCTTCACCTCCATCCGCGGACTCCCCACTGTCGGGTGAACTGCTCCTCTCCCACCAAGTGCCGCCAGATCCTCCGTCCACCTCATCATCCTCTTAATGTGTGGCGTCATGCTCCGGTGCTGCAGCCTCGTCGGCGTCACTATCAACGACGTCGTTTCATAGCAGTCACCGCCGCGACCGAGGGAACCTCGACTCGGGGGAGACGCTGATGCAATACATAGAGTCGAGGCTCCCTCGGCCGCCGCTGGTGATGAGTCGCGGCGGTGATTGCGATGAAACGACGTCGTTGATAGTGACGCCGACGAGGCTGTAGCATCGGAGCATGACACGGCACATTGAGAGGATGGTGAGGTGGGCGGAGGATCTGGCGGCACGTGGTGGGAGAAGAGCAGTTCACCCGACAATGGGGAGTCCGCGGATGGAGGTGAAGAAGTTTGGGAGGAGTTATGGTGGAGGTGGTGCTAGAGCACGCTCAGATGGAAGAAGGTGGAAGAAGGTCTAGCTGCTATTAAGTTGTTTTTTTTATTTTTGGTTTTTGTTTTTTCTTTTCCACATGGAGGGTACCCGGCAGAAAGAGGAGGGCATATTAGGTATTAAAAAATAGTTCAGCCAAAGTGCATGAAGGCTATATTATTTTTGGGATTAGAATAGTTATATTAAAAAATGAAAAGTTGGGTTTTCAATCTAATAATATTACCAGCCCAAACACAAGTTTCCCCAAAAAAAATATGAGGGAAAGACATGGTAAAGCCTCAATAAAAGAATATTTAATAAATTAATATTTTTCTTTAAATAATAAAATTTTTAAATCTCAACACAGGCTAGTGTATTTAATTAAGAACCTCACTACATGTAGAAGACAATAATATTTTTAGAAATCCTTAGACACTAAGCAAATATAAATGAATAATCAATGAAGGATATATTTATATATCAACACATACTAGTGTATTTAATTAAAAACATCGCTAGATACAAAAGATAGAAATCCTTAAAAGGTTAAGCAAATATAAATTAATAAGTCATCAAGTATATATATAGTATTGTGTTATTTTTTCTAATTTCTGTTTTTCTGGATCACTTCTTTGAACTATCACTAACTTAGAATCTTTTTATCTTTTAAAGTATTAAATTTTAACATTACATCTCTCATTTTAGGATTTTTATTTTTATTTTTTATAATTTAATTTCACTAAGATAATAATTTCTCTTAATCTTAAGAATATTATTTTATAGAGGTTTTATTGTAATAAAGAGTAAAAGTAGAAGTAAAAAATAAATAAATAAATAAAGTGAAGAAAAAAATGGATTTAACGAAATTTAATAAATAAATAAATAAATTTTAATTATGTTCTAAATTTATCAAACCATTTGATAATTTTTGTAATTAACATTTTTAATATTAAACAAAAAAAAAAGAGTATAAACTTGTAAATATTTTAAAACAAAAAATAGTCACATGTGTACCATCATATTTTTTATATCCTTAAATACATTCAACTATATATTTGTTATAATATTGTTTTCATAGCATTTGAATTAACCCAATTTAAGAACCAATTAGGCTCAAGCCCAAGACTGGCCCACATGTCTTACTATTATATAAAAATGTCCAAGCCTCTCAATACATGCATTTGACAATATGTAAAATTAGAGAGTTCAAAATTTATTAAAAAATAAATATATTTAAAAAAAAAAAAAAAAAAACACCCCATTTCACTACAACTCACATTTACCCTTTATTTCAAATTGATCTCCTTTAGATCTATAGAACACATATAATCACAAAACTACAATACCATATAAGTACAAATCTTCATAGTTCATAAATATGTAACATGTTGTGTGTTTATTTGTACATATTCATATATAATCATGCTCATTTTGTGGAATTTTATTTGACAAGCCCTTTTGCTATAACAGCATCCTTGATGAGTTTGAGTGACTCTTCAAGATCATTGCATAGCTGGTGAGGATCAGGAACAATTTCTTCTTTAACCGAAAGAACAAGTGTCATTTTATTGATGTAACTTTGGAAATGAATCATCAATCCCTGCAACAAGACCCATGATCATTATGCATATTGAATTAAAAATTAGTTCGAGTATAATCAATGCTATTGTTCTTGATCTTTAGCCAACAAATCAAAGGAGCTTCTTTGGTTTGTTAGGAATATATATATGTACTTACATGGGGTTGGCCATAAACACTAGGAGCAAGGAAAACCATTGGATGACCATAAAACCCGATTTCTTCTACAGGTCCAACAATATTTGAGAAGCACATTGTTGTGTGATTCGGAACTCTATGGTATAAAAATGCTGCAGCCTACTTGTCATGCAAAAAAATGATCTCCAAGGTAAGATCATAAGCATCAAAGAAAATGAAGTATAAAGGAAACAAAAACAATTGTTACATAATTTTATTGTTTGGTTGCTTTTCAAAGAATATGAGTTTGAAAATGAATAATTTTCTATGTGATCTATTTCAATATTAAAGAAAAGGAAATTCATACCTTAATGCCAAATAATTTGAGAACCATCTTAATAATGAAAAAAGTGAATATAGCTTCACGAGAATGCTTCTTTCGATCGATTATGGCTTTAGCTTGACGAACATAGTCTAAAGGATCATCGCGTAAGGCAATAACAAAAGGGAGAAGCACAGATCCAATCCAATTTCCCCACTTCGCTTTCGACCCCTTCTCCATCATGTCAGCTAAAGCCTAGCTACCATCAAATTTCATTATGAATAATTAATCAATTTGTTTTGTAGCTAGCACATGAAAGATCTATTTAACAATGCTTCTTGTTAAAATATTTTTAGGTTATTTTTATCATTGACGCAACACTTATGTCGAAGATATTTTTATAGAAAATTAATTAATATTTTAATTTAAAAAGAAAATGTGTTTTGAAAGTATTTTCTATAATAAGATACATAATAAAAATGTAATTTTGGAAAAAAAAAATGTCTAAAGTGTTACTCCAAAAACCACTTCAAGCAATTCTTTAAATTTTTAGAAATAATTCTGGTAACTTTGTTAAATGTCTAATTTTTGTATTAAAAAAACTTTTTCAAGCGTTTAAAAAATGTTTCTAGCCCTTCAAAGTAATGTATTAGGATTTTAAAAGGTAGAACAAAAAGTATACCTATATTTACCTTGTATTAAAAAATATCAAAATTTTAAAAATTTGATGAATTGAAAATTTCTTAAAATTAAACAAATTATTTTCAAGTGTACAAGATATACACTTATATTTTTTACCTATATTTGATATCTAACTTTCTATTGTTTGTTCTTCTACTTCTACTTTATTTCTTTTCTTTTTTTATATTTCTTTGAAAATTTTAAGTTAGCCACACAACAACCAAATTTTTCTTTCAAATCCAATAAAAAAAAATGATTAGTTGATTAAAAAGCTCATTAAAAACTCAATTTTTGAAATCTAACTTTTCAACTTTTTTTGTCTCATTTTGACAAAAATATCCTTATTATTTTCTTATAAAAATAATTTTATTTTAAAACATATCGTAAATACTTAAAATAGTTAATAATATTTATGTCAAAAATAATTTAATAAATTTACAAATATGAGAACTATTTCATTCTTTTAAACCAATTAATAAATAAGAAAATCACTCACATGAATCCCAGGTGATGGTCTTATATTCATGAGAAGAGTTGCCCTAAGGCGGATATTCTTAGGAAGATTATTTTTCTTTTCGGTGGCTCCTTTATCTTCCTTGGCCTCACCTGCGATTAATGGAAAGCATGTTAAGAGAGTTTCAACTCATAAAGTTTAACGGCATGGTAGGCAGAGAAATTGAAGAGAGAATCAATGGAAGCTTACCATATCTTCTATTGAGATATCGAGAAAGACCAGCAAGTGACACTCCCATTACAACATCGTTAATAGTCTGCAATGCCCAAAAACACCATGACTTATTAAAAAAATGTAATTTGATATTATCTAAATAATGTTTTTTGTATTTTTAAAATTGGGTCATGCCAGTTTCCAAAATAAACTTACGGTTTTCATCCCATTCTTGATCAGTTTAATATCATCAAGACTAACGGTCCGATAAACAAACCTTCTGGACCCAAGCCCATCTCCTTTTTTCTGGCCACCGCTGAGCGGCGTCACTGTGTCCTTCAAGAAGAGCGCGGTGGCCACAAACATCAAAACATCCACAATGGTATTCCAAACCAACTGAATTGTCCACCAAATCCCACCGGAGTTTACCGGATCAGGATTCGAACTCTTCTTCACCGGCAAAGTTGGGAGAGCCTCCGGGTTGGAGATTTGACGAGTACAAGCGAGGACAAGAGACATGAGGGACATGCCGTCGCCGAGGGAGTGGTGGATTCGAAAAACGGCGATGGACTCGGCATCCGAGGTCTTGAGGTTGAGAATATGGAGCTCCCAGAGAGGCTTAGAGAAGTCTATGGAGGTTTTGCTGAGATTTGAAATATAGTCTTCCACCGTCTTGTCCGGTGAATCAATGGTGTTGTGGAGTCTTGGTACTATAACGTGCTTGTCCAAGTCCACCTTTGTTCGAACCCATTTCATGTCTCCATCTTTTTTCATATCCTTCACCTAATCAAGATAATAGTATCAAAAAACAAACCAATAAACCAAATTATGGTGTGGTAATTAGGATAATTCTAATTAAGGCCTTATGTAAAACAAGCTTAGATTAGTATCATGCTAAGATATTAATTTAGCAAAAAGTTTAACCTGTTTGATAATTATGGCTACATCACCAACATTAATTTAGTCATCCTATATATATTTTTCATACCTGCAAGCTAGAGAAACGAGGGTGCTTAAGGAGAGTGTGCCCCAAATTGGCTTTAACAACATCAACATTGATTCTGGTTTTGCACCCAACAATGGCTATGACATAGACATTGAAGCAAGGTTCATGAAATATTCGAGCAGCTGGACTCAGAGGTTCTTCTTCTTCTTCGATATCCTCGGGTTTTTCGCCATCTCCTTCTACTTCTCTTCCTGCTGATCTCTTTGTTTGAATAGGCTTGAGAGCCTGCTGTCTTGAATCCAGATCACCTACAGGCTCCATGATACTCAGCTCAGCATGTAGATGAGACTGAAATTATATTGGAATGTCAAGTATTGTAGTCCATAACATACTTAAATGAATTGATAGGGAGGTTATTGCTGGTCATTGGAGTGCTAGGACACGTCTTTCATGTGGGACACCCGTGACATGATTTACATCAATTTTGATAGGATTTTTAATGGTCTGATGTAGTTCAGCTGTTGAAATATTTTACCTTAAGAATGTGTGAAAGGCATAGAAGTCCAAAAGGCTATATAAATTAATTGGAGGGTGGCTGGTATTATTTCAACTAATTTCACCAAGGCTTCTACAAGTGATATTTATGTGTTGTATATTAATCATCTGATTCATTCATGCATGCTTCATTTGGCTCAAGGTGATATGGTTCATTTGATAGAGCTTCACTTTTGTAGGTGGGTCATTTATTTGTCTAATAGACATCTTGTACTTGAGTAACAAAGACTGCCGATGAAGAATGATAGGTATCATCAATGGGATCAAATATAAATCGTACATGAATGCTACTTGGAGTCATTTATCCTCCCGATCAAGGTTCTCTCATCTGGGATCTTTGGGAAAGTTGTCCAAGTTAGCTTTTACAAATAGCTTGGTACATCATCTTTTTTACTATCAGCCATGCGTAAATGATGTAGGTTTTGATGTATGAAGGTTCTTTTAATTTAACAAACAAAATAGTAGAATCAGAAAAAGACAAACAAGACGTACACTTGGTTTAAGGAATATACCGAGATTCGTGAGATTACCTATGATATAAACAAAATAAAATAAATAACTAGTATGCTTAGATTCAAAATTTGCCTTAACTTTTTATTAATCACCATCCTGACCAATCCTTATAATCCCTAAAAGGCTTAATGATAAATATTAAGAAAATCAAATCATTCCTCCCAAAAAACAAAAGAAGCCATTTGTTAATTATGTAGGTAGGTAGCCCTTTCAAGTCATTAAAACCATTGTTAATCACTGTTTTCGCCCTTCAAGGTTACGGCTTCTTCCATGGAGGCCTCGTCATCTAGAAATAACTCTTGATTGCCACCCGTCAAAATATTATTGGCCTGTGCATCGAGTATAATAATAGTCTATTTTCATATAAAAAGATTGATTTGATGACGAGGGAATAGATTTGAATCCAATTAATGAAGTTCGGCAGACACACACATGGAGTGGAAGGTAGCCACACAGAGCATGTGGCAGGCTGGCTGCCGTGCAGACTGTTTATGTACCAAATATGAATTCAAATTCAATATGCTTAATCATTCATTCATTCTCAGTCGGTTGAATATTGAGACCATCTAGACCTGCATTTAATTAATCGTCTGCCGCCCAGCTGTATGTCTTCACACCATGCTTCTCGTATATCAATATCAATACTCTTTCAGAAACGTTGCACCTGGGGAGGAACGAAAGAAAATGATTACGCTCCGATTACGTTTGAATTACAAAAGCAAAATTTTGGCTCATGGGTTATGTTCGGAAATGTGTTTTTAAAAACAATTTTGAGAACAGTTTGTTCATAACAGTTTATGATATTTTATAAAACAAAAATTTATTTGAGACCCTAAAATATTAATATATTTTCAAAAATAAATTTTATATGTTATATTTTATTTTTAATTATTTTTAAATAAAAAATAAAAAAAAATGAAAACAATTAAAAATATTTTCTCTAAAAATATCATATTTTTTAAAATAAAATTTAAAACATAAATAAAAATAACTAAAAGATATTTTTAGAAAATACCATGTTCCTATTTTTTGGTTGTCAAACCGTCATTTCTTGTTTTTTTTTCTAAAAATAGAGGTGTCAAACACTTTGAATCTTTTCTATGGTTTATAATAAAAAAATATATAAGAAATTATTTAAAAATTCATGTGTATTTTCAAATTTTATATTAGGAGATTATTTAAAAAGCTATATGGAAAATATAGGTATATGTAACAAGTTCAAATCTTTTTTTCATTTTTGTATTTTTTTTTTCTCTGTTTTATTTTCCACCTCCCTTCTCTCCCCGATTTTCTGAGTTCAGAAGAAGCTTAAATAACACACTCAAAATTTCATCTTATTGATGCTTTAAGACAGTAGAAACCACCTCAAATATTTTGCCAGACCATAATAATGAAGAGAGTTTAATTTAAAATTGAAATTTCATGAGCTGATGAATAATATTCAACCTAGACATACTCTACACATGTAATGAAAAAATCTTTAGTTGTAATATATCTTCCTGTCCATCTAAAGACATATTTTAGTTCAAAAATTGTAAATGATTTGGGAAAAGTAAAACAATTATGAAAAATAATTTTTGAAAATAGTTTTTAAAAATTGTTCTCTAATATTTTATAAATTAAACAAAAGTTTGGAAACTTAAAATGTTTTTAACTTATTTTTAAATATATTTTAAAAATAATTTTTACATCCAGTACTTTATTTTTAATTATTTTATATGCTTATATAATTATTTTTCAAAACAATTCTAAAAAAACAAGTAAAAATAATAGGAAACAACTAAATGATGTTTTTTGAAAATAAAAAATAGTTTCTAGTTACTAAACATATTTTCTTATTTTTTTTGTTCTAAAAAATAGAAAATTGTTCTTAAAAATAATTATCGAACATACTCTTAAGTTATTCTTTTCTTCCAATCAATTACATGTATAACCTTTATTTGAAATTTCAACTTTCCTTATACTTCAATTCACATCACCATTACAATATTTTTTTTAAAGATTTTCAATATTTGAAAATTGTATTTTTCTTTTAATTTTTTGAAAGTTTTTTATCATTAAAGATTTCTTTGAGAAAAGGAATAATATTCATATGCAAAATTAGTTTGGGTAATTTTATCAACTGTATTTTGAACTCTTTAATATTCTTCAACTCCTTTATTGATTATTATAGGAAACAATCCTAATCCGAGGTTGATGGAAAGTTAAGTCATGTAATGTTGATTTGAATAAAAAGTCTAGCCCATCACTAGTCGAGACAAATTATCATCAACCACAAAATGCAAGCACATCCTAATCAACCTAGCTAATTAGGATGATGATCGATAGCGAATTTAATCCAAATTCCAACTTATCCAATTGAGAAACAAATTTATAAGATACACAAACCAAAGGTTTATAGTCCCTATTTGGTAGCAATCAGCATTATCGGTATACATGAAAGCAAAGATGAGTACACAACATTTGCACAATTAAGATAATTCAGGCATAATGTAATATGGCTATTGGTCTTTTTTGTGTGTAATCACTCTTTATTTAATGAGATTTTCCTTAACAATCCCTCTTGCTATAACAGCATCCTTCATGAGCTTGAGTGATTCTTCAATATCATCACATAGCTGGTGAGGGTCAGGAATGGTCGCTTCATCAACCGATAGAATAAATGTCATTTTATTCGTGTAACTTTGAAAGTGAACCATCAATCCCTACACCAAAACACAATTATTATGCTTATTAAGACTAACCAAACTCATCTCTATGATATAAATTGTAATACTTTCATAGCCAAATGAAATTAAACAAAAGGCATATTTTGGCTTAATGAGATGTATATATATACTTACATGGGGTTGCCCATAGCAACTTGGAGCAATGAAAGCCAATGGATGACCATAAAAACCGATTTCTTCTATAGGTCCAACTATGTTTGAGAAGCACAGTGTGGTGTGATTTGGAACTCTATGGAATAGAAATGCTGCCGCCTGTTTTACCAAATGATTTCCAAAGTAGAATGATTAATTTAGACTAGAAATAGTGAAATTAAACAATCAAGAGGGAATTGTAAGCATATGTATATGTGTCCAATTTTTCGTGTATTTGGTTCCAAAAAATTTCATGGAAGTTCATACGTGCCTTAATTCCAAATAACTTGAGGACTAACTTAACAATGAGAAATGTGTATCCAGCTTCTTGAGACTGCTTCTTTCTGTCAATGGTAGCCTTAGCTTGGCGAACATAGTCTAACGGGTCATCTCGTAACGCAATAGCAAAGGGGAGAAGCACAGATCCAATGCAGTTACCCCATTTTGCTTTGGTTCCCTTCTCCATCATATCAGCTAAAGCCTAGCATTTTGATGATATGATACGATATAATCAATCAAATTTACAGTACATGGATAATTAATTTACTCGAGTTCATTTATAAATTTGAAAATTCAGATTTGATGTATACAAAAAATGTTAGCTGCACCATCATTTTTACTATCTTAACGACCATATTTTCATATAAATCTTTCGAATTCAACAGGAAAATGTCTCACATGAATCCCTGGGGAAGGTCTTATATTAACCAGAAGAGTGGCCCTGAGGCGAATGTTCTCAGGAATATTATTTTTCTTCTGTGTAGCTATTGCCTCTCCCTTAGCCTCACCTGCCATTAAGGAGATATGTTAAGAGTCTCACCTTACATTAGATGAAGTATTCTAGTTGTTTAGGTATAAAGTTGTAAGCTCACCATATCTTCTGTTGAGATATTGAGAAAGACCAGCCAGTGACACCCCCATGACCACATCGTTGATAGTCTGCAATGCACAAAACCACAATGATCTTTTTAGTTTATAATAATGTTTTTTGGAATAATATGGTGGTGTTTTTCTTAATTACTAATTATAGAATACAAGAATGGGTGTTATCCCATAAAATTGACTTAAATCAAGCTAATAGTTTATATCGATAATCTTTCTCTAGACTTATCTATAAGATCAATAAAATGTATTGGAACCACTTTAATATCATATTAAACTATTTATTAGCCCATACCATGAATAATCTTTCTTGAATTTACACTTGTCAATAAATTTGGTAAATCAAAACTCTAATACCATATTAAACTACTTACTAACCCAAAGGTGAAGATTTTAATTCACACCTTATGTATCAATGGCCGGGACAAAAGCCCTAGCAAAGAGATGGACTAAAACTCAAGACCTCAAACAACTTGTTAAGTTTTCTAATATTGACCAAAAAGATTAGGTAACAAGGCATAATGAATATTAAAATAAAGAATCAAAACTAAGGTTATATTTATTTCTCAAAAAGTTTGAAAGAAACTATAACATAAAAATAAAAATAAAAAATAAATAAAATAAATAAATAAATTTAAAATAAATAAATTTTTTTTATATACTATTTTAATATTTTTTTTACTTGTTTATTTCATATATATATATATATATAAATTAAATAATTTAAAAATATATAATTTTTTTTAATAATTTTAATTATATTTGATTTTTTTTTTTGTATTTTTCATACTAAAATCAAATAAATAATAATAATTTTTTTTCTAGCACTTTTCGAACAAAGCATAGCCTGAAAATATTACAAATAAACCTATTTTAGGTCATTATCATCAAAACATTTTCATTTCAGAGTCAACGAACCTAAAATCATAACACCAGTAATGGATAATACAAAATCAACTTACAGTGTTCATGGCATTCTTCACCAGCTTGATGTCATCAAAACTCACCGTCCGGTAAGCAAACCTCCTCGACTCTGACCCAACACCTTTTTTCCGGTGACGGGTGAGGGGCGTCACAGTATCCTTCAAGAACAGCGCCGTCGCAATAAACATCAAAACATCCACAAAAGTATACCAAACCATCTTTATAAGCGACCAAACCCCACCAGACTTGACTGGATTAGGATTCGAACTCTTCTGCACCGGCAGGGTTGGGAGGGCCTCCGAGTCGGAAACTTGGCGGGTGCAAGCGAGGACAAGGGACATGAGCGACACACCATCGCCGAGGGAGTGGTGGATTCGGAAAACTCCCAAGGACTCCGCGTCGGAGGTCTTAATGTTGAGAATGTGGAACTCCCATAAAGGCTTGGAGAGGTCCATGGAGGTTTTGCTGAGGTCGGAGATGTAGTCTTCCACCAACTTGTCCGCTGACTCCGTCTTCTGATCCAGGTCGGGCATGATAATGTGCTTGTCTAGATCAACTTTAGTTCGAACCCATCTCATTGCTCCACCTTTGTCATCGTCCTTAACCTAACGTTCCTCAGGTTAGAGGTATAACAGATCATGTGACAACTATATTTTTTAAATTAATAAAATATAATAAATAACCTTAAATTAGATTAATTAGTGTTTATTAGAAATATGAAGGTTGAATGGTATTTTTCTCTGGATATTTGTATTTAGAATTTAGGTAAATATAGACTTATTTAAATTCACAAATAAAATGCAAATGTAGTCATGCTTTTATCTTTTTGAGCTTTTGTTTATATTTTAAAAATGGGTAGGTAAGAAAAATATTAAAGATTTGTTTGGTAACTGTTTTTAAGAATAATTTTTTATCCTTCATAGCAAAAAATTATGTTTGTCAATTAAAATTTTTTTTTTTATTCTTTAGAATAAAAATAACGTATTTTCAAAAAATATATTTTAGTTATTTTCGAATGACTGTTTTAGAAAATAATAAAAACAAACTATTTTTTATAACAAATTTTTCTAGTTTTTTTTCATAAAATATTTTGAGCAACAATAAAAAAAATATATAGAAAATAAGTCAAGAAATCTGTTTTTCCCAAATAGAATTTTTTTCATAAAAATAATTGACAACTAAATGGTACCCAAAACCTATTTTTTTGAAAATTGTTTTTACAAATGTTGCCAAACTAACCCTAAAGATCTTAAGTCTAAGAACTTAAAAACCCATGAGAGTTAGAAAAATACATTTTGAAAAATATTGTGTAGAGCAAAATATTAATATCTTATGCAACTCGATCAAATGTGTAACCTTGAATAAAGATACAAATCATATCTCACTCACGGATAGCAAATAAGAATGTGACAATGCATAGCTTAATACCGTATTAGGTTACCTATTAATACAAAAGCTTAAACAATACATTTCTTTCTTTCTTTTTTTCCCTTTTTTTTTTGGTTCCATACCTGCAAGCTTGAGAAACGGGGGTGCTTAAGCAGTGTGCGTGGGAATTGGGCTTTAACAACCTGTAAATCCATCTTGGTTTTCCATCCCATGATGGCTATGATGTAGACATTGAAGTTTGGTTCATGGAAAATTCGAGCTGCTGGACTCAATGGCTCTTCTTCCTCCTCCTCGATATCGTAGGGTTTTTTCCCAGATTCTTCTTCTCCTGCTGCTATCTTCGTTCGAATAGGCTTGAGAGCTTGCTGCTTTGAATCCAGATCATTTACGGACTCCATGGCAGTGAGCTGATCAGCTTCTGGACTCAAAAAGGGTATGAAATATTAGAAACTGTTCCTCCGCTATCTCAGCGGCAATAAAAGCAAAAATGCTTGCAGAACTGTGAGCTTAGCAGAAGAGTTGTCAGTATTTGAAGGGTTTCACCAGATCGGTCCGTCCACTCCCCAACCTCTTTTGCCTAAAAACATAATTGAAGATAACCGAGTATGTGTCTGACAGTTACTCCGGAACTATGTGTTACATTTGTAACGATTATATAAAAAGTTTATACGGTGTTTTTATTCTTTCTAATACTTTAAAAAATAAAAATTTTTAAATATCAAAAATATTAAAAACACTTTTTAAAATCACTCAAACTCAATAACCTAAACAGTATTTTTAAAATAAATTAAACTTTTGACAAAATTTAAAAAATGCTTTTAAAATTTTCAAAAATCACTTATAATATTTTTTTTATAAATAATTTTTCTAAAAACATTTTTAGAGAAAACATTATCATTAAAAACATTTGGAATAAAAATATCATCGAACATATTTTAAATTAAACGAAGAAAGTGATAAATATTTTAAATTAAACGAAGAAAGTGATAAATAATAAATCCGGTTGATATTGTCGTAAAACTTCAAACAAAAAAACACAAGATTGTTGGTGTGGATTCAATGACTCAACTTAATTGATAATTAATATTCATGCCAATAATCTTCACAGAGTAACTAACTGAGTGAGGTTAATGTTCCTCATAAAGTCATATTTTTTTAACACTGCAATTTTCAAATAACATCTAAGACTCCAATTTTCAAATGAATTTCAAAAATCCAGTTTTCCTTCGAATAATTTTAATTTCCGTTTGGTGATGCATGTGATATGTTTCGTGCTCTATATTGTGTACTAACCCTCTCTATTGATAGCGCATGGTGGCTCGTTGCCCAGGTATGTACCCATTTTCCCTTTAATTGTTGTCTATGCATATTCCGATTCTCACACGTGCATGATCACCCTGAGTATTCATTGATTTCCACATTAATTGTCACAACAACTTCATTTTATTAGTAGAGACTCGACTTTAGGGACTTAGAGAGGTGCTATGGTCTTTACCGTACCTTCCCGATAAGTAACCTGACCCCCGAGCCCGATCCGGTTTTTCGTAGATCACCTTTTCCAAAATAAGGAGTCGCACTTAGAGTTTTCTTTCTTATTTTGTTTACCCTTTTAAAAATAAAACAAAAATATGTGACGACTCCAAGTCATTTTCAATAATAAAATCATTTTTCAAAACAAAAATAGAGTTCGCCATCGAATGGGAAACGAATAAGCCGAAATGCGGGTCCACAATAACATACTTAAATGAATTGATAGGGAGGTTATTGCTGGTCATTGGAGTGCTAGGACACGTCTTTCATATGGGACACCAGTGACATGATTTACATCAATTTTGATAGGATTTTTAATGGTCTGATGTAGTTCAGATGTTGAAATAATTGACCTTAAGAATGTGTGAAAGGCATAGAAGTCCAAAAGGTTATATAAATTAATTGGAAGGTGGCTGGTATTATTTCAACTAATTTCACCAAGGCTTCTACAAGTGATATTTATGTGTTGTATATTAATCATCTGATTCATTCGTGCATGCTTCATTTGGCTCAAGGTCATATAGTTCATTTGATAGAGCTTCACTTTTGCAGGTGGGTCATTTATTTGTCTAATAGACATCTTGTACTTGAGTAAGCAACTCTATTTTTTCAAAGTAATGGAGAAGAGTAACAAAGACTGCCGATGAAGAATGATAGGTATCATCAATGGGATCAAATATAAATCGTACATGAATGCTACTTGGAGTCATTTATCCTCCCGATCGAAGCTTCTCTCATCCGGGATTTTTGGGAAAATTGTTCAAGTTAGCTTTTACAAATAGCTTGGTACATCATCTTTTTTACTATCAACCATGTGTAAATGATGTAAGTTTTGATGTATGAAGGTTCTTCTAATTTGACAAACAAAATAGTAGAATCAGAAAAGGACAAACAGACAAACCAGACGTACACTTGGTTTAAGGAATGTACCGAGGTTCGTGAGATTTCCTATGATATAAACAATAATTAAATAAATAACTGGTATGCTTAGATTCAAAATTTGCTATATAACTTTTGATTAATCATTATCCTGACCAATCCTTGTAATCCCTAAAAGGCTTAATGATAATATTAAGAAAATCAAATCATTCCTCCCAAAAAACAAAAGAAGCCATTTGTTAATTATGTAGGTAGGTAGCCCTTTCAAGTCATTAAAACCATTGCCAATCACTGTTTTCGCCCTTCAAGGTTACGGCTTCTTCCATGGAGGCCTCGTCATCTAGAAATAACTTTTGATTGCCACCCGTCAAAATGTTATTGGCCTGTGCATCGAGTATAATAATAGTCTATTTTCATATAAAAAGATTGATTTGATGACGAGGGAATAGATTTGAATCCAATTAATAAAGTTCGGCAGACACACACATGGAGTGGAAGGTAGCCACACAGAGCATGTGGCAGGCTGGCTGCCGTGTAGACTGTTTATGTACCAAATATGAATTCAAATTCAATATGCTTTAATCATTCATTCATTCTCAGTCGGTTGAATATTGGGACCATCTAGACCTGCATTTAATTAATCGTCTGCCGCCCAGCTGTATGCCTTCACACCATGCTTCTCGTATATCAATATCAATACTCTTTCAGAAACGTTGCACCTGGGGAGGAACGAAAGAAAATGATTACGCTCCGATTACGTTTGAATTACAAAAGCAAAATTTTGGCTCATGGGTTATGTTCGGAAATGTGTTTTTAAAAACAATTTTGAGAACAGTTTGTTCATAACAGTTTATGATATTTTATAAAACAAAAATTTATTTGAGACCCTAAAATATTAATATATTTTCAAAAATAATTTTTATATGTTATATTTTATTTTTAATTATTTTTATATTTATATAATTATTTTTAAATAAAAAATAAAAAAAATGAAAACAATTAAAAATATTTTCTCTAAAAATATCATATTTTTTAAAATAAAATTTAAAACATAAATGAAAATAACTAAAAGATATTTTTAGAAAATACCATGTTCCTATTTTTTGGTTGTCAAACCGTCATTTCTTGTTTTTTTTCTAAAAATAGAGGTGCCAAACACTTTGAATCTTTTCTATGGTTTATAATAAAAATATATATAAGAAATTATTTAAAAATTCATGTGTATTTTCAAATTTTATATTAGGAGATTATTTAAAAAGCTATATGGAAAATATAGGTATATATATCAAGTTCAAATCTTTTTTTCATTTTTGTATTTTTTTTTCTCTGTTTTATTTTCCACCTCCCTTCTCTCCCCGATTTTCTGAGTTCAGAAGAAGCTTAAATAACACACTCAAAATTTCATCTTATTGATGCGTTAAGACAGTAGAAACCACCTCAAATATTTTGTCAGACCATAATAATGAAGAGAGTTTAATTTAAAATTGAAATTTCATGAGCTGATGAATAATATTCAACCTAGACACACTCTCCACATGTAATGAAAAAATCTTTAGTTGTAATATATCTTCCTGTCCATCTAAAGACATATTTTAGTTCAAAAATTGTAAGTGATTTGGGAAAAGTAAAACAATTATGAAAAATAATTTTTGAAAATAGTTTTTAAAAATTGTTCTCTAATATTTTATAAATTAAACAAAAGTTTGGAAACTTAAAATGTTTTTAACTTATTTTTAAATATATTTTAAAAATAATTTTTACATCCAATACTTTATTTTTAATTATTTTATATGCTTATATAATTATTTTTTAAAACAATTCTAAAAAAAAACAAGTAAAAATAATAGGAAACAACTAAATGATGTTTTTTGAAAATAAAAAATAGTTTCTAGTTACTAAACATATTTTCTTTTTTTTTTTGTTCTAAAAAATAGAAAATTATTCTTAAAAATAATTATCGAACATACTCTTAAGTTATTCTTTTCTTCCAATCAATTACATGTATAACCTTTATTTGAAATTTCAACTTTCCTTATACTTCAATTCACATCACCATTACAATATTTTTTTTAAAGATTTTCAATATTTGAAAATTGTATTTTTCTTTTAATTTTTTGAAAGTTTTTTTATCATTAAAGATTTCTTTGAGAAAAGGAATAATATTCATATGCAAAATTAGTTTGGGTAATTTTATCAACTGTATTTTGAACTCTTAATATTCTTCAACTTTTTACTCCTTTATTGATTATTATAGGAAACAATCCTAATCCGAGGTTGATGGAAAGTTAAGTCATGTAATGTTGATTTGAATAAAAAGTCTAGCCCATCACTAGTCGAGACAAATTATCATCAACCACAAAATGCAAGCACATCCTAATCAACCTAGCTAATTAGGATGATGATCGATAGCGAATTTAATCCAAATTCCAACTTATCCAATTGAGAAACAAATTTATAAGATACACAAACCAAAGGTTTATAGTCCCTATTTGGTAGCAATCAGCATTATCGGTATACATGAAAGCAAAGATGAGTACACAACATTTGCACAATTAAGATAATTCAAGCATAATGTAATATGGCTATTGGTCTTTTTTGTGTGTAATCACTCTTTATTTAATGAGATTTTCCTTAACAATCCCTCTTGCTATAACAGCATCCTTCATGAGCTTGAGTGATTCTTCAATATCATCACATAGCTGGTGAGGGTCAGGAATGGTCGCTTCATCAACCGATAGAATAAATGTCATTTTATTCGTGTAACTTTGAAAGTGAACCATCAATCCCTACACCAAAACACAATTATTATGCTTATTAAGACTAACCAAACTCATCTCTATGATATAAATTGTAATACTTTCATAGCCAAATGAAATTAAACAAAAGGCATATTTTGGCTTAATGAGATGTTTATATATACTTACATGGGGTTGCCCATAGCAACTTGGAGCAATGAAAGCCAATGGATGACCATAAAAACCGATTTCTTCTATAGGTCCAACTATGTTTGAGAAGCACAGTGTGGTGTGATTTGGAACTCTATGGAATAGAAATGCTGCCGCCTGTTTTACCAAATGATTTCCAAAGTAGAATGATTAATTTAGACTAGAAATAGTGAAATTAAACAATCAAGAGGGAATTGTAAGCATATGTATATGTGTCCAATTTTTCGTGTATTTGGTTCCAAAAAATTTCATGGAAGTTCATACGTACCTTAATTCCAAATAACTTGAGGACTAACTTAACAATGAGAAATGTGTATCCAGCTTCTTGAGACTGCTTCTTTCTGTCAATGGTAGCCTTAGCTTGGCGAACATAGTCTAACGGGTCATCTCGTATCGCAATAGCAAAGGGGAGAAGCACAGATCCAATACAGTTACCCCATTTTGCTTTGGTTCCCTTCTCCATCATATCAGCTAAAGCCTAGCATTTTGATGATACGATACGATATAATCAATCAAATCTATAGTACATGGATAATTAATTTACTCAAGTTCATTTATAAATTTGAAAATTCAGATTTGATGTATACGAAAAATGTTAGCTGCACCATCATTTTTACTATCTTAACGACCATATTTTCATATAAATCTTTCGAATTCAACAGGAAAATGTCTCACATGAATCCCTGGGGAAGGTCTTATATTAACCAGAAGAGTGGCCCTGAGGCGAATGTTCTCAGGAATATTATTTTTCTTCTGCGTAGCTACTGCCTCTCCCTTAGCCTCACCTGCCATTAAGGAGATATGTTAAGAGTCTCACCTTACATTAGATGAAGTATTCTAGGTGTTTAGGTATAAAGTTGTAAGCTCACCATATCTTCTATTGAGATATTGAGAAAGACCAGCCAGTGACACCCCCATGACCACATCGTTGATAGTCTGCAATGCACAAAACCACAATGATCTTTTTAGTTTATAATAATGTTTTTTGGAATAATATGGTGGTGTTTTTCTTAATTACTAATTATAGAATACAAGAATGGGTGTTATCCCATAAAATTGACTTAAATCAAGCTAATAGTTTAAACTGTTATTAATAAGTCAAGCTTTATCGATAATCTTTCTCTAGACTTATCTATAAGATCAATAAAATGTATTGGGAACCACTTTAATATCATATTAAACTATTTATTAACCCATACCATGAATAATCTTTCTTGAATTTACACTTGTCAATAAAATTGGTAAATCAAAACTCTAATACCATATTAAACTACTTACTAACCCAAAGGTGAAGATTTTAATTCACACCTTATGTATCAATGGCCGGGACAAAAGCCCTAGCAAAGAGATGGACTAGAACTCAAGACCTCAAACAACTTGTTAACTAATATTGACCAAAAAGATTAGGTAACAAGCCATAAAGAATATTAAAATAAAGAATCAAAACTAAGGTTATATTTATTTCTCAAAAAGTTTGAAAGAAACTATAACAAACAAAAAAAAATTAAAATAAAAAAAAAATAAAAAAATAAATTTAAAATAAATAAAATTTTTTTATATACTATTTTATTTTTTATTTTTACTTGTTTATTTCATATATATATATATATAAATTAAATAATTTAAAAATATATAATTTTTTTTTAATAATTTTGATTATATTTGATTTTTTTTTTCGTATTTTTCATACTAAAATCAAATAAATAATAATAATTTTTTTTTCTAGCACTTTTCGAACAAAGCATAGCCTGAAAATATTACAAATAAACCTATTTTAGGTCACTATCGTCAAAACATTTTCATTTCAGAGTCAACGAACCTAAAATCATAACACCAGTAATGGATAATACAAAATCAACTTACAGTGTTCATGGCATTCTTCACCAGCTTGATGTCATCAAAACTCACCGTCCGGTAAGCAAACCGCCTCGACTCTGACCCAACACCTTTTTTCCGGTGGCGGGTGAGGGGCGTCACAGTATCCTTCAAGAACAGCGCCGTCGCAATAAACATCAAAACATCCACAAAAGTATACCAAACCATCTTTATAAGCGACCAAACCCCACCAGACTTGACTGGATTAGGATTCGAACTCTTCTGCACCGGCAGCGTTGGGAGGGCCTCCGAGTCGGAGACTTGGCGGGTGCAAGCGAGGACAAGGGACATGAGCGACACGCCATCGCCGAGGGAGTGGTGGATTCGGAAAACTCCCAAGGACTCCGCGTCGGAGGTCTTGATGTTGAGAATATGGAACTCCCATAGAGGATTGGAGAGGTCCATGGAGGTTTTGCTGAGGTCGGAGATGTAGTCTTCCACCAACTTGTCCGCTGACTCCGTCTTCTGATCGAGGTCGGGCATGATAATGTGCTTGTCTAGATCAACTTTAGTTCGAACCCATCTCATTGCTCCACCTTTGTCATCGTCCTTGACCTAACGTTCCTCAGGTTAGAGGTATAACAGATCATATGACAACTATATTTTTTAAATTAATAAAATATAATAAATAACCTTAAATTAGATTAATTAGTTTTTATTAGAAATATGAAGGTTGAATGGTATTTTTCTCTTGATATTTGTATTTAGAATTTAGGTAAATTTAGACTTATTTAAATTCACAAATGAAATGCAAATGTAGTCATGCTTTTATCTTTTTGAGCTTTTGTTTATATTTTAAAAATGGGTAGGCAAGAAAAATATTAAAAATTTGTTTGGTAACTGTTTTCAAGAATAATTTTTTATCCTTCATGGCAAAAAAATATGTTTGTCAATTAAAAATTGTTTTTTTTTATTCTTAAGCATAAAAATAACATATTTTTAAAAAATATACTTTAGTTATTTTCTATTATTTTCGAATAACTGTTTTAGAAAATAATAATACAAGCATGAAGAATGATTAAAAATAAAACACTCGATATATAAATTATTTTTAAAACATATTTAAAAAAAATTTAAATAAATTAAAAACATTTCAAATTTTCAAACAAACTTTGTTTTATAAAACATCATAAAACGGTTTTCAAAAACTATTCTCAAAACGATTTTTCAAAACTGTTTTCAAAAACAGTTACCAAATAGGGCTTAAAACTCTAATTGAAACTATTTTTGAAAATTATTTTATGTTTCTAAAACAAAAAAAAAAAAAAAAATTGTAACTCATAAACATGTTTGATAAACTTATAATAAAAACATGTTTTTAAGAACTTTGTTTTAAAAACAAACTATTTTTTATAACAAATTTTTCTAGTTTTTTTTCATAAAATATTTTGAGCAACAATAAAAAAATATATATAGAAAATAAGTCAAGAAATCTGTTTTTCCCAAATAGAATTTTTTTCATAAAAATAATTGACAACTAAATGGTACCCAAAACCTATTTTTTTGAAAATTGTTTTTACAAATGTTGCCAAACTAACCCTAAAGATCTTAAGTCTAAGAACTTAAAAACCCATGAGAGTTAGAAAAATACATTTTGAAAAATATTGTGTAGAGCAAAATATTAATATCTTATGCAACTCGATCAAATGTGTAACCTTGAATAAAGATACAAATCATATCTCACTCACGGATAGCAAATAAGAATGTGACAATACATAGCTTAATACCGTATTAGGTTACCTATTAATACAAAAGCTTAAACAATACATTTCTTTCTTTCTTTTTTTCCCTTTTTTTTTTTGGTTCCATACCTGCAAGCTTGAGAAACGGGGGTGCTTAAGCAGTGTGCGCAGGAAATGGGCTTTAACAACCTGTATATCCATCTTGGTTTTCCATCCCATGATGGCAATGATGTAGACATTGAAGTTTGGTTCATGGAAAATTCGAGCTGCTGGACTCAATGGCTCTTCTTCCTCCTCCTCGATATCGTAGGGTTTTTTCCCAGATTCTTCTTCTCCTCCTGCTATCTTCGTTCGAATAGGCTTGAGAGCTTGCTGCTTTGAATCCAGATCATTTACGGACTCCATGGCAGTGAGCTGATCAGCTTCTGGACTCAAAAAGGGTATGAAATATTAGAAACTGTTCCTCCGCTATCTCAGCGGCAATAAAAGCAAAAATGCTTGCAGAACTGTGAGCTTAGCAGAAGGGTTGTCAGTATTTGAAGGGTTTCACCAGATCGGTCCGTCCACTCCCCAACCTCTTTTGCCTAAAAACATAATTGAAGAAAACCGAGTATGTGTCTGACAGTTACTCCGGAACGATATGTTACATTTCTAACGATTATATAAAAAGTTTATATAGTGTTTTTATTCTTTCTTATTACTTAAAAAAAAAAAAATTAAGAATCAAAAATATTAAAAACACTTTTTAAAATCACTCTTAAACTCAATAACCTAAACAAGATTTTTAAAATAAATTAAACTTTTGATAAAATTTAAAAAATGCTTTTAAAATTTTTGAAATTCACTTATAATATTTTTTTTATAAATAATTTTTTAAAAAACATTTTTAGAGAACATTATCATTAAAAACATTTCGAATAAAAATATTATCGAACATATTTTAAATTAAACGGAGAAAATGATAAAAAAAAAATAAATCCGGTTGATATTGTCGTAAAACTTCAAACAAAAAAACACAAGATTGTTGGTGTGGATTCAATGACTCAACTTAATTGATAATTAATACTCATGCCAATAATCTTCACAGTACTACTAACTGAGTGAGGTTGATGTTCCTCATAAATTCATAGGAGAAAATTTCATATACATCAAAAGTACAATTTTGCAGGTGTAGATTTAATTAATGACTCAACATTATTGACAATTACTACTCACACCAAAACTCATCAAGCCCATCACGTTACATGAATGTGTCCACTCCATATATAGATATAGAAGTTTATTTTGGCATTTTGTATGCAACAAGAACGAATTATTCCAATGTCTGGTCCAATTAATTTAGGGATTGCCCCATGGATGATGTACACATGACCTAGCGTAGTAGGTCACTGAGTAAATGTGGGAGCAGCCATTAAGACTATTATCTCTTTCACCTCACACTTTAAACTCTACCTGAACACTTCATTTCATAAATTCAGCTGATCAGACTTCAGATCTATTCCTTTCATCTTCACAAGTGGCTGTTGATGGAAGGGTAGTACACTGAATGGATTTATTATCTATTGGCCGACCTTTAAAGTCATTCGGTACAAGTATAAAACTGAGATAAATTCATTGGAGATTTTAGAAATCATGAGAGAAAATAATAAATTTTCCTTGTTAGGCGGTGTAGAAGGCTTCTCTTACATGTTCTATAAATTTTTTATAAAATTAAAAATATTTATATATTGATATTTGAAAGATATTTCATATACAATCTTTATCAAATTCAAACATTACATTTTATAAAAGTAGTAAAGTTTGATATATTTCACCAATATAATATGAATCAACACCTTTTTTACAAGTTTAAATTGAATATAAATAGTTTTGAATAAAATTCATGTCAATCTGTATAATTCATTTAATAAATAGGATAATTTTTAGGTCAACTTATATAACACGAATTTAATGATAATTAACCTATTTAATAATCTTGTTATTAATTTAATTATATTTTTAACCATTTAACTCATATTTGATTTATTTTAAATAAATAGATCAATTGAATTATAAACATATTTGATTAAAATATTAATAATATAAACATATACAAGTTGAATTCAATCTGATTTATTAAATAGAAAAACTTAATTATTAATTTGCTTAAATAAATTATATTACGTGTTATCAATTTAATAATTAGGTATTGTATATTCATGTTAGATTTTGGTTGAATTATATAATAAAATATTTAAACTTTAACATGACACCAACAAGATCTACCACCACAAATTATCACCCCAACTTTTGGTCTTAGCCCATCTTCCATTTTGTCTTATGTAATAATGAACAACTTGTATCTTTCGTTCATAAGTGAATATGGGTGTCAGGACTCTGTATGATAGCTTTCATGAACAAAAAATACAAATAGACATCAATCCATGAAATCACTACTCTTCTATATCATCTGCAATTATAACTATTTGTACTCTCATTTGTTATGGGTTGAGGCCATTTTAGTTGTCTAAAATAAAAACTTTTGATAAATAAAAAAATAGTTGCCTTGCTAGACCCAATATTCTTTCTCCTAATCTCCATCAATTTTATTTCAAAATTTTTAAAAACTTAGAATTTCATTTTATTTTGTATTTTGCCTTTAGGAGAATTAATTGGAGGATCCTTCATTTTCTATCTATTTCCATTTTTTCTTTTGAAGGTTCAAACAATATAGGATTTTTTTTTTTTTTTTGTGGAGATGGAATTTTTTTTATCTCAACATCAAAACACAAGCATAGAGAAATCATGTAGTATAAGTGAGATGAATAACGTTTAAAAACTGAATTTTAACCATATGCAATGCATCTAATAATTTAGGTACGAAAAGTCATCAAATTATAATTATGAAGGTAGGTGAAGATATAATAATTAATGTTAAATATGGAAGGTTTAAAATATCGAATACAGTAAAAGGTGGATGATGATTTAATGGATAACAACAAGTAATGTAGTAAGTGCATTAAAAAATATTTGGTCATTTATGTAAGAATTAACGGGTTAAAATGGATGAAATAGTACTCATATTTGTAAATTTAACTTCTTTCATGTTTTTACTTAAAGATTTTGACATAAATATAAAATATCTTTGATAATTTCAAGTATTTATATTTAGGTTTTAAAAGAAAAGGTTATTTCTATAAGAAAAGAGTAAAGACATTTTATCAAAATATGACCAAAAAAAAGGATGAAGGATTAGATTTTCGAAATTGAGTTTTCAGTGCCCCTTTTAATCCAATATTTATGTAACTAACTCTTTTATCTATAAGAAAATGATTGATTTTTCATCTATATTTTGTTTCCTAGTATATAATTTAAAAAAAACAAACAAAGTAAAGGGTATGTGGTAAAAATTAATACTTATTACTTAATGAATTAAGTTGATTTTAAGTTAAATTACTTATTTTTATTTTAAGTATTAAAGTTGTTTAATAAAATAAACTTAAAATTTATTTTAAATCATCAAATCAACACATTTACCTTCGTTAATTTTAATTAATATTTATCTTCATTAATTTTAACTCATTTATTTTTTATTAATTTTAAACAATAAATTTATTTATAGAATATTTATATTTAAATTAAGTTATTAAGTAATACTTTCTTAATTTGATGAAATTAAATTTTATTAATGCAGGGAAAAAGGTCTACAATCTATATCTTATACTATGATTTTTCTCTACAAGAGGAAATAATGACAATTTGAAGCTTTGAGTGCTACGTGATTAAAATTATATTAAAAAGGACATCAAATGTGTTGTTTAGAGACTAGAACCTTCAAACATTTTCTTCGAGGATTTTCAAAATCTTCAAGTTAATCTATAAGTAATCTCTCTAAGTAGGTTCTTGTGTTATGTTTTAAAAACTTTGAAGACTTTATTTATAGGATTTGAGAGACAAATTTGGATAGTTGTACGATTCCTTCTACATATTATTTCTTTTTTGTAATTAATATTTAAACATGATTCTTAGAATAGTTTTTATTCTTAAAATATTATTCTTTAATTATGGGACATTTAGTAAAATTTAATACTCATTACTTAATGATTTAAGTTGACCTTAAGTTGTAAATTATTGATTTAAAACTTATTACTTAATTTTTACTTTTATGTATTAAAGTTTTTTGATAAATAAACTTAAAATTTATTTTAAATTAAAATTTTGAAATATTTATCTTCATTAATTATAACTAAGGTAAAAGATGTTAAATAATAATGGAGGTCTTAGAATAGCAAAAAAGATGATGAAGGTAACTAAAACAAATAGGGGTAAAAAGGTAAAATAAAAATATGAACTTAAGAATAAATTAATTATTTTTACTTATTATTTAAAGTTATTTTTTACTTTAAGTAATATTATTAAGTTATTTTACCAAACATACTTAATTTAATTTCCAACTTAAATTAAGTTATTAATTTATTTTAAGTTATTAAGGTAGTGTATAAAACACTTACTAAAACTTATTAAAAAAAGGACGAAATATCATATTTAAATTTTTTAATTTATTTTTTAATAAAAATTGGTACTTACCTTTCTAATTATCATATGCATACATTTTATTTATTTTGATAATTATATCTTAATTTTCAAAATTCTTTAATTCTCTAATGTGACATTAGTCGTAATTTAATTAATTTGATGAAGTTATTTCCTATGTGATAATTTTTATTTTGCCACACTTATCATTGTATACCTTACTACATATGGAAATTTTTTATTTGGCTATTAATAGGCACATATCATTTAATTTTTTTATCACTCTATAAAAACATATTCATTTTCATTTTCTTATATGATTAATAGTATTTATATAATTTCATATAAATCTCCTTATAATAGATTTAGAAGAACGAAATGACTCTACACACTATAATGGTATTTTTGAAGCATATCCTTGCAATGTTCATTCCATGGATGATGAACAACCAAAAAGAGGATAAAAAAATTAAAATTAAAACACAGCTAACAAATCTTGCCTTTTCTTTGATGACACATAGCTAAGATCTCTTAAATTTACATTTAAAACATATTGATAGTAGATTAATAATTAAATTGAGTAATACTTAAGGAGTTAGGAGTGAGGTGGTTTCATAATTTTGAAACTTAATAAATTTTTATTTGATTTAGAGCACTTAAATTTACATTTAAGACTTATAGGTAGTAGATTTATAATTAAATTGAGTAATACTTAAGGAGGTAGGGGTGAGATGCCTTCATAAATTTGAAATTTAATAAATTTTTATTTAACTTTGGATTTAAGGAGATATACCTTTCGTTTCAGGTATAAGCAATTTTTAATTACAAATCATAAAGTAGTTGTTCATTCAAACGGTTAAAAGCTTCTCCTCCTCCATCGATGAGTCAATGATATTGTTCGTTTTAGGTATAACTAGTTTTTAAGTTCAAAGCATATAGTGGTTGTTCATTCAAAAGTTTAAAAGCTTCTCCTCCTCCATATAAAAAATCACATTTACTCTCTTATACAAATGCATCTCCATCATACCCTATGGGGCTAATGAATGGCCAAACTCGGCATTGTTATTTTAAAGAATAATTAATCCAACCTCAAAATATATCTAAGAGGGGGGATGAATTAGGTGGTGATAAAATTAATTGTTTTTCAAAACTCATGAAAGCAAGGAATAGAGTAATGAAAAAATGACATCAATATACATAAGATAATGAGGTGAGAGAGAGAGATAAAGAGAGATTACTATCAATGATTTATAGTAGTTTAATGATACCTATGTCCACTCCCTTCGAGTTTTTTCTTAAGTTTTTAGACCTTTTCACTACTTCAAGGGTTTTCTCAACCAAATCTCTTAAATGTCTTGTACACTTGGATTCCTAGGTTTCAAGGGAATTTTACATCAACCAAGAAGAATTCCACAACTCTTTTCAAACTCATCTTCTAAAGTACAAGGCTCAAGTAGACGTATAAAGATGTAAAAACTCAAGTGTAAGCGCACTTACTGAGAATGGGCAAGTTTGGATTTAAAACACTTATTTGAATTTAAGAGAATTGAATGAGCAACAAATACATTGTTAGGTTCTTGTTACTCTTTAAATATACCAGAAGTTGAGTTTGAATAGGTTTTAGAGTTAGACTAATCATTGGAAACAAACTTCCCAAAATCGGACATCTGCTTTATTTGTCCACTTACTAGTCATTAGAGCATTTAATGAGTGTAGAGAGTCATGGGAGGCTAAATGACAAATGTAGACATCCAACTAGTTGTCCACGTTGTCAAATGGTTGTTCAAGTGGATGTCCACTTAGCTTCCAACAGCTCAAAGAAATAATTGGTTAAAAGGAATGAAATACTCTTCATATTTTTAAATTTATTCATTTTCATGTTTTTATTTAAAAAGTAATTCATTTTTTACATAAATATCCTTAATTATTTTAAGTATTTACACTATGTTTTAAAAAAAATGATTATTTTTGTAAAAAAAATAATAAAGACATTTTTATCAAAATGAGGCCAAAAAAAAAAATTAAGGATTATATTTCCAAATTTCCAATAACAATAACCCTAGCCAAAAATAATTCATTGGCAGGCAAGTGGTCTTCGAGATGGGCGTCCACTTGAGCTCTACCTAGTAGCTAAAATACCCCTCACCAGAGCATGTGGCCATCCAAGTGGACGTCCACTTGGCCCATCTAGTTGCCAAAAGATACAAAAATAGAGCATCTAGGCGTCCATCTAGACATCCACTTGTACTCATGCATAAATAAAATGGTTATTTAGAGGGGGTTTCGAGGTATAATTGATTTCCAATGAATTTCGCTGAAGCTTAATCAACATTTTGAATATATTTTCAAAGTTAAAAGTGTCTTGGTTAAATTGAAAATCAATTCTATTGAAACCTACAAATTTTTATAAAAGAAAAAAAAAAAAAAAAAACTTTAAGTCCAAAGGTGTCTCTTATCCTAAATAGCTTAAAGACATCTTGAAATACAAACAAAAGATATTAAATTAAGAAGATTACTAAGATGCCATTTGTTTTTTTTTTACTAAATAAAAAAATTAAAATATTTTACTTTTTTTATTCAACTAGAAGTAATTTGTTGATATCAACTAATATACTTAAATTGAACCTATTAATAATTACTTTTAATTGAATAGAAAAAAATTTAAATATTTTAATTTTTTTTATTCAGCTAAAAAACAATTACTACCTAAGATCTTTAAAAAAGTATCAACTTTTTTTTTTGAGTAATTTTCTTGAATCTTGTATTTTAAACATACTTACGACACAAAAAAAAAAAAAAAAAAAAAAAAAATCTATCTTACACACTTGAATAATACAAAGATTACTATCATTCAATTTTTATTTTGTTATCATCAAAATCAAAATTATTTGACCCTTAAATATATATAATAAGCTGAAAGTCACCAATTAGAACATGAAAATTAAATTAAATTAGTTAAAACATACCACACACATGCTAATTAATCACAAGTCATGCATTTGCAGCCATGCAATTGTGACTCTCTTTATTTATTAATATATATCATGTACCCTCACACTCTTTGCATAACAGCATTCTTTATCAGCTTCAGTGATTCCTCAATATTATCACATCGTCTTTCTTGCCCTCACCACCTATAAATGCAATAAATTAATAAGAAGTATCTCTCTCTCTCTCTCTCTCTCTCTCTCTCTATGTTGAAAAAGGAAGTCAGAATAACTAATTTTGTGAAGCTTACCATATATCCTATTGAGATATCGGGATAAACCAGCTTGTGTAACTCCTGCAAAAAATAAGTGAAAATTATTTACTAAAATAATTTTTAAAACAAAAGGAATGGAAAATTGTGGATGATATTAGTCAAGCAGAATGCGTTAAGTTATGATTCACAGCGTTCATCTTATTCTTCACTAGCTTAATGTCATCCAAGCTCACCGTCCGGTGAACGAACCTTCTAGGCCGGAACTCAAATCCGGGGGTTCCTTTGATCGGCGTTTCTGTATCCTTCAACCACATCGCCGTCGCCATGAACACGACCACATCAACCACAGTATTCAAAACCCATCCCAGAGCCCACCAAATCACCATCACCCACCCCCACAACCCACCGTGGCTTTCGAAATCGCTCCGCCTCTTCTTCACCGGCACGGTGGAAGAGACTCGGGGTCGTGGAGGTTGCGGGTGGAGGCGAGGAGGAGGGACATGAGGGAGGTGCCGTCGCCGAGAGAGTGGTGGATGCGAAGAACGCCGACGGCGGCGGCCTCGGCCGTGCGGAGGTTGAGAAGGTGGACGTCCCAGAGGGGCTAGGAGGGGTCGATGGTGGTGGTGCTGAGGCCGGATACGTAGTCTTCGATGAACTTTTCCGGCGAGTCCATGGTGGGGTCCAATTCTGGGACTGTAACGTGGTTTTCTATATCCACCTTGGTTCGAACCCACCTAATTTTTCCGCCATTTTTCTCATCTGCAACCTGAACATTGAAGAAGAAGAAGAAGAAGAAGAAAGCAATATAGTAATATAATTTGAATAATTATTGTTTGTATGATATGACGGTGGAGATAACTCCACAAGGGTTGCAGTATGAAGTCGTCGACTTTGTGTGTCAGTCAGCTTGAGCAAATTAACACTTTTGAGACATAAATTAAAATACAGAGATTGTTTTTATAATTCATCCACAACAAATAAAAGATGAGTCTGGATGAATACAAAGGAATTTAATTTTTCTGAGCCGTCACCTGCAAACTGCAGAAACGGGGGTGCTTCACCAAAGTCTCCATCAATCTGGCTTTAACGACGTCAACAGAAATGGAGGTCTGGCACCCAAGTACTATTATGTTATACACGTTGAACCCCGGTTGGTGAAACATTATCGACGCCGGGCTCAACGGCTCCCCCTCCGCTGACTCTTGTTCTCCTTCTTCTCCTTCCCTCTTTGTTCGAATGGGCTTGAGGGTTGGCCCTCTCCATCTCAGAGACTCCCTGGATGCAGAGGTTGTAACGGTGGAGCAAACTTTTAGAGTTCCTCTTTTTTTTTTTTTTTTTTTTCTTCATTTTTTTAGGCTTTATGATTTCGGATAGGAAAAGACGGAAGAGCCCACCCCCATGAGACGGTTGGGATTAAGGCGAAGTGGGTAGGCATACTTATTACTTGTTTTGTAGCTTTGCGGAAAGAGGACAATTTAGTCAACAAGTCACCGCTAGACCAGAGTAACGGCATAGAATAGAATATTATTATTTAATTATTACAATTCTTTTGAAGAACCAAACGATGTGGGGGTGTAGCTCATATGGTAGAGCGCTCGCTTCGCATGCGAGAGGCACGGGGTTCGATTCCCCGCACCTCCACAATTTTCGTTTTCGATGTAAAGACCATTTTCGCGAGGCAGAGTGTAGAAATTGAAATTTCTCTCTTATAAATTCTACATTGGGGTGATCACATTACATTGAAGCCCACCTGATTTTACAAAACAAGTTGTATTTGGTCAAAATACAACTTATTTCTACATGAAATAAGCATTTTCCCCCCAGTTTATTTGATCGGTTTTGCATCAATTAGTTATTGATTATTAGGTATGTACCCCCCAGTTTATTTGGTCGGTTTTGCATCAACTAGTTATTGATTATTAGTTATTACATACCGTTTAATCAACCCAAAAATGGTAAGGCAAGACTGGCTTAATCAGAATTTTACAATGAACAAAAAGGCATTGGCAATATCAGTCAATAAATTAGAGTTTTACATGGAAAATAATGTCCTTTCTACCTGGAGCTGCCAACTTATGAAGAAATGGAAAAAAATAAATAGTGGATACAATCAGAGGTTATCATGTCTTCCGCAAAGCTGCATTCTACCGGAGGAAGCCGTGTAGCACGTACCCTACTCAGCTCGTAAAGAATTGGTATCAAGAATAAAAGAATCACAGCATTCCTATAAGACGATTCAAAGACTGAAGAATATGTATATATATATATATAAGCTGCAAGCTCTACTTAGACCAGGCCACTGCATCGATCTCTGCCTGAGCGCTTCTGTATAACTCCAGCCGCTTAGCGAGGTTGGTCCGGCGCTGCATGACTGCAGGGTCCTCATCCAACAAAGAACCCAACTGCTTTGTCTGCAGAGAAAATAACAAAAGCGTAAATAAGCATCGGTAAGGGTTTTCAGCTGGGGGGGAGGGGCTGCAGTGAGATCCTCACCTCCTTTTTTCCCAGATCGGCAAAGAAATGGTCGAGTAAGCTGCGCTTCGCCTCACGGACTTGACAGTAAACAACGGACTTGGGGATGGAATTCCTCAGACTTGCAACCACCATAGTAACATAAGACAAGACGGTTGTTCCTGTTTTTTGTTCAAGATGACGAAAGGTAAAAATTAATAGACTTCAATAAGTGAGAGAATCAATCTTATTCCGTCTCAAATGGCATATTTTCTAGTTTTTTCATGTAAGTAAAGAATCATCATGATCATATAGGCATTTTTCTAGTTTTTTTCTTTTGTACTCACCAATTCGGCGAAGATATGAATCATTATATCTATCAAAAATTGAATGCGTTGGATTGCCCCCCTTCTCAATATCTTGAGGAAGTTTCCGGAAGAATTCAACTGTCAGGTAACTCGTCTCCATGTCAACAAGTTGGACAGTTGCTCTCCTACTTTCTTCCTTCATCCTGTCCAATGCTTCACAGGCTGCATTTGTGACCTCCACTCTCAGAGAGGGATACTGCTTTAGTTCCTGCATGTGATAGGAAGAAACATCCATTTGGAAATCCAGAGAATTAGAGATTAAAGGCTTTATCAGAGTAGAAGTATTTTCTAGTTTGTGTCTAATTAGCATACACCATGACTACAATAGAATGAAATACAGATAAAAATAAAGCAATTTGGAGATTGCATAATTTAAAACGATCAGGAACTTGCCAGAGTCTCACTGATAGACTTGTGAACTAGGTCCTTGAGTATAGCATGAACCTGAAATCAGGGAAAAAGAAACCAAATAATACTGATTAGCAATAATGATATGATATTATGGAGTATATCTGCAACAAAAGGACAGCAATTTTGAAAGAAAGGATAAGGATATAGAATAAACCAAGTTTGCATCCCATCCTCCGTAGAGAAAAGAGAGAACTCTAAAACTTCAACAATTAGAAATTTAACAAAGCTCTATGTCCAATGCTTGCCATGATATAATAATAATTAAAATGGGTAACCCTTGAAAAGGAAATTACAAGGATGCACAAGGATTTAGCAGTTAGGCAAGCAGGAGAAAGAAATGAATTTAAGAGAGAGAGAGAGAGAGGAACAACAATGTAAGCTGGCTCCAATCAAAAATCTAAAAATCCATCAAAAGCACTTGATGACATTTTGTCAAGCTCAAGTTTAATTGGTGTTCATGAAACCAAACCTGAAGCTGCCAAAAAACCATTTTTCTAAAGATGGTTGATGGGGCGTCAGCCCCCAACACCACCTCCCATCCGTTAGCGAAGAAAGCATTTATTATAGTGCAATAACAATATGGAATAAAACCCAGACTGAAATAATTATTGAATTTAAGAGAGAGAGAGAGAGAGGAACAACAATGTAAGCTGGCTCCAATCAAAAATCTAAAAATCCATCAAAAGCACTTGATGACATTTTGTCAAGCTCAAGTTTAATTGGTGTTCATGAAACCAAACCTGAAGCTGCCAAAAAACCATTTTTCTAAAGATGGTTGATGGGGCGTCAGCCCCCAACACCACCTCCCATCCGTTAGCGAAGAAAGCATTTATTATAGTGCAATAACAATATGGAATAAAACCCAGACTGAAATAATTATTGAATTTGAATGCCTACCGCATCAACAGCTGCCTCCGCTGGACCTCTAATAGTAACTATAGAAGACTCAATGAGACGGCGATATCCTTGTTCAGGAGCTATTAGATGAGGTTGATATCCATCAGCTTCGGTAATTAGCTTTTTTACATTCTCCATTGAAAGTTGCTTGTCAAATTGCAGCCTTTTCAAAGCAGCAGGTAGCTGGGAATCAAAGACATTGTAGACTTTGTCACCACCAGGGCGTCTGCAGACATCATTAGAACCCAATACTAAATTGGAGATATCAATGTGAATAAACATATACCGCTACAGTGCAATACAGAAAAAAACTAGATATTCATAAATTTCAAAAATAAAATCATATTAATATGAAACTTACATCCCATCAAGATGTTCTTTGAATATTTGATCGAAACAACGACAGATTTCCATTATCATGTACAATTTGCCCTGCATTAGTGGAGAAAAAACATCATCAGTGCTTCACATTTTATCCATAATCTAAAGAACAAGCATCATGGATTCTGGGAGTACAGTAGACGCTATGCAGAGTGAGAAAAGACCCAAGTTATTGTAGCCTATAACAAAGCCATCTCCAAGAACAAGATAATACATCTCACAGATATATTAAGCTAAAATAAAGAAAATCAGTACAAAAAAACCAAAATAAGAAGCAATTCTTACCCCAGCATCAGAAGCTATTGGCTTCCCGAGCCGGCTCAACTCTGACTCAAGTTCAGCAATAGTTTTGCTAATTAGAGATTGAAGGCCTGGGATTCGAGACTTAATGACGGTTTCCAAATGCTGAAAATTTAACATAAATTAATTTCCATGATAAGGATAATGTGTTTTGAGTAAATTTGCCAAGAAATAATCAAAACAGTCAACAAGAATATAAAGATCCCAACTCTTTAATCAAAAATAAGTATCATGAGGGAAGTGATATTTGGACACATATATCCCACTAAAGAAAATTTACATCAGAACAAAAGAATCTGTGTACCTTAGAAAGCATCTTTCCTAAATGCTCAGAACCCATCCTGTGAGAAAGATGCCTGTACTCTGGGCTGTTGGAAAAATACTCCCGCTCTCGACGGCGAGCAGCAATCATGTCCACACTTTTGTTAATATCAGCTTGAGAGCGATTAACAACACCAATCCAAGGAAACTGTAGCTTATATGACTTCCCTTCCAAGATCTAAGAAAGCCAGAGGATGAATTAGGAACAGTTTCCTTAGGTGAAATTTAAAACCTTCATATAATAAAATCTTAAACACACATAAATGAAATGAGCCTTGTTTTGTAGGTAGCATTTTTGTTTATTTTGGGAATCAAACCCAGAACATCCCATGAAAAGCAGTGAAAATTTAACTGCAACTGTTAAACTATCCAAGAATGAAGAAATCTCTATTTATGATCTAACAATTCTATGAAGTAGCATACCAAAAGGGAGAAATCAGCAAAAGATTGCAGCAAACAAAGAACATTGAAAACTCTCTAGTAATACATGCAAACATTTAGAATGGTTAAGAATCACAAGAGGGAAGAGTCTGAAGACAAAAATAAATGGAAGGGGCTAATGTGTAACTTCCATGAAAAATGATGGAAAATAAGCAGTTGAACAAAAGTTCATATTTTACCCCTATCAGCGAACATGCATGTGGAATTGGGGAAGAGTGATGTCACTAGCAAGAGTTCGGACTTAAGCCACTATGAGGTGGCCAATATATAGACAAAAGATGTCTGCAAGTGCTCCATATCATTAGGTTCCTTTTCATGACATAATTCACTTAACAAAAAAGAACCATTGTAGCAAAGTTCAGTAAAAATGAAGCAGGCTTCACCATATTTAAATCCCAGAAAGAATAGCTTCTGAAATAAAATAAGGGAATAGTACCACAGTAGTTTTTCTATATCAATCAAAAGCTAACTTACATCCACTGCATCAGTACCCTTGTCCATAAGATCAATCTTCGTCAAAACTCCAAATGTCCTCTCCCCTGAAAATTGGACACAAAAAAAATTGTGAATTGGATACTAAAAGAAGAGACTTATAAAATCACAAGGAATCAGAATTTCCAAGTTCCAAAAGATTTAACTTGCAGATGGTGGACACCTTCAAACCAATTTTAAACAAATATTAAACACTTTTCCCTGTTCAAATAAACAGAGCTTCAGATATGAATTTCATAATAACAATGTCTTTTTTGTTTTTTGGATAGTCAAAAAAGTGGAAGCACTCTTTGGAAAGGATGCTGTCCAAGAGAACACCAAACTAATTAATTCACGTTTGTTTTGGCTGCCTTCTTGTCCCTCTCCTTGCTTCCCAAACTACTTAATGCACATTCTCGCTTTGTGCTTATCTATGAATTAGACTGTAACGAGATTCTGCCAGAATTAGACACAACTTTCACAGTTTTTCCAATGTTAAAGAGGCAAGTCTTAATTCTCTAAGTAGAAAAAATAACAAAACATCCATAAAAGGAAGGACCAAGTGCTCTTTCATAATATACGGCAGATGGATAAACAACGACTGACAATGAAAAGAAAAAAACATCTTCCAAAAGGACCCAAAGGGACCCAAGAATCCCCATCTCAAGATGAAAATTTTAATTGAATTGGGTTGTATCTCCAATCTGCGCAAAGTATTTGCAAATCCAACTATTTAGTGAAGTGTATTTTATATTGCATATTATATCAAACAACCCATTCTGATGCATTGGACACTATCCAAGTCAAGATGGATCCAATCACACTCCAACGGTAGGAAGGTGAACTTATGTGAACTTTTCTTTTCAAGGTTCTCTTAATTTTCATATTCACCACCCGTATAAGCATGTAGGAAGCTAACTCCCCTAAAATATTGATCCGCTTAAAGAGAATGAGTCAATCCACCCAGGTGGAATAGATATCACAAGTGAAAAAGAAATTGATAAAATTTACCTCTGGGATCAACTTCACGAGAGATCTTAATTGCATCGGATGTAGCAAGATCTTGATTGGCAGGGGAAATTGCTAGAATTATACAGTTGGGCTGCCAGATAAAGAACATAGGTAAACCAATGTAAAATTTCACTTGCTAACATTTTTCTCATGCAAAAGAGTATGGAAAATCACCATAAAAACAAATTTCAAGAATCTATAGAGCTTATAAAGAATTAAATTATACCATGAAATCTGTAAAGTAGAAAGCATGTAAACTTATTAAAACAACAATCCTTGAAGATTTCTAGACATTTTCACCCTAATTCATTGAACTGTAATGAAGTTCACATATTTATGAAAAAAAAACAGACCAAACTTGAACAAAAGTTCTGAAGAACTTCAATGCATACAAAATCAAATTCTTCAGTTGAATTAGACACCTTCTTAAAGCACAGAAATCACCTTCTCAATAAAGGACCGAACCATATTCTCAATGTCATGCACAATGCTGTCAGGTTGACCCTCTACAGAATCCCAGCAACCATAATGTCAATTCACCAAGTATTAAATGACACAAAACACATATGACATGGAGAGGCATATGTAAACATAAACATATAGCAAAAATTAAAGGATAACTCACCAACAGCTACTTTTGTAAGTCCAGGAAGATCAATCAGCGTCAAGTTCACAACTATTAATGTCAAACAATCAAAGAATACATTATGTTACAACTTCTAAAAAATTATTCTTAGCAATGAGCAGCAACATGAATAAGGAAACTCCAAAAAAACAAAAAACAAAAAATGAAACCCATAACACTCTCACCGTTAGGGGAATAGATACTCAGATGAATTGGAACAGAAGAAATTTGTTTGGAGCGGCCTGTCTCTCGATCAGTTTCATCAGAAATTTCCTGCCTTACAGCAGCTACAGAAGAAAGAACCAAAATTAGCATCTAAGATGGGGCTAAGAGGGTATCAATGGACAACACTTTCCTACACAATAAATAACCAAGACCAAAACTAACGATACAACGAAAGCAAATAAATACTAGAAAGTACTTTTCTGAGAAGAAACATACCAAAATCAGTGAACCTCTTTCTCGGGAGGTGAAGGAACTCAGCATATTCTCTTCCTTCATCAATCTTATGAAGCTGTAAGACAAGAGGACGACGAGTAACAATACCTGCATATGATTTGCATCATTACTGTGTTTGAGTAAATGAACCTCTCTGATTATATTATTTATAAGTTATAATTTAGTAAGTTCATAAATGTAAATGAATCATATTAACACCCTTAATTACCAGATCCACGAGGCAAGAAGTCCTTTCCTACAACACTCTCCAGCACTGAAGACTTCCCAGAGCTCTGCAAATGAATAATTGATATCATGAAACCAAATTATATTTCAGAGTTTCGAGACCAGCTAAACCATGATTGACACGAATCCAACTGCATACGCCCAAAGAAGCCTTATGGTGTCACTAATCTTAAAATATAAGCGTCAAGATTAAAATTTTATTGTTCGTTTTTTCCCATGCCTTCTCTGACCAAACACACAGCTCAAAATTTGAGAGCTTAATTCCTTCATTTCTTATCATTTTTCAGCAACCAAGTAGGAACTTTGAATCCAAAATTTAATTTCTTTCGCTTCACAACTTTTACGAGCAACCAAATGGAGCTTAAACTTCAAAAGCTTAACACTTATCGTTGTCCTACCATTTCTCATCAACCAAGACGAGCTTCAGATCCAAATTTTAATTCATTTTCTTTTCATAACTTTTCTCAATAACCAAACGAACCTCTAGCTCCAAATTTTTAATCTCCTTTCCTTTCATACCTTTTCTCAGCAAACAAAAGTAGTTTAGATTTAAATTTTACATTTGATATATTATATTTTATTTTCTGTTCTTTTCCTTCGTTCTCTCGGCATCCAAACGCATGGCAAAGGAACAAATAAAACCAAAACGCACCAACAATTCAAAAAAAAAAAAAAAACTCTTAACGTCTAAAACCAACAAAGAATCTTTCAAATCAAAATCCGAATACGAAATCGAGATCTGACCTGGCCTCCGACGACGGCGATAGCCGGCAACGCGTCCCAGAGAGTCGGCAACGTGCTTTCTTCACCGTAATCGCCGAGAGCGGTGCAAGCCCTCTGGATCTTGTTGACCAATGAGATGAGATTCTCCATAAGAGGATCGGCGAATAGGCTCCGACGGTGATTTGTGGCGGCGAGGAAGGTCGGTTTCGGAGATTGGCGAGTTGACTCGGTGCACACGGAGAGAATATTTAAAATTGTGAATGCAGCGTACGAAACGAACAGAGATTGAGAGTTGTTGGAGCGTGTCAAAACTTTTAAATGAGATTGGCGGTTCGAACCGGGTGAAGAGTGAACCTGGGCCGTATTTAGAAACCTTCCACATTCTTCTCTAAATGACAACCGCTGTCAGAAAATGTTTTTAAAAATCATTTTTAATCATAACTTTTTCGCCATTTTTATATTTTTTAGGTTATGTTTGATTTTTTAAAATAAAAAAAAATTACAAAAAATAATTCTCTTGTCTTTAATTTCATTAAAAAAAATACAAAAATAAATAAATATAATTAAAATTAATTTAAAAAATATATATTTTTAACTATTTATTTGAAGCAATATTGGATATAAAAATTAAAATTTGAAATATATTAATTATGTTAGATTTTTACAAGTGATGTGATGGTAAGATGTCCTTCCAAACTGCATGAGTGGTGTAGGTGATCAAATTTGAAAGGAGAATTAGAGTGAAATGATAAGGGGAGTTAAGCAATGTTTGGTTATAAAGAAAATACCAAAAAAAGAAAAAAAAATATTATTATTCTATGCTTCAAATTATAATGAAAAGAAAATATAATAAAAAGAAAAATAATAACTACAATTAAAATCAATAAATTATTTTTATATATTTTTAAAATTTTATTTTACTTATTTTTTTCTCTTATATAAAATATTAAATAATTGAAAAATCTATAAATTTTTAACTAATATTAATTATGTTTGATTATTTTCATATTAACAATGAAATTCTTTCATACTACTACATTTTTAGGACCAAACATAGCTGTTATCATATAAAATATAAAAGAAAATGAGAAAATAATTAAAATTATTTAAAAGTTTATACATTTGATTCCCAAAAAACACTAGAATTAAAAAAATGTTGAGAAAAATCATTTTCTCAAATTTGTTTTTGACATGGAAAATAGTACAAAAATAAATAAAATATGATTAAAATTTGTAAAAGAACTTTTTTTAAAATATTTAATTTTTATATAGAAAAGTTAAAATAAATTAAATGAGTTTGAAATGGTATATAAAGTAAATTATTGATTTTAAACCTATTTTTTATTTTTTATCACTTTTTATCTATGTTTACTCTCCCTCAAACTTTACGAAAACCAAATACACCTTGAATCTTTTTTTATTTTCCTTCACATTTTTCTTTAGTTCTTAAATCTTCCAAGAACTAAACATAACTTTAAAAAAATTTATGACTTCGAGATATTTATTGTAACTAAGGATGAAAATATTGAAAATTAATGAAACATGGGTGATGAATTTTATGAAATTTTTTAAAAAATATTGAAAATAGTGGATACAAATTTGAAAATGAAAATAAAAACAAACAAGATGTCTTGATGTATAAACCCGAGTCATGATATATGTCAAATAAAATTTGTAATATTTGATAATAATATGTAGAACTTTGTAATATCCTAGATCTAATAGAAAAAAGCTATCTACGTTTTTTACATGTATAAACTTCTTTAAATTTTATAAACACATTTTAATGTCACATGCACACTATAAGCCCAAAACATATAATATTTACATAGTTGGAATCAACTTATTATAAATAATACCAAAATTGATCATCAACCCTGACATAGGACTTTGTTTGTTTGATCCCACAACTTGGATGTGAATAGATGTTTATTTGGTTAATCCTACAATCATGTGATATGGAAAACATTTACACATTTATGATATACACATATATATCATAAATTTATGAGCTATCAGTAATTAGATTTTACAAAAAGTTTCAAAAATATCGAAGATATTGGATGGGAAATTTGAAGAAAAAAATGGATCAAAACTAGTTAAAATGTTGGGAAAACCTGTAATAAATGATAAAACAAAAAAAAAAAAAAATACATATATTGAAATTGTTTTATAGAAAAACCTCTAAAATTTGTAATGTCAACAATAACAAGCAAAACATAAAAAACATAAAAAAAAAAAAATGTTTATAATTGTATTTACTAATATGTTAAATAAAATTATTTAATTTACTTTAAGCATATTTAGAAGGAAAAATGTCAAAAGTGGTAAAGGGTAAAGGAAATTAGGTGGTATTTTTTTTTTTTTTTTTTATGGAATAAAGAGAATAAAAAAAAATCAAATATTTTGATTTTTTTTTTATTTATTAAAAGTAAAACGTTGATATCAACTTTACCCTTAATATCTCATACGCATTCATATACATTTGTTTTTTTTAACTAAATAAAAAAAAAAAGTTAAAAAAGCCAAATATTTTATTTTTTTCTATTCAAATTTAATGTTTCATATGCATTTATACACATCGGCACGAAAATGATATATTAAAAAAAAAAAAAACCCATTGGTTAAAAATTAGACCTCATGGAAGGATTATAACCCTTAAAGGGCAATTTTACCCTTAATGTCTCAAGTTTTATGTATTATTGTGAAATATTTTATCATATTTTTTTTTTCAATAAAACAATTTTGATACGTGTATTATTGTTTCTTATATTTTTTAATATTATTATGACTTTTGATCAATTTTTATCCCGTAAACATTTTTTTCTAAAATTTTATCAATATTTTTACCTAATCCTAACTAAAATTATGTAAAAGAAAAAAAAGGGAAAATTAAGTGAGTGTATGATAGAACTTAATACTTATTGCTTAATGATTTAAGTTGATTTTCAATTAAATTATACTTAAATTGTTGAGTTAAAACTTATTACTTAATATTTACTTTAAGTATTAAAGTTTTTTTTTTATAAAATTAACTTAAAATTTATTTTAAATCATCAAATTAATATATTTATTTTCATAAATTATAATTAGGGTAAAAGAGGTTGAGTAACAACCAAGGTTATGGAACAACAAAAGAGATCATGATTCATGAAGTTAGTTAGGATAAATGATGGTAAAAAGGTAAAATTAAGATGTTGATTTAAAAATAAGTGAATTATTTTTAGTTTTTACTTATTGACTTGAAATCATACCATTAAGTTACTTTATAAAACATACTTAATTTACTTAATAACTTAAATTAAGTTATTAAGACACTTTAACTTATTAAGTTGATTTATCAAACACCGAACCTTATTTATAATAATTTTAAAGTATTCTAAATTCGTCAACTCCATATAATTTAGGAAAATTTTCTACTATTCTAGAATTTTACATGTATTTTTTCATAATTCCTGATTTTTTTCTTGAATTACTGGGTTTTAATTAATGTGATATCACTAAAATAATTTAAAATCAGACACATGAAGCAAATTTACTAATTTTCATTTTTTTTTAAATCCCTAAGATTTAATTCTTAATTATGTTTTTTTATTATTATTATTTTTACTAATTTTCAATTGAAAAAAATCCTTGCAGATTTAATTCCTGATTGCCTAGAAAATTTTCTATAAATTCCTTTAATTCATACCTCCTGTATTCTTCCATGACTCCACCTCTGCCAAGTCTTCAGTAGCCTGTCAGGAGTCTCTTCAAACTCCGTCGCCTTTGGACTGGTTCACTGATTTGGCTTCTATGGCGGATCGAGAGAAGAAATTCTTGAGTGAAGGAACGATAACCTACGCTTATATTCTTCTATACATTGCTCTCTCAAGTGGTCAGATCTTCTTCAACAAGGTATCTCTTGAATTTTGTTTATATTCGCAGTTAATTTTGTCTTTTTCTGTCCATTTCCCTGCGTTTCAGCGCTGGGAAAGTTGTTAGATTTGGGATTGAATCCGAAAATTCGTATGGGTAGGGACGAATGATGGTTCATGGGTGTTATTTGGAATGGGGTTTTCGGGTTTAATGGGTCTTTTTGAAATGGAATTGACGGGTTAATGGGGTTTTCGGGTTGAATGGGTCTTTTTGAAATGGAATGGAAGGGTTAATAGGTGTGATTTTGCCTATTCCCTTAACCCAACACTTAGAACATTCTATCAGGATGATTTTAGGCTATCTGATATGGGATTTTGGTGGTGATTGCAGTAAGGCTGTTTGTGTTTGGGGAGAGTTGGATTTGATTTGGAAATTGGAGCTCCAATTTGTGGAATCTCAGAAACATGCAGTTGTTTCTGGCGTTTGGTGGAGTTAGGTTTATGAATTTTGAATGTAATTCCGATTCCATTGGTTCATAAAGCAACCAAACAGTGGGATTGGGACCTTTGTTTCTAATTGCAATTCACAAGTTCCCTAATTCAGTGTAAATAAATTCACCTAAATGATTTGGAGCAATATAAGGAATGAGGAAAAATTGGAAGGTTCCAAACTTTCTCCTTGTTCTAATTCTTTCTCAGTATTACCCTTTTTGGTTAGGCCCATTGTTTTTTGATTCTTGAATCCTTGCTTGTTAGTCTTGTGTAGTCAAGTAGATGTGTATGAAGTTGTCTGAGTGCTTAAACGGACTCATTTTGAATTAAGGGTATGCGGATTTTTCATGAAGAAAAATGGGTAACCATGGCATACCTTGAACAAAACTTAGCCATGAAGTGCAATAGTTAAATACATGAAAAATTATGTTAGATGGAAGACAGCTAGTCTTTAATTTTGTGCGTGGATCGGATTTTGGCATGAAAGTCATAGACCTCATGCTTCAAACCTCATATCTTGTGCATTTCAATGTTTTAAAAATGGATTTTCTCATATTTCCTTCGTCATTGGGAAATATTAATACTGCTCTGCTTGATGCAAAGTTGCATTTATTGCCATCATTCTTGCACTTGCATTAAATGTTTTCTTTCTTATAAATTGAAAAGATTAAGGTGTTTTTTTTTTTCCTTTACCTCTCTCTTATCCTTGATATCTCTGTTTGAGCTTTGCTTCACATGGCTAACAGATGATTTTCTTCTAAAATTGTAAAATGTAGTGGGTTTTGTCATCAAAGGAAATAAATTTCCCCTACCCACTTGGACTGACTCTGCTTCACATGGTCTTCTCCTCTGTATTGTGCTTTATTCTCACCAGAGCTTTCAAGGTATTTGGTTTACTTAATAGCATGTTGGGCTTTGTCATGAATCAGTTTCAGTTTGTCTGTGCAATTCTGATCTCGATATTTAATTCCTCACAGGTTTTGAAGGTTGAGGAAGGCATGACTCTAGAACTGTAAGTAATGGCATACTCCTTGCATGTGATGTTTTCCCTGCACAATGTCTCATATTGATCTATTTGGCCCTTCTGTTGTGACTTACTACAAAAAACTTTTATGTTCCCTTTTTTGAAATACAAGAGAAAAGAATTATCATTGGGCAAGAAAATTAAGTTCGCTTTGATCTTTCTTTACAAGAAAATGAATATCTGCTTATGGTCCAATTGGCCAATTTTTTGAAAAAATTGCACTTTTTAGGAAAGAAAATGGACTGCTGGAGAGTCAAATTGCTTAAAAAATTTTAAATTTTGTGCACAAGTTGATTAGAACAGAACGAGTTCCAGTAATTAACACTAAATGGGGCTGAGAATACTTGGATGTAATGCTGAAAAACAGAAAATGTTTAGATGTAGTTCCTGCAATACCAGCACAAAAGCCTTGAAATCTACATGCTATAGGGCTAAAGATCAAGTTCTTATTAAGCAGGAAAGGAGAAAAGATATAGCAAGTTGAAATCTTATGCGCACAATGTATTCTCTCCACACCCCCTCCTCCCTTCTCTCTCTCTCTGTCTCTCTTGCACATGTGGATAGCATGTTTATTCTATTGCATACTTGATGATGTTCCTTCCTTTAGAACAAATATAATTAAATTTTCAATGTTCAGATATACTACATCTGTGATCCCTATTGGTGCAACATTTGCAATGACTCTTTGGCTGGGGAACACCGCTTACCTGTATATTTCTGTTGCATTTGCACAAATGTTGAAGGCAATTAGTAAGTTCTTGCAATTCTTCTATTTCATCTATCTTTCTGACAAGAGATCTATACTTAATGATAAATACTTTAATTGCTACAGCTTCAAAATCTATATCAAGTTATATATTTAGATGGTAGGACTGCTTTCAGATGGTTCATATGATGGTTCCCCCCATGGGGGCCTATCTGTTTTCTTGGCAGGAGCTTAAGTTGGTATAAGCCCTGGGTCAAGTGTTCTTTATAATCATTCATCACAAGAGAGCTTCTGATTTTTCTTTCACAGTGCCAGTAGCTGTGTTCATTCTCGGAGTAGCAGCCGGCCTTGAAATTATGAGCTGCAGAATGCTCTTAATAATGTCAGTGATCAGTTTTGGAGTTCTAGTGGCTTCTTATGGGGAAATAGATATCAACTGGGTTGGAGTTGTTTACCAAATGGGTGGTGTTGTTGCAGAAGCTTTAAGGCTTATCTTCATGGAGATTCTGGTCAAACGGAAGGGTCTTAAATTGAACCCTGTATCTGTCATGTACTATGTTAGTCCCTGCAGGCAAGTAATGTTTGCTCTCCAAATTTGTGATTAAAAAAAAAAAGCAGTTCCTTCTTTTGAATCCAGAAAACTTCTCCCCTTCTGAATCAAAATTTGGTTTCCTATGCAGTGCTCTTTGTCTTTTCATTCCATGGATCTTTCTAGAGAAGCCGAAGATGGATGCTCAAGGGACATGGAATTTTCCACCTGTCGTGCTAGCGCTCAACTCACTCTGTACTTTTGCACTCAATCTCTCAGTTTTCCTTGTGATCTCCCATACCAGTGCTCTAACCATTCGTGTTGCTGGAGTTGTAAAGGATTGGGTTGTTGTCTTACTGTCAGCAGTTCTGTTTGCGGACACAAAACTGACAATTATAAATCTGTTTGGTTATGGAGTTGGTAAGTATTTGAACGAATGTTTTTTGCATTTTGATACTTTGATCTCATTGGAACCTGGCATTTCCTCTTAGAAATGGCTGATGAGTATGTCATATGTGATATGTAAATGACTTACATACTCAATAATCTACCATGAAAAACTGGAACTGGAAACTGCACCCTTTTCCTTAGATAAAAATTGGTGCTATTTTAGCATTTTCTTATGAGACCATGCCATTTCTCGTACTTATTTCTGTGAAATAAACTGGCTATTCTTTGTCATATTTAATTTTTACTTCCAAGCCTCATTCTCAGTATTCTATGGGTTGTTTCCTAATTTGTTTGTTTATTTACTGGTATTTGTCCAATCGTCTTCTATTTCGGAGCTTGAACAACACTTAGAATTGGTGTATGATCCTGTTACATGAAACAATCTGTGTCCCAAGTTCTGGAACATTGATGTTCCCCAAGCTTTTTATTAGTAAATTAACATGCTTGGCCCTTAAATATAAATAGGTAAAAACAAATGAAATGAAGAAACTTAGTAATTCATATAGATAACTTGCATTGAAACATAAGTAACTTGTCATTGTTCATGCAGCCATTGCAGGTGTGGCGGCATACAATAACAGCAAGTTGAAAAAGGAAGCTTCACGAAACACATCTGGTGAGCCTCAACATTTGGAATCTATACGAATGGTTTCACCATCAGCTCCTAACAAGTGATGGAGAGAGTGGTATGGCTAGCTACTCTTAGGTATGTAATTACTCATTTTTACAGTTTCCTTGCATTGAAGATTGTCATTTCCAACTTTCTCAGAAAGATATTAGCCGTTTCTCAACTTTCCACCCCTCAAATTCATGAGCCACCCACATACCCACATGCCCACATACGAATAGCTTTGGATGTTGGCTTGTCGGGCACCGATGTTTATGATCCTAAAATCCTTTCAATTGATTGTCGCAGCTGCTCCTTCATTCAGAATTTTTTTGGGGGGATAGTTTCAGGCCAAAGCAACTGGGGAAGAGGAGAAAGTGGTGTACTTTTTTGAGAAATTCATACATTTGTTCCACCTTGGAAGAGGCTGGAAGCTTGCAGAAGATTCGGTGTTGAGATACCTTTTTACTCATGGAGGTTTTACCTTTTTGTAAAGTATTATCAGAACATGACAAATAATGATGAATAACAATCTTGAAAATTGTCATTAGTCCAAGTATTTTCAGGAAATTTTAGAAACTGGGTTCCTTGTTGATCTTGCTGATTTTCCCTTCTGGCAGTTCAAATCCTCTATGTGTTTCTGTTGTACAACTTTGCCTTTTAGCCATAACCGAAAAGGGTTTAAAGTATGAATCTTTCAGTTATCCCTTACTGCTGAGACTATTTTTGGGCTTGGCATGGAAATGAAATCATTTCAATCTGTCACATAGCATTTTTTTAATCAAGTTCATTTTGTTCTTATGCCATTTAGAACAAGTCAATTTGGTTAAATCAGGTCCGGTGAGGGCCACCTTATCCTTCTACTAAAGATATTGTCCAATCGATCAACTCTCCCTTATAAGAAACAAGAAACCATCCTAAACTACTTTTTTAAATATCAAATTTTATGTATTTTCTAATAAATTTAATGGGATTTTAAAAAAGAAAAATAAATGTTAAAGCAAGTGGGTTTTTTTAGTTGATTTATTATGGAAAGTACAAGAAAAATATATATTTAAATTACTTAAAAATTTATAGATTGTTAAAATATTTAATTTTTATGTAAAAATTATAAAAAAAAAAACATAAAAACAATTTATTAACTTTAATTCTATTTAAAATAATAATAATTTTGTTTTCTAACTTTTATTCTTAAGAATCACTACCTAATTTTCACATACTTACATCTAATTTACAACAAAGCAAAGAACAAATATTTTTAAACTATAGTTTTTAATTTGAACTCACTAAAAGCAAAAAAGTTTTGATTTTTTCATATGTTTTATTAATTATAAAAAAATTAACCATGAAAAAAACTACATTAATTAAGAATAAAATAAAATACTAGGTCTTATTTTATAATATTTATTGGACAATTAAAATATATAAATTTAAAAATATTGCACAAATCATCTTACCATTATGGACCACTACTCCAAATCTAGCATATTCTAGGAGCCGAAAGTATAATGATGGCATCTTCGATATAATGAGACCAAACAAGGGCTCTTTCTCCTCCACACGATTCTCTCTCCCTTAACCCATGAACCCCTGTTCTCTCTCTCTCTCCACCTTCCCCACGGCTCCACCAATCTTTCCCTCTCGTCTCTCTGTTTCTCCCTCTTCTCTTTAAATATTTCAATGCAGACTCAGCTCATAAGCCATGGGTTCTTTCGTAATTAGCTCGACTTTCAGGGCATTTAACTTCAAATCTTCACCTTCCTTTTTCAGACCCAGAAGTTCTGTAGTCTCTCTCTCGCTCTCAAATCCCAAGAACCCCAGTCCAAAACGGAGTAATAACAGTTCAGTCATAAACCCTTTTGTAGTTTTTCACACCATTAGAGGATTGGCTTCGAGGGGATTCGGGTTTAGGGAGGAGTTCAATGGCGAGTACTATCAAAACGGTGCGTTTGGTGTGGCACTACTGAGCTTGACGACTAATGCGAAGGTGCGGTTCAGCCCCTTTTTGGCGACGCTGGCGGCGAACTCCACTTTTGTTTCGGGGGTTTTCGCATGGGTTGTGGCGCAATCGGTGAAAGTAGTATTGAATTTCTTTGTAGAGAGGAAATGGGATTTGAGGATTATGTTTGCTTCTGGGGGGATGCCGTCGTCGCACACGGCGCTGTGCACGGCGCTGACGACGTCGGTGGCGCTGTGTCACGGCGTGGCGGACTCGCTTTTTCCGGTTTGTTTGGGATTTAGCCTCATTGTGATGTATGACGCGACTGGAGTGAGGAGGCATGCTGGAATGCAGGCTGAGGTAATGTGCTGTTTGATTCTTTTGTGTTTTCTGCTAATTTTTATGGAACAGTGTTGATAGTGTAGATTTTCATGATTTATTTGGGTTATTTCATTGGAAAAAGGTCTAGTAGCTGTTGTGTGGATTCATGGATTGGTTTGTGGAGTTTTCTGATCAATTTGTCTGCTAATGCTGGTTGGGGAATTTGATAAATTGGTTGTTCATGAACACTTTGATTAACTCTCAATTAAATTTGCATCTTCCCCAATGGAGTCTTTTGACAAAATGAAAATGGATTTTTCCGGGAAAATGAACGCTATTAACATATTCAGTTTTGAATTGTTTTCAATGGCTGAAGTGTCTGTGTTTTGAGGTCTTCAACAGTTTAAACTGTTTCTGAAGATAACTTTTTGAGGTCTTGTTATTAAACATGCTTTCCGTGTTATTTTCATTTCTTCTTTCTTCAGTGCCAAACTGGACTAGGGTGATCATATGGAACTCAAGCAGAGGGAAACAAACATTGTTTTCCCAATTAACTATAGTGTAGGTTGGATTATTTAGAGCTATGCAGGACTGAGATTCATGAACCTGTGCTTATGCTACTAGTATTGAGTTCAGAATCACAAAATGAAGGAAAACAATTATTTGTCTTTCCTCTAGGAAGGAAAGTTTAATTAGAAAGACAAAAGTGATATATAGGAAGAAGGGCAAGGGCAAGTTGTCCAGAGAGCTCCACAAAGAAACACTACCAGACTAGGATAGTGATGTTCCGTTGGGGTTTCAATTGTAGTTGTGAAGGTACATGAGATCATGGGATCGTGAAGTGCATGGAAATAATTATTCATTGTTTTCTTTTGATTAATGGAAGGGTTTATTAGAAAGTGAAAAGCGACACAATGGAAGGGGAGTTATCCTTACGACTCCATCAAACCCGCTATTTGTTCCACCAGACTAAGAATGGTAAACAAAGAGATGTTCTATCGGAGGCTTAGAGCCTGGGTCATAGTCGGGAAAGGTATGTGATTGTGAGGTCTATGTCATGAGGCTCTCATCAAGACAATGCTCTACCTAACACATTTTGGTTCTGTTTAGGAGAGGCCATGTTGAGAATTTACAAGCATTCATGAGCATGTAGTGGTCCCATTCATGCTTGAGATGATCAACCTCGTACATTAATCTCTCTTGTCCTCTCTCTCAGTGTTTGTTGAAGCAGATGGTTTCATTTTAATGAACTAGAATTCTGAAAAAGAAAAGAAAAAAGGATAAATTGTTGGGCTCACTTCTGCAGCTATTTCATTTAATACTGAGATATCGATTGATGATATTTTTTTCCCCTTTCTATCTTGTATTAATTAAGGAAAATCTTAATGCTGGGGGTGCATGGTTTCCACTGAAACCTTTGTTTTACCCCATCATCATAACTTGTTTTGCGTCTGTCTGCTTTTGCTGCAACAGAGAAGTTTTAGATTTTGGGTTAAACCTCATGCTTTGAGTTGTAAAGGTCTTAAACCCTGTCTTAATACCTTCCTTCCCATGCGTACCTATGAGTTCTAATGCGTTGAATCTAGTTGAAACATATATACTGGTGTGGTTTTTGCTTGAGATTTCTTTGAAACCACTCACCATTGATTACCCATTTGTTCTTTTTGAATTTAGTCAGCAAATCATTTCATTTTCCCTGCCTCAACCAAAAGTGTGCCAATCTATGCAGGTACTCAACATGATCGTTGAGGACTTGTTTAAAGGGCATCCCATCAGTCAAAGAAAGCTCAAGGAAATTCTCGGCCACACTCCATCGCAGGTTCTTGCTGGAGCTGTGCTGGGCATCGTGATTGCATGTATCTGCTGTCAAGGTTGCTTAGTTGCAACCTAATCCACCGCTCCTGCAGGTCATTTTTCCTGATTGATCTGTGATTCATTGGGATGGATTCTGACTTGTATTTCATTTTCCTTGGAATTTTGAAATAATGTTGTAATTTCATAAATGCAAAAGGGAAGTTGTTTCTATGATATAGTATAGTTTTTACCTAGTTTTTTTACATCTAGAAGTCAGCTGGGAGGAATTCTGGGCGAGGTGAGAAGGAAAAGTGGAAAACCCAATTCCAAAAGGAAGACCATTAATGATGTGAAACAAGCCTCTTTTTCCTTATCTTTGTTCAAAGGGAATGATCAGACTGTTGGGAGTGTGGGTCCTTTGGGTCTTCTTTTCCTGGTTGGTGGCCAAGCTTGATGGCTTATATTCCACAGACACTGCTTCCTGGAAAGCTCCTACCATCTAGACGGTCAAGCTCTCTTCCACACTTACATAATGATTCTCTTCTGAAGATCTTAACCCTCCATTTATTTGGACATGGAAATTAATCAAAAAAATAAAAAGTTAGTTTTTTTCTAGTATTTTCTCGGAACCAAATGTAGTTTAAGATTTAAAAAAAAAAAAAAAACAGAAACAAAATATTAATGAAAATGTTTTTTCAAATAAAAAAAATTATCAAAAGATTTTGTTCTTCATCTTTCTTGAAAACAGATAAAAAGAATTTAGAAAAAATATATATATTATAAATTTAATTTTCTTTTTCTCAAAATTTTCAGGAAAAATAAAAAGAAAAAAATTATTTATTTATTTTCCTTTCACGTTTTTATTTTATTTTATTTTATTTTTCTTTCAAACTTTTCAAAAATCAAATATAGCATAAAAGTTTTATACTTTGGTCATAGTATTTATATATTTTTGGTCATATTTTCATTTGGGGGCATGTTCAACTGAGATGGGATGAGACATTTAATAGGGAATAGAGGTGAGGTGACCCCACAAAATCATCTTAATTATAATAATGTCATTGAATTAAATTCCATTTTGTTGGGTTTTGAAAGTTTGGTGGAAACCAGCTTGGAGAAGGGGCAAGATGGAAGAGCAGAATATTTCTTACCATATCTGTCAAAGTCAGCGGTTCTACTTGTACACCCTCCCAGGCTCCCCTCTATATTCCTTTCCACCCACCCCAACACGCGTCTTTCTCCATTCTCCATTCCAAATTCTCAGCTCTCCTAAAATAGCTGCTCCCCAGCCTCCTCGACTCCTCGCCAATTCATCCGACTTTTTGCTATTTTTGCCTCTCAATTTAAGCTCTGATCCGCCCCACCATTTTCTTTGGTTCTTCCTCTTTGGTAAGAACCCTATTTTCTTCTTTATTGTTATTATTTTTTTCATTTGATTCTAAAGCCCCGATTTCAATAATCCTACTGTTTTTAATTTTCAGAATAATTTCGTCATGGGTTTTTTGCTTATTAATTCATTTCTACGGTTTGTTTACGAGCAGTTGGTTCATACATGAATCTCCTGGCTTGAACATTACTTGTTATTTAGGGTGTTTTTTTTTTTTTCATTTTTCTTGTACAGTTTTTTAATATTTAGTTTCAAAACGATGGGTGTGTACCAATGGGAATTTCGTTTCAGTATAATCATGGGTCGACACTCGTTGATGAATTTCTAGGGTTTAAGGTTTTAATATTGGTTTAAAGCTTCAAATTCTTTAATTTTGTTGTGAAAACAATGTCATCTGCGGCTCTTGTACTTGCCTCAATTAACACTGAGGCAATATTTTCTCACAACCATTTTCACACCCAACCTGGATTGTTTTCAAACGAATCAATTCTGATTTATCTGGCGTTTTCGGGTTCAATGATTCCAATGCGTGTAATGGGGTCTGATTCAATTGAGGCTGTGAAACTTAGGATCCAAAATTGTGGAGGGTTTGTTGTGAAGAAACAGAAATTGGTTTGTGGGGGCAGGGAATTGGCAAGGAGCGATACTCTTGTCCGAGACTATGGGGTTTCAGATGGGAATGTTTTTCATATGGTTCTCAAGCTCAGAGATCTGCAAATCATCAATGTTAGGACTGCATGTGGAGAAGAGTTTACTTTCCATGTTGAGAGGTCCAGGGATGTGGGGTATGTTAAACAGCAGGTTGCTAAGAAGGGGAAAGGTTTGGCCGATGTTGAAGATCAAGAAATTGTGTGTGATGGCAAGCGGGTTGAGGACCAAAGGCTTATTGATGATATATGTGAGCACAGTGATGCAGTGCTTCACTTGTTGGTTCGGAAATCTGCCAAAATTAGCTGCAGGCCTGTTAGAAAGAATTTCAAATTGTCTGTTGTGACAGCAGAGCTGAATGAGAAGAAAGATTATGATGGAGTGGATGGAGAACGCGGCTGTGTTTCTAAGGATATTGTGCTGCAAAAGCCTCACAACAAAGATGTTTGGTTGGAGCCCATTATTATTAATCAAAAGGTTGAATTATCTCCAGTGATGAGGAGTTTGATTAACTCTACTTCTAATGGGCTTGATGCAGGGAACTATCCATTGAGGTCTTCAGAGGGTACTGGGGGAGTTTACTTGATGCCTGATGTGTCAGGGAACAGGTATATTTCTGTTTTTAAGCCGATGGATGAGGAGCCCATGGCTGTGAACAACCCTAGAGGACTCCCCATTTCAACAAATGGTGAAGGCCTCAAAGGAGGCACAAGAGTTGGAGAAGGAGCATTTAGGGAAGTTGCAGCTTACATTTTGGATCACCCAAGGAGCGGGCATCGCTCATTTTCTAGCAATGAGAAGGGGTTTGCTGGGGTTCCTCCCACAACTATGGTTAAGTGCTTGCACAAAGCATTTAACCATACTGGGGATGTAATGGTCAAGATTGGTTCCTTACAGAGCTTCATGGAGAACAGTGGAAGCTGTGAGGATATTGGTCCTGCAGGTTTTCCGGTGGAGGAGGTACATAAGATCACCGTCTTGGATATTAGATTGGCTAATGCGGACAGGCATGCTGGAAATATTTTGATGAGCAAAGATGATGATGGCCGGACTCTATTAATCCCAATTGATCATGGCTACTGCTTACCAGAGTCGGTAAGTTTGGTGAATCCTCACTTTCACTTGAGACAGTTCATTTTTTTCCTACTTCATATATGCCATTACCCTGCCTTTGCTTGCCATATTTGCTTTGTTATGGAGTGATCTTGTTATCTGAAATGCTCGGCAAATCTGTTGCTATTGGATACTGTTAAGCTTTAGATTTAGCAGTTAAAGTTAGGATTAACTAGTTACATTTTGCATAACTTTTGCTGATAGTTTTCCTCAAAAGCTCCCTTGGGGATGCATTTTTAGAAATAACCTGGTCTAAAGTTTATAGTTCTCGTGTTTGTGTAATTGTTATGGGTATTACAAAAATCACCCCAACACTTTCACCCGAATCTTAATTTAGTCTGTGAACATTTTTTTTCAAGTAATGTCAACTCTAAACTATATAAATTATGCCCTTTCCCAACATTTTTTAAAAAATATATATTTTTTTTTTATAAAAGATTTTCCATAAAAAAATGGATGAAGAAACCCATGAAAGGCGTATAAAAAAACTTGGACATATCCAAACATATCATATAAAAACTCATGTCAATGTCCATGTGCTTGTCATACCAGTTTCTCCATGCATTTATTTTTTGGTGGAAAATCTTTACAAAATGCCCTTTTTGAGATTTAAGCATAGTTTAGGGCAAAATTATTTTTCATTTTGTTAAGCAAGACAACATAGGTTGGTTGGTCATTCATGATCAGCTACTCACATCTTTGCTAATCCTTTCAGTTTGAGGACTGTACCTTTGAATGGCTTTACTGGCCTCAAGCTCGGGTGCCTTACAGTGCTGCCACCATCCGCTACATTCAATCACTCGACGCTGAGGAAGATATCGCCCTCTTGCAGTTCCATGGCTGGGATCTACCGCTTGAATGTGCCCGCATACTTCGTATCTCTACCATGCTTCTGAAGAAAGGAGCAGAGCTGGGGCTCACACCCTTCACCATTGGAAGCGTCATGTGCCGGGAAACCTTGAATACAAAATCAATGATTGAGGAGATTGTCCTTGAAGCTCAGGCCTCCATGCTCCCAGATTTCAGTGAAGCTTCATTCCTTGAATCTGTATCACAGATCATGGATCGACGACTTAGCGAAATCTCAGAATGAGATCAATGGAGAATGTAGGTAAGTAAATACAGAGTGTATATGGGTTTACTACATGCTAGGCTTCAATTGGATGACAGATTCTTTCATCTGTTCATTTGTTTCTATGTATTGTAATTTGTATTGGGGGGTTACCCACAGATTTGTGTTGAAAATACTATGCAAATCTTTTAAGTTTTAGTACTTGGAAGCTTTTTCTTTACATGGCAACAAAAAAAGATCATTAATATAAAAATTAAATTTCATTTTTATTTTTTATTTTTTATTTTTCTATGTGAAAATTCTGATTTACATTTATTTTTATTTTATTTTCATTCCTCCAGGGTCCGGACATGAAATTTTGTCATTTGTAATTACTATTTTGAACGGGGAGCGTAAGCCGTAATTATTACTTGCTCCAATCAGCGTTTGACGCATCAGATGGGACCTACATATGGGGCCCCAAGGGCTGAAATCCCTGCGGTTGGGAGCCCAATTTGGAAGTGTAATAATGGAAATTAGAAATATACTAAACGTAACTCTTACTCAAAAAAAAAAGGCATCAGGCAGTGATCCTCTGCACTCAACCCTTCTGAGAAATTTTTTCAAACAATGAAATCTGCGACGTGGCACTTATCCAGCCACTGTAGAATCAAATCTTGTCTCCCTTGCTTTTGCTAAATTCTAACTACTCCTTTGAGTCACTCTCTCTCATTTTACTCCCGTCACTTTCTCGGGAAAATACACAGAAAAGAACCAAGAATTGCCGAGGAAGTTTACAATTCAGCCATGAATGAACCTCGGCGACCAGGCCGTACGAACCTAGCTTCATGTATAGTGGCTACGGTCTTCTTAGTCCTCGCCGTCGCAGTTATTGTCATCGTTTACCTCTGCGTCTTCAAGCCTAAAGATCCAAAGATCGCCGTCCACGCCATGAGGTTCCCGACGTTCTCAATCTCCAACGGCTCTGTCGACTTCACCTTCTCTCAGTACGTGGCCGTCAAGAACCCTAACCGCGATGCCTTCACTCACTACGACAGCTCAGTCCAGCTCGTCTACTCCGGCAGCGAGGTAGGGTTCATGTTCATTCCGGCCGGCAAGATTGATGCCGGGAGGACGCAGTACATGTTGGCAACGTTCGCCGTGAAGTCGTTTCCGGTGACGCAGGCGCCGTTGAGTGGGGTGACGGCGTTGAATGATGGAGTGGGTGGGGTGGGCATGGGAATGGAGCCCACGATGGAGATCGAGTCAAGGATGAAGCTTGTGGGTAGGGTTAGGGTATTGTGGTTCTTCACACATACAGTTGATAGCAGAGTGAGCTGCAGCGTTGCCATTGAAGTGAGTAACGGCTCTGTACTTGGATTTCATTGCTGATGATTTTGTCAGAACTCCAAATTTTATGGGAAATTGCATATAATTTCGTCATTCCATGCCATTATTTTTTGATAGTTCTCTCTTCCCCGAGTTCTTTATCTTTTCGAAGTTATGACTCATCCTGATATGAACCTTAATTTATGGTCCCTATGATCTCTTTTTAGGGCAAAATAATGGTGAATTGATAGATAGTTAGGGCTCCAATTTTATTATAATACCGAGCAATTGGACAATCCTACTTAGGAATTGAAATAAATTTGTAATATAACCCTCAACATATCAGGCATTTTGCTAAAATCCTACTTTCTAAAATTATCTTGGCATCTCGAGGGAAGCATTGGGAATTCTGTACACCCACAAATAAAACTTCGCAGGTGGAACAGGACAAGGACTCTATGAATTTGATGAGATAAACTTCATTTCTTGGTCTTCTGCTCTTGCATGCCCGGAGGAGCCAGCAAAACCGGTGAGGACATACAACTGAGCCAGCTGCATGATTTGTGCGGGACTGCAAACAGGGACACCCCGTTAAAGCTCTCTTTTAAGGTCCGGGAGGGCAAGACGCCTGCACAAAATCAAAATCTTTCTGAGTTGTTGGCATCTAGCCTCCTAAAAGATTTAGGGCAAACATTCAACAGGGTGGTGGTTTCTGGCTCCCGATCTTGTTGGGAACATGATTAAAATTTTATTGGAAGTAAGACCGTGCCTACGAGGATCAAGAAGGCGCAAGTCAGTTTTGGCAATGTTACTCAGGTAGGTTTCTATATGGGTGCAAAAACAAAAAGGGATAGGGTCTATTTGGGAACATTTTCAGCAACAGTTCTCAAAAAACAATTTTTGAATCTAATGTGGAAATGGTTTTAATCTGTTTTTTATATTTCTAAAAAATTTCTTAAAAATAATTTTTATTTATAGTTTTATATTTTAAATTATTCTTCGGTATAATTATTTTTTAAAACAGTTTTTAGAAACAGTTTAAAACAATTAAAATATGTTACTAGAAAACATAATGTTTTGAGAACAATTGTTAATCAAATATGTTTTTAAATTCTTTTTGTTCTGAAAAAAAAAAAAACTACTCTTAGAAAACAGTGCCCAACACAGCCAAAGACACTCAAAAGTGAGAAATGTCAAAATGAAGGGGCAATACCTATAATGGAAGGGGTCCATCATTGTCTCTCCTGGTAATGCTCTAAGGTAGGAGCAGCCTTCCTCATTTGGTAGGCTTCTTCCGTCTCCGCTTCAATCTTCTTCTGGAAAAAAAAACGGAAGGAATTTAATTAGACAGACTGAAGCATCCAAACTATTTTGAGAGCAATGAAACTGCAGAATCTGGCCAAAGTTGCTTCAACAAGGTACAGAAATTACCTCTTAGAAGGCTTGGTTGGGTTGATGGGACCAAACACCCCCTTCATCAATGCGCTTATATCTACAGAGCGTTCTTGCGTGATCTTATCATGGTATATTTTGCTTCCAATCTCGATGATTTGTTCCTCCACCTCTTCCAATGTTTGGTCCACATTGAGCTGTAGCTGCCCTTTTCTAATCACGGTTACACTGAAACCATTTCCTTTGGCTTCCTGAAAAGCATCCTGCAGAGGTTTTAGACAGTTAATAAGAGGAATAACAGGGCTTCACCTCTGAATTCACTTCATCTTAGAACAACAAAACAATCAACAAAATTTCCTCTTCACTGAAAACTGTGAATAAAAGACTGAAAAAAAGATAGCCTACCTTGGGCGGTCTTGCGACAACAAAGGCATGGCCATTTCCAAGCATATCCATATGAGCTTGTATGATATAGCAAAGATTCTTGCAATCGCCAGGGTCTTCAAAAGCAATCACATGATACTGCTTTGGTTCCAATTCAAGGTCTGCAGCCATCTCCAATGAATAAAACCCTACTTTATGTTCCTCATTTTCAGTTGTGTATAGTTCAATGCACTGGAAGAATGGGCAGAAGATAAAGATTTTCTTCAGTAATTTTTACACCCTTGATGAGGAAGATAGGCTAAAAATTGGAAGAATCTGATCAAGATAACAGAGGAAGGAAGATGGGTATTTACAAAACTTACCAGTACAAAGGGAACATCTAACCACCATAGGTAATCCTCTTCCTTCTCGTCTCCATACTCGCGGTACTTGCTAACTACAGCTTGTGGTCCAAACAATTCCATCTCTCTTTTGAGCTTCTCAAGCCTCTTTTCCATGAGCTTTTTATTTCTTTCACGCATTTTGGTAATCAGATCAGCTGATTCCTGTATTTCTTTATCAGTGATCCATCGATCTAGGTCCTTCCCTATATCCTTCATGGCAGATTTAACTTCTGGGTCTGTCTCTGCATTATATGATTCCAAAAACCCACGAGACCATTTCTTTGTGTGTTGCCAATACTCCTTTCCTGATTTTTTGCTAGCTTTAATGGAACCGTCACTACTCTCTATAACTGTCTTCGATCTTCTTGAGGCCCCATCATGAAATTTCTTCTTTGGATCAAAGACTGCACCAGAAGTGGAAGGGCTTTCATGTGGGGGAGATTCTTTTGATTCTTGATGAGAAACTTGTTCATCATTCTTCATAGGGTAATGGCTTCCTGCATTTTCAGCAAAAAACACCTTCCTTTGCTCCACAAAATTATTGAGGAACTCAGGGTCTTTCTCTATGGGTGGACCTTTCCAGCGTGGTATAATTTTCTCTGGTGGATCATACAAACTAATACCATCTAGACCAAAAGCAAGAGACCCTATCAGCAACCGAAGCTTTCAAAAATTTGAAGTTCTAGGTTTTGTTAAGTAAATTTATATTTGAGCTATTCGAAATGTAAGAAACTGATGCTTATTCAGCAGTATGCAATGTTGGCCATCTGGAAAATTTTAACAATTCTAAAGAAACCAATATAAACTCGGTGGATCTCAGTGTAGGGTTTCAATATACATGTAAGTGTATTTTAAAATAAGTTAAAATATGTTCATTCCATGTTAAGAAAATATGAGGGGAATCCCAGTAAAAAGAACTACCTGTTCCATAATCAATGTTTTCGACGTTTGAATGGATCCACCCATGCAAATTCAACAGCTTCTCATTCTCCTTCTCGACTTTCCTCTCAAGACCCTTGAAGAATGCAGCTTTATCTTCATCATCCATTGAATAAAATGGATCAAGCCCTGCTAACTCATTTTCCCGAACTTGAAAAACAATTTCTCTAAGATTATCATCTTTCATCCACTCAAGTTCACTGTGGTCTTCACCAGAGTCAAGCTCTGGTACCTCCAAACTCATATTTAACTCTTGATTTACTTTCTCCCTAACAACCATGTAATTTTCTCTAAAGCCTGTTCCAATCTTCTTAACCACTGGCTCCAATTGGTGAAAATTTTTCTCCATCCAGTTCTCCTTAATCACAGATGGTCCTGTCTCTGGAAAGCTGTCATCGCCTTCATGATCCATGGAACCTCTCAATGCTTGAAGATTAACCACTCCAACTTCTTCCTCAGCATCTTCAGGGCCATTATCATCATTATCCAGTCCATGGCTTGTATCGCTCATCAATGCTTTATCAATAGATAGCTCTAAATCAGTATTACCTTCATCACTAGCATTGGCAGCAGGTGTGAAATCTGATGTTCCACGTACAATGGAATGTTCAAACACATTATCGTTCATGTCCAATCCATAGCTTGAATTATTGACCGATGCTTTACCATTCAATAGCCTTAAATCATCATGGCTTTCTTGTGCGACTCTAACTTGGAGCTCTTGTTTGTCTTGCTTCTTAGAGAGGTAATCCCTAGCTTCCTTCACAGACATTATGACCCTTGGTATTTTACTGGTAGAACCTTTCTTTGGCATGCTTGTTTGACCGTAATGACTATCAGTGGACTGGATTGCTTCTATTGCGTCCGGAGAGTCAGAAGTATTTTCACTATCTTCTAGATCCTGTGTAGTGCTTTGCCTGTCATATGGACCACTTAAAGCAGTTAGAGTTTGCATATCCTTATTCTTTGGAGAAGGTTCACTAGATAATCCAAGATCATCTCTTTCCTTTTCACCTAGAGATGATTGCTTTACAGTTCCATTAATGCCCATTGCTTGCATGGGAGCTCCTTTCGAAAGATTGTTTAGAAAACTCGCATCTTCTTCTGTATGCTGTTCGATCACTTCAGCCTCATCAGACAATTCCTCAATCACTATCTGATTTTCCTCTCCATCTCCATCAACAAGTGAAGGATCTTCTCCCTCGATTTCCCGGGCTCGCCTGGCCATTTCTCTGATTTCCTGAATTTTACCATCAAAATCCTTTGATGCCAAGTCATCTTTCATTCTCAAAATGCCACTCATGAGTTCTTGCTGATCAAGCTTAGGCCTTTCAGTGGACACCATAGGCAGCTCAGGGGAAGGTTGAACGACTTCTACACTAACATTTTCCACCTCTTCTTTCCCCATTCTGGACTTGATCTTTCTCCTCATCATTTCCTCCTCCAGACTTGTGAATTCCACCTTCCTATTTCCAGTAGTGAAAATTTTTTTCACTGCCCAAACAACAACAAATCCGCATAACACTGAAAACCCAACTCTCGATAACTTCTTGGACAATTCCGGTGGAAGAGTAACATTCCGAATTACATTCACAATACTCGATTTTTCACCTGAAACTACAAACTTAGCTATCGAACTGTTCCTTGGAATCACATTTTTCCCACTCTCCATCTCTCTAGCCAAAGACTTTGCATACGAAATTTTCAAATTCACTTGTGATAAATCCTCAAGTTCTCCATGCCCACTTCTTCTTAGAATCTCATTCTCACCAACAACAACCCTTTCAACATTACCATCTGAATCCTCGAAAATTGTAAAAATGGGACCCGACCCAATACCCCAGTACTCAGCATCTTTCCTGTACTGATCAACCCAATTCTCCAGCTCATTCAACAAAACAGATTCACCCAGAACTTTGGATTTCGATTCTTCCGCAGTGTGATTCTCTTTTACACTGTCATAATTCAAAATTTCTCGAAAACTTTCTGTATCATTTAAACTACTACTTGGGTTTTGAAAATCAGAATGTGGGTTATTTGAAATTGGATTGTGACGCACCTGTTGATCACCAACGAGCTTTTTCCTAAGCGAGTTTCGACGATTGGAAGGCCGGCGGAAATGAGCGGAAATTTCCAATTTCTTTGCGTTAGAGAAGGGTGAATTAGCGAAAAATGGGAAACACAGAGGAGATTTGAAGTGGGGTATTTTGAATTCGAATGAATTCTTCTTATTTGCAGTTCTGGAAGAAGAAAACGAAACCCTAGACAGAAACTGAGGGCGGTTTAAGAAAGGGGAAGTGAGAAGCTCCATGGACGAATGGCAGAGAAATTTTTGGAAATGAAGCTATCTATGATTCACAGGAAGGATCCTGTAACAAAGGTTAAGAAGAGAATCATCCTTTTCTTTGCGAATACGCTTGAGAAAAAGGGGCAAAAAACCCCTCATAAACCCTTTGTTCAGGGACAAGATAAACACCCACTGACGTCGTATATTAAACGACGCCGTTACATGTCAAAACGCAACGTTTTGGACTGCACCTAGACGATGGATTTCTTTCTTTCTTTCTTTTTTAATGGCTTATTTCACTGGAATGAATAAAACAGTCACGTATCCAAGAGAGCAACCTCCATGTTTCAAAAATACAAAATATAATTATTTAATATTTTTTAGCAAAATACTCTTTATCAAATTTTTTTTATTGAAAAATAAAAATATCAAATTAATAGATACTTATTTTTTAGAACAATTTTTTGTTCTCTAAAATAAATAAATAAATAAAACACGTTTGATAACAAAAAAATTATTTTTTGTTTTCTGTTTTCAAGAATATTAAATAAAATACAATATTTTCAAAGAAACTTTTAATTATTTTTTACCGTTTTCACTTATTTTTTAAGTACTATTTTTTAACAATCAATAGGCATAAAAATTATCTTTAAAAATATTAAAAGTTGATTAAAAATATTTTAAGATTTTCAAATAGAATTTTATCCCACAAAATATTATAAAATAATTGTTAAAAATTGTTCTCACAAGTTATTTTTAGAATTGTTTTCAAAAACCATTTCAAGAGGATGTTTTTTAAAATGTGAAAATTATATTATCCTTTTAGCATAAATATCACTTTTGAGAGTCCCTATTTTATTCCAACAAGGATGAGAAAGTGTATTGCAAATAAGAAAAAGACTCTTACTTATAAGACATGAAATCAGTACTAAAGGAAAAAAAAATATATAAACATTTGTAAAATCAAGAATTTTTATATCATGTATGTGGGGATGCATTAATTCAATCCACGAATCTACCCAACCAATTCTTTCGTGTTCTGCTCGTCTTCTTCGTCTTTGTTTACAGAGTGGAAAGAAAGATAAACTACAGAGGGAAGAATCTCATATCAATCGATCAACCAGTTTTATCCACACATGCACACACTGGAATCTGGGATTTCCTTATCCCACCTGTAATTTCAAGTTTTGGCTCTCTCGTCTCCCCTCTAAGGAATGCACCATGCTTCCCAGCACAATGAGGCTGTCCGCACTCTCCAAACTCCTCCTCTCACTCTCTCTAATGCTTCGTGGGATGCCCTCAAAAGTAAGCTTCCGCCCATTTTCCCCTATCTCCAGGCTGTAGCTGTAGTTGCAGGCCTCTGCTTGGTTGCCCATCAGGCTGAGGAATACCACGCAAATGGGAGTCGACGCTGAAAAGGAGGCTTCAGTATGAACACAGAAGTATTTGCCATAACAATTGATGATCTGAAAAAGGCAAAAGAAAAAATTCAGTTATTTGCCATAATCCAACAACCAACCATGTTATCATATTGGGACTGTTTTTCAGCAAACCTGTGAATCGTGTATGCAGTGTTTTTGGCATCACTCTCTTAATGTATGGTGCCAAGGTGTTTATCTTAAGGTCATGTTTTCTGAATCTAAATTTATGGCAATGTAAAAAAAAGTACTTACAACTGCTATCCATCTGCAGCCTGAGTGTTTACGGAGATCTTCAATTAAAAATCTAAGCTCGAAGTCGCAGCCATTGAACATGACTGCCTTGTGATAATCTGTCAGGTGAGAAACAAGGAATGGAATATCCCCAACAGCAGAGCACGGCAATCCAGGCCATGGGCAGCTGTACGGCCGGAAGTTACACGAGTCTTCATGCATGAGCTTGGCGTAGTAAGGGATGATCTCAGGGCATCCAAACTCCTCATACTTACAATGCAGTTGAAGTGATTCGGCCATCTTCTCCAGAGCTAGACACCTTATATCACCGAGCTGCTGCCTACAATTGGGACATTTGTTGAGTATCCTTGCTTTACAGCTTGAACAGAGTGTGTCCATTGTGGCACTGCAGGAACAAAAACTTTGTTTCAAACATCAACGAAAAACAAAAACTTTGGGGTTTCCTATTCCTAGACAAACAAGAAGACATCATTTACATATCTATAAAACTGGAAGGGACATCTAGGCAATATACCGATTCAAGGCATTCATGATCAAAATCACTCTATCATCAAAAGTGGAGGATGCGGATAAAAGAAAAGACCAAAGGAGATATAACCATTTTCAAAAGACACAAAAAAATGGAAGAAAGATAAAAAGGGGATGTTCAAGCTCCAGGGAAGCAATCAAACCAGGCCTGGGATAACCTCGCACAGGCGCTAATAACAGAGCAAGTAGGCACCTTATTCAGATACATAACACCATATTTATGACAGAAGAGTGATATACCAGAAATGGCAAGACACGGAAGTAAATTTCATTTCGAGCAAAAAGCACGAAGAATCTGTTTCCACTTCACTCTCCTATGATCTCCCAAAGGACCAACGTTCCAAAGTTTCCAATACTGTCACTCCCTCTGAAAGATTGGTGTGTTAATAAAGGCACTAGCAGGTGCCAAGTAGCTCCAAATTCTTCATCTCCCAAACACAGCTTTCAAATGACAAAACTATTCAAATTTGATCGTGCAACAGTCACATTTAGTTTTTCTGATACAAAGTTACGCATGCACCAGAAGTCCGCCTCCTAAATCCATCTGTTCCGAGGCCTATTGATAGTCTCTTCTCTTTGGTAATGCAATCCCAACACCTTTCTCTGTTTCTGCACCATTAGTATGTCATCTACTCTCCTCTCTCTGTAATTCCAATGACCTTCCTTTAGACCTTCTACTTTATCATATTTTCCCTGATCAAAGGAGTTTCAGATATCACTTAGTTTGTGTGAGGCATTGCAAGGTGTAGTCTTTGGAATTAAATAGGCAGAAACTCAATATAGTGTAACACCTCTGTGTGCAATAAAAAGGCATGTAAGGCATCACGAATTCTCAAACTCAAAGCCTTGCCATACTCATACCAAGAGATCCAAGTGCTTGATGCATAGAGGTAGGCGTATGCTCTTCTATAACCGTTCCTCTTTCTTGACAACCAAGGAACTGGGCAAGGAAGAGAACCAGTATTGTCAATCAATTACCACAAGCCCCAGGGGCCAGGGATAGGGAGAGGCTGTTCTAAAACCCAGTTGGCAATACAAATTTAGTGGCAAAAACCAAATCCAATTCAATCCAACTCAACCAAAAAAAAAATGCAATAAATAAAATCATCTAAAAATTTTTAATCCAATCGACAACTTCAATTTGGTATCCGTGCATCTCAGGAAAAAAAAAAATCCAAAACCTTCCCAGCAACCAACCACCACCAAAAATGAAAAGGGAAAGAACAAACGCACCTGATAAATAGGACGGTTCATATATTCAAAACAAACGGAGCACTTGAGCAGCTCCTCGAAGATGGTTAGGGAGTGAAGATCTCCGGGAACAACGCAGTTTCCCATTCACCGCCAGAGAATTCACCAACGCCCCAATTCCTGAGTGTCGCTCAGTTCTTATTTGTAGAAGATCCAGAGATGAATACTTGAATAGTGTTAGTTACTATTTCTGTAACTAGGAGGTAAGCTTTCCTTAATTGATTTAGATGTTTTTTTGGTTTTTTATTTTTATTATTTTTAATTTTTTTACTTTCTATTCTCAATATTATTTACTTTTTATTTATTAAAAAAAGTTTATAATATGTTTCTAATTTCTAAATTCTAAATGAAATCTAAGATAATCAGATCATATTGAATAGAAATCTTTTTACTATAAGAAAATATAAATAATAGATATACTTGTTTATAAATCCTTTTGTATTTTAACCATAAATATGCTATTACAATGTTAGTTAAGTGCATCTTTTAAAAATTATTTTAAAATCAATTTAGAAATTATTATATATATATATATATATATATATATATTTAAAAAAAAATCAAACTATAAAAAATATAATTATAATAGAAAATACAATGAATTATATCTATGACATTCAAAGATATAATATATAGGAAAAAGTAGGTATTCTTTCTTCACTAATTTAAAAAAATATAGAAAAAAGGATTTCAATTTTTATAAATCAGTTTTATTTTCATCCATTTAAAAAAATTTAAAAATATTATAATTTTTCATAAGTCACAATAATTATTTCTTGAATTGACCATTTTACTTGATAATATTAAATAAAATTTTCCAAAATTAATTTATTATTCTAATTTGTTAAAACTCTTTTACAAATAAATATATTATAAATTTTTTATTATATAATATGAGATACAAAAATTCTCTAGGATCCTCAAGGGATGAATAAAATCTTTCTAATCTTTTAGTTAATAATGATATTATATCTTATATTATATAAGTTCACTCGTACTTTTTTTTGACAAAATTGAATAAAAAATTTATTAATTGACATTAACAACAAAATAAAAAATTTTAAAAGTTAAAATACAATTAAAATTAAAATACATAAAAATATCTAAGTTGAAGTTATATTTACACTTTTGAATAAGTGAATATTATTATTCCAAATACGAGAATTATCTTCTTTTTTTTGGCCCAAATATTTCTATTAATTAATAAATGGAGCATTTGAGTGAATTTACAATTACAAATTCATTTTAGTAAATAAATCTTTACATTGTATTCAATACAACTTATTTTAACCCTTCTAACCAAATATTCCTATTTTATTTTTAGGATTTTCTCTATTTTCTATTCTTGATATTATTTATTTTTTATTTATTACAAAAAGTTCTTAATATACATGGAAAGTGTATAAATTATCTGACTATTTTAAAAAATAATCCAGTGAAAAACGGAGGGTCCTAGTAAAAATAATTTATTTTAAAAAAAAAATCTTCAAAGTAAATCCCTATCAAAATAATTCCAAAAAAATAATAATAATGAAAAATTCATACCACAAGGACATTGAGAAATACCAATTTAAAAATTAATTTGACTTGTGGATTTATAAAAAGAGAGTCTAGGTCTAGGTATAAGACATGAAATCAGTTCTATAGGAAAAAAAATAATATAAATATTTGTAAAATCAACAATTTTTATATCATGTGTCACTGAATGGATTAATTCAATCCACGAATCTACACAATCAGTTGTTTCATATTCTGTTCATGATTCTTCGTCTTTCTTTACAGAGTGAAAAAAACATAAATTACAGAGGGATGAATCTCAAAAACCCTTGTATCAATCAATCAACCAGTTTTATCCTGGAATCTGGGCTTTCCATATCCGACCTGTAACCCGAAGCATGGGCATTCTCGTCTCCCCTCCTAAGGAAAACGCCATGCCTCCCAGCACAATGAGGTTGTCCGCACTCTCCAAGCTACTCCTCTTACTCTCTCTAATGCTTTGTGGGATGCCCTCAAAAGTAAGCTTCCGCCCATTTCCACCTATCTCCAGGCTGTAGCTGTAGTTGCCGGCCTCTGCTTGGTTGCCTATCAGGCTGAGGAATGCCATGTAAACGGGAGTCGACCCTATAAGGAAGGCTTCAGCATGGAGACAGAAGTGTTTGTCAAAACAATTGATGATCTGAAAAGGCAAAAGAGAAAGTTCCGTTATTTGCCATAATCCAACAACCAACCATGTTATCCTACTGGGACTGTTTTTCAGTAGCCTGTGAATCATGTATGCACTGTTTTTGGCATCACTCTCTTAATGTATGGTGCCAAGTTGCTTATCTAAAGGTTACGTTTTATGAATCTAAATTTATGGCAATGTAAAAAAAGTACTTACAGTTACATCCCATTTGTAGCTTTGGCATTTATAGAGATCTTCTATCAAAAATTCAAGTTCGAACTTGCAGCCATAGAGCATGACTGCCTTGTGATAATCTGTCAGGTGAGAAACAAGGAGTGGAATATCCCCAACAGCAGAGCACGGACATCCATACCATGGGCAGCTGTATGGCCGGAAGTTACACGAGTCTTCATGCATGAGCTTGGTGTGGTAAGGGATGATCTCAGAGCATCCAAACTCCTCATACTTGCAATGCAGTTCAAGTGCTTCGGCCATCTTCTCCAGAGCTAGACACCTTATATCACCGAGCTGCTGCCTACAAGTGGGACATTTGTTGAGTACCCTTGCTTTACAGCTTGAACAGAGTGTGTGTCCTTTGTGGCACTGCAAGAACAAAAGCTTTGTTTCAAACATCAACAAAAAACAAAAACTTTTGGTTTCCTAGACAAACAAGAAGGCATCATTTACATATCTATAAAACTGGAAGGGACATTTAGGCACTATACCGATTCAAGGCATTCATGATCAAAATCACTCTATCATCAAAACTGGAGGATGCAAATAAAAGAAAAGACCAACAATAATATAACCATGTTTTTAAAGACAAAAAAATGGAAGAAAGATGAAAAGGGGTGTTCAAAGTCCAAGGAAACAATCGAACCAGGCCTGGGATAACTCCCCAGAGGCGCAAATAACAGAGCAAGCAGGCTCCTTATTCAGATACATAACACCATATTTATGACAAAAGAGTGATATACAAGAAATGGCAAAACACAGAAGCAAATTTTATTTTGAGCAAAAAGCATGAAGAATCTGTTTCCACTTCACTCTCCCCTATGATCTCCCAAAGGACCCACATTCCAAAGTTTCCAATCCTGTCACTCCCTCTGAAGATTGGTGTGTCAAAAAAGGCACTAGCAAGTGCCAAGTAGCTCCAAATTCTTCACCTCCCAAACACAGCTTTCAAATGACAAAACAATTCAATTTTGATCATGCAACAGTCACATTTAGTTTTTCTGATACAAAGTTATGCATGCACCAAAAGTCTGCCTCCTAGATCCATCTGTTCCAAGGCCTATTGATAGCCGCTTCTCTTTGGCACTGCAATCCCAACATCTTCTCTGTTTCTACACCATTAGTATGTCATCTACGCCTCTCTCTGTAATTCCAATGACCTTCCCTTTACACCTTCTACTTCATCATATTTTCCCTGATCAAAGGAGTTTCAGATATCACCTAGTTTTTGTAAGGCATTGCAAGGTGTAGTATTTGGAATTAAATAGGCAGAAACTCATTTTACTGTCACACCTCTGTGTGCAATAAAAAGGTACGTGAGACAAACCCTTTTACGACTTTATCTCACTTGTAAGATTGGCATCGCGAATTCTCAAACTCAAGAGCCTTGTCATACTCATACCAAGAGATCCAAGTGCTTGACGCATAGAGGTAGGCGTATGCTCTTCTAGAACCGTTCCTCTTTCTTGACAACCAAGGAACTGAGCAAGGAAGCAAACCGGTAATGTCAATCAATTACTACAGGTCCCAAGGGACCGGGATAGGGAGAGGCAGTTCTAAAACCCAGTTGGCAATACAAATTTAGTGCCTTTTGCCAGAAAGATTTAGGATTGGACTCTTAACAATTTATCATGCATGCATGGAAGTTATTCGTAAGTTTCATCACCAACTTCATGCAACCAAGAAACTACGTGGAAAAAGAAGCGAGTTCAATCAACAAACTCAGGAGAAAATCTTCCTCAAAAGGGAGAAAAGTTTTCAAGCAATCAATCCTATCAAAATTCAGAGCCTAAAAAACTCAAATCCTCACCAGAATCATATTTTTTTACTCATAAATATCCTTTACCCCACAAATTCACCTTGTTTCTTCTAACCAAATCCAAATAATAAAATCATCTAAAAATATTTTAATGCACAACTTCAATTTGATATAAAATAAAATCCAAAACCTCCCCAGCAATCAACCACCACCAAAAAGTAAAAAGAGAAAGACCGTACACACCTAATCAAACCCTACATTACAATTTATATAAAAGCAGAGAAAAAGCCCAAAAAGACCCTGTTAAAAAATTTTCTCAAGAAAATTTCTATTTTCCTTTTAAATAAAGTCAAAGAAAAACAACTAAACTTAGAGAGAAAAGAAGAACACATTAAGCAAAATCGATCAAAAAGCAAACCTGATGAATTGGAGACTGCATAAAGTCGAAGCAAACGGGGCACTCGAGCATCTCCTGGAACTTGGTTAGGGAGTGAAGATCTGCGACGCGGTTTGCCATTCCCCCAACGCCCCAATTCTACAGAGACTAGAGAGAGACTGAAACTGTGGAGAGATTGGTTTTTTTCCCTTTTTCTCTCTTGATTTGATTCACCTCGTGAGAGTTGTTCAGTTCTTATTTATAGAAGAACAAACCAATACTTGAAATAGGAATAAGTCTATAGTTACCATTCTTATTGAGTAGAAATCCTTTTACAATAAGAAAATATAAATTGTTTATAAATCCTTTTGTATTTTAATGATAAACATGATATTTCTGTGTTAGTTAAGACTTAAGTGTATCTTTTATAAAATATTTTTAAAATTAATTTAGAAAGATATTGTATAAATATTTAAAAAAAATCAAACTATAAAAAATATAATTATAATATTAAAATAATAAGAAATACAATAAATTAGATCAAATTAAAAAATAGTCGCTATCTTTTAAAAACATAATACATATATACATATAATATTTTTTTTTCCTACGTATCCAATAGAGCAACCTCCATGTTTTTTAAAATATAACTATTTAATTTCTTTTTTTTTTTTTGCAAAATACACCATACCAAATTTTTTATTGAAAAATAAAAATATAAAATTAATAACCGATTTGATAATTGTTTTCTAAAACAATTTTCTATTTTCTAAAAAAACAAGAAAATATATTTAACAATGAAAAATTATTTTCTACTTTCTTTTTTAATTATTTTTTACTATTTTCACTTATTTTTTAAAAGATTATTTTAAAAATTAATTATACAAATATATAAAATGATTAAAAATAAAATAATAAATATAAAAAATATTTTTAAAAATATTAAAAATTATATTATCCTAAGATTAAGCGGATATTTTTTAAAATATGAAAATTATATTATCCTTTTATATTATCATCTTATCTTATTTTATAACATAGATATATTTTATTCAATTGACCAATGTGTTCACGATTCATTTCCAGTCCACAGTTCACAGGTCAGATTGATGGTCAACGATTCATTTCTAGTCCACGGTTCAGGGGATGGTCGAATTTACGTCATAAATATATAATTTATATATATTATTAAAATTTAAAATATTTATAATAATAATAATAATAATAATAAATTATATATTATTTAAAAATTAACATTTTATTTGAAAAATCATAAAATTAGTTTCAAATTAGAAATTTAAATTAAAATCAGAATTTTAATTTAAAATTTGAAATTTTAAATCAAAAACTTATTTTATAATCATAAATTTATTTAAAATTATAATATTTATTATTTTCATTCATTTTAATTAAAATCACAAGTTTTAAAAATCATGGAGTAAAAAAATAATAAATATAAAATAAAATAAATAAAAATCTTGGCGGTCAAAAAGGGCGGCCAAAAAGGAAGGGCTTTGGGGCACGGAAAATGTCAAAAATCTAGGTGGAAGCACAAAGGAAAGGGAAAAAATCTAGGTAGGGAAGGGAGGGGTAGAAGGAAGGGTTTTGGGGGCACCGGAAAAAGGAAAAAATCTAGGTGGGGAAGGGCGAGGAAGAAGAAAGGGTTTTGGAGGGGAAAAAATCTGGTTGGGGGCATTGCGGGGCGGCGGCGCTGAGCCGGGCTGATGAAACGTTGGATGGGGGAGGAGAACCGTTCTGTTCACCATAAACCGGTCGGGTCATCCGATTTATCAGTACGACCACAGTTCCGGCGATCCGGCTCCGGTTTAAAGGCCCCGGCTCAAATGGCCGAACCGGACCGGACTGGTGACCGGGCGATGGTCAAACCGGTTGGACCGACCGGTCCGATCCGGTTTTTAAAACCAATGAGACCGTGCAGTACAAAATTGAATAAAAATTTTATTAATTGACATTAACAACAAAATAAAAAAATTTAAAAATTAAAAATAAAATACATAAAAAAATATCAAAGTTGAAGTTATATTTACACTTTTGAGTAAGCAAATATTATTATTCCAAATACGAGAATTATCTTCTTTTTTTTGGCCCAAATATTTCTATTAATTAATAAATGGAGCATTTTAGTGAATTTACAATTACAAACTCATTTTAGTAAATAAATCTTTACATTGTATTCAATACAACGTATTTTAACCCTTCTAACCAAATATTCCTATTTTATTTTTACGGTTTTCTCTATTTTCTATTCTTAATATTATTTATTTTTTATTTATTACAAAAAGTTCTTAATATACATGCTTGTTTATAAATTATCTGACTATTTAAAAAAAAAAATTCCAGTAAAAAATGGAGGGTCCTAGTAAAAATAATTTATTTTTAAAAAAAAAAATCTTCAAAGTAAATCCCTATCAAAATAATTCCAAAAAAAAAAAAGAAAGTTCATACCACATGGACATTGAGAAATACCAATTTAAAAATTAATTTGACTTGTGGATTTATAAAAAGAGAGTCTATGTCTAGGTATAAGACATGAAATCAGTACTATCTGTCAGGTGAGAAACAGGGAACGGAATATCCCAACAACAGAGCACTCCCATCCAGAACATGGACAGCTGTATGGCCGGAAGTTACACAGTCTTCATGTATGCACTTGGTGTAGTCAGGGATGATCTCAGGGCATCCAAACTCCTCATACTTGCAATGCAGTTCAAGTGACCTGGCCATCTTCTCCAGTGCAAGACACCTTTCACCAAGCTGCTGCATACAACTGGGACATTTGCTGAGTGCCCTTGCTTTGCAGCTTCAACAGAGTGTGTGTCCATTGTGGCACTGCAGGAATGGGAGCTTTGTTTCAAAGCTCAACCAAAAATAAAAGATTTTGGGTTTCCAAGATGAGCAAGAAGATATTATTTACATATCTGTAAAACTGGAAGGGACATTTAGGCACCATACTGATTTAAGGCATTCATGATCAAAATCACTCTTTATCTCAAAAGTAGAGGATGCCAATAAAAGAAAAGACCAAGGATAATATAATCATTTTTTTAAAGATGGAAAAAAAATGGAAGAAAGATGAAAAGGGGTGTTCAAACCCCAGGGCTGGAATATAACCTCCTGCAGACTACTAATAACAGAGCAAGTAGGCACCTTTAGATGCATACCACCATATTTATGACAGAAGAGTAATATACCAGAAGTGGCAAAACACAAAAGCAACTTTCATTTCGAGCAAAAAGCATGAAGAATCTGTTTCCAGTTCACTCTCCTATGATCTCTCAAAGGACCAACATTCCAAAGTTTCCAATACTGTCACTCCCTCTCAAGATTGCTGTGTTAAAAAAAGGAACTAGCAAGTGCCAAGTAGCTCCAAATTCTTCATCTCCCAAACACAGCTTTCAAATGACAAAACAATTCAATTTTGATCATACAACAGTCACATTTAGTTTTTTCTTATACAAGGTTACGCATGCACCAAAAGTCCGCCTCCTAAATCCATCAGTTTCAAGGCCTATTGATAGTCCCTCCTCTTTAATACTGATATCCCGACACCTCTGTTTCTACAATCCAACACCATCATTAGTATGTTGTCTACTCTTCTCTCTGTAATTCCAATGACCTTCCCTTTAGACCTTCTACTTTATCATATTGTCCCTGATCAAAGGAGTGTCAGATATCATCTATGCGCATGACAACCTAGTTTTTGTAAGGCGTTGCAAGGTGTAGTATTTGGAATTGAATAGGCAGAAACTTATTCTAGTGTAACACCTCCGTGTGCGATAAAAAGGTATGTGAGACAAACCCTTTTACGGTTTCATCTCACTTGTAAGATTGGCATCACGAATTCTCAAACTCAGAGCCTTGTCATACTCATACCAAGAGATCCAAGTGCTTGATGCCTAGAGCTAGGTGTATGCTCTTCTATAACCATGCCTCTTTCTCAACAACCAAGGAACTGAGCAAGAGAACTGGTATTGTCAATCAATTACTACAGGCCTCAGGGGCCAGGAATAGGGAGAGGCAGTTCTAAAATCCAGTTGGCAATACAAATTTAGTGCCTTTTGCCAGAAAGATATAGGATTGGACTCTTAACAAATTTATCATACAGTGGAGTTATTCTTAAGTTTCCCCAACAACTTCACATCCAAAATGAAACCAAGAAACCACGTGAAAAAAGAAGAGAATTCAATCAATAAACTCAGGAGAAAATCTACCTCAAAAGCCATAAAAGTTCAGAGCCTAAATAACTCAAATTCTAACCAGAATCATTTTTTTAACTCATAAATCTCCTTTATCCCACAAATTCACCTTATTTTTTCTGACTCCAATTCAATCCAACTTAACCAAAAACAAAAAAAATAAAATCCAATAAATAAAATCATCTAAAAAAATTTTAATCCAATGTACAACTTCAATTCGGTACCAGTGCAGCTCAGGCAAAAAAAATCCAAAACCCTCCCCAGCAATCAACCACCACCAAAAATAAAAAGAGAAAGAACATTCACACCTAACAAAACCCAACATTACAATTTCTATAAAATCCAAGAAAAAAAAAAAAACCAGAACAACCCTATTTGTTTGGACGAAAAAAAATTTCCCGGGAAATTTTGTGGTTTCCTTTTAGACAAAGTCAAAAGACTAACGTAAGAAAAACAACTAAACTGAGAGAGAAGGGAAGAACACATTAAGCAAAATTGATCAAAAAGCAAACCTGATAAATAGGTGAGGTACATAAAATCGAAGCAAACAGAGCACTTAAGCAGCTCCAGGACCACGGTGAGGGAGCGACGAAGAACCCCGGAAACGACGCCGTTTTGATGATGCCTCAAGGAGGACCTGTGGTGATGATGACAACCAGAACTTGCAACACATTCACTGCTTTCTCCGATTCCATTCACGCAACGCCCCAACTCACAATGAATGCTAGAGAGACTAGAGAGAGAAACTGAAACTGTGGATTTGATTCTTTGGCTCTGTACCTCTCTGAGTGAGTGTTCACAGTTTGCTTTTATGGAAGAAGAAATTAAAGAGAGCATGGATTTGGATTTTATTTTTTATATTTATTAAAAAAAAAAAAGAAGAAGAAGTAAATGAAGTATTTTTTCGATAAGAAAATATAAATAATAGATATGCTTTGTATATAAATCCTTTTAAATTTTAAGGATAAACATGACATGGAAAGCGTATCTTTTAGAAAATATTTCTAAACCCAATTATTAAAAAATAATCAAAGTATTAAAAAATATAATTATAATATAAAAATAATAAAAATAAATAAAAGTACAATGAACTAGGTCAAAGAGGCATATTCAAGAATAATCTCTATCTTTTTGGCTTACTTTTTTTAAACAAAATTATCCTCATTAATTTTTTTTATTTTTTTTGAAACTAAAGATAAAAATGTAGAATTAAAATAATAATTATAGTTTACTTTTAGAAAATGAAGATTATTTTTTCAAAGAGGAGGATTTTTTTTTTTTTTCCAAATATTTGTGGTTGTGGAAGGAGCTTCTCATGTTTATTCTATTCTTTCTCATAATTTAAATTTCAAATTAATTGTGGGTAACTTCAAGTAAGGTAATTTGATTTATTTTTAAAAAATATAAGCATAAATAAAATAAGGAAAGGATAATTTTATATAGATATTTAAATCTAATATTACTTTAGATAAGCATTCTATTTTATTATTCGTAAAATATTATTATTATTATTATTATTATATTTATTGAATGTACATGAGAGTAGAAACAATGAGATCAGAATATAAAAATATAAACTAATAAGACCCGGAAATTTTCATTTGGTACCACTTGAATGGCACCAACAAACCAGCGAATCATCAGACCTTAACTTTTTGATTGATTGTCAAGAAAATGGAGGAAGAAAGTGGAGGAAAGGGGTCCATGTATTTTCTCCAGCACAACCCAGGTAGTGATTCAGACAAAATTATGGATTTCAAACTACAAATTTTGTTAAATCCCAACAAATCTTCATTTCTAAGATCACATGTCAATGACCATAACAGTATTCATCATTCCAATATTAAAAGAATTCTAATTCAAATGTTTGAGACGCCTACTGAATTCTGAACCAAAGAATTTCGTTAGTCATTATTGAGAACTTTCAATCTAAATCTTTATTCATCTCCAATAAACAAAATCTATCAGAAAGATTTAAAGAAAAATGTAACATACAAACAAATATCTTACAAAATTATAGACTGGACGGCTCCCCTTGGATCATTCACCATTCTTCAAGCCCGGATTGCATTAAATCAGCAAATGGATTATCAGAAGGCAGACAGCAACAAGTTCATGCTCTAGGTTTGAGAGTTTGAATAAATAAACCTGAAATGCACCTGAGCATTACTGGGCGTATGAATCCATTGTACTTCCTGCCTCCAAGAAAGCCAGCCTATGGTGCAACAGGGAAAAGAGTTCTACCACTGATTTGGGAAGGCTTCTCTGTAGTTTGCATCCTCACCCAGCGTTAGCTGTCTCATAGTTTCATCCCTTACCCGGGTGTTCAAAAGTTTTTGACCTAACCGATCTTTTGTTGTTATTTTCTTGCGCAACATGGATGCTAGAGTTTGCTTCTTATTTCTGGCCAAGGGTTTATCCATATTGGTAGCCCCCAAATCCTCACCAAAAGCCTCCGATCTTGAAGTTGATGCCATTGCAGCTTCTCGTAAGACTGCTTCATTGTGTTCTCGGACTTTTGCAAGCTTTGCACGCTTCAATGCTTGTTTATCATATTCTCTCTTCTTTGTTTCTTCTTTATCTCTATCTCGAACATTCTTAACAGCCTGCTTTGCTAATTGCTCTACTAAATCAGACCCTAAATCAAGAGTTATCTCTTCTGTTGAAGAGTTCTCATGGATTGGTTTTCCTTCATCATCTCGAGGTATTATGGGCCCGTGAAAAGGGCAAACTCTCAAATCTTGTCTCTGACAAAGCCCGCCTTTGCTCAATGGAGCACGGCATGGTTGGATATCGACACGTTCTTCCTTGTAAACAGTTGTCTGAATGTTCAACTCTGCAATTTTTTCTGCTGGAATAACTGCATCATAATCTACCCTACCCCAGTGGCCTTCAAGCTCCAATCCTCTCTGGTTAGCCAAAACATCTTGCTTTGAACCCCAGTTATCCAAGAAGGAGCCCCAATTCATTAATGGAGCTTCAGCCAAAAGCTTACTTCTCAGGGAGGTTGAATCACTTTCATTGCTTTCCCGACCTGACCTCTTATTGCCATTAGACTCTTTATTACTACATTCAGGAGCTTCACTTTTTGCTTTGCTGGAAGTTGATGCCTTGGCAAGATCTTTACTTTGCTTGTTTGCTGCAGTAAAACTATCACTCTCAGATAGTTCTATCTTACCCTCCTCCCAAAAATCCTCTTCCTCATCATTCATAGTATTAGCAAGAACACAGCCTGATTCTTCACATTTCTTCTTCACTGACTGGATATGATTCCGGATATCAATGAACTCCTTCAGCATCGAGTCTCTGGATCTGTTATCTGCCACTTCAACCCTTATAAGAACAGAGATCCATTCTTGTGCTGAAACCAAATGCCTTGTCACTAGGACCTTGTACAGCTCCCTCAATGCATCAAAAACCACTTTATTATCACTATTCTCATGAACTTTTTCTGCTTCTTTCAATGAATCAAGACGGATCTGCCGCAATTCAGAACTACAGAACTCTTCCATTTCATCATCCTCTATGAAATCCAGCGGCACACTTTCATCTTTAGGACGTACAATGTCTAAACATTCCCTTATCTCATCCATTGTTAACTGAATTTCCTCTTTAATAGAAGAAAACTTTTCTTTCAGTGTTTCAAACTTCTTCAGTAAAATCTCTTTTGACCTCATCTCCCTTTCCTTTCTCTCTTGTTGAATCCGGGCAGCATTTGCTTGTAGATTAGGAAATTGAAATCTAAGAGTGTTTTTCAAGTAGTCAAACCCTAATCTGAGCTGTCTGTAATGAATCCCAAATGAAGTGTTCCACTTCTCTAAGAATTCAATTGCCTTTGAACGCAAAATAGATGCAACAGCAGCAGGAGCAGGGAGTGGTTGATTTCTTCTAAATCCGACACTTAAACTCAATAATTGATCCAAGTTCACAACAAGGAGGGTTCTGAAAAGCTTTGATCGCATGAACAGTTCATCAATTATGAGAAGTGAAAGGTACCGCACCTGCGGAACACATCCAAAGTATCAATTTTTATCAGCCAAAATTCTTCTCTCCCATGAGAGATTATCACTATGAGAGAGAGCACAAACAACTGAAAATAAAAAGAAGTAATTTAATACAAACCGACCCCAGAGCTATTAAACAAACAGTCTTTACTCTTAAGCACCCACCCTCAACCCGAAAAATGTTCACAAATAAAAGAAAATCTTTCAACACATAATAACACCACAAATTCAACCCAATAGGTCATCTCTATACCTGGATAATAACCTCATCAAGAATGCCTCAAGTGAATAACAACCAACACACATTATTTTTGTTCAACTCAACTCCCCATAATGTCATTCGAACTAGTTGGATTCATATGAATAAAACCAAATGATACAAGTATAACCGTAAACTATAAAAAACAGTGACTTATGCATTTCATATTTTCATTTCATCTTCGTCAATTTTTCAAAGAATTCCCATTAGAATCTGGAAATATTGATTTAAACAACATATTCTCTATTGTGAATTAGGATTCAAAGGAATTCTGAATTCGATTGAATCCCAACTGAGTTACATCGAAGCATAAATTTTCATTCGACATGCAATTCAACCTAACTTCGTAACCAAAACCTAGCACAACAAAACCCTAAGATTCAATCAATCTCTCAAAACCAAAACAAAGAACAGAAAATTTAAAACTGTCGTTTCTCTTCTTTCTTTTTCTCGGCTTTCTCAAGAAACCAAACATCAAGAATACCAAAAATAACAAACAAGGATTGAAGAAACGGAACCTGAGCATGGTCTCGCTTCATGAGGTCCATTAAGGTTTGGGCGGCGATTCGGAGCTCCGAATCGGAAGATCGTACCACCGATTTGATGGATTTGAGAAGGCGCGGGTCAACCTCCGACGCCGTGGAGTTCGTCGCCTTCTCTATCAGCGAAATCGCCACCACCCTCGGCCCTCCTCCGCTCTCTTCCTCCATCGTCCACGATCTCTCAATCTACACCTCAGTGCTCAAAGTCAATTGGATCGGGTTTATGCTCTCCGTAGCTTCATCCTTGGTACATTTTGGGCCTGGTTGGCCCATGAATCAATCTGGGCCTCAGTTTGAGACATCTGGGCCACATGCTGACCCCCTTGTCTAGTCCAAACAAATCAAGCCCAAATGAATTACTAAGCTTCAATCTATCTCTCTCCCTAAAGGATTAGACAATTGTTCTATCATCCAACGACCAATTAATTGCTTATATGTTTCATGTTCTTTGGTCAATGTCACATGGGGTTGGGAGAGGATTTAGGGTTTGGTATTCTCATGGAATTTTCTTATAGTGGGTGGATGTGGCATCTTGGACCCACCATAATCTTTGGGAAAAACAAAAGAAATCTTTCTTTGGGACTCATGGATAAAGTGACAGCAGTTACAGCTTTTGAAAAAAGCCCACTCACCTCTGCTGTTAGGTGTTGTAATAATGGGAAGGATTTGGTGGCCACCATTTTTGACTTGCTGCCATGTGCCTCCTCCTGAGTCCTGACCATCCTGGGGATGGCGGCATCTGCACTAGTAGTAGTAGTATTAGTGTATTACCATTACTAAGCATGGGCTCTCTCTCCATTTATGCTGGTGGTTGTGACTCGTGAGATTTGATTCTCAGCCATGTGTCTCATGTCTAGGTTTTGTTTGTTTCTAAAATCTAAAATAATAGAAGTTTGAAAAGTGTTTTTCAAAATCATTTCCAAGTCAGAAAATTACACCACCCCTTTGTTCCTTTGTTTTTCTTGTGTAGCTGATGGAGCTCGAGCTATCATATAAGCTGTTGGTACGAATCTAGACGTCATATATGACAAAAAGGGATTGGTTTGGTCAAGACAAAGCCTGCCGCGAATGGCTCTTGTTTGCTCCCTCTTCTATCACGAAAATCCACCTGTTGGAACTTGAAATTAAAATAAAATAAAATAAAAATTATATTTGATTCTAATTAAATTTTCTTATATGTTTAGATTTATTTTTACTTTCTTATCAAATAAAAGAATGCAACATCTATTTGGTAATATTTTTAGAAATAGTTTTTAATTATTTTTTAAAATAAAATTTTATTTAAAAACTTAAATATAAAATAGGGGTATTTTTGTACGTGATAATAGATATTTCATTTCTTTCATTCCTTGTTCCTATGCCATGTTTGGATTAACATATAAATGATTTAAAAAATCCAATCTCGCTCCATCACAAATTGGTGATATTTTGATTTATTCCTTTCATAATAAATATAAAATAATGTAAAATTATTATTTTACCTTTAGATTTCATTCAACAAATCTCATAATAAAACTATCCGTTTAGTCTTATTATTTAGTAAAAAAAAAAAAAACTCTAAAAATTTATATTTTTAAAAATAAAAATAAAAATAATATTTTAAACTATATATAAGGATATCATTTTTTTTTTCATCACTATTATTATCAAATATTAAAATAAAAACAAATAATCATTCCAAATATTCATTCAAACATTAAAAATAGAATCACCAAACTTATTAAAAAAAATAGGAATAATAAAAACAAAATATTCATTTCATTTTCTATTATCATGTACCAAACACCCTTAGATTATTTTATCGAAATATATATATTAAAAAAAAACCTATAAATTACCAATAATTTGTATAATATTTGGAAATGTCTAGTTTACCCTCAACTAGTCACATAAGTAATTTTTTTATACCGATTTAGGATTATAATTGATGAAAGAATTTAATTTTTTTTTGGTAATTAGCTATCCAATACTTAATGGTAATTGGGTAAACAAGATTGATGATTAAATACCACTTGGTTTCCACCTATAAATATCATTTTTCAACCTTATCTTCCAAACCACAATAAATTTATATAATCTCATCATTCACAATCACGACTAGAAGATAGAGGTAAACTCAATTTTGTATTTGACCAAATTACCCCTGTATTACACTTACATAATATATATAACCCACACGTGCGAGGCACGTTCCGCTTCCATTCCAAATCCTACTTCCTCTCTTTCTCTCTTTTTGCTGCTTAGGTTAAAATTGAAACTTAAAGAAAAACTTAAAAAAAAAACAAAAAAGAGAAGAGGGTAAGAAAGAGATTTGACCCTCCATGGCCTGACCCGGTTCAGGCACAGCCGCGGGCAGCGAACCCGATCCGTGAAGCCGCCACGTCGAAGACAACCCGGAACCCTTGTTGCTGGATGTTCCCTATGATGGACAGGCCGCTCATGGTTCCGGCGAAGGCGAAGCAGAAGACGCCGTTAGTGTCGACGGGAATCAGATAGTTCGTCGCTGGAAGCGACACGTCAGCTCCGCGGAAGTGCATTACCACTGTCGGCACCTTCACCTCCGTCTTCCCCGACAAATCAAAGCAGGTATCGAAGAGTGAGTAGTCTGGGGCCCGTTTCAAGTCCGCTGCTCCGGCCCGGAAGGCGTCGCGGAGGCCTACGTAAGCTCGCCGGGTGAGGCGGGTGACGGAGGTGCCGGAGTCGATGATGACCCCGCCGTTGCCGGCGGCGTCGAGCTTGAAGAGAGAGGCGGTGATGCCAGCAACTCTGGCGCCGCCGACACTGATTCCGGTGAGTTCGAGGTAGTAGAAGGTGTCGAGTTTAGGGTTTGTGATTAAAGGAGTGAAGACAGCGGTTCGCGAAACGGCGGACTGTCCGAACACAACGGAGGACGGTTTAGACGAGGCTGACCTGTCCACCAAGCAGTATGAAAACTTCCGGCCGAACCGGAGACCGGTTTGGGTGGGGAACGAGAGTCTCCCACGGCCGAGACCCAACAAACCGGCGGCACCCACGAATAAGCCCTCGTTGTCGTGGCCGCAGCCGAGAGCCACCTTCGGCACTCTAGTTCCGCGAAAGGTGAGCGTTTCAGTGGAGAACTCACCAAATGTGAACGACCCATCACCATACGCAACCTGGTACAGACACGACTGCCTCGAGTTGCAGCCGGGCGAGTCAAGCCGGAGACACAGAGGCGACCTACACGAGATACTCGAAAACGACCCAGATTTCTTCGGATCGAAGACAGGATCAGTCTGAGAATAGCATTTCCGGCACGGGGCACACTGGATCCACACGACATCCGATCCGGTATCCAACACCATGTACACGTACTTCGGAGGAGTCCCAACACCCAACCGCGTGAAGTACTCGCCGCTGCCCTGAGCGAGCCCCGACGTCACGGAGCTGCTAAAACCTCCGCCCTGGGCATGAGTCCCGTTTCGTCCGGCACGCCTGCCTCCGGCTGCGGCCGCCATTTTCGACAAGGCCTCAACCCGAAATGCGTCCCTCTGGAGCCTGAGGTTGAAGAGGGCTTCTGGGGTGGCGTTGAAAGCCAGAGCATCCCTGTGTTCGAGATGCATAGTCATGGTGGGGTCCGTCTCCGACACCGGCAGGGTACTGATTTGGGTCTCTGTTTCGGTCCATGAAAGTTGAGACTTAGTGGTTGGATTTTCACCCAGTGGACGCACAACCAGAGACTGGTATTCAAGAGGCTTATCGGCACCGGTGAAGGAGAAGAAAGAGAGTAAGAGGAAGGAAAAGAGGATAGCAAGTGCTTCTGCTTTTGCTTTTGCTTTTGCTTCCATGGTAGAGAGAGAAAAAACACTGAAGGGATTGCAGAGATGAGACAGTATATAAATAAAAGCGAGAGTGAGAGAAAGGAGAGAGAAAAAGCGGTTAAGGTGTGAATATTGAACTTTTAATAAAAAGAATGAAAGAAAATAATTACGACCCCACTAGTCACTACGCAGTGGGGCCCAATTTATATTATTTATTTAAATAAAATATTTAAAAATATAATGCTATTTCTTTAAAATATATCAAATAAATGTCAAAAATGGTTGCCAATTTTAAAAATAATAATAATTTTTAAAAATAAAATCTTATTTAAAAATATGAAAATTAATTTTCTCTCTTCTTTTTCTTCAAGGTGTTAAAATTGTAAAAATAATATAAATATTTTCTAAAAAATAATATTAAAAATTATTTTCTAATTATCAAACAAATCCAGATATTTTTATTTTCTTTTAATTAGAAATTAAAATCATAATTTTTAAAGAATTACAAAAACTTTATTAAAAAATATAATAATTTTTTATTAAATCAAGATTTTTGTTGGAAGCAATTTTTCTCCAATTTTTTTAATTATAAATAATTTAATTATTTTAAAAATTCAGTCTAAATTTTTTTACATTTTAATCACTAAATTTTCAAAATTCTCTCTATACATTAATTTTTGGTCATTAGTAATATTTCTAAAATAAAACAAAAGATAGAGAATCTTTAAACTTTTTGACAAAAGTGCAAGAAGACGAATAAGTTGACTGACAAATGACACATTTGAGGTACGTGTATAGCATAGTGGGGTGTACTCTAATGTACAATCTTTATGGAAAGATATCAACCAATAATTTTAATTTATTTTTGGGCGAAAAGTCCAAAATGCCCTTATGGGGACAAATATCCGAATTTCGTTTACTTTGTTTGGTAAAGAGTTGGGTTTGTATTCATTGTTTAATTGATGATTTTTTTCTAGCACTTACTATTGCTTTGAGTTTTTTTTTTTGGGAATCGCGCTTTCCCATTAGAAGAAAAATAATCTTGTACATGCATTCCCATTTAGGGAAGTTCCAATGCCATGTGTTGGAATCTCTTTCATGACGTTTTAGAAATCTAGATTTACATGGTACTCAATCTTTATTAGTATGCATTTGTGACATATTTAGATAAGTTTTTAGCCACTTAATAATGTGACGAGAGATTAAGATAAATCCAAATCAAATTTGAACACTCCTAGACATATTGACATCAATTAAAAATCCAATCTATTGCCTTGAGAGATGATTGGTCCTCAAACTACTTACAACCTTTTTTTGTCATACTATAATGTGGGTATTAGTGCAACTCTCCTTTAAGTATATGACCTTAAACAATAGAAGCCTATTTACCATGTTATCAAGATATTGATCAATTTAGGGCAAGGTACATGAAGTTCGAGAAAATTGTAGTGTCCCTTCGCACAATTATGAAAATCGTTTGTACTTATAAGAGCACACAATCAACATCTCGATGTAGCAGCCAATCCGAGAAACACTTTATAAGTTAAAGTTGTCTAAGCAATTAGTAATATAGGTCATTGAGTTGTGGGATTTTAGTACTATCTATAAATCAAGTCACATCTTGAAGGACTAAGTCTCAACAAATATCATATGAGAGCTCCCACGCTGACATGGTGTCTCTTATGGTTGAATCATCAAGGTTGAAGGAGAGAACGTATTGATCTTGAGCATTGAAGATTCCTCACAAAGAAAAAGAACAAGAGATGACATTATGTTATAACCTAATCAACTTATGGTATTTGAATTGGGTGATGGTTAATTTTTACAAATTTATCAATTATGAATGCAAATAGATAACTTAAGCAATAATATCATATAAAACAATAAAAGAAAATTTGCTTAAAATAAATAAAGAAGGGAAAAGAAAATCTAAATTCCAAGTTTTATAGTAGTTCAACCTAGTCTCGGCCTATATCCACTTTACAAAAGATCCAACAAAGTGAATGTTTCACTATCAATGAGGTCTTTCAAGCCAAAGCCTCCAAACATTTTACACTTAGATTGTAGTTCAAAAGACCTTTACAATTTTCAAGTGATATTGTACACTTGAGAACCCTTAAGTAATACCCCACACATAATTTTTTCCTTATAGAAAATTTGTTGAAGATTTTTCCTCACAAAAATAAAAACAATTTAGTTTTACAATTTGGCTTAAGGGATATAAATAAAATTAAAATTGAAGTGTACTAATTAAAAATGCAAGATTTTGAACAATGGTATACTAAAAAAACATTCTCCCAATGAACGATAATCAATATTAGGTTCTTAGAAGAACAACAATGATAGTTAAAAGGCCTTTTATACATGCATTTGAAGCAAACTAGCTGTCATGGATATTTTCTAAAGGCTCTAATCAATAACTTGATCAATTACCCATCTAACCGGTGGGCATTTAATACACTACAAGTTATCCTTATTGGATTGGGCAAGTGGATCCCTAAGGACTGCCACCTCTTGCATGGCTAAGGCTTCATTCTATTAACCACTTTTTTCACCATCTAGAGCTTTGTAGTTATTGTTATCTTTTTTACTTCCACCATAGTGAGGTTCATAAGCTTGAATTGAGTTAGTAGGACTTGGTTTGTCATGCAAATAATTGAGGCACTGATCAAGGTCACTAATGCCCATGTAGACCTACATAAGAGAACAAGAAGGAGTAGAGCCAAAAAAAAATAAAAAAGAAAAAGAAAAATAGTCTAAGTAACACCAAAGATGGTAGCAATAAAGAGAATAACGGTTGAAAAAAAAAATGATGGCAAGCTTGAAAAAAAGTAAAATGTGGCATTGTAAGGAAAGATTAGCTATTTATAAATGAAGGTAGATTGGGGATTATGTAGCCACCATTTGACGTCAACCTCGACCCATCGATGCACAACTACTTAATGTGATGCATGGTGGTGCCAAACCCTATGTTGCCACATGTCTTACATTCAAAATTCGATTTTTAGAAGTCCCATACTTTCTCCTGATTCCTTCTTAAGTTGAACCAACTTCCCATCCATAGGTGTACAGAAAGTCCAAGCATCATTTAACCTCTCATGCACCATATGGTCGAGAATTGCAGCATTGAAGCAATGGGTCCTCCTAGACAAATCTAAACCCTAAAAAAATCCACAAAGACCTTGAGGCCAACACCGTTATGGACAAGCAAGAGTTATCATTCCCCAAACACTACGAATCTACAAACAATTAGTCTATAAAAAAGCCCTTAACAGTAAGCCTGAACATTGATGCACAACCAGAGCTATTAACTTGATTGAGTATTATATAGCCTTATGTAAAAATCCACAACTACAAGGCTACTTAAATCCTTTAAGTAGGTTCACTCTAAAAGTTGGCACAACTATGGGCATGTGGATGTTGACTTATCCCATTAGTATGGAGCATTTCTGATTGTCCATCAAACACTATTTGGGCATCCCTAATCAACTAATAATAACTAAGGCATGATAGCTCATATGTCGCCTAGGAGATCAAGAGTTTACTAATAAATGGTTTCTAAACTTTATTACTGTAAGCCAACTAAATGTATATTAACCTAACTATGGTAAATCACCCATGGTTAGGTCAATGACGACTAGATGAGAGTACTTAAGCCTTGGAAGAAAGCAATCATATTTGTCACCCTTTCAACCCTAATTCATCACCCATACTCAACTTTAAACTCCACATTTGTTGCTAAGTTTGAACTTCCAACCCTGAGCCAATTGTTTTATGCATGATTAGGCGTCCTTAAAATAACTTGATTCTAGAAAGGGCAGAAGTTCATTCCCACAAAGCAAGCTGCCATTTGCTCACTAAGCAAAGGTTAAGATGATTTTAGGCTTGGTCATCTACCAACCTACAAAACTCCTTACACCAAGAAATACTATTTATATTTCATTAAATATGAAAATATAAAGTTAATTAAAATATTTTTACGAAAAATAAATTATATTGAAATTTTTTTAATACAACCATAGTCATCCTTGTTTGAAAGTCAAAGAGGTCTCATTTGTAAATTCTTCCTCAAAAGGTTATGAACCTTGATGCATGTTCTTTCATATCACCCTATTTGGTCGTCTAATCCTCCAAGTGAGTCCATTATTGTGATTTTTGCATCGAGATTCATAATTTAAAAATCAAAATAAAACATTCATCACAAAACTCCCCCGTGAGGTTCGTACTGTCCTCGGATAACCCAAAAGTAGACTACTTCACCTTTTATCCTTAAACCTTGTGTCCAAAATTTAAACTAAGCTCCAAAATAGAGATCTAATCAAATTAGATGGAGTTGAAAGGAGTAAAATCTCATAGACAAAGATTCCGATGTCATTTACTTGGACTTAGAAATTCAAGTATGATAAGCTTTTCTCAAAATGCCAAAGCCGCATCTATTACAATACTGTATTAAAACACTTATTTAATTTAAATAATAGCCTTTCACATCTTAAAACCAATCCAACAAAACTTAACAATCAACTCAAAAGCATACTTTGGTAATAGATGAATAATTGCATATAAATCCAATGAGTAATATTAAATACATACTCTCATCTTCATAAATATTGAATGACCTATTAATAATCATTGAGTTATATGTTAATTAGAAATATAATTAATTTAATAATAGTCAATAATGTATTTTGGCTGCATGACACTTGCATATGTGAAAATTTTCATTTAATCAAATCATATAAAATAAAGAAAATAATTGAAAACCAAGAAATAAATTTAAAATTATTATTAATGTAGCTATTAAAATTTTATTTGACTACAATATTATATTAATAAAATTTTAATAAAATCAAAATTTCCCTTTTTATAATAATAATAATAATGAATCCAATGAAATTTTCCATGATTCACATCCCATGTTTCATGTCCCCAATCAATCCTATCTCTCCCTTTGAAACTACATTCATGGAATTCTCATGTTCTCATTTATAAATTTTATCTCCACAAATGAAAAAGAAAATACAAAAATAAAAAAGCCAAAAAATGGGTGAAAAAAAAAATCATGCTCTTTTGCAATGGCATTGGTCACTCCACGTGACCTTATGCATGGGGCCTTATCTTGTGAGTTGTGTGCCCTTATCTTGTGAGTTGTGAGTCTTGTGACTTCCTTCTATAGATATTTTCCACCGTTATTGCCATGACTCATGGAATTGTACGTTCAAATCCTCCATTTTTTTTTAATAACCCTTCACGACATTTCACATCACATCCTAGAGGGCTTTTCAGTCATTGTATCTAAAAAATAATTAATTATTTTATCTGAAAACTAATTATAAATTTTTCATATACCATTTTAATATAATTTATCATTTTATTTAAAAATTAATTAATAATTTTTAAAATTTATCATTTTAAGACTTTCTAACAATCTAAACTCATGGTCTTATTAAATCAAGATTTATATGTTATGTTTTATTTTTTTATTTTTTTATTTTTAATATCGACAAGGAATTTACTTTACAACCATCTATTTATCAATCGTGATCATATATAAAAATCAATTATTGCAAATATTTTTAAAATGAGAATTGTTTTTATTATTATTTATCATAAATAAATGATCATGTTTCAAATAAGAAGAACGAAGAAATTTGATTCAATTTATTAACATGACTTGAACCTTATCATATTTTTTTTGAATTTGCATAGAGTGTAATCATATTTGAATCAAATTTTTTTCCACTCACATAACTTATTCAATAAAACACTTTTGTCTTTTTTAATCTAACTTAAATAATATAAATTTAATCTGAAGCAGTCTATCTAATAATCATGTTGGTTAAGAAACTACAATTATAACTTCCTTAACATGTAACTCATTTAAAATTTTATTTTTTATAAGTAAGTAAATTAAATCATGAATATGTCAAGTTAAGAAATTAGTCACGTTAACTCAAAGAAAACTTAAGATGATTATTAAATATGTTACACAACGTATTACATATTTAATAAATATATCGTAATTTGTATCGTATTTGAGTTGACTTATTTAGTCATGTATATAACTGACAAAAGAAGATGGGAGGGCACATCTGGATGGTCCCTTGTGAACGTGCATGAACCATCATGTGGGCTACTTGCATGTGGTCCATTTGTTCTTATAATGGGAGGAAAACTACCACTCATTCCCCATTAAAAAAGTTGATTGTCCAAAATTTTAGAAATTTTATTTTCAAAAAGAAAATAAAATTCATATATTTTTATTTATAAGTGCCATAATTTTAAAAAAAATAATCAACCATTAGAAAAATATAGATGCTATTTGGAGTTATTTTTAAACCTTATTTGGATTAACTTCTAAAAAGGAAAAAGTTCTTTATTAAATCTATAAAAAAACTTTATATTATATTTTTTTTAAATTATTTCATTAGTTGAATTAAAAACAAAAAAAACAAAAAACAATTTACAAGTTGATGTTTTTTCTCTTAAAAGAAAAAAAAAAGGAAAAATCTAAATATGTCTAAGCTTTTCTGGAAATTTGAATAAAGATTTATACAAAAATATGACTCGTCTATGTTGTATTACAAATTTAACTTGTTTTTCATTTAGAAAAAAATCCAAAAATAAATTTAAAAACAAAGAGTTAATTTCATCGGGATTTTTACTAAATAAACTAAATTTAAAACTTCACCAAATACCTCCCTTACCATTTTCATTTGCAATCTCTCTCAAGGTATTTTCTAAAAAGGTTCAACACATTTTACCCATCAACATTTGATGTATTTTACTCTTTATATTTAAAAATCAATGTTTTGTCTTCTAAACTTATTAAACGAAGAACAAGATAGAAATGGAAAAAAAAAAAGTGTCGTCTAAATTTGAAGTTACATGCAAAAATAACTAACACTTACGTGATCATCTATTTAAAATTAAAAATCAATCATATTTTAGAAGTATTTGAAAATTTTCACTTCAAAAATTGATACTGCCCAAATTCAAATTCGTGTTCAAATTAAAATACAAAAACAACAATCTCTTCAAAGATTTTATAGCTAGGAGCATAAGTGTATCTAACCCTGGATGAAATTTCAAATCAATTAGGAAGTGTATTTAGTAAAATCCAAAACAAATATACTTGGAATCTATTTGGTAATAATTGTAGGAGTGTTTCTAGTCCTTTTAATATTTGAAATATATAAATTTTCAAATGTTAAAAATACTAAAAGCGCTTTCTATAATCAATACCAAATGACTCTTAGAACCCATTTAGCAGTAATTATAGAAAACACTTTTAATATTTATAATACTTGAAAATTTTTATCATTCAAGTATTAGAAATATTAAAAATGTTTTATAGAATTATTCTTGAATGCATTTTTATAATCTATTTGATAGCGATTTATACATTTTTATAATTTATTTGATGGTGATTTTAGAAAAGTTTCTAAAATTTTTAGTCTTAAATTTTTTTATTATTCTTTGTGTTAAAAGAAATTTAAAAATGTTCCTTAAAATCATTAATAAAACACATTCTTCATGATGGGTTACAAGTGACATTGATCCGTACATAAATAATAATAAAAATATGTTAATTTAAGAGAGGAAAAAGAAAAGCAAACAGGTTTTGATATTTTTCCAAGCAACCGACAAAAAAGGAAAGTCACTTCCCTCTTCAAGGAGACAGGTGCCATACTCAGAGAAAGCAAAGCCCATGTTGGCTGGGCCCACAGTGCTGTCTGGGCCTACAATGAAGTGAAGGTTCGGGCCCACCACACCTCACCGCCTCGTTTGTTATTCGTAGATCTCGATCATCGCCGCTGATCACGCAACTCAATTATTGCTCGTGCGTGCCAGCACCGCTCTGCTCTTGCAATATCCACTTAGGGGCTGCCACGTAAGTAAAAGATGAAGAAACAACCCTTAACCAAAGTTCACTCCAACTTTAGAGATATTGGTTAGATTAGTCTCGCATTGGATTCAAAATTCATTTACAATATTTTTTTAAAACTTTTTTTTATATATATTTATATCAAAATTTAAATAATAAATAAGATAATAATAAAAAGGTAAAAATAAATTTATTATTTAATAATTTAAAAAAATAAAAATAAATAAACATTATTATAAAGGACAATAAATATTATAAATATTATAAAAATATTAACTTAAATTCAAATTAGGCTTCGATTTTACAAAACTTGGATCCCGATTTGAATATAAAAAATGATTATGCAATCCGTCCAAACATCGAGTTAGGCTCTGGTCAAATAAGACTAACCCACCGAAATTATCCCTCTACAATTGTCAACCTTAAAAGTTATAAAATTACATTATAATCTTATAAAATTTGACAAAATAAGGTATTAATTAATTTAAAAGGTTCCTTTAAAAAATTTAAATTAAAACGCTCTCACCCGAACACTGATGCACGTCACCTATATTTACAGTAGAATTTCCGTGATTCAGAAAATTTTCCAAATACTAAAGTATTTAAAAATTAATTTTAAACATTAAAATTAAATTAATGGGTAGCTAGAAATTTAAGATAGGTAGCACAAGGACACCACTCGAATTTAAATACCATAGTGAAGTGTTGTAAGTGGATTGGCGACATGTGATGTGAGAAAAATTTATGACTTCCAATTGCCAACACCTAGAAATGCATGGTCAAGGCAAGGTGGTTAGGCATCAATGCTCACTGTGACTAGTTTTAAGGTATTTGGGTTTTTTATTTAAAGCCGGGAAGTCACCTGTCTTAGTACTATTATCATGCAAGTATGCTTAATTATAAAGTTTAATTTTAAGATTTTAGGATTTTTTTTTCCCTTTAAAGCCGTGTAAGAAAAGGAATATCCATCTTGTACTAACCATATAAGTGTGCTTAATTATAAAGCTTGCTTTTAGGGTTTTTTTTAAGTCATGTAAGCCAAGAATTTCGGAAAGTCGCCCATCTTAATACTACTCTCATGCAAGTATGTGTAATTATAAAGTTTAGTTTTAAATTTTTAGGGTTTTTTCTTTAAAGCCGTGTAAAATGAGGACTTTTGGGAAGTCATCCATCATAGTACTAATTTCATGCAAGCGCATTTAATTATGAAGTTTTGATGGGATCCGATGCATCACTATTAGCATAGTTGTGAATCTTGTGATTTATGGGTCGCTCTAAACAAGGATTCACAACTACATTTTCAATCAAAAGAAGAGCTAAAAGGAAAATGAGCTTTCTAAGGCTGTACGGATGCCATCTAATTCATAGAAAAATGGTATCTTTGTAAGGTGTCTTGGCACAATCACCACCAACTTATACTTAAAAGCAGCCTGTTTCTTAAACAGTTGAGGGTGAGCATTTCTTAAAAGCAAAAGGGAAGATCAGAGGAAAGAAAAAGAGGACTCTAGTTGGAAAAGAAAGATAGAATGTAGGACATCACATCAGGGGAAAGAAGGATATGGAAGTAATAACCAGAAGATTAAGCCTTTGGACCACACCAAAGTAAAGTTTTTTTCCCCAAGAGGAAACGAAATCAAGACCATTCTATATTTGAAGGGTGAAATTTTCAAGAGTAACAATTCTATGTTGGTGATTGACCTTGATGATTGTGTTTTCACTAATGTCAAGAGAACAATCAAAGACCGATGATCATTGGCAAACATGAAATTGAATATGAACTTGTACCTAACAGTGTGTTAGAGGTCCATCACTCCTTTCTAGTCCAGTCCCCACTCTTGCCACCAGTTTTACGCTCAAGTTGTATGCCTGTGATCTGAATATCCTTTGAAGCAGCCTTGCACATATCGTATACTGTTAAACCAGCAATGGACACAGCTGTTAGTGCCTCCATCTCAACCCCGGTTTTCCCAGTGGAAGCTGCTTCCCCTACTATGTCAACACTAAAGTCAGTTGGGTTCAATGTCAGATCAACGCAGACATGAGTCAGGATAATGTTGTGGCATAATGGGATCAGGCTGCTAGTCTGCTTTGCTCCATTTATTCCAGCAATTTTTGCCACACTAAGAACATCTCCCTTGGCCATTTGGTTAGCTGAAACCAAATCGAACACCTTCTTGCCCAGAATCACTTTGCAACTAGCAGTGGCAGCTCTCTTAGTACTTTCTTTAGGTGTGACATCCACCATTTGAGCTTCCCCTTTGCTGCCAACATGGGTCAGGCCAAGTCCATTCCCGCCCATTTTTGGAGACACAAACTGATGTTCTTGAGCCATAAAATCTTTGCTAATAGAACTGGAATGACTAGTTGAGGATGGTTCCCCAAAGACCGACTCCATTTCCTGTAACAGGGATCATCACATAAGAAGGAGAAGATTGGACAATGTCCCACCTCAGCCATGTATTGCTTCACTCAGAGAGAAAACCCCATATCGAATATTGATTTGCGGAATGATTAATTAAGTAAAATTCTCTTAGATATGACTACATTCAATTTAAGCTGCAATTGTCTAGTTCAATGAGAAACTTTCAAGCAAGCACAAATGCAGGGGTTCACCCATCTTAGGACCATACTTTGCCAGGAGCAACACAGCATAATGGTGGTTTTGGATTCAAACCTCTATCTGCTTTGTCTCCATTCAGGTTCTAATTGAAATTTCTACAAAAACCATTGATTTCATATGGGTGAAATTTCAGACAACCAAGCTTCCACTAAAGGAACATATGATGGAACATATTTTCCCTTTCTTCAATATCATCAAATCAATTCCATTTCCGTCTTTTCACATGAACTCATGCCACTATCTCATTATTCCATCACGCTACCGTCCACTTTCTCACAAAAAAACGAACCACCCACTATCGCACTGTTCTAGTTCAGTACACCACCATAAAAATAAATAAATAAAAAGGGGAGCACATTACCTTATTGAGCTCAGCAATGGCGCTGGCAATATCATGGCCACCATGACTGCAAAAGCACCTCCTCGAGAGATTCAACGCCCGAAGCAACATGAGGCGTGCGATTTGCAAAACCCTTTAGGCCTATAGAGAACCCCATAAATTCAAATGAGCAAGGAAGAAAAAGTACATCAAGTTAATCATGAGAAAGGCAATAAAGACTGAGGCATTTCTACAAACATGTAGAGGGCATACACCATATGACTGTGAGATTCTCAAAAGTAAATCATGGTGCTGTGTTTTTATAGAATAATTGATTACAGAGAGCATTCAGATAATCAACTTACTGGAAATTTGTACTTTCGATTTGCGAAGAAACCGATCGCGTGAAAGAAAGTTGAAAATTGGGACTTCCCCGTAATTTTTTGAAGTTGAGAAACTTTCCGGGTTGTTTTTGTACTTTGCCCTGGCGTCTTAAATCCTAGCGCGAATTCGAAGGCCTCAAAACGTCGTCGTTTGGATGAATCGAGTAGTTTGGGAGTACCGGTTAACACAATATTTTGGAAAAATAAAAATCTAAAAATTTGTTTTGATTTTTAAAAATAAATATATAATAAATTACAATTTTCTTTTACGATTTTTAATTTTTAAGACGTTTGATTTTGTAAAATCTATGATAAGATGAAGACCAAAATTCTCGATGTTAGGTTTTTAGGACCAAAAATTCCAAATTGGCATGAAAATTCTAAGGCCCTTTCCGCTTGTATGCCAAAATTTGGTTCATAACCCCACTGGTATGAGAATGTAGTCAGCTTTTAAAGTAGTCCAATTTCCAAGGAATTTTCTTTCTTCTTTAAATGTGCCCATTTCAAGAGGAAACTTCGGGATCGTGAGTGGATTTTTCCGAGAAAGTGACAAATACGTTATATGTTTGGAAGTCCATCAATAATGGGTTTTTGCTTTTCTATTTTTTAACTGTCACGAATGATTCCACCTGCTTTATGGACGGTTCAAGAAAGTGATGATAATTACCCACAAAGTAAAATCAAAAGCATATTCCCGTAGAAAGCGTAATGGGAAGTTCCATCCGGTGCTTTCCAGCCTTTCCACCACACATCTTTCGATTCTAGAAGATTTAGGAGAAAAATCAGAGAAATTACCAGGAAAAAATATTTTAATAAAAAAAAATAATTAATTAAAAAATAAGAAAAATTTTAATACTCTTATTAAAAAAAAAAGAATAATTTTAATATTTTAAAAAAATAATTAAATAAAAATCATCTCGTGTAATTTAAATAAAAAACATCAAAAAAAAAAAAAGTCACAGTTGGAAACGTCATAATTCAAAATATTTCATAATTCAAATAAAATTTCACGTTGGATTTCACTCTTGTAGTTCTATTAATCCACTAGGAAAATATATTTTTGGTTGGTGAAAGTTGGATAATGTACATAATCTGATTTTTCTAATCAATGCTTCTGCAGACATTTTTTTTTTTTTTAATAAATTTTATTCTAAAAGGCATGATAAGGGGGTTTTATTTTTACATGATGAAACTACCAACAATTTGACTAAGGCTGTATGCAGTTATGAACAAAAGGTGTTGTAACATCATTCAGCAAACAGATTAAAGTCTGGTTGAACTGAAGGGAGCTAGCTCAGGAAAACTTTTATTTGAAGAACTTGCCGGGAGGTCAGTTACTATATATGATACACATTGAGCACAAGAAAACCTTACTTGAGATTTGAGATGATTTTCTTAGCTTCTCTTACAGCTGAACTTACAGCATAAAGGGTCATCTTTTTAACCTGCAAAGAGAAGAGAAACTGGTAAAGCTTGATTCCGACATTCAGAAGAATGCATGAAGGGTGATCGGTAGAAGACATGAAACATGGTCAAGTCGGTTATGTGAGTTTTGGATGACTTCTGAGAGGCATATAGAAATGCTTTTATGGAATTCTTGATTATGTGATTTGCAAGGCACATAGCATGGAGCGAAAAAGGCTTCAAAAAGCCGAAAACAATCTGGAACTAGAGACCACTAGAGCCTTCATTTAAGGACAAGACTTCCAAGCACATAAATGATAACTAAATTTGGATCTCCTTAAATCAAATCTATGAAGTTTGAACTGACTAGTGCACATCATTAGATTCAGATTAAGACGATTGGGGTTAGCCAAATGCAGAAAACAGAATGATGGAAGAAAGTATCCAGAACATAGCATGTATAAAAATAAACTTTTGTTAAATGACTAGATTATGATGATAGGCCAAGAAGTCTTGCAGAAAAAAAAAAAGTCAATATTCCCATAGATATCCTCAGAAATTATAAAATCAGAAAGCATCATAACATCCTTAATAGTTTGAAGCTTGATGTAGCCCAAATAAACAGAAAATAATGGAGATGATGTAATGAAAGACTTTTGAATAAAAAGAGAGGTACCTCCAATTTATCTTCCTTGGCTCTATGGTTTTTTGGGAGTAGACGAAACTCATCAGTTAGCCGAATACATTCTTGAACATTCTCAGGGGAAACAAAGTCAAGGGCCACCTTGATGCATGACTAGAAATTAAAAATAGCATTGAATCAACAACTAGATAACACACTTCATCAAGGGAAATAAAAATAAAAATCTTAGTAGCAAAAAGTGGGTAAGGAATTTGAAATATGGGAAGTTGCCATGGGCAACAATACAATATGGCCCAAGGCAGTTCCTATATTTTTTTCATTGTTTGCTTGTCTTTCCTGTGATTCAGCATGACCTACATGACACCAGTCCATACAGAATCCACATATATCTTGATATGAAAAGTTCATCCTCATGCCTAACTTGCTACACAAAAGAAGCTTGTACTTAGCCAGTGAATTACTTGTCTATTTCTCACTTGATGAGGACACCCTGCTGGAATGAAAACAGCCTCACCAAGGTTTTGCTCAAATGTCCAGGGCTCAACATCTGCAAAGAAAACCAAAGAAGTAATTAGAACTACAGCAGTGTATTTCATATTGCAAGACTTGGCCACACAAGTACAGGGGAGTTTCTTACTGTACTCTTCCTTCAGTTGTTTTTTATGCCTTTCATTCAAGAAAAGGGTCTGATCATGAATAGGATGGATGACCTGAAAGAAATATATAAGTAATTCACATCTCTCTCAAATATGAATATGGTGTATAGAAACAAGTAATGATACTTACAGACTTTATAGAAAGATTATTTATGTGGCGAAATTCCTTTTGGTGCTTTTGCAAGTACTCAATCAACTTAGGAACATCCTGCCTGCGAAAGATGTCCCAAACAGCACCACCATGGGCCACAGTTGAATCATCTATATTCTGAAGAGAATCGTTTGTAGTTGTGTCACTAGAAGAGTTCAGGCCATCTTGATTGGATGCATCTTCTTCAGCCATAGTTTCATTCTCAACTTCAAGTCCATTGGCATGATATAAATTTTCAGTGGCAGAACAAGTGGAGCTTGTACCTACCTCATTTCCTGAGGAGGAATCCCTCTCAGCATCATCCCTGCAATTCGAAGGCTGGTATCCTCTCTTTTCAGATCGTGCTGTTACCTTTGCTTTTAACTTCTCATTCATATTGTCAGTTGCATTTGACTTGGAGTCTGCATTGTTAACATCCTCATCCAGTTGATCCTTTGTAGGGTGATGTTGAACTCCATTCTCAGTAACAAGATTTGCTATATCACATGGCTTCACCTTTGACTTTTTCTGTTCTGGTAACAAATGGTCCTTCTCAACTATGTTCTCACTTTCATCCACAGCTTCACTTATTCCACCATAGAGTTCATGCAAATCTCCAATAGCATGTTTCTTCTGCATTGTTTTTATTCTTTTATGCTGCCATGGGGCAACCTTCACCTTCGCAGTATGTGTCAGTACATTAACCTACAACCAAAGTAAATGACAATTAGGCATCATGGCTCAAAACACCAAGTAAGACATTTTAAAAAGAATAATGCCATATTAAATACAATGGACCTAGTTATATGAGAAAGAAAGCATCAGGTTACTGTAATAGTCAGATAAGAATATACCAAATAAAGTTCAAAGTCAAAGTTGTGGCTTGAATACTCTACACAAAATAATTTCACAGAAGACTGGCTGAAGATTAATAAAAAATTCAACATCCAGTATATTTATTGGAATTGGTGGATTCTTGGGCATAACAGTTGCCCTATAAGATGGAGAGTAGGAAGCACACCCAAACTTGAGGGAGGAAATGCAGTATGATGGGGGCACAAGTAAGAAGCTCCAGAGTCCCTTGTGGATGAGCCTCAATAAAGGTCCCAGCACAATTGGACGTGCCTGGAGCCAACAGAAAACCTCTAGTTGCAAGTTCAGAGTCCAGCCCCTGAAGGGCCTACAGGCCATCAAAAGGGATCTGTAGGCCAGGCGGGCCTCTGCTGCAGATAATAGAGCCCATCACTCTTTCCCAGGTAGATCACAGCTCTTATGGGCGAGGCAAACATCTGACTTAACAAGCAAGTTTGCAACAAATCAGTAGGAAATCTTTCAGAAGTCATTATGAAAACATACCGCATCAGACATGTCACAATGCAGCTTTGTCACTGAATCTCCTCTACCGAGCTCCAAAGGAAATCCATATGCAATATATGTTTTGGGTCCTAAATCGGGTTTCAGGGACTCAGTAGGAAGTTTTGTAGCAATGTTCAAAAAACCTGATTTTGGATCAGTATAGTCACAATATGGGAGTGCTGCAATAAATTCAGCACCATGCCTGGGCAAACGCTCTTCGAATAGAGTTGATGAGGGCCAATCTTTCAGCTTCAACATCTCTGGCCATCCACCCTTATGCATACGACCCTCTAAGTAGCCCGCAAAAAATTGATGAATATTAATCTCAACCTATAGGACAATAAAAATCAAAACCTTAGTTTAGGTTTTAGTAGCTGCAGATATGACAAAACTCCCAAGAAGAGCCTACTGATCGACTCTAACCTACAGTGAAACTGAAAAATTGATTCCAGAGTTCATAGTTATTACCTGAAGATCCCAAATTTTCAAGTCAGGACATAGTTTTACAAGTGTTCAACAGAGCCACTCCAAATAAATAAAAGACTCCTAATTATCAAGACATGACTATTTAATAGAATAATTTCTTAAACTATCTATTATGGTGTCCTCTTAATGCACCATTTCTATGTGTCTATGTGCCAATACATTCAGCGAATTACACTACTCCGGTTACATGACACAAAAAGGTAGAATGACTAGGGAAAAGTCAGGAAGCATAGCTAACCTCACACCAATCCAGGCAATCTATGGCCTTCACACTCCGTGTCTCCTCTTTGAACTTTGTTTTTGCACCTGTTTCTCTAAAAGCCCTCCACATTACCATTGGTTCCCAACTAAGGCCAGATGTCTTGTCAAGAACATTTCTGACAATCACAGGTTCCCCTCTCATCCAATGCCTTTGGAAATGCTCGATTTCATCATCAGTAATGTTGACAGCATTTGGGCAGTACAAGAAGTTATCATGACCATGCTTCCTGAAAGCAGCCTTCCTCATTTCAGAATTTTGTTCACTGTTCCTTCCAGTAACATTTGGCCAGCATAAAGAACAACCTTGAGAAAAATTATGATCTGGTAACTGATAATGGCAAATAAGATCCTCTGAACTCTGAATCAACTTCATTACCCAATTAGCTTTGAAATTGCGTCTCAACTCCAGTATTGCAGTACCACAACCTCCACGCTCTTTTGGAGGGCATGGAATGCTACCATCACCAGTTGCTCTCCAATCAGGAAACTGATTGGAGACATCAGCTTTAGAATCATCAGCAGCAAGCTCCACTTCACTCACTCTACCATTTCGTTTTCTTTTAGTTGTAGCCTTGCTCTTCCCATCTGCGACTTGCCCATGAGCTCTTTCTACAAACTGCTGGTGGGATGTTTCTGCTTCACTTCCTCCAGGCTGACGACCTTCTCGTAGCTCACGACAACATATGAGACAGAGATCATAAGAGCAATCAGGGTTGGGGCAGCTTCTATGAAAATCAACAATGGATGTATTGCAATTATCACTGTCAAATAGGGAGGCGAACTCAGTTAATAAAAGACAATGTAATAATTCTTATTTCAGGATATCATGCAGAATTCAGGAATAGTGAAAGCCAAAGAAAAAAAAACAAATATGACAACCGTATCAAGACTTATTCATGCTGCTGGCTCTGATCAAACTCAGAACAAGCACAGAATCCCCACTGAGGAAATTAATGCATGACACAGTCATATCCAACATAAAATACAGAAACAAACCGTTGCTAAAAAAAACAAAATGACATCTCAAAATCACATTTACATGTCCACTCCAAACACCATCCTTTCATGCCTAGAGAAGCATGGACACGCTTACTGAGAGGAGGACTAGGATCAAATACCAGAAAGCCAATGGTTACTCGCATGAACTACCTATATACTTCAACATTTTGATAATTAGAATACTACAAAAATAAAGCCAATAAACAAATAAAACTGGAAGTTAAAATTACAACTGCAAGCATACCAGTAAACACATAAACAAAATCAAATAAATAAAACTGGGAGTTACAATCACAAATGCAAGCATACCAGTATAATCGTTCATTTTTCTCAAGTTTAGACCTTGTTATATCACTCTCCATCAATTGAACACCTAAACAGAAAAGAAGAAATGATATAAAACTACAAGAACCCCCTATGAAAGTGACACATTCATTAAATCATATATCAAATTATGTTACCTCGTATCTTGGCTTCTATCTCTACTTCAGATTTCTGCTCCTGGTGAACATGCCTGAGAACAGGCAGGGCTTTGAATAGTAAGTACTGCAGTCGCTGCAATTTGACACTGTCATCTAATTCCTTATGATTAGCCTGCCAAAAGAATATATATATATTATGAAAGAGCAGCAAACAAACAAATGAAATGTGGTACAAGAATTTTTCCAGAAATTACGGTAAATATAACAAGAAACTAGAAGAGAGAGAGAGAGGGAGAGAGAGGAGGAGGAGGAGGAGCAGGCATTTACCTTCACAAACAAAACCTCCCGCAGGCAAGCCTTGCAATTACAATTGCCACAACAAAATGGGCATGCACTCTCAATTTCATCTCTTGTTTTTTCAGGGTACCTGTTTCATTTGTTTCAAGCAATGTAGTGTTGTTAGTACAAAATACATCAAATAAGCCAAGCAGCATAAGTCTATTATCAAACTTTTTCAAGCCTAATAAACAGGAATATGGACATCCTAATTATCACATCAAGAGAATCCAGTTCATAAGTTGGTAACCAGAATGGCCAATTATGACTGTTCATGTGATTTTAAGCATATTCCTGATGGAAATGGTTACCATTTTGCAATGCACTCAAAGCAGTAGCGTTTCCTTGTACAGCTGGAACAGTGAACAACACCACTCTTATCATTTCGCTGACATTGATGACACATTAAGCTACCATGCTCTTTGTTCTTATTGAGTTTGTCCTGAAAAGCAAAGCTTATTAGAACAAAGTTCGAGATTCATTATTGAACATTAGATGAAACTGTCAACAAAAAGATAGAACTACAGAATGACTCAAATAAAAGATGCTATCTAATTTAACTTCTGGGAATGAACAAGGGTCAAAGTTTAGCTCCTCCTTACCTGACCAGAATTCCTTACACCCTTACAATTACTGCCACTATTCTTCTTATTATCACCAAGAACCCCATTTTCCTGTAAAAATTTCTATATGTTACCAAAAGTCGCTACTTTCTTATATTCATCTCATTATTTCCTCAAGTTAGCCAATGTGTCATCAATCAAATAATCTCAAAACCATGTTCATATTTCATATTATCACCCCCAAATCTTCAAGCCACTGTCTCCTAACCCTCTAATTCCTGCTTCATCAAGCAAATGCCTCTGCAACCTCAATCACTTACTCATGATCATCTAAATTTTAATGTACTCAATTGCAACAATGCAAAGCCAATTGAAAGTATACTATAGAAGCACCAAATTTTCACAATCAGATGCAAATTCAAACAGTTCAATTTTAATTTTCCTTTTTCAAAAGGAAAATATGAATGTGAAAAGACTTCTACAGTAAAACCCTAAATGAATTTTCTGACAAAAAGAATAAAAAAAAAACAACTCACAGGTATTCTAGAACCGGATTTGCTCTGGTCTTCAGTTGAACTCCTCTGTCCTCCGCCGGATTCCGCTTTTCCATTACCGCAGTTAGACTCAATTTTATCTGAATTAATATCCACAATCCGGTTCACTCTATCCTTTTTAGTGATAGGGTGTCGTTTGCGCAGGTCTTTCACCAGAGTCGAATTGTCATCTGATCCATCGCTGTCGGACTCTTTCCTCCTCCTCCTCTTCTCACCGGTCCTCTCTCCACCACCGCCACCGGCGAATTCTCCAGAACCGATTATCTTTCCTTCTCTCTCCCTCTTTTTCCTCTCGCTTTGATTCTTTATCTGCCAACAGTGCTTCTCACAGTACGATTTCCCCTTCGACGCCGTCTCGCTGCACCGCCATTTCCCGGCAGATTTTTTGCACCGGAAATCGACGGAGGCTTCCATTCGATCAGAATTACCAGCTGATATCTTTCTCCGGCGGCTATCAGAGAACAGCGGCCGCACAATGGGACCCGGTGATCGGACGAAGAGTCATCAAGTTCGCCGGAGAGAAATCAGAGCTCGAAGTCTGACATCATTCGAAAAAAGGTCATCAACATTAGCGCACGAACAATTGTGAATTTCAATTCATTCTCATTTGATACTGAGATCAAAGGATGAAACCACCTGAAAAAAAAATTAATAATAATAATAATAAACAACCAAAAAACATACGAAGTTTGAACAACTGCTGAATCTAGAAGAACAGGTGGTGTAGAAACTGTATTTTCGCGAGTAAAAAAAACCATGCACTCGCTGCTTAAAATGGACGCGTTTAATTGAAATATTAATTCTTTTATTAACTGAAATTAAAAAATAATAATAATGAAAACTGAAATAAAATAGACGTGTAAATGAAACATTAATTTTTATTATTAACTGAAAAAAAATAAAAATAAAAATAGAATAATATGAATTTTTTTTTTTTTTTACTATGAATTCATTATCTTAATCATTTTTAAGACCTAATATATTTTTTATTATTTATTTTTAAACATAACTTTCTTAATATTAATTTTTTTAATTTTCTTTTTAATATTAAATATTTTTATTTTACAAATCTATATGATAAGTTTTTACATTAAAATTTTTTCAATCATTTTTATTTTTATTTCATCTTGTAATTGATAAAGTTTTTAAATGAATAAATTATTTAATCTTAAATATATTATTTAATATTAGATTTATAAAATATTAGTATAAATTTATTGAATTAAGTTTGCGGTTTTTCTACAAGTCAACTACTAAAGACATACTGATGATGTGTCATGTACGCTTATACGAGGCAACTCGATTTGCCTACGTGGCATAAGCTGAACATGCATCATCAATGCATGTACTTTTGGGCACCACCCTGTGGCCACGTCACTACTTGTGAGGACGACAACCCAAGATTCAACATGAGAGTATATAAGAGTTTTTTTTTTCCGAACTTTTTTTCTAAAAAATAAAATTGATGTAGATTTTGTTTTTTTTTTTTTTTAAGGAAGTGATAAAATATTTACAAATTCTATTAAAAAATTTTAAAATTAAGTTAGTATTTATTTTTTGACCCAATGAAAAACTAAAAGTAACATATTAATTGACATAAGATCGTATCAATAATTTTTCGAATGCCCATTTTTCAATTTGTTTTATATTATCCTCTAGATTTTTTATATTAAGTTTACTATAAATTTTTACTTTTTTTCTAGATGCTAAAGTTTTTTTTATCCGTTGGAAAACATTAGAACCTAAAAATCTAATCCTCCTGAATTTGTAACCAAAATTTCTCACATTTAAAGGGTTTGGTTTTTATCTTTATATTAATTTTGTCTAAGTTCAAGATCATAGGTCCATAATCAAACTCCCATTATGAGTAAATTTTTAACTTTAGCATCCTAAAAGAAGAACACTATTAATTATTTATAAGAACTTTATCGAACTTTTCAAATTAACGAAGAGTTATGTTTATTATTAAGAATACGTTTGATTGTAATTTTAAAAAGTGTTTCTAGTCTTCTTAACACTTAAAAAAAAAAATATTTTTCAAACATAAAAAAGACTAAAAACATTTCCTAAAATTACTATCAAACTCATTCTAAGAATATGTTTAATAATGATTTTATAAAACATTTCCAATATTTCCAACATCTAAATGATAAAATTTTTAAAGTGTTAAAAATATTATAAATATTTCCTAAAATCACTACCAAACAGAGTCTAAATTGAGTATATAGTAAACTAAATGGTTAGATAAGCCTTAATTTTTATTTCCAATAAGAACAAAATATCAAAAGAGCATGACCTTTTTATAACTTTCAAACTTAGGGACACAAAATCAGGGTGACCAAGCCGTCTAACATCCAAAGCAACCTAGGTCACAAGGTGAGAACAAATTATTCAAGGACTTCTTGTCCACTTTTTCCTTTTTCTTATTCTCTTATGTTTTTGGTTCTTTCCTTAGCTTTAGTTCTCCACTTTGGTAGGACTTAATCCATGGTTCTTATTCCCTTCCAAAATAATTCCTCTTGCAGACTTGTCATTTTCACCATCTACATCATTTCAGTTCATAATCTTATTTCCAACTTTCTTTTCCAATTATAGGACACTCTTTAAGGTTGTAATAAACAAAACCAGATCTAAAACAACAAGGTTTTGAATTTAAGTTTATAGTTTTAAACTTAAATTTAAAACTTGGCTCTATTAAAAAAAGGCTTAAAAGATGGGATCGAACTCATTATTAAGATGACATATATAACGACTCGCACCTAACTATGTAGATATTGTCCGCTTTGGGCCCAAGAGAGTCCGACTTTAAAACGCGTCTACTTGGTTAAGAGGAGTCTCTACATATATAGCGCTAGGGGAACATTCTTCCCTAATGTGGGACATCACAGCATATTTAACCCAAATGAAAGCCCACAAGGAAAAGAACCACCCAAAACTAACACCCTTAGCCCAAGTCCCATACCCATTAGTTAATTGACATAAAAATTAATTATATTTTATTGAAGCATTTGCTCCAAAATTCGTCATCAACTTAAGTTCTGTATGAGTGTGATAGCAAGAAAACTTAAGGTATGTTTACAAATTGTTCTTGAGAACAAAAAAACATTTTTCTCAGTTAAAATACTCATAACTAAAAATAGTATTTTATAAATTTATTTCCTAAACAAATTATTTTTTAGAATAAATTCGAGATATTTGAAAGTATTTTGGTAGAACATTTTTAAAAATTAATTGAAAATACGAAGCATATTTTATAAACTTTTCTCTCAATAAATCAAAATACTATTTTTTATATTAGAATTTCTAAACAATTTCATTCTTAAAATAATTGAGACACCTTCAAAATTATATTTTTAGTTTCCATTTTTTTAAAATAAATTTAAAAACAATAAAAAAAAATCAAATTAAAGTCTTAAATGTCTTTTTTTTTTTTTTTAAATACCTCATCAATCACATTAGATCTTTTGATAAGGGGCTTTTGAGTGGTTTTACTTGAATACTTTTTATTCATATTAGTTTGGTAAAATCAAACATTACTCAGCTCAAGCATTTTTTATAATAAAAAAAGATAGCCATTTTTCGATGATAAGTTCAAAATACAAAAAATATGAAAGGCATATAATCATTGGTACATATGGGCCGCCAGTCGAGGGCTTGCTATGGCCATCAAGGGCTGGGCCTTGGGCATTGTCATTCCATAAACTTCCCTAGTATCAATATCTTCGGGCCGAAGCCCATCAGGCGGAGTCCAATCAAAACAGTGCAAGAGCCGAGCCAACGCCATCAAAACCAGCGTCACACCGAGCGGCGCGCCGGGACACTTTCTCTTCCCGGCGCTGAAAGGCAGAATCTTGAAATCGGCTCCGTGGCTTATCTCGACTCGGCTCCCGTCAGCCGGCCAGTGCCTCTCTGGCCGAAACTCCTCGACATCGGCCCATAGCGAAGTGTTTCGGCCCAGCCCATGGGTGTTGATGAAGACACGTGTCTTCGAGGGAATGTAGTAGCCGTTGATGGTGGTGGCGCGTGTGGACTCGTGTGGGATGAGGAACGGTCCAGCTGGATGCATGCGGAAGGTCTCGCGTACGACGCAGCGCAGATAGTTAAGGCGGGGAAGGTCTGATTCCGAGACCATTCGGTGCGGGCCCACAACCGAATCGAGCTCATCTTGGATCTTGCGGAGGACACGCGGCTGCTTGATCACTTCCGCCATCGCCCATTCGTTGGTCACAGCGGATGTATCTGTTGCCGCAGCTATCATGTCCTAAAGCGAAATGAAAGAACATACTCGAGATTGAAAATGGCAGTCACTTAAAAATAAAAAATAAAAATTGTTTAATATTTTATTTTTAACATTAGCAATTTAATATATATTTTTTTTATTTAATTCTATCTGTTTTTATTAAATAAATAATTTTTTGACAAAAAAAAAAAGATAAAAAGAAATAACTTTGTAGAGATTTTTTATTCTTTTTTTTTAATAATGTTGCAAAATTAGAAATAATCCAAAATCTTCAATTACTCCTTTAAAAGTGTTTATATTTTCCATATTTTGAAAATAAAAATTAATTAATTAATTAATGTATTGTATATTCAAATGCGAAGAGAGGGTTTCACCTGCATTAGAGCCTTGATCTCAACATCATCCATGTGGGGTTTTCCATTTTCACCAGGCAAAGACAACAAAACATCCACAAAATCCATCTCTCCACCATCTTCATTTCCTCCAACCCCATTTTTCTTCTTCTCCTCTCTCATTCTTCTATGTTCTTCAATGATCTTCATGTGAAACTCATCGACCCTCTTCTCCACTTCTCTCATCTTCTTCTCACATCCATAAAACAAGTCCACCCACCTCCATATTGGAAGATAATCACCCAAATATATAAAGCCCAATAGCCAAAATAGCTCATGGGTTATGTGCATGAACTCATGGGCCTCTTGTGGGCCTGCTGACTCCACCCCAAAGTATTGCTTCCCAAGCAACATCCTAGTCACATTATTCATTGAAAATGCCCCCAAAACCTCCCTCAAGTTGATGGGCTTTTGGGTTTGGGCTCGGGTCCATACATCTTGGACTAGGTATTGGGCCTCATGGGCCCGATGATTCACAAACGACTCAAGCCGCTTTGTTGTTAGTAGGTGTTCCATGCAGATCCTTCTCATTCTTTTCCAATGTGGGCCCAATGGAGCCAAGGCAACATCGCCGCACCCATATGCCAAATGGATGGCGGCAAGGGTCCGTGGTCGAGAGGCAAAGATGTCATCTTTTCGGAGAAGAATTTCACGGATGATGTCCGGGTCGTTGGTGGTGATGGCATCGACGGTACCAAGGCGAAGGTAGACTAATGGGCCATATTTGTTGCAAAAGGAGGCTAGGTCCCTGTGGGGGAGTTGGCCCAATTGGAAGAGGTTTCCAACTATGGGCCACCTTGGTGGGCCTGGTGGAAGGATTCTACTCCTCCACAGTGAAACTCCGATGAGCCATTGGCGTACGATCAAGGCCACTAGGGCTAAACAGAAGAGAGTTGAAACAAAGGTGGAAAGGTCCATGATGACCACGAAAAGCCCAAGAGAAAATTAAGCCCAAGATTCCTATATTCCATATTGGAGAAGATGGGAGCTTAGGACAACAATTTATGGTTGTTTAACCCTCTAAATCTCAGGTTTATTGTCGAATTTAAAAATGGTTTATCGATCATCATGATCTTGGCATGGATTTGTTACCGGGTTGACATGTCAAACATAGATTGGTGGGTTCACATCCATGTGGCTTGAAGTCAAGTCTTCATTGGTAGGTAGCATGGTTGGTGGGGGACGCGATGAATGATGTTCTCCTACTTCAAAGAAACGGCATGAGTGTGTTTCCTAACAAGAGAATTCATGGTAGAGGAAGAGTAATGGGTGCATGACCACATACTTTCTTACAATGTTTTCTCAAAACACTTATTTGACAAAAGGTGATCAAAGTTTAGTGAAGATTATTCAAAATATTCAGTCAAAGTTATTAACTTTGAATCATTCAGTCATTGATGAAAAAGAGAAAAAGGCAATTTAAAAAAAAAATTGAAATATTAAATACTTTTGTGAAAGAATTTAAGCATTTTATTAAATTACTTTTTAATAAAATGATTACTTTAAATTACTCATAAATTGCTTTAAATTCCAAAAATGGTTGTTTTATTATTATTATTATATTTATTTATTTTATAATTAGGCTTAATAATTATTATTAGTAGTCAAGATTCTCACCTTTGACTAGATTTTCAAGTAAAAGAAATTGAAGTCCACCTCCAAGCCTTTAGTCCATTTGGAGCCTAAGAAACGTGCTTTGTGGGTTTGTTCCTGATTTTGGTGTTTGGACTCTACTGCCCAAGAATTCACCAATAACCCAATGCCACGTGTACTGCATAATTTTGTTTTTTTCTGCTTTCCCAAATTTCTAATCCGGTAAAGTAGACACAAAACAGTTCAGTGGGGGCCACCAATCACGGAAACGAATAGGGTTTATAGATATGGAATGGAGTATGGCTTTGACCAGGCCACGTAATATCAAAAGACATTAGCCATTAGCCATTTGGAAGTGTGTGGTGTGCTTTTAAACGGAAAAGAAAGACACATGGGAACAAGTGTATTTAAAGAAAGGTGAGCAAACGGGAATGAGTAATTAAAAAGGGTGTGGAGGAAAAATGAAATGTGGGCCAAAAGAAAAAGCTTCTGGTCCTCTCCACCCCCTTTTTAACCAAGAATAAAATCTCAATATTGAATGTAACGTCAGTACGAAGTTATAATTTTCAAATTTTTTTAAATTAAAATTATTATAATATAATATAATTTTACTTGATTTCCATTTTTAATGGATTTGTTTGAATTGGAAATAGAAATCAAATAAATATCTGGACTGATTTTTCTTGGAGGAAAACTACTTTCTCCCTTCCCAAGCATTCTCCCACAAACTACTCACAAAAGAAAAAGAAAGATAAATGGATTTTGGCAAATTACTTTTTCAACATTCTCTTCCACAGGGAACATTTATGACCAGTAAATCTTCCATCCTCCATCTTCCACCACAACTCAACTAACAGCCTTGAAATCAAAATCTTACTAAAAAGGAATGATGATTGAAAATCCCTAATTAGCCCCACAAGGAACATTCAAGGAAGATCAATAAATAAACATGGTACAACAACCATGTGTATCTTCAATATTCCTGGTATAAAGCTACAAATAACTTTATTCTATTTCAAACATCAATGGTCATTATACTTGTAACAGTCTCTTCATTTTTCCTTTTTCCTTTTTCCTTTTTCCCCCCAAGAGATACCTCAATACCTTCTAATAGTAGAAAAGGGGACATTAAAAGGATGGCCTAGAATTTCACAACAGCATATATTCTCTCCCAGTTCCTCACCTCCATCAGAACAAGTCCTACTTGTTTGTTTCTCAAGAAAACTAAAGAGGAAAAGGTGAAAAACAACACAAAAAGGTTTTTCAACTCTGGGGGCTTATACCATGTTGGATTCAGATTGTAAAGTCACATTCCTTGCTGGCTCACAGACATACTAGTCCAAATATAAGAAAATCAGATTCAAAGCCGCGTTAATCAACAAGATTTTTCAGGGAGGGAGGAACAGGCACACGAAGAGGCTTACCTCAAGCTGATGCGGTTTCCGGGAAGCTGGCTGTGTTTGGGTCAAGGATGGAGACCCATTTCTTCGCCCACCTCAAAAGCATGCTGGTTGTTGCGAGACCAAATGATAATCACTAGAAAGTGACAGGAGTGTGGGACACAAGAAGATAAGTGAGAATCAGGTTTAACACGTTTAACAGGAAGAAAACGCGGAAATGAGCATCCTGAAGATAGTGCAGGACAGGAAAACCTGAAAAATTATCATAGTGTGTACAGGACATTCAAAGCTAGGAGGATGAAGATTAAAACCCAGAAGTGGGAAACAAGAATCAGCAAATCAGCATCATGCTTTGTGAAGAAAGTTGTGATTGTATAGTACATTCAGCATGAAATCCCAGAAGGGTGGTGTGGAAATGGCAAAAGGGAGACAAGAATCATCAAGAATGCATCCGTATAAAAAAACAAAACCAATTTTTCTGGCATCTTAATAAACAACAATTTGAGAGTTAAGCTTACAAATTTAAAAGACATTGCAAGATGAATACTTCCTTATGACAGAATATGTATACTATAAACAAACATAAGAAAATTTGCTGCCCTACTTGGTTAATAGCTAGTTATTTTCTAAGTTCTAGCTGGTGCGGCCGTTCCTTTTTATCATCCCCTGCTGTATATCAAAACCTTGGCAGAAGCTTTCAAATAGGTTCTTAGGTTTTTCTTGACTACATAATACATCTAGAGACTAAGTTAACTAGGGTTCCCAGTGTTACCCAACTGATGATGACAAGGGCTGTAAAGAATTGGATTCGCGCGAAAATGCAGCTGTGAGCTTTTCCTTCATCAGCTGCTCGGATCCCTGGGACTTGATTACAAAAGTATGGAACACAGTATCATTGGCTGCAGCAAGTTTCGACTCGATCACTGTGATCTGTGCCTCCTTGAATGTTTGGATGACTCTTGATACAGGGTGGGTATCCAGTGGGCAGCTTACTCTCACAATAACTTCATCATTGGCTGCTTGGATATCGACATCAGACGCCTGTATATGAGTTTCTGCCTCGGTGTTAGTTTCCAAAGATAATGCATCTCTTGAAGTGCTCCCAAATTTGTCCCGCTCTGATTCCATGTCCTTGAGTTTCTTCTGGAGCTCGGTGATGTAAGTAATTGCATCTCCCAGCAAGGAGGCTTTGTCCATCTTGGAGATGTTGGGCACAACAGCTCGCAATGCATAAAACCGCTGGTTCAGTTTCTCACGCCTCTGCCTCTCTGCTTCCACATGATTGAGGGGTTCTTCTCTTCCATTTGCAGGCTTTCTGCCCCTTTTCCGGGGCCTCCTTTCATCAGCTGGGCCTGGCCGCTCATCCTTGCATGAAGCCTCAACATCTGAATGCTCAGACTCCACACTAATTGGCCGAGCCAACATGGTAGACCTTGAAGCAGCCCCTGCAAAATCAATTTGCATCTGCACCTGCTTGGGAGGCTGGAACTGGCTAAGCCGAAACTCCTCTCTAACCCCATTAACCATCTCATGTAGATTATTAATTGGGACCTGAGGACTGTACATTTCTGCCGTACTTGCTGGTTTCACACCCTGCATGTGTGGCCAGCCCGAACCATGAAAACCATTTCTAGTGTTCGTAAAAGGAAGCCTGTTCCCGTTTTGGTAGCTGTCCCATGGCCTCTCTTCTGCCTTTCGAACAGCAAGTTTCTCCCTAAAATGGGAATGACCTGAGTTCAAATCCTGCCCAAAAATCTTTGGAATTCCCTCTACTCGCTCCCCAGTCCCCAGATTGGAAAAAGGGGCACTTTCATTTTTCTTCTCGTTCAACACTGGTAAGGCTGGCTTGCCCCTGATGAATGGCAAATACATCGAGAATGATGATCTTATAGTCTGCAACATCTCTAAGCTTTCAGGTAATGACCTCACAGAACCCAGCTCTACAACCCCAACATCAGTTGGGATTAACACAATGGTCTGAATTCCAGCAGATTTGGCAAGGAATGATCGAACACAATAATCTGATGGAGATTTCAATGCATCAGACAGCCACAAATGCTTCCCAGATCCAAAAGATTTCCCTGGGCCACCTTCTCCTCTGGTAAATGAGAAGTACATGGAAGCGAGAAAAAACATTTCAGTATCAGTGACTCGGTCCAATCCAAAAGCATAACTGTCCTCATCCGAGCCTCCAAACAATGTATGCAGCTTCTGAAGCACCCTTTTCCTCATCCTCTGCTGGGTTTCATCCTCGAGCCGAATATTTAAAATTCGGGTCACTTCGGATTCCTCCCCTTCCCTGGGCTCCCTACAAGACCCATCTCCCCATCCAAGCACCCAATCCCCAGACTTGGACTGTGAAATTTGCCAGAAAATTGCATAATTCCAACTGAAATTGGATGCATTTGGTCGGTCTACGAGATCCGAAAGCTTTGTCTGCAAATTTTCATCACTCCCCACTGCCATTAACAGATTCTCACTCACAACGGAGCTGGTCATCAAGTAATCAAATGCTCGAGTTCCCAAAACAGCCGCCACCATCGCTTTATCCTCCTCCGTCCAAGCCCCTCCTCCCATACCCATTTCAGTTTTCATCTCTCAACCCCAAAATCAGATTAACCAGAAGAAAAATAGTTTACAACTTCAGACACCCAGTTGAAATCTCAATAAAAACGCCCCAGAAAACCACTCAGCCAAACACCGAAATGAACCTAGTTCCCAAACCCCAACTCAGTTTTCAGTTCCAACCCCCAAAAACAACAATACCCACAAAAAGAAAATGCCTCGAATCTCCAGACCCAGGTCAAATCCCCACCCTAAAAACCGCTTAAATCAAGAAAACCCTTGCCCCTTCTCTGTAATTTCAAATCCAACGCATTCAACCAAAGAACAAAAGAACACAGTTCTCAAACCCACGTCATACCCAAACTTTCAGATCTCCCAAACAACAAACCTACGTTATCAGTAGCACACGACAGAGCAAAATCAATCCAAAAAACAGCAGAATTGAAATAATATACAGACCAGTTCTGACGGAAGCATGGTACCACACTGGTCCGGACACGCAGCCACCTAAATAACAATCCTCACGTACTGTAAATTTTCCGGGAAAGTGACGCCTTACTTTGGGAAATTTTCCCGGAAAACAAACACAAGCACCCTTCTCTCTTTCTAGCAAAGTAAGAAAGTACAGAAGAGGAGAGATGGGGAAGGTTTGTTTCTGCGCTCTAAATCCTAACTGCAATTGGGAACCATGGTTAGTAAATTAGGGTTTAAAAGCAACCATGGTTAAAAGTCCTATGGTTGGGAGTTGAGAAGTAGTCGGCAAGGATTTTGTGTACTTGGTTATATAATAAAATTTTAAAATAAGTTTTCATCATAGAAAATATTAATATTATTTTATTTTAAATTATTTTAATTTAATTAAAATAATAAATTTTAATTTTTATATTTTTCTCATGAAAAATATGTGAATTTGATTTCAAATGAGGCATCCAAAAATTGTAACATGCTTCAACTCAAACCCTTTTATTTTTTCAAATCTATTTTCTAGGGTTTTGGATCTCGAGATTTAAATGGATAGAAATTGAATTTCGAGTAAAATTCATTTTAAAATTTGTCTTTTACTAATTTGTTATGTATGATTAATTCATGATGTTACGGTACTCAATGTTAAGTTGTGTTATATTTTATGGTATATTATTAAATTTGTTTTATCGAAAGTACCATAATTTAAAAATATATATATTCGAATAATTCATACAAATGAATAAATGGTATGGATGAGTCCAATCAAAATCACTAAAGTTGGACCAATTCCACATTCAAACGTGTAATCATATTAATGTTACCTATTGATATTTCATATATATATTTTTAAAATTTTCGTATCCAATAATATTTTTTTTATTAATGTTATTTTGCACATTTATAAAGTAACTAAAGATTTGATTGAAAAGCACAAACATTCGACAATAACAAAAAAAGTAACACGAGCAAACAATTTTTACTGAACATCAACAAGTTATAAAGTTTATCAAGAATAAAAAAAAATAAAAATAAATAAAAAGAAAAAAGAAAAAGAAAAGAGAACCTCTAGAAAAGGGAAACGTTTGTGGAGTTTGAGGTATCAAGTAAAGTAATTTAATCGAAAGTTAAAACAATAATCAAATGCCATGGCCCTTAATTGAGTAGAATCTAAGGCAAAAAAAAGTTGAAAATGATGCGTACCAAGGTAAGTGGGCTCATTTCATTTTACTAGCTTTTTTATTAAATATTTATAAAAAATCATTCTTCTTTAGGGTACAAATATGGGTCCACCAATGTGCCCTTTGTGTCTATGACACTTTTGATTTTTTATAGGACGTTTTCACATTGCTAGTTCAATTAAGGACACCCAATTCATATTTTTCTTATGGTGATGTTACATTTGAGCAACCTTCTAAAGGAGGCCACAATAGACCATCAACTTGGTGAATTTTCAAAAATTCTCTTCTTTATTAAACATTGTGTACACACCATGCTTCAATTCTAAGACATTAATACCATATCATTACATAAAAAATAAAATATATTAAAAAAAAAATTCTATTTGGCCATGTGATTTAAAATAAAATAAAAAACTATTTTTAAAATTTTTTAACATTGTTCGTTATAAATAATTTTTAAAAATAAAATGAAATAAAAAATAATGTTTTAAAGAAGAAGTTAGAGTTATTTTCACTAGTTTTGTTATTTAATTTAAAAATAAGTTTTAAAAAACATGTGTAAATAAACCCTTAAACTATATTTTACATTGATTTTAGAAAATGTTTCTAATATTTATAATACTTGAAAATAAAAAATTTTAAGTATTATAAATTATAAAAATATTTTCTAAAATTACTGTCAAACATACTATTAATTTATATTTTTACAATTTATGATTCCTTTATTGAAATGATGTAATTGATATAATTGCATGTAATATTGAATATATTTTTTTTTTTGAAAACAAAATTCCATCCTTTTAGACCATTGAAAATAAATTATTTGACCATTTACTACCAAAATAGCATCAAAATATTAGACATTATAATCTTAATTTTGAGTGAATTTAAAAAAATAAAAATAAAAACCATTTTCCAATAATTTTAAATTTTATTTTTAAAACTCTAAGAAATAATTTTTTTATTATATAACACATTACTATAAACAGTATCAAAATATATTTTAAATTTAAATTATTATTATTTTCTTTAAAAAATATTAAAAATGTTGTTAATTAAAACACTATTGATAAAAATATTTTAATCAAAATCACTTCTTAATGAGTTAATTATACACACTCTAAATTTCTACCATTTTAAAAATTTATAATGATATTAGTAATTAAACTTCACACATTTTTCATGACAATTTTTAGCGTGGCACGTCAGCCTAACCTAGGACCACGTGGATCATGGTGAGACAAGAGGGTCAAAACGACACTGCCATCAAACCCACAAAACGTAAAAACACATGGTCCATAATAAATCTAAATCCTACCTAAAAAATCCCCAAAATGGGAGATGATTGGATCATTCTCACACGTAATTCAACTTGCTCACGGCGCGTGCTGACCATGCTCCTAAACCATTGAAATTTTGAAACAGAAGTCGCAACAACCATTCAAAATGGGATAGAGGGTGACGTGTCACTCGTCACTACCCACATCCCCTCTTTTTTTTTTTTTTTAAATATCCATTTTAAGGTGGGTGTAGATGGGTTTCCCAAAAATCATAAGCAAACATTTAATTAATTACAATAAAATTATTAATCTATTTATTAATTTATTAAAAGGGCTTGATTTAAAAAATAAAATTTATTATTTATTATAGAATTTTTATTTTGAGTTATCTATATAAAGTAATTCCAATAAGATAATTATAATTTCAAAATTTGTGTTTGTCTTTAAACATCCTTTTTGTTGTTTAACAAAGTTTTATAAATAAAATAATAATTTTGGACACATTTCCCAAATTTCTACCTTTTTTTTTTGTTCGTGGGTTGCTCTATTTTATTTTTAATAAATAGCTTATCACCATATTTTTAATTATAAAATTGATTTTAATTTATGAAATTCTACAAGGCATTATTAAAAAATAAGATTCCTTATATTATATCATTTTTTATAATATTTAGTACAATTAAATACATTTTATTCTCTCCATGCTTTCATGAAAATTAGGGATATTTATAAAACATCTCTCTAAACTAAAAAATTAAAATTAATGACAATTATGTTTTAAAAACATTTGAAAATTTTTAACGTTGGTTTTACCCGATTTCATGCTAATTTTCAAATCAAAGTATATAAAAAAATCAATTCTTTTTATAGTTTTATAAAGGTTTATAATTGAAAGTAAAATCTTAATAATTAGGAAGTTTTAAAAACAAATTGTCGGGTTTTGAATCTTTTGAGTAAAATGTAAAACATGTTAATGGTTTTGAATTTGATAAAGAAAAATGTAAGATAAAGCGTATTTCACCCCGTGAACATCAATGGGGAAAAGAAATTAAGAGAGAATTCGTTGAAAACCTATTAACAAAAATGAAAAAACTGACAAAGTCAAAAAGGCGCATGATGTAAACGTCTTATCGTGTTCCACACGCGCTTCCAGCAGCGTGGAGACGTGTAAAAAAGATTCATCATCTGTCACGCAGTGCCAGCTCGCCGATCACGCGTTTTGGGCGGCAAATCAGTACCTGAAAAAGGAACACGTTTAACATAGCATACATCATCCACGTGGCTCCCCTGCCATCAACTAACGTACACGTGTCATCATCGAAGGATCTCGATTTGAACGAAGCCCACCCTCGATAAGAGAAAAAATAAACACCTCGCCCAAAAGGAGTCGTAAAGCTCGTGACCGGCACGTGACGTGAACGTGACAAGGTGGCGTGTAAGAAGAACGTGATCTGCATTTAATACCATTGCTTTTAATTAACCTTAACGTGTTTGGCATGTACCGTGTCGACTCCAAATACGTCGTCGTTTTAAGAGACTCACGTGGAATCGTTGTCGCCCGACCGTCTCATAATGTAGTGTATTTTCGTACTATCACATTTTACCTTCATCGGTGATTTCAGCCGTTGGATTTTTTATCACGTGACATCGTGATCATATAAATTGGAGGGCCCTTTTCCCAATAGAATATCTATTTGTATCCTAGTATTTTTTTTTAATAAAAATATTTTTTTTCCCATCTATTAATGTATAAAATTAATAAAGGGATTCAATTTTTAGAAAGTAAATTTTTAAATTTACAAATATATTTTAATGACACGAAAAAAAAATCAATTAATCAATCTCTTTTTTTTTTTAATTTAAATAAAAAAATAAACGACCCTCATGCCCTCTCACTTTTTGGAGGCGTATCCAATTGAAGTAAATAGTAAATAGTCAATACAGAGACTTGATCCTCGCTATGACGTTGACATTTAAAAAAAAAGAAGGAAGGCATGTGAGAGTGACTTCTCAATTGAATTAAAAAGCGCGGCGATCTATTCTATGTGATTAATTATCGCTTTCTTGACAAATATGTCAAAAAAAAAAAAAAATCCAATTTCTTAAAAATTCACAACAGGATGAGCTGAGTGATATATTTAATATTTAATATTTAAATTGATAGTAGTTATAACACTATGTAAGGTGATTTATAAAAACTTCTAAAATATTAAAGTAGATCAAATATTTTGTATTTATATTTTAATATTTTTAGTTATAAATTTTATTTTGTATTGTATTTAAAATTATAAAAATAAGTCAATTTAAATGCAATTATACATCCAAAATAATGAAATTCGGTATGAATTACTTTTCAAATTCTATTTAGTGGTACGTCGATCCATTTATGCTAAGAATTATAAACTCAATTGATAACAATTTAATGATCTATCTATATCCATTATTTTTAAAATGTTAATTTTAATTTCAAGTAGACTTTTCAAAATGCCTCAAATGATACGTCGTTTGAAAAAATATTTTTTAAAAAGAAAATAAGATATGTAATAGTTAATAAATATCTTCGATCGTAATGATAAAACTAAGATTGGCTCGTGAGTGGATTTGAAGAATTGCAAAGAAGTAAATGCATTTGAAATAACTTTGAAGGAAAAAAATAAATTAGTAAGCAATTGAAATATGTATGTCTTTGTTCATGGGGTTCAAAAATTAAATATTATATAATTATTTTCCCTTTTTCGTATGCCAATTTTGTTCATACTATCAAATTACAAATTTAACTATTCCTTGAAAATAATTACAAGGATAGTTTAGTCTTTTCGAAAGTAAACCATTTTTAAAGTACAATGTCAGCTACCATCTGTACTGGAGTTTGAGTCGTTTGACAATTGGATTAGCAGGCTCGCCCGCTGTCACCAACGTGAATCACAAGCCCTAAAGCGGGCCCATTGCCGAGACGGAAATACCCTAGTACTCCCTAACTGCCCATGTCTTAAAGGAATGGGTATTACTGTAATATCGCCTGATCATTATCTACCGTATTCCAAAACTACCCTTGAGCCCTATTGTCATTGGTTATTACTTAATGCGGGAATTATCATTCCATCATTTTCTGCATAGTATGACATAGATTCAAACCTTAACTCATATATATATATATATGTTTTTTCTTCAACCTTCTTATTAAGGAAAAGGCTGTTAGGCTGTCTCTATTTATAAGGGCATTATGGTAATTTCGGGTTGACTTTAGCTTTTTATTTATTTATGGGTCTTTTAGGGAGGATCTAGAAGTAGGTAAAATGCTGGGTTTTTAAATTATTTTATTATTATTATTATTACAACACGGACCACACAGTTCACGTGCCGGAAGGGGACGTGAGACCCACCGTGGAGAATGCAGACAAATCGTCAAAGTATTTGAAACCACCCCTTGATTTCAAGTCACACATGGTTTGATTGGTTCCAAGATGCCAACACCGCCATCCACCGTCACGCCTTGCCACGTCGGATATTTTCTTTAAAAAAAAAAAATCATTACACCGAAAATAAAATATTGGAATTATTGCAATTAAATGAAGTTTCCATTGTCAGTTAAATTAAAAAAATAAAAAATACCTCGGTAAAATTGAAACTTTAATAAAAACTTTGTCCTGTTTTTACTTAATATTATATTATAAAATTTATTTATTTATTTTTCTATAGAGAAAAATATAGGAATAAGATAGAAATGGGTTGACCGTTATAATATTATTTTAGAAATAACATTTTATTTTTTAAATAAAATTTTTATGTAAAAATGGCCCATAGAAAATCTATTTTAGGCCTTCTTCATGTTTTATTTATTTATGAAATTATTTTATAATTTTAAAATGAGAGAATCTGCATGTTAGGAGGGATAAAGGCTAAGGCAGAGGTGGGTGGGGCCCATCAAAAGCGGGCATGCCAGAACGTGCGTGCTGCCCACCTGGACGCACATGCAATTTCCGACACCTCGCACGTGTAAAATGTGACTTCTGTGTCTTACATTGATTGGCGTGGTAGAAAATAAAATTTTCAATTTCACATTTTCCTCTTTTTTTCCCCCCCACCGTATCTGTCATCAGTCCAATCAAGCATATTTTCTAGAGAAAATGCTTTGTATGCGGACTGCCATTTTTGATTTCATCTCGATGTGCATTTTACACATGGGAATGTGTACATGAAATGATTGTAATTTTAGTTCAATCAATCACTCCTACGTTGATTTCATGGCTTGACTTCGAAGCAATGAGAGCAAGAAAAAAAGACGGAAAAGAAAAACCCTAATCACTAGTTTATTCGATGAATCGATTTAAAATATTTATTTTGTTGTTTTACTTTTGACTTTAATTTTAATAAAATATTAAAATTGAAAACATGATTTAAACATTAAGCAATAAAAGCAAACAAAATTAAAATCTAATCACCAACTTGTTCCATCAATCAATTTAAATTATTTTTTTACTCTATACTTTAACTTCAATGAAAAATTAACGTTTAAAACATGTTTTGAAGATTCAAGTTGAAAGTAACAAAAATGAGTACAAACAAATTTGAAAAACTTGTTGAATTATCAATCCGCTAATTTATAATATTTTTTGTTTTTTAACAACATTGTTTAACTAAAATTAAGGTTACAATTATGTTTGATTATGATTTTAAGAGATGCATACTTAATTTTTGGTATTAAAAGTTTAATTTAAAAAATATATTAGTAGAATTTTTTATTATTTTAGAAATAAAAATTTATAATTATATAAGATATTTAGAATGTATTTGATAATAATTTTAGGAAGTATTTATATCATTTTTAATACTTGAAAGATAAAAATTTTAAGTGTTAAAAATACTAAAAACGTTTTTTAAAATCATAATAAAATACATTCTTAATTATTTTGATTGTATCACTTACTTAAAATTTGTTGAAGTGATTTTGTAAATTTTAATTATTAAACCACAACATTGCAAACAATAAAAAAGAAAATTACATTTAGTATTCTAAATTTTTTATTTTAAGCAAGAGTTCAAAAGATATAAAGCTTTATTGCACAAGGAAGCTTACAATGCTTTGAAAGCTTTCAATTACTTGGTGCCCTTATCAAATGACACTCTCGTCTATTTATAGGCATTTTATGAATTTTTTAGAACATTGAAGGTTCCTTATAAATCATGAATTATCTATAACATTATATACAAGTCTTATGTACAAAGCTATATACAAAATAACTTTGAAATACTCTAGAATATTCCACATTGATCTAATGTCTGTTACCATAGTGTAAAATGTATGGATGACTCTGATTATTATTTTTACTTCCAAAAATTTCAAATAGACCTATTTTCCAAATCAATGTGAAATTATTATCATGAAGTTAATTTTTTTTTTTTAGTATATAGTAAATCTCATTGTACTAATTATTTTATTAATTTTATGCCAATTTAAGTCATTAATTTAATTTATTTTCGTAGGAGGATCATGTGAAGCCCTCTTCATATCACATGTGAAAACAACAAAAATGTGCCCTTAAAAACGTTGAAGACACTATAATTTTTTTTTTCTTGCATAAAATAATGAGTAATAAAATAAATTATTTTAGTCCTATACCATGAAACAAAATAATATAATCTAATGATAAAATATATTAACTCCAACAAAACCAATGGATTTGTCCAAGGTATTTTTAGCATCTAGCATTTGTTCATATACTTGTGCCCTTTTATATATTTTTTTTTGTTTGTATTTTAAATGTAACGTGTTCATCTGAATCATTGGTAACTACAATTGTCTTGATCGTCTTAGGTTTTAAAATTATAAATTTATTTACATGTTTGAGAGTAATCTTTGTCCTTTACAAGGGGTTTAATTTTAGTTATTTTCATGGGAACGAATATAGATATTTACAAAACGTGTAATTGAATCTTGGGGCATTGCATTATAATTATCGATAATTTGTTTAGTTCTCGATAGTTTCTTTCTATAAGAACAAAATTTTTGATAGATGTTTCGATATTACTAAAATTTAATATAGTTTAACCATGTGTAGCCCCTAGTATTTGTTTGCACCCTTGTGACTTTTTTTTTTTAGCTCTGTTTACATCTTAATTAAACTTATAGATATTTTTAATATAGTTTAAAATTAAATAAAATAGCTAAAACGGAGGCAAAGATTTGCTTTGAATATTAGAATATTATCATATTATTGTATAATGATTATCAAAAGAATTGAACTTTTGATGCCTTTGTCCGAACCAGCCCATGGTTTTCACCTAATTCTAGCCCTAGTATCTGTCCAGTAGCCTTTCAGGCGTCTTTTTGGGCCATAAAAATGTTGGGCCTCCCAAATTTCCAGCCTATTTATACTTTTTGGAAAAGCTAGTCTTGGACATTGAGAGTACCTGGGCTTTGTTCGAAGTGCTGGTGGGCCAAGTTTTTACCCAATGAAAAAGTGATGACGTCGGGGTAAGATTGGGATTTGAAATCTGTGGCCCATTTCATACGAAAAGTGGGTCTGTATGTTCTAATGTTGCCCAAAAAGGAGCTTGAAAATTTATTTTTTGGCCCAATCTGATTGCAATTTGGGCCACAATCCCAAAACAAAAAAATACTCCTGCTAAAGCGGCGAGAAGTCATGATGGTTGGTCTTGTTTGTGTTGCATCAAACACCTTACCCAATCAAGCAAATATGACACAAATAATAGTTAGATCGAAAACATAAATCCAAACACGACCTAATTATTAAACAAGTGATATATTGATATAACCTATGTAATATATTTAATAATAATGTATTATTTAATAATTAAATTGAATAGATTTTGTATGAGTTTATATGATTGATCTCGTGATATGTTTATAATTAAATTTTGACCAATTTATTTATAATCAAATTTTAAATGAATTAAATTTAAGTTAAATAGATTAGAGTTATAATTAGGTTAATTGAAACCCGGTTATTAAAAATATATTAATTCAAATTATTAATCTGAATTTTTATTTTTTATTTTTTTAGTGTTGTTTTTAATTTTAACAGTTCTTTAACTCAAGAACCCCGTAAAATGTAATTTTCAGGGTTTCATAATTTTGAATTTTATTATTTTATATATTATATAAAATTATGTTTTTTTTTTTTTTTTTTTTTTTTTTTTTTTTCTGATGATGATTGATGTTTAATTTGTACGTTAAATTTAGGCCACGAAAAAAAAAAAAACTATTCCCAAAAAATAAAGAATAAACGAGAGAAAATTATTTATTGATTTCAGCCAGGGTGTTGTTAGAGTTGTACATTTCAAGGGTGTGCCAAAAGGACATTGTAGACCCCCATTTTAGGGACCTCATTTTCCTCACTTTTCTGCAAATCTTTTAGCCATGTGTCACTACCCCAACGAGCCACGTGTCGTACCCTCAGTGGCCACAGGTGAATCAACCTTGCTTTTTGATGAACCAATTAGGGATGGACACTTGGAGGAATGTTCTAGAAGGAGGAGCGTATGCCGTTAGGCTCTGCAGGCTGTTAGAGGGGCAAATGCGGGAGAGAGAAAAGGTATTCTGCAGAGAGTAGTGCTTTGGGTGGGTGCTTTTTCTGCAGGTTGTTAGAGGTGGCAGAGGGGGCTTTAGTGAGGGGCCCTTTGGTTTGGTTATTTGGGGTGAGAGAGAGCATGATTCGGGGAGGTTAGGGATTCTGAGAAAAAGTTGAGTGCAGAGGCAAGGACGGGAAGGAAAAGAAACAGAGGTGACTGAGAGAGAGGGAGAGAGATTTTTGAGGGGAGGAGAAGGAGCTCGCGAGAGAGAAGGGGAGCTTGGAAGAAGGAGAGTGAAGGAGTAGAGAGCAGCTGCAGGTGAGTTTGAGGTGATTTTCTTGCTTACTTTGATTCATATTCTTCTCATTTTGGTTTGCTCTACATTACTCATCAGTTTGGGTTTGATTATATGCTGGAATCTCTTGATTTTCTGGATTTTTTTCCTTTTTGTTGTTGTGGATTTTGCTGTGATCTTTGTGGTTTGGCTTGAAGTTAATGGAATTACGTTTCTCATATATTTTGTAACTCTGGCTTGGTCTCCTCACCCGTATTAGCTCATGGATGTCACCTGAAATGAGGCTCTAATACGTTCATGTTTTCATTTCTCTCCTCGTTTATCTTCCCCCTGTTTTTTGTTTTGGCTCCTTTTTTTTTCTTCCATTTTGTTTCCCTGTTACTGGTACGTTGATGATGCTGAATATCAGAGCTGGGGGTTCAGTTTATGGGGATTTCTGATCGGAGATACGACGTTCACATATTGAGAAAGCCGTGCATTGTTATCCTGTACAGTCTGCATCTCCAAAGTTTTGGTCACTAGGGTGAGTAGATAATAGGTTATACAGGTTGAAGGGGATCCTCAGTTTTGGTTATAAAAGAGAGAGTATGAGATGATACAGCCAGTAACTATGGCTGTTAGTCACAATAGGGCGATGAGAAGCTTGTGATGACAACCGGCTGTAATGTTTTTGATTTGTTTTGTGATGACTATTTCGAGCCAAGTCCCCAGCTATGGTCAATCATTTGCAAGGTTCTTTGATATATATTTGGGAGAAAACAGATTTTTCAGCATCATTATAGCATGGAAGAACGTCTCAGGTAACCCTGTGAAGCCAGAATATGATGGCTCGATCACTGTTTTGGTGATTCATGCCAGAAATTCAGTAACAATGGCCTCATCACAAGGTTTAATACCCATGCTCACAGCACCAACCCAGCCATGAAATGCTCATCCCCTACCTTTCAGTCCAGAGCGATCCGTCTTTAGCCAGGAAGTCACCAATAACAATTTTGCTAAAGGCCATTATACAACTGAACAAGAGATCATGGAACGGTGTCCTGGCTGAATCAGAAAGCGTGCTAATGACTGCATTGGGCTCCAAGTTTTTCTTACTTCCCAGGTGGTCAGTGGTGGGGCCGACTCAAATCTTGGAATCCATACATATAGAGCCTCTTTTAGTGGATTATGAGCGTAAATGGACGCTGGGTTTCACTGTTAGCCTTTTATGCCCTCCACATGCCTATATTCATGTAAGCATGTCCTTTTAGTCTCATACACATGACAGTCGCTATCATGGCTCACCTTTTTGTATCCACATATTCATTTCTCTCATACTCTCCTCTCCACGCCCTTCAGGCAATCCCATTATTCACATAACCATTAAAGCAATACCTTCACATCCCCATGCATGTCATCATCTCCCATTCACCCTCCACCTTGCTCGTGCATGCGGCTATGGCTACCCTCCATACTTCCCACACCCATAATACCCACTTTTCCTACTTCATTCTCATCACCCCACCTTCATTATTTCATACCCATACCATTTTCTCTCTCCACCATGCCACTAACTCCATGCAAATCACAAACCACACATACCCGTCCATATCTTTCTCTCTCTTCACCACCATGCTCATTATCCCACCACCTTTCCTCTCTCCTCATGTCATTAACCCATCATTTGCATCTTTTTCCCTCATACAAACCCATTTCCTTCATTTCATTATATCACCATGTTCATCCTCTTCCATCTTTAATCCCGTGTATGCATGGTTTCCCCATTATCACCAGTCCGTGCCATATGCATCCATGGCTGCCAAACCATTGCTTCATACCCACATCAAACCCATCTCAAGCTCCTCACTACGCCTGTCACCATCTACCAGTCCCCAACCTTCACACTTACCCGATCCGCCTCCTCAACCTTCATACCCATCAAACTCATCACCTCCCACAAACCTACAAGTGTTCAAATTTCTTCCATTGTGGATGTGCTCGTTAATTCAAATGAGTCAAAGACCATTTCTATGCAGTCATCATTTCCTTTTGGCTCTGAGGGGAGTGGCGAGGCCAAGCCGAATGAGGGTCCGAACCGGTGCAACACTTGCAAGAAATGAGTTGGTTTGATAGGATTCAAATATCGATGCGGTCACTTTTTCTGTGCGACACACTGCTACTCACACAAACATGACTGCTGTTTTGTTTAATGCACTGCTGCACGTGATGCCATAGCTACAGCCAACCCTATTGTCAAGGCAGAAAAACGGGGTGTTCTTTTATATTGATGTATCTCCTTGGAGGCCTAACAGTCCCGACATCTTTGCAGTTTGAAAAAACTTTACTGTCAGTGCTGATGGAGGAAGAACAGTTGCAGCTAGAAACCAACATTTAGATGCTGGGAATTCAGCCAAGGAGCACGTATTAAGAACAAAACTGTAGACGGGGAGGTTGGGGAGAACAGAAGGTGTTTCGCTTGTGAAATCTGATCCAGTACATGCAAAAGTTAAGGGTGGCTCATCAGTGAATGGTTCAGATATTCAGCAATCTATGCCCTGCAGCAGCCTCCTCTTCCAGTTGGTGCAAGCATCAGTATACGTGTTTGTATATAGAGAATTTCTGAAGGTCCAGATGAGAAAGAGGATTGTTCAGTATCGGAGGTTGAACCTGGTTGGAGGAATATAGGTGTCAAAAGTTTCAATACAACTCAGTATGCTGGTAGGAGGTAGTGGCTTTTCAGGAGTAGCAGAGAACTTTAGAAAGAAAAAAAAAATAAAATGGGAAGACGATCTTCAGAGACAGAGCTCCTGAAATCAAGAAGAGGCAATCCTGTCTCCATTGTCTCTCTGCCAATGATGTATTGTGAGAGATATGGTAGGGGTTTTCAGGCTGAAGGATACCTCATTGAGAACCATTTGACTAATTGACAGGCCTCATGGGCAGCATTCAGTAATTTTGGCAGAAGACGTGCCAAAATTCATGGAAAGCCGGAGTGAGAGGAGTGACCCTAGTCCAATTGTAAGTGGTTCCCGGCAGATATATCCGACATTTCCAGCTGAGAGTACTTTTACTGAAGAAGATGTCTCTGACTACTTCAGCACCTTTGGACCAGTCGAGGATGTGAGGATTTCCCTGTCAGCAGAAACGGATGTTTGGGTTTGTAACCTTTGACAGTTCTGATACCGTGAAGAGCATTTTGGCCAAGGGAAGTTCACATTATGTTTATGGGGCTTGTGTTCTTGTGAAACCTTACAGAGGAAAGCAAAGGACTGGTGATGGGAAATATTCAGAGAAATTTGAGTCTTCAATGTATTATCCTTTGCAATATGCAGACATGGATTTCAAGCTTCACATGATGTCTAGAGGAATGGAGACCTCGAGATTGCTCAGCAAGCAGATCATGGAAGAGCAAGAGTTTGCACAGGATCTTGAATTTGAACAAGACGTCTCCCCAAGCTGCAGCTAGCACGAAATCCTCTGGCCAATCAGCTCCACCATGGTCCCCCCCTCGGATGATATTATTGACCAGATTGGAGGTCCAGATGATGTTGCAGAAATGACAGGGAGGCTGCATGCAAGTGTCAAAATGGTGAAAAAGACAGTCTAACCGTGGGCCCCACTTTTTTTTTTTTTTTTCTCTCATGGACTACATGGCCACCTTTGGGCCACGTGTTTTTTTTGTTTTGCTTCAGCATCTTTGATTTTAAAATAATTTCCCAACTGCCAGTTTTAAAAGAGTTTTCCCATTCCTAGATTTCCAAATAATTTCAAACTTTCTATCTTCCCATCCTTAGTATTTTTCTTAGTTTCTTAAAATCAATTTTTCAATAAAAATTTTGCTGCCATCTTCCTTCCAGGCAAGCAATTTTCAATAACCTTCATGATTTTAAAAATGCTTTAAAATAAACGTGAATTTATTCCCGTAATTCCAATTAATGGAAATTCATGGGGTTAGTTCATACAAAAATAAATTGGGCTATGGTGGGGGCTCGACATCAAATAAATTTTCTTCAAAATAAGAGTAAATTTGAATGAAAGGCTATGTGTGCTATTGATGCTTTATTTATCTTGTTTGGTGACATAAGTGACATAGTTGTGATCATTATTGTGCACTAACCCCCTCTCTTGATAGCGCATATTGGTTCGCCACCCAGGTACGTATTTTCTCACATCATGGTCACTCCTTATGCTTGTTTTGACTCTCACATGTGCATGATTGCTCCAAGTACTCATTGATTTTCTTGTTGATTGCCACGTCAGCTTCATTTTATTAGTAGAGACCCGACGTTAGGGACTTAGAGGGGTGCTACGGTATTTACCGTACCTTCCTGATAAGTAACCTGACCCCCGAACCCGATCCGGTTTTTCGTAGACCACCTTTTCCAAACAAGGAGTCACACTTAGAGTTTTTCTTTCTTATTTTGTTTACCCTTTTTAAAAATAAAACAAAAATAAGTGGCGACTCCAAGTCATTTTTCTTAATCAATAAAAATCAATTTTTTCAAAAATAAAAATCAAGCTCGCCATCGAGTGGGAAACGCATTGAACCGAAATGCGGGGTCCACAAAATGGCGACTCCGCTGGGGATTTTTAGAGGGTCAAACTTGAACTTAGAGTGAAGCAAACATGGCATTTGGTGAGTCGATCAGTGGGTACTCATTTCTTGATTGCACATTGAGGGTTATCGAGTTTTCACTCGGGACATTGACATGATTGATCGTATTGGTCGATTATCTTGATTGGGGATTCTGACACAATATTTTTCTTTGTGCTTCATTGATATATTTGTTTGACATATTGATTATGATGATTGATTCGTATTGATAGAGGATTCTAGGATAGCTATTTTCTCTGTGCTTGATTGCCATGTTCGCTTAAGGTATTGACATGCTGATTGTATTGATTGCCTATCTTATTTCGCTTGGTATAGTGATTATGATATTTGCCATGATTATTTTGATCGCCTTGCATGTATGGGTTCGTTGTTGGTTTGATTTGACATGTCGATTCTTTGGCTTATATATTATCTTGATCGTCCTTGAGCATGGTGTTCTTATCACTATTCATCCTGATTGTCATAGCTTGTATGCGTGCATGAGTGATATATCGTGTACTCCGCCTGACTGCATGTCGCATGACTGCCTTTCTTCTGCTTGATTGCATGTCGTTTGTCCATGTGGGTCGCACTTCTATCCCCCTACCTCCAATTCTCTTGGTTTCGGTCATTCCTTTCATCTCGGCTCTCACTATTGCAAATGTGAGGCCTTCTGTGTGCTTGCTTTCTGATCGAGCCAGAGATTAGGAGTAGGGTTTAGCGATGGGCTATATCGATGTACGGGAGCATTCTGGAGGAGAGTGACACTTTGATGTCAATTGGAGTCCGATCATTGAAGACCTGTATAGCCCCGAGCTAGGTTTCATGGATAGTTGTGAGACCAGTGTGTTTCCTGTTCTGCTCTAGATTCATAGGGTTTTCGGATGCACCCACACCATCACTGAGCACTCTAGTTGACTATTGAGCGTTGAGAGTTTGAGAGGTTTCACCATAGGAGCCCCCTGGGATGAGAGGTAGTGCATGTGTGGAGGTGATTACCACCTTGCATGGAAGCGCCCCGTCTCTTTGGAGGCGTGCAGAGGGTTGCATACCGCTGAAGGGTATGATCGCTTCTGCTAGGGATATTTTAAAGTCCACCCTTATCCATTTAGAGCCACCTTGACCTCGTAGGTTGAACCGTAGATCCTTCGATTAGGATTCCCTCCCTACACGTTGGTGCATCTGAGGGCTTTCCATGCCTCTGTAGCCGCAGTTTTGGATCCGATTTTCCCTCTGTTTAGTCTCCAGTTGAGAGTGCACTGAGATCAGGACGAGTTTGAGTACGGTCAGACCGCTCATCTTCACTTGGATGTTTTGCTTGTTCCTGTTCAGATTATCTTTTCTTCTATACATTCCCCGAGTCATATCCTTATTCCGTTCTTCGTGATTTCCAGGATTGGACCTTTGTTTCTCGTCTTGATATACCTTTGTGGATCAGAGCAGAGGAGGAGTATTTTCGGGATCAGGATTTTTCACTCTCAGTCTGGGTATAGTTTCGTGGATCAGAGTAGATGGCAGATTAGTTCGGGTTTCAGATACACCAGATATGGATCAGCAGGTCATCACAGTCGATCAGTTCACGGCCGCCATGGCTTCTATCCAGGGGGCTTTGGCTAGCCTCAGGCAGGAGATCGGTGGTTAGCAGGGTAGACCACCTACAGTTCAGGAGGAGACGCCATATGACCCACATCCACCTCTACCACCCCTGCCCATTCCTTCAGTGCATCAGGCATCACCATATGTATTACATGGGCATTCTGAGATCGCTCCACCTGTAGTCGCCCAGGCTGCTATCGTTGATGACACGCATGCGGGCATGGACCGCATTGAGCAGCGCGTGAGGCAGTTGAGAGTGTCTGATGGAGCTGCTGTTTGGGATGATTTGGAGGTATGCCGGTAGCCAGCTTGCCGGCTAAGTTCAGGATGCCAGATATTGAGAGGTACACTGGTATCGGTTGTCCACGCATCCATCTCCGACTGTATAGCACCGTGATGAGGGCTCATGGACTGGACGAGCTTCAGATGATCACTCTTTTTCCCCTATCTCTGAGTGGGGCGGCTCAGCGCTGGTTTGCGTCTTTGGAGTCCTCGAGACGCCGTACATGGGATGACTTGGCCCAGGAGTTCCTACGACAGTTTTCGTTTAACACTGTCGTAGATGTATCAAGGAGAGAACTCGAGGCTCTGAGGCAGAGGACAGAGGAGTCCGTTTCTTCTTTCATTTCCCGATGGCGCGGGAAGATAGCTGAGATAGTGGATAGACCATCAGAGAGAGACCAGATTCAGATGGTTTTGAGGAGCCTACAACCGAGGATTGCTAGACATGTGGTCGGGGTCCTGTTCGCAGATTTTGGGTCTCTGGTTATGGCTTTGTATGATGTCGAGGACGGCATTTCGAGAGGTTTATGGACAGATTCTTCCCCTAATGATATTAAGGGGAAGAAGCCCTTTGTAGGACTAAGGGCGATAGATGTTAGTGCTATCAGTTCATCCAGTCAGAGGCCTCTTAGGCGCCATCAGCCGATCCCGCAGTTTTCTGAGCCTCGTTCTTCTTATGCGTCTCAACAGTTCAGGTCACGGGCACCTTTCCCGGCTTTTGATCAGACATATCAGGCTTAGCCATTGACTCTACCTTACTATGCCACTCAGGGCATTGAGAGGCCTCCTGTTTCATATACGGCCACTGGACAGCCATGCTACGCTGCACAGTTCACTCCGAGGCCCGCACCTTCATACCCTAGGCCTCGAGCTCAGTAGACCTCTGCACTTTTTGCTTTGAGGGCGCAGAGACAGTTTTCGCAGATAGGCATGCCGTTGAGTCAGGCTCTTCGAAAGCTCATAGAGGCCGGTTTGTTGACTGGACTCACTCCGAGACCGCCCCCTCAGCCTCTACCTCCTCAGTTCAGGACAGATTTGCATTGTGCCTATCATCAGGGGCTAGGACATGAGACGGATCGATGCACCGCATTGAGGCATGCCATCCAGGACTTGATTGATCAGGGTTTGGTTCACTTGGGTCAGCCGAGTGTAACCCAAAACCCATTACCGGCCCATACCACGCATGCAGTTCCTCCACCAGACGGAGGTATTCATTTCCTGGATTTTGCTGATTCTGACGACCATGTCTGCATGATGAGCTGGGATGACACAGATCCAGAGCCCATAGAGTTGGGGGATATTTACGGGATGAGCGGCATATCTTTGGGGCCTCAGGTGCCCACTCCTTTCGGATTATTTCCTGAGACAGCCTCAGTACATGTGTCCATTGTTGAGCCTCTGACTTCCACGCGCTATAGCGTTTGGACGCCTTTCGTTTTAGTCCTAGATGTTGAGGAGTTTCAGACTCCACACAGTGATGATCCTCAGATTCCGGACGTTCAGTATATCCTCCAAGGAGGGAGAGTATTGGGACAGCCACCTCCAGCCGCTGTCGTTAGACCCTTAGGGGGTATGTCATCCCAGGAGGAGGTCAGAGTAGAGGATGACGAGATTTTGAGGCAGTTGCAGAGCACACAAGCTCGTATTTCTATCTAGAGCCTCTTAGCGTCTTCCAGTACTCATCGGGATGCACTGACCCGAGCTCTGAGCCAGATCAGAGTTGACACCACGACCACTCCCGAGGGACTCATTCATATGATGACGGCTGACAGAGCCACCTGTATCATCTTTTCTGATGACGACTTGCCACCGGAGGGTTCAGACCACACACGTCCTCTCTATATATCTGTTGGCTGCTCAGGTCGCCGAGTTCCATCTGTCCTTCTGGACAATGGCTCGGCCCTGAACGTGTGTCCTCTGGCCACCGCCATCGCTCTTGGATACGCACCATCTGATTTCGGCCCATCCACTCAGACCGTCCGAGCTTATGACAGCACCCGTAGAGAGGTCATGGGTACACTGGAGATCGAGCTGCTGATTGGTCCGGCCACTTTTGTTGCCATATTCCAGGTTTTGAGGATTCCTACATCCTTCAACCTGCTTTTGGGCCGACCGTGGATTCACCGAGCTGGAGCCATTCCTTCTTCACTTCATCAGAAAGTGAAGTTCATCCATGAGGGCCAGGTAGTCGTCGTACAGTCGGTAGGGGACATGTTCATTTCCGCTGAGCCCGTGCTCCAGATCAGCCATAGCGATGACGATATTTTTCTGATTGGATTCACCTTTGATGAGATACAGACTCTTGAGCTAGAGGACTTTTTTCGGGACTTCGTCGCTATGTCCTTTAACCAGCATGGCAGCACTGTAGTGCTTGATATTATGCGGAGTATGTCTTATCTTCCCGGCATGGGATTAGGGCGTCGTCAGCACGGGCCTCGCGAGTTAATAGCCATCCCTGATCACGATGTACCGTTCGGACTCGGATTCATCCCCACTGAGGCCGACTATCTCTATATGGCGCGATTGCGCAGGGAGAGGGTGAGAGCTCGACTGACTCATACGCCCTTCTATTATCCTGTGCGTCCGTACACCAGGAGCCTAGCAGATTATTTTGTGAGGGCATCGGGGCCGCATGCGCCATCTGATGGGATCATTGGAGGACTTAGCACCACTCAGGAGGCCGAGCTTCAGCGCCTTGTCCAACAGTTACGATTGAGAGATGAAGCTCCTGGTCCTTCGACTTCTGTGTTGATTGCTCCTTCCTCTCCAGATCGCACGAGCCTCATGACACTTTGTTTCCCTGATGAGATCGAGGATCATGGGGCATTTGCCGAGATCAGCCACAGAGTGGACGGAGTCGTGCCACATGACGAGTATTTCGACGAGATGCTCGCCCTAAGCCTGAGCCAGATTGAGGAGACTATTCAGCCTGGGCTTGCTTCATCCTTTGACCTTTTCGGGGTGTCCTTCGTCGAGATCGTTGAGGAGATCCAGACTGCCCCTGCTCCGGAGATTGCTGAGGATGCTATAGCTGTTGTTGATTTGATTGATAGCCATGTTGGCATTGTTGAGGGAGTGTCCGACTTTGTGGACTCACCTCTTTCATTTGATGTTTTATCGGGATTTGTCTCCCATCCTGACTATGTTTCCGACTTTTCATCTATGGATTTGAGCATTTTTGAGTATTTGCCTGTCTCTTCTGGTATTGATTTATCTGCACCATCTTCACCCACATCACAGATATTTGACATAGATGACGAGATTGCACAGCATGATTCAGATGATGACTCATCTCCCGATTTCGATTCAGATCCCGTTGATCAGAGGGTTTCACCTGCTGTAGGGGACACAGAGATTGTTGATTTCGGCACAGCAGATCAGCCTAGAGAGTTGAGGATCGGGTCTGATTTATCTGTTGATGAGAGGGACAGCCTCATCCAGCTGCTCAGAGCATACTTAGACGTCTTTGCATGGTCCTATGAGGACATGTCGGGCCTTGATCCATCTATCGTCCACCATCGTTTGCCACTTCTGCCCCATACCAGACCGGTTAAGCAGAAGTTGAGACGATTGCACCCTCGTTGGAGCTTGCAGGTGAAGGAGGAGATCCAGAAGCAGCTCAGTGTAGGATTTTTGTCAGTGGTCGAGTACCCGGAGTGGCTGGCCAATGTCGTCCCTGTTCCCAAAAAGGACGGCAAGGTGAGAGTCTGTGTTGATTTCCGAGATCTCAACAAGGCCAGTCCTAAGGATGATTTTCCTCTTCCACACATCGACATGCTAGTTGACAGTATGACAGGTCATTCGATGTTGTCCTTTATGGACGGATTTTCCGGGTACAGTCAGATCTTGATGGCTCCAGAGGATATGGAGAAGACGTCCTTCATTACCGAGTGGGGTACTTATTGCTATAGAGTCATGCCATTCGGATTGAAGGACGCAGGAGCCACTTATCAGAGAGCAGCGACCACGCTTTTCCATGACATGATGCATTGGGATGTCGAGGTTTATGTAGACGACATGATAGTGAAGTCCCGAGGTAGATCAGATCACTTGGCAGCTCTGGAGAGATTCTTTGAGAGGATCAGGCAGTTCAGATTGAGATTGAATCCCAAGAAGTGCACTTTCGGAGTGACTTCTGGGAAACTCTTGGAGTATATGGTCAGTGAGAGAGGCATAGAGGTAGATCCGGATAAGATCAGAGCCATCCTAGACATGCCTGCACCGAGGACAGAGAGAGAGGTCAGAGGCTTCTTGGGCAGACTTCAGTACATCAGCAGATTCATCGCCAGATTGACAGACATCTGTGAGCCCCTTTTCAGACTCTTGAGGAAGAGTCAACCTACTATTTGGGATGATCAGTGTCAGCGCGCATTCGAGAGGATCAGAGAGTACTTGTTGTCACCCCCGGCTTAGCGCCTCCTACACCAGGCCGTCCTCTGCTTCTATACCTATCCGTCTCAGACGTAGCTTTGGGATGCATGTTAGCTCAGCTCGATGATTCGGGCAAAGATCGAGCCATTTATTATCTGAGTAAGAGGATGCTAGACTACGAGATGAGATATGTCATGATTGAGCGTTACTGCTTGGCATTGGTTTGGGCCACTCGCCGACTGAGACATTACATGACCGAGTATTTAGTGCATTTGATATCCCGTCTAGATCCTCTGAGATATTTGTTTGACAGACCCGCCCTGGTCGGTCGCCTCATGAGATGGTTGGTACTTCTGACTGAGTTTGACATCCATTATGTCACTCAGAAGTCCATTAGAGGGAGCATTGTCGCAGATCACCTAGCTTCTTTACCAGTTTCTGATGGCAGAGCCATTGATGATGACTTCCCAAACGAGGATGTCACTGTTGTGACTAGTCTATCCGGTTGGCGCATGTACTTTGATGGCGCGGCCAACCATTCTGGATATGGGATAGGCGTCTTGTTGATATCCCCTCATGGTGATCACATTCCCAGATCTGTTCGTTTGGCATTCTCGAATCGTCATCCGGCCACGAACAACATTGTTGAGTATGAGGCTTGCATCTTGGGATTAGAGACAGCTCTAGAGCTCGGCATTAGACAGATGGAGGTGTTTGGTGACTCCAATCTGGTATTGAGACAGATTCAGGGCGAGTGGAGGACTAGAGATGTGAAGCTTAGGCCTTACCACGCATATTTAGAGCTACTGGTCGGGAGATTCGACGATTTGAGATATACCCATCTGCCTAGAGCGCAGAACCAGTTTGCTGATGCCTTTGCTACTCTAGCTTCCATGATCGCCGTGCCTACTGATGCCACTGTTCGCCCATTGTTGATCGAGTCGAGATCTGCTCCCGCGTACTGTTGTTTGATTGATGATATGGAGATAGACGATGGGTTGCCTTGGTACCATGACATATATCACTTTTTGAGACTCGGCGTATATCCTGAGGCCGCCACGACCAAGGATAGGAGAGCATTGAGACAGTTGGCCACCCGATTCGTGATTTGTGGCGAGACGCTATATAGACGATCACCTGATGGGATGCTGCTATTATGTTTGGACCGGGCCTCTGCCGATAGAGTGATGCGAGAGGTTCATGCGGGAGTCTGCGGACCACATATGGGAGGGCATATGTTGGCTCGTAAGATCATGAGGACCGGCTATTTCTGGTTGACTATGGAGACGGATTGTTGCCAGTTCGTCCAGAGATGTCCCGAGTGTCAGATACACGGAGATCTCATTCACGTGCTGCCCTCCGAGTTGCATGCACTTACTTCGCCATGGCCATTTTCCGTATGGGGTATTGACATCATCGGGAAGATCTCGCCCAAATCTTCCAGTGGTCATGAGTTCATCCTGGTCGCCATCGATTACTTCACCAAGTGGGTGGAAGCCGCCTCATATGCGAGATTGACATCATCCGGAGTTGCTAGTTTCATCAGATCACATATTATCTGTCGCTATGGAGTCCCTCATGAGTTGATTTCAGATAGAGGGGTACATTTCAGAGGAGAGGTTGACACATTAGTACAGAGATACGGCATTCGGCATCATAGATCGTCTGCGTACAGGCCGCAGACGAATGGGGTAGTAGAGGCCGCGAATAAGAATATCAAGAGGATATTGCGGAAGATGGTTGAGACTTCTCAGGATTGGTCAGAGAAGCTCCCTTTCGCATTGTGGGCATATCGGACTTCTTTTCGCACCTCTACAGGAGCCACACCCTATTCATTAGTATACGGCATGGAAGCAATGCTACCCGTTGAGATTGAGATGGGATCATTGAGAGTAGCACTAGAGCAGCAGATTTCCGAGACAGATTGGGCTCAGGCTCGATTTGATCAGCTCAATCTCCTAGATGAGAGGAGATTGAGAGCAGCAGACCACGTTCGTGCATATCAGAGGAAGATGGCCCGCGCTTTCAAAAAGCGGGTCAAGCCGAGACCACTACATGTAGGTGACTTAGTCTTGAGAGTCATCAGAGGATTGATCAGAGATCCGAGAGGGAAGTTTAGACCCAGTTGGAGCGGACCTTATTTCATCAGGGAGTTGACTCCAGAGGGCGCTGCATGGCTGATGGATTTAGATGGAAACCAGTTCTCAGAGCCGACCAATGTGGATCAGCTAAAGAGGTACTATGTTTGAGTTCATGGTCGCAGGATGGGTGGCCATCATTTCGGTTAGCTATATCCCTTTATTCCCCTTCTGATATATATAGACTATTGCTAGCCCATTGAGCCTCGCGCGCGCATTATAGCCTTTCTTTCTTGTTGCCTTGCTCACACTTTCTCACCGGGTTAGGGGCCCTTTAGTGTATGCATGCATCATTGTTTAGGAGTTTCATGAGCCTTGGACCTAGGGGCGCATTCTCCTCATTATATTCTCTATATGATCGCATCACTTCATTTTCATCTCACCTCATTGGTTGTATTATTCGTCTCATTTTGTTTATCCTATCTACTGCTCATTTGCATCATTTTCTCCCGCCCCGGGTGGTGATCCTCCTCAGTTCACTACATGGAGGGTAGTCATGTCATTTCCACTATCTATCCTACGGACGTTGGTCCAGGGATCCTTAGTTTGAGAAAGTCACATCATCAGAGAGAGTTCATGTTACATTGACATTTGAGAGTATGTTATCCTTTTTTGATATCATCTTTGGGATTTCTTGGTTTGTGTTCAGAGCATGTATACTTATGCAAAAAAAAAAAAAAAGACGCTTATGTGTATTCATTTTCTATTATTGTGTATGTTGATGTTCGATGGTCATCTGATTGATCATGTTTGTTGGCGGGAGTTCGTATGTGAGCTTCCTGGGATCCTTCATTCTTGGTATTCATTTTTTGTCATATGTTTTGAGAGTGAGATGAGTGACTTTCTCTTAGGAGCTCTGGGTCATCGTCCATTCCATCATTGCGTTCGTTATTGACATAACTCCCCTGCATATTTGATTTGAGCGTATTATCACTCATTCTTGTGTTCAGTGCTTCATCATCATCCTCGTTTTCACTTCTGATTCATCATCTTCATTCCACATTTTAGTTTTTTTTTTTACAGTGACCCATTTTCGGGTTTGATAGTCTCTTCACATCACCATTATACATCTCATTATCAGGTCGATCTATTTCATTTGTCTCCTCATCGACACTATGTTCACATTAGGCACCATTGGGTCCATGGCTCACGGGATTTACTATACTTGCTGCATTTCATACATGAGGGCATGGGTTTTGATCATCGGGTATTTGAGCTTAGTTTCCATTCGTTTCTATCACCTATCACCCCAGCCTACATTACGTCCCGTGTTTTAAGACCACCCTGAGGCCATGGGATCGAATATCGTCTTCTACAGCTTCTATGTGGGCAGGTGTTTGAGATTCGGTTGACATTTAGATATTTGTCATGCATCTCCTTTTGGGGGACACTTATCGGATGTTTGGACCCGTTTCGACCGTGTTTGGGTTACCAGGATCACATGTTTGATGAGGGACGATTCGATGTCACCTATATTTCCTGATTTGTCGCACGTCAGATGCCATACTGGGGCATATTCCATTTCGGATGATGTTTATGGATATTCATGGAGGTCACATGTTCGATGATCAGATGATTCCATGTCACCCAACCTCGGGCATATCATACATTTCGATGCCATACAGGGGCATATTTCCGTTCGGATGAGATTTACAGATCATGAGGGAGTTGCGTGCTTATCCTTATTTGCGAGATGTATGCAGAGACGATGATATATTCGCTATCCTCGCGATGATTCCTTAGTAGGGCCTATCGAGAGCCGTCTTTGCCAGGCCCACACTTTTAGACGCTTGGATGTCGTCATGTTTCTTTCCGAGAGATGCCGCTTTGATTTGTGGGTTTGATTCAGTTGTAGACATGGTTGACTTGGACCACACATTTGATGACAGATGATTTGAGCACATCTGGTTTTCCGACCTGTCACATTTCGATGCCACACTAGGGCATATTCCCCATCGTGATCGAGATTTATAGATCTCCACTAGTTTACATGATCATCCACGGTTATGAGATACACGCCAGGTTGATGATTGATTTCATTTTGTCCTGATACTCCGAGGAGCTTCTCTTGAGTCGTTCAGCCAGATTCTTACTATTTGATATAGTCGTGGTTCTGGGACGAAGTTATGTCGAGTGCCTAGATTCCCACGTCATCATTTCAGTGTGGTACACATCAGGTCTTTTACGCATCCCCATGGTGTTATTCTCGGGTCAGCAGGGCAGATCGGATACATCTGATGCCATACTGGGGCATATTTCCTTCATTTAGCCGTGGAGACGATCGTTCTCTCACAGATCCGTTACAGTTTCCATCACTCGGCCGAGAGATATTGTATTCGCCTCACTGACCATTATTCCCGAGCTCTTCATTGATGTGAGCTCTCAGTGGAGCGTCGTTCGAGACTCGTAGAGTTCCATTTCAGTCATTTCCAGCGGTTTGAGATTCGCAGCGTCATGCCACACTGGGGCATATTTCCCCCCTCATCATTTCCTTCCAATTTGGCATTTAGCGTCACCTATCATTCGCGGTTTACGACACTTAGAGTCACCATGTCACACATTTTCAGTTCAGCGTTCAGAGTCATCATCATCGCTTCTCAGTTTCGGCATTCAGAGCCATCATCGGTTTTCAGATAGACGTTCAGAGTTGCATTCTCGGTTTCGGCGTTCAGAGTTGTTATCACTTCTCAGTCTGACGTTCAGAGTCATCATCATCACTTCTCAGCTTCGGCATTTAGAGCCATCATCGATTTTCAGATAGACGTTCAGAGTTGCATTCTCGGTTTCGGCGTTCAGAGTTGTTATCACTTCTCAGTTTGACGTTCAGAGTCATCGTCATCACTTCTCAGCTTCGGCATTCAGAGCCATCATTACTTCTAGTTCGGCGTTCAGAGCCATCATCATCGCTTCTCAGTTTCGGCATTCAGAGCCATCATCGGTTTTTAGATAGACGTTCAGAGTTGCATTCTCAGTTCTCGGCGTTTAGAGCCACCATCACTGGGCCATCACCGTGTTTTCAGTTCGGCGTTCAGAGTCATCACCACTTCCCAGATTGACGTTCAGAGTCGCGGCGTTCAGAGCCATCACCATTCTCCATATTGACGTTCAGAGTCGCATTCTCGGTTTCGGCGTTCAGAGTCGTCATCACTTCCTAGATTGACATTCAGAGTCGCATTCTCAATTTCAGCGTTCGGAGCCACCATCCACTGCTTAGTTTCAGTGTTCAGAGTCACTATGTCTTCATTCAGGCTTCCAAAACCATCTCTGTCGTCTTATTTAGGCTTCTAGAGCCATTTCTGTCATCTTGTTTAGGCTTCCAGAGCCATTATCGTCATCTCGTTTCGGGCTTCCAGAGCCATTACCATCACCTTGTTTAGGCTTCCAGAGCCGTTACCGTCATCTTTTTTAGGCTTCCAGAGCCATCTCTGTCGTTTTGTTTAAGCTTCCAGAGTCATTATCGTCGTCTTGTTTAGACTTCCAAAGCCATCTCTGTCGTCTTATTTAGACTTCCAGAGCCATTTATGTCATCTTGTTTAGGCTTCCAGAGCCATTATCGTCGCCTTGTTCGGGCTTCCAGAGCCATTTCTGTCATCTCGTTTCGGCTTCCAGACCCATTACTGTCATCTTATTTATGCTTCTAGAGCCATTACCGTCATCTTGTTTAGGCTTCCAGAGCCATTACCATCACCTTGTTTAGGCTTCCAGAGCTGTTACCGTCATCTTGTTTAGGCTTCCAGAGCCATCACTATCACCTTGTTTAGGCTTTCAGAGCCATTACCGTCATCTCGTTTCGGCTTCCAGAGCCATGACTGTCATCTTGTTCAGGCTTCCAGAGCCATTACCATCGTCTTGTTTAGGCTTCCAGAGCCGTTACTGTCATTTTGTTTAGGCTTCCAGAGCCGTTACTGTCATTTTGTTTAGGCTTCCAGAGTTATTGCTTTCTAGTTTAGCTTTTAGAGTTAGTTTTTGGTTTGGCTTCCAGAGCTATTGCTTTCTAGTTTAGCTTTTAGAATTAGTTTTTTGGTTTGACTTCCAGAGCTATTGCTTTCTAGTTTAGCTTTTAGGGTTAGTTTTTGTTTAGGCTTCCAGAGCTATTGCTTTCTAGTTTAGCTTTTAGGGTTAGTTTTTGGTTTGGCTTCCAGAGCCTTTGTTTTTCTCAGTTTAGCATTTAGTGTCAGTCCCGCCATTCCGAGTCCCAGCTCCTAGCATTCATATTCTCTAGCCTTGCACGTCTCACCTTCATGGATTTGCACTTATTCTCACTCTCCTCACCTCGTTACCCGATGCTTATTGCCTATTCGTCTCGTAGTCCACATAGGGCAGTCTCCTTTAGACGCATTCTTGTTCGTACTCCAGGGTGGTTCGATCGTTACTCATCTTTGACATCGATCTTCGAGTCACTTTTGGAGACGTCTTAGAGGGAGTCTGGATCCTTAGTGTAGCTTCAGAGGCATTTTGTGATATGTTTTTCTTTTAGGATTAGAGCCTTTGTGTTCATCTGCTAGCCTGGGTGACCTTGCATTTCACCAGTGTCCCTATGGGGGTCTCTTTGATTCTTCGGTAGAGTTCACTTCATTCCACTCACTATTTACACTTGCTTTCACTCCATTGTTCATGTTCCTTACACTCGTGAGCTCTACCGAAGAGGGGCATATTTGTAGACCCCCATTTTAGGGACCTCATTTTCCTCACTTTTCTGCAAATCTTTTAGCCATGTGTCACTACCCCCAACGAGCCACGTGTCGTACCCTCAGTGGCCACAGGTGAATCAACCTTGCTTTTTGATGAACCAATTAGGGATGGACACTTGGAGGAATGTTCTAGAAGGAGGAGCGTATGCCGTTAGGCTCTGCAAGCTGTTAGAGGGGCAAATGCGAGAGAGAGAAAAGGTATTCTGTAGAGAGTAGTGCTTTGGGTGGGTGCTTTTTCTGCAGGTTGTTAGAGGTGGCAGAGGGGGCTTTAGTGAGGGAACCTTTGGTTTGGTTATTTGGGGTGAGAGAGAGCATGATTCGGGGAGGTTAGGGATTCTGAGAAAAAGTTGAGTGCAGAGGCAAGGACGGGAAGGAAAAGAAATAGAGGTGACTGAGAGAGAGGGAAAGAGATTTTTGAGGGGAGGAGAAGGAGCTCGCGAGAGAGAAGGGGAGCTTGGAAGAAGGAGAGTGAAGGAGTAGAGAGCAGCTGCAGGTGAGTTTGAGGTGATTTTCTTGCTTACTTTGATTCATATTCTTCTCATTTTGGTTTGCTCTACATTACTCATCAGTTTGGGTTCGATTATATGCTGGAATCTCTTGATTTTCTGGATTTTTTTCCTTTTTGTTGTTGTGGATTTTGCTGTGATCTTTGTGGTTTGGCTTGAATTTAATGGAACTACGTTTCTCATATATTTTGTAACTCTGGCTTGGTCTCCTCACCCGTATTAGCTCATGGATGTCACCTGAAATGAGGCTCTAATACGTTCATGTTTTCATTTCTCTCCTCGTTTATCTTCCCCCTGTTTTTTGTTTTGGCTCCTTTTTTTTTTTCTTCCATTTTGTTTCCCTGTTACTGGTACGTTGATGATGTTGAATATCAGAGCTGGGGGTTCAGTTTATGGGGATTTCTGATCGGAGATACGACGTTCACATATTGAGAAAGTCGTGCATTGTTATCCTGTACAGTCTGCATCTCCAAAGTTTTGGTCACTAGGGTGAGTAGATAATAGGTTATACAGGTTGAAGGGGATGCTCAGTTTTGGTTATAAAAGAGAGAGTATGAGATGATACAGCCAGTAACTATGGCTGTTAGTCACAATAGGGCGATGAGAAGCTTGTGATGACAACCGGCTGTAATGTTTTTGATTTGTTTTGTGATGACTATTTCGAGCCAAGTCCCCAGCTATGGTCAATCATTTGCAAGGTTCTTTGATATATATTTGGGAGAAAACAGATTTTTCAGCATCATTACAGCATGTAAGAACGTCTCAGGTAACCCTGTGAAGCCAGAATATGATGGCTCGATCACTGTTTTGGTGATTCATGCCAGAAATCCAGTAACAATGGCCTCATCACAAGGTTTAATACCCATGCTCACAACACCAACCCAGCCATGAAATGCTCATCCCCTACCTTTCAGTCTAGAGCGATCCGTCTTTAGCCAGGAAGTCACCAATAACAATTTTGCTAAAGGCCATTATACAACTGAACAAGAGATCATGGAATGGTGTCCTGGCTAAATCAGAAAGCGTGCTAATGACTGCATTGGGCTCCAAGTTTTTCTTACCTCCCAGGTGGTCAGTGGTGGGGCCGGCTCAAATCTTGGAATCCATACATATAGAGCCTCTTTTAGTGGATTATGAGCGTAAATGGACGCTGGGTTTCACTGTTAGCCTTTTATGCCCTCCACATGCCTATATTCATGTAAGCATGTCCTTGTAGTCTCATACACATGACAGTTGCTATCATGGCTCACCTTTTTGTATCCACATATTCACTTCTCTCATACTCTCCTCTCCACGCCCTTCAGGCAATCCCATTATTCACATAACCATTAAAGCAATACCTTCACATCCCCATGCATGTCATCATCTCCCATTCACCCTCCACCCTGCTCGTGCATGCGGCTATGGCTACCCTCCATATTTCCCACACCCATAATACCCACTTTTCCTACTTCATTCTCATCACCCCACCTTCATTATTTCATACCCATACCATTTTCTCTCTCCACCATGCCACAACTCCATGCAAATCACAAACCACACATACCCGTCCATATCTTTCTCTCTCTTCACCACCATGCTCATTATCCCACCACCTTTCTTCTCTCCTCATGTCATTAACCCATCATTTGCATCTTTTTCCCTCATACAAACCCATTTCCTTCCTTTCATTATATCACCATGTTCATCCTCTTCCATCTTTAATCCCGTGTATGCATGGTTTCCTCATTATCACCAGTCCGTGCCATATGCATCCATGTCTGCCAAACCATTGCTTCATACCCACATCAAACCCATCTCAAGCTCCTCACTACGCCTGTCACCATCTACCAGTCCCCAACCTTCACACTTACCCGATCCGCCTTCTCAACCTTCATACCCATCAAACTCATCACCTCCCACAAACCTACAAGTGTTCAGATTTCTTCCATTGTGGATGTGCTCGTTAATTCAAAGGAGTTAAAGACCATTTCTATGCAATCATCATTTCCTTTTGGCTTTGAGGGGAGTGGCGAGGCCAAGCCGAATGAGGGTCCGAACCGATGCAACACTTGCAAGAAATGAGTTGGTTTGATAGGATTCAAATATCGATGCGGTCACTTTTTCTGTGCGACACACTGCTACTCACACAAACATGACTGCTGTTTTGTTTAATGCACTGCTGCACGTGATGCCATAGCTACATCCAACCCTATTGTCAAGGTAGAAAAACGGGGTGTTCTTTTATATTGATGTATCTCCTTGGAGGCCTAACAGTCCCGACATCTCTACAATTTGAAAAAACTCTACTGTCAGTGCTAATGGAGGAAGAACAGTTGCAGCTAGAACCCAACATTTAGATGCTGGGAATTCAGCCAAGGAGCATGTATTAAGAACAAAACTGTAGACGGGGAGGTTGGGGAGAACAGAAGGTGTTTCGCTTGTGAAATCTGATCCAGTACATGCAAAAGTTAAGGGTGGCTCATCAGTGAATGGTTCAGATATTCAGCAATCTATGCCCTGCAGCAGCCTCCTCTTCCAGTTGGTGCAAGCATCAGTATACGTGTTTGTATATAGAGAATTTCTGAAGGTCCAGATGAGAAAGAGGATTGTTCAGTATCGGAGGTTGAACCTGGTTGGAGGAATATAGGTGTCAAAAGTTTCAATACAACTCAGTATGCTGGTAGAAGGTAGTGGCTTTTCAGGAGTAGCAGAGAACTTTAGAAAGAAAAAAAAAAAAAAAAAATGGGAAGGCGATCTTCAGAGACAGAGCTCCTGAAATCAAGAAGAGGCAATCCTGTCTCCATTGTCTCTCTGCCAATGATGTATTGTGAGAGATATGGTAGGGGTTTTCAGGCTGAAGGATACCTCATTGAGAACCATTTGACTAATTGACAGGCCTCATGGGCAGCATTCAGTAATTTTGGCAGAAGACGTGCCAAAATTCATGGAAAGCCGGAGTGAGAGGAGTGACCCTAGTCCAATTGTAAGTGGTTCCCGGCAGATATATCCGACATTTCCAGCTGAGAGTACTTTTACTGAAGAAGATGTCTCTGACTACTTCAGCACCTTTGGACCGGTCGAGGATGTGAGGATTTTCCTGTCAGCAGAAACGGATGTTTGGGTTTGTAACCTTTGACAGTTCTGATACCGTGAAGAGCATTTTGGCCAAGGGAAGTTCACATTATGTTTATGGGGCTTGTGTTCTTGTGAAACCTTACAGAGGAAAGCAAAGGACTGGTGATGGGAAATATTCAGAGAAATTTGAGTCTTCAATGTATTATCCTTTGCAATATGCAGACATGGATTTCAAGCTTCACATGATGCCTAGAGGAATGGAGACCTCGAGATTGTTCAGCAAGCAGATCATGGAAGAGCAAGAGTTTGCACAGGATCTTGAATTTGAACAAGACGTCTCCCCAAGCTGCAGCTAGCACGAAATCCTCTGGCCAATCAGCTCCACCATGGTCCCCCCCTCGGATGATATTATTGACCAGATTGGAGGTCCAGATGATGTTGCAGAAATGACAGGGAGGCTACATGCAAGTGTCAAAATGGTGAAAAAGACATAGTCTAACCGTGGGCCCCACCCTTTTTTTTTTTTTTTTTTCTCTCATGGATTGCATGGCCACCTTTGGGCCACGTGTTTTTTTTGTTTTGCTTCAGCATCTTTGATTTTAAAATAATTTCCCAACTGCCAGTTTTAAAAGAGTTTTCCCATTCCTAGATTTCCAAATAATTTCAAACTTTCTATCTTCCCATCCTTAGTATTTTTCTTAGTTTCTAAAAATCAATTTTTCAATAAAAATTTTGCTGCCATCTTCCTTCCAGGCAAGCAATTTTCAATAACCTTCATGATTTTAAAAATGCTTTAAAATAAACGTGAATTTATTCCCGTAATTCCAATTAATGGAAATTCATGGGGTTAGTTCATACAAAAATAAATTGGGCTATGGTGGGGGCCCGACATCAAATAAATTTTCTTCAAAATAAGAGTAAATTTGAATGAAAGGCTATGTGTGCTATTGATGCTTTATTTATCTTGTTTGGTGACATAAGTGACATAGTTGTGATCATTATTGTGCACTAACCCCCTCTCTTGATAGCGCATATTGGTTCGCCACCCAGGTACGTATTTTCTCACATCATGGTCACTCCTTATGCTTGTTTTGACTCTCACATGTGCATGATTGCTCCAAGTACTCATTGATTTTCTTATTGATTGCCACGTCAGCTTCATTTTATTAGTAGAGACCCGACTTTAGGGACTTAGAGGGGTGCTACGGTATTTACCGTACCTTCCCGATAAGTAACCTGACCCCCGAACCCGATCCGGTTTTTCGTAGACCACCTTTTCCAAACAAGGAGTCACACTTAGGGTTTTTCTTTCTTATTTTGTTTACCCTTTTTAAAAATAAAACAAAAATAAGTGGCGACTCCAAGTCATTTTTCCTAATCAATAAAAATCATTTTTTTCAAAAATAAAAATCAAACTCGCCATCGAGTGGGAAACGCATTGAGCCGAAATGCGGGGTCCACAGACATCCATTTATTAAATGACACAAGGCGACTCAAATGTGTTCCACTTTTTGGGATTTTTTTTTAAAAATCAATTTTATTATGCTTTGTCGGTTAACTAATTAGTTTGTAGGCATCGAGTTGTCCAATCAACTTGACATGTGATAATTAATGAGTTTAACTTTATTATATATTTAAAAGTAATATTTGATATTAATTTTGTGCTAAAAATATATAAAATAACAAATATTTTCAAATCACATATCATGATTTAAAAATAAAGTATTAATATACAAAAGATATAATCATAAATATAAAGAACGTAATTAAGATATGAAGAACTAATCTAAAGTATTAAGGTATGAAGAAAGTGATGCGAATATAAATAATGTGGTCAATATATAAAAAATATGACTTACAAAAATATAAAAAATGTGATTTGGTTACGGAATTTATGATTTAAGTAAAAAAAAACGTGATAATAGTGTAAAAGACATAATTAAAATATAAAGATATGAAATATACATATGAAATAAATAAATAATTTTTATTAGCACTCAACATAATAATTTTTTTGATATATTCGTATTTGTATAAGATGATTAAAATAAATTATATATCTGATTTGATTAAAATAAATTATATATCTGATTGGTTTAAATTAGACTCGAATGACCATGTTATAAGATCTTAATTTTTTTTTTAATGTAAAACAAATTATAGAATTAAATTATCCAAACCCACCTAGATTGCAACCATACGATGATATAGGATATTTAAAAAAACAAAAAAACAAAAACTGATTTTTTTAAAAAAAAAAAAAAATTAATCGGCATTTTCTATGCCACTCAATTGGAGATTCGAATGTTGAAACTTGGGACCCAAAAGTGAAAAAGGCCATTTAATTTGATTCCATAGTCCCGACCTCCCCTACAATAGTGATAGGTTCGACCTTATTCTTTCAACGGTTCGGATTAATCCTCCGGATAGTAACACTAGATCTCAACCGTACGAGACCTATTCCGGATGAAAATACACAGAATCCTATTGGCCCCCCCGATCTCCACCCACTTCATCAATAAAAAGAACGTGACTTTAAAACCAGCAACTGCGTGATGATTTGGACCACCACGGTCATCCACGTGTAATATAATAATTTCTATCAAATTTTATACTTAATTTTTATTATATAAAAAAAAAAAAAACCAAAGAGAGGAAAACTTGTTAGTTGATACCAATATCAAAATATTAACTTTGATGGGTATATCCCTTATTTGGTTTTATAGATATATTAAAAATATCAATGAAAAATTAATTATGAATTATTTTTTATTGTTTAAAAAAATTATTATTTTTATTATATTTTAATATACAATGATATTAATTATTAAAGTTTAAATTTTGGTAATTGGATATGTATAATGAAATTTAAACCATTGAATAAAAATACAAATAAATGATATCGAGATTTAATAATATAAATAACTAAAATTATGATATAAACTAGAAGTCTAAAAAACGTATATGTAACAACACTTGATTGTTGATGTTTTTTCATTATTTTTTGTGCTTTTCCAATACCCATCGAAAAATTTATGTTTGTATTGTACTCAAAATACTAAAAAATTTGAAAAATTTATAGAATTTAGTATTCCACTATGATTTAAAGAAAAAAAAAAGTGTACTACATGCTTATTAATGAATGTAATTTTTTTTTAAATTTGAAAATATTAATTTAAACATTTATCATCCTTGAATGATTTAGTTCAATTTTTAGTGGCAAATAATATTTTTTCTTTCAAATATCATATGTTCATTTGACCAAACAAATCTTAATTAGTTAAGCTTTTGTTTTTCATTTTGGATGAAAAACAAATATCATATTATAGAATAGTTAGACATTTTATTTTTTCATTCCTCATTCACATGTTTGGATGAATTTTATGAAGGTGAGAATTGAATAAAAAATTATTCTTGATAGAAATCAACTCCCACTTATAAGTGGGATTTCAATTCATATTGAATAGGTGGTATTCTTATTTATTCATCCCATAAAAAATTAAAACATAATCTAAAATTACTATTTTACCCTTAAATTTCATTCATTAAGCCATGATGCTTCTTCATTTGATAACAAGATTATTTTTTTAGTCTTATTATTTAGTAAAAAAAAAACTCTAAAAAATTATTTTTTTAAAATGAAAATAAAAAAATTATTTTAAATTATGTATAAGGATATTATTATCAATTTATTTATTTTTCATTTTCATTCTTGTTACTACAAAATATTATAATAAAAACAAATAATCATTTCAATATTGAATTCTTTGGTTCGTTCAAATATTATAAATTGAATCATCAAATTCATTATTATTGATAAGAAAATATGAATAAAAACAAAATATTAATTTAAATTCCAAGCCTTAAAAGGCTTTGACTCTTTGACCTTGACTTTGAGTTGAGTTAAGAGTTAAAAACAAATAATTATATCAAACATTATTTAATTTATACCCTCTCAACTTTTTAAGAGTTTTCTTGACGAAGACCCATGCTATAATAAGAAAGAAAGTACCATATACAAAAAAATAGGTGTCCGTGGATGAAATTATCAACTAAGCAAATATCTATCTCTTCCGTTAATTTAAAAAAAAAAAAAACTATTTAATAACATGTTTTCTTTATTCATATAAAATAAAAGGAAAGAAAATCATTTTCTTTTATCGAATTCTCTCCTTAGTTAATTGTGATGATAACTAAATTCATGGATCCCTGTTAATTATCTTACTCATTATTTTTTGTGATTATTTTATTTTTCATTTCGCTTCTTAAAAATCTGGTTAACATATCTTAAAATATAGATGATGTGTTCTCTCCAATACAAAAATTATCGATTTCATGTAATGATTACGTATAATTTTAAAATATAATTACATGATAGAAAGGAACTAATACATAAGTACTACATTTTTCTCTACCTAACACAATATTTTTCTAAATTTTGGTATTTTAAAAGGAAGAAAAAAAGAAAGAAAGAAAGAAATGGGCATGTGGTTTACATGGAAATTGATGTGAAGGTGGGGACAAATTTCTTAATTGTCCAACAGAACTTGCAACCGCTGCTATGCCCACCATACAAACTCCTCCACGTTTTATTTAATAATTAAATGTCCTCGTCCGCCCCACTTCTGGTCCTCCTCCTCCACATAGACGTAACAATCTTTCACCTCGAATATTCAAGAACAGTAGAGCCTTTAGTTTTCTTTTTCTAATGATGACATATACCGTCACGCTTTTTCCTCTTAACAGAGAAAAAAAAATCGTAAAAATATATAAATTGGAGGCCCACGTCAGATGTCTTCGATTGTGCCACGTGTATCGGAGGTACGCTGGTTCCCTTCACTTATTTAAAATAGTTATTTTTTTTACTTAAAATTTTAAATAAATTCTCTAGTGCACGCGCGTGGCGCATGCTTGCCGGCTTGTAATGATTTAAGTGAGGAGTTGGGCTCGCGGGTACCGTGGAATATCTGAACCTGGACCACAATTTGTGGTTAATGGGCTTGGACCATATCATCTCATAAAACACGAAAAAATAAAAAAGAGAAAGAGAAGAGAGATCTACAGATTAAATATAAAAACTTAATTAAAAAAAAAAAAAGAAAAAGGGGAAAAAGTCCACCGGATAAAACAGCGGAAAGTCATTAGAATCTCGTGTTGCCGCCCACATGTGAACCCTGTAACCCTACACTTCTTAAAAGCCGTCGAACTCTGAAAACGAGTTTACTGTAAAGGGTAGTTCAGTCATTGTCGTCGGTGACCTGTTTTTGCTCTTCAAGCGAAAACGCGCCTCCGTTTCGCGTGAGGAACGTTGATGGATGAGATCAAATATCCTCATGGCCAATAAGCTTGGGACAATAATATTATCACATTAAACGTTAGTTTGCATGTGAGTACAAATTTCTATGTCAAAATCTTGATTCATAAGGAATTTACATCGTATTTATCGACAATTTTGAGAAAATATTACAAAAAATATATGATAAGTAAAAACCTCGTCTAAAGTGTTTATTTATTTATTTATTATTATTATCGTATTAAAACTTATTTTGCATGTTGTTATAGGGATTTATGTGACTAATTTCATTTTATAAGGAATTTACATCATATTTATTTATAATTTTTGTTTTTCATTTTATTTATTTTTAAAAATATTTCTTAACAACTTAAGTATATTATGAAAAATTCCAACAAATCCTATCATTATTCACCACATTTTACTCACGCGCTATAATGCCAACCCAACGTTCTACGTTGACACCGTACCCTTCCAGGAGAGGGCATTTTAGTAAAATCATAACAGTTGACATGATAAATTTTAAAATATACATATTTAGATACTCACGGGACAGAGGCTCCTGTGTCCATGGAGCAGGAGCAGGAGCAGGAGCAGGAGCTGCAGCCAGCATGCACTGAAGATGACCAAGCAACGTCGTTTGGAGCCGTCGGAGAAACTCGCCGGAATCCTGATGCCGAACGTGGTGGAACCAGACACCCAGTTTACAGAGGCGTCCGAAAGCGTCGGTGGGGCAAATGGGTGTCGGAGATTCGAGAACCGCGGAAGAAGTCCCGGATATGGCTCGGGTCCTTTCCCGTGCCGGAAATGGCGGCGCGTGCCTATGATGTCGCGGCGTATTATCTCAAAGGACGCAAAGCGCAGCTCAATTTTCCCGACGAGGTCGAGCTGCTTCCTCGGCCGTCGTCGTGCACCGCCAGAGATATTCAGGCGGCGGCTGCCGAGGCGGCGAATGCTGTGATATCGACTAAGAAAAGCGGCACAGGCGGCTCTGACGGCGACTGCAATGGCGATGATTTCTGGGGTGAGATTGAGTTGCCGGAGCTGATGGATGGCGGGAAAGATCTCTGGACGGACACAGTGACGGAATTCTCGCCGGAGTCGTGTTATTCGAATGATTGTGCATGGGAGTTCTCCGGTGATGCCACGTGGACGGATGGGGATTCTCATCAGCAATACATGGTTAGCCTCTAATATGCGCCGTGGTGTGGTCTACGCCGTTTAAGCATTTATATGAATTAGCATTGGGCTTTGTTTTGATGAGTTTTATTAATAATTTTCGATATAAATATTAGAAGAAATTTATGTGAAATTAAAAGTTATAAAACTCATCAAGTTGTGCTATTTTTTAGTCCATTTGTGAAGTGATTTAATTTGGATGTAAATAAAGCTTGTACACATATTTAAAATATTAATTAAATATTTATTTTAGTATATATTTTCTCAAAATTTGGAATTTTGGAAACCTAACTCTTCCCATATTTAACATTTTGAAAAATAATTGGAGGATGATTATTCTATTTTTCAATAATTTACACAAAGAACAAATATTCCATTTTGTGTCAATTATAGATAGGATGCTTGAAGATTAAGCCATTTATTTTTATTTGACCACTTTAATCATTTCTGATTTAATTTCAAATATTATAGAAATTAAAAGTAGGGAATATAAATATGATATTACCCATAAGGATAAGAAAGCAACAACATCGAAATAGACCACGAAAAATTATTTTTTTTTTTTAGTGTTGAGCTTAGTTTTCTTATTGGTATAGTATCTAGTTTGTCAATAATTTTAAAAATATTTTAAAATTATGAAAATTTAATTATCATATTAAAAAGACAGGTCATGTGACTTGGGAGATACAATAATTATTAAAAATAATTAAATTATAATTGTAATTATGAGTGTTCCAATGATTTGATAGGAAAGATGAAAGTGATTGACATAGGAATTTTTTCAAATGTTCTTGTCGGTGGGATGATCACGTAAATCCTCGACAGTTATTTGAGACAATAGTGAAATATTTACTAGAGTCTATTCATGTCATTACAAATCTTTGTACAGAAAAAAATAATAAATAATAAATGCGTTCATTTAATTTCAAATATTATAGAAATTAAAAGTAGGAATATGAATACATATTTGTCTTCTCTTGGAACAGTGATGGTAAGAAAGCAATGACATCGAAATCGATATTGAGGAATTATTTTTTAACGCTAAATTTAGTTTTTGTTTTCATTGATATATTATTATTTGTTAGTAATTTTATAAAGTATTTTTAATAAAAAAATATTTTTGAAAAAAATTTAGACGTTTGAAAAAATTTAGAAATTTTTTAAAATTTTTTAAAAAATCACTTATAATATTAAAAAATCACCTATGCGAATGATATAAGAATTTATTTAAATGTTTTTGTTGGTGGAATAATCAAATCAAGTAAATTCTTGACAATTATTCGAAACAATAGTGAAATATTTACTTAAAACCATTCAAGCCATCACAAGTCTTTGTACAAGAAAATATAAAGTGTTGAATGTTTTAGATGGTATTTTAAAGTTATGTTTAGTTTTCATAAATTTAAAGAAAAAATATGAGGAAAATAAAGAGAATAAGTAAAAAAAAAAAAAAAAAAAGAGGAAAGGGTTTTAAAAGCCAATAAATTATTTTTATATATATTTTTTTTCATGTATTGTAATCTTCTATATAAAACTTAAATAATTTTAAAATATACAAAATTTTTAATAATTTTAATTATATTTCATTTTATTTTTTATTTTTTATTGTAAAACTAGACATGAAAAAAAAAACTTTCCTTAAAAAAAAATTCCCGAGATCAAACATAACTTAATTTTACAACAAATATTCGTATGCTCTAAGAATCAATAGATTAAACAAAACAATAACCATGAAATCACATTTTTAAATGGAAAATAAATATTAATTTTCTCAAAGTCTTTTTTTTTTTTTTCTTCTAATTATATTGATACAAGTCATAAGCGATAACGAAGCCAAGTCACAAGTTTTTTAATGTCGAAAGCCTCAAAAGATGCTATGAACGCCTACTTGTATTGAAACAAATAGAAAATAAATTTAAATTATTAATTATTTTATTATTTGTGAAAGTTTTGGATTGAATTTTCATTGATTTTAGCCAATTTTTTATAATGATTTTATTTTATGAAATTTTATATTATTTTTATAAAATCCAAGCATGATATTTCAATATTTTAACTGTTGCGTACAAGCAGCCACCAGTTAAATGGTCATGAAAGCCTGAGCCAGATGCAGCTGGCATCAACAGTGTACTTTATAAAAAGGATGAAAAAAGCAAGAATTGAAACAGTTTGATTGTTGTCTTTTCCCATTTAGGGTTTTGATCGAAGGAATGATCTCAATAGTCAATACAAGGAAATAAAGCCAATTTGACTCTTAAAGTGAGAGTGAGTCCAACTCAAAAATATCAAGTAGGTCACTCACCATCCTAAACGACTAAGAGAAACAACCGAGTGGAAAGGTGCCATTTAAGGGTTTTTTCTTGGAATATATGTGTATTTGCTTCACACAAAAATAATTGTGTCTTGAAGCCATGCCCAAATGGGAGTGCATCTATGAATTGTATCGTTGGTAAGAGAGACTCGGGTTTATTTGATAATGGTTTGTTATTTAGAATAAAAAACACGGAAACATGTTTGGTAATTAGAAAACTGTTTTTTATTTTTTATTTTTAAATAATATTTTTTCTGTTGGTTTTTATTGTTGTTTTAAAAAATATTTATTTAAACATGTATAATGATTAAAAATATATCTAAAAATATGAAAAATATTTTAAGTTCATAAATAGACTTTTATTTTATAAAACATTAGAAAATAATTTCAATAAATTATTCTTAAAAACTGTTTTTTAAACCTACTTTTGAAAATAGTTACTGAACATTCCTTTACATTATGTTTCCAAAAAGATTGCTTTAGGAACAAGTATCTTGCTTTCATAAAGATTTATGACTATTTTAAATTGATAAAGTCATGTAACGTAACAAATAGTTAGGAAATAAGTGTGTCTATAATGACTAATTCTTAATAATATAGATATTGTCGGTTTTAAGTCAAAATTGACCTCACGATTTTAAAATGCATTTATAAGATTAAAAAAAATTTATACATATATAATGTCGGAAACCTTTTTTTCTATTTGATGTGAATATCATAATTTTGACTCAACAAAGATGTGGTGTACCACAAAATTTCCTTCAAAACCCTTGTTTAGTTTGTTTGGGTAAGATAGACTATATGAGTTTATTCTTTTTGTTATATATATATATAAATGCATTCCCAATATAAATTTAATTACTAAAAATTAATTTTTATTAAAATTTATATCGTAAGTAGCAATTGGCTTGGGCTTCACGAGCCCAATGGAAGGGGTACTTCGGCCTTATCAAGTAACACGGAGCCACTCGTTGTCCTGTATGGACCATTTTTTTAGGCCCAAGCCCACTCTAAGCTCCACCTCTAAAATTAGGAGATCTCCTACAACGAGGTAGGCCCAAAATAAAGTAATTACTGGGCCAAGCCCAATTCAATCATAGTTTGGAGTTCCGAATGCAATTTTCGCTCTTGAAATTATTCAAACTTTGGGCTTGGCGGGAGGCAGGCTTTGGGAGGGACCAGCCCAATTTAAATAATTTTCAAACTTATTTTTGGAGAATCTTGTAATAGATGAAATTACTTAAAAGATTTTCATTCAAACTAATGACGAAAATCAATAAAATCACGTAGAGTATGTTGGATTATTATTAAATATATATATATAAAGGAAAATTTATTTTTAATATCATATTTTAATATAATTATACTAAAATTTTGAATGAAAGGTTAGAAATATTAGTGTACGAGTGATATCATTTAAAAAAAGTAATATTTTGAATTTCAAGTATTTAAAAAATGGTATAATTAAAAATAAAATATTAAAAAATTCAGTGCTTCTTAAAAAAAGGGAAAGGAAAAAAATTAATGTGAAAAATGTGCATCAAAATTAGAGGATTAATTTATTTAATAAAATGAATTAATATGTAGAAATTTATATATATATTTTTTAAATTTAATCCACGTCGAATTTATATTCTGAAAGGTAATTACTAATTACAATCTTAAAACCCCTCATTTTCTCTTTAAAAACCTTGTATCGTACTAATTTTCTCTCTCTCCAAACGCAACAACATCGGTCTGCCTGCTTTGCTGCCCTTCTCTTGAACGACGGTACTTGTTCTCTCTTTCTCAATTTATTGGGGGTTTTTTTTTTTTTTTTTGGTGTTTTTCACTTTTGAATTCATTTGCACACACTTATCAAAACCCTAGAGAAACTCTCATAAACCCTAGAAAAGCTCTCGGAAACCCTAGAGGACACCGATCAGAAAATGGAATGGAACGCTGAAACCCTACAATTCCTCTCCCAATGCTTCCTCCATACGCTTTCTCCAAATCCCGAGCCTCGCCGCCGCGCCGAATCATCTCTCTCCGAAGCTGCTGACCGGCCCAACTACGGCCTCGCTGTCCTCCGCCTTGTCGCTGAGCCCTCCGTCGATGGGCAGATCCGCCAGAGCGCCGCCGTCAACTTCAAGAACCACCTCCGTGTTAGGTGGTCGACAGAGGTGTCAAGGGAGCCGAATGCTGTGACCCTAATCTCAATTCCTGAGTCCGAAAAGGAGCAAATCAAAACCCTAATTGTCCCTCTCATGCTCTCCGCCACTCCCCGAATTCAGAGTCAGCTCAGTGAAGCCCTTTCGCTGATCGGGAAACATGATTTCCCGAAAAAATGGCCTTCATTATTGCCTGAGCTCGTGTCAAGTCTTCGAACTGCATCACAATCATCTGATTACGCCACCATCAATGGAATTCTCGGTACCGCAAATTCGATATTCAAGAAGTTTAGGTACCAATACAAGACCAATGATCTTCTTCTTGATTTGAAGTATTGCCTCGACAATTTTGCAGCGCCTTTATTAGAAATCTTTCTCAAAACTGCCGCATTAATTGATTCCGTGGTTAACTCCGGAGGTCCTGCTGTGGCAGCCACCCTCCGGCCTCTGATTGAATCCCAGAGGCTATGTTGTAGAATATTTTATTCTTTAAATTTTCAAGAATTACCCGAGTTTTTTGAGGATCACATGAAAGAGTGGATGGGTGAGTTTAAAAAATACCTCACTATGAGGTATCCAGCTCTTGAAGAGGGCAGTGGGGATGGGCTTGCAGTTGTTGATGAGCTTCGAGCTGCAGTATGTGAGAATATTAGTCTTTATATTGAGAAAAATGAGGAGGAGTTTCAGGAGTACTTGAATGATTTTGCACTTGCTGTGTGGAGCTTACTCACGACTGTTTCAGCATCTTCTAGCCGTGACCGGCTTACCATTACTGCAATTAAGTTTTTGACTACTGTTAGTACAAGTGTGCACCACACATTGTTTGCAGCTGATAATGTGATATCTCAGATTTGTCAGGGCATTGTGATTCCAAATGTGCGGTTAAGGGATGAAGATGAGGAGCTTTTTGAGATGAACTATGTTGAGTTTGTTAGGAGGGATATGGAAGGGAGCGATCTTGATACAAGGAGGAGGATTGCTTGTGAACTTCTCAAAGGGATTGCTACGAATTATAAGGAAAGGGTGACTGCTATTGTTTCAGTACAGATCCAAAATATGTTAGGCTCCTTTGCTACGAACCCAGCTGTGAATTGGAAGGATAAGGACTGTGCCATATACTTGGTTGTCTCACTTGCCACTAAGAAGGCTGGGGGTAATTCTGTCTCAACTGACCTAGTCAATGTTGAGAGTTTCTTTGGATCAGTTATTGTTCCAGAGTTGAAGAGTCAGGATGTGAATGGGTTCCCGATGCTCAAGGCAGGTGCACTTAAGTTCTTTACAATGTTTCGAAATCAGATATCAAAGCCCATTGCAATTGCATTGGTTCCAGATGTGGTTCGATTCCTTGGTTCAGAGTCAAATGTCGTCCATTCATATGCTGCAAATTGCATTGAGAAACTCTTGCTGGTCAAGGAAGAGGGAGGAATGGCAAGATACACTTCCTCGGATATTAGTCCATTTTTGCCAGTTCTGATTGGCAATCTTTTTAATGCTTTGAAGTTTCCAGATTCTGAGGAGAATCAATACATCATGAAGTGTATCATGCGGGTTCTTGGAGTTGCTGACATCACTCGTGAGGTTGCTGGTCCTTGCATCTTGGAGTTGACTAATGTTCTTGCTGAAGTTTGCAAAAACCCAAAAAATCCAGTCTTTAATCACTATCTGTTTGAAGCCGTTGCAGTTCTTGTTAGGCGGGCCTGTGAAAAGGACGCATCTCTCATATCTGCCTTTGAAGGAAGCCTCTTTCCCAGCCTCCAAACCATCCTGGTTAACGATGTAACAGAGTTTTTCCCTTATGCGTTCCAACTATTAGCTCAGCTTGTTGAGTTGAATAGACCACCCATCCCACCCAGCTACATGCAAATATTTGAACTCCTCTTGTCACCTGATTCATGGCGAAAAACTGCAAATGTTCCTGCCCTAGTGCGTCTGCTTCAGGCCTTCCTTCAGAAGGCGCCCCATGAGCTTAACAGAGAGGGGAGGCTTAGCCAGGTACTTGGAATATTTGAAAGGCTTATCTCATCTCATACAACAGATGAACAGGGCTTCTATGTGCTCAACACTGTGATTGAGAATCTCGGATATGAAGTTATTGCGCCCTATGTGAGTCACATCTGGGCTACCCTATTTGGACGGCTTCAAAAGAACAGGACAGTAAAGTTTGTGAAGTCTTTCCTGATATTTATGTCTTTGTTTCTGGTCAAGCATGGCTCCACAAACCTTGTGGATTCGATCAATGCTGTTCAGCCCAATATATTTCTTGTGATTTTGGAGCAGTTCTGGATACCAAATCTTAAGCTGATTACAGGAGCTATTGAGCTGAAGTTAACTTCAGTTGCTTCAACCCGGCTTCTTTGCGAATCTCCAGCACTCTTGGATCCTACATCTGTTAAACAATGGGGGAAATTACTGGATAGCATTATTACCCTTCTTTCACGGCCAGAACAGGATAGAGTTGAGGTGGAACCAGAAGTTCTGGATATCGGGGAGACTATGGTTTATGCTGCCACCTACGTCCCACTTCAGAATGCTGGGAGGAAAGAGGAGGATCCTTTAAAGGAAATAAAGGATCCGAAGGAATTCTTGGTTGCTTCATTGGCAAATCTTTCTGCTCATTCCCCCGGACGGTATCCTCAAATCATCAATGAGAATCTTGATCAAGCTAATCAAACTGCATTACTTCAACTTTGTGGTACTTATAAGCTCCCCATTGTTTAAGTAAGAAACTACCTACACCTACCTTTTCCTTATTTATTTCATGTCATTGTCGTTTTGTTGCTATTTTAGTATTAAGTGGCATATTTTTTACTTCCAACTAGAGAAGGAATTACATTAGGAGCTTCCTTCTGATGGATGACTAATGAGTAATGAGATAACTGATTTTGTTGATCCTAGTATAGAAAAATATTCTGGATCTCCAAAAATCAAATGTAAACCTGGTTAGGATTTAAGTCACACTGTTTCTGTTATCAACTATTCTCTTAAGGAACTTGTATATAGTGCAGTTGAGAAAATTATTCTGGAAAAGACAATTAATTTAGCTGTTGTTAAATATATAAAGAATTTGGGTGTTGATGGCAGTGCTTTGACACATTGTATGGATGATATATTTCCTGATACATTACAACGTTGATTGATACTTCAGATAATTGGTTCTAGACATTGGCCCGTACTTATTTTGTTGATCAGACAATAAGTGAAGATGCACCTTGTCATTACCACATTGAATTATATATCTTGATCAATACAGCACCATTATGTGCTTACTCAAATTTGTTTATGTATATTTGAATTGCTTAAAGTGTATCTTTATCAGAATCATCTTTTGGAATTTGCAATACATCACACAAATTTTCTCATGTTGTTTGTTGTTGTAGTTCCATTAGGTTTAAAGGCTTCCTCCCAAGTATTGATTTTTCATTGCAAATCAAGGCTGAATTTTGGTGTATCCTTTTGCATTGGAGATTAAACCAAGCTCAACCCACAGAGTAGAATACTCAACTCGTATAAAAGCCCGAACTGGTTCGGCCTGTAATCCAAGCTGCCCAACCTGGCCTGAATGAGTTTTTTGGTTGGTTGGGTCAGCTGAAACTGCAATCATACAATTGATTTTTTTTTTTTAATAGGTAAAAATGGAAAACTGCAATTATACAATAGATGATAATCAAACGATGAGTTTAGACATGACCTTTATACACATATGATCATTGCCTCTCTAGCTAGTCAACAATCCACTCCTTTCAATATTACCTTTCTTTGCTGTGGTCATATTTCAACCTTTCTACTGTGTTGCTTTAAAATTTATTCTCATTTATATTCACCTGTGAAAGTGGCATAAAACAAATTCTTACTAGTGCACTTATGCAATTTATCAGGATCTTATGCAACCATGAAGTATGGGCCTTGTCTTGAGGTCACAATATCAGTCCTCCTCAGCATGCATTTGTGATCAAATGGTATTTTTGCATTGCGGTTGATTAGTTTAGACAGTTGTCTTTGAACTTCTCAGGATCCTCTGCAGTAATGAAGTAGGCTTCTTTTGCAGTCATAATTTTTCACCGAGTCCTGCCCCCCATGCATGTTCTCCACTGCAGTTCCACATACCTGCCCTGCAGTTCAAACGTTATTCTCCTTGTTTGTTGTCCCTGTTCACCAGAGTTGTATTCAGCGGGAATCTGTGAGCAAATGGTAATTGTATCCTCCTCCCCTCCTCACTCTTTCTTCTTTTAGCATCCATACATGTATGCAGTATTGTGTTAAATCTTAAGAACCAGAAACTGGTCTTTTCCTTTTTCTTCTCTTTTTAAGGGGACGGACTCTGATATTGTGAATGCCAATTGGGTTTTTTTTTGTTTTTCAGTTTCGAGTTTTGGGAGCTAAACTTTCATGTTACAGTTGTCTTTGATCAACTGATTACACACCCATCATGCAATTTATCAGTTGGCTATGATATACATACTCAAATGTGAGTTCTACTGTGTGATTAGCTCATTAGACTGAAGACTGAGCTTGAATAATTTTGCATGTCTGGCAAAGATAAAGTACTTCAGTTTTGTGTTATTCGGTCTTCTCTCATTGAGCATTGGGCTTATAATTTGTATTCAGTTAATCTTTTGCATTATCCCCTCCATTAGGTTTATCGATATCGATTTCATTTATATTATACAGACCAATGGTGCTTCAATATAAAGTCTCTTAGGGTATGTACAAAGTACATGATCCAGGAAAAAAAATACCATAAGCCATGAGAGAAAGAGGCACTTTTCACTGAAGCTATAGAGACCAGGCTGCTTTGATATGTTTCTTGAAGTTTACCTTTGTAAGGAAGAATCATCTAGGCTCATTTTAAAACCAAAATTTTTGTAATTTCAAGGGGATGATCTTGGTACACTGAAAGTTAAAACACATCCACACGTTTTTATTGAGCTTAGAAGAGTAGGATACAGGACGGACCTTTTTGAGGGCCTAGGCCTAGCAGCCGGATGAGAAGACTTTGGTTGGGCCCAAATTCAAGTGGGCCATTGTTGGATAAACGTTTTTATTAAAACTCTTTAATAGTTCAAAATATCCACTGCAATTTGGTTTTTTAAATCACAAAAATGGAAGCATACAAAAACAAATGTTTTTACTTTTGAATTTTTATTTGTTTTATTTATATTTGGTGGAAACAAGATCCTACGTAGTAAGGAATATCCAAGACATAAAGTTAAAGATAAGACAAGTAACAAGTGTCTTACACCTCTTATTTTTATATCATATAACAACAAATATTAATTGATTTTTTGGCTAATCATTTTCCCCACAAAAATATTAATTTATCCACAAAAAATATTAAAATTATTTAAATAAATACTTTTTTTTTTTTTCACACTTGTGGAATCTCCATGCTAACATCATGCAAATGAAATGCTTGCCAAAGCCAAGTGCTTATCAGCCCTAATTCCATTAACTCCATTAATTAAATGAGAAAATAGAAAAATATAATTAGTACATTTTTTTTGCTTTTTATATTAAATCCAAGCACCAAAACAATTATTATAAACTTTGCCTATCCCTCTTTAATGGATTCTATTTAGGAGAAATTATTAAAATTATATATTTTTTTAATTTTGTTTTATTCGTAAATAAGTAAATTGAAAAAAAAAAATTGGTAAGAATTGATTTTTTTTCATTTTATTATTTTAATAAATAAAATTCTAAATTACCCACCTGGTCTTTGGCACTAAGAAGACAGTATCCCAATCTAAATATTTTTCCACAAAAGTGCAAATATTATTAAATCACAACCACCCAATGTTATGGATTTTCCTACACTAAGCCCAACTCACTCCCACTAAACACACTTTTTTACATTAATCAAAAGATTAATAATTCTATACTTCATTTTAAAACAGACTTATAGTACATTACATGACTTCTCCAATCCCAATAAATAAATAAAAATAAGCTAAATTAAATTAAATTGTCTTATGGGGACCCCACAAGAGGGTAAAGAGAGAGCCACACATTTGGTCCCCATTCCAAAAAAACAAAACCCAATTTGATTACCTACTTTGAGCACTAGAATTCATTGTCCAATATGCCTTTAAATGGCCAATCAAGAGGCCACAACATGCCCATATTGACCCACTTAGTGGTTTTTACCTTATTTGACCAATCCTCTACCATCCAAATGGCTTCAATTGTATTATTATAGAAAGTTAATTTTTAGTGGGAATCATGTTTGGTTAAGAATTCCAAGTTTCTTTATACAAGATTCTCAGTGTAATTCTCAAATCTTGGGTCGGGTTCTTTTTGAAAAGGGAAGAGAAAGGTATTGTTTGAAAACGGTTTTAGAAAACAGATTTAAAAAATAATTTTTAAAAATTGTTTTATGATAACGTGTAAAACAAAAATCTATTCGAGAACTTTAAATGTTTTCAACTTATTTTTAATATTTTTAAAATAATTTTTATATCTAATATTTTATTTTTAATCATTCTTTTTATTTATATAATCATTTTTAAAATAATTATTAAAAATTAATTAAAAATAATTTAAAAATATTATTTAAAAACATCTTATTTACTTTTTTTTCTTAAGAATAAAAAATAAAAAACTGTTTTATGATTATTAGACATACTTTCCTATTTTTTAATTCCAAAAAATAAAAAAAAAATTCTTTTTCAAATACAATTACCAAACATACCTTTATTTTTCACTTATTTTCTTTAAATATAAAATGGGTTAAATATAAAATTACATATTTATCCTCATCTTTGTTTTTTTTTCTTATCTTTATTGGATTCATTATTTTCATTTCTTCTTAGTCTAGTCCTAGTTTTTATTCTTACTTGAAAAAGGAAAAGAGAGAAAGAGAGAAAGAGAGAAAGGGGCAATAATGACAAGATAAAGAAAGATATAAAATTTCATATAATATTTTATAATTGAAATTAGGAGGTGTAAAGGTAAAAGGGAGGATATAAATAGAATCCTCAAATTAAACCTTTTGTGTTTTTGTTTGTGTGGGTCCTACATGTGTATTTAGAAGTGGGAAATTCTCGAGTCCTTTTCTTTCCTGTTTATGTAAAGGTGGAGTATTGGGGCTAAAAGGAATAAAGAGTTGGGAAAAGTGGAGAGGAAATGGAAATCCGATGGATCTCAAGATTCTTGGCCTGAGAATTGGATCTAACGGCCTAAGAAGAGTGTCAAATCTAGGTCAAAAGTCAGTCATGACTTGTACGGACAAAGGGGACCAAAATCCCACTAAGCCCACATCCCACATCCATAATTTATGTGACTTTAGATTTTTATTTTTTTTTTAAGAGTTTTATATGTAGAAAAAGTGTATTTTTATAGGAGGAAAGTAATTCAAGTTTTATATACTAAAGATAATAACACATAAAAACTTGATATATTTTAGATAAATGTATTAAAATTAGATTTTCTAAACTTAAGTTCTTATTTTATAATTTTTGTTTTCAATGTGGGTATGAAAATACAATTTTCCCGATAGAAAAATAACTTCCGGTAATCACCCCAAGTTCCCATTTTGTGAGTTTTATTTGATTTATCCATAATAAAAAAAATCATAAAAAGATTAATTAAAATTAATTATCCAATAGAAAACAATAAACTTAAACCAAAAAATTACAAAGAGATAAACTAAATGTTTGATAGAAAGTGATAAATTTTGTAAAAGAAAAATATTAAGTTATATTAAAATCTTGAATATGATACCTACGACAAGTGGATATTGTTGTAATAAATTTATATTTTGATGAAAGATAGCAAAGAAAAATGGGTGTGTATTTATTTTTATTTTTACTTATTTTGAAAAATTTTGAATCATTTGATGGAGAATCAAAGCATTCTCTAAAGGGTTTTATTTTGGGTATGATTCTAATTTGACTTCCTTAAAAGGGGCTTTGAATTGTCCTTTTAAATAAACTTATCTAGACCCATTTGCTTAACACTGAATCAGATGGAGGAACTCCACTCCACTAAAAAAGGTTCTCATACAATCCAAGTGCCCATGATTGTATTCACATGTTTTAACATGAATTCCAGCCTCAAATGCTTGTTTCTTTATGGTTTCCATAGCACCCATTAAAAAATTATACCAACCCTAATGCTCATTCTTTATGATTTCTTTAGGGTACCCTACATATTAAATAGACTAAACCCTAGGTGGGCATAAAGACACCACCTTTGATTGGCTAAAACCCTAGCGTGTGGGGTGCCCCCACAAAGCTTAGGGTTAACCATAAGGAACACAGACTAAGTTGGTCTCCACATGGGGGTGTGCACTCAAAATCACTAGACCCACCAATCATTTTAATTTTCAATATCAAATGGGGGCACATTGGCTTAATGGAGGTCAACCCCCCCTTTCCCTCTCTCTCTCTCTCTCTCACACACACACACCCAAAGTAATGGGAAAAGAATTCAGAAGATTCTATCCAAGATACCAAAGCTTTTATCTTAAAAATAATTAATCATAAAGAAAAAAGGATCTAATATGAACCATCATCCCCTCTACATGACTCCCTTTTTGTTCATCAAATAGTCAATAATTTTTTATTTTTTTATTTTTACAATCATAAGGCATAAAATCTCTAACCCAAATAGAATCTACAAATGAGATTGATAAAATTAAATGACACAACCAAGTGACCATGTTAATTTGGCCTTAGTCAAGTAACCCTTAAGAGGAAGCAAAGGTATTATTATATTTTAATTTTGGGGCCCAAGTAATTGGGATTAATTTATATAATAGAAACCTACCATAAAACATGGTTAGGCTAAGGACAAACAAATACACTTCCCTCAATGTGATTGGTCTGTCCTACCTTTTGTCCATGTTCCATGTAATCACTTAATACACTTTTAATATGGATTTTAGTCCAATGATCAACATCATTATGGCCACCTTTCTTAGGTTAAAGTTTCAAAAGAGTCACATGGCATTTTGTGAAGAATTTTTATTTTGATTTATTGATGATTGGTTTGGAAAATTCACAACATTGTTTGATAGGGAAAATAAGAATAATTTTGTACTCGAAAAAAATAAAAACTTAAATTTTACAAAGGAAAAATCTTTTTAGATTTCGTTTTATATGCTTTCCTCGATCATAAACTCTTTTAATAAACATATTCTTGTTCTAATATATTACAGTTTCTATTAAACTTAAAAAGGCTTTCGATAGAAGGTAATGCATATAAAAGTGTATAAATTTTAATAGTTAAATACCATTTTCGATATTTCAAGAATTGAAAGAGAAATTAAAGAAAACCCAAATTATTGTTCTTTTTTTCAAAAAAATTCATTGCCTTGAACATTCCATTAGAAAAAAAAAGTGAAATTAAACAAGCATATCTCAAATAAAACTACATTCTCTCATTTTTTAACTCGTACTTTATACTATGCAATTATAATTATCATAAATATGTGGGGAAAAAAAAAAGGAATGGAATGAGAAGGATTGATCATATAATAAAATAGAGTCATCTAGAAGGTAAAATATTATAGTCAAAAGAGTTGCTTAATGTTGAAAAGATGCAAAGTAGGAATCAAATCCTTCCAAATAAAGTTTTTGTTCGTAGGACAAACCCTCTCCTTTCTTTTTATTGTCCTCTAAAAAGGAAATCAAAGAAATATTAATCCATCCAAGATGCATAATCATGATTCACTCTATCATCGATTCATTTCCCACGATGATTTGTAAAGTCCATCAACTCACAACCTTATACTATTGTATAATAATTTGGTATGAGCGAGAAATTTGATCCATCTGATCATTGATGAAATGACTTTGATCACTGATTAAATGATGTAAAACATAATTTAAGTAACAATCGAGAAAAAAGGGTAATAATGTAATACCGTAGCTTGTTACCTTGTCTAACATAAGTGAAACATATTAGCCTAATATAAGGATATTTTGATAGATTAATTAATTATTTGTTAAGGCCATGATTTGGATTCCACTCCACCACTAAGCTTTTCTTAATATATATTAAAAAAATATTCTCATTCGTGCACTCATATAGAATAATATAATGTTTTAGGCACCGTCAAGGGTCTTTTTTTTTAAAGAATGGTCTTCCTCATGAGACTTAAGTTTTATTTAGATAAAAAAGGAATTTTATTTACTTTTTTTAATGTTTTTTTTTCGACCGATAAAGAATACAAGATATATGCTCTCTCACATATGAATCTAGTAAATACACTCAAAGTTATGTTAGTAAATTATACTCGGTTTTTATTATACCTAATTACTTTAACTTTTAGATGAGTTGAATATCCGAGAATAAATTTGAGTCTCATATAATAATTTATCTAGTACCCTATATATGTTATCCTAGACACAATGTATATATTCTTTTTTGTAAAAGTCCATCAAATGGTAAGAATGCGATATTCCTCGGGATAAAAGGTGCTCACAAGTAGTTACTAAGAATATCGGTAATGCATTTACATTTATATAATAGTTTTTTAGGTTAATATGTTCATGTCATTTATTATTTTAAAATTTCATGTTCTATGTAACATTACTATTGATTTTTCATTGAACATTTTTTAATGTGTCATCCTAAGAGTGATTTCTTTATTGCATGATTATGGAAACCATATTAGTGAAAGGAATGTGTCCAATTCAAACAATTAGGGTTTACTATTCAAACATTTCACTATCACATTCCTTTGATATAATCCACTTGCTTTTTATAAACAAACAAGAAAAATATAATAAATTGTTAGGTTATTGAAAAGGAGTTGCTTGTGTGTCCCATGATTTGAAACAATCCCATAAATTTGATTTCATTCCATGTGAAATCATCCATACCAACTTCGAATCCTTTTCAAATTAATGTTAAAAATGTCAAGAAAATGAACTCTCGTGTTTACATTTTAAGTGTAATATAAACTTAGTAGGTCTTATTTTTATTTTTCATTTTTAGGTAATGTTGTATATTTTTAATTCAAAATAGTTTCATATTTTTTCAAATATTTTGATTGGGATATTCAAAAAATAAATCATTATTTAAATCCAAAAGAATATATATACCCCTTTATTAAATAATCAAAATAAATAATTTCTAATAATAAACTAAATAAAAAAATCATCAGACAAATACTGTGGATAATAATTGTTCAAGGAACCGTTACGATGTTTGGTCATTTGTCGCTCTCTTATTCTTTTTCTTAAAAAATAAATAAAAAAATATATTTAAAAAAAAAAAAAAAGGAAAAAAGGGAAATGTATGCTGGGGCCAAGGCATTTCTTGGATTGTTTAAGACTTGGAAACAGAATGTCCTGGTTGGAAGAAGGCCGGCTAGTGGGTTCACGCCACGTGTGTACGACAATGACCAGACCACGTGGAGACGCCTTAATGTGGTTTTTTCTTGCTGACGTGTACCCCTGGACCACCTAACTGTTCCCTCAGATGCCGATATTGTATATTTATATATAATTAAGTTAATGCTTTTTCTGAATCACCTTCCCACGCTCCTCCCTCGGAGTGTAAGTGCCACCTCCCAATCCACCCTCCACGTGACTACTCCACGTCACCCGTATGTCATCTGTTATTATGACGTGGCACAACTACAGAATTAATGAAAGTATTGAAAAACATTATGTCACGGTGGGTAGGTTTGATCCAGGAGTGATCGTCCAAAAAAGTGTTTTTATAAATAACACATATATAAATAAATAGCATTTTTATTATAAATATTTTTTGAAACAATTAATTAATGTTTAAATATATATTAAAATGTATTAATTAAATAAATAATAAAAAATAATTTTTAATATACAATTTGAAAATCATTAATAATAATAAAAAAATATTTTTGTTTCTAATTTAGATTAGTATGATTAGTTTCATGTTGACTTATTTTTCACATTTGATTTGATTTTTATTATTATAATATGGTTTTTTTCCTCTTCCACCATTATAATGGACAAGAAAGATAAGACATTTAATTAAATTTTAACTTAAGGTAATTATATATATATAATATTTAAAGGAAATATTAGCCGGATACTCCTTTAAAGGATATGATTCCAATTTTTTTGAGATGCCTTATAAATTTTTATTATTAATCAAGTACACACTTAGATTATCTCTTAGAAATATGTAACAATATCATATATATATATATATATATATATATATATATCAATAAATACAAATCAACATCTACATGTAAATGTTAACGGTAAATTACATTTAAAACAAAATTATATTTTGTATCAACTAATATATTAATACATAATAATACGTAGAATTCATGTCTAATTTCACTTATTAATTTAGTATATCATATCGATATATTAGCAACATCGATTAATATTGAAATTCATATCTAGATTAATCGATATAAGAATGTTTGATAACTTGAGAATAATTTTTTTTTATGATATATGTGTATATATATATATATATATATATATATATTTAATTATCATTTTATTAATATTCAATAAGTGTAAGATGACAATGTCACGTTACCTAAACATAATATTAGAAGATATTTTTTTTCCAAGTTAAAATATCGAGGGGAAAAAGAAAAGAAAGGAAAAAGAGATGAGAAGAGAAGGGAGAGGAAGAGAGAAAGGCAAGAAGGTAGAGAGAGAAGGTGTGGGTGGGGGCGTATAATATGACATTCAGAAAGCGGTTTTGGGGATTTGGTAACGTGGATTCAGGGCTTTGAGAGCAACACATGATAAAGAGATGAAGGAACGCTGTTGAAGGGGAAGGAGAAGGTGAAGCTCCGGAAGAAGAAGAAGAAGAAGAAGAACCAGAAACCACCAGCGGTTTTTACCAGCTGAGAGAAGGCGGTTTTTCAGGTTTCTGACCCAGAGAAGACAAACCACAAGCGGTTTTGTAACTGACCCATCATCTATAACAGTCGTTTCAGACCACCACCACCACCTCCTTCTCTCTCATAATCAACACTTGCTCTCTTTAACGCTTAGCACTTTTTTTTCTTTCTTTTCTTAACTTCTCTTTGATGGTTCATAAATGGGTTAGTGTCCACTGGTGCTGGCTCTGTATTTGAAGCTCACTGAACCGTCACTTTTGGGAGCTTTGCTTCGTGGGTTTTCATGGCGCATGGGAATAATATCAGAGGCGGTCTCGAGCCAGGTGAAATGTCGTACTTTAGTCCGCTGTTTGGTTCCCGAGAAAACTGGAGGGAAAATGGAAGCACAAGGATTATGATGTTTTTTTAATACTAGCTTTTTGAGGTTGCATTTTTTTTGGGGTTTCCGGGTGACCGAGAAACGGGTACACTTGTTTGGTTGCCGAGAAAGTGTGGGAAAATTTCTAGATTTTTCGTCATGCAGCATCCAAGAGAAGTAACGTGTGAACTCTACCGAGCTTCTGGTTGGCCGTTTTTCATTTTTTGGGAAGCCCAAACAACATAGACCCCAAGCTTCAGCCTTCAAAACTCTGTTTTCCTCCATTTTTCCCTTCTGTTTTCTCAGCAACCAAACGTCGTGTCTACTTCCTTGTAGCTCCTTTGTTTGAGAAAAAAATTTCTGGGCTTTGTAGGTTTGGAAAACGATCATCTGTTTACGGAGCTATGGAGGGCATGTGCTGGTCCTTTGGTTGATGTTCCTAAGCCTCATGAGAGAGTTTTCTACTTCCCCCAAGGTCATATGGAACAAGTAAGCTTTTTCTGTTTTTGCAAATTTTCTTGTAATTTTCTTTTCCTCCGCTTTCTTTGTTTTCAACGGATCGAAATCTGCGGCCTATGTGTATGTGTTGTTTGTGAGATTTGCAATGATTGGTGTGCAGTTACAAGCCTCTACGAATCAGGGGCTGGATCAGAGGATTCCTTTGTTCAATCTTCCTTCAAAGATCCTTTGTCGTGTTGTTCACACCCGGTTACTGGTGTGTTTCTGTTTCTCATTTAGGTTTCTATTTTGTCTCTGCAATTTTTTTCTCCTTCTAATTTTTAAATTATTGTTGGTTAATTCAATTAATAGGCAGAACAAGAAACAGACGAAGTTTATGCACAGATCACTTTACAGCCAGAAGCAGATGTAAGAAAATATGTTGATTTGTCTCTCTCTATCCCTTTTTTTGGTTGCCGGGAAAACTGAGGGAAATAAAAGTTTTAGTCTTATTTTCTTTTCTCAGGTCCTGAATAATGTAGAATATAGTATTCCAGGAATTTAATTTACTTCTCTTTCTCTTACATTCTGGGCAACCAAGCAGAGTCCCAAATCGGAAATTACTTCATATCTAATTCGGTTATGGTAATAATGCAGCAAACAGAGCCTAAGAGTCCTGATTCATGCCCTGATGAGGCTCCAAAACAAACCGTTCATTCATTTTGCAAGATTTTAACGGCCTCTGATACAAGCACACATGGGGGGTTTTCTGTTCTCCGTAAGCATGCCAATGAATGCTTGCCTCCATTGGTAATCTTTCCTTTATTGTCATGGTATTGAATTTCTTTGTTGTGAAATTTCATTGAAATTTTTTCATATGAAGTGCTGAATTTTCTTTTGTTAGGATATGAGCCAAGCAACCCCAACTCAGGAATTAGTTGCTAGAGATCTACATGGATATGAGTGGCGATTTAAGCATATATTTAGAGGTGACCCATTAGAGTAATTGCAAATCTGTTTGTGTTTTATTAATTTTGTTTTCTTGAATTAGACGGTGATCGAACTATTTCTCATGGTGAACTGTTTTAGTTAGGCTTGTTCAAAATTTGAAACTGAACCCATACCATTGTTTGCTGCCTGTTGCATTTCTTCTTTGTGCAAAACAATCAGGTCAACCCCGGAGACATTTGCTTACAACAGGATGGAGTACTTTTGTCACTTCAAAGAGGCTAGTTGCTGGGGATGCCTTTGTGTTTCTGAGGTATCAAGCAATATAGGTTATATGTTTTGCCTTTTAGGTTTCCGATTTAGTAAAATCATGGCGATTTAATTATTGTTTATTTGATTTTCTTATATACAATAAACTGTTGCATAGAGGTGATAATGGAGAGTTGCGAGTTGGGGTTCGCCGTCTTGCTCGTCAACAGAGCCCCATGCCTTCATCTGTCATATCAAGCCAGAGCATGCATCTAGGAGTGCTTGCTACTGCATCTCATGCTGTTACCACCCAGACCCTCTTTGTTGTTTACTACAAGCCAAGGTTTGGTTGATGTCTTTGTCTTTTCTCAATGGGCATTATGTGTAGTTTATATTGTCCCGTCTATCTTAGCCTCATATTATTGTTCAGGACAAGCCAATTCATTATTAGCTTAAACAAATACTTGGAAGCTGTTAACTATGGCTTTGCAGTTGGCATGCGCTTCAAAATGAGATTTGAGGGAGAAGATTCTCCTGAAAGAAGGTATCTCAATAGCTCATTTTGTTTATTTTTATATTTATATTTTTTATTGATTTGTTTTATGTTTATGTTGTCGGGTTTGCTTGGTTAGGTTCACAGGCACCATAGTTGGAATTGGAGACATTTCTCCACAGTGGTCAAATTCTAAATGGCGTTCATTGAAGGTGGAGAAAATTTGGTTCTTGACATATAAATTTCAACTTATTTATTATTATTATTTTTTATGCTTTTCTCAAATTATTTCTCCTTGCAGATTCAATGGGATGAACCTGCAACAATTCAAAGACCAGAGAGGGTTTCTTCATGGGATATAGAGCCTTTTGTAGCTTCTGCTTCATTAAACCTTACTCAACCACCAGTAAAGATCAAGAGGCCCAGACCTCTTGATCTTCCAGTTGCTGGTAGGAGAAACTTTTGCCTTAGTTATTCTTTGAACTACAGTTGGGTTTGTTAATTTAACCCCTTTTTTTTTTCCATTTATTGGAATACAGAAAATACTTCCAGTTCAGTTCCTTCCCCTTTCTGGTATGCTGGATCATCCCCATCTCATGAATTAACCCAGTTAGGTGGTGTGACTGAAGTCCAAAGCAGTGAAAGCCAGGTACTCTGGCCTCCGAAGCCAAAAGAAATTAATGGCAATGTCATCCACAACAGCAACTGTGGCAGCTCCATCGGGCGGCCCGAAGGCATATGGTCTTCTTCTTCTTCAGTGAACGTCTCTTTAAACCTGTTCCAGGACCTAACAGAAGACAGCAAAACTGTGTCAACACGATCTATTCTACCTGGCTTTAACACTTCTTTGTCATCAAGGCCTAACAATGGCCTAATATCTGATCAGGTTGAAAAAGGGAAACGAATTGAAGCTTCTATTGGCTGCCGGTTGTTTGGGATTGATCTGACAAACAACTCTAAGGCCACTGCTCTTCTGGAGATGTCATGTCCAAGCATCACGTCCAGCAGTGTCAAGGGACCCATTTTAGCTGTTGTTTCTGAAGCTGATAGGATCCAGAATTTGGATGTGTCGAAATCCTCAAATGAGCAAAAACAAGTTGTACCAGAGGCATCTCAAAAGGAGACACAGGGCAGGCAGAGTTGCACTCCTTCCTCAAGGACACGTACTAAGGTGAAAGCCAAACCATGTAAAACTACATGCTGGTTCTCTTTGGATGTTTGAATGTTTCAATGTGTTTTTACTGTTAATTTCCAATGAAAATAATATTTTTTTGTGATGTTTGAGAAGGTGCAAATGCAAGGAGTAGCAGTTGGTCGTGCTGTTGACTTGACTGCATTGGAAGGATATGATGAGCTTATAAGTGAGCTGGAGAAAATGTTCGAGATCAAAGGAGAGCTTTGCCCTCGGAATAAATGGGAAGTTGTTTTCACTGATGATGAAGGAGATATGATGCTTGTGGGTGATGATCCATGGCAGTAAGTAACCCAAGAAATTTGTTCCTTCTCTTTCTACCCCCATTGGAACCTGAAATTCAAGTCCCTTTTCCTTTCCTTGAATTGCAGGGAATTCTGTAAGATGGTGAGAAAGATCTTCATATATTCTAGCGAGGAAGTAAAAAAGATGAGTCCAAGATGCAAGCTTTCTGCATCATCTTTAGATGGTGAAGGAACAGTTATAAGCTTGGATTCAGAGTTAAGAACTGAACCATAGAAGTTAAGTTCCTTTTTTTGTTTGTGCTTTTTCCTTTTGGGGGTCATTTTTAAGAGTTGTTTTCCTTTTCTTCTGTTTTTTTTTTTTGTGGTGGGGAGGAGGTGTTTGTGTGTTTGGTCTTGGGGCATTCAGGTTGGGTTGTTGGCGTTTGCTCAGTTTTTTTGGAGCTTCTTCAGTGACAGCAGTATATAGATTGGCTTCCGAGGCAAGGGGTAGACTTTTTCATGTTACACTAGGGAACATTTAGCCGAGCTTAGAAATGGAATTTGTGAATACCTTGTTTGTGGGGGGTGGACAATCAACCTGTAAAATATGCATAATATATATATGTTCTGTGCTTGTTCTAATGGTAATCTAGTTGGTTTCTTCCCGAGTGGAAATCTCCTCATTTTCCGTAAAAGCTATAATATTTTCTTTTGTCAAATTTTCATGGGGTTTGGCATGTATGATATGATATGATAACTCCCATGGACCCTTTGTAGGGGACCTGATATCGACAAATTTTCAGTGACAAATAATGCCATTGTCGCCTGTGTGCAAGTCAAAACTCATTGCTCTCTAGCGTCTCACAGGGAAGCTAGTACCATCTCTTCATCTTTATCCAGCCTGTTAGGAGGACCCTCTTCATGGGGCATTGCTCCTGCGCATTTGCACATGGAACCACACATTAGCCCTCGACATCTTCGTCATCATGGGCTCTTCCACATGGGGTCACTTGCTAAGCTTTCTCATTTTCATCACTGGTTCACAAGATGGCTTTTTACTATCAAAGTCTTTTGATGCTCCATGTTTAGGGTTTTGGAATGTGTGGATCTTATCTGGTTGTAAAGAAGCAGTTGGGGGATGCTGACATGAATGAATGAGAGAGAGAGGGGTTCAATTTGTATTTGCTCTCCTTGTTGTCTTCAATCTGGAGACAAGGGTTGTTTTCACAAAGATCGTTTCTTCAAAAGGAAGCAGTTCAAGCTTTGGAAAGTTACTTTAGAACGGTGCGTAAAATCCATATGACAGTGACATTGGAGGATACTGGAAGTCCACTATACGGATAGAAATGAAGCCACTCACACATCTAATACCCAACTAAATTCTACAAGACAGACCATTCTACCTAGTAATAATGCTATACAGTATACATTCTCTCATAATGGGTGGTTTGAAATAAGGGAAATTTGGAGAATCCTAGAATGAAAAGAGTGAGGGAGATGGCATACTGTAGGTGGTAGGGTAGCAGTTACACTAGACATGCTTACAAGGTGAGAAAAATTATATATTTGCCTAGAAATGAGAGATGTCCCGGTTCACCTGGATCTGGGTCTTGGGTGTCAGCATATGGGGGCCCCTTGGCTGGTGGGCACAGTGGAGAGCAGATCACCTCACAACCGAATGGGCAAGTCAACCATGTCCTCACTCTCCTCTCATCATGGAAAATCCTCTACTCGCCCATCTGTATCATATCAAATGTGATGACACTACCTATAAGACCCCATAAAGATAGTGTCCAGCTATACCATCAAATCGGTAGAAGCCGCCTGATTATTTTAATCTCATTTATTTACCTTCTTTTATGTTAATCATATTTGTTTGTATCCCCCATTCAACAATTCAAATTTAGATTTCAACACATACCATTATGATACTTACTTAACATGAGTCTCTTCTCTTATTCATAAAAGAGGTTCATTCAGTTCTAATTTATCAAAGAATTTTTATTCATTTACAAATTCCTAGGAGCTTCATTAAGTCATCAACCACCAAATAATTTCCATTGATTAGTTGCCATCAGTCTCATTCTTATAAAAATTAAGAGTTCTTCTTCCGGTTTGTCCTGAATTGTTCATCAAATCATTCACTTTAAAATAATTGAAACTCTTGACGATTATAGTACTTTCCAAAATAAAAATATTTTACTAAAACAAGAAATAATGTCACGGGTTTTATTGGATAAGATGTCGTACGGAATGATTGGACTCCTTTTATTTTCCCACATTAGTTTCATGCATAATAATTACCCATTATGACATGTCTTGAATCATATGGTATAATGAAAAATTACCCAAATCCATTTAAAAAAAAAAATATAATATTAAAATTTATCTAATAAGCTCCCAAATACAAATTTTTTTATAATACAGTGTTTAAAATTTAAAATTTAATTACGAGGATCCGACAAGATACCCAATTTTAGTGGGCAATAACTCTACCTTCTTTTATGTAATACCATATAAAAATTAGGGATACAATTTGGACGGACCGACTTGATTCAAACCAAATACAACTTAACATTTGAGTACACTTAGACAATTATTTTCAATACTTGAATTTGATTTGGGTTAGGTTTATACTAGGGTTGAGTTGATTTGATCCCAATGTCCCCGATTTCATTTTGAATAATCCAAACTCAATTTCATTAATTTTGTAAATATTACTTGTAATTATCTCATTCATTTTTTCCAGAAAAGAAATTTGCAAATTTGTTAGAGATGTGGGAAATTTGTTCTATTATGGTTTATGGGGGAAACTGAAAAGGGTTTATACCCTTCGTTTCTTTCTGATAGCAGCATCTTGCATTTGCAATAATGTCAAGTAAGATTCTTACCTTAAAACCTCCTATTTGTTCTTTACATATGGTTTTTATGGATGCTGATTTGTGAATGGTTTCTGTGTATTTGTGGTAATGATAGGCACTGTAAACCCAAATCCTTGAAAAACGGAAGTTCAGATCGTTTCTACCATTTTCTTCCCTTCCCCTTGCAGTTTTTGCGATTCAAATTGAGTATAGCAGATGTAGCTCGGATTGTTTATTTAATCACACCATTTTTTTTTTATCCCTCATAGATATGCTTAATGATTTAAAAGAAACCCTAGTTGCAATACCCTTATTGCATATTTGGGATTGTGGGTATGCAAATTTGAAGCCAACCCCTTTAATCCTTATGCTCTTTATGCTTTTTTTTTAGGAAGATATGATACTGAATTTGCCACTGGATGTGTAGTATAAATGAATGCCAAGGATGGGTTCCTTGTATAGGCTAGATAGAGTATGGATATGTTGGTGGCAGCAAGGTCCCATGTGTTGTGATGACACTCTTAGCTGAAGACCACCCTCTTCAGATATTGGGCCATACTCCATGTTCACAAAGGGGGGGTCCAATCTCAATCTCCAATCATGCCTGGGGTTCATCAATTGATCATTCATATTCCTTGTTACAGACCCTCTTGGAGGCAAAAGGATGCTGCCATATTGAGTATTTCCCTTCAATAATTCAAATCCAGATGGAACCATCATCCTTCTTGGCTTCTAAGGGGTTCTGCACTCATACAACTCTTTCTTCTAGTTAAAAATCATACCCAAGTCAACAGAGCCATAGTTCCATCATTATTTTTTTCTTTTTCTTTTTCCCTTTTTTTTCCCCCTTTTTTTCTGTGTTGTGAGATTGGATTATCTTGGTTTTCTGATTTCAGTTATCTGCTATGAGAACATGTATGATGGGAGTTGTAGACTTTACAGTTTTGTGTATAATTGTATCTCTTTTGGCCTAATGAAGAGGACAGTAGCTCAATGTTCCTTGGAAAACAATGAGGTACAAAACCTCAAAAGAAAGGTAGAAAATTAGTCAGCAATCAATTGGCAATCTCTGTTTTCCAGTTATTCCTGTATCCTTGATTGGATGAATACAAGGTTAAGTATGACTTTGGGGCTTGTTTTGTTGGTCTCCACTAACTAGAGTGGTCCAAAAGGAAATACAAGAGGAGGCCTTGTTTTGCCCTCAAGAAAGGGCAAATGGGTGGTCTGGGTTGGGCCTATACATTATGCCACAAATTCTTAGAGAGCAGTGGAGCATAGACACAACACTTGAACAATGAAGTACTTGTTGCTCAATAAACCAAGGAAAATTATTTCAATTATCATGCTCTTAAGATTGTGACTGATGATCTGATTTCCTGTTTTTATGGTCTTCAATATAATAATACATTGCGTCTTTGTGAGGATTGTTCAAGGGTGAGTTTGTGAAAACACTTGAACAATTAAGTATTCTCTGTTTAATAAAACCATCTTAACTACCATGCTGTTATGATGTTTGACTGATGATCTGATTTCCGGTTTTTATGGTCTTCAATTATTTTGTCATGCATGATAAAATCCTGCAACTTTTTGAGGATTGGTAAAGATCAACATCATTGAAAAATCTGGAACATTTAAGTTTTCGTTAGTTTTCAACTATCATGCCTTGTGATGTTTTACACTTTCACTGATTATCTGATTTATTTTTATGGTCTTCAATTATGTAATCTTGTATAATAATTTGTCGTGACTTACTTTTCGTTTATTCACCTATCAGAAAAGAAAGATAATTTGTTGTGACTTTGTAACTAACGAAGCTAACACAGTGGCTTGAATTAAGATAGTTTCTTTCTAACAGAAGATTTCTGCTAAATCAATCGCTGTTATGTTGTCATATTCAAGTTAAATATGGTTCAAGTCAGAAGGAATAATTCACTTGAAGGCAGGCAAGCAAGCTTTCAAGCATTTTGAGATTTATCCATTTTGAACTTCATTACTATTCCTCCTGGGGATTCCTGATCCTTGGTTTCATCTTTTTTAGTGCAGATGTTCTTCCACTGCTTAATGGAATTGGAAAAATCCTTGACTTGAAGGGCTAGTTGACTTGTATTTGTAGCCAAGTGGACAGTGCCCCACAAGACTTATCTATAGACAGTTGATTAGTCCAATGCTACCAGCAATTATATCAAAGGAAAACCAAATGTTGCCCCATTTCTATATTTGGAGAAGTCCAACATCAATTGTTGTAGACCACAGGCTTCGTCCTCTGCTATGAAGAAGAAGTTGGCACTTAGTGGGAAATATTAAATATGATGAGGACTATTCACATGGTCTACTTGGTGTTTAGCTAGTTTACGTGATCGTCATCTGCGAATTAATGCCTCTTTTATTGTCATTTTGTCTGGATATACCAAGAGGTAAACCACTTGCCCATTTTCCCCTTCACGTCAGGATATGAAGAGTACTCGACTATCACAACTAGCATCATTTGTTGCTTGCAGGATCTTCTTTGACTGGGTCGATTAAGCATAGCTCTGCAGGTTGGTCAATTATCATATGTTTTGCTGCTTGGAGGGCATTTGAAATGAAGAAAGTTATCTGGGTTTGTGTTCTTCTACATGGCAGAAGAGTCGGCAACCTTGTTGAGGGTAAATTTTCTGCACGTCATTCATCATGTAAACTCATAATTGTTGGGATGATGACATTGAAAATGCACCTAAAGGCTTATCTTAAGTGTATGATTGACTCTCTGACAGATGTGGAAGCCTCTAATAGGCCTTGAAATGCTATGAAAACAAATGGACCATAGTTGAAACTAACTTATTGGGTAGCAAATCAGGTGATCACATGGTTCATTACTGAAGTTAAATCAGCCTGTCATCCACTAATTACTATATTTTAAAATGGGATGCATGTGATGATTATTGTCAATGAAAAGCAAATTTGATAAACCTCCAAATCAAATCACTTGTTTTTATCAATGGAAGTGGGGTTTTACCTATATGAGACAAAGCTAAATCATTCTCACTTTGATATGGTGATCTTGGGTTAGTATTAGAGTGTGATGTGTGGTACCTTTTTGAGCTCAGGTACATGGAAGAGGACCCCCCATCCAACCACCCTTGCAAAATGGATCTCCATGGTCATAGATTTCAAAATGAAATGTTCCATTATTGCTCTTGAGGAGTCACACTTTCAAATCTAGAATTCCCCTGTCTTTCTTCATTTCTCAGAGATAAACCCATTACACTTCATGCACTCTTTGTCCTTTTTGTCTGCATATATATATATATGTGTGTGTGTGTGTGTGTGTGTACATGGCTAAATGGGGGAAGTCATTATTCACTGATTTTGTACTTTTTCTTCTCTGAATAGGAAGAGGAAAATGGGAACTTTGGTTGTGAAGACTTGTTCTTAAAGATGGCTTCTAAGTCTAGATAAGGATGTGGTGGAACACTACAAATCAAAGGAGTGACAAAAGGTTCATCATTTCTTCTCTACTCAATCAATCTAATTTGGACATATGGTCTGTTTTTTTCACTTTGAAAATCACTCTGCCCTCTTTTTCTTTGCTTTGGACTATTGCCCTTGCTTGACTTGCATGCGCATGCCACAATTCTTTACTAATTTTACCAAGAAAGCCCAGTTTGGATAGCCTCTTAAATGCCTTAATGCTAGAGTCCATGACTCTGACGATGTTTGGATAGCACTCTCTGTGGGGCAAAGTAGTAATTGGGAGATAGATTTTCATTCAAGAGCACAATATCAACTAAATACAAAATAGTATTTTTTGTTTCGTTGCTTTACATTTTTGCAATGCTAAAAATAGAATTACCTTAAACAGGCCGTTGTAAAGCCTAATGTCTATTTTTGTAATGACTTATTGTCTTAATAATTAATTTCTTTTAGTAAAAATCAATTCATAAATATATATAATTTAATTTTTTTTTTGATCTTTTATGTAGGAATAGTAATGGGATGGATTTGAGATTTTGAAATAAACCAATTAGGAGCTATTTGAGACTTCTCTTTGGAAACTCCGATTGTATGAGAGTGATCACAAAATCGTAGTTAGTGATTACAAATTTAAATTTAAGTTTGAAATTGTAATTATAACTAAGGTTTTAGGAATTATTTTGGGAGGAGGTTTTTTTTCAAACATAGTATTTGGGCTCAAAACTCCATCAAGAAAACCTATTTGGCAAAAGAATCAACATGCTCTATGTCCTAGAAAATGGGAAAAATTTGTCGGAAAATCACTTTCAACATCTGTTGCGAAACACGGCGTCACGAGTAAACAGTATTCCGTATTCCAGGGGAGACTCATGGAAATAAAATTTTCTGTTACGGTGATGTGCGGATGACGAAATGGGATTTTGGAGCGACCTGTTTGGCAGGGCATTATATGAATAAAGAAAAGTTGATTTTCTGATAAAGCTGGTCATTTTCTCCCACGCACTAGCATCCTATGCTTCTTCTCAAGCCCACACCATTTGAGGGTGTTTTGACACGCGTCCTCATTTGAACGGTGGAGGGAGTGGGTGCACCCAACTAAAGGTGAGGCCTCTTCCACTTTACCTTGTTGCCATCTCATAAAAAAAGTTGAAACGTGAGACTAGTGGAATGTGTTATAATGATAATAAATTTTCAATTCATGATTTGTCAATCTTTGGATTTGACTTCTGGCTAAGAAAAATCAAGTGGTGGAAATATTTTATTGATGATATAGTAATTAGAATAAAATTTAATTGAACTTCACATTTTGGAGAAAAACAAAAAGGATTCTAATTTTGTTGGGTAGTCAAAAATAAAAGAAGGTTACAAGGCATCGAAAGTTTTAAAAAGCTCAAAAGACTCGTTTTAAAGCTCCATATGATCTTTTCTACTTCATTTGCCTAAATGTAAGACACACACACGCTATTTGTTTCACTTCACTACAGGAAAAATGACACGTCTGAGAAGGGTGATGTGTAAAAGTCAAGCTTTTTGTCGTGAATAAAAAAGCCTAAAAGGTCACAAATTAACATCCTCCTGCCTCCATTGTCTTCTTTCCACTACCAAAAAAGGGCTCAAAAGCTCGGAGACGAAGGGACTGAGAAGAAGGAAGTGTCGGTGGTAAGGCATGGGGTCTCAAGCAGAGTCCGACCCTAGCTACGCTCCCAAGTTGCCGCTCTTCTCCATAGCCATGCAAGAGCCTGAGCCCTCCGGAACCCAAACCCCACCGCTCCAGACCACAGCTTCCGTTCCGTTCCGGTGGGAGGAGGAGCCTGGCAAGCCCCGACCCTGCACCGCCCTCGTCGCCCTCTCCAAATCTAGTAGCGCTCGCTGCCTGGACCCCCCTCCGAGGCTCTTCTCCTCCGACGTCAAACTCTCCAAAATGCCCTCCCCCACCACCGTCCTTGAAGGCCCTTACGTGGCTCGCTCTGCCTTCCAGTGCTCTTCCTTCAGAGTGGCGAGAGACCGCCGCCACTCCTTCGGCAGAGGCGGTAGCCCGGAGAGAGGGCAGCTGGGCGCGATGGTGCTGGGGAGGAGAGGGTTTTTCGGGGGTTGGGGGAGGAAGAATCACAAGGGTAAAAGAGAAGCTTCTCGGTCTCTGGACCTTGAAGAAGGTAGCTCCCCCGCCACCACCGGAGATTATGACAGTGGTGGGGGCTCGAGTGAGAAGATGACTAGAATGAGCAGGAGTGGAAGGTATCTGAGCCTGAGTCAAGCCAGATCTCACTTCTGGGTAAGTTTCCGTTTCTTCACTTTGACTGCTGCCTCACGAAACGCATCGTTTTAGACTCTTTTTTCATATTATTCTACAGACCATAATGCGGGTAACGACATTTCTGTTTATCACTTTTGTCATCAACTCAAATCTGTAAAGAGGGCTTTTGAACATTTTTCTAAGATGAAAATCTTGAGGATTTACAGAACAGTCTAATAATAAAAAAATAAAAATAAAATAATAATAATAATTATTATTATTATTAAAGACCGACATGGGTATATAGAGATTAACATAATTTTTTTTTTTGTTGATTTGATAATGACAGGCGAACGTATATGAGGGGCTGAAGCAGGTGGTGCCATGGAAGAGGAGTAAGAAGTTGAAGAAAGATGGGCTCTTGATTTGACTTCTCCTTCGTCCGCCACAATGGTTCAATCACATTTCTAATCAAACCAGCTGTGCCTCACCTTCTAGTCTGTGATTGATTGAAAACTTATGGTGTATAGAGAGAGACACTATGTAATATGCTTTTTAACCTCTTTTTCCCTGCTTGGGTTTGGAAAATGACATGCGAGGAAGACTTTTTATGGATATGAGTGTATGTATGGAGAACAAAAAAAAAAAAAAAGGGTGGGGGGCTCCAATTTTTGAGCCATGGATGATGATTCATTGTATGGGTGGGTGCTTAGATTGGCTAGTTGTGTATCATAATCTAATGAATGCAACTGAGATGTTTGTTCATTGAATTTAAACAAGGCGAGATCTGACAAAGTAGGCAACAAACTGAACCACCATGTGCACAGTGCTGCTGATCGAACATTGTGGAAAAAAGAGCTTGTGGTGGAAAAACCTTAACAATCGGTGAATAGACTAGAACATGACTTTAGAGCAGTAAAATTCAAAGAAAGGAGACGTAATCGTAAGGGAATTAATAATTTTCCTCATTGTTTATTCAAAAATAACTTTCTTTAGTATCATATAAAATACATGAACGGCATCCGTTCACCTTGACATATGGGTTTGGAAGCAGGGCGCAGGTGAAATTTTGGGACCTCTTGATAATGTCATGGACTTAAGTTTTAAGCTCAAGTGGGGGTTCATTTATGCAGGGCATGACATCTAGGGATGGATCAATTGGACAAAGGGCCGTTTTCAAACAATCTTTATGATAGGAAAATGACAGGATTTTGAAGTTTTCAACGCAAACAGTTACCATCAACATTAATATGTGATTACTTCATCCATACCAAACTTTGGATTGTGAGGTAAGTTCTTCAATTGATAATTATGGAAGAAATCAAAGGTTTCAGCATCTAGTTCTCCACAAAAAAAATATGAGTCTCATACTTATTCCATTGCTGATGAAATGAAATCTAAAAGAGTATTTGTAGATGGTACGAAGGAGGACAAAAGAAGATCATCACTCACAGCAACAATCCATATTACCCTTGTTTTTTACCAGTCATGCCTGCAACAACCTGCAGACAAGTGCAACAAATAATTGATTCAGTCATTATTTGCACTTGCTAGACATAAGCAGAAGAAGCTATGAACCAAAAACCACAAGTGCATATGCAGAATTATCAATTCAATTATTTGCATAGGATGTTAGTTTTTTTAATTTTTTTGCTGAAAGCAATATTGCTTTTAGATTTTAGGTCGTTTGTTTTTATACTTTTTTATAATTTATTATAAACTTTTTGCTGAATAGAAAAAGTAACATGATTTTTTTTTAATCTTTTAATGCTTAATAGAAATAAAATATTACAAAAACAAACAACCTAATATTTAACACTATTAAGCATTAAAATTGTATTTAAAATTAAGTAAAAAAACAAACACCACCTTAGACATGGGAAGAAGTGACATAGCAAAACCAGAAGTGTAGATGCAGAGAAGAAACTCATTAAATACTGCATGGGCATGGGAGCCAACTTCTAGGAGTTGGTTCCTCTCCAACAACAAAGGCCCAGTACCAGTACCAGTAACAGAAAAGGCCACTTCTAGGAGTTTTTGATAAGTAACATTATGTTTTTTACAGGCTCGAACCTGGACCCTTTCGCACAAGTCACATTCCTACTCCAGCCCCTTGAGACTTGTGCTCATAATCTTCGTTATATACAGGTGGCCAAAAAATTAGGATTGACCATTAGATAGTCCCAGCCTCCTAGTGCTAGCAAATCTGCTTTACGAACACCAAACTAGATTGATGATTTTAGCCATGCATCTCAAAGTTTCTGAAATGTGTAAATCATCCAGAGGTTAAAGAGAGTTCAATGTATCTTAAGACTATAGAAATCAATCTAACGGTGATGGATTCTTGTGCTCAGTTGATCTATCTACTCTAACCCATCAGATGGTGGATTCCAATTTTTTTTTTTCTTTTAAATGTTGACATGTCAAAATAAGGGAAATCAATCGACCTTCAAGGACCAAGAAGAAGACCCAAGTATGCCCCATTAAATGGTTAAAATGAAAGGATAAAGCATATAGCATTTAGACATACTCTTGCAAACAAATCTGTCCAACTAAAGAGAAAATATAACACCATATCTAGGTGGTAAGACATTCAACTCTATGGTTTATTCATTGATGGCATAAAATGTTCTTTTCAAACTTTAGCCCGCTGCTAGTGAACAGCATACTTTGACAGAAACTTCAAACCTCATATGCTTTGCTAAATTACCCATTATCTTAAAAATGAGAATATGTTCAGACTCTGAAAATAAGTTTGAATATGTAACCATTCAATAGCAAAAGACAAAATGAATTAATTATTTAGATAAACATTTTGTGAAATTTGATACTCACATCACTTAGTGCAGGTTGAGGAACTTGCTTGGATGTTTCAAGGGAGTCCAATATAGGCCTCACGACAGCAGGCAGGAAGAGGCCAACGCCTGAAATTTTCAGAACACAAGAACCAATAAAATGAAACTTTCTCCACCACAAAAGGATAATATAAATTCCTAAAAAAATTGATTGCAAAAACTGCATAAGAATTTATTGTTATTATTATAAGCTAGTGCATAAGAAATTGTGAAGAGAGATTGTCTTTGCAAAATCGTCCACTTTACAAAAATAGTCCAATTCAGTGGCCTTTGATTATTGTGATTTAAGAACTGAAACCTAATAAAAAAATAAAAAAGAAACCAATTATACTATCATTCGAAGTGACATTTTCTGCAAATTCCTCTCTTTTTCAAACTCCTTTCCAGAATTAAGCAATTTGTTCTAATATTTCCTCATCTAGGGGAGAAATTCTCCACGGTTTTCATATAACTAAAAAGGCCTTCGCATCAGGAGGAAAATGATACCCCAGCAATTAGTTGGCATAATCCAGTGTTCAAATTTCTCACTACCATATTTTCTCATATCTTCCCGGCAAAACAAGTCGAGATCCTTGCACTAAACAATCTTAACGCTCAGAGAATCCCTATCCCATATAAACTCATGCCAGGAGTCCTGGAGGAAGGAATTTTCTCCATCAGGTTCATTTGAGGGTTTATCAATTACCATATCTGAAAGCGACCCATGATGTGCCAACTCTCCCATTTAAAAATTTATGAAAATTTCCTCCTTAGCCCTAATGAAAAGAATTCCCTTTGCTTTTGCTGCTAACAACATCCAAATTGGTGAACCACTGTTTCAGGGTTCAATCATTCTCAAATTTGAACTATTTCCCTATCATGAAATACCACCCACCATTTCTTCTGAATGACCATGCATAGTTCCCTAAAATTCAATGATTTCCCACAGAGAAAACTAAAACAGCCCAACCTACATGGTATTTCACATCCACCTCCTCGTCTCATGCCATGTTTTAGCGCATCATTACACAAAAATATCATCCAAGACAGCAAGACCATAAAAGCCTGCCTTTCTGCATATAGTTCTTGTGATTCACCCAATAAAATTCCACAAAACAACTAAAAACAACATCAACACTCATACACTTCAAACAACACACCAAAACAAACCAAACCATAACCCAGACCAAACCCTCAACATTCCCACAAATGTCAATATAAAATTCACCTCTGTGTTAATACTATCACCTCTTTAGGTTTTCCAGATGATACTAGCCATGCTATCAACTAAATTGGGAACTCCGGGCAATTCAAGTTGATTTTAAGATTAGCCGAGCCACTTATAATCACTTATACTCTCTAACCACCCACCAATTATGTTATCCAATCATCATCCTCTCTCACTTCTATCACAAGTTCTTCGATCACCCCCAAGACCTAATTGTGCATTCTACCCGGCAAACCCCAGCCTTACACTTGCAAAAACTAAGAGTATCCATTTCACAAAACACATAAAACTAATCTCAGAAAAAAAAAAATCGAATCAAGTCAACCAAGGCTTATATCAAACGCAGTTCGATTTGAAAAATCGAGAGTTTTCAAGTTAGGGTTTCGAGAGAGAGCACGTACCAACGCCAGCGATGAAGCACGAAGCTGCCACCACCGGTTCCTGCACAATTAACATCTTCAATTTCTCCACCACAGGCATTTTCTCACTCTGTCTTCTCTCTTCTTTCTTCTCTCTGTGATGGATGCGGATGGATCCAGCGTCTGTGATTTTATAGACCGGAAGGGATGATGGGTCCGATCAGGCTTGAACCCGGCCGGGCTTGAAAGCTCCTTGGATTCGGGTTCCTCTATAAAATTGTCCGGTCCAAGCACATTTCAAATTCTCTTGAAAAATACATCATAGTAAAATACTAAAAATGATTTATTATTCAATTTTTGAGAAAATAAATAAATTGAGAGTAGCATAAAAAATAATTTATTGAGCATATGCCTACCCATAATTTTTTTTTCATTTTTGCTTTATTTATCTATCTATCCACTTACCTATTTATATATATATATTTTACTAATATATCGGGATATATGAAGAAATATAGATAGATATTTGATATAAAATATTGAGGATGAAAAAAACTTATAAAATATTAAGATTTTTTTTTAAGAAATGATATAAAAAAATAATAATAAATATTTTGAAATTGTTTTATTGAAGATATTAATATATATATATATATATATATATGATATAATTTATTATATTTGATAATAATATTGTGTTTGTGAATAAGAAATATAAATTTTATAAATATATATTTATTATCAAGTTACATTAAATATTATTTAAAACTAATATTATGAACATTTGATTATAATATATTTAACTTTAAAATATATTTAATATTAAAATTATAATTTATTTAATTAAACTGTATGTATAATTTTTTTAATATTTTTATTTTTATATTTCATTAATATATAAATGATATAAAAAAGATCAAATATTAAAAATATCATGATTGTTTTCATATCTTTTGTAATCAATTAAATATAATTTAAAATTAAAATAATTAGAATTTATTTATTTATTAATATATTCTTTTAATATTTTGTTTGTCCGATGAACTTCAATATATATTTATAAATGGTTTGAGCTTATATTTAATTGAAGGCAAGTTTTCTTGGGTGGTCGCCCGGTTTTATGACAAACCTTTTGTCTTTGTTAAAAGTTCGAACCCCTTCAAATCATTAGAAATAATGAATTACTTGATAATTTGATTAATTTCTACTCTCTTGAGTAGGCCTGAATAGGCTTGAATGCTAAAAAGGATGCTCAATTAGAGTAGAGAAACGAGTTTTTGACTGATGACTATGGAAGGGGTAGTGTCTTAAGACATCGTATTTGAGAGAGCTTTCTAAAACAATAAAACCAACATTTGAATGTCAAACGAGACAATCTTCATCTTGAAGAGGAAAACTCATGGTTTTTATCCAAGACAGGTGATCAATCACATGGAAAAAGTAGTTACTTCTGCTGTTGCTTTACTCCTGCAGAAGTTAAAAAGCTATCCAAAACAAGCCTTTTATCACCTTACCAATATAAATGGGCATCCACCCAGAGGGGAATTTGATGAGATCTCCCTGTTTCACAGTATGTTCCATATACACAAATATGAATCTCATCACATGATTTTATACACAAACAACATACTTCTTGAACTTCTAGAAAGTAGAAACAGAGACTAAGGAAACTGATACATATATACATGCAGGAAATAGTTGAAACCAATCTTCACAGCAAGAAGGAAACTTTGACAAAACCAAAACCCAGACTACAAAGTAGGTAACATCCACCCAATAGTCCATCCTAGGAGCAACCCTGCACCAACAAGACTCAGCCCCAGTGCAAAGGCAACAGCATACTTGCTAATGTCATATCTTGGTTGGGCTCGTTTGCCTCGTCTCCCCTTGGTTGCCTTCTGCCAGCTCTTCCGTTGTTTCTTAGCTTTGTAAGGTGTCCATGGTAGGGTGACTGGGAAAAGGGTGGAGATTGGATGGTCTTTGTTCTTAATTTGGGAGTAAAGGTTTTCTAGTTGAAGCAGGTGGAACCACTGCTTATAGGCGAAGAGTTGTGAGGCTTGTCTGAGGAAGAGACTGATAATATGCTCCTTCTCTTCATGAGCTTGCTTTGCTGCTATCTCAGCTTCCCTTGCACGTGTTTGAGAGTGGCGGAGTGCTTCCAACAGCTGAGCCTTGCTGGGATCATTGTCGGTAATTCCTTGCATTTCTGTCAGATCCTTGTGGTTTGTATTGTAACTGCTTTTGAAGTTGAAGCACCAACCCGGAATAAGATTATAAGAGAATTTGATTGTGTGTATATGCAGGAAAGGAAAATGATCCAGTAAAAGACTGACCTAGGGGGTTTATGAGTTTGTTCTCTAGACTCTACCTTCAATGTTCTAACTCCCAAGCTCCAGTGGTAGCAATCTTAGATCAGAACTTGTGGGTGATTTAACTTTGAGAGAATAGAGAATATAGAGACTGATGGCATGTTATTGTATGAGAGGCAGAGAGCTAGAAATGGAAAATCTAAAGCAGTACCTGAATGGCTTGTCTGAACCATGCCGATCTTCAGCTGAAGCCCACTGTCTTCCATCTGCGCTGCCCAAAGAGGAACTGCCCTTCAAATGAAGGGTTAAATTGGAGAGAGTGCCAGTTTGGGCCTTCCTATCTAAAGATGAGCCAAAGTTGCCCTTGTGAACAAAACATCCAAGAGGGGCAAATGGGTCACTCCTAACATGCATCTTCTGAGGAGGGGGGAGATCACAATTCTCAATATGGTCAAGTGACTTCTGCACCACCAAGGAAGCCAATTCATCTGTATCTGCTGTGCGCCACCACGGCTCATTTTTCTCAACCCCAATCCATGAAGATTCTGAATCCAAATAGAGCTCATTGGGTTGTTTGGAAGCTGAGGAGCCAATAGGCTCTGTCTCCACTAATTCGTAGTACTTCCACATGTTGTTAACTTCAAGGTCTTGGGCATTCTTACTATTTAGAGCATTTACCTCTTGCTTTCCAAAGTCAGGATCTTTCTCTACACAACCAGCAAAGTTTATATTATCTACATCAAAAAAAGATTCAGTGTTCTTGCCACCATCAACACGTCCGCTACCATCTTCATTCTGTGCATAAGCCCCATCAAGTTCAGAGGTCTTGCTTGCAGTTCCATCTATTAACATTTCTACCTCTGCCTCCAAGGCATTTAACTGTTCAGATGTTAAACCCTTTTGGTACCCATAGTTAGGTTGAAGCTGAAGCCACCATCTTGTATCAGGGGGCAGGTTGGAATATGAAGTCCTGTTTAAGGGCATGAAACCTACAGGGGGATGATCAGGTCCATCTGCTGCATTGGCATGTCCTGCATCAGCCTGTTTGGATGATGAAGATGAAGATGGGCAGCAAGCTAATTTTGGAGCTCTTTTAGCATCTTCTTGGACAAAGCAACGATTAGCTGCTCTTTGCCAAACAGCCCTTGCTTCTGCTGCTGCCATCACCCTTCTATTCTTTAATACATTTTACTATGCAAAATATGGGTCTGTTAGAAAAGAACAGGCATCAGATTAACTGCTATTCCTTGTTCAATGGAAAACTGAGGGCTGAACGTTAAAGCTGAAAAATGTGCACAATATAAGCAAGATGACTATGAAAAGTTAACTGCTGTTATGAAAGAATGGAAGATAACCAAGGGTTAAACGTTAAAGCCGAAAAAAGCATACACAATATATTCAAAGATGCCTGTGACAGTTCTCTACACCAAACCAAAATAGATGACCATGAAAAGTTAACTGTTATTCATGAAAGAACAATAGATAGCTGATAGTTGAACGTTAAAGCTGCCAAATGAAAAAAAAAAATGCACGATATGTTTCCATTAATATCTAATTAGGAACCACCTTGAAAACGAGACTAAGCAATTGTGCTCTCAAGACAAAGGGTAGGGTTAAAACCTCAAACAAACTGACCAAAAATAAAGAAACAAATATTCATCATCCTGGAAAAGGAAAATCAATCCAACAAGTATCTCTTATCAGAAGACGCCTCTAACAAACTGCTAAACCACTGTTTGGATCTTTGAAACAATGACAAAAGGGAAAGGAAAATGCTAAAAATTACTTTAAAATGCACTCCTCTCCTCAACCAATTTTAGCATTTCCCATTCCTTTCTGTCACATTTCTATCATCCAAAATGAGTCTGAAGGCAGTCTACGGTCATCCGAGAGACTTTCAAAAGCACATTCATAACAATGCTAAATGACCCTCAAAATCATTTAATACGAAACCACAGCACTTGATCCGGGAACTTGATCTGAATACTTGTAATTCAACGCTTAAGTAACTGCAGGAAAGTAGATGGTGTCCTCTTCCTTAAGGAATCATCTCCACAAGTAAAATAGCTTCTAAACGATCAAATTGGAAAACGATCAATTAAACATCTATGATAATAACGATGGAATCCATATAAAACATGAATCATAAATTTTTCTTTTGTCTTTTCATGGAGTTTCCACCAAACACACCCCAAAATCATCATTCCAAATTCCAAACATAATAAATCGCCAGATCAAATCCAAAAAACAAACAATACCAATCAAAATCTCTAGATTTTCAAACTCACCATACAATTCACAAAAAGCAATACATCACCGAATCTGATCCAACCTTCGTATAATCAATACAAAACACCCAAAGTCACACAGCTAAGATGACCCAGCAAAAAATAAACAAAACCCGCCTCAGGACACACCCACGATAGCAAAACTATATGCTTGAAAGCACCCCAAAATTGAATCAACGTTTAGATAAACCTCGCAACACATGCACTCAAGTAAACAAACAAAAAAAAAATTACTCAAAATAATCTCACAAAACTGCAAAATTTCCATGAAAAGGAAAAATTAGAAAAAAGGAAAATACATCTTTATGATCAAAATATAGACGTGGGTGGGGTACACTAATAATTGAAGAGAAAGGGCGAGAAAACATTTCTCTATACACACCCACATATCTATATATGGAGATAGAGAGAAAGAAAGACCTGTTTTGGCAACAAAAGAACAAAGAATTTGGGTTGAAGTGAATGCAAAGAAGAGATGGGCAGATGGGTATATATTAGATTGAAGAGATTCAGCGTTATTTATGATCCAAAACCGCTAATCAAACGCTCAGAAGTCTCTTCATCCCCTGTCGGAGAACTCCTTTGTTTTTCAGTTACCTATTTCTTTGTATCCGCGTCGATCAAAACGGTGTCGTTTCAATGAGACCCTCACCCTGGTCCATTTCAAATGCTTGTAGTTTTGCCAAAGTGGGGCCCCTAGTTTTATCAACTTGGAAATCTCTAAAATGTGATACTCATACCGAAACAAGCATGTTCGATGCTATACACGTGGACCCGAGGTGGGAAATTTATTGGTGGTGATGGGTCCACCTCATTTCCAGGATAAGGCCACTTTGAATCTTTGTTTATTCTGAGAACCAAACAGGGGTAATAAGAAAATCATACAGGGGGCCACGTGGGGTCTCAATTCAACCACCCTTTCGGCCATTCCTAAATGGAAACAAATAAATAAAAACAAAAATAAGCATTTTAGATCCATTTAATTTCAACCTTCACAATTAATAACACTTTTTTCTATCATATCTTTGAATATCTGGAAAATAAAAAATATTAATCATAAAAAACATAAATAAAATATGAAAAACATAATACAAAAAATATGATCAATTTGTAAATAATATAAATAAGGCAGACTATAGATTATGATTAATATTAAAATTTTAATATAAACTTTTTTGGATATAAAAAATAAAATTAGAAGGGGATTCTTAGATACCGTACCATAAAAAGTCGTCGTTGACAAAAGGTTCGATGGTCAAATGGGTTTTATACTATTTAACATTTTCTTAAATTTTGTGGAATTGTGGCCATATTCAAAACAGTTGATCAACAAACGGGTCCCACCATGACATATTGACCGTCCGATGCTTGGTGAAACAAGGACAGAGAAAGGATCTGGTCTGTGTGCGCCCATGGTATTATGGGTGAGCCCACATTAGCTTTTGAGACATCTACGTGACAAATTGAGGTGAAGCAGAGATGTAGGGGTCCACGTGGCAAGAGGTGATTGGTGAAAGAAAAGATTTTAGGGTATAAGTTGGGTGAATCTTTTTACAAGCAACGTATTAAACAGGCAAATGATTGATTGATTGATTCTTAGACACGTGGTTTTGGCATTCAACACAGAAATCAACTTTCGATTCTAATGGCTGCCCACAAGATTGTGTAGTGTGTACATGAACTTCCAGGGTAATTTATGAAAAATATGTATGTATTAAAAATATCAAAATTGCCCCTCATACCATAAAAGGGTGAAGAAAGTAACAATTGGGACCAACTGGTGACAGATCAGAGATATAGACACAGGCCACATTTTGGATGGTGATGGGTGATTGCAGAAGTAAATATGTGGCATGAGGGAGGATTCCTGAGGAGCAACATTGATGACAGACCATGGGCCCATGGGCCCGTGGCCTCAACTGGTTTAAACTTTAAACATCCAATCTGATATTATGGCATTTAAGAAGAGGAAATCTTACAATATATTTCAGCTATAACAGCTCAAGTAAATAAAAATGACAGCACTCATCTGTTCTTTGTCTGTATACAACTGCTTTTAAGGGGAATGTTTACAAGTCTACATCAACTGAACAAATGAATAAGATTGGAAGCAGTTAAAGACTAAAAGGGGTCTGTTTGTTTTTGATATACATGCAGGCCAATGTAATGTAGAAGTCCTATAGTTTGACAACATTAAACAAAAATGGTCCCAATTTTTCACAGGAATTGATGGCCTTGAAGAGTAGAGGACATGAAAAAGGATGAAAAAAGGGTTGGGTAATGGACTGTTTTTCCTTTTCTTGAAAAAAATTGGCAATGTCTCATTTGGGGATTAAAGTTTGATGAGTGGCCAAACAAGTGACCTTTGGTGGGTGCTTTGTTACTGGTAGAAACCTTTAGCTGAGGAAAGGGTGGAATGGATTACTGAAGAAGAGGGTTTATAATTCTCTTTTGCTTCCTTGTAATAGTTTGCAAGAATTTAGGGTTTTTTTTTTGAAGGCTATGATGGTGAACAGTTTCAAAAGGAGTGGCCAGGAAAGCAAGAAGCCTACACTGTTGACCGAACCAAATTAGGTCGATGACCGTAGTAGATGGAGGAGTGTGGAAAATGGCACCAACCTTGAGCTGCTAATCTGTTTCTCAGATTCAAAGCTTCTGCACTGTTCACTCTCTGGAAAGGTTTCAAGTGAGCTCAGATGGAACCGGAGATCAACTTTTTCATGTACTCTGCATAGAATCCCTGAGCTCAATCAGTTTTACAGAGCCATCGCCACCGCATGTCAGAAAACCATGAGAAACAACTTGTATATCTGTAACAGCAGCCTGCAACATTCAAATGAGATGTTGATTTCGTGTAGCCACACAACTAAAAGCAATATATGTTTCTAATATAATCATAATTCTATTTCCAATATGATTATCATTGAATATCAAGTTGAAAGCAGTGAAAAAATATTACCCTAACAACTCCACCAAAGCCACGTGTGTTTGGCTGCAGAAAGGTGTGTCTTTCATGCAATTTCGGCCAATGAAAAACTAACTTGGCTCTATTAGCATCCCAAAGTTTAACATCTCCATCTTTGCTTCCCGTTAAGAACAAACTGGTATTTGGGATGGTAGATATTTTGGTAACACTCCCTTCACTCAAATCAATAGACAAGCGATATTAGAAAAAAATAAATGAAATTAAGTTATAATCATATAAGGGACACAATGTAACCATACCTAAGTGAGCCTTTGGTATATACCAAAGCATCCCATTTAAATTTTGGTCCCCAATTTTACTAGGCAACCCTGTCTGGGAGTTAGCCATCAAAGATGAGTTAATGCTTTGTTCACCCTTATCAGCATGCCTATGCCGTTTAGTCCTTCCGGTTGCTATGTAGCGGAAGTCATGAAGTCCAACGTCACCACCTTTTCCACCAGTCACAATAAGGGGAGAAATAGAACCACTTCCAATGACATTGTTGAACACACAAAGGGAGCGGGCACCGCCTTTTCCAAGAACAAAAAGGATGAAAGGTTGGCATCAGAACAAATGGGAAACTTAAACTAAAGTTATGTGCGAGGTTACTAAACTAAACTCATCATGGTTGAATGGAAAATAGGAAGACAGTATATATAACATTAAATATGCAAGCCATGTTTGGATGAGAATAGTTGAGGCGGGTGGGGGGAGTGGGGGAAGAACAATGCAACCAAAATTCTCATTGCAGTAAAACATTTTAAAAAGAAGAAAACCTTCATGGCACATAATGGAAGCTCGAGAGGTTGAGGGTGGAGCCAATGTGTCCCATATAATCACATTAACACCATTGGAGCCATATCCAGATGCAGCAATGATGGATCCACTTGAAGTAACATAAGTGACATCCCTGCAACCAATATTACAGAAGGTACCACTTAATTGTAAGGATTTATTTTTAATGGACAGAATCAAGAATAGGAGAGAGCAGGCTATTGGCATTGTGACTAGCAAAACTTCTAAGCTATGATCTTCCACCAACATTGTCATGATTTCCATATGATCATTAATCATTAGAAACAATGCATAATGAGATGAATAAGGGGAAAATCTGGCCAGGACATAGGGAAAGAAAGTTCTTGCTAAAGGTAGATGAAGTCACTCTGCCTTCAATTTTGAAAAATTAAAGAAATTATTTTCCAAAAAGTCCTGCTTTTGTTTCATTCCAAATATGAGTACTAGGGGAAATCCAAAAATCAGTTCCAGGATCTAACTCTCACTCCCAGACAAGCTAAAGTGAAATAACACTGTAACTGAAATTGCCCATAGAAGTCTAAATGAATAGAATACATACGATGCATGGCCATTAAAGCAAAGAGATGATTCTGTTGGACGGATGTTGCTCCTTCCTCCCACCTCAAGCTGCCAAGTGCATACAGTTCCATCTAATGCAGCAGTAGCGAATCTATGTCCACAGTGATCAAACTGCACAGCTGATATCGATGCAAGAGCATAAGGTGGAGGGACATTCGCAGCTGGAAGCACACCATAAGTTGCAGTAGCTTTGTCCTTGCCAAACTGCACTTATTAGAGAGTGAGAGAGCAATAACAATTAGCAAATTGTAACCCTACAGTATCATTGCAGTACTATATCTTTATGTATTGCATTTGCATGTCAAGTAATATTTTATGGCTTTCTTGCACGCCATTCTTCTGTTAATTTTAGGAATATATACATCGCAACAAAATGGAGGGGTAGGACAGGACTAGCATACACATCACCAAACCAAGAAAACAAGGAAAAATAAATAAATTACTTAAAAATGAATCATGAGACAATTTTCAGTTTCTTCCCCCTTATCATCCTTTTTAGTGCATTAAAGACATCAATGGCACCAGCAAGGCTATTGCAAATGCTGACATCAACCCTGAAAACTCATTGTTATGAGGAAAAGAATCACCCAATTGATCCCCAAGCTCTGCCAAGGAACTATATCTAAAAACACAAAGATCAAGACATCAACTTCTATCGTAAGGCTTTCCCTCTCCTATGAACACCACAAGTACCTCAACAGACTAACCCAGGGGCCTCAGGCAATTGATGTGGTCCATAGATGAAAAAAAGGACATGCTATGCATATGACAGTAGAAAATTTTATTGCTGACAAATTTTCATACCTCCCATAAGTAGATGTGTGTGTTGCTAGAGCCAGCTAAGAAGAAAGGCCTAGAGGGGTGACTTGATAAAGCCCTTGTACTAATATTTTCAACAGTGGCTGGTGGATCAACAAACTCTTCAAAATCGTCTTGAGTCTCCCAGCCTAAGCCAGATGCACCCATACCGGCATAACCAGGAATTCCAAATGCACCGCCACCTGTTAAGTCTCTCCCTGGTCTGGCCAAAGAACCAACACCAATGGTTGCTCCACCCAGCCCAAGGTGTGCCCCCTTCTTGCTCCCAAGACCAACACCTGGAGAAACAGGTGTTGGAACTGGGGTTGATTCAGACCCAGCCCACCCATTCTGTGGCCAATCAGCCTCTGACCAAATATATTCTGATTGATCCCTGAAAGGCAGCTCATCTTCCCAATTAAAGAAAATTATTCCCTGAATCAGATAGAATTTAATGTCAATACACATAATCCATGAATGTAAAGAAAAGGAAAAGGAAATTTAATGGATCTTATTGTTGAAGCAATGTCATCAGTTGTTTTCTTTACATCATGTCCAGAGCATAAAACAAGCCTATGATGACCATGCTATTTAATTTCTTTTAGCTGTGTACTCAACAAAGAGGAGCTACCAGGCAGCTTGATAGAAGTTTCCACTCAAGGCATTGTATTGATGAGAAAAGGATAAGAAAAAAGGGTCAGCACGAAACAATTCTGTATGCAGTGGGAGCAAGAAAAAAAAAAAAACTAAAAATCTAAAAATCTAAACAGCCTTTCATGTCCTTTCTTTAGAAGGAATTGCTATTCTTCTTTCTATAAAAATAAATTACACTGAATGCATACTCACAGATATGGAAAATGATTCCAAAAACCACCAGGTGATATTTCTGGGAGTTGTTCTTTCTCTAAAATGTCTTGTGAAATTATCATGAAAATCTTGAGGATAATTGAGAGAATGACATTCAGCATTAATGAAATACAAAAGCATAGAAGATATGAGCTAAAATTAACTGGACCAAGATTAGAAAAAAGAAAGCAAACTAAAACTGATTTTAAAAACACACATTTTAGAGAGCCTTCCAGGTGATGAGCAGCTAAAAAGTGCTGATAGCATAACATGGGAGGAGCATTTCACAACAGCTATTCAATCCATTTAGATACTTCTGCATTTCCCAAAGAGTTAAATTTTGCAAAAGCTACACATAATAATAGTAAGTGTCTGCATGAACTTCACTTCTTTTTGGAACCCAAGTTGCCTAGCTTTAGTTCTTGAGGCTTGGACTGAGGATGCAAGGAGAGAGAGAGTGTTCCCACACAAAATGTTCTATCAGGTCGCAAGGGATTGTTCTATCCATAGATTGAGGAGGTTTCAGGTTTGATTTTATCTGCCCAAAGAAGGTGCTTATTAAAAACTTCATTTCATTGTTGTTTGCATAAATTGATTTTCATTGACTCAAAAGTGCAAGAAGATGGAATTTGAACATTTCTTGGATGGAGAAAGAGACAGTTTGTGGCCTGAACAATAAACATGTAACCTGTCATGGAAGCCCATTCACAAATTCCTAGCAAGTAACTGTTACCACACAAAATGTAATTGAGAAAGAGTAGACTAGTGACTTATTTCCATACATAAAACAAGGAAAATTTTGGGACAATTTACATTTGAAGGGAGTAACCACAAAAAACACTCACCACATCAAATGCATCATATCAAAAGCTGAAATTTAAGAACAGGCACTAACCTTCTTGTGGCCAGCAAGGACAGCTTGACCCTGATGAACGGAGTTGATGCGCAATGCCTGCTCAAAAAAAATAATTAGTGACCATCAAATATAGTATGGATATTATGAAGAGTCACATTGGTTGCAAGATTTCTGTGCCATTTTTGGCTTGATTCAGTATCACAGATTTGTATGATCCTTATGAATAGTTAATATGGATAAAATAAGAAACACAGAAAGAATAAAAACAATTAGCATAAAAAAATAAGTAAATGTTGAAAGAAGAAAAGAACTACCTCCAATAGTTCTCCATTTCTCTTAAAAATTTCTTTAGGGTTTTGGAAAGGAATATCATCCTTTGCAAAGATTGTATCTTTCTGCCCAGAACCAAGAAAAGTATGGGTACTTCGAAACAGACTTCTAACAGGTGATCCAGTTCCACTACTTGCAGAATTACTCATATGCCTACCATCTTGATCAGAAGTTTCTGCACTTTCATGCTCCCTCATGATGCCTTTGTATATGTCACCCCATCCTTTGAAGGGCTTACCATTCACATACTGTGACCAATTTATTTTTTCTTGCACAAAACTTTCAGATATAATTTTAGGATCAGCAAAGATATCCCGTATTACTTCAGAAGCTGATGACTTATCTTCAATGTTCATTATGTTCAAATTGATACCCTGATTCAGATTCTTCTGGATGGATCTGGGTTGAGATTGACTAGATTTTTCTAACCATTCAAGAGTTGGTACATGTAGCCCATCCTCAATTTTCTGCAACAGAAACGATGCAAGTTGTTTTGCATGATAAGAAGAAATATATGTGACTGTGGTTTTTAGGAACTTCATAAAGATCAGGGGGACCAATTTGATCTTTTCCATTAAAGAGTTGCCATCAGGTTCACAACATGTAGAACTTGATGCCCAGGAAGAAGTGTCACCCAGGGAATTAAGCAGATGTATCATGGAACTTGATATGTGGTGCCAGATGCACACCCCTAGAATTTTCTTTCTTTCATCTTCTGGCATGGAAGGCAGTATATCTCCACTTTGTGCATCTTGCATCCATTTAGCAACCTGCTGGCAGACTCCTACATCATCAATCAATGAATTGAGATCTACTGACTCTGAAATCTGGTGAAGGGCCTTCTTCAGATTTTCCATGTCAATATCGCATGAAGCATGCCCATCAGTATATGTGATCAAGAGAGGTCTTGCCATCAGAATGAGACCATTCAAATTTCTTTGAAACCATGCACATACAAAATATAGGCAATATTCAATCAAATCAAGAAGGATAATTGGTTTCTTGATGACATCATCAGTACAGGAGACAGAAAATATCTTCAGAATGGCTCTTAAACTCCACAATGACAACATGAGATCTTGCAGGTGATAGCACCCAGCATCAATACAGCCACACATAGTTGCACCAGACATATCATTCTCTGTGGAAAAAGATTTTTGTTGAGAGCAGGTTATACTGCAGGCAACAATAAATCGTGAAAATAAATGAGAGAATTCTTCAGTAGCCTTCAAAAGTTGCTTGGGCAGAATAGAATATAAAAGAGAACTGTGAACCGTATCAATTCTATCTTGTGAATGATCCTGAGATTTATATCTGTGTAATACATCATATCCAATAAACAATAGACTGTTATTGGATAATGCAACTAAAACCTGTAATATACAGACAAACAAAAACACATCAGTCCCTCAAAGACTATAAATTGTGAATGCATAACCCAGATGAATCAACTAAAAGCATGTGTTTCAGGTGTACCTTGTTAATCAGAGAATCGCCACTCAGAGAAAACTTCTGCTCAAATGTTTCAAGCCCTCCATATAACTTATGCTGAAATTTTTCAAGTGATATCTCATACTGATGACTCTCATACTCTCTACAACCACCAGATGCTACTTTTTCTGGACAGCTTGGATGCTCCCTCATCAATTTTGACAAGTACTGCATTGCCAAATCTAATCTAGCAAGGGACTCCAAATAAAAAGCCGCATCACCTGACAGCCAGTTAGAGGAATCACTTGGTGATGGATATAATATTCCATGTAGAATTTCAGATTTTCCAACATTTGATACGCTTCTTTGATCTGCAGCCCCAAGATTGCTCAGAGAAGATGAGAGGAGCTCCAAGGCTTCAAGCTTTAAAATAAACATAATAGAGATTAATTACGGAGTCCTAATCTGGAGGATAACTATTAACAACGTGGATACATCAAGTGAGAAAGTACAAACTACAAGTTACATTTCTTTTTATTACAAGAAAAATAAGGTAAACAAACAGTCTGAATTTGCAGAAAGTATCACAAGGCCTTGCATTTGACTTATTAAATTACAAACAAATTACATGTAAAATTTCATGTCCAGATTTGAAACACACACCTACAAATGAAAAGCATGTATGAACTAGTTATCAAGTATATCATCACTTTAGGGACAGGTTCAGGAAGGTCATTTCCAAAGAACAACAACTATAGAAGTTTTGAATAGTTCTGAAGAGTGAAATATTTATAAAAGAGGGATTCAACACAAATGTCATATTCTCATCTGGCAACTTAATACCGTATAGGAGCAGAAAAATAACAAAAGCACTTACAGGAAGGCCGGATCTTCTCAAAGCAGTAGCCATCATTAAAGTTCCCCATCTACCCAGAATTGCAGCATTCTGCTCCCCTACAGCATTCCTCATACTATTTTTGGTTGCTAGTGTTAAGCAATACCGTCCAATACTTGGATCTAAAAATGCAGCATGATTGGATGAAAGAGCAGGCTTGTTGATCACAGAATCCATTTGGTAGCCAAGCATTATCAGAAAGGATTGGAAATAATTCCCTAGTTCCCACTGCAAACCAAGGAGAGTGAATGATAAGCTATGACATGCCAAAATCAGTCAGATGCCATACATGCAGCTAAGTGCATGGACACATTCTTTATGAGAAAAAATTTAGAAGTTTAGATATGCATATTTCATGCACCTCCATGATGCTTGCAAGCCAGTAGTCGCCTTTCTCAATTGCGGAGGGAAGTATAAACTTTGATATTAGATGACGCTCCAATGGTCCACCATGCCCCTCAACAAGCCGACAAATTACAAGAGCAAGCTGTTCATCCCCAAGGTTTTTTGTACAAACAGTGATTGCAGAAGAAGTATCACCTCCAAGCAGAAAGAAAGCAATAGCAAGCTCCAGCTGATGTCTCCCCATTAAGACATAAGCATTTTTCAGAGCAGCTGCCTTATTTTTCTCCTCCTGTAACAGTTAAACAATACAACTGCACATTGGAATTGGATTCAAAGAATAGAGAGGATTAATTAGTTTTGAATGTCAACAGCATTGCATGCAGGAGAGCAGAGGGGGGTTCTCAGGGAGTTAGTGAGTTAAGAAATTTAGAGAGAGAAGAGAAGAGAGAGAGAGAGAGAGAGAGAGAGAGAGGAGAACTGAAGTTTAGAAGAAATTATCATGTTAATGCTTCATCTAAATTGTCTCTCTATGGCACCAATAAGAAAAGATGAGAGTAATAGGAGCGCGTGAAGGAAAAAAATACTTTCCACAAGATTTTTGGAAGAATTTCTCTTTCCTAACAGTTTATTCAAAGATTCAAACAAGTGGACCAGTGGTTTGATAACCCATGAATTTATGCAATACCTGAAAATTGCGTGAAAGAAATCCCACCAAGGGCTTGTCCTTCTCATCCTTGCTAATCTTAAAGAGACCAGTCAAAACTTTAAGTCTATTCAATGCTATATATAGAAGTGAACAATCTTTAGGATCTTTGTTCTTCAAATACTGTAGTCTTGCCAGTTTCTCCATCTGTGGTAAAACAACCAGCGTCAGATTTGTTTAAGCTCTGCATGCAATAGAACTTCCTAGCAATCAGTGTCTTTCTGAAATATCAAAAATAAAATTTACTTATAGGGGGTTAAGAATTGTTCCAAACCATCCCCCACACCCTATCACCCAGGAAAACAAATAAATAAATAAAAGAAGATGAAAATCCTAAATTGGATAATATCCCAAGTGGAAAGACATCCAAACACAACACCACACCCTCTGCCCTGGGTGTCATTAGTTCACTAGCTATCATTAGAAAACAAACTCTCAAAGGCACCATATAAATAGAAGAACACAAAATTGCAAAATTAATAGAAAGCATTGTATAAAAAGAGCAAAGCTATTTGACTCCTAACATACCCTTGTACGCAATGATTGTGCATTAGTAAACCAAAACCCAACACCCAGAGTCCGCATTTCTTGCCAAGATGGATCATTAGGTAGGATGGAACCAAATAAATTTTCTTGACAATCAGAGTGAAAGGCCCATGCAATCAGACCAGAGTCAACAACCAACTCATCCGTGGATGCCAGTCGACCAAATCTTCGGGCAAAACAAAGTTGCTGAAATCTTACTGCAACCCAGAATCTTGAGAGCAAAAAAAATAGAAGAAGAATAAAAATAAGAACAAGCAATATCTCAAATTCATAAAAATAATTGAACAAGATGCTCGCATCACTACATGGTCAATAAAAATGAGAAATAGATTAGCGCATAACTACTCCTATATTGTAGCCACAAGGCGATGGGCAAAGAATATAACCAATGTTGCAATAAAGCCTTAAAATTTGTGCTTAGAACTTTTCATCCAATACATACACATATAAAGTACCATGATTATTTCCATCTGTAAAGAATATGGATTGTGATTTAAAACAAATCTGTTGCATCTTGACAGAAAACCAAAAGCATCAGTCAATGTTGCTTGCTAGGAAAGAAACTTACAATTATCAAATTTTCTGTTCTTGCTTCCTCAAGCAGGATAAGCAAGATTTGTGATTCAACAGATTTCATTGTTTAATATATATCAAAACATGTTATGTAGTTATTCCAAGAGGTGGAAGTAACTACAAGAACAGAAATATTTCCTGAATAGCATAATTTTCTTTCTTGCCACTTCATTTTTTATTGTCAATCACCCATATTTATATTCATCAGAATGCGTAAGGCATAAGTAGAAGTTTTGTGTGTGTACTTTAACAATACCTAAAATCTTCATCACAGACACAATATCCTTCTCCATGTGTACTCTGTGAACCATTTCCAAGCGCTTTGACTATATCATTTTAGTTTACCTACCAAAAAAGAAATACCTAATTTTAAATATCGTATTCTTCGATTATAATTTAGAATTTCATTTCTAAACAATTATTAATATTTTAATAACTATTATATACAAAAATGGAAAACCAGTCCTCATTTGGTTATAAACCCAAGCTTTCCTCATCACCTGTCCCTGAAAACAAAAATACCACATTTGTACAATTTACAGCCTAAATTCTATCAATAGCTAAATAGCCTTCTAAATTTGTTCAGGAAGCACATCCAAATTTGAGATAACTTCTTCCTGCATTCAGTCTTCCTAGCCAATAAGACACTGAACCCATTCCCTCCACAGTCGATGGGTCATCTGAAGACCAGTTTTACGTTGTCCTGTACCTGAATTCTTAAACCATAGACCAGTTCCCAAAGCGAAAACCGAGATGAACACAGAAAAGGCATAAAATCAAGAGGGAAGAAAATCTTTCATGTAATGGACTAGAAGTCTAGAACATCAATAACACCAAAAACATACATAATCAACCAGATTTACAAGTACCTTTGGCCAGGTTCATCAAGACTCCCATAGGCAGAAGCAGCGTGGGGATTATTGACTTCATTAAGAAGATCAATAATCGCAAGAATTTGCATCTTCTCTGAGCTGGTTATGGCTGCTAATTCATAGAACTTCTCAAGTGGTTCAACAAACCTGCTGAGTTCAGATTTTGTAGAAGATGAAGAGAACATATTCCTGGGAGCATCAGACTCTGAATTGTATGAAAACTGGATTGGACCTCTCTGAAACTGTGCAGACGATGTGACTAAAGTGTCCTCTCTACTCCATTGAAATCCTTTGTCAGTTGAAGCTTTTGAGAGATGTCCTTCAAAATAATTTGACAAGTGAATCTGTGGGATGATGTGGCTAGACTTTGCAGTGGAATGTCTTCTCTCAGGAGCATGAGTAGAAGTAAGACACTCAACAAGATGCTGCAAAGCTATATAAGCACGTTTCCAATTGCCTATACACATGACAGACTACAAGCCGTGAGTAACATGTCAGCTAAAATGAAACAAGTACTATAAACTCTTTTTTAGAGAAAACATCTAATACAATAAAATGAAATAAATAGTTTTGTAACTGAAAGGTGACAATAAGTTTGAGTAGAATGACATATCTAATGTGCAAATGTGAGTTATTTGTGTGGTCAACAGTAACAGAGCATGTAATATGTATTGAAATATTCCAGATGCTCTTAGAAGAAAGTGATGGGAATTATGGTTCTATATAAATATATCAGTGAGAGTTCAAGAGTAGCTACCGGGTTCACTGCAGATCTACTCATTATTCTGGTAAAAATCATATTTAAGTTTGCAAGGATTGACTCTTCCTTTCATGAAAGGCCAGTTATTTTTCCTCTTCAGATTGTTGCAAAAATCCCAGCATTTATACTCAGACGACAATGTTATATACACAATAGTCACTCTCTTAGCCACCCTTATATAGTTCCTTGTTTTTCCTACCAAGAAGGAAGAAAAGAGGTAACTGTGAACTATGAAACTAAGGCCATGGAAAAGAAAGAAATGGAAATTTTATCCCATTTTCGTCTTCTTCATGCAACATTCATTTGATGGAAGTAGTACAGCTGTTCAGTTAAGAATTCTGGATATCATATCAAGCTCCAGAATTCTTAACTGAACAGCTGTACTACTTCCATCAAATGAATGTTGCATGAAGAAGAAGAAAATGGGATAAAATTTCCGTTTCTTTCTATAAGGATCAGTGTATCACTGCTTATAAAATACCTGAATATATATTCATCAGGAGCGCCTCAGGATGATAAACAGGCAAAGATCCACATAATTTCTCTGCAACTTCTAGTATACTCCAGAAACCGAGCTTGGCACCAGAACCATATTTCATTCGAGTCCTTGCTGCAAACAAACTGCTGGATAGATGGCCAGTCATATTTATGTTAATAGGCAGCTTGGATTTGCATTCTTCAGTACTATCTTCCATTGATAATGCTTTGAAATCAAGAATGCCAGAGTCGGTGGAAATTATAGAAAGAACATCTTTGTCTGCTTCAAATTTGAAATCAGGACTGCCCTTGGTACATTCTGGGTGGCAATTAGACTGATCTTTCCTATCCACACTTAATAACCACTGACCAAACAGACAAAAATAGTTACTGTGAATGACCACAGCTGTGGCCTTGGGCCCCCAAAGGAAGTCATGAATAGAAGGGAAAGTACGAGCAGATGCCATACAAAACCAAATATGCAATTCCAGAGATTTTCCAGAGCTTAACAAAGTCTGACCACCACAACGCCTCTGGGCGTACACCTGCAACTCATTTTGCATGCAAACTCCAAGCAGTAACTGACCATTTCCTAATGCTAACCAACTTAGAGCAACAACATCTCCATCGACAGAAATGGTATCTTCTAATACAAAACTTCCTGCACCTGTAAGGTGTACAGACTCCCATATACGAAGAGTGCTGGCAGTACTTAAATGACCAGCCATGCAGATGGTTGCAATCTTCTGACGACAATCAGTCAAAGATATTGCACTGACGGGTCCTTGATGTGCCACAAACATACCCACAAGCTCCCATAGAAAATGAGGGTTTGATAATCTAGAAGAGTTGCTTCTCCATAGTTTCAAAGTACCATCAGAGCAGCCTGTGGCCATGTGATATGCAGGAATGTCAATGTGCAAATCATTAGAAGAAACCTGACCTTGTTGTAATGAAGGAATTGAATTAGCTGGACAAACCACAGCATAACTCGTAACCTGATCATGGATATGAGGATCTGGAAATTGGGATGAGCAAGGATTTACAAGAACAGAATATTTTTTACCAGAAAAAATATTCTCAAACCTCATCTCCTCATTTTCAGCAGTATTTCCAAAGTCAGAACTGCATCCAAAGCAGCTTCCTGATAAATCACAGGAATGCAAAGTGATTGCCCATGATAGGGCCTGAAAAGGTTTCATCCATACTGCTAAAAACATAAACTTATTTGAACTAAATGTTTTATTACAAGCAGAAAGCAGAGGAATTGAGAATACATTTGCAGGACCATCCTGACAAGGGCCATGTTTAGTGAAAGGTATAGTGCACAACTTGTAACATATAACTTTTTCCTCTTCACTTTGAGAAACCTTAACTATAAAGAGATCAATTCCCCCAGCATGTCCCATAAGAAGGATGCAGTCTTCATCCAATACTGAAGGTGCCCAATGCAAGCTCGTATATTTGGAGCCAGAATCTTGAGTTGCAAATTTTCCACAAAGTTTCCATGTAGGATTCAATGTAGACAGACCCAAAATACAGTTGGAAATGGTAGAAAGTGACCAAAGTAGAAGCAATCCATTAGAATCCAAAGAAGCAGCAAGTTCAACTTTACAGCTATAAGGATGCACTGCAACTTGTAAAATCTTTCCACTATGTCCATCTATATTTAAGGTAGCCCCAGAACAACATGATAAAATGTTCTCTCTTGTGAATTTATTTATAGATCCATCCTGCTTACCATTAAATGCTTGAGTATATAAAAACGACCAGCATAAAGAATTACAAGGTAATAACTGAATCAAAGAGCACGCGATTGGTGGACCAAATAACAGATTCCTCATAATAACAACTTTATTAAGAACAGATTGGTCTTCAGAATTTGAATTACCAGTATTATGAAAATTTCCTATTTCAGCACCCTGGACCTCCTGTCTCTTCCATAAAGTCACTCGAGGGAATCTCACAGGTGAGAAGTCATCAAGGCAGTGGATGGCCCAAAAAGTAAGGAACATCCCTGGACCAAACCCAATTAACCACTCACACTTTCCAGCCTTTTCATGCTCATGATGTTTTGTAGAGAAAATTTGATTAGCTCCTTCACCTGTCTTAATTATACCTGCAATTTCTGTTGCCCATGTCACAAATACATTTGTTCCCAAAGTTCCGTTCAAGGTCTGATTTATCTCAATCACAGCAGCAACACGAAATGATCGTCTCACAGTCTTCTGATCATTGGTTTCGGTGCCAATCTTTCTGACCCTCCCATTATCAATCTCACTCCACAACCTTACAGTTCCATCCAAGCAGCATGTTAGCAGCACGTGCCTCATTGGATATTTTGCATCTCCCTTTGATTGTTGTTGTCTTGTCGATGGCCTCCACTGAATCATTGAGACAGGCTGAGGATGACGTAGCTCAGTTTTCACATATTCAGAATTTCCATCATTGTAACATACTAACACACATTTGCTAGCCTCATTGAATGGAGAAAACCATCCTCCTATATGAAGTTTACTATGATAAGCTGCAGAAGCCAACGGTCCTTCAATGGACCAGGTTGCAGAAACAAGGGTTTGAGGGTGTTCTGATTTAAACTTCCAAGCTATTTCCCAGGACCTGCTCTTGTTTTTCCAGAGGACCACCTCTGTTCCACCGGCAATTATCCCATCTCCAGAACCAGTCCACTTGATAGCCTCCACCTTGGTAGAGTGTACAAGCACTGCAGTCTGGCTCCAACAAAAAGAACCTGAATATGAGTAAAAGAGATCTCAACTTCAAGATATCCAAACAAAATGGAAAAGAAGAGAAAACAATCAAAGATACCTCCTTTTACAAATAAGTAATTATCAAGATGAAAACATACATTACTTTCCATAGAGAATATTATACATAAATTATATTATTTAAAAGCTTATATTTTCATTATTCTGTTTTGCATAAAACATATGTTCCTTTACCTATATAATTTGCAGGTACAAATGTATTAAAAAGGACCCAGTGGTAGAATCCTAGAAATCCACACAGCCTTTAGGAATTGTTGTTGTTGCATATTTTAAAATAAGGCCATAAAGATAACAAATTTTATTAACAGATCCAAACAAATTAACTTTCCCTTAGTATCTTTTATGCGAAAAAAGTAAAAATTATCATTTCCCATCTTCAAGAACCTTAAACACTCCCAAGTAGTACACACATGACATAATCGCATTCATAGTTGTAAAACATTTTAAACATATCATCATAGTTATCAACTTATTAAAAAGAAAAATCATAGTTATCAGCATCCCAAAGTTAGAAAGTATTTTAATACAGAAATTTTGAGAAAAATGTCAAAGTTTCATTGAAGTAAGGAATTGTCAAGAGAGGCCTCAGTTAACCATATATTGATGCTCAAACAAGTCTGATTGGTAGTAAGGATTTACAACACAATCACAAAGTTGGATAATTCTGATATCCACCTACAATATGGTACTGCATTGATGGTACTTGGTCACATGAGGTTGAGCCTGGCAACTGGGAAGCCAATTCCACTGTAGGATTCCCATAAAACCAAAATCCACAGACCAATTTTCAAAGTAAAAGGAAGAGTTTTTTTTTTTTGGGAATTCTAATAGAACTCCAATTTCAATGTACAGTAACTTTGTTAAGCTATAAGTTCACTTCATACTCATTTTCTGCTCTTTTTTTCTACATTTTCTTAATAACCAAACACATCCCACGAGAGGAGTTCAATTCCATAAAATGAGCAAGAATTTGTTGGGAATTCCAATCCAAATCCAATATCACACGACCCAAATCACCCAATGCAACCTAAGAGTTCAAATTAGGTCATATACAACCATCTGACTAATCTTCACATTCACTTTTCTTCCCCTCTCACAATTTCCCAGCAACCAAACAGACCTCAACAATAAGAGTTTTAACCACATACCTTCCGCCCTCTCCGAATCATGCGAAAACACGCAGACGCAGTTCCCCGACGCCGCCGCCAGCTCACCGACCGAGGGCGTAGCCGGCGACCAACCAACCACCGAAACGGCGGCGGACTCGTCGGCTGCGATCTCCACTACCTGCCGGAAAATTGGGCCGATTAGGGCTTCCTCTGAGGAGAGAGGAGAGGGAAAGTGGGAGATCACGAGCAACGTGGAGGCTCCGTAGGCGACCCATGAGAGTCCGGCAAAGTCCGGCAGCCAATCGACGGCAAACTGGGATGGGGTCGGGGCCGGTGGGATTGGATCCGACTTGACGAATTGGAGAGGCAAATGGCCGGGCAAATCTACGGCTGTGATTGAGTCTTGCATTTTTTTCTTCATCTGATCATAGGGATGAGTAGCAACAGTTTTGTTATATGTAAATAAATGCGGCATTGTACACATGCAATGTTTTCCTATAAGGAAAAGGAAAAGGTTTTTAACTTTTTATTATTATTAATAAATACACAATAAATAATTAAAAATTATAATTAATCTATAAAGGATATGATTAAATTAATAAATTACGGGAAAATGATCAAAAATATAAATAATATGTCAAAAACATAAGCTTTTATTTGGTTTAAATATATTTTTATTTTTTATTTTTTTTAAACGTTATATAAAAATTAAAAAGTATAAAAAAATAGTAGACTTATTTTATATCTTTAATTATAATAAATATGTTTTAATAATTTAATTTTTATGCAATTTTTTAAAAAATAATAGTTAAATTATTATTTTTCTTAATTAATACATTTTCTTTTACAATCAGTCACTAAAAAAATTAAATTTTTTGTATTATTTTTCATTTAAAATTAATATAACCACAATTTTTTTATTATATATTTTTTGTCTTAAAAACAAGAGATAAATAAAAATTTTATTTGATTTGAGCCCTAATTATTCTTAAAATTAAATTTATAAATTTAATTTTATTTAAAAAAATTGAATATAAGTTTAATTGTTGGAAATTTGGTATAAGATGTAGAAGAATTAATATATTTGGAAGAATATATCACTATTTTTTTTTTATTATTGAAAGTTAAAAATATATTTTAGGGTTTATTATATTTTATTCAAAACCTATACTGTGTTTTTCATATTGCTTTATCGAATTTAAAATCGAGTAATATATCTTCAATACTTTATAATTATATGCAATATACATTTTTAAAATGACAGTGTTATCTGTATCAGACTGAAGATGCATATACTCTCCACATGACATATTTAAGTAACTCATTTTGTAATTGTTTAAACAAGGATGAACTCTAAAGGGGTTTTGGGGTTTTAACTTTATCCTATCTTTAGTTCTTGAAAAATTTGAAGTATGTTATGAAATAAAGAAAATAAAATGGAAAATAAGAAAATAAAAAATAGATTTTAAATTTATTAATTATTCTTACATTTTTTTAATGATAAATCAGAGAAAATGATTTTATTTATCATTTTTTTTCTTAATGTTTTCTTAGAATGATTATATTTTTATTATTGCTATTTTAAAAATAGATTAAACATGTATCGATTTTTCAATGTTGAATCAGGAATGCCGTTAATTTTGATATTTTGAAATTCTTTCCAAATCTTTGATATTTCCAACTATTTTGTGTTAATTTTGTGCAACTATTTTTTTTTTTTTATATTTCCAAATAGTTTTAAAATTTGTAACTTAATAAAATTATAAAATAGATAACTTTACTAACAATAATTTAATAAAACTATTAAGTGGGTATTTGATAAACTTAATAACTTAAATTAAATTAATAACTTAATTTAAGTTATTAAGTAAATTAAGTATGTTTAGTAAAATAACTTAATGGTATGATTTAAAATAAAAATAACTTTAAGTAAAAAGTAAAAATTATTAACTTATTTTTAAGTCAACATCTTCATTTTACATTTTTATTTCTATTTGTCATAAGTACTTTTACAATATTTTTTGTTACTTCACAACCTTTATTATTACTTAATTTTCTTTACTCTGATTATAATTTCTAAGGATAAATATGTGGATTTGATAAATTAGAATAAATTTTAAATTAATTTTATCAAACATCTTTAATACTTAAAGTAAAAATTAAGTAATAAGTTTTAAGTCAACAACTTAAATATAATTTAACTTAAAGTCGATTTAAGTTATTAAATAATAAATATTAAGTTTTACCAAACAACTAAATAAGTTTAAAAATTCTTAATTATAAATAAAACTATTACATAAGTAGTTTTGAGAGAAGTTTTAAAATTCTTAATAAAACTTCTAAATAAGCTTTAAAGTTCTTAATGGTAACTTAATAAGTTTGGAGAGAAGTTCCAAACTACATTAAATTTCTTATTTTTATTTTTATTTGAAAGTAATTGTTTAAAAAAAAAAGATTGATTAAAATTGTTTTAAAATTCTTAATAAAACTTCTAAATAAGCTTTAAAGTTCTTAATAGTAACTTAATAAGTTTGGAGAGAAGTTCCAAACTACATTAAATTTCTTATTTTTTTATTTTAATTTGAAAGTAATTTATTTAAAAAAAAAATTGATTGTAATATTTGTACTTCGTAATTTCAAATAATTATTTTCCAATATTAAATACTTATTTTTCATATCAAGAGACATTATGTAATTTTTTCTAAAATAAATATATTAGATGAAAGTTTCCTCCTTTTTAATCTCTAGAATTTAAAGGTTATTAGTAAATGTATCCAAACAAATACTTTATTAATACTTCGATTTTTTTTAAAATTAATATCTCAATTTTTTAAAAACCTTTATTTTTTAGAGTCTCTGAGAGTTTATTTTTAATTATTTTAGATAAGATTAGCAAGCTTATTCACTGCATTGGCCATGGAATTGACAACCCACCTTTAAATTATGGTAATAGCTCCCATGTTTCTACTCTCTAATATTTTTTTTCCTAAATAATTCTAAAAGAAAAAAAAAAAAAAATTTATTTTTGTCCTATATTATTTTATTTTGTGCATAATGGTTTTTTACAACACTTTTTTAACATTTTCGACTAAAATTCTATATTGAAATTTATTAAATTAATTATATAATTGAATAAAAACCACTAATTAATGGTTGTATATTATATTTTTAGACATTGATAATAAAATTATTTAAATATAACGGTAATAGAGTATATTTATATGAATCAATATTTAGCATTTTAATTGAATATTTACTTTTTCTTAATTTCATTATCCCACTGGATATAGAATAGTTCCAATTAAAATATTTATTTTTATTATCACATATGGCATATCTATGTGAAATGATAATAACAGCCCTATATTATAAGAATATTTAATTTCTTTTGACAAAAATACCCTCATCAAAACAGTTATTACTCATTATATTTACTACGTCAAAAAGTAAATGTTACTTTTGCAAGGGGAATTATTTTGGCCTTTTGCCCAAATATTTCAAAAAAAAAGAAAAAAAAAACCCTACTTTCACCCGGTCTAAGCCTTGGAAGATCTTTTCTTAGCCATCTTTATAACCTTTCACTCACATTACAAAAAAAATTGAGTTACCAACCTTTATATATACATTCTTAATTAAGGAGTTTGTACCCTAAACCAAGTGATTCTTGTGATGGTCCATATCAGGCACGGGCTCATTCAAAGAGGAAGACGCTTGATGCCATGATCAAAGAGAAAGAAAAGGAGGATGGGACACATGTTTGCGTCTAATGCAACTATTAAATGCCCTTCAAGTTCTATCTTGGTAGAGTTGTACTTCTTCCCATTATATAGAAAAAATTCAGCAATGAGATATCATTTTCAGTATCATTAATTAATTGTAGGGTTTTTCAATGTCATGTTTGAATTGTCTTTCCCATGACTTAGAAAAAGTTACCATCGTTAAATGTGTTGATGTGCAAGTTCATTATTGTTCTTTAACCTTGAGGGGGTAGCTCAGTTGGTCCGGGCTTAGATTTGCTCTCTAATGGTCACCAGTTCAAGTCCCCTCAGGACCACTGGAGGTTTACCCGATCGTTAACTTTAGGGCCTATGGATTAGTCGAGAAAAAAAAAAAAAAAAAGAGTTCATTATTTTTCTCTGCTGATATTTTAAATGGATGTATACACAGATAATGACCTATTGCAAAAGCACTGCCGTCTAACCATCCTGGTTGGTACATAAAGATATGTTGGATAGATTCCTTACAATATCAGAAAGAAAGAAAGTGGGCTGGCATTCATCTGGAACACACACTGCCATGGTGGTCCTTCACTACCAGCTTCTTCTTTGACTTCTCTACAGACTCTGGATAATGGAACATTGGTATTCACTATTGACTACTTCCATTCCTCACTATTTACATATCGGATCCAATCCAAACCTCCAAAACCATGGTTAGGCATTCATCACTTTTCACCCCCTCCAGCTACTTCCATTGAAAAATACCTCTTCACCTTATCCCTTTTGTCGTCTTGTACGGGTTTGTACTGATTCTCACTTTGGCCTCATTCCCTTGGATTGACACAAGATTAATTTTGTGGAAAAATATGAATACCCTGCGTTTCCATTGAAGGAAGTTGCAGGAAAAAAAAAAAAAGGAAAGCAGAAAGGTGATCAATGAAACAAGAAGGAAGACTGCTGTCAAACTGGTTTTTTTATTAAGATTATAGGATCGATAATTTATATAACAAAGTGTAAACTAGAACATGATTCTACCACCTAATATTCTTTGGGGATATGATTGTACGATAAGAGTTATTTGAAAATGAAAATATATGCATTTTCTCACATAAAATCTTTCTGCAAACCATGGCTGTTGCAGTTGTGTACGTAGTTTTCTCTTTTGTTTTTCCTCCTCACAGAATCCAGTCACAGTCTGAGGGAAATGTGGAAGGACCGCAGCCCACTGTATCATCAATGGATAAGGAACCAGCATCACCAAACGTGAGGAAATCAATGGGAGAAACTGGATCCCTGCGATGAACATTTTTTAGAATCCCTAACAGCTGATCTCTTTGTTCTTGAAGCACCAGGGTTTGAGTTCTTATCGAGTCCAGTTGTGTATTGAGGTCTTGAATCATTTTCTGCAAGTGGAAAATTGCTCCAGCACTGCCGTAGACCGGGTCTCTAAGCCTTGTTGTTGCTTCATAAATTATGGCTTTGACAGCATCCTCCCTCCTCGATTCCTCCACCATCTGATACAAACACAAGATTTATCAAATCCTCCAAATTCAATTACATGAACTGATACTGTGACCCAGAAATTAAAAGCAAAAGGGCCATCACCTGAATCATTTTGATAACATTGCTAGCACCAAACACTTTATGCACACCAGCGAATTTCTCAATCTCATAGCTTGGAAAGTAGGGTGCCAATATACAGTCTCTATCACACCTCCTCCTCAGCATCCTGCAAGCAGCGCAAGGCTGATGAGTCCTGGCTCGGGGTGGAACTTGGGCAGCCATGTTTGACGTCTCCATGCTTGCACCAATACAAGATTTTAAAGCAAGGACATCAATGAATCAAAGTTGCCCACATGCTAATAGGTATAGATATGGTTTGTGATGAGGACGCCAAATTTCAATGGTTAAGTGCAAGGAAGTTGGGCAGGCGGCCACTTGAGGACATTCTTAAGATGATAAAATGTTGAAAAATGCGACACTCCACTGTGAGTATAATGGACCTAACAGCTATAATCAAGATGGGATTTCCCCAAATGGGCCGTCAGGGATGTAGATGAGTCACTACCCAGAAAAGAAAATTCTCATTTGGTTGTGGGAAATATTCTCAGCCTCTCTCATCTCATGTCAGAAGCGGACCACTTGGATTTGCATATGTCCGAATCTCAGGGTCCCATTCATTAATTTTCCTAAGCGTTACACATGGGTGGCGGGCGGCTTCATATCCATGCCTAAGTAAGAAATACTTTTCTCATATTTTTCCGTTGCAGATGCATGGATGAAATCTGCATACATTAGCACATAAAGGGAGAAAAGGAATGAAAATAAACGGCTGTCATAAAAACGCAGTTGAATTTCTCTAAGGGCCGGTGTTCTCTTTTCCAGATCCTTGTACGTGGAGCTTAAGGTTGTACACAGCTATTCCAAGACCAATCTTCATGTCTTTGTCCTCATTTTCCACATTTTCCCAAAGCTTTCATCATACTCATCATTTGATGAGATAGAAAACCATAATGTTCTTGACTTCCATGGCTGCACCGTATGTACCTGAACATTAAACTTCCTTACTCTAATGATTAAGCCTTGGACACATGTGATGCTCCTATGGCCGCTTCATTTGACAATCCTGAGGTGGCCACTGTGATCTCAGGCCTAGAGAAAATTTTGCTCATCTTTAGAGGATGAGTGCATGTCAGAAAATCTAAAAAATCAACTGGCAATAAGTCCAGAAGTCTCTACCTCCAGGAAGACCATGAAATAATTCTCGACAGAAATGATGTACAATAAGAATTTGAAGTAAAAAAAAGTGGGAGAAGGAAAGGAGTAATATGAAAGGAAAACTGAGAAAATACAACACGAGGCGTAATCAATCAGTAAACCATGATCAAATATGATTAAGATGACATTAATTATCGCATGCCACACGACCACGTGAATACCTCATAATTAAGATAATGACTTACAATGTTCCAATTTCAACTTGAGAATGTGGGGATGGAGACAGTTGGCTGTCGTGGGAAGAAAAGTAGGGGCTCCCGTCCAACCAAGTGTAGGGACTCTCTCCCTCGCCAATGACACGTGCCCTCATTGTCTACGAACCAGGATTCTATCACAGTAACCTTGAGCAGCTAGCACTCCGACCAAGGCCTGGCCACGGTAGAACAATCCAATTACTAGTTAATGTGCCATAGCGTTACACATGCTTGGCGGCTGAGCATAGAAAAAACATGTGGTTAGAAAAACCAAGGCAGCGAGTGTGAGCACTCAAAAGAAACAGTGTTGTCACCCAGAAGAAGATCGCTACAAAAATCAACTAACCGATGACATATGATAAGTTTGGGTCTCGCAATAGTAGAGAATATACCTTTTTTTGGGTACATATATACCAAAAAAATACCACCTTTTTCAGTAACTAATGAAAAGGCACCGCCTGATTATGCCACACATATCATTTATATGTCTCATTATTTCAACCTTTATACTTTAATATTATTTTTTTGTAATATTATTCAATGATTTAAATCTCATTATATATATCGAAAATGTATTATCAATCAAGTATTATCATGCATATATTTTTAAGTTTCATTATTTATATTATATTTCTATTTATTCTTATATCTTGGTCCCAATCATTAGTATTCTTATTTTTGTATCTTAGTTTAATTTGTGTGTAGCCTCATTGCCCATTAATTAATGGTAGAATTTGTCAGTGGCATGTTTGGATCCTCTCCCTCTAACAATTATTTAGAAAAAGTTACTTGTCCATTACATATTATGTTAAACATAAAAATTACTTGGTTAAAAAATAAAATAATCCTTAAATTTGTAAATCTAACTCATCTCATATTTTTACTTGAAAAATAAACCATTATTGACATAAATTATTCATTATTTCGATTATTTATATGTAGTTTAAAAAAAATGTAACTTTTACAATAAAAAGAGAGGACAAAAATTGGAGGATTAAAACCAACTTTTTAATCCAATAACTCTAAATATACCGTGTTGATGTACAAATTCACTGTCATGGTTATTCATATAAACCAATTTCCTTTTTCTTTTATGGATGTAGGTGTAGATAATGTTGATTTTCGTACAACGATTCCTAGTGAAAAATTAGAGAAAAACGAAAAAAAAGACACAAATTTAACGTGGTTTAATAGATTGCTTACATTCATGGGAATAAGGAATAAGATTTTGACTATTTCTCAAATTAGGGTTATATAAAAGGATATTTATACTAACCCTCAAGTAATGAAATTCCAAAACATACCCTGAAGTGTATAGCCCCCCTCCCCCCTCCCCCCTTTCCAAACTATCTTTCGCCCTTAATAATAAAAATATAAGCTTGAATGACAAATACCGTTGCGACCCTTTTTTTTTTTATGTCTTTCACTCAATATAAGCCACGTAGTACAACAGATAATGACCTATTGCAAAAAGCAATGCTGTCTGCCCATCTTAGTTGGTAGATCAAGATATGTTGGTTAGACTCCTAACAAAATCAAGAAGAAAGAAAATGGGTTGGCATGTGGAACACATGGACATGGTGGTCCTTCATCACGAGCTTCTTCTTCTTTGACTTTTCTGCCGACTCTGAATAGAGAATAGAAAATGGAACACTGGTATTCACTATTGACTACTTCCATTCCTCACTAACCCAAAGAGAAGCTAGTGAAAGCTATCCCTATATGACTATCTAGACATGGGATCCAATCCAAATCTCCAAAACCAGATCAGCAACATAGTTAGGCATTCATCACTTTCCACCCCCTCAGTGAAAAAGACCTCTTCACCTTATCCTTTTTGTGCTCTTGTACTGGTTAACTTTGTAGTGTTATACCCCTGGACTGACTCAAGATTGCGTTTACAATGAAGCAAGTTGGAGTCAAAAAAAAAAAGAAAGGTGATCAATGAGAATATATGTATCTGCTCACCTAAAATCTTTTTGCAAACCGTGGCTGTTGCAGTTGTGTAGTTTTTTCTTTGTTTTTCCTCCTCACAAAATCCAGTCACAGTCTAAGGGAACTGTAGAAAGATTGTAGCACAGTGTCACAACCTATTCAAGATGACCCTCGGAGCTTTGACAGGAGAGCAACAAAGGTCGGTAAGACTTTAGAAACTCCTAGAGAGACCCACATATTTCTACGTAAGGATGGAAGAAGGTGGAGTAGTGTGGAGATTTTTAGAAACTTCCATACATATGTCATGCATAGAATTTGTGTGGGTAATTCCAGAGACTTTTAGAGATGTAAGGAACCTTACAAAGAGTTCCTCGAATACCTAGAGTATGACTTTATTTCCTCTAGGCATTCAGCACTTTGTAAAGTGTTCTAGTGCAATTCAAGTTTTCATTTTACAAGTGTTGTTTCCTTAGTTGTTTCTCACTTCCTAACTTTTCGGAAATGTTGACTTAGCAACATTCAAAATATCTTTTGAATTTTTCCAAATGTTTCTTAAATTTTATGTTCAACCATTATCCATATTTATATAATTATTTTTTAAAACCATCTTAAAAAAAAAAAAAAAAAGTGAAAATAGTATAATGCTTATAAAATACCATACATTCCTCACAAGTTTTAAAAGGCGGTTTTTTATTAAAAAAAAAGTTAAAGATATTTTAGTTCTACTTTTTTTTTTAATATTAGAAAAACTATTTTTAAAAATTATTTTCAAACAACACCTAGTTTGTCTAGTAGAACTTTGATATATCATCAAAATAAAATTTGAGGATTTTCTTGATTTAGAGGGTTCCTCTTATTTCAAAAGACACTAGGAAGAGCAAATAAAATTTGGAGAGCTATTAGAGAAATTTCTTGAAGATTTATTGAATGTTTCTTCAAGAACTTGAACACCTTGAAAAAAATTTGCAGAGCTCTTAAAGAAATTTCTTGAAGATTGAAGATTTTGTGAAGAATCAAGGAAGATTTGAAGATTGGTTATAGATATGATGATCGAAATTAAGCATTAAATTGCTTAAAATGGTGTTTTTGTCGTTATAAGAAGAATTAGAGGGCATATTAGAGATTGTCCCCCTTAAATTATCAAATTTACATTTTTTTTCCTATAAATTTCCTTATTTGAGGAGTTAAAAAACAAATTCGATCATCCAAGAGTCTACTCATTCTCCCAAAACAAATTTGGTCATCTAAAAATCAATTAATCTGCTCATTCTAATGTGGTCAAAGTGGTTGAAACTGAAGCAAGCTTTAGTCTTATGACTCAAAGGAACTCTTGGGGTGTAAAGCAACTTCTTCTAAAAATTCAAGAATCTCCTTAAAACTCTTCGAGGGTAAAGAAAAACAACATGTTTGAATTAGTGAAATCACACTCTCTTAAGAGATAACTTTAAAGTCTTTTTTTGCTCAAAGGCACAATGAGTGTAGCAATGCATCTATACTAACGTCTCTAAATGAGACGTTAAAAGTAACATAACCAACTTTGGTCGATCATGTTACTTCTTCTAATAACATCCTACTAATCATAATGACAAACTCCATTTAATTCAACTAGAAAAGCAAATTGCTCAAATGGTAAAACAAATTGAAGTCTTTACAAAAACCACGAATGAAAAAAAATGTCCAAATTACTCTTTAAATAATTGTTGATCCATCCATAAGATTTCCATCAAAAGAAAATCATCATCATGGTACCGAGATTCTAAAGCACAAGAACCTCTTATGAATCTTCAAATTTTTCCAAAAGAGTCTATTCCAATTAATCAATTAAAGGAATTCATCCTTGAAACTCTTAAGAGCAAAGATAAAAGTATGTTTATTAAACACCCACTAAACCTTGAAAGATCAACTAAACCGTCTTTTTTAGTAGAATTTTTCATTGACATCACAAAATAACGTATCCAAGATAAATGTTCCATGTGCTTCTTTCCCATTACATAGAAAAAGATTCAACTATGAGATATCATATTCAAAATCACTAATAATTGTAGGGTTTTTCAGTGAAATGTTTGGATCCTCTTCCCCATCACTTCAAAAAAGTTACCATTCGTTAAATGGGTTGATGTACAAATTCACTATATATTTCTTTTCCTCCTCTTTTCTGACATTCGATCTACTGGTCTAAATGGATGTATACATAGATAATGACCTAATGCAAAAGCAATGCCGTCTATCCATCCTGGTTGGCGGATGAAAATATGTTGGTTAGATTCCTAACAAAATCACAAAGAAAGTAAGAAAGAAAGTGGGTTGGCATTCATCTGGAAACACAAATTAACATGGTGGCCCTTCATCACCACTTCTTCTTTGACTTTTCTGCAGACTCTGCATTGAAAATAGAAAATGGAACACTGCTATTCACTATTTAATACTTCCATTCCTCATCAATTCGAAGAGAAGCCACTGAAAGATACCTCTATATGACTATTTACATATGGGATCCAATCCAAATCTCCAAAACCATAGTTAGGCATTCATCACTTTCCACCCCCTCCAGCTACTTCCAATGAAAAAGAACCTCTTCACCTATCTCTTTTGTCGTCTTGTACGGGTTTGTACAGACTCTCAGTTTGGTCTCATTCCCTTGGATTGACACAGAATTAATTTTGTGGATAAATCTGAATACCATGCGTTTCCATTGAAGGAAGTTGCAGGGAAAAAAGAAGAAGAAGAAAGCAGAAAGGTGATCAATGAAACAACAAGAAGGAAGACTGCTGTTGGTTTTTTTTTTTTTTTTTATTAAGATTATATGATCAATAGGCATATAACAAAGGGGAAACTAGAACATGATTCTACCAACTAACATTCTTTGGGAATATAATTGTACAATAAGAGTTCTTTGAAACTGAAAATATATATATGCATCTTTTGTTTTTGTTCCTCACCAAGTCCAGTCACTGTCTAAGGGAAATGTAGAAGGATCATAGCACAATATATCACCATTGGATAAGGAACCAGCAGCGCCAAACATGGGGAAATCCATGGGGGAAACTGGATCCATGTGATGAACATTTTTTAGAATCCCTAACAACTGGTCTCTTTGTTCTTGAAGCACCAGTGTTTGAGTTCTTATCGAGTCCAGTTGTGTTTTGAGGTCTTGAATCATCTTCTGCAAGTGGAAAATTGCTCCAGCACTGCCATACACAGGGTCTCTAAGCCTTGCTGTTGCTTCATAAATTATGGCTTTGACAGCATCCTCCCTCCTCGATTCCTCCACCATCTGATACCAACACAAGATTTATCAAATCCTCCAAATTCGATTACATGAACTGATAATGTTACCCAGAAAGAAATTAAAAGCAAAAGGACTATCACCTGAATCATTCTGATAACATTGCTAGCACCAAACACTTTATGCACACCAGCGAAGTTCTCAGCCTCATAGCTTGGAAAGTATGGTGCTAATATGCAGTCTCTATCACACCTCCTCCTCAGCATCCTACAAGCAGCGCAAGGCTGATGGGTCCTGGCTCGGGGCGGAACTTGGGCAGCCATAGTCGATGTCTCCATGCTTGCACCAAGGCAAGATTTTAAAGCAAGGACATCAATTAATATAAGTTGCCCACATGCTGATAGGTATAGATTGTTTGTGAGGATGCCAAATTTCAATGGTTTAAGTGCGAGGAAGTTGGGCAGGCGGCCACTTGAGGACATTTTAAGATGATAAAATGTTGAAAAATGTGACAATTCACTGTGAATAGTGAATACAATGCACCTAACAGCTATAAGCTAGATGGGGTTCCCCAAATAGCCCGTCAGGGATGTCGATGAGTCACTACCCAGAAAAGAAATTTTTCTCATTTGGTCGCATCCAACTCTTTCCTAGTTGGTTGCCACAGTGTGGAAAATATTCTCAGCCTCTCATCTCATGTCATCTGTGCAAAGAACCTTATCATTTGGATTTCCGTATGTCTGAATCTCAGTCGTCATATGTTCATATCTCAGGGTCCCATTCATTAGTTTTTCAAAGGGTACACTGGTACATGCTTGGCGGCTTCATATCTTCATATCCATGTCTAAGTAGAAAAAAAAATAAAAATGTGGTCATACGCAAATCGATTACTACTTGCTTGTGTTATGATATTGATTGGTGACATCCGAATTCGATTACTACTTTTCTCATATATCTGTTGCTGATGCATTGATGAATCTGCATAGCTTAGCTCATAAGGAGAAAAGAAATGAAAATAAACGGCTGTCATAAAAACAATGCAGAATTTCTGTTCCAACACGTGGCCGCCTGCCCAGACCCTTTCACGTGGGGTTTAAAGTTGTACACAGCTATTCCAAGACGAATCTTCATGCTTTCACAAACAGCTATTCAACATTTTCCCAAGCTTTCATCACACCCATTGTTTGATGGGATAGAAAACCATAATGTACTTGATTTCCATGGCTGCATTGTACTAATTACTTGATTACCATTCTTTTGTTTTTTGTTTTTTTTTTTTGTTTTGGAAAAACTTGTGTTTTGACGGGGTCATTTGAAAAATATCTGATTTTTCAAACCCAACTTTATAAAACATGAGAAATAGACTTTATAAAACCCAATATTTCATGCACTCTAAGCTGGCTCCATTTTTTGTGTCAAGATTGCCCTTCGACGGCAATGACCTTGGCGGCAATGGCTTTTAGCATAGGTTTTTCGACGTCGGAGGGGGCTTCATTTTTGGCTTTTTTCTTCATGCTGGAGCGAGGAGTGAGGAAGACGAAAGTGTCTTTGCCGTAGTTATTGCTCCTGTGGAGGAAGTCACGGAACTTCCACCATTTCAATGATCCCGTGGAGTTGCTTTTCCTACACCTTCCCAGTGGAGACTCCACCACCTTGGGTTTCCACACATAGTACGTAACCAACGGCACTCCCTCGAGCTTGTCAGCCTTCGAAGCCGTTCCTCTCTCCTCTATCAAAAGCATATTTTTCAATTGAAATTCTATTTCATATTTGAGAAAAATCCAAAGGTGTCAAGCTCATTGCTATTGTAACTCAGTCCATTGTCGTCGCCACCACTGTAACCTTTTTTTATTTTATTTTATTTGTAATGGACCCGGAGTGTCCTTGTCATCAGAGGTGGATGAACTCGAGGGAGTGCCGTCAGGGACGTACTGTGTGTGGAAACCAAGGCGACAGAGTCTCCACCGGGAAGGTACAGGAAAAGCAACTTCACGGGATCATCGAAACGATGGAAGTTCTGTGACTTCCTCCACCGAAGCAACAACGACAACAAGGACACTTTCGTCTTCCTCACTCCAACATGAAGAAAAAAGCCGAAAAGGAAGCCCCCTTGGACGCCGAAAAACCTAAGCCAAAAGCCATTACCACCAAGGTCATCACCGCCGGAAGGCAATCTTGGCACAAAAAATGGAGTCGACTCAAAGTGTATGAAAATAATATTACTTTTCATATTAAAATTTGATCCTCATATTTTATAAAATTGGGTTTCAAAAATCATATATTTTTCAAATAGTCGTCAAAACACAAGTTTCCCTCCCTTTTTTTTTTTTTTTTTTTTTGTTTGTTTGTTTGTTTTAGAAACCAACCCTATTTGAAGGGGGGTTGGAGTGCAATCAGAATGGTACGTACCTGAACATGAACATTCCTTATTGTAATGATTGAGCCTTGGACACATGTTGATGTTCCTATGGCCGCTTCATTTGACAATTCTGAGGTGGTCACTGTGACCTCAGGGCTACCTAGAGAAAATTTTGCCCAATAAGAACCTAATAAATCTTTAGAGGATGAATGCCTATCAGAAAATTTCAGAAATCAAGTGGCAATGACACCAGAAATCTCTACCTCCAGGAAGACCATGAAATAATTCTGGACAGAAATGACGTACAATAATAATTTGAAGTAAAAAAAAGTGGGAAAAGGAAAGGAACAAAATGAAAGGAAATATGAGAAAATGCAGCATGAGGCCTAATCAATCAGGAAACCATGATCAAATATAATTAAGGTGACATTAATCACATGGTACACGAGCACGTGAATACCTCAAAATAAGATGATGCCGTACAATATTCCAATTCCAACTTTAGAATGTGGGATGGAGACAGGTGGCCCTCGTGGGAAGAAAGGTAGGGGTTCCTGTCCGACCCAGTATAGGGACTCTTCTCCCTCACCAATGACACGTGCCCTCATTGCCGGTGAACCGTGATTCGATCACAGTAACCTTGAGTGGCTAGCACTCCCAAACATGGTTTTAAAAATCGGATCAGATCGGATCGATCGGTTACGGTTCCGATCCAGTCCAGTCAATTAGACCAGAAATAGGTTGAACCAAGATCGAATCGGATGAACTGAGGGTTCGATTAATTTTTTTTTTTTTTTTTTTATAGTTCAAAACGACGCCATTTTGGAGGATATATAACCTTCTTTCAAACTCTCCCTCTCCAAACCGCAACAGTTGTCGCCCGCCTCCAGGCCTGCCCCCAACACGCCACAACAGGCTCCCACTCGGGCAACTATAAATCTCCCCCTCCCCCCGCTATAAGCCCTCACGGACCCTCCTCGGCCAATGCAGTGGGAGTAGCTGCTCCAACAATCCAAACGTTTGATATTTATTTTTTATGTTTTATTACTTTTATATTTATTATTTAATGTGTTATTTTTATTTGTTGATTAATTTTTTGATAGATATTATAAAATTTTAGCTATAATTTTTTTTAAAAAAATTTAATATTATATAAAATAATAAAATATAAATTTATGACGTTATCGGTTCAATCGCGATTCGACCGTGGGTTCGATCAGTGAACCATGAACCGGTACCTTTTTCAATTCAATGATCGGTCCGATTTTGAAAACATTGCTCCTAAGGCATGACCACACCGTCACGTGAACAATCCAATTACTACAACAAAAGTGACTCTGATGAACGGAGTATGATGTATATAGTCTACAAATTAATATGCCGTGCGTTACACATGCTTGGCGGCTCAATAGGAAAAGCATGTGGTTATAAGCATAAGAAGAAAAACCAAGGAAGCGAGTGTGAGCACCCCCGTCAGAAACAGTACTGACACCCGAAAGAACGGTACAAAAATCAATTACACGATCAGGCTACAACAAAGGACACTTTTTTAGCATATATCCAGACGACATCACCAATCAATATATCATTCCATTTCAAGTACACATTTTTTCTCCCGTCCCGTTCTTTGTGTGCTTATATCCTCGTACGGTTTGTTCATACCTTGTTCAAAGGTTTAGATTTCATTTTAATGGTTCAGAACTTTTGTATGGTAGATATCAGTTCTTGCTCAAACGTTGTTTTTATGTCTCATTATTTATACCCTTATCACATTAGTAGATGAAAAACCGTATGACAACAGACAATTTATAAAAACTTATTCACTCCATGCATTTCAACTTTTCTTTCAGTGAACATCTTCAAGATCACAGCACAAATATTCAAAGAAACAACCAAGTTAAAGTAAACGATAAAATGGAAACTCTTCTATGTTACAAAGAGTGGAGTCTCTCTGTGAGAAAGAGGAAGGCAGCAACAGAGGGGATATTCCTGGTCAAGTTTTGAAACCGAACCCTGACCACCTCTTTGTTCCCTCTTTTTTCATCCCTTGGGGGTTGGAAACAAGGAGATTTTCAAGTGATTTTCCTTTTCTGTTCCGAACCCTGCCTGCTTGTTTTAAGAGCTCAGTTAGCCTTTTCTTCTCATCATCCACATCCGGATTTGCTGTTCCAAGCTTTTCTTCCCTCACCTTAAGTATGTACTCCAATATCTCAATTGCATCCTCTACCCTGCAACAAACACAAGTTTGTGCTCAACATGGTAGCTCCAAAAATGGAGAATACTAAACTTTTGCCCTAGAGAAGTAAGCCAAAGAACTAAAAGATTGCAACACAAACCGAAGGGATTAGTTAACCCAAATCGACTGATATGACATATCAAGATCAAATGGACAAGAAAATGTAGCAGAGAATCAACGATGAGGTGAACAACTACTTGAAAAGAGATGATTAAGCACTAAAATGAAACTAAACATAATGGTTACCTCCCCATAGCATCATAAGTTGCAGCAAGATTGCTATATACCCCTAGAGTATCCAAGTGATGCGGGCCGCACTCTTGCTCCAATATCCCCCTTGCTTCTTCGAACAACTCGGCAGCCTCATCAATCTTGTACAACTGCACACAAGCCAATCCCATCTGGTTCAACACAATTCCAAAGAAGGATGATTTCCTCTCCCCACTGGCCTGAAGCTTTGCTATAACACTCTCAAAGGAGGCCCGAGCCTCCCCGTACCTCCCAACCATGTAGAACATCACGCCCATTTGTGCCTCTATCCCTGTAATCGTGCTACGGTGGGCAGGGGTGTCTTCCAATAACTTCATTGCCTTCTGCAAGAGCTTCAATGCCTCCTCAGGCTCATTTACAGCTTCATAAATGGCTGAAATCTCTGTCAGCCCATTGGCAATCTCTTCAGGTGTGGTTCCAGGCACAGGTTTTGCATATATTCTCAAGGCATTCTCACAGTATGACTTGGATTCTCGTAGCTTTCCGGTCTTGAAGTAGAGGTCAGCAAGGCGAATGAACACTGATGCCACAGAAGGGTGATTGTCACCCTTTGTGGACTTAAAGACTGTAAGTGCCTTCTGATATGAAAACACGGCCTCATCAAAACGACAGAGGGACAAGTAAATGTCACCAATGCTCACATCTATTGCAGCAACCTCATTGTCTTGACCGTTTGCAATCATCGCCATACTGGCAAGGACAAGATGCTCAAGTGCAGCCTCATAATCTCTCTTTGCCTCACAGATTAGAGCCATAAGCCGACGATCAGCTGCTTCTTCAAGGGAGGCTGGTTCACTATGCTCCCTGTGGATTTCAAGGGTCTTTTTACAGAGATTCTCTGCCTCATCAAACTGCAGTGCTTGAACATGAACCTCAGCCAAGTACCTGCCATTTCCAAAATCAATTTATGAGGAAAATGCGGATCCTAATATATCTTCATGACCATTTTCTAAAAATTCACATCCTCCATGACATACAAAAAATCTCCTCCTTCAGTTTGATTGCAAAATCAATCATTTTCCCTCACTGATTGCACTCTTCTATTTTTACAATGATTGTTACAAATGAGTTCATTTTCCCTTTTTAAATATATTTTTTCTATTTTTTAGTTTTTTAAAAATAAAATTTTCTGAATAAATTATTAAAAACCGGAAATTGACGTTGTACTTTCAAAATTTTATTTTAAGATTTTAACATTTCGAGGAAGTGAAAATATTTGACGTCATTGAATAAATTAATAAGTTACCTACTACAAATTAGGAGGCTACCGAGAAATTGATTACCGAATATGGACGAAAAAGTTCGTGGGGCCTACGTTAGATAACCAAGGACACCCGTCTGCGCACGTTAAATACAGCAAAAGGGCCCCACTAACGTAAACATTTTGCAGGCGCGGGTGAAGAGAATCATATTGTCGCGCACGTTAGCCCAAGACCTCACTCTAAACTAAAGTGCACCAAATAACCCAAGTTTATTAACGGCTTCTTGTTCAAGCTGGATTTTGGTATATTTATTTATTTATTTAGGTCTTTAGGTAGAGGCTAATGGCAGGAATCATAACTCAGGTGGGCAACCTCCAAAACTATAATTTCATACGAGCAATATTTATAGGATAAATATTTAATTAAAGATAATATAATATATAACCAATAATTAAGTTTTCTAATATATAATATTATTCTGATTCAAGAAGAGCGCACCTGCAAGTCTCTGCAACTCTCGGATCGGATTCGCCCAGAGTCTCTGTCTGGATCTTTAGACCCGATTCGTAAGCAGAGACTGATCTATCCAATTGACCCAGCATCGAATGGGTGTCGCCCAATTGCATGTAGCCAGAGAACATGGCCAGAGCGTGGTCCGATCCTTTTGCCAGATCCGGGACCCGAATAGCCCGCTCCAGGACTGGGACCGCCTCCTCGAACCGCCCCAAGCTGCAGTGAATCGCCGCCACGACGTGGAGGCACATGGCCAAGTCCAAACTCGGCTCCGAACCCGAACAACTCTCGAAGGACCTCGCCGCGCGGATCGCGAAATCGAGAGCCTTGCTGGGACTGTCGCCGGAGGCGATGGTGTCGCGGGCCATCTTGAGGAGAAACGGACCCAGATCAGGGTTGTCTAGGGAGGACTCGTCGATTGTCGTCTTCTCCGGCGTAGTCTTCTTCCTGCCGGAGCCCCGGTCGGGGGAGGGCCTGGCTCGGGAGGTGGACGTGGAAGGCGACGGCGACGCCATCCGACGCTGAACCTGCGGCGACCCGTTTCTGGAACCGTCGCATTGTGAATTTTCTGGAAGGAAAATTCTGAGCGGCGTTGAGGCAGGTGGGGTTTTCACCGAAACTAAACCAGGCATCAAGACCCCCCCAAGTGAAAACTTCTCAACTTTGGTGGTTGAAGAGAGGATTGACGCAGAAATGTAGTGGCTGAACTGGTCAGTAGCGGCGGTGGTGGTGGTGGGTGGTGGTGTGGAAGATTGTTGAGATGATCATAGTGTGAGGGTACTTCAATTTGATGAAGACTTTGAGAATGAAAAATGGGAAGAAAATGGAGAGAAAATCCATGGTAGTGGGGTTGATGATTGAGGGTTCATGAGCTATCTATGTGACTGCCTCTTTACTCTTCCTTCTTCTTTGCCTTTTTGCCTCCATGGTCATGTTTTCTCCTTCAGGATGAGGAGACTGCGACCGGGACTTGGGTACTGTCCCACAAAGGTTTGTCGGATTCCGAAATAGCCCATGATTCTTCCTCACATTTTCTCTTTTGCCCCATTTTGTAGCTTTGCTGCTGCCCATGGAATTCCCCTTTCCTTTTTTCTCTCCCTTTTGTTTGGTTGTGGGGAAAACTTCAGAGGGCATGTTTGGTAGATTCCTCCACACGTCTCCCATTTCAAAAGTTTATCTTGTACAAATCTTTGAAAAATGTATTAATAAGGTCACATTTCGATTAATTTTTAAATAAAAACCCTCCTTAATTTTATCAAAATGACTCTATAATTATAACGATGGAATTAATTTTCCGTGTTGGCCTGGAAGGGCATTATAGGAAATTCACATTGCTCACGGAATCGTGGTTTCACACCCTGTTCTTCGGTGGCAGTTGGAGAATCACCTTCCAGATAAGATACTTGATTCTCCTCTATTTGCTGCCCATTTTCCATAATGACCAAAACACCCCTACCATCCCCCTCACCCACAAACCATCAACCATCCACCTTATTCCATCATTTTCATTTTTTTTTTTTTGAAATTTTATTTTAGTCAAGGGATTGAAGTAATTTCCCTTTCCACCCCTACCTCTTTTATTTATTTTTATAAATAAAAATTGCCATATAATAATATCAAAATGGACATACATTATGATTTTTGTCACCTATTAATTGAGTGTGATGATTGAAAGTAGTAAAAATATAAGGATGGTAAATTACTATAATAAATTAATTAAAGTTTTATATATTTTTTAATTATTTAATTTTTATATTACATAGTTAAAATAAATTAAATAAATTTAAAATAGTATATAAAAATAATTTATAAATTTTAATTTTTTTTTAAAAAAATTCCCTCTTTATTTTATTTATTTCAGATTTTTCATCATATGTTCAGGCCATGGAGACGTGGCTTACTGTTTTTTTTTCCGGGGGACATTTCGGTACTTTCATTTTTTATATTTATAAAAAATGCAAAAGGTGGAAAAAAAATTTTCTACTTTGAGTTGGACACGGAATCACCATATCTTCTCTCTCACTCTTCGCCTTCGATCTTTTTCCTTTTTTATCGTTAGAAAGGGCCCATCAATCAAGGCATATTAACGAAAATGCCTCGATTTTTGTGCCACTCATTTGCTCACATGCAAATCATAGGTTCATAGCCCAACAACAACTACCGAGCCATTATTAAATTAGACCGTGGAGGCCAGAAGTGTAATTAACCCATTCTTCAGGGGTAGTTTTGGCAGGGAAAAAATAAAAAGTCTATACCGAAGAGTCTGAGTGGGAGTAAATTCGCATTGAAGTATTCAAACCTGACACAAAATAATCTTGGTGACGTATAAATTATTAAATTGATAGCGTAAAATAGAAGAAAACATTAATACAAGCCCTTTCCATGTCTTTTTTTTTTTTTTTTCCTCTATGTAAAAAATAATAATAATTTTCAATTTTCTCTATCTAAAAAATAAAAAAATTAAACCAAATTAAAATTATACATTTAGTACCAAACTAAAGGGCTTTTTGTCTATACGACACTTCTTCAAAACTAGGAGGCCAAACTCGAGCCTTGTCCAAACGTTTATTAGGCCTGTCTCATTGAGCCCATGGGCTTCAAATACGGTGGGCCCAGACCGGCCCCTATCACGACCAGAGTCTATATAGTGTATACCACTGAATAGGTGATGGCCAATGAAGAGAGTTCAGCCAGACGGTGGTAGGCGACAAGGTTGGGCGGCGGAGGCTGCAGCGACCACCACTCACACTGTAACCGACTTCAACTTTGTATTTGCAGTGTTGTTTGAGTTTCTTTTTTAGGTTCTTCCTTCTTTGTATTGAACAAAAGCTAAGGTTCGTTTGGCTGCTGAGAAAGTGTGGGAAGCCCGAGGAAATTGTAATTTTGAATCTTTAGATTTGGAGAACCCAATAAGACAGAAGCCTCAGCTGATCTAAACCCGATACAATCATATGACATTGTTGAGGGCGTGAGGCAGGTTTTCCATTTTTCTCTAAATTCAAGTTCTCGTTATCTTTCTTTCTCTTTCTTTTATTTTCCCTAGTATTCTAGAGAATTAAATTTGGATGCATTCTTTTCTATTGTAGCAAACAATGATTACATTAAGTTGTGAACATTTCTGGAGAGCAGAATATTAGGCTATTTATTTATGATTTTTTAGACAAAAAAATAAATAAATTAAATTAAATATGATATTTTCTGATAATATGTTTTAATTATTTTAAATTGTTTTCTTATTACATTTAAAAAATAATAGGATAAATATAAAAATTAATTGAAAATAAAATAATATATTAAAATTTTAGTTTTAAAAAAAAATTTAAAATACAATATTTTTCCTTGTTCACTTATAAATCAAATAATTAAACTCATGTTTTTATAATCAATTCAATCCCCAATCCAAACGCCTACAAAGATTGTTTGGATTAAGTTTTTAAGTAAATTATTTTTTACAACGGTTTCAAAAACTTGATTAGAGATCAATTTTAAAAACATTTTTTCTATCTAATGTGAGAGATATCATAATATTCTAAATTTGATTATTTATATTATTATTATTATTTATATATAAAAAAAAAACCTTCTTACTTGCATTATTACTTATTTTATCATTTTTTTTTATAGAATTTTTCCATTATTATTTTTTATATTTCCAAAATATTCCATCACCAATATCACCAAATTTCTATAATTTTTATCCTAAAAAATGTGATCAAGGATAAAAAAATATGATAGGATTTAGAGGGTATTATTTAAAGTTTAGTTTTTACTTGATTATGTTTGGTTTTAAAAAAATATTAACTGTTAAAGAAAATGAGGTCATGTTTGGAAAGTATATTTTAAAACAATTTTATAAAATAATTTTTTTAGAAATCTGATTTTTTGTAAAAAAAAAAAAATATTTGAGAACTTAAAATATTCTTAATATATTTTCTATATTTTTAAATATGTTTTAAAAATAAAATTTATATGGAATAATTTATTTTTAATAATTTCTCATATTTATACTATTGTTATTTTTTAATATAGCTTTCCAAGAAACAAGTGAAAACAATTAAAAATAATTTTAAAATATTTTTTAAAATATCATATTCCAACATAAAACTGTTTTTTTAAGAACATAAAATTGTAATTTTTAGGTATCAAATATGTTTTTCTATTTTTTTTTAATGAAAAACAAAAATTGGTTTTCTCATGTTTTTTTAATCATAAAAATATAAAAGATAATTAAATATAATTAAAATTAATTAAAAACTTATAAGTTTTCATATTTTTAATCTTTATGGAGAAAAGAGAAATAGTGAAATGAATTTGAAGAAATTAATAGGTTATTTAATTAATTTTAAATCCATTTTTTTTAAATTGCTAAAAAAATGTTTTCTCGTGTTTGATAGTATTATAGAGAATACCAAAAAAAAAAAAAAAAAAAATCAAAGTATAATTAAAATTAGTTAGAAACTTACACATTTTTAAATTATTTAATTTTTATATGAAATGATTAAAATAAGTGAAATAAATTTAAAATAGAATATACAAATAATTGGTTGACTTTAAATCCATTTTTTAATTCTCTTTTCGTTTTTTTTTCTTCCTTTACCCGGTGGATGTTAAAATGACTCTTGTGCATAAAAAAAAGATAAATTTGAGATTGAGTAGAACTTAATTATTTTAACTTAATATTTTAAGTTATTTTTGAAGTTAAGTTATGTTATTAAGTTAGTTTACTAATATACCTAATTTATTTAATTATTTAAAATAAGTTATTCAATTATATTAAATCATCAAGTTGATTTATCAACCATCCTTTGAATAAATGTCAAAATATTATCCCAATAAGTCAAACCATTAAACAAAATGAAGTTGTACTTAATTTTAAATAGACTTCAAAATTTTAATAATAATAATAAGAAGAATAATAATAATAATTTCATTTGAATTAGCATATCATTGCTTTGTCTTGGCATGCATTCAATTAAATTTATCTTTTGTGGTAATAATTTTATATAAATAAGAATACAATTTTTTAGCAATAACATTTTCTTGATGTTAATATTGATTTTTTTAATTGCCAATTTATTTTATTAAAATAATTAAATTTTTATTTAGATAAAAAAAAAACTATTTTAATAATTTGAAATTACACATGTTGACATAAAATTGGTTCATTATTTTTGAGCAGTTGAAGTATAATAGACTTGAGTTTTTCTTATTATAGGCTTCACATGTTAGGATTCCAACCATAACCCTAAAAATTTTAAATTAGTATTATTTTCATCTATTTAAAAATAAATTGAAGTACATGCACTTTTTAATGAGTTATTTAATTATTCCTAAAAATATTATTTACTTGTCATGTCATTCAAATCAATTGATAACTAAACTCCTTTCGTATAGACATTTCTATTCTTTTTAGATATTTTATTATTATTATCATTATTTTATTATTTTATTATTTGATATATTTTTGTTCTCTCTAGAAACAAACACCTCGTGGATTCTTATTTTAGTTTTTTAAAAATTTAGGAAATATTATGTAAAAAAATTCCTATTTAAATAGGATTAATATTTTTTTATTTTCTAGAATTTTAAGAGGAAATGTTGTCAAATAAATTCTATTTAATCATAATTACCAATTCAAAAAGTAATAAGGTTGTCTATTAAATAATACATAATAAATTTAGTTATTTTAATTATGATTAATTTATTTAATATAAATTATTTATTTATTTTTGTATTATATATCAAAGTACAACCATATAATAAAACATTTTATATTTGAAAAATTCTTACAACAAATTTTATTCACTATTATATTAAAAAATTATTAATATTAAATAATAAGTACGAATTTATTATTGGTTTATTTATTATCAAGAATATGAATTTATTTTTAACTTATTAATACTAGAATAAACTTTTTTTTTTCAAATTCTTACTTTATCATGTTTATACAGAAACAAATTCATAAATAATAAAATAATAATTTATTATTGATTTAGATGACCGGACAAATGAAGGGACATTTTTGAGAATAATTGGATGACTCATTAAAAAGTGCATGCATTTCAAATTATTTTTAAATAAATGAAAATAATACTAATTTAAAATATTTGAAGTTCTTTTTTTTTAAATATTTTCATATTAGTGAATCAAATCTCACTTTCCTAAATAATTTCTAGTGTTGAATTACCAACTTTTTGGGTTTTGAAACAATATGTGGTTTGTCTCATAGTTCATAAGGGAAGATATCTAAAATTGAATACAAATTTAAAGTTTATTTTCTTCAACTTCATCTTATTTCTTCACTTGATTTTAATGTTATTTTCTTTTTTCTTCGTGATTTCCTTTTATACCTCTTCTCACATGTTTCTAGAAACCGTTCTTGACTAATATGCCTAAATATATATATTAAAAAATTTTCATATTTATTTATATTAAAATTAATTAAAAACTTATACATTTCTAAATTATTAAATCCTTATATTATAAAATAAATTTAAAATAACATGTAAAATTTTAATTTATGAATATTCTTTAAAATATTTATTACATTTTCCCTCAAATTCTTTATTTTCTTTCTTTCACGTTTTGCCAAGTCTTTCAAAGCAAAGATAGCGTTAATTTTCACTGATCAGTGATCACCTCACTCAATCACAAAGCATTCTATGGCAGTTCTCGTAAATAACGATGCATGTAAAGGTCAATGATTTGAGTCTGTTTCGATTCTAACGGCCTCCTTCAGCTTCAGAACGACTGCATGCTGTGAAGCTCCCTCGTCGCTCCACACTATAAATAGTTCTTTCTACTCTCTTTCTTTCTTTCTCTACTCTCAGAAATTCCCAGTGATTTTTGTGCTCCATCTCTCTCTACAATGGCTTCGGGCTCCGGCGGCGAAAGAGAACGGAAACTATCACGGGAACGTAGGAAAGAAGTGGACAAAAAGGATCCCTCGCTGGGGAAATCATCGGGAAGAGAGCGTGTTTTGCCTAAGAAAACACCGGAAAAAGAGTGTGCCTCACATGAGAAAGAACCATTAGGAGAACATGCATTGTCTGAGGAAGAACCGGAAAAAGAGCGTGTTTCGCCTAAGAAAACACCGGACAAAGAGACTGTCCCACAGGAGAAAGAACTGGAAAGAGTACATGCATCGCCTGAGAAAGAACCGGAAAAACAGAATGTATTAGCGGAGAAAGAGCATGTCTCGACGGAGGAAGAACTGGAAAAAGAGCATGTCATGCCTGAGAAAAAACCGACCTCATCTGATTCAGCTTCGACCTTGGATGCCAAGAAGTTGAATCTTCTTCCGGCGGTGAAGTACTTACTCAAAGAGCTAGACCTCGAACATGTAGACCTCGATAATCTTCCTCAGATGGTGGAAGCAGAGAATTATTCATATCCTGATGTTACCGAAACGTCGGAGAAGCCTCTTGATTCTCCGGCGGAAGCCTCCGGCGAAAAGACTGAGCAGAGCACTGAGAATGTGTCTGGCGGGAGCGGGAGGAGCGTGCCGACTTTGAAGGAATCGCATAGTGTTGGCGCGAGTCTAGAGAGATATGATCAGATTCGTGAGGACAAAGGAGTAAAGAAGACAGATGAGCCTGAGAAGCCTCTGGTTTTTCGGTCGGAAGTGAACGAAGAGAAGGTCGTTTGTACATTGAAGCAGCCGCTGAATGTTGAGACGAATATAGGGAATCTTGATCAGAACACGTCGCCGGGAAGTAGATTGAGTGGACATCAGGTGACTGGCACAGAGGGCGCTTCCTTGGTGGATGAAGCTTGGGATAGACTCCACAAATCTTTCGTCTACTTCAGAGGAAAGCCTGTGGGAACACTCGCGGCTATAGACCCTAGTGCTGAGCCTTTGAACTACAATCAGGTCTCTCTTTGCTACAACATTATCTGTTTGCATGTGTGTGCGCGCGTGTGCGTGTATGTTTCGTGTTTGTCTGCTATCTGTGAGTGAATGTTCTCTGTTATATATGTCATTATCTAATGCTATGTTTCTTTTCTGTGAGCATGTCTATATGTTCATGGTTGATGAGAAAATGTAGGAAAAAGAGAGGAAAGTGAATCAATATTTTGACTCTTACTTTCATTATGACTATATCATTGTTAGTTAATTAGTTAAGACCACAGAAAACAGAACTCACTGGACTGAAGTTAAAAATATATCACAATCCACTTAGTTGTGCTGAGTTTTCTCAGTTTTTTTTGGAAGAGAAAAACAAACACATATCCACATGGTGTGTGTGTGTGTGTTTTTTTTATAATTTTTGAATTTTTGCATTTTTGCGAATTTATTTAGTTTTTTCCCTCCGTATTTGTTTTGGAGTAGGTACGAAGTGATATTAACTTGTTTGAGTTCTCCTGTCATTGGCTAATTCCTCTGTTTTAAAATGGTGGAAGTCTAACATCATGTTTTGATTCTCTTCACGTTTGGTTTGTCGGGTTTAGAATCCCTGCAATCCTGCTGCTTGTACGTTTTCGGAATCTTTTTCTTTACGTTTCACCAAAATTATCAGCATTCCAAATAGAAATATTGTAAGCATTTTAAGGAGCAGCAACAATACTGTGGGTGAAATGAATAGAGTCTGCTGTTCATTGTGCAAGGCTTTAGATTTTTAGTGTTGCTTGCGGTAGACATCTCATGTCACTCAGTATTTAGTACGCTCAAATGGCTGTTCTTTCAACTAGATGTATTCCATTTATAAGAACAGCTCAATTAATAGAGATGTTTCTGCTGCTTCGCAAATTGTTCACAAATTCTCCTCATTTGTATGAGCAGGTTTTTGTGAGGGATTTTGTTCCCAGTGGCCTAGCCTGCCTAATGAAAAACCCTCCAGAGCCTGAGATTGTAAAGAACTTCTTATTGCAGACCCTCCACCTTCAAGGTTGCCAGAAGAAGATTGATAACTATACTCTTGGAGAAGGTGTGATGCCTGCAAGCTTCAAAGTCCTGCATGACCCTAAGACACAGAAGGAGACTTTGGTTGCTGATTTTGGTGGAAGTGCAATCGGAAGAGTTGCACCTGTTGATTCAGTGTTCTGGTGGATTATACTGCTGAGATCGTATACTAAATGCACCGGAGACAATTCATTCTCAGAACTGCCTCAGGTACAGGGAGGAATGAAGTCCATACTCAAACTCTGCTTGTGCGATGGGTTCAACAATTTTCCAACACTTCTGTGTGCGGATGGATGTTGCATGGTCGACAGGAGTATGGTGAGCTTCTCCTTGTTTTCCAATTCTTAAAAAAAAAATTATCTCCTTTCATAGGGTAAATTAGGACTAACTAGCTAGGGTCAAAAGCATTGGAAGAATCTTTTACCTTTCTTCTGCCTGATTTTAGGTTTAGCTGATATATTTTAAGGTGGTATCTGTATTCATAAACAATTGTCATCACTGAGTTGTAATATGTTTTTGATACAGGGTATAAATGGTTACCCAATTGAGATCCAGTCACTCTTCTATTTTGCACTTAGGTGTGCAAGACAGATGCTGAAACCAGAGCACGGTGGTAAGGAATTTTTCAAGCGAATTGACGCGCGGATCACTGCTCTGAGTTTCCACGTCCAGACTTACTACTGGCTTGACATCACACAACTAAATAACATCTATCGTTATAAAACAGAGGAATATTCCCATACTGCTGTCAATAAATTCAACATTATACCTGACTCTATACCAGAGTGGTTGTTTGATTTCATGCCCCTACGTGGAGGATATTTTATGGGCAATGTCAGTCCAGGTCGCATGGATTTCCGGTGGTTTTTAGCTGGAAATTGCATTGCCATCTTGAGCTCTTTAGCCACATCTGAACAAGCTACAGCTATCATGGATCTGGTTGAGGAGCGGTGGGAACAATTAATTGGTGAGATGCCTTTGAAGGTTGTGTACCCAGCATTGGAGGGACACTATTGGGAGCTCGTCACTGGATGCGACCCCAAGAACACGCCATGGAGTTACCATAACGGTGGTTCTTGGCCAGGTGATACTCATGTGCCCACTCCTTATTTTATTTCGATTTCACTGCTACTTCTTATTGAATCAATGAGCTTAAGAATTGAGTCATGAATTAGGCTCCCTACACTCTGAGCTTTGTCCTGTATTTATGCCTAATATGCTATTGTGGTTTGGACTGTTTGTGCAGTTCTGCTGTGGTTACTTACAGCTGCTTGTATCAAGATCGGCAGGCCCCAAATTGCAAAGCGGGCAATAGACCTGGTGGAGCAGCGTCTTTCCAAAGATGGGTGGCCTGAGTACTACGATGGTAAAACAGGGCGTTACGTCGGAAAACAAGCAAGGAAGTTTCAGACATGGAGCATAGCTGGCTACCTGGTTGCCAAGATGATGATTGAGAACGAGTCCAATCTCCTCGTAATCTCCCATGAAGAGGAAAAGAAGACCAATAAGCTAAGGCACACTCGCTCTGCCTCCTGTTTTTTTTAGATTCCCATTGGTATTACCCCTGACTTTCTTTTTTCATGGCCTTGGAACATTTTGCTCCATTGTTAAAGATTCAGCCACCACTACTTCTGGTAATCTTTGCTATTTTTCATTTACATATGACTCAAAAATAATCTTCTATTCTGTTTCTATACAGTATGTGTTTTTTTTTTTTTTTTTTAATATTAAAGATTGAATGGCACTATTCAACACAGTACCAAAAAAAAAACCCAGTTTGAATTTGGAAGAGTACATAGACAAGGAAAAAAAAAATATTAATATTATAAGAGCCAAAAAAATTGCCTTTGGGCTTTAGAGACTATTTAAGAATCTTCTCTCTTTTTTATTAATGTTGGAAATTGGTCTGAAATATATATTGCAAATTCTTTTACTTAATTTATTATAAAAATTATGAATAAAAATAAAATATAATGTGAATTACTTGAAATTATATATATATATATTTAAAAAAAAAATTCTTTGCTTTTATGAAAAGAACTAGATAATGTTGCATTGGGTTTACAAAACATTTTGTAGTTTTCATTTATTTTTTTTTTTTCTAAAAATATTTTTTATTTTTTATTTTTTCTTCTTTTAAAAATAAATTTTGACAAGGAAAAGTAAAATTCTTTTTTATAAAAATGAAATATATGAAATCTTATTCGGTTTTGTGCTTTCATTTATATAAAAAAATAGTAATATATATATAATTTTATGCAATAGACATGTGATAACAGTATATTATTTTTATTAATATAATATATGACATTATTATAAGGTATTTGATTATTATTCTTTTTTATTTTAAAATGATTTAGTAGAATATTTTAATATACTTATAATTAATTAATTAAATTATTTGAATATATAAATATATCCATTTATAATAATCGATAAAATAATAAATAAACAAAATGTTTATATCAATAACATTTTATTTTAAATATATAAGTTAATATTTTATTTATATTAATATTATTTCATATTTGGAATATTCATTTTCCATTTACATCATGGTGTGGAGTATTTTTATGATTTTTTGTTTTTTATTTTTTATAAAGTAATTTTTATTTTTTCTTAAGAAAATTATAAAAGTACTGAAATGTTGTTTTCGCTTTTCACTTCTTCTTTTTTTTTTTTTTTTAGAGCTTAGTTTTTCAGAATAATAATAAAAAAAGGGTCAGTTTTTTTTACTTGTCAAAATTGGGGTGGAAAATGTCGATTTTATTATTATTATTATTATTTTTCCGAAGCTTCCTCTGAAGACGTAACAGATGAAGGGGGTCCACGTGTCACGAGAGTAGTGCTCCAAATCTTCGGGCGCCTCAGGCTTCACCGCGGCCGATAGCCAAAAGCCAAAACGGGAACATAAGATTCATCATTACCCCAATGCCTTCTTACCATAATATCCGTAGGTGGTTCATTGAATTTTAAATTTTTAGAGAAAATAATACCCTTTTGATAGAAATGTAAACCGGTCTTGCCGGCCGGGTCGAACCGGACTGAAAATGATACATTTTGCATTCAAATCTCATCCATATATAACATCTATAGATTTTTTTTTTTGTTTTTTTTCTATCTCATGTATAAAATTTTGAATTTTGCTCCTATATCAGGCTTAAAAAAAACCCAAGTCCGGTCCTAGAGGCATCCTATTGAATTTCAATTGGGTCTAGAGCTACCACAGAGTCTAGTATGGATGAACCTATGGTAAAAGCGAGAAACAGAATAGGTTTCTCTTATAGGGTTTTAAAAGCATCTCATTTTTTAAAATTATATTAAAAAACATGAAATCAAATAAATGATTCCATTTGTTGTATGGTGAGAAAATCGATTTTTATACTGTGCGAAGCATTAAGCCCATGTCAAAAGTAATTTTGGTCGTTTGGTAACTATTTTCAATTTTTTTTTTTTAAAAAAACAAACATATGTCTAGGGATTTAAAATAGTTTTAACATGCTTTTTATGTTTTTAAATATATTTTAAAAACAATTTTTATATGTAACGTTTTTATTTTTAATCATTTTATATATTTATATAATTATTTTTTAAAAAGGTCATAAAAATAATTAAAAATGTTTTTAAAAAAATCATATTTTTTGGTCTCTAATTATTAAACTTGTTTTTTGATTTTTTTGTTTTGGAGAACAAAAAAATGTTTTTGAAAACATTTACCAAAACCGCTAGATTCTCCCATAGTTAAAAAACCAAATGAAAAAAGGGGTTTTCAAACAAATTATTTTTATGTTTATCTTGCTTTGAATGCTTTTTTCATTATTCTTGAGTGTGGGCTATCCTACGATACGAAGGCCCAAGGCCCATGGGCCCTATGGTCCATGGCCAAGCCCAATTTTGGGCCAGAAGCCGGTCGGAACGGAGACAAATTTCAAGGCACAATCTCAGCCATTGTCCTTGTCCCCAACCCCCACCAACCACTCTTCCAAAACCGCCCAAATCCCTCTTTCTCCCTTCCTTCCGATTGGAGTCTCCTCCCAACTTTCCCAATCCCCTTTCCAATATTCCAATGGACAACAACTGCAGCTTCATCTCCTGCGAGAGGCTCGACCGAATGGCCAACTGGGTGGGCACCAGTGTGGCCTCAGCCTTCTTCGCTTCCCTGGAACGCTGCTCGTGCATCAACCTCAGCACCAGCGACATGGATGAAGATGAAGAAGAAGCCAAGGATCGCCCCCTCATGCTCACCAAGCCCATCTCCCAATACGGCTCCAATCTCAGCGTCGATGTCGATAAGCTTCCCGTTTGAACTTCTAATTTCACCTACTTTTTTTGCTTTCTCTTCTGACGATTTCGTACATAAATAAAATGAGGATCTTCCTTTTTCTGTTTTGTGGGGTTCTATGTGAAAGATTATATGTGGGTTGTTCATGAAATGGAGAAATCTTGTATGGTCTTAAAGCTGTATGTCTGATTGTATGTATTTGGGTTTTCTAGGAATTTGGGATTGGTTGTTGCGATCTTGTTGAGTTGTGATTATTTGATTATTATGTTATTTGTGTATAATTAATGACTTCTTTTTTTTTTGTAATACGGGGATTGAAGAGCCATTTGGGCTCTCATGAGGTGAATACTTAGAGAGGCCTTTATTCAATTGTGGTAATTCTTTTTCCTTTTTCCTTTTTTGTTGGGAGAATCGTTTATAGTGTTTTGGGAAATAAATTGGTAGAAGTTTTAGCCAATTTTGTAGGCTTTTCTGGGTATAAATTGTTTTGTGTATATTTTTTGTTATATATTGTATCTTGTTATTAAACAATTCACATTGAGAAAGGATTCCGCTTTACTTTTCCCTTGAGGTTCATTTGGACTAATTCGACATTTTATTCCTCACAAAGAGCCTGCAATTTGGTTGTGATGATGGGTTTTGAAATTTTCTTCATTTGCTTTCTTTATGTGAAAATATGCAATTCCTCATTTTTCAGTTGTCCGATTGGAGCCAACAACAAGGAAAATGTAAAAAATAAATCCTATGTTTTGAATTGCAGGTATTTTTTTATTCCTTGCTCTCTGCATGATATTATGAAATTTTTGGGTTAGGCTCTTCATAGGGATATTATTATTGAAGAATGCAGTTATAGTGTAATGTTGAAAAGTTCATCTTTCCAACTAAGGGTGGCAATTGTGGGTCGTGTCGTGTTAAGACCTAGGTTTTCTATTACATAGGTCAACCCAAACCCGATATAAATAATAATTGTGTCAAAAACATAAACCTAAATACTACCCAATTATTAAATAGGTAACATATTGTGTAACATATTTAACTCATTTATTAATCAAATCCTATTCAATAATGAGATTGAGGTAGGTCTTTATACGTTTATGACTTAATTGACCTATTTATTAAAATGAGTTCTATATGGGTTAAATAGTTTAAAATTATATTTAAGTTAACCAATACGGTTATTAAATGGGTCAATTCATGTCAAATTCATGTTATATAAGTTGGTCAAAAAATTACTTATTTATTAAACAGGTTATGTAGGCAATAGGAATTTGGCTTAAACCCAATTATATTCAATCTAAACCCTCAAAAAACATGTTGGGTTCGAGTCATGTTGATGAATCATATGAAACTTTGCCACCCCTATTTTCAACCTTCGAATTTTGTTTGTCATGGGCTAAATTTTGAGCATGCTTCATTCGTAAATGTAGTGATGAAGAATTATAAAAGATTATTCAGTTCTGATGCTGGTTAAAAGATTATTCGGTTCTGATGCCAGTCTAGTGATTGAATCTTTGATTGTAATTGGAGTCAACGGCCATCTACATAATCTATGACCACCAATTTGTTGTTACTCGGTAGAAGCTGTCCGTATTAGATGAGTAGACAACTATACAGACCTTTTTTTAATCCCATTGAGCAACTAGATGACACAAAACAATATTTTATATATTGTTTATGCTGTTGAAAATGGCTGACAGAGTTTTGACACAATCCTCGTAGGATCTTGGTTTTCTGTTAAATCTATGAAAAGAAATATTGGGTGGTTTTCTTTGGTCCCCCTTTTCCCCATTCTTTTGTCTGGAAGTAAAACAATGAAATTTCTCTTGTTATTGGTTTTCCTAGCTGGTATAATTACCAACATGATGTTGTGAATTCCATATGATCAGCGCAAAGCTGAACCAGTCTCACCTTGGATGTAATTCCATGCATAAATTAGAGCCTAACCTGAAAATAGAGGCATATATGTATGTAGGCTTGTTGCTTCAAAAATGAGATTACTGCCTAACAGCTTGACTGGCATAAACTCTTTTCAACAAGTGATTCACAACTGAGAAGGTTTGAGATTTTGTGGCCAATAAAATATAGGATCATATCAGTTATCTTTGTTTCAAAGTAATGATTTCCAATTGACATTGGTTGGAACTACGCAGTAACTAAGATGAATTTGTGTCATCGAAAGGGCCTCCCTCCCTCATTTCCTTGGAGGCTATTTGGTAATTTACTCTATATATCTAAGAACCATGTTTTCTGGTAAAACCTGGGCTGCAAGTGGATTATTGTTTCTTCTATAGAGAAACAAAATCATGATTGCTTTGTAGAATTCTCAGGATTGATATTATGCGATATGTTTTATTATTCTAGGTTGAAGGATTCTCTTAATTTGTGGGAGGTTGTAGTTTATATAGGTGACTCTTCAATAAGACAGCTGGTTGTCTCTCTGTGGTTTCTTACTGTATTTGATAACTTTAGAACTTGACACAAACAGCCCAACCAGCATACCAAAAAGAATCCTTTGCTGTATTACCAACACAGTAATATTCAAATTAACATATCAAATTTTATCTGTCAACCATTCTTGGAAGAAATACAGTGAAACATTTTTAACATGATTCAAGAAAGTTTTCCTTGCTCAGAATGCCCATTACATTGATCAGTGGGCTTATTTATTATTATTTAATTTTGAGAATTCTAGTGCATGCGGTGAAATGGTGTCTCTATTGGATTTTGCTTCTAGTCAAGGATGATTGCACTAGTAATCAGTCAAGTGCTTTCCCAACTTAACTTCTCCAATCTTTTCTATCCTTAGTAGTAAAACAAGAAAGAACAAACTGCAAGAAGAAAAGTAATATGTACAAGGGATAAAATGCAAAACAGATATTATTTATAATATTGAACTATTAACAATGGAAACATAAATGAGCAAGTTTTTAATAGCTCTGTGATATCTCTTCCCAGACGAACTTAGCACCTGCATTACCTTGCTCTTTATCCCCCATTAATATATAGACATAAAAGAGAGAGAGAGAAAAAAAACACATTTGTAAATTTATTATACTATCTATTATGCAAACTCAAAAGCCCATCTCTTTCCAGCATCTCATTTCTCGACCATTATCGTTAATCTGCAGTTTCTTTCCAGCAAAGCAGCATCAGAAGGCAGCGCCTGATTATGTAAAGCCTTGCCCGCTTCTCTGCCAAAACCCTACATCTTGGAACCTCACCATCCCGCCGCTTCTTCAGATAAACATTACAAACGTTCATCCCCATCACTCTCTCAACCCAATCTTCCCTTTTTCCTTTGTTGATAGCTGTAGACAGACTGGTTGCTCTCTTATGGTGGGAATCGTTGAATAGGGTGTGAGGAGGTTACAACGGTTTGTCACAAATTTTTTGTCTTCAAACACTGAGTTACTGCTAAAAGATAGCATTAGTTTGAACTTCTGGATTATTTGCCTTCATTGGGAGCTCCGCAAACAGGTCATAGAAGGTGGTATAATATGGCTGTTTGCCAACTAGGACAAGTGGTTTTACACTCTGTTCAACTTAATTACACTTTGTTTTTACTCTAAAAATACTGTTTCTCTGCCAACTGACAGGTAATCAGCAATTTAACCACTTGGGTGGTCCAGAATTGTGGTGGGTTGTGATATTTTGAACTGATTTGTTAGTAATCCAAAACCCCATGTGAGAAGTATCAGGTTTTCTGAATTTGTTCTAATAATCTCATTGTATTATGAAAAGTTTGAGATGTATGTGCTTTGATCATCGCTACCCCATAGAAGATTTTTGGAGGCGGCAAGGTTTTACACTTTGGCATGGCTTAATTATTCTGTCTTTATTATATGTACACGGTTTTTATGCTAATTGATAGGTAGTTGACAATTCTACCATTTCAGTAGAATTTTGGTGGGATTGTGATATTTTGAATTGATATGGCAGTAATCTGAAACTCCATTTGATGGGGAAATGTGGGGTTTTCTGAATTTGTTCTAATAATTGATGATTTTAGTATGCAAAATTTGAGGAATTCATGCTTTGATCATCACTACAATCTGATTCTTTGCCTTGATTAAAAGTTTTTGCCTTCTCTGAGCTTTTTGGTGGACTGTTGACATAAAACTAAATTGCTTCTGTAATCAGAACTCCTCATCTGAGTTTCCGGAATACAAAATTGGAAAGTTGAATGTTGAATAATCACTGTAGTGAATATTATCATCAACCATTGATTGAGCTCATATGTTTTTCCTTTTTTGATATGCAAAACAGAAAATATATTAGAAGAGGTGACATGCCAAAGTACACAAAATGTATACAATAGCCATCTAATGGCTAACCAAGGAAAGGGAAAACAAAAAACAAACGTCCTCTCCTTACTTGAAGTAGCTCAACCGATCTACAAAGTCTATCATGGACATTAAATGGTCCTCTATGTACACTTTAATTTTGATTCACTTATGCTTTCAAATTTTCCAATAATTGCTTGTATTAATTGTCTTATGATTAATTTCTTTCTTAAAGTGGAGAAAAGAAAACATCATCCTCCAAGAATATACATGTACATATTTTTATGATAATGAATGCAATAGGTCTGTTATTATTATTATGACTTGGATGTCAGAGAAGTTGCACTATATCTTATCCCTAATTGATATATATCTTCTTTTGATTTAATATTTTGCAGATTAAATTCCATTAATGGTCTGAGATGATTGTTCACACACTATTTTGATCTTTGTAGGGTTGTTATATTTTGAACTGATTTAGAAGTTATTTGAATCCCCATTTAGCAGGAACTACTGGGTTGTCAGAATTTGTTCTGATAATCTCATTGTATTATGCAAAATTTGAGACATGTATGCTTTGGTCATCACTATGACCTTGTGCTTTGTCTTGATTGAAAATTTTCTCAGTTACAAACCTATTGCATAGAAGTTTTCTGGGATGAGGTTTCATACTTTGGGACAGCTTAATTACACATCAACCTTATATATACAGTCTATAAGTTAATGGACAGGTAATCAACAATTCTTTCATTTGGGTTGTTCAAAATTTTGGTGGGTTTGTGACATTTTGAACTGATATGGAAGTAATATGAAACCCCATTTAATGAGGAAGGTGGGGTTTTTTTTTTTTTTTAATTTGTTCTAATAAAAACTATAATTGTAGTATGAAAAATTTGAGAAATTCTTACTTTGATCCTCACTGTAACTCTATTCTTTGCCTTGATTGAATTTTTTTGCCTTCTCTGAGTTACTAAATTGTTGGATGGTTGAAGCTTTTTGGTGGACTGTTGAGGTAAAACTGATTCACTTCTGTAATCAGAACGCCTTATCTGGGTTTTGGGAATACAAAATTGAAGGGTTGTTGGTGGACACTGCGACCAATATTGATGCCATTGTGAATATTACCATCAACTATTGATTAGGTTCATACAATGATTTGCCTCCATTTTCTCAGATAATTATGTCTTTGTCTTGTATCCATCGTCCTCCAAGAAAATATATGTAATATCTTTAGGACTGTAAATACAATAGGTCTGTTTTTACCATTTTGACTTGGATGTTAGAGCTGTTGTGCTATATCTTATCCTTAATATATTTGTTCTTCTAATTTCCTTTCTAAACCCATCCGGTAAGGTTTTTCCTAATATATAACTATGCAATAAATTTGACATCCTGTGTAAGTCATTAATTGTTGATATATCGGTGCATTGAATTATGAACCTTATACCATATAATTTTGCTCATCATTTTCAGCTTGAAATGTTGATTATTCACACTCAGGTATGTAAGTGGTCCTGTATGAAATTCATAAAACATTCATATCTGGCACTTGAGGGATCATCTTAAGTGTTGGAAGCTATTGCTAAGGTACTCCCCCTCGTCTATAAAGGATGGGCAATTGAGAGAGAATAGGGCGATAGCCCGGTTCATAAAACATTCATACCTGGCATTTGGGGGACCATCTGAAGTGTCAGAAGCTATTGCTAAGGTACTCCCCCTCATCTATAAAGGATGGGCAATTGAGAGAGAATAGGGTGATAGTCCGGTTTTGATTGAATATCCTTTCTGGTGTTTGTCTTGTATTGAGGTATACCGATGATATGAGTAGAAGTAGGTAACAGAGGGGGCGAAGGGGGGAAGAGGAGCGAGGGGCGGGGGGTGTTGTTGCTGATTTTAGAAGTACACTGGATGCTGCTTACAAGTTAGTTGTGCTGTAGCACTCATACTTGATGTAAAGAAATACAGAGTCAACACTTTGGAGCCAAATCTTTAGTCTGGATTTGTGTGCTAATTACAGTCAACTTCGATCCCGATTAAGAAAATCATAAATAGTAGCAAAAGACTGATGATTATCTTGCATGCTTTTACTCCATTAATTATAAACAAACCCTGGTAATGTCTCTGGAAAGAGAGATTTCAACGTCCATACATAAAAGAAATCATCTGAAAAAGGTCTAAGCCATGGTTAGAATCTTGATTTTTTTAATCCCTTCATTAGTGTCTTCAAGATGAATAAATAAAGAAAATTAGAAGGTGGGTAGGTTTTATGCTTTTATTGGCCAACTGCTCCCTATGAAGAATCAATTCTTTGTGAGATTAAGAGAAAATTTTTCTGAGCTCTCTATAAAAAAAATGCTGTGATCATTGAAGAAGAATAAGATATTGTTGTCATATTGACATATGTTCATAACCTGCAGGCCTGCATTGAGTTATAATATCATGGCAATAGACATAATCATCTTGTTGGGCAGGTTTGGTTGAGTGTAACTTCTTTAAACTCATCTTAAAAATGGCATATATTCAGAGCTTGTACACACCTCTTACTATACTGGGTTAATCTGCATAATTATGTTTGAACAGTTCCTGTTCTTGAACTCGTATTTTGATTTTATTGAATGTATTCTTTTTTCAGGGTTTTGGGGTTTTACTGATCAATGAAACCCACGCTATGCATGTCTTAATCACTTCATTAGGGCAATTATTGAACTGCAGTATGATGTTTTAGCGATATGGGTTCGACACAAATCAATATTAACCACATTTTTATGTTAATTAAAGTGGGGTTGTAGCAGGGCCACACTCTTTGGATTCACATCAACATTCATAGCTTTAGAAAAGAGGGGGAGAGGAGAAAAAAAAACAATAAAAAAGAGAAAATCTTCACACAAAACATCTAGTTCTTTACTGGTTCTGCTTTGTAGAAAGCTTTTGGAAGTTTCATATTCTCAGTAGGGAAGGCCCACAGGGGCTGAATTTGGAAGGCGTGCACCTACTTTGCTTATGATTTGAGTTAAAAGAGTGTCCAACAAAAGCACTACAAAGAAACCCATCCTCTTCTACTCAACTTTTGCTCTCTAATCTTTACATATACCCAAAAAAGACATTGTTGTACTGCGACTACAAAGTAATATCTGAAACTTGTCTTTAATTTTCTCTTTTCAGTGTTCATTTTACCTTCCCATCCACCATTCTATATTATAAAGATTTATTAAACCTGTGTTTGGTGATGGGGTGTTAAAGCTTTAATATCATGTTTGGTTAGGGATGTTTATTTTTTGGAAATGGGCTTTTTTAGGGTGAATGAGTTGGCATGAGTGTGAGTCTAAAGGGCAGGTGGGGTTTAAGAATTGGGTTTGTTTTCAGAGCAGGAGTGGCAATATTCTCAGTCAAAAGACATCATTTGATGGGGAAAATGTTGGATGGAAAAGAAAAAGAAGAAGAAAATGAAGAAATGAAAAGAGAAATTTCTCTTTTGGAAAGAGAGAAAAGACATGGCTAAAACCCTTCCCCACATTGGTCACACTGAATAATCACTTCCCCAACACATTATTATCACGAATCCATGTTAGAGGAATCATGAAAGCTGACAAACACAATACTCCTCCCCAAACGCTTTCCTTTCTTGTTCACCTTCTCCCTTATAAAAATGGAGAAAATGGACTCATCACTCTATTAAAAACCCCCATCTCCACCACCTCTACTCTCCACTCCCAACACTTCTCTCTCTCTCTCTCTCTCTCTCTCTCTCTCTTTCTCTATATGGCCAACTTAGCCACTTTGTTTACAGTATTACTCAGCTTATTGTGCTATTCTCAAACTGGGTTTGCCTTGGTGCAATGGCCTGGAGGAACATCAACTAGGTTCTATGATTTCAAGGTTCATCTCTATCTTTTCTCTGTATTTTTTAGCTGTGTAAATTTGACTCAGTTTGCTAATGAAGTGTTGATGGTGTTCAGGTACAAACCATGAGAGTTACCAAGCTCTGTAACACCAAGGAAATCGTCACAATCAATGGCATGTTTCCAGGTCCAGTAGTTTACGCTCAAGAAGACGATAGGGTGATAGTGAAGGTCACCAATGAGACACCATACAATACCACAATTCACTGGTAATTAAGCCCTGTTTAGCAGAGATTATGAGTTTAATGTGCTTTTGTTTACTTGTGTCACCGGATATTAATTTCAGGCATGGCATCCGGCAGAGGCTGTCTTGTTGGTCAGACGGGCCATCCTATATCACCCAATGCCCCATCCAGGCAGGCCAAACTTTCACGTATGAGTTCACAATAGTGAAGCAGAAGGGCACTCTCCTGTGGCACGCTCATGTTTCATGGCTTCGAGGCACTGTCTATGGCGCCATTGTCGTGTACCCAAAAACTGGGGTGCCCTACCCTTTCAAGTACCCTTATGAAGAGCACATCATCCTCCTAGGTGAATCTTCAAACAGAATTAAACTATACTGATATTTACACTAGCTTCATTTCAGTGAATTGAGTTTGAATTGAGCTTTATCTATATACTTGGGGGATTGTGTTTAGGGGAGTATTGGGTTAAGGACCTCGTCCAACTTGAGCGGCAAGTTCTGGCCAGCGGTGGAGGTCCTCCACCTGCCAATGCATTCACCATCAACGGTCACCCAGGCCCCAACTACAACTGTTCCAAAAATGGTAATTAATTCCCCAGCAATCCTCTACCTCTTCCCTCCTGAATCATGGTTGCTAATGCTAGTATCTATATTGTTTCAGACGTCTACAAGATTGATGTAGTTCCTGGGAAGACGTATCTCTTAAGGGTAATAAATGCGGGTTTAAACATGGAGAACTTCTTCGCCATTGCCCATCACAAGCTGACGATTGTTGAGGTTGATGCTGAGTACACAAAGCCTTTCACCACAGACCGGGTGATGCTCGGACCGGGCCAGACTATCAATGTCCTTGTCACCACCGATCAACCTATAGGAAAATACTCCATGGCAATGGGAGCTTACATGTCAGCTAAAGGTGTTAAGTTCCAAAACATATCAGCAATCGCCTACTTCCAGTATTTAGGTGCTGTGCCTAATAGTATAGCATTACCAGCTCAACTACCGAGCTTTAACGATAACCTCGCTGTTAAGACTGTCATGGATGGGTTGAGAAGCCTGAACCCTGTGAATGTATCGAAAGAGATCGACACCAACCTGTTTTATACTATTGGATTGAACGTCCAAAAATGCAGGTCAAAGACGCCGAAAAATAACTGCCAAGCTACCAACAATGGGGTTTTGGCTGCGTCGATGAACAATATCAGTTTCATTAGACCTAATATTTCGCTCCTGGAAGCTTATTACAAGAAGATCAATGGCTACTACACTGAGGATTTCCCTGATGTGCCTCTCAAGTTCTATGACTTTGTCAATGGGGCTCCCAACAACATCCCTAATGACACTCAGGCTTTGAATGGGACTAGGACCAAGGTTCTTGAATATGGAACCAGGGTACAAGTCATCTTACAGGACACGGGAACCGTCAGCACCGAGAACCACCCGATTCATCTTCATGGGTTCAGCTTCTACGTTGTAGGGTATGGAACCGGAAACTATGACCCCCAGACGGCTAATTTCAACTTGGTTGACCCTCCTTACATGAACACCATTGGAGTTCCAGTGGGTGGATGGGCTGCCATTCGGTTCGTCGCTGACAACCCAGGTACATTTCTTGGTTTTTTTTACCTGAAAAATAATGGGTTGACTGTACTTAATTTACCACTTAATCGGTTTCCATTGCAGGCGTTTGGTTCATGCACTGTCACTTGGAAATACATTTGTCATGGGGATTGTCTATGGTATTCATAGTGAAGAATGGGCATGGAGAGCTTGAGACACTTCCTCATCCACCAGCGGACCTCCCACGGTGCTAGGACAGTTGGGTTCACTGGAGAAAGAAAAATGGATTGCCCTGATCTTCCCCATCAAGGATTCTTTGACGCAAGTGTGTGATACATGTGGTCCAAACATGAAAACAAAAATGTAGTAAAGATTGGATGAATAAAACTGCAAAATTCTCTTGCTTCATTTGTTTGGTCTCTTGCATCGTGGTGATGAGCCTCGCCCAGATTAAAAGGTTGAAACAAAACCCAATTAATAATGTAACAAGATGTGAGCATCTGCACAACCCAGCCCAGTTGGGCTCAACTCGACATGATTAGGACTTGGGCCTCGGCTCAGGATGTTAGGGCCCTTCAAGTATTGCCCAGCTCAGTCCAACCAGTATCTTGGTTTAACATACTGTAATTCATCATCAAATAAAGCTAAATATTCATATATGATGCCATTTAATTCCATCAAATAGGGTTCTGCATTATAGAGAATGGGATTGCTTCTTCAAAGTTGAAACCCCAAAATGATCTTATTTTTAAACAGCGATTAACAAAAATGTGATGTGCTCAACTTGAATGGACTCTTAAGAACATGAATATGTTAAAGAGTTCAAACACCATCTGCAAAAGGAATCCATCCAAGTTTCACCAACAGTAGACAGTAAGGTTGTGTTTGTTTTTTTACTTAATTCTAAATAGAACTTTAATGCTTAATAGTGTTAAATATTAGGTTGTTTGTTTTTGTAGTCTTTTATTCCTATTAAGTATTAAAAAGTAAAAAAAAAAAAATCAATACGTTATTTTTTCTATTTAGAAAAAGCTACATATTTTGGCTTTTTCTATTTAATAAAAAGTTTATAATAAGTCATGAAAAAGTAGAAAAACAAACAACCTAAATTCTAAAACTAAATTACTTTAAAAAAAAAAACCAAAAAAACAAACACCACCTAAGACTTGTGGAACAACAAATCTGCTAAACGAAGACTACACATAGGCATGGCTATTGATGATTATGAGCGAATAAAACTAAACTCTTTGATATATGATATATCTTTGTAACAATTAAATAGTATAATTTTCTATTTAATAAAATTAAAAATATTAATAAATTTAGTTTTTATTCTTATCACGGTAAGATAAAACCATGAAACCATGAAATATTCTAAGTTTTTTAAAAAAAAGAAAAAAATAGTTATATATTTTAGCTTTTAATAATTATTTTTAATAATATTTAAATTATATATTTATAATCTCATGTTAACTATGCTCAATGACCGATCGGGTTTTGAAAACATTGACCTGAAGTTCAACTACCATCTATTGAAATGCGGTTAGGAACTACATAAACTGGGGATTCACATGGTTACCACAGTATAAAGTGGACAAGCGAAAGGACAGATTAAAAAAAGAAAAAACCTGAAAATGAAGGTGACCAGACCAGCACTAGGAGTGACAGGAAAATAAAAAAAGGAAGTGATGAGTTGACAGGCATACCATGAGCTTCCATCGGAGGCAAGCAGTTGAATTCAATCTTGTTTCTTGCTTCTGGCATCAAACATCATTCCCTCTGATGATTTCTGACCAGGGATTTAAAAGTTCAAGCATCTGCACAGTCAAAACAATGAAAAAGCAGACAATTCCATTGAAATATCAGATGGTATGTGTAGATGAGAACCGAAAAAACAAATGAAACAGACATTATAATAGGGTACTGAGCAACCCAACAAATTAAAAATGTCAATCTACTCCTAATAGAATAGATAGTACAAGAGTGTAGTACAATGAACTCATTTGAGTACAATAAATGTTAATACATCATAGTCTTGACTGTAAAAGGAAAAATTTTTGAGATGGGAAATTTCCCTTTAAAAATTCATGCAAGAAGGTTTCCTCAGTTACATGTGCCATGAAAAGATAAAGATTGGTTCGGATAAAGCATCCACAGCTAACAGCCCAGCATACCTGAGTAGCAGAGAACATTCAACAACCCGAAAATCCTTTATTTGCAAGGCTGGTACAACCAACTCTGGAAAGAACATTAGTTTGGAGGATGGGATTCATCGAGAGGCATGATATATATGTTAATACTTTCATTCCCTTTCCCAAAGATAGGAGGAGAGCCATTTTATGCCTTCCATGGAAAAGCCTCTTGCTCAAATGAGCATTCCAGAGTCACAGAAAAAGGAAAATGTTCCGGGGAAAAGTTTTCCCAATGGGTTTTCTTCCAATTCTCCAGTTTTTTTTTTTTCACTGTGGAATTGGATGCTCATTGAGGCAAGATGCTTTCCATTGGAGGCCTACATATATCTACTGCATTATTTTCAAGGGCTTTGTATCAAACAGAGGTAAGTAAAACGATTACTATTTAGTATGAAATTCACCTACTAGAAAACATCGATTGTAATGCCTTATAGTATGTCCAAATGGCATATTTGCACATTCAAGAATATAATTTTCCTCTATTCTACTTGAAAAAACTCTTCAGCTCAATCAAAGAGGACATGAATTAGTAATTTTCACATTAGCCATTCAATAATAATTCAATAAATGTACTGAAATGACAATGTATTTCCACAGTAAATCTTAATATACAAAACAAAGATTACGGGTTGATTTTCTCTGAATTCCAACACTTCACTCCATCCACATTTTTGCTGGATGTAAATGTTAGCCTCTCATTATTCTTCAAATTCAGGTAATCAACCTGAAAATGACAATGAATCTCAGAAAATTTAAGGAGAGAAAACAAATACATCAGGGAATGAATAAGGACCAGAGAAACTATAGAACCTGATCTGGATCCAAAATCAGCAGACAAAATGCAGCAACTGGGCCAGTGGAAGGATCCGGAGAACACTCCTGGGCTGGTTGTTCACTTAGACAGGGAAGACCTGGATTAGGACCCAAGTACTGCAATCTTGATTTCAGAGAACTAGCAAACCAGGCATTCTCTCTTTCCTGCATTGAGAATTAAACAATTGAGGAAAACATCCAGGGTATCTAAAAGTAAGTGAATGTTTGTTAATAGCACAACTACTATTTCAGCAGGTTAAAGGCATATCATTCTGTATAAGTAATGCTCCAATTTTAAGAAAAAAACACATCCCAAATCCAAACATAAATTAATAGTGTTTCACTAAGAGCCTAATGGTCTATTTCGTAACCGTTTTTGAAAACAATTTTTTGTTCTCAAAACAAAAAAAACAAGTTTGGCAACCAAAAAATAGAAAACTATTTTTTATTCTTAAAATAAAAAACAAAGTGTTTTTAGATAGCATCTTTTAACTGTTTTCAATTATTTTCTAAGGGCTAATTTAAAAAATAATTATACAAATATGAAAAATGATTAAAAATAAAGCACTACCTATAAAAGTTATTTTTAAAATATATCAAAAACATAAATAAATAAAAACAAATTAAAAATGTTTCAAGTTTCCAAATAAACATTTATTCCACAAAACATTAAAGAACAATTTTAAAAAATTATTCTAAAAAATTGTTTTTTAGAATTGTTTTAGACAACAGTTACCAAACATACCCTAATTTTGTTTTCAACAATTTCAAGAAGGGTACTGTGATTAAGATGTAAATCCTACTGATTGGCCACTCTAACTAATCATATTCTCAACATTAGTCATTAATTCAGCACCACTAAGTACCAGAAAGGATTACGGGGAAAAATAGGAATATGTAAAAAACCAACAAAGTGAACAAATCCGATGTAGTTAAACAGACTCTTTTCTATCCAAATGTTGCTAAACAGGTTTGACAATTTCAAAGATTCAGATTGATTATCCAAGGTGGCCAGAGAATGATGATAATAAACCACAAAACACATTTATGCAAATGAATAATATTGTATGAAGGTGAAGGTGGAATTCTATTAAGTATCATGAATTGTGTAATCAACAGAAATGCACTATTACAGAACCAATATCTCTTAGATACAAACTGCCTCTATTCACACAACAGGACTCTAATAATCCAGCCATGCAAGCATTTAGAAAATAAACCTCCTTCAACATCCTAGACCCACAATCTTTATTAGTCATAGCTCTTGCTTTAAAACAAATTTCCTCTTGAATTCAGCATTTTCCAACCTCTCCCAACTGTCCTGATCCAAAGGCATTATGCACATTAGCTTGAAGTACCTGGCACCGTGATTAGGTCTTCTCTGCCCACTTTGGCCAGAAGCCTATCCTTCCACATTTGGGCTCCTGAGTTTCTCAGTCAAACGGGATAGCATAAACCTGGCTATTATCTTTTCCAACTTATGAGCTGTATTTGCAAGTCATGCTTTGCACTCAGGCCCAGCCATTCAAGCCAAGTATGAGTTCCTATAACCTTTCATATTGGCAAAAATTGCATACTACTACATGTTCAGGTTTTTTTTGGGTCAGATTTGCTTGTTTCAAACTCAACACAGCAAAGACTTTAACCCTATATTTTGAGATATGAAATAATTTTAGATACATGAGAAGCTTGAAGCTGACAGTGGTCCAAGCTTACCTGAAGCTTCATGGGATCAGGATCCGATCCATCAATAACATCAACCCTTCCATTGATCCGGAATTGCTCCCAAGAGTCAGTAAAATACCAACATATCTAAAACATTAGACTTGAGTTTTAAGCAAACCTATGGAACAAAATAACAAAACTACAAAAGAAGCTTCAGTTCAACTGAATATGATTCATCATTCAAAATATTAACAAGATAAAATAAATTTGCTTGACAAAGATTTGGACCTATACCTCAGGCTCGGAGATTAATTACCTCGGAAAATGGGCAATGCTTAAGCTCTTCAATCTACATAATTTAAACCCAAAAAGAAAATCAACACCAACAAGTGAAAACACAAATAAATAGATAAATCATTAAATGACTGTCCACAATTTCTTTCAATCTAACCAAATGCAGCCCCCTTGAAATCTTTAAATGGAAAATTTTACTCATAAGATCTCCGAACAGCATAATTTTAAGCCAAAATCCACTTCCAATTCCCGATTTCAACCCAACACAAACCAAAGTTACAGATATTTTAAACACACAGAATCCTTCCCATGTTAGCAAACTACTCAAAATAAAAAACTGGGAATGTAAAATGTCCAATGCTCAGGGTTTCGATCTTTATAATTCAAGCTAAAAATCAATCCCAATAAGTTCAATTCCAATCAAATACTAAACCCAGATCATTAACAAATTACACCAAATAAATAAGTATATAAAAAATAAAAATAAAAATAAAAGATAGAAAGAAAAATAAAACAAAATAAAATAAACCTTGCGAGTGCGGCCATCAGTGTTGATCTGTATCTTATCAGAATCCCCTTGAAACCCTCTGAAATCCCAACAACGACCCACCACATTATTCTAAAAAAATAAAAATAAAATAAAATAAAAAATCACTTATTAATTTATTTACTATAGAGAGGGACCTGAAAACGACTGTGCGATTGGAAGGTCGCCCACTGGATCCAACAGTGGCCTCAAATTAGGGAAAAATAGAAACAAAAAAATGTCAACCAGAGGAGATTCAGATTGTTTATACAAGTTGAATTTAGGGAAATGAAGAGAAAGAAAGACACACAAGCTGGAAATAAGAAGAGTGCTTGAGGCTGGAGTTGGAGTCCAAAGCTCTGAGAAGAAGCTGTTTCCATGAAACCACTGTGCCCATTTTCCAACTGTGCTCTGCCTTTCCAATTCTTCACTTTCTTTGCTGATATCTTTCTTAACTCCTGTTTGGCTCCCGAGAAAACTGTGGAAAAAGGAAGGGAAACGGAAATTTGGAATGCGCTTGGTTTTGTAAATAAACACCCGTTTGGGCCCGACGCCAGCCACAAAGGTTCAGCCCAGCCCAATATTATGGGGTCCAATTAGATGTCCAATGTGGCCCAAAATACATGCAAGAACAATGAGGCAAAGTGGCCCACCTGCCCCTCAAAATGCACATGTGTAAAATAAAAGCGACTAATTTTTTAAGGGATAACCGATTAAAAGGGACAAAAATCCCTCAATATTGCAAAACTAACCCCTCACTTATTTAAGTCTCAAAAATGACCCAATTCTGACAAAAATACCCCCTCAGCTATCTTTTCAGCCCATTTTCCCTCCAACTTCAATTTTCCCTTGTGTTGTGTCTCTTCCTTACCCTGCAAACCCATTTGTTCCATCTGTTAACCTGCGAGAAATAAATCATGAAGGATTTTTCCGTTTATTGCAAAAGAGCAAAAAGGCAACATAACACAAAGAAAAAACAGAAAGTAAGTTTCATTGTTTCATTCTTTGATTTTAGTTTTTCGAACTGTACATATGAATCTTCATCCATGAAATGAGAAGAAACCCTAAGTGTTTTATTTTGGTTCATTTTTTATTTTTTTTTCAATCAAACCCTATTTTTCATCTTTCTGATATTGTGTGTTGATTCGGTTCATGAAAATGGAGGAAGAAAAAAATTCGGTGATGAAAAATACGAAACAGAAGAGGTATAAAATTTTGGGAAAAAAAAGAAGTGAAAGAAAGCCAAGTTTGAAACCTCGTCATCGTCATCAGAAAATGAGAAGAAATCAACCGATTCAGTAAGCATTAATTTTCTACTTGAAATTTTGATCTTTTTTTTTAATTTTATCATTTTTAATCGATTATCCTTTTTTTATGAATTTATTTTCATGAATTGATAATCTAATTGTTGAAATTTTTTCTGTGAGGTTATAGTCCAAGGTTTAAAGCAATATTTGAATGATTAGAAAAAAACTAAACTTAACTACTATCAAGTTTACCATCAAAAGGTTTTGAAATTTTGTGTAATGAAGTTATTTATTATGAATTTATAATGTATTTGAATATAATTTTTATGAAATTATTTTATCCAAATATTTAGAATTTTGATTTAAATATATATGTTAAGAAAAAACTGAACTTAACTGCTATCAAGTTCATTGTCAACAGGTGGCAATTTTCAAAATGGTTTGGTTTTGTTTCAAATTTCAATAAACACTAGAATAATGTCTCCAATTTTTTGTAGCTGCAACTTAGTAAAATATAATAGCTTCAATTGCATTAGTAAAATAATATCTTTAGAATATTAGCATTTGACATGACATCCTTAAATAATAGGAAAATAAAGTCTATGTTAAGAAGTAATACGAAATTATGGATTTAACATAGTTGGATAAGTTTGGTAATATAATTTTGCTCAATTTATATTGATATTTTTACAATTTGTTATTATCCTGCAGATTGACATTCCTCTTCCTCTCCTATCTTTTATATCTAAAATACCTAAAGAGGTGTACTTTCCTAGAAAAATTGCATGTTTGTCTCACTTGGTAGCCATTGAAAATATTAAGAAGAAATTGATTGAACCACAATTGGAGATGTTTAGAAAATCATGTTTTGGTCATTTTTTACTCCTTTCCGAACTTAGATTTTCAGCCCAAATTGTTCATCAATTGTTGTTAAGTTAATGTGAAACCAAAAAAGACAATGAAATATGGATTTTATTAAAGTCAAAGGGCTTAAGATTTAGTAAAGAAGAGTTTGCATTGATTACGGGCTTGAGTTTTGGTCATATTACAAAATGTGATAAAAAAATCATTACGAATAAGGGACACATACTTTAAAGGAGAAAACAAGGTGCGTAATGATGAGTTGGAGAAAGTTTTTCTTTCTTTAGGAGAGGAAAAAAAAAGAAAAAAAAATTGAAGATGGATTAAGCATGACAAGAAATGGAACCAATTCAAATTACTAGAGAATGACATTCTTATTGATTATGCCAATGGTTTGCAACCTCTTTATTCTGTCAAATGGCCTGATGTTGACATTGTGTATGTCCCCATCAATGTTCGGGCTAGTCACTAGGTATTAGGAGTTGTCCACCTTCATCGAAGGATTATATATGTATATGACTCATTGATGGGCATCAATAATAATGCAAGATTGCAAGTTGCCATTAAACCATTAGCCAAATTGTTGCCGCATGTATTGAATGCAATAGCATATTATGGGTTTCATGGTGACACAAAAGTTAACTACCAGGAATGGGAAATTGAACGGCTGCAAGATATTCCTCAACAGGAAAATGAGTAAGTGATCTTCAATTTACTTTCATAACTTATACACTTAATCCTTAATAATAACCCTAACATTGATTATCTGTGTACCATGCAGTGGTGATTGTGGCATGTTTGTTATCAAATATGTTGAATACTTAATGCACAACCATCCATTGAAGTCATTAACAAGTGCTCGAACGGACTGGTTTCGGGAAAAGATGGCAGCAGAGTTATTTTATATGAAATACTTGCCTATGTAATGAATTCATGTTGATATTTCACATTTTGATAATGTAGTTGGATGGTTTGTTGTATGTAATTGGATAGCTTCATATATGTAGTTAGACATTTTGATAAATGTAGTTGGACAAGTTGATATATCTACTTGGATATTTTGATGAATGTTGTTCGATAGTTATGTATACAATTGACCTTTTAACTAAACTTGAATGTTGTCAAGTTGTTATATGTACAAACTTGAAGGTAGTTAAGTCCACAGTCTTAATAGAACACCTGAACTTAACTACTATCAAGTTAACTGTGAACAAACTTGACAGATATTAAGTCGAAATCTATTCCAGAATAACATATTTAATTTGGACTTAACAGGTATCAAGTTGATCTTCTATAGACTCATAGGAAGTTGTGTCTACAGTTGCCATTTTAACTTGAACTTAACTATTGTCAAGTTATTTTATGAACAAACTTGAAGGTAGTTAAGTCCACAGTCTTCAGACAAAACCCGAACTTAACTATTGTCAAGTTGTTTTATGTACAAACTTGAAGGTAGTTAAGTTCACAGTCTTTACACAAAACCTGAACTTAACTATTGTCAAGTTGTTTTATGTATAAACTTGAAGGTAGTTAAGTCCACAGTCTTTAGACAAAACCTGAACTTAACTATTGTCAAGTTGTTTTATGTACCAACTTGAAGGCAGTTAAGTCAACAGTCTTTAGACAAAACCTAAACTTAACCATTGTCAAGTTGTTTTATGTACAAACTTGAAGGTAGTTAAGTCTACAGTCTTCAGACAAAACCTGAACTTAACTATTGTCAAGTTCCTTATCAATAAACGTGAGAACAGTTGAGTCCATAGTTTGAGAATAAACATGTAATTTTCATTCATACTTTATACATAACTCATCATAACATATATGTACAAAAGTAACAAATATCTCCATTTCTATGGGTATGCAAAAAAAAGGGATCATTATTACAATATTCATCTATGTGCTTATCCTATCACCTTATACAAAAAAGTAACTTACATTTCCGTTCACATGGGTACCAAAAAAACAAAAAAGCTCACTATTACAATTTTCATTCCATGTAAGTTCATAGAGTGCCAAAGATATCATGATATCAAGGGATTGGTCGTTTGCATGTTTTCCGATTATGCCCATATTGACCACATCGACTACAACGAGATGTGTGTTTGCCCTCTCCACCAGAAGGAATTCTTACTTTCTTTGGTCTTCCTGTTGGACGTCTCGTTTTAGGTGGTAACACAACTTTGTCACAAATATGATTAGGTACTACCCAATCTATTTCATTTCCAATTGGATAAATACACTCTGAATATGAAGATAACAATGCTTTAGTAGTAAAATACTTGGAGCACAAAGTGTAACATGAAATGTTGTAAAATCTACAAGCAGCAATAGCATGTGCACATGGAATATGATCAAGATCAAATTGTCGACATGTGCATGAACGAGTGTCTAATTTCAATTGAGCACTAATGCCAGCATAGTTAACATTACATTCCTTGGAGTTGATAGGTTCCACTAGATATGTTCCTGACATATTATACCTCGAATGAAGTTCTCCATCAGCCCACATGGTAAGTTCAATTGACATTGACATTGCTTGTTGATGAGTCACAAACCATTTTTGAAGTAAGTTTCTCAATTCTTCAACCAATTGCAAAACCGGAAGATCTCTAGCATTTTTCAACACAGCATTAAGGCTTTCAACGATCCCTGTCGTCATGATATTATATCTTTTTCCGGTAGAATATGAACGTGCCCATCGATCAACACCTATATCCATCAAATATCTTGCTGCTCTTGGGCCAATCATCTCTAGTTGCCCAAATATAAAATTAAACTCTGAAACACGATATCACAAACACGATAAGCATGGGCAGCATCATGGAACAACTTATGAATTGCAAGATTCTTGAACTTTGTCTTCAAATTTTGTCCAACGTGATAAGTGCAAACACCATGCCTCGTATGGGGAAATACTTTATGTACTGCTTTCTCAATGCTACCATGTCGATCTGATATCACAAACAAATCATCAATGTGTCCAAGAGCATCATGCAGTTTTTGTAAAAACCACTCCCATGAGGCATCATTTTCTAAATCACTAATCCCAAAGACTAAAGGGTATATCTGATTGTTGCCATCTTTACATGCTGCAATAAATAAAGTCCCTAAGTACTTTGCTTTCAAAAATGTCTCATCAACTGCAATCACAAGCCTTATTGATGTGTGAAACCCAGCAAGAGATGCACCAATCGACATAAAAAAGTATTTGAATTGATTATCACAATCAGTAACTATATCAATAATGGTACTAGGATTTTTTTGCTCTAAAACATAGCAATAGGATGGTAAAGTGTTATAAGATTCCTCAGGTGATCCCCTAATAGAACCTAGAGCAAGTTCTTTGGCTCTCCACGCCTTATCATAACTTATTTGAACGCCATACTGCTTTTGAATGTTTGCTACAATGTCTTTTGTCGAAATTCACAACCAACCCCTTGATATGTTTCTTTTATACTCTCACCAATCAACCAACTACTTGCATGTCGATTGTCACGAGACATCATATCTAACCGACAAGTGTGTGTTGAATAGAATTTCATTATTTGAAACATATTGGAAATCCCCAACTTGGTAGCTCGAACTCGCCACTTGCATTCTTTATCAAAACATTCAACAAGCAATAACTTAGTAGTGGATTTAGTTGTTTTGAACTCAAACTTCCTTTTCAGAGCCATCATATACAATTTCTTTTGTAATTCTTTCTTACTTGAGTATATTTGGTGCTCTTCTAGATGGTCATCACTAATTCCACTAACTATAGGTTGTTGCATCATGTTTTGTCTTTCATTTGCTACATCTTCGATTATAATGGGATTGTCATGTATGAAACCATCATTTGTATCAATCATGGTCAAGATTTCTGCACTCTGAGCTGAACCAGTTCTGAATGAGCCAATTTGGGTCACTTGCTTATCACTAGTAGGGTTAGTATTCATCCTATAATCCTCCTCATTAATTGCAGTCTTATTCATGTTCCAATCATGAACTTTATACCCTTCAAGTGACTCATTTTGAAATCTTGGTCCATTTTCACCATCAACAGTAAGAGTTTCAATTGAATCACAATGAATGTGTCTACTTTTTTGCATCAACATTGAGTCCTCATTCAATTCTTTATCAATCTCAGAAGACATATGACATTCAAAATAAGAATTGCAATTTGATTTCTAATTGTGATTATCAATTCTCTTTTCAACTGTGATGCACAATGGAACAGACAGGTTACCATTTGTACAATTTAAACCAATAAAGAATTTCACATCCCCATCATCAGTTAGTTGTATAGGACTTGTGGGTATGTTGGCATTGAATACATACTTCATTGAAAGAAAACAATTTGTTAGATCTAGCTTCAGAATATGATGGACAACCCCTAATAACTCTTTATATGATATAGTTTTCGGGATCTCAATGCCTTTACCTTTACTTCCTTCAAAATAGAAAACATTTTCATCTCGTACCCATTCTCCTTCATATAAAAGCATTATTCCTACTTCATCAACCATTGAAATAGCAAAATAATTCAATTAGTGGCATCAACAAACAATATTAGAATATTTTTTAGTTACATCATAGCATTAGCACCAATAAGTAGGTATTAATTTTAAAAAACTCATTCATTATTAAATACATATTATTTCATTACACATATTTATTTTTTTAATAAACAACAAATAAATAACATTATTAATCATCTTTACTATCTCAAATAATACCAATAATGCTATAGAAATACAATGTACATAGTTATTAAATAAATTCAGACATTGTAACTCTAAATTATTTTAAACAATAAAAATATATTTATTTACTAAAAGATTGGTTATGTTGTAATTCATTTAATGTCAAGGGTAATTTGCAAATGATTCAACTCAAATTGAGTATAATTAAATAAAATAACAATAATATAATGTTACTATAAAATAACTATATACAATCTTAACTTACGTCAAGTTCAACTTAATATCCGTAAGGTTTTGATATATAACTAAAAAAGATAACTTTACATATTATGTCAAAACCCTATTAACACATATATTTACATCTATATAAAGAACAAATATGCAAACAATATCAAAACCATCATAAAATTCCATAAGTTTTATTACTTACCATCATTTGATTTTTCCATATAGACAATATTTCTCCACACTACACTTTTTAAGCTGATTGTTTCCTTCTTTTAATCCCTTTTTTCATGGCTGTAAATGATATTAAAAAAATTATAACAATTTCAAACTTAATTAAATATTTACTACATTTCATTAAATGTTTGAAAATATTCAATAAATAAAACATGAAAGAAAAAAATATGGAAAAATAAAAATAAACATACACTGTTCATCCAACCACAACTTAAAGCGCTTTAAGTTGAAGAAATCTGAAGAGAAACTATGTGAGACTTGAAGAAATGCACTGAAAAGAGAGAAACAGAATAATAGGAGAAAATGAAAAAAAAAAAAGGAGAAAGTGGAAGAAATAATAAAAAAGAGGTGAATGGAGGGAAATAAAATTAGAATGGGAGGGAAAAAGGAGTTGATGTAGCTGAGGGGTATTTTTGTCCAGATCAGGTCATTTTGGAGGCTATTAAAAGTGGGGGGTTAGTTTTACAATATTGAGGGATTTTTGTCCCTTTTGATCAGTTTTCCCATTTTTTAATCCATAAACCAGTTTTTCCTTTTCACTTTTATTTTTATAGACTATTGAAAAGTTGAAATTACAGTTATATGGGCTATCATATTGAATCAATGCCTTTAACATTTTTCAAATAAATTACATTTTTTTGGCTCCAATACTTCGTTTCGAGTGATTTTAGGAATTGTTTTTTAACCTAAAAATATATATATTTAAAAAAAAAATAAATGTTTAACAAAATTTAGAAAATAATTTAATTTTTTTTTTAAATTACTTATAATATTAAAAAATCACTTGAAGTGTTTACTAGATAAACACTTTATAAGTGATTGCTTTACCAATACTTTTAGAGAAAATATTTATATTAAAAATGCTTTGAATATAAATATTATTAAGAATGTGTTTGATAATGATTTTAGGAAGTATTTTTAGTCTTTTTAATATTTGAAAGATAAAATTTTTTAAGTGTTTTATAGAATCACTATAAACACACTCTAAATGCACTCTCAATATTGATGTAGATAAGTTTTAAAGTGAATTTGATAATGATTTTAGAAAATATTTCTAATCATTCTAAGAGCTTGTTTGATAGTAATTCTAGAAAACTTTTTAAATATTTTTAATACTTAAAAAATTTTATTATTTAAATATTAAAAATTCTATAAACACTTTTTAAAATCACTTTCTGTTTGGTAATAATTTTAAAAAATATTTTTAATTTTTTTAATATTTTAATAATAATTTTTGTTAAGTATTAAAAATATTAAAAATATTTTCTAAAATTATTAAATGGTACTAGGAATATTCGCACAAACTTAAATGGCTCTTTGAAAAGTCTCATATAAAAACAAGACAAGTCATTGAAATAAATGTGCGTGGAAAGCGAGACTTATATCAAATCATATGTAATAAAATATTTAGAGCTTTTTTTGGAGGTGATTTTAGAAATATTAGAAGTATGTTTAGTGCTTTTAATTAAAATATTTTTTTAAGGTTGGAATTTTTAGAAAACCAATATTTTAAATAAATGGCGAATTTCGTGTGTGAAAAATACGATCTCACACAAATATTTCTATAACAAGTATCATAAATAAAATTTTAAAATTTTAAATATATTTTCTAAATTTTATCAAATATTTAAATGGTAAAAACCCTTATATAATAAAATATATTTTAATTACAATTTTATAGAAAATATATTTGACTTCTAGCATATGACATCTATGGAATGACCCACACACCCAATTCGATTGGAGCAAATGTTATATTAATAGACAAGGAGCATGGCTGATTTCATTTCAATGATTTTACCTGGGGCCCATCAATGGGTCCAAAATTAATTATTGGTTACAGTACTTGAGCAAATTCAAATAAGAGACCCACATGTCTAATGCATCTCGATATTGATTAGGAATTTCTTGGTGATATCTACCAATTTTGGAACTGAGGTTGGACACGAGCCCATCTAACCACTTCCCTCAACCAACTTTCCCAGGAAACAAACAATCAAGAGCCTTTTCAGAGTGTTTGTTTTTGCTTTTTGCCTTTTATTTTTTCTTTTTTCTTTTCTTTTTTCTTTTTCCAATTCTTGAAAATTGACATGGTGGAATCTTGAAGGGCCTTAAAAATGATATATTCTTTTTCACCAAATTTCCATTTTTCTATCATCATGTGAAAAAATTGCTTTAGAATGGAATTAATTTTCGGTTGAAATAAGTAGTATGAACTTAAAGACCTATATGAGAATGAGAATTTTAGATGTGTTGGGTCACCTAAAAAACTTAGTTCTTTTGGGGAAAATATAGATAAGAATTTTAATACCCTGTTTGGCATGGAAGAAAAATAGAATATACTTTTGCGTGTATTAATGATTCAATAATATTAGAGCAAAAATGTGCTATTATTTATTTGGCCATTAAAGTCATGACGGCTTAGGGGGATTGATTATTACAACTAATTTATTAGGTCATGGCAATCATTTCTTAGAATCATGCTAATTATTTCTTTTCGGTTCAAGGTTTCCTTGAGTTTAATTAAGATGATTATAAAATAAAAAAATAAAATAAAATCTATTCAGATATCTAGCGGGTGCTCGGTAAACCAACTCAATAACTTATAGTGATTTAATAACTTATTTTTAAGTCATTAAGTAAATTAAGTATACTTTATAACATAATTTAATGGTATGACTTAAAATAAAAAACAATTTTTAGTAACAAGTAAAAGTAATTAATTTATTTTTAATTTTATATATTTATTTTCTATTTTTACTTTTATTTACCTTAATTACCTTCATGATTTCATTTGTTATTTTACGACCTTCATTGTTACTCAACCTCTTTTATCCTAATTATAATTTATGAAGATAAATATGTCAATTTGATGATTTAGAATAAGTTTTAAATTAATTTTATCATACAACCTTAATACTTAAAGTAAGAATTAAATAATAAATTTATGTTAATAATTTTAATATAGTTTAACTTAAAATCAACTTAAACCATTAAGTAATAAATATTAAGTTTTACCACACGTACTTTAACTATGTTTGTTCAAGTTTTAAAAATGTCAAATCATCAAAAAGTTATCCATTATGATTGAAGATTATTTTTAAGATCAAAATGATGTAAGATTAAAGTGCACGGAGTAAGGTTGTATGAAAATTCTTTAAAGGCACCTAACATTCAAACACTCTTTCAAATAAGCTTTTCAAAGTGAATTAAATCTTCAATTGGTTGATGAAGGAAACCAAAGTAATTAAATTCAATGGTTTTATTTTTAAAAAGGTTTTCTAAAATTAATAAGAATATGTTTGTAATTTTCCCCAATAAATTTTGAGCCACATAAACCAAAAATTTAAAATATAGAATTGTGTAAGGGTACTAGTTGATCACCAAGTTGGCCACTTTAGTATGCCTTCAATGGGAAACGTCAATTCGCCTTAATGAGGTTGAAAAAGCCTCAATCAATTGAGGTCAACCTCAATCGATTAAGGGTCACTTTGTATAAATCAATTACATTAGCAAATGATTGAGGGGTTGTTCTCTAATTTGAGAGATCACTTCGAGGGATAATGTAAAGGTTCATTGAAGCCTTAAACTCGAGTATAAACTATGAAGGATTTCGGTCGAAGAAAGACTTGAGATTAGTAAAGGAACCTCAAGCTTGGGTACTTAAAGCAAGAAAAAGTGGATGTAACCGATTGTTGAACTAGTATAAACATCATATTTGCATTTCTCTTTCCCCATTTGAAGTGTAAAGAAAATGACCAACGCTCAATTCACTCCCCCACTCCCCCCACCTCCCCCTTTGAAGTGTATAAATACCTAAACTTGATTAGCTTGACTTCATAGTAAGTCTATGTTTATGTTCAATTAATTATATAATAGTAAAATAAGTTATTACACGTTTTATTCAACTTTAAAACTTTGATAATTGAAGGTGATTATTATAACCTTTTTTGACCCTGAAGTCATGTGTGAAAGGTAATTATTTCTCAAAATCATGATCATTGAAGGTGATTATTTCTCGAATGCACACATGTATCGGTCAATGTTGTCGGGGGAAAAGGGGGGCATGATCTCAGTAATAATTATAATCATTAAAAAAAAAAGGAAAAAGAAAATAATTGTCAAAAAAACGTGGTGTTATTTACAAGCTCATCATGATCATAGATAATACCCTCAATTTATAATCAAAATTTACAATTTCTTGATAAATTACATATATCAACTGAATGACACAAGTCAACTTGTTGGAAAATAAAACGATGCACTTTTTTTTTTCTCATTTTAAAGCAAAATAATACAAACATGCATGTGTTGATCTCAAATTTAAACTTAGCTAAAAATATAAATTGCATAAACAAAATACTTCTACAAAGGACTTATCCAAGCACACAAGAAAATATAAGGTCTCATAACTGGCATCGATTGAGCGCAACTATTAATTTCAACCGATGTGACGGTACAATTATTTTTCAAAATAAAAGAAGAATTGACTAACACCATGAAACGAAGCAACAACATATTTATGGAAATAGTAGGTGAAATTAATGATCAAAGTGCAAGAAACAAACGATCCCACACTCAAACCATTTTCTCACATCATTCAACCATGGGAACAAAGAAGAATATGACCTTCACAAGTAACCCTCAATCTTCGATCGACCTATGAAGTATTTAGCCACCCAAAATGAAACTATTTGTGACTATCATATTTATATGCCCTGTCGACCATTATGGCTCTATTAGATTTGTACAAGTGTAGAGATATTAACATTGAATTAAGGTAACATGAGTATGATATTTGTGAGATTTAACTTAATTAATCAAATTTATCAATTGGTCGAATAATCGGGACGCTTTGGTTGGCTCATTTGTTTGTTAATACCCACCTTACAAACCATATTATTAACACAAATGTACATCGCACACCGCACGTATCGCTATTATAAGATTAAAAACTAAACTAATAAGATATATAAGCTAAGTAATTAATTAATTGATCAATGAAGTTCATAACCAAGCTAGGGTTTGAAGAAGGTGAGCACGTGCATGGAAGCTAAGATTCAAAGCAAGCAAGCAAGCATAACCAGTTGATCTTTTGGTCTCTCTGCAACTCCTTTTGAAATTTGAATTAAATGAGTAGTGATTCGGCGAAGGAGTCAAGCTGAACTTGAGTGTCTTCTCGCTCAAGCAGTTGCAGATACTCTTCATACAGTTTCTCCAGAGAGTTGTCAGTTGGTGGCATGTGGGATTGTGATTCTGGATCGGAGCTGGCGACCAGGTCTTGACCTTGATCATCTCCGATGAAGAAGTCAACCCCAATAACCTTGTCGTCCCGGATGTCTCTGAAACTAGGCCATGGAAGCGTTTCTCCATTTCCTCCTGAACTCGAGCCCGAGCCCCCGCTGACTGTATTAGATTCAAAGCTGTTGTTCCTCGACATGGAGATTAAGGAGGTGACTCTAACCGGTTTCGGGAGATGGACTTTGTGATTGGAATTTTCTTCGTCCTTGCTGATCTTGACCCTCTTGCTGCCTCCGCCATTGTTGGTTCTTGTTCTTGTGCTCTTCCTCCTCTTGGGCTCAGGAGGCTCTGTCATTTTCTTGTGGGTATTGGGGTCTGTTCCTTGACTTCTTAGCTTCTTACTCAGGTGGGTGTTCCAGTAGTTCTTGATCTCATTATCGGTTCGACCTGGAAGCCTACCTGCGATGAGAGACCACCGATTTCCCAAAAGTGAATGCAGTCTGATAATTAGGTCGTCCTCGTCCGGCGTGATGTTCCCTCTTTTGATATCCGGCCTTAGATAATTCATCCATCTCAGCCTGCAACTCTTCCCACATCTCAAAAGACCTTCACCCAAGAACACAAAGAGAATTATTAGGCCAAAACTGGTTTCGAAAATTTCCCTAAAAAGTATCGGTTTGAAGAGATAATTACCAGCTTTCTTGGGGAGAGATCTCCAGTGGCCTTCACCATGAGCCTGAATATACTTGGTCAGCAATGTGTCTTCTCTGGCAGTCCATGAACCTCTATGCAAACCAACCTTAGAACAACAAGGTGCTCTGCCCATATCTCTCTCTTTCCTTTCTTTCCCTTATCACTCTACAAGTACAACTTTGTTTATTTTCTTTCCCGCGTTTGGGACACGAGAAAGTGAGAGAGAATCAAGGGACAGAAAGGAAAACTAAAGCTATGAAGCTGATGCTCTGCTGAGCACAAGAACTCCCACCCTCATCTCCCCCTTTTAAACTATGAGAAGATCTTGGAGGGTTTTTCTAGACTTTTTCTTTCGCATTATTGAAGCTTTTTTTCACACTAGAAACCATTGATTATAAATGTTGAATTCTCTTCTTCTTTTTTTATTCTTTTCTCTCTCCTTTTGGGCATAAAGTTTGGTTTGTGCATGATATCTCAACAACTCCTCTTCATCTACCCTTCTTCTCTTCCTGCCTATCCATACACAGTGTTGGCTCCGTGTGACAGTTCAATAACGACCATGGATTATGTGGAAAAAGCTCATTAGTCAACGTCGATATGAGTGTCCTTTCCCAAAGAAAAAAGCAAACTGTTTCTTCTTCTCCTTCATTTGAGGCTGGAGATATTTACCAACCCATCATTGTGGCTCTAACCCCCCCCCCCCCCCCCTTTTTTTCTATTGTCGTTTCCGACAATTATTTAGGTTACGTTTGAGAGTAAAACTATGATCATCCGATACCATATTGATCAACCATCACCCTCCATGATACGTTTGTGTTGTTTTCATTATCATTTTGACGATGATTTCCTTTTCGTTTAAAAGTTTCCTTCATTGAGTTTTTGCAAATGTACAAATTACACGTACGTTTCAAAAATATTTGTTTAAAGTGTTTTTTAATGCAAATTTATAAATTACACTTATACGTTTCAAGAATATTTGTTTGAAGTGTTTTTAATAAAAGTGTTTTTAAAATAATCACTTGAAAAGACATTAGGACTATGCTTGGTTATGAAAATTTTGAGAACAAATGCCAATAAAAGAAAATAGAGAATGAAATGTAAAAGAAAACAAAAATTAAATTTGAATTTAATAAATTATTTTTATATGCTTATTCAAAATCATTTTACTTATTTTTTTTTATTATATAAAGATTGAATAATTTTTAAAAAATATTTTCTACAGTAAAACTAATTTTTCTACGTTACAAACGACTTTTCAAATTTTTAAAAATACTTCTTAAATTTTGTCACACAACTAATTTTATTTTCTTTTTCAAAAACAAATTTTTAACTAAAAATATTTTTTTTAAATCATTGCTAAATAGACTCCAAGATTAAGATATGTATTAATGGTTTGTTTTCTTTTATCATTTTGGTGATGATTTAGCGTTGTAAAGGAAAATTGAACATTTGTCAATAAACCCAAATGAAGTTAGTTTAGGTAATGATTAACGTTAGGTATATGTCATATTATTATCTTATGACTTAAAAACCTTGGAATATTATCGTAATACATAAAATATATTTAAAAAAAAAAAAAAAAAGTGGATTGAACTGCAATTCCAACCAACCACATATATTATGCACATTAATTTTAGTTGGTTTATGCAGATTTACAAGGACAATAAGGATCCATAATTGAAGAATAATTAGAGTTGAGAAGTAGTAGAAATAAAGAAAAGTCTCGACACCAAAATTGACAAGGTGTCAAAGATCATATCATATTGAAACTTAGCATATGATGGAAGAATATAATCAATAATTATTGGAAACTAAAGAAGAAAAAAAGAAATAATTGCGTACAAGGAAATATCATAAGATTATATTATTGTTGAAGAATCCCATAAAGGTGTCCCAAAGATAATTATGACCATTTTATAATTCATGAAACTAAGAAGTCTGATAAAAAGAAAAACCCACGATTTAGTGAATTATACTTTTAAAGCATAATTTATAAATTTTTTTAATTTATAATGGGATTCACGTGCATAAAATTTATGCAAAATGATACATCAGGAGCACGTTCAATTTATTTACCCATGGGTTTATGGAATTTGCGTGGAACTTAATCCGCGTCTTACACGTGTAAGAAGGGTGTCCACCGTAAATACCAAATCCGGATCTTATGTCATCTTTATTATAATTTTTTTTTTTGGGGGAGAATTGTCTTCTTTCCATTTTTGGTTTTAAGGAAGGAGGCTATGTATAAAAGGCGATTATGGAAGGATTATCCTTTTATAATATGGGTTAAGAATGCGAGTATCCCCTAAAACCACCACCAATGAATGGGGGTGGCGACATTAATTGTACCACGTCCACATTTAGTGCGTATTGATAAAGATTGTTGTAGCTTGAAAATGAAGAAATTGAAATCGTACTCAAAATGTGATATCATGTCTTATTGTTCAAATGAAATATGGTAATGTCTATCCATACATAGATAATGCAACAATAGTTATACCGATTCAATTATTGAATACCCTCGAATAATATGAACAGTTCAACACTAGGCCCACCAATTCAACCAGTCCCCTCGGCCCAGAATCAAGGGGCCTCAGCAACGGCGGCCCATGAAAATTTTAAGCCCATAGGAACATGGCCCAAGCCTAAGACCACCCCACCCTCGAGTCACTACACTTTCGGGAATAGGAGCCAGGATATGCAAAAATGCATATGATAGCAGAAACATCATATTTGAACTGCCTGAACATTTCAGGGTCTCCTGGATGGGAAGCGTTTCTTTCCCCTACCGTATCCCTAGATATCATATATTACCCAGGGATGCAGTGTCTGCCTTGTAAGTCCACTAACCCTCCTGACTTTAGTACATGTCTATTATGTAAATGAATCAAAGCCTGAGTCAGATCTGTTTTTGCAGGCTATGGAACCTAGTTCCCTGTGTCACTGGTGCAAACCAACCGAGTCACTGATCCTGGACGGAGGCATCTGTGACCCCTAAGCTACTACTACCCAGTTCAAGAGCAAAGTATAGTAGCAGCTGGTGGTAAAAGGATAGACTCAAAGGTTAGAAACCTTCATTGGGACCTCTGCTGTGAATTTTCACCCAACACCCTAGGCTGATGATATCCATCTCTTCAGTGTGATGTTAAAACTATGATACCACTTAATTTACATGTCAACCTAACAAGTAATGGCAAATTCAACCAAACAAGGGTGGTCATTTCAGATAAGGAGTGTGGCAGGAATAAATAATAAGAGTCAGAAATCTCAATGAAGTGTGGAGGTACATATATTATGGGACTAAGTATAATTTGAGGCTGTCCCTACACCGATGTAGTAACAAAAAAATTTCCTTTCCAGGAGTATATTACAATTGCATCGATATATATTAAGAGAAATGCTTTTTTCTCATTAAGAAATCTTGAGAACCGAAAGCATCTAAATATAACCAAAAATGAAAGTACAAGCTTGAAAATTCAATTAGAGAGACAAATTAGGAAGTACCTCCAAGACAGGCAGAGGGTTAAGGGCTTGAGGGCTTGAGGTAAGCTATATCATCCTCAATGCCCGAGACGTGAAGATCCTCCTCCCAGATCAAAAGATTAGGAAGTATCTCCAAGACAGGCAGGGTTAAGGGCTTGAGGGCTTGAGGGCTTGAGGGCTTGAGGTAAGCTATATCATCCTCAATGCCCAAGACGTGAAGATCCTCCTCCCAGATCAAAAGATTAGGATGGCAAGATAAACTGAAATTCCCAGTGCATAGCTCCATCACACAGGCTAATCACCGACTTGAAAATGGTGCGCAAAGCTCCATCACACCAACTAAACGATTTGAAAATGCCACTATCCCACTTTGTCAGTGCAGGCAACAGGCAATGCACCGACATAAAAGTCCAAAAGAGGGTAATGCGCCACTTGGCAGGCAAGCAAGCCAATTATTCAACCATCCAACATATCACGAAAGGTGAAGATCCCACCAATTTTCCTGAATTAACTACCAAACACTAGCTTCCCTTCCACCACACCATTTTAGCAAGTGAATCCCCCTCTGTCCCAATGACCTCAATTATGCACAAATATATAAACCGCAAGTGGGCCTTCTAGATGTGACCCTCCGGTTCTTTTCAGGCTTGCAGCCATTAACTTCTCTAGGCAAATAAATTAAAGAATGGTATAATTACACTGGATAAGAAATCCAGTCAAAAACTAACCAGTGCCATTTGCTGACAGGCAACTGAACTTCACAATGAATGGAACAATTCTATCCCTGTTGAAGTTTTATCCCCTTGCAGTACACCTTCACGTCTTTGCTGGCCCACCAAAGAACCAAGATGTCTCTCACATCTTATCATATGCCGTCTTATCTGATGCACGTGCATACAATGTACTAGGACATGACCGGCTGTGGCAGTGGATGCTGCTGAAATCGAGTCTTCCATTTTGCAAAATCAGTCAACATTAAATAATTTTTGGCCGCCATTTCTGGTTTGACATTGCTGCACACAGAATGATGTGATCCCATATTTGGCCAAAATCAGTGACAAATTCCAATAGGAATGATCTCTTTAAAATGTGCTAAGGCTGCCTCAGTGGTTTACTTACGAATTGGTAGTCCATAATTCTGGAATGACCTAATCCTCCCATCCCAGCCAGCTGTTACAATCACCAATCCCCATGCATTAGGAGAACCAAACATGCTCTGGCAAGATGTTTTCAGAAACTTGCACTGAGATTTGCACATTGCAGATGATACAACCAGTGAGCTGGGAGTGAGAAGCTTCTCCTCTGGCCAGGTTGCAGATCCCTTGGGCAAAGACTCTGAGAAAAATCCATGGCCCACAGAGAAATGATCAGGGGAAGAAAATGGCAATATGGTACTTGAGCTCTCACCCAAGTGGCATTGATGTGGTTTATTTTCTGGGTCAGACCTAGGCAGGTTTACAGAAAGCTTAGGAGATGGAAATGCTCCAGATATATTTGAGAAAATAGAGTTTCCACATGTTGCCCCACACCAAGGTATGGCAACTGAAGCATTGTTTGAGAAGAAGCGCTCACAAGACCAATTGTTCTTTGCTTGAGAATGCACTGGTACATCCTGGCTGATGCAGTTCCACACATAGACATTAGAATCCTCACTTGCTGAAACTATGTGCATTCCATCTGAGGTGAATGATGCAGATATCTGACTTCCTGCATTACGGAGGCCTAAATACAGAGGCAGAAATATCAGAAATAAAGAACAATGTTAAACAATTCAGATTTTAAGACAGAACATAAGAAAATAATGCACCATAAATTAATGGCCTGATAGATTTTCTCTGTTTTCAAGATAAGAACCGCAGATTCCAAAATTCTGGATTTGATATTCCAGTAATTGTACATGTTAACAAGGACAGTCAAGGAATTGCAAGATATGGAATGTTCAAGAAAGAAAAAATTTACGGTTGTTGTGGCCTTTATGTAGGCAACCAACATAGAACTTATCAAATCAAGGGAACAATCACCCACCTCGGTATTTGCAGATCACATCAACCCCATCTAGGATTCTAACTTGTGAATCTGCAGATGTGACCATTAATTTGCTTGGGTCGCTTGGAGAAAACTGGTGAGTGGAAAGCAAAACATTATGAGAATTTCAAATATAAAATAAATCCTCAATAATGAAGGACAAGGACAAGAAACAAATGAAAGGCGCGATACCTGAAAGCCTGTTATCCTCTTGAATGGGGACTTCTTCTTACCCTGTAAGCATATTAGAGCATGCAGTTGTAGACGATTATCTGATCCATAAAAAGAGAGCAGTTAGCACTCTCCAAGGTAATGCTCCCCTGTCATATATAATAAATCATCTTTCATACAGAGATCCAATTTGGGATATTGAGCAACCATTGTAACTCAAAAGAGACAAGCTGAAACTGATATATCAGAAATTAATTAGTCCTTTTTTATGCAGATGATTGTCAAAGTAAACTTTATTCTCCAGTGAGTTTCATAGAACTTGGGCAACAGTTATATGTATATATATACACACACACAGAAAATTACAACTAAACCAGTTGTAACTGATTGGATTATGATACATGGATATGAAACATTGAGGTCCTGTTAAAAGGAAAAAAAAAGGAGGCCTAAAGAAGGGAAGATCCCATAGACTGACATCTCATGTATGGATTGAATTATTTGGTTCTTCAACATTTGTATTTCAAATTTTCCACCCTTCTGAAATATAATCATGTCAACTCCAGCAATAAAGTACTCTTTTAAGCTTGATGGCATTCCAGTGACGAATTAACAGTGTTTGGGCATTTCATCACAGATCAGTACACTGCAGCAAGCAAGCAATAAAACGCAGAACACATATCGATAACTAGTGAAATTTCCATTAGCAATTCATCCCTATAATTTTTTGTGTTTCTTTTTTGGTTTTCATAGAGTTATATTACCAAAATCAACAAACAAATCAATGAACTTATCCACAGGACAAATAGGCCAATTTTGATACCAACACATGCCTAATCATGGCAATAAGAGGGCTCCAAAGTTAAATTCACCAGCATTATTTAGCATATCATTTACCAAAAGGAAAATGAAAATAGATGCATATCAATAAGAATATCCTCTGAATCTGGCCCACAGAGCTGGATATCACTTTTGAAAATGTAAAAGGAAAGGTTTTAAGTTTTTGTCTAAGATTCGATTTTTATCTTGGTCTAACATTGGAAACAAAAATCCAGCAATATCAAATTTTATCAAAACCTCATTAAGAAATTTTCTAAATTTGATGAGGACAAACAATTAAAGATATCAAATAGCATAAGCTCTGTACAATAACCAGCAATTCAACAATAAAACAATGCTAGCAAGCATAGAGATTTATTTATACCCTAAGGCATCTCAATTTGCACTAACAAAGATTCCAGTAAACATGCAATTGGCTACTGTAAGAGGTCTCTGTGAAACCGACCACATACCTGATGCATCATAAAAGCGACAATTGCCAGTCATGGAGCCAACTATTACGCCCTGCAAGAATAGGAGATAGCACACTCAAAATCCCTTCTGATTTCTGATGCTACTTACCATTTCAACAAAGAGGCAACACAAGAAAACACCAACCTTTCCATCAGGGCGATAACACACGGCTGTGACTATTTCTGTTATATCAGTCCAATCAACAACTTGACCACCAGGGATTTCCCAGATGCGTACTTTTCCATCTATGGAACCACTTATGAAGTAATTATCATCCACAGGATTGAACTGAACACATGTAACTGTATCACAGAAAGACCAAGCAATAAGGAGGGGTAGAAAACTGATATCTCTGTAACCATACATGCATGACAAAGAGATGCAGTAGCAGAAAAAGGCTTACCATAATTATTGTGGGAAAAAACTTTAAGGCATTGGTTACATCCCACTTGCCACAGGCGAACAGTTTTATCAACGGAGGACGACAGAAGATACTGCACAAAATAAAATCTTAATGAGAAGCCCAATTCATTAAGGTAGAATAAAAGAAATAAGTCAATATGCTATGCAACAACAAACCTTATTCTTAGACCACGAGATATCCAGGACCTCACCACAGTGCCCATGGAATTCATGGAGTGGTTTCTCCAATATCTGAAAAACTTTCTGAGGAAAAATGACACAGGCTGCATCTAATGATTTCCTCAAAGTTTTTAGTTTACCCTTTTTCTCTTTATCTGCATGGATGGGGACTAATTCAGAAAGATGATTTAATGTGAAGTATGCATATGAACAATCAACATCTGGAGCGTCAAACCCATCCGATCTCTCTGACTCTGTCACCAGCCATACACGTACAACTCTATCTTCACCAGCACTCCCCAGGTACTGCCCATCAGGACTGAACTTCATTGTTAGGATTGAACCCTCATGAGCCACAAAATCTTGCCCCATATAAAGAGCTGATAATTCCTTGGATCGCCTCCTGTAAGGACGAACTTTAACGGTTTGAGACTTGGTCCCAAGAATAGGATATGGACCATTTGGCTTAAATTTACCAACTTCAATTGGACAATTCGCAATGCAGGCCACAGCGCCTAATCTCCTCCACCACCCCCTCCTGCAACGCTTTGCTGCCTCCACAGGATTGCAAGCCTTTTCAACTTCTTTTCGCATCATTTTCTGTACCAGAGGGGACAGTCCAAGAGTTCTCTCAAACTCTTCAATAGTAACCACCCGGTTTGAACCAACTTCACGGAGTCTACTCAGCGTGCCGTACTGCCCCAGTTCATCTACAATAAACTCCCTCCCATCATCCAAACTCCTAATTCTACAGAACAAATTCTCCTCCAATGACCCACCCAAGAAATCTTGAGCATCACTAGGCCAGCACATAGAAGACTGACTCGATGAAAACCCATCATCAGAACTCGACATTCCTAGAATAGCCCCACTGTTTTCTGTAATTCTATCAATCTCGCCCTTCAATTCCGCAGAAACCAATTCTTCAGGGACTTCACGCACCACATGATCTACCCCCAATCCCATCCATTTTAGGAACTTAGTACGTCTTTCCCGAATGCTTTCTGGGTTCTTAATCCAAACCTCACACCCGAAACTGCCAGATACAAAATCAGTGTTCCTCCACTCAGAATCGAGATTCTCCTGGCAATCCGAGCCAGAATCGGACACCGAAGTTATGTCTTCCCGAGTGTCAAAGAATTGATCCTCTTCTTCACTCAAACTCCCCATCATTTACTAGGAGAAAAACCCATGAACTCACACACCCCCACAAATGTCAATCTTCCAAAACCCTAGGTCATGTCCCAAACTCCCTACACCATAAAACAACAAAATATTAAAAACCCACAAACAAATAACAAAAACCCACGATCACTCCATTATCAAAACCCACAAACTTTGAACCCAAAAACACAGATCCCAATTCAGACCCATTGAACCTGGCAATATATAATTTCTAAAAACGAACAATTTTGAACCAAACCCTAATCCCAAAACGACAATCTACACACAGATCAGAGACAAAGGAATACCAACGTATTTAATCAATTGTCCGAGCATGCACAAATCAAAAATGATGCAACCAATCAGAATAACATAAATTGAGGCACTAATGAGATAAATAAAGAAATAAATAACAACAATAATAAATAACTAAAAAGGAAAACAAAAAAAAAAAACCATTTTGTGGCAAGAGTTGGCACACCTGGGGCTCTGATGAAAAGTCCGTCTAACCCCAAAGATACTAAGAATTGAAATGCAAATTGAAATTTGCATCGATATTTCCAGCTCTGCAAGTGGGCTTTTGTTTCTCTCTCTTTCTCTCATCAGAGGAATGAGAGAGAAAACAAAATCATTATTAAAAAAGCAAGGAAGAAGGAGAGAGAGAGGGGGGGTGGTGGTGGGGGGAGAGAGATATCTCGAGAGGAGCGAAGAATGGACCGAGAAACGAGATTTCGAGAGAGGAGGGGAGAGGTGAGTTCGTGTGACCACTGTACTGTTGCTGCCTCTCTCTCCCTTTCATTAATTACTATTTCACCCCCCTACAGATTTTCACTTTCTTCTTCCCTTTTTCTTTTTTATTTCTTTTTTAAAATATTCCTCATAAAGAAATGACTTGAATTTGCTTTTACCACTAAAAGAAATGCTACTTCACAAAAATTATTTTCAATTAGTTTGGAAAAACATTTAAAGATGTCATTAATATTACATTCAAATGCAATATATATATATATATATATATATATATATATATATATATATATATATATATAATAACGATACATGTGATTAGTGTTATAATCTTGTAGTATAATTTTATTTATTTATTATAAATATTTAATGTATTTCAAGTCTGTCTAATAGTGACTCAACTTAAAAAGTATTTCTAAAAAAAAAATATTTGACAAAATTTACCAAACATTAAAATTCTCTTGTACTATTTTCTAAAAAAATATTTGACATATAATTCTCTTAAAAATATTTTTTAAAAAAATACATGTATTAAAAATGATTTAATTAAAAACATTGTTATGCACACTCTTATAGTCAAAAGCATTTCTATTATTAGATGTCATAATTTTTTATTAACCTTTTTTCCTTTTTTATAATTTTAATAAAACTATTAAAAAGTTAAAAATGTTATCAAGACAATTGCAATGATATAAAATTACTATAATGTCCCTATATATATGTATAAATTTTCACCAAACCTTGAGATAATAGCTAATTAGTTCTAATTTGAAAGAATTAAATGTACAAATTATTTGTCCCACAAAAAAAAAAAAAAAGTTTAGAAAAATAAAGAAAAAAAAAATCAAAATAAATACAAAGTAAATGTAGAATTCTAATAGAGTATTAGAAATATTTGAATTATTCAACTCATAAGAAGAAAAAATAGAATTGAACGAGTTTTGGGTGATTGTTGTCATGGGGCATTTTCCATATATTTCTTATAAAATAATGATTTGAAAAGATTTTTTCAAATTAAGTATTAATGATTATTTTATTCTTTAACATTATTCAATCACAAAGTGGATTTTTTTTTTCTACTTAAAATATATATATATATACCTTAAAAATAATTGAAGATAATGGAGTGTGGTCATGATATGATACTTAATGCCAAATGCCAAGGCAAATGGATTGAACATTAGGGTTAGGTAAAGGAAAGCTAGAATCATGGTAGGTTTCTTTTTGGTGATTTATGTAAATTCCCATTGGTTTTGGTTTTTTTTTTTTTATTCTTACTATTTTGGGGTAAACAAAAGAGAATTAAAAAGGACAAGGTGTGTAAAGAAAATGACTAGTGGGTGTTGGGGTCAAATGTGGGCTCTTGTGGGCCAAGTGGGGTTGGTGACTCCTCTGGTTTTGACTATGACCATATGACCTTATGACCTTATGACCTTATGACCATGGCCTTTTCTACATTGACGGCATTGACCTTTGTATTAATTATATCTGAACATTTGAATAGGATAAATACAATGTCTAGAAAGAGAAAATTCTAAGTGACATATTAAGAAAATGCTAAGTTAAAGAAGTTGTATTTAACTTCTAGAAAGAGAAAATTCTAAATTGTATTTATCAAACTTCCTATCTAAGTCATTGCTCATGGATAATGATACATTTTGGCGTATGATACCACACAACCCAAGAGAGAATAGAATATAAGAGGAAAAAAAATGTAAATAAACTAAAAGAAAAGAAAAAAAAAGTGAAAATATTTCTAATTTGAGAAATGTATTGCTACTTTGTTGTCAAGGGCTTTTTAGGCAATGCACTTACCCTACCACTCCTTAATCATTTTCAACAAATATTTTCAATCATTTATTATAAATATAACTTGGGGTATATAAAAAATAAATGGTTTTTTAATAGATAAATTAAAATTAATTCAAATAAACTATGTATATAGGTGAAGAAAAAAAAATGGTAAATGCAATAACTAAAGAAAATTTGAATGATCAAATATTTATTTCTAATTTTTGCTAATAAGATATTTTTTACTATTTTTTTTTTTTTTTAAACACATAATGTAATTCAAACGAAAGATTATGCCACATCATACTGATATGATACATTGAAAATATTGAATACTTAATATAAAAAGTAATAAAAGGTTATCTTTGTTTATCAAAATGGAAATAAAATATATTTAAAATTAATAAATTATTTATATATACTTTTTTAAATTTATTTTTTAAATTTATTTTATTTATTTTTTATCTTCTGGGTAAAGATTAAATAATTTTAAAAACATAAAATTTTTATTAATTTTTATTATATTTTATTTTCTTTTGTATGCTTCACAATGAAATCAAATATTAAAAAAATTGTGAAAATGTAGCAATATTCTAATATTTATCAAATGGGGTTGTAGTTGAAAATTGATTGAGTCATAGGACAAAATGCTTGAAGAAAAGCATTTGGTAGTAGAGATGAGGAGAATAGGCTAAAAATAGCAATAACAAAAAGATAAATTAAAAAAAAAGGTGGGGGAGAAGGAGGTAGGGATGTTTTGCACATGAGAGGCATGATTGTGTGTGAAAAAATATTATATTCAAATCATGTCTTTGTTATTATTGGTTAACTATATATCAATAATACATAACCCCACTTAGCCCAACCGCATTGTATGTGCCATCAACCTTTTTCTTTTGGGAGGTTTGTGGGCTTATATTCTTACACATATTCATGGATCACAAAATGTTGTGGCAATGTCATCATATGTCAACATTATTTTATTTATTTATTTATTTATTTATTTTTGTGAATATAAATCTCAAATTTGATGGATCACAAAAAATACAACTACTATCTCAAATTTTAAAAAATTTAAAATAAATATTAAGGACTTAAGGTAAATCAATAGTTTTTACATAAGATTTTTTACTTTATATTTAAAAAAATGTTCTTAATTTTTTATATGAATTGTATATAGACAGTGATATTTTGTTGTGTCATTTATGCTCAAGGCACATAATTGAAAGCTACAAACATGGGAATCATGAATAAAATATAAGTAGAAGATCTTTGCTCAATATTTCTAATTTGGAATAAAATAAAATACTATAAGGTTGTGTTTGGTTTTCAAAAAGTTTGAAGGAAAATGCAAGTAAAATAAAATACAAGGGAAATAAAATAAAGAGAAAAATTAGAAAAAAAAAGTGAAAAACAATTTAAAAAAATAGATTTAAAATTAATAAATTATTTTTATATATTACTTTAAGTTTTTTTTTTCAAGAACTATATATAAATTAAATTATTTAAAAATATACAAATATATTAATAATTTTAATTATATTTAATTTTTATTCACATTTTTCTTCATAGTGAAGCCAAACATGAATATATATATATATATATATATATATATATATATATTTTTTTTTTTTTTTTTCTTAACATTTTTTTCTTTCCCCGCTACTTTCCAAGAATTGATCATGGCCTAAATTTTTTTGAAAGTTATAGCTAAAGAATAAGATATAAAAAATTGTTAAGACATGGAAGGAAGAAAGGCCTGTAGATTATTATAGGAGCATTAATTCTTATTAGACAAAATCTCTTTGACATACTAAAAAATAATTCTTATTTGTTTTTATTAGGTAATACTAATTATGCAAAATTCTCTAATACTACATAATACATTAGTATATATTTTTATTTTAAAAAAAATCTATATGATTAGGGGTAACAAAGTTTAATATGATTCGCTAACGCGACATGAACCCAACACGCTTTTCATAAGTTTAAGTTGAGTACAAATAAGTTTGGATTAAATTAGTATCCACTTGTATAACCCATTTAATAAATATATAATTTTTTTTGTCAATCTAAATAACGTGAATTTGAGCCGAATTTATCCATCTAATAATCTCGTTATTAAATTAATTACATCTAAATTATTTAATCTATATTTGACTTATTTTAAATTTATTTTTAAATAAATAAGTCAATTGAATCATAAACAAATTTGGTTGAGATATTAATCATATACATATATACTATTCAACTCAATCTGATTATTAAATTAAAAAACCTAATTATTAAATAGGCTAAATAGGTTATATGATATATTACCTATTTAATAATTAGATAATATTAGGATTTATGTTTCCGACACAATTACCATTTATGTCGGGTTTAAGTTGAGCTCTGTACTAGAATATCTAGATTTTGACACAATATGAAAACGACCCACTAACACATATTGTCACCCCCATATATTATATATTATTATTTTGACTACAAAAGTATGTTAAACACCTTATTACTTTCCGGTCTCAAGAAACCTAAAATAAGGTTAGTTTGCTTTGTTTTTTCCCCATCAAATTTGCTTGTTTTCACCGAACATAAAATAGAAGAAGAAGAAAAGTCTACAAAAGGTTTGCTTCTTTTCTCTTTTTGGCCAAAATTCACAAGAAAATATCAATATCACACTGATTTACACAATCATTGAATACCCTAGGCATGAAAATGATGTTTTAATTCACCCTAATCTTCCACAAATGGTGTTTGATTTTTCTAGGGAGCCAACCACACATTCAAATGCCACTACTAGTGACCCTAAATCTTTCTTAAAGTAGAAATCCCCTTAATGGGTCCCAAGTTTTAGCATCAAATAAAGTGTATAATTGTCTCAAAATAACTTAAAAAGATTAGGGTGCATCTTCATGAACATGACAGCTTATTGTTCTTAACCACTAGACCAGGTTCTCCTAATGGTTGACTTTGTCTTGGTTTTTATTTATTCTGACAACATGGAAATCACACATCCACGTGTTCACTTTCTTGATTAGTGGCCCTTCTAATGCCAACTAGTTTCCCTCTTTGATTTTAAACAAAATGTGTTAAGAAAAAGGACAATTATGGCATCATCAAAGTGCCATTAAGTATAAAATATAAATTTTCTATAATATAAAAAAAAAACTACTTTTCATTATATACTTATTGTATACATATTATGGTAGATTTTGTTAAAGTTTGGTAATCCCAAATTTTATTCGAACTTGAAAAGTTCACGGTAATAAAATTATAATTATGAAATTTTTGAAAGGTCGATCCAATCTCGTAACCCATCATTGATTTTGTTAAGGGTATAGTTTTCGGCTTATGATGATCATGTTTTTGCAATAATCATTCGTAATTCTCCCATTTTGTACCAATTTTTTATATATTGGATTTCCTTTTATTTTACACTTAGTTTTTCTTGTTTAAGGTTTTCCATGTAAATCTATCTGTTATTATTACGTTTTTTTTATTATTATTGTCTATTCTCGTCGTTGTGTAATAATTTCATTATAGTTTTTTATTTTTATTTTTATATATATTTTTTTATTATGTTTTATAGGTAAGTTTCTCACCCTTAAATATATAAATTTTATTCAATGGTCTAAATTTAATTATACATATAAAAAACTTGGATTAAAAATTTAGTATCATATTAAAAAAATATTATAAAATTTTTCGATACAATAAAATATCTTATCCTTATTCTTACATTAGGGTTTTTCTAAAAAGCTAAAATTTATTATTTAATTAAAATTATTTAAAACTTGGATAAAACCTTCTTTAAAATTTATTAGCATTACAAACTATTGATATAATTTATTTTTATTTAAAAAAAAAAGAAAAAAGAAAAAAGAAAATGATTCGAAACCCTGATTGAAAAGGAAGTAATTTATTAGAGCATCTATGCTAATTAAATTATATTTAATTGAGCGTCCGCATGTGTACACCTTTGTTTTATAATTCTTGTCCAACCCATTTATAAAATAATGCATGCTAATATTTTTTTTAAGGTGTGATTGAGTCATTGATTACGTAATCTTCTTACTTATGTAGTACCATTTTTTGCATCTAAATTTAATTAAAAATAATAAAAAAGAATTCATCCAAAATTACAAATCTTGTAATGATGTGAACGTAACTTCCATCCTCTACTACTCACATGTAAGAAATTAAGATCTTAGTTGAGGAATTTATAGAAACTAATACTAAATAAATAAATAAAAATTCAATTGTGTGATGATATGGACAAAGTTTTGTATTATATGTTACTTAGATGTTTTTATGTTTGGTTTTGGAAAGAAAATTAAATATAATTAAAATTAATTGGAAATTTATGTATTTTTAAATAATTTAATTTGTATATAATAAAAAATAAATAAAAATTATTATTATTTTAATAAGATTTAACTTGATTATGATTTTATTATAAATTAAATTTATAAAATTTTATACAATAAAAATAAAGCATTATTTTTTTTAATATTTTATCAAACATTCTTATTTTTGAAAAATAATTAAAAGCTGTTTTTCTATTCTATATTTTAAAAACAAGTTTTAAAAAATGCAAAAGAGGTTTAGAGTGTGTTTGGTAATGATTTTAAGAAGTGTTTTTATTTATTTATTTATTTATTTTTATGTTTGAAAGATGAAAATTTTTAAGTGTTAAAAAAATTAGAAACACTTTCTAAATTACTGTACACTCTTAATCTTTCTTAGATTTTTGCATGGATTTTTAATGAATGATATTTTGTTTTTCTAAATTAATTTCATAATCAAAGAGTAGAAAAGTTATTATCTTGAGATGATTATTATTTTGATGATAAAAATCTATCAAGAAAGCAAATCGAGATGATATTGGCATAGCCCTTTTAACTTATATCATTTAAATATTACTAAAGCTTGAATTGATGTAAATTTTATATTTCTTAGATTTTACATGCATTTTAATTTATCTATAATATATTTGATGATACGAAAATTATATTTAATTTTTGAAAGATAATTTTGTATTTTTTTATTATTTAATGATCTGTTTTTAATCATATAAATTTTGTTCGTTTCATGGTTTTAATACGTATCTACAAAATTAAAAGAAATTCATAATCATATAGTGTTGAACATTTCTCTTTCATTCAATGTGAAATACTACAATTATTTATTATATAGATACAACATTTTTGTTGTGTTACATGAAATTGTAGGAGTAAAACAAATAGATACCTCTTATAGAATTAAACAAATCTTCACATCAGGATTATGAATAAGTTCTGATATGATTTAAATATTATATGCCCTTTAACCGGATAATATAATTTTAACATATAGAAATGTAATTATTTTTAAATTCTTGTAGTCACCTTGTTTTAGAAGTAGCCTTAGCCGACAAATTAATTGTGAAGAATATTCATGGTAAAAAGGAAAAAAAATGAAAGAGTTAAGGCCCATAAAGTTGTGTGGGCCCAATGAAATTCTCACTTTCTTGGATTCCAAATTTCCAATGGTGGAAAAGATTTTCCCTGCGATGGGATCAAGGAAGAATCAAAATAACCAATTACGTCCCATTTGTTATCCAATTTCTGTGGTTGAAAGTTTAGAATTTCAAATCCCTTTTTCTCATGTGCGAATCCTCACATATCACATCTAATGAATGACCACCCAACCAAGAGCATTGGATTCACTTTTCTCATTTTTATTTTCTAATTTTGTTTTATTTTTAATAAATATTTCCACTTTCTAACGGATGGGGTACCTTGAGGCTAGTCATGATGACCACATTTCAAAAGGCAAAAGGAAAATGGTTTCCCATCGCTTGGAAATCTCCTACCACAAAAATTATGTAAATAGTGGTAAGTAATATCACTTGTTTTTTTTTTTTAATTGATGTAATAAATAAATTATACCTATAACAAACCCAATAAGATTTTAGAAATCTCCATAAAATAAGAGCTTGTTTGGCCGATTTAAAAATAGTTTTTATTTTTAAAACAGAAAACTATTTTTAAAATTTTTTAATATTATTTGATCATTGTTATTTTGAAACCATTTTTAAAAATAAAGTGAAATAGAGAACAATATTTAAAGAATAAATGAAAATTATTTTCAACAGTTTTAAAAACTAAAAGAAAATATGAATCATGTTTTTTTTTTTAAATTTGTTTTTAAAAACTTTTTTAAAGTTAAAGTATAAAAAATAATTTTTAAAAACAAGTTTTAAAAAATCTGGCCAAATGGGCCTATTTTTTTTTGTTTTTATATTCTACAAATAAGAAAAAAGGTTTTTGACACTATATATGTATAAATTAATTTTAACTTTGTACATGTATAAAATCACGAGGACCTCACGTTATATATGTATGAAGTGCTCTTAATTTTGTAGGCACATTTTACTTCAGAACAAGACAAAAATATCCAAAAGAATCATATCTTCAATGTATGATTCGATAATGGCATTTTCTTTTGAATTCAACTTGTACATGAAAAAGTTTCCAAGGTTTTCCCATAAAGAGAAAACTAATCAACCTTATGCAACTACCAAAAAAAAAAACATGGGATTGTCTTTTTTTCCAGAGAAAGAAGAACCATTGAACATGATAATGTGAACCTGCAGTGAGAGTGAGAGGACAAAAGGCCCATCTCCATCGCTCTTGCAGAAGATATTTCAGAAATATTATTCAGGGATCCAAATTCACTCACCATAAGAGTATTTTTGTAACCATCCATCATCCATCGATTCATTTCAATTTCCTCAAAATCTTCATCACCAAAACTTTCACATCAATGTCATAAAAGAGCTTGGTAGAACAGCTGCAAAAGCACATGCATGAACACACATTCTTTGAACCCTATTTTCATATTATTCCAAAAAAAATACGTGGTTCATCGAATGATTGCCATGATGTGCCATTGAGGGACAAAGTCTAGAGATTATATTCACATCAATGATTCATTTCTTTTGTTATTTGTGTAAGGTGAGTTCCCCCAACAAGCAAACCCTAGACATGACAATACCTCAAAAGAAGATAGTTACATTGCATGACTACGTGTTAGTCTCATGCAACACAAAAACACGATATGGACAATGATGTTCTTGTGCAAATTCGTGAGTTATTATATATGGAAAGTATGTACGTCCGTCCGCATACGAATGTACTTGAAATTAAGGGCGCAAATGCCAAGACATGCCAAGACATAATGCATACATGACATGCCTAATATGAGTAAGTGTTGAATGAGATGGAGCCATTGATTCAATCTAAATTGGATTTCGATGTAGGAGAATAGGGCAATGGAGCTAAATTAGTGACCCCATTTTTGGTGTATCCATATCACCTAGGGTTGCTTTTTCTTGATGGTTTTCAAATGATAAATATTTTGGGAAATTTAATTTTTTTTTCAAAGTTGAGATCATCATTAGAATCCATATGATGTTGAAAGACGATCGTGATCAACCAAAAACTATGACTGACTCGACTCTATTTCACCTATTATACTAGTCTTAAAAATAAGACTTTATAAGAAATAATATTATCTTTTACTTCGTCATTAAGCTTTTTAAAAGTATATATGTATATTTTTGTATTATTTTTTTTCTAAATTTAACAGAAAAAGGCTTTGAGCTACTAAAAAAACCAATGAAATTAGCTTGTAATTCCCAACTAAAAAAGGAAAAAGAAAAAACACCTTAAAGTAATTCTTTTTGGAAGATAGTGAAACTTAGGATACCATATTTTTATAATTTCTTAAATAATTAATAATATTTATAGATGATATTCCATTTGTTAAAGACAATGATGCAAAGAAACAAGCTTGAATCAATTAAATCATTTAAAGGCATGCTGGCCCAAAGCCCATTTTGAGGCCCGCAAAGAAGAATCCTTCCTCGCTTGGGCTGCAAAGTAGGCCCATTTTGTTGATCATGAGAAAGGAGCTAAGAAAGGATTTCACCTCAGCTGCACGTGTTTCTAGTAATGGATGACTTGGCGATTGTAAAGAAACTTGAGAAAGTGTGGAGCAGCGGAGTGGTCAGCAAAAGGAGGCGGCCGACGTGTACAGCACCAATGCCGTGTGTTTCACGTTAAATGCAAAATCAGACTTCAAATCGGTTAATAGTTTAAATTCAATTTTTAATTGAATAATATAAAATTTAATTTTCTTAATCAATCCTAACCCTAACCATATGCCCACTCTACTCTCTAAATTCTTTTTCTCATTATATTTAGGGATTACAAAGTGGCGTCCCAACCCCATCCATTTATTCAAATTCATTTTATTTAAAAAAAATTAATTATTTAATTATATTAAAATAAATATATTTTATAAATAATTAAAATATTATAATTTTACTAGCTCATTTTAAAACTATTATATATATATATATAAAATAGGACAATAAAAATTAAATTAATTTCATATATAATCGGATAAAGGTGACAATACCCAAATCTGACTTGAACTCATCTCGAGTTTTTTAGAAAAATCTCAAACTCGTCCCATTAGGAGGGAGGTCAAGGACTATTAAAAAAAATTTGCTCGATTATCATCCCTAATTATATTTTACTTAATTTGATGTCAAATTTTAAATTAACTAAATACAAAGTTACCATTATTTTTTAGATTACTTTTAATTACATCTTCTTTATTCAAATGTCACATAAATTATTGTTTAAATCCTTGCATGATAATTCATTTTTATACATTAATTTTATATATTAAATAAAAATAAAATTAGTAGCATATGCCAAATCCATATGACATGCAGATATAATTATAATTATGTCCCATGTAGAATAGGGGCATTGAAGTTATTATCTTAAAGTCTAAGGGTTTGTTTGTCAATATTTTCATAAAGTGTTCTTATTTATTTGGAGGTATAAAATTATATTGGAGAATTCAAATACAAAAAATGTTTTTCTCAATTTATTCTACCATGTTTCCTAATTTTTTTTAGATCCTATGAAAACTATTGATATTTGTTAAAAATAAATAAATAATTCAAAATAAATTCTCAAAACATTATTATTAATAATAAAATTATCAAATGTATTTTTTTAAATATAAAAATGATTTTCTATTTTAAAAAACGAAAAACTATTTTTAATAACAATTCCCAACCTAAAAAATTTACATTATATCTAATTTGAAAAATGGTTTTTAATTGCATTAATTTCATTCACCTCCTCTTAAGTTTTGATTAAATACATCCAACACTTATAAACTTAAAATTTCATCATATACTTCTCTTATTTTGAATGAGAGGAAACGAGTGAAAAAAAGAAAAAAAAAATTAAGGGAGATAATTAATAAAATTTCAAATTTGAGAAAATTATAGTAGAAACGGTAAAGAATGTGAATGAAATTAATACTTTTTAATTTTTTTAAAAAAATCTTTTTTATTTTCTACTTTATATATATATATATAAATGCCTTTACTTAAGATATTAATGTTTTTTCTTCTTAAAATTAATTTTAAAAATTAAGTCTGTGATCATACAATTACTGATTTTTATGAATATACTTAGAATTAATCCAATGAATTTTTCTAATAAACAAATATTCATTTATAATAATTCATAATCTAACTAAAAAAACAAACAAAATATTATATCATTCCTTTGTCTTTTATATGATTTTATCCCTTGTTATTTTCAACCTTTTTAGAAAATGATTTTTTCTTTTATTTGTGCTCTTTTTCTATTTTTGAAACCCAATTTTCTAAAAAATGAAACTGAAAAATTACTTCTTAAATATGTTGTTTATAACCTAATTTTCATTTATTCATTTAATTTTAAAAATAAAAAATAAAAACAGAAAACAGAAAACAGAAAACAGGAGCAGCGCCTTTGGTTTTCAAAAAAAATAGCTAGAGAAGACTACCCAATATTATAATTAAGAAAATAAAAACTAAATAAAAGGGGAAAGAGATTGGGAAACTTGGTGGATTTGAAGAGAAACAACAAAAATGTCCCAATCAGAAGAAAGAAACCAACACATTTTTTCTCATCAATCCTACCACCGCATTAATTGGGTCCTACCACAGTTGCTTTTGTCTCCCCTCCCTTTCTCCCTAGACTTTGACACTTCCACATTTTTTTTTCAAAGAAACTTTACTATATAGTTTATATTCTTCATATGTATACCGTATTTTTCTTTGATAAACTACAAAAATAACTTTCCTTAATTTCACCTTAAACATTTTTTTAACAACAATATTGATCCTAAGCTATACTTAAATCTTCAAAGATCTTTCTCTTCAAAATTTTCATCTGGATAAATTAATTCAATTTGAATCAATAATATGTATTAAAACAAATTAAAATTAAATAAAATGTGATATGATCTATTTTTTAAAAAATATTATTATTTTTATTTTTATTTTCATAAAAATAGAGAGAATTACGACACTAATCACAAACTAGTTTTTAGGAAACACACTAAAAAGGATGGGACATAAGGAAGAAACAAGAATCACGACTTTCCCCTAATATGGCGTGGGAAAAGAGGAATCCGAGATAGTGAAAAACATTCATAATTCTGATCTACAAGAATAGAATGAGTAATAATTGTAGTTTTTGAGATTTTATGTTAATAATCATCTATTTTATCAAGTATCAATGAAGCAAATTTTAAGTGAAATGGGTTGTCTCGATCTTATATCACTTAAATATTGAGAATTAATGATTAAACTGGGATGGGCAATGAGATTAATTTGTGGTAAATGAAGATTAATTTTTAAATATATATGTATAATTAAGATTGAATGGTGGCAATAATCTACCCCTTTTTTCCCACCAAGGAATTTTAGTAGGAAAATATATTGTTGTGTGGTCAAAACAAACCCATTACTATCACTTTCTTCATCATTTGTAAAGTAATAAAGCCAACACATAAAGCCACCACATAAAGCCACCACACAAACAATCCCAAACATTCTTTCTTGCACTTGGGGGCAGCTGCAGACAAAGGAGAGGTGAATTCTCCCTTTATCTATCTCTCTCTCTCTCTCCCTCTCTCCCTCTCTCCCTCTCTTTTTCTCTGAAGACATCATCACTTGTTTTTTCTTCCCCTTTTCTCGATCTTTTGAAGTCATGAATAATGCTCAATGGCCTCAGGTTGGTTCACTTGTTTCATTTTCTTTCTACTGTTCTGAACCTTTTCTCATCTGGGGCTGATTTTTTTTTTTTTTTCTCCTGATTTTGTAATCCATGCATGAGTTTTGATCTGTTCTTGAAACATGGAAGCTAGCTAGCTCTTCACTTTATATTCTTTTTTCTTCCCCTTTTTGCTTATGTGATCACCAATAAAGGCATGAAAGAAAAGGTAGTAATAGTAGTTATTAATGTTTGTTTTTTCAGTATTCTTTTCCTATCAAAAGCAACCTTTTTTTTTTTTTTGTGTTTGGTTTGTGGGTGATGATCCTTTGATTTTGATGCTGAAAATTGTTGCTGTTTTCATGGGGGTTTCAGGAGAATAGTATCGGAGAAGTGAAGGACATGGAAGAGGCGATATCGATTTCGATAAACTCTGATCATACTTGTTCTAAGCCTGTGTTGGAGAGGAAGGCAAGGCCCCAGAAGGATCAGGCTGTGAATTGTCCAAGATGTAGCTCAACCAACACCAAGTTCTGTTACTACAACAACTATAGTCTGACTCAGCCAAGGTACTTCTGCAAAACTTGTAGAAGGTATTGGACTGAAGGAGGAACTCTGAGGAATGTCCCTGTTGGAGGAGGTTCAAGGAAGAACAAGAGATCTATTACTACTTCTTCTTCTTTATCTTCTTCATTGACATCTTCATCCTCATTCAAAACCCATCTTCCTGATCTGAACCCTCCAATTCTCTCCCACTTTTCCTCTGAAAACCCTAGGATCCATGAACCCCATGATCTCAACTTGGCTTTTCCACTTCCACAGTACTACCATGGCATCTCTCAGTTTGCTGAAGTGCCCAAAATCGAGAACAACAACTGCTCTTCTTCCTCTTCTTCTTCTTCTTCCTCCACTTTATCTCATCTTTCAGCCTTGGAGCTTCTCAAGACTGGGATCACTTCCAGGGGGTTGAGTTCCTTTGTCCCAGCACCGATGCCGGATTCATCAAGCACCCTATTCACATCAGGGTTTCCTCTGCAAGAATTCAAAGTACCCCACCTCAGTTTTTCTGCTCATCTACATGGGGTTGATCCTCAGCAGAATATGAGTACTACCGGAAGGGTTTTGTTTCCTTTTGGAGAAGTGAAACAGCTCCCAGCCACAACAAGCACTGGAGTTGATCATGATTGTAGTGGTAGTAATAAGGGACAAGGGAGTTCAGCTACTGCTGCATACTGGAATAATGGCATGTTTGGTGGAGGAGGAAGAGGAGGAGGAGGAGGAGGAGGATCATGGTAGAGAATTAAGGAAGAAGAAGAACAACAATGGAGATCATCTTCAAGAAGTTAATTTCTTTTCCTTTTCTTCTTTTCCACTTTTTCATCTTTTTTTTTTCCTTTTCACTTTGTTTGGAGTTCTCTAGAGAACTAACAAATAGGATACAAATGTTTCCTTTGTTTTATCTTCTCTTTATTCCTCCTTGTAAAAGCTTATCATCTCCACGGTTTGAAGCTCATTTCAGGCTGGCTTCAAAAGAGTTTTCGTAAAATACATGGATTCAGAGGTAGAAAAAGATGTGAGTATAAGCTTCACCAAGAGCTTCACCATTTTAGCAGCTTTCATCATGGTCTTGACTCGTATCTTTCTCCCATCACAGTCAGTGTTGCATGTTCTTCAAAAGAGTTGTAAGCATATTTCCAACAAAATTTACTTATTAATTTCAACTCTCAGATCTACGGAGACCGAAATCAGAATTCATTTGGGAGACTAATTAGATGGAGGATTAATTAGGCAAAATTAATCCAAGAGTGGAAGAGAGAATGAAGAGCAAATGGGATTAAAGAATTTTCAGTTTACCTGCCTCAACAAAAAGCATACCTAATCAATATGTATGCCAACCAAGAATGGGGTAAAGATGATTACTTCATGTCATCTACATTGATTTTATATTCAAGACAAAGAAAAATCTGACAAAACCCACCTCTCTTTGGCCTTTTTTGGAGGGACCCAAACATTCTTCTAGGCAGGCGTGCTAGAATTTTCTCCCCCACTGACTCAGTCCATCCATACATATATATATACATAAAGCTCTCCATTTATATATATTCTATGTTTCATCTTCTAGTCTAGTACTAGTGTCATGAATTTAATAGAAAAATGGAGTCTCTCACAATTAGTCACAACCAACCTACATTTCATGGAGGTCCTTTTCCTCTCCATTTAGGATTCCCCCTCGATTTTTTTTTTTTTAAATTCAGTAATTTTTAAAATATTATATTTTAAAAATTATAATATTGATTAAAAATTATCTTTGAAAGAGACAATTTTAATTTGAATATAGAAGTTAACTTTTAAAAGGACAATTTTAAAGTTCAATTAAAATTGTCTGTTCAAAGGATAATTTTTTTTTTTTATCACTACCATATTTCCATAAACTCATTGGTATTTTAAAGTTTGTACGAAAAAAAGACAGATTATGATATATTTGAAAAACATATAATACTTTTGTGTTACATAAAAAGTGAATTTTTTGAGATTGAAGTGGTATTAATTTTCAAGACAATTTTATGTCTATTCAACTGAATTGAAGTTTATATATAGTCTTTGAGACATTAGTTTCATATGGTTCCATGTCATGAGATACATTTTGACAGTAATTTTTAGAAGTATTTTAATACTTATTTTTAATTTTTAAATTTTAGAAAAATTAGAAATACTTAAAGTCAGCATCATGTAAAATAACTTTTGTTGCGTTTGGGGAATAAGAAAATTCTAAAATTAGAGAAAGTGGAAGAAGACTTATTGATGAAGGCAACTCTTAGTGATATGATTTTGATGTAAGTCCAAACCACATTACTTGTCTGATTGGATATTATAACATTCACATCTATGCATACTTGTCACCTACACATGAAATTGAAATTCATGTAATAATTTTGATGCAAAATGTTGGAGAGAGAAGAAAGATGAAAATTATCTCAGTGGAGGCAAAATTTATATACAGGTGGATTGACACGTCATCAATTATCTCGTAACAAAAATTGTATATTTTAATTACATGTGTCATCAGCTCATATATTACAAATCATTCTGATATAATTATGAAGCGTTTATATTGATTTTAATAAAAAGAATTTATGACATTTTTACCATGATATGTATTTGACCCGTGGCCAACCTTAGTCAATCTTGTATTGAACTAAATCTTCGGCGATACACAATCTTGGCTCGCGAGTCGCGAGCACATGCTATTGTGAACACCCAAGTCAAGGTCTTCCAATTAAATATTTGTTTCAGGGAAAATGGCCCACATCTGCATCAAAACCTTTGAAACCAAATCTCACACCAAGAAGGAAAAAATAGCCGAACTATTTGAATTCCGCTCAAAATCCCCGGAGAAAATAGCGGAAAATCAAGCAAAAACCCACATCACCAGAGCTTCTTAATTTTCACTTTGACCTTGGAATCATACACAATCATCTATCAGAAAGAGCTTCAGATTTCATACGCTCTGGAGGAATGAAGACGAAGATGACCTCACTACTCACTTATTTGTCACAATTTTCCGTCGTTTTCGCTTTCAGGATTATTTAAATCCCTCTATGTTCATGGAGGGAGTGGGTTGTTGGATGGGAATGCTGGAGGAATAAGGTCCATGTGAAAGTAATGGTGTTCTAACTTTGTTTGGACACCCAGAAAGTTATTCTATATGCTCACACCCCAAGCGTTCACAATAAAAAAATTCCCGAACATGCAGAACACAAACATTAAATTAATCCATGGCATGAGCATCCCAGAAAGGAGATTTATGAGAGCTCCAAAATGGACTCATCCCACATGCCGTAAAATCTAATGATAACGACACCCTAATCAGACCCAAAAACACCAAAGAGAGCTTTTTCTTTTTGTCTATATATCAAAAGTTTTCAGCTGTGTTGATATATCAAATGCAGGAGTCATGGGAACAAAAGCACTTTCAAGCGTGATAAGGCAAATACACAGAATCCCTACTGTACAAAGATAAAACTCGATACACTTATTTCAAAGATGAAATATCTAACAGAGCTTGTAAAAACATTACATATCCAAACATCCTTTCCAGTTCTGACTTCTATACAAAATATATATTTGGCTTTTAGCAGAACGAGGGTAAGGATCAGCAGCCTTTTACCAGGTAAAACCCAAGCTGTTTTCTCATTGCCAGCCCAACTTAATGATCAGCGTTGATTCCAAAGATCCGGACCTTGTGCATATTGGGGAACTTAGCGATCACTAGCACAATCACAGCAAGAGTGTTGAAGAAGAGCATGGGGTGCTGGTAGTCAGTGGTGTGCGACGCTATCAAGTACCTGTTAAGATAAACAAATGGGGAATCAGTGTCGTTTTTGGTTAGGTCTACCTTCAGAAACCTGACATGACATCCCAGTAAATCATATATAGATATTCTAGACTGCCACCCAAGTTTCCTATGCTGTTAAGAGAATTTTATTAGTGGCACCAAGTCATTACAGGCCGAAACCTTTTGGATGAGAATATAATAAACTATGACTAGAATAATATAAATTGTAATGGTGTCTGTATTTGTAACAGTATATGTGTGAGATTATCAAATTTATAATCATTGTCATCAATTAATTTAATCATCTCTAACTCAGTCAACCTGCATAGGAAGTAGGCTGGTCAAAACATGGTTTATCTGCACATCAGATAATAATAGGCGGTTAATAGATCATAATAGGAGTTTAACACATCAACTGATTGTGAAAATAAATAATAACTAGAAGCACAGCCTTTCACCAACCAGTAAAAGTAAAAGAGAAATAGCCCCCTGGGGTGTAGCTCAACGATAATGCTCTATGCCAAAGAACTAGTGATCCTGAGTTTGAGCAGTAATCAAAAGAAGAGAAAAATAAGAGGGTACAGGAGAACTAGACTTGGATAACAAAAATGTATAAGGCGATTATCATCTAAGCAGATTCAGTTAAATTCAAGGAGACCACCAATATAACAGCAGTCCATATGCATGCAATCAAGCATTGGAACTCAATAAAAAAAAATATCCAACGAATATATTGGAATAATCTTAGTGAACTTGCCCTGTTTCACCAAAAATGAAAAAAAATGAAACCCCAGAAGCATACATGCAGTTCAATATTGGGATCTGACAACAGCAATTTCTCAAACAAATATATGTCTGGCATGATCCAACAAAAAGTCCTACACGCCTATTGAAACACCAAATATTTTAGTTATCCTTTAATTGCTAGTTTAGTAGTTTAGCTGCCTGAGAAGAGAAGTACAAATGATTCTACTAGGTTTATCCTTTAAAATCTCAGAAAAATTCACCGACTGTTATAAGGAATTTCCATGCAAGAGGCATTTCAAAATCTCCCTAATACTTCAATGGATTTTCAAAAGCAGGTGTTTTCTCAGTGATCCCTACACCATTTGCAAACTTCAAACATTACACCACTTAAAATAGTATATTTTTTAATACCGTGTGTGCGTGTAAGTCCTCACCAGAATTCCAACACATATCCCATTATTCCCTAGTAAACCATTACTCACCTTGAAATCAAATCTCAAAACCAAGTGAAGATGTCTTTGTTAAAACTGTAATAAAAACCTCCATAAAATCCAAAATGTTGATCAAAATTCAAGTAACTACAGAAAATCCTTAAAATTATTGTGATGTAACATGGGCTCTGGAGATAAGGAACCAACTTACACAAGTATGGACAGCAAGAAGAGAAAATTTTGAATGTAAAGAACCAAAGAGGTATGTCATCAACATTTCAGGTGCAAAACCTTGGGACCAACCAAATGATAAACAACAGTTGACAGAAATAAGCTTTGATGTTTTGTCTGGCACCTGGCAATTAAACCTCAATTCTAAGAAGTCTCACCATAATCGAAACTTTCCTATGAGAACGTAAAGAATCAGGGGCATACTTGAAAAATCCTTGCATGGGACTTGGCTGGTTGAAGAAAAATTGATGGAGAGAGAGAGGGAGAGAGAGAGGAATGTGAAACTTTTCTGATGTATCACCAAAATAAGGACAAAACATCAAAGCAAATCCATTGAAGAATTACCCAGTGCTACAACTGCTAACATTGCAACTTCCATAAAATCATAAAAAGTTCAATTGTCAGTTCACAGTGTGCAATCACATATTTACAAACAAAGAGCTAGATGATTTACAATTACTGCATGTGTAATTAGAGACAGCTTGGCAAGCATAATCATTTGAAAACTATCAAAATTTAAAAAAGGTTAATGCAAAAATATAACTAATGAATGTCAAAATGGTTGTATGATATTCATATTTATACAAGTGAATATGTTTAATATATTTCTCTTTACCTATCAAAAAAAAAATATTTATACAAGTGAAATGACCAATGTTGTAGGAGGACACTTACAGCACCACCGGTACAACAGTTAGGAATTTCCTATTGCGTGTGAGCTGCTTTCCATTGTCTATCTGCTCCCACCACGTCAACCTATTGTAGATTCCCTGGTCTTCAGCAAAAGGAGTTCCTTTCTTCCAATGGAAGAAGTGATATGTGACCTAAAGTGTGAAGCATGCTCCTCAATCAGGTCATAGAGAGGAAATAAAGTAATCTAATGTAGCATCAGGAAGGGCATACAGACAAAGAAGATAAACAAACATATCACTTCAGCCTATTAAATAAAGATCCTATGCAAGTAGTAGTATGACAGTAAAAAAGCCCAACATCCCCACTCATCTGAATTGTGGTGCATATATGAAATGTCAAAAAAGCACCAACTGTTGCATTATAATTAGATATAAGTGACAATTTTTTCCCTGTCTATCAACCCTGTCCAAAACATGTCCTGTTTATAGCAGGTTGGGTTTGCAGCGGCATGAAGTTATGTTATATATGACCCCAGCTTCCAGGGAGGTGTGCAGGATGCAGGTCTTTATTGAGGTATCTCAACCCATCTAACTCTAAAACCTCAAGACTCAAATGGAAAATCTGAGTAATCATAATGCCCATCTCCTAATTTTCTGTACCCTAGGATAAAATAAAATATCGAAGAGCATGTTTATTCATTCCATTGAAATGGATTCAATTCAAATCCTTCCATTTCCGGCGATTGAAGGCGCTTAACTCAATTCTAAATTGATACATTTGGAGGAAAGTTGTTCTTCAAGTTTAAGGAATGGCTTTTCTTTCCTTAGTCCTTCCAAACAATCTCATTCCCCTTCCTCACAACTCATACATATTGACAAAATTTTTACAACCCACACATTTGGAAAATCTTATCTCACTAGAACTGCAAAATGAATTTTCAACTTGAAAGATGTCATTGTCATTTAGGAAATAGAACATGGAAGTTAGTGCTAACAACAAAATGTAGGTTGACGTCATATGTCCTTAGGTCCTCTTTTTGTTAGGCCCTCTTAATATATTTTTTTGTTTGCATATCAAAAATAAATAAATAAGTAAATAAAAAATAGGGTTGAAGCTTGTAAATCTTTTTGAATAGTTTATATACAAATGACAGAACATTTTCAATTAGATTAACAAGTTTAATTAAGATTCTATTAGTCATGTGACCCAAGTCATCATTGTTATGTAAACAAGATGTGACTGGTGGTCATTTTTTCTCAATTCACTGTTAGTCATGTGAATCAAGTCACTGTTTTCATGAAACTAAATTAATATTATTAGTTAAAAAAATGATTTTATCTTTTCTTCATAGGGACTTTCTTACCTCATGTTTGTTGCATTGAATTGATAAAAGTACATTTTCTCTAAGGGGCTAAGCACTCTCCCCAAAAAAAAAAATTGTGATGAAGAATATTTTCAATATATATATATATATTACCTAATTATATCTTATAATAATTTTTTTTTTGATAGGTCTCATTATATCTTATAATAAATGTATAAATTCTAAAAATTAACATTGAAGTGGGAGTAATCTAGGGAAAAAAAACAGAAAATGAAATTAACATTTCATTATCTCCCTTTGTTTCCCATTATAAGAGCATTATTGTATACATATATATTTTTCATTATAATTTTCAGACGGTTAGTTAATAACTCAAAAGGAATCAGTTTTATCCCATTCTGTTGCATGATAGTTTTCTAAAACACTTCAGTAGGAATCCCTAATTCTGATTTCTTCCACTCTATTCCTTCCCATTATAATATCCTTTCAATTCAATTATATTTTAGTAAATGTGCCACAGATACAGATCAAGAAAATCATCTAACAAACCAATGGCACAATGCTCTTCTTTGTTGGACGCATCTTTAAGGAATCTGTATGACCAAACACAGGCCTGCCCAATAAACAGTCTGTACCCATATCAAATGTAGTCCTAGTGGCGCAATGCTCTTCTTCACACAATTGTCTTGATATCAACTGAACCACAGTTCAAACCCACATCAAAATGGCTAAATTTGAACCAGTGAACTTGATTGACATGACCCACTAAATTAGATTAGTTATATCTAACCATGTCAACATACAACCACATTCAATTCCACCAACCTCTAACCAGATTTACTTTTCAGAAATAAAGACAATTCCCTGTGGGCCTCTCCTCATTATGAAATCATGCTAAAATAAAAGTTCTTGGTTGCTTTTGAATCCTTACCAACAAATTTATTTAGATGCCATTGGTGGCTTATCAATGAAAATTAAATTTTAATCATCATTTTGATTAACAGTCTACTAGAATGGAACTCTTATCAAATGTTTCTTTTTTTGTTTACCAAAATCTCTTCCTAATACCAAGTTTTACCATATGTTTAAATTGCAAGGCAAACTGTTCAAACTTGTAAAATATTCATGCAACAACAGGACAGTTAGAATTCCACTATGGAAGGTATACGTCCTCTCTATCCATCCTCATACACACAGGGTAATGGAATGATGACCAAGAAACTTAAACACTGAATCCACCAACTATGAAATGCCTAACGGCCATGCACACCAAGGCCTAAATTTCATATGAAGCTTAATTTCAAATTTTCAGATTTCAATGTGAAAATAAGTTAGAAGTTCACTACCAGTGAGATAATATGTGGCATGTGTATGTGAGGTGGGGTGGGGTGGGTGGGGGTGGGGTTGGGGGTGTGGGGGAGAAGTACTAGTTGAATAAACTAGTCAAAGGTAACACCCAACATTCGGTTTCTTATTCATTTAGGCTGGACTAGGTATCAATTGGAAAAACTTGTGCTCTACAATTCCCATTCGGCATATTCATTTCATAACTTTGCTAAAATATTTCATGTTCTAATTCCATTCAATTGTAAAAGTCATCATTTCTGCTAAACATCATGAAGTACCAGAAATGAATAAAATGTAGATTCAGAATCCTAATTAAAAATATAACAAATAGCCACATCTTCTGAATCTATTACCAATTTTGAATGCCAAATCTCATCTTTATGCATGAAAATATGGACAGAAAATTAAAAAAATAATTATAATAATGTGATAAAACTTTGGTCTCAGATTTTTTCACACTTTGGACCAAAGGAAACAAGAATCTCCACTCAGCTAAGAATAATGCAATGGTTTTTGGCTTGGTTTAGTTGATTCTTTAATTTCCCGATGTCCAAACCAATACAAACAACCCCATTCCAAATTTACATCTTTTTTGCTTACCCTCAGTTTTGGTGAAATATTCTTCCAACAAAATTTCACAAGTATAATCTATTTTTCTAAGCTGAATTCCCCCAAATCATAATACAATCTTGCTACAAGAAAACCCGTTGAATTATCAAAATGCAACACAAAGCATCGATCAAACAAATCCAGCAACCTATTAAACACAAATTACAACATGGGTTTTCATCAACGCAACATAATAAGCAACAGGTTAAAAAATTACGACACGACAAATTCAACAAATTGCAATAGTTGGAAACCCTAAAAACCAACCCATTCAAACCCCAATCTGCCGTCAGACCACAAAATTACGATATGGATTTTCTCAAGCACATCTAATTAAAAAAAGAGTGGGCAAAATAATCGAAGAAACCCAATTGAACACTCCAGAACAAACACCAAAATCGGCAAAAGACAATAACTCGAAACCCACAAAACCCACCAGCACAAACCCTAATCCACCCCCAAACAACTAAATTACGTATTGGTTTTCCTCAAACACATCAATTTTAACCAAAAATCATCAAATAACCGAAACCCACTTGAAAACTCAACAAAAAAACAAAAAAAAAAAAACCCAAAATCTGAGAGAAATCAAAAGAAAAACAACATACCAAAAAGTGGAAGAGATTGACGACTGTCCACGCCATGCCAGGAGAGCAGCCGAAGATGGAGAGAACAAGGAGCCATGCGAAGAAGAGAATGAGGATGTAGGTGGTCCACACACCCGGGTACGTGAACCACTCCGTGTTCCGGTTCAGATCCGCCGGCGGCTCCGCTTTCACGTACAGATTTGCCATCCAGATTCCGATCTCCGTCACACAATTTTCCGATTCGTTGATCTTCCGCCCTTCGCTTTTGATTTTGGATTTATTGTTATTTCGGAAGCTGAAAATCGATCGACTTTGCCTTTTTCTTTTTACTTAAAAATTTTGTTTTTTTTCAAATGTAAATCCAAACCCCAAAACACAGCGCTCGTTGTTTCTTGGAGGATGGTCTGACGATAGATATTTTTTTAATCAATTCATTTTTCAGAATCTCAGTACAACGACGTCGTTTTGATCCTATTTATTTTACTTGTAGACTATTAATTGAAACTTTATTAATTACGGTTCATAAAATATCTTACTAGATTTAAATAAAATCTAAAATGAAAAATGAAATTGAAATAGGGCTTGAATTTTATTTAGAGGGGTGAAATTTGAAATCAAATATATCCGAGGTGATGTTTGTTTTTTTTACTAAATATAAACAATCAAAATATTTAATTTTTTTTATTTGATTAAAGGTAATTTAAAATCAATCAATATAATTAAATTAAACTTTAAAAAAATCATTTATTTTTATTTGATGTTTTTATTAATTAAATCTATTTATTAAAAAAATGTAGAGAAGAAAATGGGAAGATCAAATGGTCATTGAAAATGGTCCAAAATTAATGATATTATAAATTTTTGGTGTAAAAATGTTTGTTTCATTGACTAACATCTACAAAATAGAGAATAATTTTCTAAGAATATTATGAAATGGGTCATGCAGGGTTGTAATAATCAAGTCAAAAGATTAATGCGTGAAGTCCAAATCAAAATGGGCCTTCACAATCTGGCCCAATTTAGCTCCTAGCCCAACCTATCATTGAAGTGGGTAAGCATTAGTTCATTTTTCAGTCCATGGGCCAACCAAAAATAAAATCTTAACTGATATTTTATTGATAGGAAAATAAAGTAATTAGACCAGCATATCTCCCTAATTAAGGGTGTGTTTGACAATGATTTTAAAAAGTTTTTTTTATGTTTTTAATACATAAAAGATAATTTTTTTTTTAAAGTGTTAGAAAAACTAAAAACACTTATTGTAATCACTATCAAACGCACTTTAAATTACTTTCAAATTCGATCAAATTAATTTTTAATATAATTGAATCAATAGTACATTGGGGTTAACTTTGAAGTTTACTTTCAATAATTGAAAAAGTAAAATTAGAATCACTCTTTTTAAAATTCATTCAAAAGTGTTTTTAAAAAACACTTTTAATATTAAAAAAAAGATAAATGATTTTTTCAAAAACACTTATAGAAAAAACACTTTCACGAAAAAAGATTTATAATAGAAACACCATTAAACACGCTTTTAAGTTTAATATTACTTTTCATACTTATTTGTTTAATTTAATTAAAAATATTTATAAAATAGTTTAATACGAAAGTTATGAAAATGTGGTTCTTTATAGTTCTTAAAAAAAATTTATAATACCAATTTATTATGACTTTGATTTCGAAAGCTATCTTGGATGGGTCCCGCCTCCAAAAAAAAAGAGAAAAAAAAAAAAAAGGTCCAAATCAAAATGGGTCATAATAGTGTGGCCCATCTCACTTTTCCCTAGACCTTAATTTCACCTTTCTCTCAGATCTATTTGAACATTTGAAACCAAAAGTGGCCCATTTGGCCCAATCATGTAAGGCCAAAATAGCCCAAGCCCAAAAACGTTGGAGCGAGACAATTGTATCATCTCCCATGGCCCATGTCAAGATCAAATCCATGAAAAAGTAGCATAGAAGAATCTAGAAAATGCTAGGGTTACACGTCAGGTTACACAATGCCCATGCCACGTCAAAAGTTGTACGACCCATTATTTTTGGTGTGCACTGAGAAAATATTATACAACATCTGCCATATTTAAAAGGACAAACACGTTGCATTCCCTTCTACCCTTCAAATTCTAAACCACGACAACAAATTTCCTAATTTAGACCCCAAAATAATTTACAACTTAGGGTTGAAAATTTATGTTGGATTGATTTTGAGATGCCAAAAACTTCTTTTTAAGCACAATTTTTTTTATTTTTATTTTTATTTTTTATTTTTATTTTTTTTATGTTTGTTTGTTTGAGTAATTTTGTTCAAAGAGATTATATATAAAAAAAAATAAAAAATTGTTGTTATTGGTAGAAAAGTATAAATAATTCTTTAAAAAATAGAATTAAAACAATTTTTAAAAATAAAATTTTATTAAAAAATTAAATATGAAAAATATTTTATCAACTTTAGTATATTGTTCACAAAGTATTTGAAGGAAGAACAAATTGAATTTGCTTAGGAAATAAATAAATAAGTAAAAAGAGAGGGGGATTTTAGTATACAAAACCTTATCAAGACAATAAAGATTTCATTTTGTTGGTTGGTTGGCTGGCTAAGACGAACTTTATTGATAGTTGAGGTTGCTTTTCAAATTATGGGCTGCTTTCATTGAGACTGACATCAACACATACCAATCAAAATTAGTAGAAGAAAACCTAACAAGGGCACCCCATGCCATGATGGAGACTTTGTCTCCATCTGATAAGCTGAAAATGGTTAAAAGTTAAAAGCCCTTTTTGAGTGGGTATTTTATGAAGCAGTCAGTGAAGTTAGTTGCTGTCATGCTGATCGAATGAGGACCTTTCCCCCTTTAAGCTAGTGGACTATGGACAATGAACCATTAGGTTATCTTTCTGAGACCTGAAATTAGGTCTCTTTTCTGGGCATGGCTCTTCACTTGTCTTCCACCCACTTGTTGGAGAGCTATTGGGTTTTGCATCTTTCTTATCATTCTTTTTTCAGAGTCATCTCACTAGATCACTAGTCACAATCCATTTTGTCCCAAAGAAAGAAAGATAACTTTTTAGACACTTAAAAGAGATGATGAGCATGTTTGTTTTTTTAACTTTTTATTAAAAAATAATTTGTTTTTAGATTTTAGGTCATTTGTTTTTTTATTTTTTCACTATTTATTATAAATTTTTTACTAAAAAGAAAAAATCAAAATATTTAATTTTTTTAAAATAAAAAAATAACATGTTAATTTTTCTTTATCTTTTAATGCTTAATAGAAATAAAATATTATAAAAACAAACAATTTAATGCTTAATACTTTAACAGTATTAAGCATTAAAGTTTTATTTAGAATTAAGTAAAAAAACAAACACCATCTAAATTAACATTTAATAGCGATTTGACTAAAGATTTACATTGAATAGAGGAGGAAAAATGTGACAATATCTATATCAAACAATGTGTAATAGTATTCTAATTATTTGAGATATGAAAAAAAAAAATTAATTAAAAATTACCTTATCATGCAAATCTTCTTTTGGTAAAGATTTTTAGTTTTGAACCCCTTTGGTGGAAACATGCAAAGTTCTTAACAGGTGCACCTCACACCCAACTTTGTTTAGAAGATTTTTAAGCCCTTTGAAATGAGGCTTTAGACTATTGGAGAGTCGTATCAAATGAAACTTAAAAAATTAATGTGGCATTTATTAAATCAAATTAATAAACTTAAAGTTAAACCAACAAAATACCCATTAAGTTATTTTAAGTTATTAAATATTAAATTTACAAATTATCACTTGAATATTAAAAAAAAATCTTTAAGAGAGTGGAAATTGTAAAATCCAACTATAATCAAGACATGGGATATATAAGTTTGAAAGACATTGCATGAATATATCGTTAGCCCGGACAACTTAAGTTCTTAAGAAAGTTGATAACTTAACATGGTATTAGAACTATGATTAATTAGAGGCCTCGAGTTTCTGTAATCCTCTAACTGATGACTATTACTAATTTGTCTCTTCTCATGAGGGTAATCAAGATTCGAAAAAAGAAAGCATTCCATTCTGCAGGTGTCATATACCATCAAGCCCATCACTTTCAGTAAACCTCAAATTTTCCGTAGTGCATTCTCCTTAGTGTGCTCTCGTGTAAATTAAATACCCACTTGGCTGAAAGGCAGATCTATTGCACGAACACAAACTTTTGTATAATCAACCCAAAAAACTTAATGGGGGTGACGTTGAGCCAAAGAAGATGATATTTTTTTAGGTCATGTTATCTCTTCAACGCATTAGAGGAGAACGATGTGGTCCCAATGTGTCAATGACCTCAAAGTGACCTACCAGGAGATTTTAAAATGTTTCTTATACGTAACTCAGAAGAACTGGCATGCATATATATACACACACGCAACCAGTGACCACCACAACCTCAAACAGCAAAGCCCAGAAAGAACCATCAAAACCACACACATCCCATTCAAATTTTTACAAACCGTATAAGAAGTGGTTGATATGGTGACAGGAAGGGGAGATTCGGGTAAGTTGGAATGGAAGGTGGATATTCCAGGTGGGAAATCAGAGACATTAGTGCCAGAATCTGGGTTTGTCTGCAGAATTTGGAGAGGATTAAGGGGTTTGGTTGAAGGGTTTTTGTTGAAAATCTGGAGGTTTTTGGAAAAGGCATGGGGTATAGGAGTTGATGAGCCTAGAAAACTAGTTCATTGTCTTAAAGTAGGGTTGGCGCTTTCTGCTGTCTCACTCTTCTACTATATGAGGCCTTTGTATGATGGTGTTGGAGGGAATGCTATGTGGGCAGTGATGACTGTTGTGGTAGTTTTTGAGTACACTGTTGGTTAGTACCCAAAAACCCCATCAAGATCTGCGGTTTTTCTCTAAAACTTTTTTCTACACGTATCAATCCATCATCACATCATGATAATATGATGTCTGACTGAGATAGCTGAACTTTTCTACTGCAGGTGCTACACTCTCAAAGAGCATTAACAGAATAGCGGCAACTTTTCTTGCTGGGTCGCTTGGTATTGGTATTCACTGGGTTGCAAGTCAGTCAGGAGAAAGATTTGAGCCTATAATTCTTGGGTTCTCAGTTTTCATTCTGGGTGTGTGATCTTTCTCCAGGAAAATTTTCTTCTATCTACTTGGCTTACCAACACTAATCAGGTTGCTTCTCTCTTTTTTGCAGCTGCAGTAGCAACCTTTTCTCGGTTTGTTCCATCAGTGAAAGCCAGATTCGACTATGGTGCTAGCATCTTCATTCTCACCTTCAGTCTAGTTTCAGTTTCAGGCTATCGCGTGGAAAAATTAGTTGGGTTGGCACACAACAGACTGTCCACAATTGCCATTGGGACCTCCCTGTGCATTATCATCAGCATGCTCTTCTGTCCCATTTGGGCGGGCGACGAGCTTCACTCTCTGATCACACGTAACCTGGAAAAGCTTTCCGATTCCTTGAATGGTAGGCACAGTCCCAGTAACCCACAAACAAGTGCAAATGCTTATACACTAACAAGTACACAAATCCAGGATGTGTAGCTGAGTACTTCCATCAAAATGGAACTGTGGATTCTGGTGGGGAAGATTGTAGCAAAAAGCTTCGAGGATATAAGTGTGTCCTTAATTCAAAGGCAACAGAGGATTCCATGGTAGGTAGTTGATTAGGGTTGTTTAGAAGTAAAATTTGAAATTCAATTTCTTGGAAACTCACTAATTCTGTAAATTCTCCAGGCCAATTTTGCCATATGGGAACCTGCACATGGCAACTTCAACTTCCGACATCCATGGAAACAGTACCTCAAGCTTGGAGCATCCATGCGTTACTGTGCTTGTTGCATTGAAGCTCTCAATGGTTGCCTAGATACAGAGGTTGAGGTAAACTGCTTGAAACAGAAAGGAAATAGCCTAAACGGTCCTTTGGATTGTTTCACAGTTATTTCTATATATTTTCCTATGCTTCAACTCTAATATATTTGCACCATGCAGGCACCTGAGTTTCTTAAGGAGCACCTGCAAGATGTTTGCATGATTCTAAGCTCCTGTTCTTCTAACGTCTTGAAAGAATTAATGATTACCATGAAAACAATGAGAAGATCATCCAAGATTCATTTCTTTGTTGGAGAGATGAACTCTGCAGTAAAAGACCTTCAAAATGGCATGAAATCTCTTCCTACCATGCTCTCAGTGCCACCACCCGACACTGTAAAAGGAAAGCCAGGCACAAAAACCACCATACCACCTCTCATGGAGGTCCTTCCACTGGCTACATTAGTATCCTTGTTGATTGAGATTGCTGCAAGGATTGAAGCCATCGTTAACAACATTGATGAACTCGCTTGCTTGGCAGAATTCAAACCCGCCAAAGATGACAAGCCGAAACAAAACCAGTCCACCATCACACCCATATCAGATGACCAAGATCATGAAACCATGACGGCCATTCAAAAAGTCTGAGTTCATCATGATCAACCAGACAACGGCTTATTCTATCCAAAAATCTAAGAAGTCTGTCCTGTATATCGTACACTCTGTGATATACAAAAGCTTTCTGAGCTTTTTTTCAGACAGCTTTTCCATTCTATCAGCATATCCTGTATAAAGTATTTTTTTAATGTTTACTCTGGCGATTGCATGACACTGTGCAATGCACAAACTTATTTTTGTAAGAATATGCTCTCCACATCACACCATCTTTGTTGTGTATGTGTTACATCATAGGATCCCCCATGGCTCCAATAAATGCACTATTGTTCTACATGGGTTGTTGTAGCCACACATGGAATGCATCCCTCAGTGGACAGATCCCATCAAATTGCATTAAAGTAAGATGATAAGGAACCTGATTCAACTAACTTTTATGATAGGCAAATAGCAATGTATTGATAAGCACCTAACAAATGCAGGGGCACAACTACACAGATTGCAGCAGTTCTAGAAGGCACGTAGTCCAAATCAAACTTATGTGTTTCACTCATGGTTCAACTGAAAATTACGAGTAACAAACTGAATTTCAGAAGTTATAATATCCTATAACAAGTCAACCAATGCCACAAATTTCATTTAATCCATAATTGAATAGCATAGTAGAATAAGTAACAACTAGAAAGCAGTTTTAGGATATCTCACAAACTTGTACAGAAAACAACCCACAACTTAAAGTTCATTAATAGCTACTGAATTATTGTTGGTATTTGACTAACAATAGCATATATATGGGCTTCATGAGCGCAAGGATAAGATTCACATCACCTGGCAACTTGTTTGTTCGAAGCCTCATTGTTCCCAGCTACTTCCTCATGATCTAACAATCTGTCTATTATTAGAAGCATCATTTTCCTCAGCTACTTCCTCTGTGACATCACCCCAGCCAAGGTTCACAGCCAACTCCTCCACTGCCACCTTGATCACATCAGTTCGAACACCAATATCAGTAGCATACCTGCTCATACAGTACATTCCAGCTGTTACTGTTGCTACACCCACAGGACTTGGCATTAGCAACTTCAAAGGAGAGGAAAGAATTGCAGCCAGTGGAGCACCAATGACAGACGACGCTTGACCACTTCTTCCTACACCTGACTTGTCAACTATCAGAAGACCTGTTTTGCAGTACAGTGCAAAGTCCTCACAGTTATTCTGGAACACATCATAATTGCCAAATCCATTTTGAAGCAGATACATAGCCCGGTGGATGACTGCGTCTGGTGGGTCAGATGTTGCTGTAGTACATGTACCACCTCGTACTTTGGCCAGGAAAACAGATGGTGTAACCCCATATTCAAAAGAGTAAAGTGATCCTTTTCCAAGGAAGCAGTCAAGGCAGGAGAGGACAACCCCACTGTTTGGTTGCCTGAATCCACAATCAGGAAAGGTTGAACAGGTTGATGGGATGCTAGACACTAGATCATATGAGTCTGAAGGGGTCCCATTGTTTGAGTCCCTGTTTCGCTCAGGTGTAAAATGAACCACCTTGCTCCCCCCAACAAAGATGCCTGTACATTTTGATATTCAATGCAGTCCATGATTAAGCATAGCTTGGTCAAAGGTGATGTAGCATAAAAAGGCCAATAAGATTCTTCAGCAGCAGTTCTGCTGCTTTACTCAATTATGTTTTTTTTTTTTCTTTTTTTGTGGGTAAGCGAAAATATTAACAACAGCACCTAGCAACAAAGCACACCAAGGTATATAGGACATATACAAATGACACCAATACACAAAAGGAAGAAGAGAGCAAAAAAACAACACCCTGCTCCTAATGAGATCCCAGCTGACCGACAAAATTAACCATAGATATTGACATCCAAATAGTCCAAAAACACACAAAGAGAAGGCTTCCAAGCCTTCTCACTATTGAAAAGAAATACCACAGTTTTTTTCTTGTGGGGTGGTTACAAAAGGCACACAAAGAACAACACAATAAAAAAGTAGAAGACTGACTGGAGAGTAATATGCAACAGGGCATTTGAATGTAATGGATTATCAATTATGTAAGTTTATACAACATATTTTACACTTTATGTGCTGGAAAGAGCTGTTGATACATCACCAGTTTTAAACAAAAATATACAAGCTCTTTTATTTGCCTTCGCAATTCCATTTAGCGTTAATCCTTCAGAGGGATAATGAATCTCATCATATAACACAAATTTCAATGCAGTGCTCTTTAAAAGACCAAAACATTGGAGTCCAGCCACTAATTTTGTCACAGAGTTGAACCAGGAACGGTGGTGTTTTAGGCTTTTTAGCCTTCCACACTACACTGCTCCAGTTTATGGTTTAGAACCATGAAACAAACACAAAATCCTGGTGTGGGTCAGTAGACTCAGTACAACCATGAAGACAAACACTGCCTTGGTTTTACACACTACAGAGAAGTTGAGAAGCATGTATTTTGCACTCTTTATGAATCTGGTTTAACAAGGTATTGGTTTAGGAATCCAGATTGCTCCAGCTCCATTGCAGCTATTAAAATCATTCCATGGCCACTTTGGAGGGTTTAGCCTGCAAACTTTCATCAATAAATCCACTTATTCATCACTTTATAAATTTAGCCTGCAACCAACAATTAGCAGGATTTATCATAAATACACCCACTTGTTCACCATTGTCGGTGAAACATTTTTTTTTAACAACTGGACAGAAGCTTCAACAGTTTGTCCAACACTGAATAAACAGATCAACAATCGTGATCGTTTCTATATGTAAATGGCACTAAAAGAAGGCAAAGTCAAATATGTGAGAAACACACTGGAATGGAGATATGACTCTAGATACAGCTGATGGAGGAAAAATGCAACGCAACCATTGCGAGGTAGTTGGAAAATAAGACTTCATTAAATTGAAGGTCAAGCTTCTTTGTCAATTGCATTCTTTTTCCTTTCCTTTCTTTGATAGATAAAATTTATTAATATTACTAAGGATCAAAATATAAAAAAAAAATGCAAGAATATTGATAGTTGGATTTTATAGAAATAACGGAAAATATCATATGGAAATCTAAAAATAAAAAATAAAAATTGATGGGACAAAAATTGATTAAAACTCATAGAAATGTTGGGAAAAACTCTAAGAAATGATAAAATAAGCAACAATACACATATTAAAGTTGTTTTATTGAAGACCTATATGATAAGTTTTGTGACATTTGGTGATTATTCTAATATACACTCGTAAGAAATATGAATTTTCACAATGCCCATTCAATACTAATATGAAGTAAATATTTAATTTTATTAAATGTCAACAGTTTATATAAATTACATTTGAATAATTTCCTTTAATACCAAAATGAAGACCAATGCGGTTCCATGAAACTTAAGGATGAAGGAAGGTTATCTTGATGGAGACAATATTAGTACCATGACGTAGAATTTACATAATGGGATGACCAATTAGCCATTAGAAGGTCATTCCATTTGGATGAAAATGGGATGGAAATGAGGTATTGATTCACAAACTTAGACCAAAATAGCATTGAAAGGCCAATTAGATGTTACAAGATGTTTCACACTATTAGATTGCATCCACATTCAAATATGGCCATCAGATGATTAAATAGTCATTGGGAAACGTTTCTGGCTGTTGGATTACATTAAAGATTAATTGTGGCCATTAGATAGGGAGAGAGAGACATTGGCGATTTTTTCAAAAATTTCCAAAAGAATTAACAATAAATCAGCATTATATCGCTATTTTTTTGCACGGACGAATGCCAGTCGTCCAATTGAAGCACACCCCACCGTTTTGCCCATTTTTTCGACAAAAAATAGCTGATTTTTGGTGCTCCTGTCTTTCCGGTCAGTTTTTCATATTGGGGCACACTGATTTTCCAAGACAATATTTAGTCTAAATCAAGGCATTTTGCCTAAAATTGCCAACATTTTAATCCTTGGTTATTACACATGTAAATATGAAAATGTGGCTCACAAAAGCCATGCTGAAAAGGCACTTTGGAGGCATCTCTGACAAAAACTGAGCAAACAGTAAGGAATTTCAGGCTCTATAAGACCAGCCATATGGACTCGTCTAAAATTAATCAAACTAGAGGAGCACCACAAGGTTACCAAATTCACAATATGACTCTTTTAACACAGCTTAAGGCCTAACATATTTTTGTTTTTCTTTCAGCCCATATGCATGCTAGGATCTCAAAAACACAAAAGCTTCTGCATAATCCAACCATTCCTACTCCATCTTCTATGAAAACAACCATTAACTGGAAGATACACAAAGGCAGACATTAACCATGTTACCCCAAATCTGCTAATGGATCTACCCAAAATGGATGGAGCAAATAGATAATGGATGAACAAGTTCCCATACAAAGCCAACATTTGGATCTAACCAATTTAATCACCATAAGACTAAAACAGAATGATATGAGACTTTTTCGGCTTATGATATTGCTCAACACAAGGCTTTGAAATCCAAAAAGTTGTCTAACCAAAAAAGAGAAAGCATACTTGCGAAGGCACCATAATATGAAAACATTTATCAATTGTCAAACACCAGAAGGTAATCAAGCCAGTGAAGGTATGACACGAACACATTGTGTCAATTTTCAGCATCATAAAGCTCCCTAATAGCTCTATTTTTATTTTTTTACTGTTTCTCAGATGGGCTAGTAGGAGAGGGTTCTCAAGCTACACTTCTATCTCTTCTTGTTACCAAAGAGCAGCCACTGTCACTGGTCTAGTTTTTTTTTTTTTTCGATATTTTTCTTTTGTGTGTTTCTTGTATGCTTCATCAATATTTAGGTTCATCTCTCTTGCCATTTTTTCAAGCATAAGAAAAAAAGATTTAGGCAATTCACCCCAGCTTTACAATAAAACTTCCAAGTTCCAATTAAGCTAGCTAATATCTTCCCAACAGCTCTGGATTGATCACAGAAAGCAATTCCCAAATACTTCAAATGAAAGAATGTCAATCGGAATCTAGTATCAGCATGTAGCACATGCCTTGCTAACATGGCAACTGTCCACATGAGATGTTCATATTAAAATAGCAATAAATCCAAGGGCTTACCCCACCAACGAGTAGGTGTGGCTAAGGCACACAATGAAATTCTTGAAGGTAGCAGGACTGCTTGGCTTCATCAAGCCATACCAAAGAGTGTCCAATAACCTATGGTTTGTTTGTCATATTACCCAACCCACTATCATTGGTCATTCATACCTTGCTTGACAAAAGCCAGAGCCAACCTGCAGAGCTCTATTATATTTTGGAGGTAGCATCCTCCAGGTCCCTCAAATGAACAAAACTTACTTCGAAGAAGTATCATGAATTGCTATAGCAATAACTAAGCATCTAAGCTCGATTTTTGCTGCCGAAGAAAGTAGGAAAATACACGAAATCAAAGCTCTGAATCTTGGGTTTTCATATTTGGGAACCATTACAACTAAAATTTTAGCTGAACATACTTAATACAACTATTTGGCCAAATAGAAACCAGTGGCTCTTTCCATCCTGCTGGCAAGAATGGTTGGATTAGCATACTTCTCGGTTGGTTATGCATCACTTATGGAGAATTTCATATATGGAAACCAAACTGAAGATGAGATTCAACATTCTATTTTCTTTCCTTCCCCCAGTTTTCTCAGAAACTGAACTTCACTCAAAAACCCCCTCAAACTTAGTCAGAATTGCCACATTGCAAGAGAATTCCTAGGGCTTTTATTCCCTGGACTACTAAAATGCATACTAGTGGAATCCACATGCATTGACTTGCAAGCAAAGAAAATCAACCCTCCAAACATCCAAAAAAAAAGTCCACTCTAAAATTCCTCATGAATTGTAGAAAAGACATGCAGAAAACCAGAACATTTTGGTGAAATGAACTGCAGCCTCCAAAGGATAATACAATTTGAACAACCACGCATCTCAAATAATAATAATAGTAATAATAAAAAGGAAAACGCCCCCAAAAAAAAGGGAAAAGAAAAAGGCAAAAAAATTGCAGAACCCAGAAGCAAAAGCTAGTTGTCATTTTACATGATTAATTGAAGCAAAAAAAGGAAGGGGAAAACAAACAAATAAGCAAAACCCACAAGCGAAATCACATAGAGAACCCACATTGCAAAATTAAATTGAGGGACATGGGCGCACACACATACACACTCTTACACGGGGAACCCACATTGAATGATTAAATCGAAACCAGAAAGTAAAGGAAAAGCCAGAATGAATCAGGACCCATAAACTAAAACTCCACAAAGAACACACATTGCATAATACTGAAACATATTTCAGAAAATCAGAGATACCATGATGAGAGTAAGTGAAGACAGCTCTCCAAGTGTAGATATGATCCCCTGGTCTGATCTCACTTCTCTCAACCCTGTTTGTGAGCAGACCCATCTCACTTCCTGCCTCTTCCTCTCCCCTCCGCTCACAAAATCAACCCACAAATCAGATTACACACCCATACACAAAATCAACCGACAAATCAGATTACACACCCATAATCACAAGTGATTTGTATAATCGATAAATGGGTGTGGCAGTGGATCATTGGTGGGTGGGAAGAGACCAAAAAGAACCGTTCAACAACCTTTACCAATGCAAAAATATACATATACAGATTTATGTTTTCTTTGTTATTAGTATATTTATTTTTTGAGGACTCGATGATAGATTCTTTGGATGATGATAACAGTGATGATGGCAACGGGTAATAATGATTATGATTCTACATGTTTTCTTACCTTTTTCTTTTTCTTTTCTATTGTTTGACTTTGCAGTGAGGTTCTCTCACTATTCCTCCTTCGCAAGGAAGGTACCAAACGTTAAAGACCAAGTCAATTTAGGATATGGTAAGAGTGTTATTTGACAAATCATTTTATATAAAAATTATATAATTTAAAAATGTATAAGCTTTTAATTAATTTGAATTAAATATAATTTTCTTTAATTTAATTTTTAAAAATTTTATTTAATACGTGGGAAAGGGGTGAATTTGATGAAGAAGCTAATAACCATCGCTATAGTTGACCATTGACTTCTTGAAAAGGATTTGGAAAATGGAGATTATGACAGGTGTCGATCACCTGTATCAATTTCAATGCTCCACATGTTGATCACAGCATCACGTACACTCATCCACACAGGAACCTCTCCCCACATGGTTCGCAAAACGGTGCGTTTCAATCGTCAAGAGGTGAAAACGGAGAATCCAACAATATTCTCCTTCTAGTTCTTCATGAGAAATGAAGCAAAGCCCTTTCACTTACCATCTGTTTGGTAAGTGAGAAAATTTAGGAAAAGGAAGGAGATATAGCAGCAGCATTGTATGGGTAGTTGATCCCACCATTTGTTGATGTTGCATTTGTGATGTCTCATATCGGATAGGGGAGAATGTTCCTGACGCTATATATGTAGAGGTTCATCTTAACCAAATATACGCGTTTTAAAGTCGTGAGGATCCCCTTGGGCCCAAAGGTTGGGTGCGCGTTGTTACAAATGGTATTAGAGTCGATCCTTGACCCCGGTGTGGGGGTTTGTTTGGCTCTGTAAAGAGTGTTTATCTGTTTAACCCTGCAATCTCATGGGACCTAATGAGGATGTTGTGTCTATATATGAGGTGTTTGTGATGTCCCACATCGGATAGGAGATAATATTTCTAGCGCTGTATTTGTGATGTCTCTCATTGGATAGAGGAGAATATTCCTGGCGCTACCTCTTAACCAAATAGATGCGTTTTAAAGCCGTGAGGACTCCCTTGAACCCAAAGCGAATAATATCTACATGATTGGGTGCAGGTCGTTACAGCATTACTAGTTCTATTCCCAACACGGGAATAGAAATGGAGAAATCTAATGCATTAAGACGGGGAAACTAAGACCTGTTCGTCAACCTCGATTTTGAGCTGTTTTCAAAAACAAAATTCTATTTGACAATTTATATATATAACATTTTCCCCAGATGGCTGAAAGACCAGCAAAACAGAAACCTCACAACTCCAGCTGCCATGGCATCTGCAACCATTTCACCATTGAAGCCCACCTCAATTTGGCAGTTACCCACCTTACCAAACACTGATCCCTACAGAAGACCAAAACTACATTTTGGAGAAGCAAATTACCTTATGCATTACTTCGGGCGCAATCTCAATGAAAAAACTGACGTCTTAATAAGAAGAACATTCAATTTGCACCAGGAAGAATATAGCAGCTCTACTGCTAAACTTTTATTATAACTTAAATCATACAATTACAAGCAGTTTGGCAAAGAATAGGAATCATAAAACATGCCACTTCCCGTCCATGTTTACAGAATTTACCCAGGTGATGGTAGGAATCAAGAATATGCATCTTAAGCAGTAGTTATAGATAGTGAAGAACACGTGTAATAGAATAAGATACATTCTGATACAAACTAAGATTCTCAAAAGAGGGCCCAATTGTAAATTTTCACTTCAAATTCTGAACCGTATTCTTCTAAATGTGGATCCTTTTGTAGCAAATCCCTCAGTTTCTTGGCAAAGTCGGCATCCTTGGCCAGTAACAATGCAAAGCCTCCACCACCAGCACCCACAAGCTTATACCCGCAGCAGAAGGGGTCAGCCAGCTCAAAGAGCCTATCGACAAATGTATTGCTGCAGTAAGGGTCAAGTTCCTGATGTAACCTCCAAGCCTCCAACATAATCTCCCCTAGTTCATCTAGGTCACAGTTCATTAAAGCTTCCCTCCCCATCCTTGCCAGTTCAGCAAGGCGCTTGATACTGGAAATGAGAAGGTTGTCCCGTCGCAGATATCGAGTGACCACCTTTTCTAGGACTCGGCGTGCAGGTCGAACCTGCACAACAATTGCAGTCTATAATCTAGGTGAAATCTTAAGAGTTTCAGAGATAATATCCAGCATAGTAGATGTTAATTCACAGAGCATCATATGTGATGAGGCTAGACATGAAAACCAATACAAGCAGTAATCATTGCCAGAACAAACAAGTGGCATCTTCCACAGTTCCACTGATCTTATACTTATCTCTGATCATACAAATTAGCTAAGCCTTAGTTGGACTTCTTGAATAAACAGGAATTCCTTATTTGGAGATCCATGGCAAGTCTAATGTCAGATGTAAGGTTCTGAAATGAACTGGCTTAAAGACCATTTAGGGTCCAATCCAATAACTAGCCATGATGTGAGAAATAACCTAAAAGGTCCCTGGCCAATGGATGCATGACCCTCAAGATTTTGAATGTCATCAATAGATGACATATGCAAGTTACAATGTGGGGCAAGAAGGACTTTTGCAAGCCACAGTGTATAGATATTGGCCTCAGAAACTAAACAAAAATGGGGTCGACATAGAAAAAAAAAGACTTGAGTAGGATTTCCAGGACCATATTTATAACTCATGTGGCCCTCACATTGAGGGGAAAAAGCATTGCCTTTGCTTTCCATATCCTAATTACAATGTAAGATGAGAAGTGAGAACATATTTTAACTTCCGACTTCTATAAAATTGTTAACCAGAATTTTACACAATATGTTGTTGCTGAAACAAGCTTCTCAAATATCACTTTCTCCTATCAGATATGTCTCAGACAAAGCTCACTTAGACCAACAACTGTCATCAAACGCACTTAAACTGCATTTCTGAAACATAAACAGAAGACAAAAATACTTACTTGGCCAGTAAACACCACAAGCAGTCGTTGCTGCAAATCAGAAATCAACTGAGGAGAAGCCATCAGGGGAATGACTTGAAGCTTCAATGGTACTCCAGGAAAACTTTCAGTAAATTTAATCCCAGGGTATAGACCTCCAATTTGATCTTGCCAGCCTCCTCCAGTGCCCATGAGCTGCTCTAATACCAGAACAAGTCTGGCAACAATTTCATTACTGTCATCTCTATTAGTTATTTTGAGAAGCCCTTTCACAACAGCTGCTGCTAGGATGCTAGAAGTCCCCAAGCCAGTACCACGGGGAACACCAGTCCATGTATGGATTTGCAAGCCCATTGATAAAAGGAACTTGTCACGAGTAACACCAGTCACAAGCAGAGCAGATTTGACAAGCCGAAATGGATCATTGCTATTGAATGGAGTAGCAATAGAGGTAGGATCTTCAATATATACCTTGTTTATAGTATCATCATCATTAATTTCTATTCCAGTTTGTTCTGTAGTCGTTATAGAGGTGCCAACAGGAGCACAATCATCTAACTTTATCGACATATTCAGAACACAACCAGCACGTTCTAAGCTCCATGGCGGGGTATCACTCCAACCCCCAACAAAATCTACACGCACTGGTAGTTCAATCCTTATGTCACGGTGCCGGAAGGATTGGTCCACACAGCCATCAAAGGCACTGCTCTGATATGCTGAAGCTGATGTGCTATTGGAAGACTCCAAGACACGCTCTGAGGCACAAAAACAAATGTTTGTGAAACTGAAGTTCCTTGAGTAAACAAAGAAGATTAATATCAACAACAAATTAGTACAATTTAAATTAAACAAGTATATCAATGGAAAAAACAATGAGATACAGCAGAGAAACAAAATATAATATAAGTAAATCAACTAATCATCTAATGATGCACTAAAGTACCCTAGCATTTTTTGGTTGTTCTTTCACTATTTTTAGTATTTTCATTGATTTTAATCCCGCGGAAAAGGAAAATCTTTACCTCTAAAACCATATCTTACTGCTGCAGCAGTTTCATCAGCAACTGCAGCCCAAACTTTGTGCTCCAACTCGCATGCCATCTTCTCTTCTCTGCAGGCTTGCAGAAGGTCAACTTGCACCTGGTATGCCCTGCTTTTGGGAAGAATCTTAGAGTTTTGTCCCTGCAGGTTCGAACATAGGTCTAGTAAGTCTTTACATATTTTGACTCCTGAAACATCTTTTTGCAAAATTTCTTCACACAATTGTGATAAGTTGCGACCAAGCAAGCCATAATTAATGCAGGCTTTGGCAATTCCAGCTGCCAAATCTGCTTGATGATTGCTGGAGCCAATACACATGTGTGGAAAGTCAATGGATCTATGCAACTCCTCCAAACTGACACGTTGTGAACTTTTCCACAAAGGAAGTAAGGATTTGGTTTTTAGGTCATTCAATCCCATCAGCCATGCCGCCAAACTAAGCATCTCAAAATATGAAAGAATGGGGAATATTTTTGCATTCCACAAGCACTTCTCATGAGTACTTCTTGTGCTCCACAAATCACCTTCTTGAATTCCTAAATCATGCAAGACCTTATCCCAGGGTTTCCCACAAAAAGTCCCATTCCTTGAAAGTGAATCTTTTGGGTTGTCATGGAGACCACAATACACGATGACTCTTCCAGTGCATCCTACTAAAGGCACCTCCCAAAGACAATGACGATCTGGAAGTATGAACCCAAATCCGTTATCCCCTATCCCATTACTGTCTCCTGGGACATTAACACCGACAACAATAGACTGGGAACCAATCTGTATACCGCCAGAAATGGATGAATCATATACAATAGAATCATCCCCAATTGAGACACTAGGTGCAATTTTGCTTGAAATAACAATGGCAGATGCTGCAATGTCAGATACAGTGGTTGCTGGAACAGAACACAGGTGTCTTCGACCTACAAGCCCTGAGTCTGCCCCACTTAGGTGATCAAGCACTTCACTTGAGGTTCCAAAATGTAAGAACAACAAATCATCTGCATGCACATGTTCATGGATTATATCAATTACAGCTGGTCAAAACAAAGCAGCACTACTAATCAAGCAAAATAGTTAATTAGCAAACACAAACAACAATGATAAAATTCCACATACAAGCACAATAGCTGTACATCTTTTGCTTTCCCAATCTGTTGATCAATTCTTCTCCCAAAGGACGTAGTCGCAACCATTCATGTCTTGCAAGCACCCAAGCTGCTACCAGATCTTCATATAAACTCATCTGCACAGGTAATGACAAATTGATCCTAAAATTTAACAATTTCAACATCAAATAAGTTCCCTAGAATATCTGGCACCAAAAATGCATAGAGAACTGAAAACCCTACATAATATTGTCTTCCTTTTATTTCTTGTTTTACTATCATAGCTTTTATTTTCTTTTACCTTAATGAAAAGATGTCTATAATCAAAATGTTCAATTATAACCATAGCTTCAACAACATATATATATGCAATGTTGTTCTAATAAAACTGCAAGTAGAAAAGATGAATAGTGAAATTAATGACAAAAAAATACTCAAAAATAAATGTTCATGTCATGTTGGATTTAGCATCCATAAAGAGGGGTGGATTGAACAGCAATTCCAAGAGAATTAGAGTAGGCCAGATCACATGAAGAAGTGAGAAAATACGTATAAGTTAAAATTATAAACTTTTATAAAAAGGTAAGAAGGCTACAATTGCTTCATGTCACAGATGTCGAAAAATGTGTCCATAAAACACATGACTTAAATGAAGGCAATAAGATGGATGAAGAGCCAAACAAATAAAAGAATAAGAATAAATGCACTTACAAGGTATTAGTGATGAACTATATAACAGAATGTTGGTTAAGATGGTTGGATCTTGTGCAATGAAAATCAATGTGCCTAGACAACAGGAGCAATTTGGTTAAAGGTACTTAAGGAAAGAAAGAAAGTACCGTAAAAAAACAGCATACTCAAGGACCATATGACGTCTTACTGTTTTTTTTTAATATGTCTAGATAGATAGCCCAAAAAAGTCAAAAAACAACAAATCAGTAAATCCCGTATCGGGGTTTGGCTACCTGAATCATTGTCTACCATTTATAGACAATCTAGAGCCATGCCAAGATAGACTTAATTAGCAGAAAGGGAATTTTAGCTGGCCATATGAAGACTTTGTTAGGATGAGTTGTACACAAGAAGGAAAATGTTCACAAACTGCAAAAAAACAATATGGAAAATATTGTACTATCTTTGACCTCTGCAGTTTCATGGCAGAAAACTCAAGACCATACCAATCACAGAAAAAAAAAAAAAAAAAAGGAAAAAACACAGTTGCAGATTTTCCATTTGATGAAGAGGTTACCAAACTCTTTGAAAGAGGTGTGCAGAAGCAAGTAAACATATGAAAGCACTTGTTAGAATCTTTTGATGGGCCACTTTGGCTGCAGTAGCTACATTTTTTTTTACTTCTTGCCAGGTACTGTTTCTGTACTTTGCCCTTAAAGGATATTCATCCTTCCTTTAAATAAGAAGGAAGAATCTAACAAAAAGCATACCCACAGGAATCCATTAGGTGCAGAGAAATCATGAAAACTTTTAGAAATTGAATTATTAAAAAATAAAAATAAAAAGAATGCACATAACAGTACTCTGTATCTGTTGCCTATCAAAAAAAAAAAAGAACGGTACTCTGCATCTGTTGCTTTACATTATATAGTGAAACTAGACAGACGAAGCTCAGTAGTTGGAAGTCAGAACAGCATGCTAAGAATATAGAAGTTTCTGGCTTACTTTTAGTGCAATTGCATTACATGTCAGAACAAAAGTATACATACTGCAAGCACTAGAAATTGGCCCTAGATACAGATGATGCAGGTGCAAATATGTGAAACTGATCACAGACTAAAACATTGACTACTGAAAACAGTTTACATACCTCTTTTTTGCTCTTTAGAAGGTCTGCAATCATAGGTTGGCTGGAACATGCAAGCCTAACAAGCTCCACCCATGCTTTACCTCTAACAGCTATTATTCCTGTGTCAAGCAACGTTCTTCCATCATCTAGAATGGCCTGGTTCTTAACAAGCTCCTCCATGGTAGGTTTCTGTAGAAGATTCTCAACTAAACTGACATAAGAAGTTTTATTCAGAATCCCAGTTTTAGATGCCACAATTACACCATGGTTAGAAGCAATATCAAGGGTTATAGGAACAGTGATGATGCAGGATGTGTCCTCTGGAAGAACCATAGTTGAAGCATCAAAACATGGAAGAACATCCCCAGTCATAATGAATATCCCACCTGAAAAGGTTATTCTGTATGAAGTTAAATGAGATTGAATCAGCAATAATAAACCACAATCCTAGCGTCTAACTCATCAAAAAGAAAATAATTACACTAAACCTTGCAAAAATGAATTAATCATCATTGTAAAATGAGATTTTAAAACCATGAAAAAAAAAACTTCCAAGATATAGAAGCTAAAAGTTATATTTTCATTCATACTGGGTTTTGGTGGTGCGATGTATGGATTAGTATTAGCTCCACTCAAAAAAATCTGGATGGTAGCTTAATGTGACAGTATAGATCTTAATTAAAGAGAGAACTCAACAATTATATTGCACCAAGAAAACCAGTCAAAAGAATATAACACACACACACACACACACGTATAGAGATAGATAGAAAAATAGATAGATATGTAAATATGGCTAGAAGAAGAAGAAGAAGAAGAAGAAGAATACAGCCAAGAACTCATACAAATAGTTGAAGCTAGAAACATGACACAAACAAAGGCACTTAGTGCCTGTCAGTAGATAAATTGTCACAGTACTGGTAAAAATGTATACGCACATGCAGGTGCACTGGGACAATTGTCACAAATATGAGAAATGTGCATTCATGAATGAATACAGCCAAACTCATACAAACAGTTGAAGCTAGAAACATGACAAAAACAAAAGCACTTAGTGCCTGTCAGTAGATAAATTGTCACACTACTGGTAAAAATGTATACACACATGCAGGTGCACTGGGACAATTGTCACCAATATGAGAAATGCACAATCATAAATGAGTCCCAGTAAAGGTTGTCAAATCTGCATATAATTGTCTGAAAAATGAAGCAGGACATTGAAATGATTAAAGAAGAATTTGAATGCAATCCATAGTTATGAACTCCATTTGGCAAACAGATGGGCACAATTGAGAAATAAATACTTGCAAAGTTTTACATATAGGAAGATTAATCCTGATCCAGTGTTTTTCTTTGTTAATAATAGGTCAAATTATTTGTGTAGTATGGTCATGTTCCATTCAAATATAATGGAGGACGGGTACCTTCATTTTTAAAAGCTTGTCTTGCACAACAAGAAATTGCAAGTATATGGTCAAAAAGCAGTGGAACTGGCCCATCAGGATCATCTGCTGCCAAATATGGAAGTGGCAGGAAAACTTTCCCCATAGGGTTCGCCCATGGGACCCTTTTAGAGTCACCTCCAGCATGAAGCAATAGTATATGCCTTTTAGCCATGAAGCTAACCATTGGCAAGAAAGAAACCTCACTGTTGGACCTTTCATGAGGCACCGAAGACTCAGAACTGCCAGTGTCCATATTTTCTACCTGTTGACCATAACATCTCATCAAAACCAGCAATGTATGCTAAATGAAAAATTCAAGATATGTACCAGGATTAAAATTTATCTAGCATGTCAGCAACTGAATGAGTTAACCAGCAGCATACTAGATTCTAAAATTATGTCACCAAAAAAAAAAAAAAAAAAGAGAGTAAGACCAAGTATCTTAGGAGAGGAAATGCAAGGTAATATGTAATAGGATTAAATTTATATTGCACAAGGGCAAAAACTGAACTATGCAGAGAGGTGCAGGAACCACCGCTAAGTAGTCCCACAAAGAGAGTGAATACCAAACAAAAACAAATAACGTTGACATTATAATGTTTTGGATAATCTGAGCTGGCATTCAGATTCTTTTTCACCAAGACATGTGTATCTTTTGTTTACTATTAGTAATCAGGTGCTTGGTAGAGATGAATGAGGCCCAGGTCGAGCCTGATGTGAACTGCGCTTTGGCTACCCTAATAGTTGTGAGGTACTTGATTAACATGCCCTTGGCCAATGTTAGCCAAGAGGCAAGCACTACCTTTTCCCACTGATCACCTTAAACTACCCCTTGCTTTTTTTGGAGAGAATCAACCAAAAAATGAAAATACTTTCCACCCAAATATAAAGCCACCCACATGTCACTTTCCATGATCAGATGAAAGGAGCTTGTTAGATTCTTCAACATGGTTCCATTTAAAGCTTCATATCACAACTTACTGCAAATTCCAGTTCACTATAACTTCACAGTAAAGAAAAAGGTGTTAAGAATAATATTCTAGTGATTGTTCATAAATTCTTCAATTTCTGAAATCTTGAAAACGCCCTTTTTATGCCAAGAGAAAAAAAACCTTTTTTTCCACACAAATCTCCCCCCCCCCCCCCCCCCCCCATAACCATGTACAATGTAGTCAAATCCTTCATCAAGAGCATCTGACCTCGAATCGATAATTACAGAACAACAACAACAACAACAGCAATAATTTAAAACATAAAATTCAAAGTGCTACTTTCTTTTAGTTTTCTCCACTTTCTCTGCAACCAAACAAACAATAACTAGGATAACAATTAATTTTGAAATAACTTAGCCCAGTGTCTCCAAGTGCCTGCATTAGGTGAAATTTCATTTTCTGAAACGTTAAAATTCAAAACTTCATCCCTTTCTCAGCAACCAAGCAATCATTACAACAATAATCCGAATATGAAAAGTCTGTGGACCGTCTCCCCACATTCGGTGAATCTTCATTCTACCAATATAAACCCAAAATTCAACACTTCATCTTTTTCTCTTTCTTTCTACGTATACCCACATTAAGCAAATTACTTCATTTTCCTCAAAAAGCGAGAGCAACAAAAATCATTCTCCCTCCTTTTAATATCATTCCATTTCCAAAAAAGAAAGAAACAACATAAACATAAAATTCGAAACTCCACTTCCTTTTCCCTTCCCTCCATTTTCCCAGCGACCAAACACACAGCATTCGTAATAACAAAAATCCAACAACTGAAGTACCTGTGGACCCAGCGCTTCCAAGTGGCGAGCAAGGGCGTAAATGGCATTGAGAGTAGCGCCGCCGGACCCGATCCGATTTCCATCCGGGTCGGGCACGACCAGCGTTACTGTGGAACTCGCAATCCGACCCAGACGCTTTGCCCGCTTCAGCTGCCACTCGTAGAGCTCCGCCTGCTCCGGGCTCGCCGCCGTCAACACTATGGCGTCCCATGTCGGAACCCTTGATGGATGCCTCACCGACAGCCTCAACCGGTACCATGATTTCCTCAAAATTCCGGTCAAATCGACCTTCGCTCTGCTTCTTCTGGATTCCATCGCGCTTCACAAACGAGTGTGACAGACTGATAAACAAGGCGAAGCGTCGGCCGTTGATTTTAATGACGCAGTTGTGATGTGCGGCTATGATCCGCTGTAATCGTAGTACAGTGGGGTCGCGTGCATGATTGAGTTCCTCTACGACTTGACCACCATTCTGACAGCCCCTCTACACCCCTTTCTGCATCCGAATGGAACTTGAGGGCGAAAAAAAAAAAAAATCAATTAATTAAAAAAATATATGTATTAATTATTTTTTATTATCTTCTATCCAAACCTTCCTCGTCCAAATATTTAATGTCTGATCCAAATAACTTTTAATTTCGGTAAGGGTAGAACTTATGAGCTTTTGTGTAAAATAAGGTATTTTTATTAAAAATAAAATAAAAATAATAATTTTAATATTTTAAAACCCACGCCGGGTTTGGGCCGAAGATAGGAAGTAAATTATATAATTAGGACGGAAATGGGAATAAAATAGGATATCTTATCCAAAATCCGTCCTAGTATCATTCTTATTTATATATTATATTTGAAAAAAAAGTTATAAAAAATAAATTATGTCTCACCATTCTAATACTTGTGATGTTTTTTAAATATTTATTTTAATATCAAATTTATTATTAATTTATTCATTTTAATAATAATATGATTTGTATGAATATGAAAGAGAGAATTATGTTTTAGAGATAGATGAGTTCTCAAATTAACAAAAAGTCCATATAACTCTTCAAATTGAGTTGAAGGATATGAAATAGTAACGGACAAATATACCCTTTAAGAATATATATAAAATATTTTATAAAATTAAGTTAAATAATTTTTTTTTCAATAATTTTTTTTTTCAAAAATACTAAATTAAATAAAAGTGGTTTTCAAAAATATTAAATTAAAATTTTTTTTCAAAAATATTAAATTAAATAAAACTATTTTAAAAAAATATTAAAATAAAGAATTTTTTTAAATATTAAATTAAATAAATTTATTTTTAAAAAATATTAAATTAAATTAAAATATTTTAAAAAAATATTAAATTACATAAAAGTATTTTTTAAAAAATATTAAATTAAATCAAAAATATTTTTTAAAAATATTAAATTAAATAAAAGTATTTTTCAAAAATATTAATTTTTTTCTCAAAATCAACAAAGGGCATTTTTGAAAATACTGAAGGATAATATCCTTAAATTCAATTTTTATACTTTCATTGAGTCTTGGACTCAATTTGAAGAGTTACACGGACTTTTTGTTAATCTGGGGACCCATCTACCCCCTAAAACATAATTCTCCCAATATGAAAAAGATAAAATTAATTTTGTTTTTTTTAAGTACATTAAATTTAATAATTAAGGGGAATTAAATTCTAGGTAGGGACATGTCTTAAGAATCATATAGGTAGACCCATGTGTAACATGGTTTGTAGTTTGGTTCAAAAGAAATGACATTTCTCCACTATATGATAGATGGATGAGAGTGATAAAAATGGCAAATTTTGGAGTAATTATTGGTAAAAGGATAAGCGTTAATGAAATTCGAAAAATGGTAAGTAAAAAATAAATTAAAATTTAAAATCGGGAATTTTTAGAACAAAGGGGTGTGTTTGGTAGGCCACAAAAACGTGTGTCCAAACACCCCCTAAAAAGAAAGAAACGGCGCAGCATTAGACTTGCGGTGGCGCGGGGTTGGTTAGCGCGAGAGATGAAAACGACGTCGTCTCTTCTGGTGCAACAAGGCAAGCCTGTATTGAATTCAACCGCACAGGTGTTCGTTCAAGCTTGCTCTTCCGCACCCACCCCTCATCCACTCTCCGCAATGATTTCCATTTGATTTCTCCATTTCCGAGTCTTTTCCATTTTTCTTGTGGAAAAAAAAATAAAAAAAATAAAAAGAAAAAAGGGGGGGAAAATGGGATTTGGGAATTGAGTTGAAAAGCGGTTTGTGTGGCATGGAAAGTGGGATTATGAATTGGAATCCCAATTTCGTCGAATGCCGATTCCGGTTGCGGTCGGCGTTCGATCCCTTCTCCATAGCTTCCGAGGCATTTTCCGAGCACAACTGTTTTGATGCGATTCTTACTCGAATTCCAATGCCATTGGAAATCAATCATTAACCTCATTGATTGATTCCTCTGCAAAAATACTAACACTAACAATACTAATAATACCCTCTTTTTCCCTATCTTCCTGGTAGCTGTTTGATTCCGGAATATAATGAATTTTAGGCATGGTTTGGTAATGCAAGGGGCTGAGGACGAGAACGAGGCCGACTATGTCGAGAAAGATCCCACTGGTCGATATGTTCGGGTATGTAGTGCTTTATTTTCTTTAACTAGAGTTGAATTAGGTTGGTTTGTAGCTTGAATTGTGGTATTTGTTCAGTTGTGGGTTTGAGTATTTGCGTTTTTTATTGATGGGTATCTTTTAATTTTGGTGCAAATGTGAAAAGTTTTAGCTAACGGTTCAATTGCATAATTTATGTAGATATTGCATGAATTTTGTTAATTTGGAATTTGAATTTCAGTATTATAGAAGCTATAAACTGAGTTTTTGATGATAGGCGCCTTGGCTAATGACTCAACCACATAATTCATCTAGCTGTAGCATCTTCAAACCTAAATTTTTTAGTATTATTCGAGTCATGATTTGGGTATGGTGGGTTTTTTTATTGGTGATTACTTTGTTATTTTGGCGCAAATGGGGAAAAAAAAGGCTAATGATTCAATCTGAAATTCATGTAGATATAGAATTGAATTTTGTTAATTTGAAATTGAATTTCACTATTATGTAACTTACAATTTGAGTTTGGGTTTGATGAGTACCTCAGCTAATGACCCAACCATATTATTCATGTAGCTATAGGATTCATTGGGTTGTTTGTAACTTGAACATTGATATTATTCGGGTCATGATTTGAATATGATAAGCTTTTGACTAATGAATACCTTACAATTTTGGTGCAAGTGTGAAAAAATTAGCTAAAGATTTGGTCACCTAATTCATGTAGATATAGAGCTGAATTTAGTGGGTATGAAACTTTAATTTTAGTCTTGTATGAGCTGTAATTTGGATTTTGATGGTGGGTGCCTTGGCTAATGAGTCAACCACATAACTCATGCAGCTATAGCATTGAATTTGGTTGGGTTTGTAACTTGAATTTTGAGAACATATTTTAATTTTTTTTCAATTGTTTTCATTTGTTCTCTGAGGGGTGTTTCAGAAAATAATCATACAAATATGGAGAATGATTGAAAATATAGCACTATAAATATAATTTATTTTTAAAAATATTTAAAAACATATTTCAAGTTCCTAACCAAATTTTTGTTCTATAAAACATTATAGAACAGTTTTTTTAAAACTATTTTTTCAGAACTATTTTTTAAAGCACTTACCAAACAGAACTTAAGTTTTTTATTGATATGTACTTCAAAATCTTGGTGCAAATGTGAACAAATTTAGATAATGACTCGACCATATAGTTTTTGTAACTACAGATGATGTTTTGCTTTGATTTCTCAATAATGTGCTGCATATGTCTACTCTTTGTGATTGATCATCAAGTTTTTTCTGTAGATGATGGTTTTTGAATTGAAGTTGCAACCTCATTATTTTGATGCTAACATTAATATGTTGTGCTATTGGCTCAAGTATATCTGTATATGCATTGATATTGAATGCAAGAATTGGATTTTGACTGTCCATGTTTGATATTTTTTGTAACAGTTCAAAGAAATATTGGGCAAGGGCGCATTCAAGACTGTGTATGGTTTTGAGACTTTGATCTTGCTAGCGTTTTCATTTCCTCTAATATTTGAAAGAACAAAAAGATTGTTTTTTTTTTTTTTCCTTCTTTGTAAATTTATATTTCTGGGGGAAAATGTTTTGGATTTGAAGAATTGTTTTGCTTGGATTCCTTATGTTGTGTTTGTAGCTATAAGGCATTTGACGAAGTTGATGGAATAGAAATCGCTTGGAACCAAGTAAAGATTGACGATGTCTTGCGGTCACCAGAAGATTTGGAAAAATTATATTCTGAAGTTCATCTCCTGAAATCATTAAAACATGAAAATATTATCAAATTCTATAATTCCTGGGTGGATGATAAGAAGAAGACTGTTAACATGATTACTGAGCTCTTCACGTCTGGGAGTCTGAGGCAGTGAGTTCATTTGATTGTTTCTTGTTCTTCCTAAATTTTGTTTGACCATGTTCAGTACACTTGAAATAATTAGGTGTTTTTGGGCTATCAGATATCGAAAGAAGCACAAAAATGTTGATATGAAAGCTATAAAGAATTGGGCAAGGCAGGTTCTTCGAGGTTTGGTGTATCTTCACAGTCACAACCCACCAATCATTCATAGAGACTTAAAATGTGACAATATATTTGTCAATGGAAATCATGGGGAAGTTAAAATTGGAGACCTCGGACTGGCAATTGTTATGCAGCAGCCTACTGCTCGAAGTGTTATTGGTAAGTTTATCTTCAATTTCCTTAATTTGATCAAATTGATTTAAGCAGGAGCACTGACTTTTTCTTATCTTCACATAGGGACTCCCGAGTTCATGGCTCCAGAGCTTTATGAAGAAGAATATAACGAACTTGTCGACATATATTCTTTTGGGATGTGCATGTTGGAGATGGTTACTTTTGAGTATCCATATAATGAATGCAAAAATCCAGCTCAAATCTATAAGAAGGTTACCTCTGTAAGTTTATGAGTATTCTTCTAAACAATGTTTAATTCAGATAATGTAAGTTCAAAATTTTTTTGCATTATCATCTTTATTCACCTCCTGAGGTATTCCATTTCAGGGCATCAAACCTGCTTCTCTTTGTAAGGTGACGGATCTCCAAATTAAGGAGTTCATTGTGAAATGTCTGGCTCCAGCATCTGAAAGATTACCTGCAAAGGAGCTTCTCAAAGATCCATTCTTTCAATCTGAGAATCCAAAGGAGCCGATCCGTGTCCCTTTGCAGTTACCTTCCCAAAGTCCCAAATCAATAATTCTATCCAAATCTGGGCCTTTCTCCATGGACATAGATCCTGACCATCCACAACTTTCTTCAAGCACAAGTACAGAAAACAATGGAAGTCCAGATTTTCCAGTCTTGGAATTTCAGAGGATGTACAAAAGCAGTGAATTTAGATTGAGGGCAAAGAAAATTAATGATAACTCAATATCATTAACTTTGCGTACTGTTGACTCGTTTGGTAAGTGAATATGCACTTTGAATTTCGGCATTTTACCTGGTTGTATAAGTGATGTGCTTTGAATATTGGTATTTTACCTGGTTGTATAATGTGTTAACTCAGGCTTGATTTTCTTATTTGCAGGTCCAGTGAAGAATATTCATTTTCCCTTTTCACTTGATACTGACACTGTACACTCTGTAGTGGGTGAGATGGTTGAACAACTGGAGTTAGCAGAACATGAGGTGGCCTTCATAGCTGATTTTATTGATTACGTGATAATGAGACTTCTGCCCGGTTGGAAGCCTCCACGTGATGATCCCTTAGGTGGAGCAAGGAGTCCAAATGCAGAGCCTCCAGTACTTGGAAATGGTAACAACCATGATTGTACTATTTCCCATGGTGATTGTAATTCTTCTCCAAATTTGGCTAATGCAGAAGATCAGGATTCATTGGCATCTGCTGGTTTGGTGACCCTGACTGTAGATGCTTCCAAAAAAAATGATAAAACGGTGGGATTTGGAGATTACAATATTGGTGGCAACTATAAAGGTTCAAATGGTGGGCATGCCTCTGAACAGGAGTCTAGGGATCCATACCATGAAGACTACAAATTGCAAAGAAATGATAGAAGTATTGAGGAGTTTACCCCAATGAACAAATTCCAGAAGAGCACAGTATTGTCTTTCGATGATTTAAGTGGACTTTCTAATGTTAGGAGCTTGACTTGTAGTTGCTCATCTCTGTCTGTAGCCGACATAGATCAGGATCCTGGGCTAAAGCAGGAGCTTGATGCTATTGACTTGCAGTATCAGCATTGGTTTCAAGAGCTTTCTAGGATGAGAGTAGAGGCATTAGAGGCCACTAAGAAGAGATGGATGACAAAGAAGAAGCTGGCTGTTCAATGAAGGGGATGGAGTAATACAAATTTTTTTCTGCCTTGCAATTAAGTTGTCTCACTGCATACAATGTTCATTGGAGTTTTTATTCATACGCACATGCTTGGAGAGCCAATTTTCTGTTAGTCTCGCTTGAGTGTATATATGATTTCCGGGATTCAACTAAATCTATTGGATGACTATCTATGTTTGTACTCTTGTCTCATTCTTTATTCAATTGCTTTGCATTTCATGCTTACTGCATTCTAGCTATTACAACATAACAGTGGTTCAAAAACTAGTCTTGGTTAAATGAACGATCCCATGCAGGAAAAATGAAGAGGGAGCTTGGTATTAGAGATTTTTCTATCCTCTATAAGACTCTTCTTGACAAGTAGAATTAGAGATATGCTGTTTCAGAGAATGAGTCCCTTTGAAAGCGGGTTATTGTTAGGAAGTTTGGAGAAAGATAAGGTGAGGTGGTGTATGGTATTTTTCAGTAAAGTAGGAATGGCTTTACTGAAAACTCGAAGTTCTTTCAGAATAGACCATAAATATAAGTAAAACTTGAGAACATTTTCCAATTATTTTATTTTTGTTGTGTTAATCATCCCTTAACATCATAAATATCCAAAAAAACAAGTGAAATGACAGACTACTCTACAGCCCAAGGCTGGAGAAAGGCAAGATGCTTTGGTGCCGCTCATATAGGCCAAAGAATGGGCATGACAGCATTTAATCCTCACGCCACTGCCGTCCACAATTCTCATTCAGGCACCAGTAAAAAGTTGACATGGGCTCATCAGCAGACCGGGTCTGAAGTTGCTGGAAGACGGCCTTCCCAAAGTTACAATGTGGGCATGTTGCTGCATTGAAAAAGAAAGGAAAAGAGAACAAACAAGCCGCCAAAACTGCAGTTAGGCTTCATCCACTAGAGATTGTATTTGCAAGACATAACTTACAAGGAAGCAGCATCAATGACAACAACTGTTATTCAATTTCTATGCTTCACTGTTTGAAGTTGAAAAACTAAGCACGACACCCCTGACATTGATTAATATCCTATCAAGTTTACATGTGTGTCCACAGATAAAACAAATTTGACCAGTTACTTCAAAAACACCTTTTCATTGCAGATAAAACTAAAAAGATTATGTCTCTCAGACCAATGTGTGAAACTGGGATATCTTAAACTCAAGGGTTGCCACTATAAACTAACCCAACACAAGTCAACAGGCACTTACTCCAACTATTTGGGGTTAGCTACACATATCATTCCATTCACTTGCCTATATTGAGTTATATCTTTGGTTAAATCATAATTCATCTTATCTTTCCTAAAATCTCCACTGACATTCTCTGTGGTCATATTGCCATCTTGATTACTTGAATAATTAAACTTTCATTCGCTACTGCACCTTCAAGCTGGACAACAGTAGATGTTGGTTTTGTCACACATGACCAAACCATCTCAACCAACTTTCTTTGTTGTCATCCATTAGAACCATTTCTTACTTTAACAGACTCTTTCATTTGTGGTCCTATCCATTCTTCTCCCAACATCCACCTCAATGTTAAATAACTAATTTCTCTAAGTCCAATTATATGTCTAAAAAATAGCTTTCATACCATCAGGCTGTTAACATAAAATTCAAGCCATTTCTTAAACGGGTAATGAAGGATCTTGTCAAACTAAAACAGCCCAAGAAACTAAAGTACAGATAATATGTCAAACAGAAGGCAACTATAGAAAGATAACGCACCATCAGTTGTGGGTCCATTCTTCATGTCATCTTTGGAGAAGATGGGTTCTATCTCTTTCTTAACTAGACGCTGCTTTCTCTTTATCTTTACCTGTAAACACAAATGCATATACACACATGAGTAAAAGGACCACTGCAAACATAGTAGATTAGCAGACCAAGAGAACTGGAAACCAAATAAATATAACAGTTTACTACTAGGATTATTTGGTTAATTACCTTGGTCTCTATATGGCAAACGTATGGACATGTTGGGCAAAAGAATCTGGCAGGGCGGCCCATATGTGGTAACTCATACTGCAAAAAATTCCCACAAGTAGGGCAAAATTCCATTTGCTATAACCTTGTAAATGACCGCCTGTCTCTGCATATATATTGTCAGATGTCATATATGGTGTTTACTAAAAATGATTTCAACATTCAACTAAAGTGATAAATCACCCAATAATCTATACCTTAACTTCAAATGCGAAGTGTTCCGCTACCAATTTCCAATTACCAATAACCAAAACATATTAGAACAAATCCACATTGTTTGGATTTTTTCTTCTTAAAAAATTCATGGAACAAAGAAATTATACCTAAATGCATAAATCACTAGACCCCAAATTCAGAGATTGCTGATAAAACACCCACAATAGTTTACAAGAGGACACTGCCTCCAAGTTGCTGAAAAAATGAAAAAAGGTCTCCATTTAAACCATCCTCGGTACCATGAACACAGACAAATATGAAATATTCAAAATTCCATCATTAAGAAGATTGAAATCAATAACAATTAAACAATTAACAGACACAAAACTGACCCAATAGAGAAGTATCAATCCAGATTATTCATAGGGGCACAAATTTCAATCTTCGTCAGCACACATACTACAAGATAGTTAACCCCAAACCAAACAGGTCATATTATACAATTCAAAATGAAGACCGACAAGAACATGGTTCAGAATTAGCCTATCATTAACAGCCACATAGAATAAATGTAACCAAAAGAAGGTAATTTTGAAAAAGCTTTCTGGATTTTCTTGATCAAAATCAAAGCAAATTTTGCCTTTAAAATCAGTAAATGCACTTCAAATGCTAAAGTTTTTAATAAACTTAAAAAAAAAAAAAAAAAAATGAGAACAGAGATCTTGATCCTATACATACAAATACTGGATCCCCAGAAGAAATAACTTCAGGGTCTTCAAGAACATTAACCAAAAAAAAAAAAAAGACATTGTTGAATCAACAGATACTTCGAAAACGAAAAAATGAATGCAAAAATCGTGATAAAATGTTGCAGAAAAACATAAAAATTGGTGTATGAAATGAAGACAAAATTATAACTATTCTTAAGAAACATACGTGGGGTCTAGAGCTTTGGGGACAGAAAGTTTCGCAGATGATTTTGAGACTAGCCGTTGAGATCGATCGAGTTTCTAAAACCCTAATTAGGGTTTTCTCAGTCTCAGCCACTGAGTCGACTCTGTTCTTCAACTCATAAATTCTTTTTCCACCCTTTTTTTTCTTTTGGTAATTTTTGTATTGATCTCCCTGTTGTTTCCCTGATCTGTTTTTGCCACCTTGCTTTTGGAAATTTGTGTCTGTATTTCTCGGCAGCCAAACAACCCACAAGAAAAAGGGTAATTATGGATCAATTTTCTAATAAATTCTATAATAACAAACAAACACTGCGCCAAATTTTTAACGTGACATTCAATCCGTCGTTCTCCGCTTTTCTCACTTCTCTCCCCTCACTCTGTTTTTAACCTTAAAAATAAAAAATAAAAAATAAATTAAATTAAATTAATAAACTCTACAAAATCATCTAACAAAAATTAAAATAAAAACTAAAATAAAATATTTTTATTTTTATTAATATCTATTTTTATTCATTTTCAAATTTATATTTTTTTTTATATATTTATTAATTTTAAAGGAAAATATTTCTAATGACTAACAACATAATTTAACCTATTAATTCAATACTTTATTTGGTCAAAAAATTTCTCGATAATTATGTATTTGTATACCAAATTGAATTAATATATTATTTTCAAAGTTGTGAAAATTTAAAAGTATGTATTTTAATTGTTTTCATAAAATAAATAAACAAACCTACCAAGAACACTATTAGAGTCAATATATGTGAGTTAAAATGAACTAAATATTACTAAAGTATGAAAAACATGTTTCAAACATAAAAAGACGTAATCACGATGAAAAAAATTTAGTTAGGATACGACAAATAAGACAAAAAAAGAAAAGTATGATCAAAAGTAATAAAGTACAAAAATTACAAATAGGTAAAAAAAAAAAATTAAAATACGGAAAATATGATTATGGTACAAAGAATCTAACTTGAGTACAAAAAAATATGACTAAGGTATGTAAGATGTATTTAGGTCATGGAAAAAATGAAAAATACACGAAAGGAACAAAAATATGATCAAAATATTAAGTTAAGAAAAAGATAAAAATATATATGATAAAATAAACAAAATTACTATAATGTTTTTATATTAGAATTATATTTTAAAAATATTTTTATTTTTACTCAAATGTGAGTTCTTGCTCATTTAAAATACCAATAAATACATTTGACCATAGTTTGAGAAGCAGTTCCAAGTTCCAACCAGGATTTAATTCATCAGGGTAATGTTCTTGCCTTCTTGGTGCTCCGCTTTAATGGAATCTTACTATTGCAAAGACACCTGATTGGATTTGCTTCTGTTCTTTTTTAATCCACAATCTTTTTTTAAAAAAAAAAATTAATTAATTAATGAGTGGCAATCAATGATCTTTATTAAGGCCCTGATCCACCAATTCTGTCATTATCAATCCCTTTTCTTTATTCAATTTTTAATTCCAATTGCTTCTTTGGAGCCTTTACTCAATCCTCCATCTTCAAATTTTAATTCTTCTGCCTTGGACTTTTTCTGCAACCAAACATGAACAAGAACTCCCATTCAAGAACAAGTAATCTGCAATCTTTTTTTTAAAAGAATTCTGGTTGTTTGGGAAGAAACTTGGGCTTGTTGATCAGTTTTTTTCAGTTGGGTTGTGAACTAATTTTCCATTCTGGGAACAGTAAGGTGAGTGTTGAGCGATGGCGGACGTCTCTGCGACTCGGATTTACAGCTGCCACAATTGCAGAAACCATGTCGCTAGACATGAGGACATTTTCTCTAAGAATTTTCAGGTGATGAGACTGACCCTTTAGAGCTGTTTGATTGTTTTTATTTTAATACTGAAGAAATTGATCATTTCTCTTGAAATTTTCGTTGTTTGATGTTCCCAAGACAGTTTCTTTATGAATCTGTTTCCAAGAAAGTAGATGAATCTGTTTTGAGCAATGCATTGGTTTGTTTTGTATACTGCAGAAGTCACTTTTCTCCTGACTTTCTCAGAGTTCGTCTTCTTCTTTGCTGCTTCCTCAACATTTCCCAATAAATCTGTTTCCAGGAAATCATTTTCTCGAGACTTTCCTCCCTCAACATTCCTCCTATCAAAAGCCTGCTTCTAAATTTCTTTGTCCTCTTCTCTGATGTTTCCCCAATAATTTCCTCATGAATTGGATCGTTTCTTGAAACTTTTGCAGGTCTTGACCTCTTCTTTGATGCTTCCCAAGCATTTTCCTAAGAATTTTGGATTGTTTTGAAAATTGGAGAAATAATTTTTTTTTCCTTGAAAACTTGGACCTATTCAAATTTTGAAGTTACTTTTTTCTTGGAACTTTCGCACACTTTGTCTGGACTCATCTCTGATGTTTCCTCAACATTTTCTCTTTCTGTGAATCTGTTTTCAGGCAAGCCATGGCAGAGCTTTTCTCTTTTCTCATGCCATGAACATAGTGGAGGGGCCCAAAGAAAACCGGAATCTGATCACTGGTCTCCACGTAGTTGCAGATATTTTCTGCAAGAATTGTGGGATGGCGTTGGGTTGGAAGTATGAGAAAGCTTATGAGGAATCACAGAAGTACAAAGAAGGAAAATTCATTCTGGAAAAATTCAAGATTATGAAGGAAAATTTTTAGGCCCCCTATGTCTTTGAAATGTTGATTTTTTACAGAGGACTATTCTTCAATTTGATCCATCTTTGATTGTTCTTTACATGGGTGTCAATTGTCATTAACTTTTCTGCACATCAATTTGTTTGGATACTGGGAAAATCGTTAATCAAGAGATAGATGAATGAAAGTGTCTTTTTCTCCTTTTGGATATCCTCTCTGAGATACCCATGTTCCTTGATATTTCCAATTCCATGTCTTAGTTCTCATATTTTAGGGTGCAAGCAAGACTAATTTTGATATTCTAGAAAATCGTTAACAAAAATGTTTTTATTCTTTTTTTTATAAAAATAATATATATATTTTTAAAATATATTATAAATATTTGAAATAGTAAAGGACATTTATATCAAAAATAGATTATTTTTCAAATAAAAACATGGGAATGGATAAATTCACAAATACGAAGAATATGCTAGATTTTCAAACCAAAAATCCTTTTTGTTTTGTTTGTTATCTTAGCTTAAGATAAGGTTTTATATTTAGATATGTATGTCTTTGGAGTAGGTTTATATCAATTGAAATTGGGATTTCTTTCAAGCTTAAAATTGTCAATAATTGGGTCTCCACAAGGTCTGTCTCTATCAAGCTCATCCAATTTTCATGGACAATCTTTGGAATCTTTACCAGTTACCCAAACGGTTTGAGAAAAAAGTTTGGATTAAAATAGATGAATTAACATTAATTTTTTTTTAAGCTCTATTTTAACTAAAAGGCTATTTTATAAAATTAGTCAAATATATATATTTAAAAAAAAAAAAAAAAAAACTTACTTTTATTGAGCTTGATAGAGCTTTTGACTTCTGTAAAACTAGTAAAATGAAAGTGTTTCTAAAAATAAAAGCGCTTTGAGAAGAGAGTACGAGGGAATGTGATATGTCCCACAACCAGGGAGTAGATGTTTTGCATGCATTTGTTGTCTTTTAGAGGAGGGGCCAGCCCAGAGGACCTGGCTTCCAATTTGAGTCATTTTGCTTTTCATCGAATGAATGATTGTGTCCTATGAGCATCTAATTCAAGTACAGCATCTTACTCACATTATTATAAACGTAGAAAAATGATTTCCGAAATTTATGAAATGATATAATATTGGAGACAAAAAGACGGGATTTGAAGTGATCGTATGTATAAACACGAACCAACCAAGGATATGGTTTCAGGTTTTTGCAATCCTCCATGTGCGGATGGACGGCAGAGAGCATTGGGCACAGAACAAGGAGGAAGAATCCAAAAATCAATTCATGGCGAGGATAATAGGAAGCTTCATAGAAGCAAAAGAAAAGGCAAACTTCAGCTGTTGCGTATACCCGAAAAAGATCCCCCCCACCATCATTCCCTCCAAATGAACCTTCCTAGAAGCCCTTCTATCAGAATAATGCACACCACCAATATCAACCTTGACAATAACATCAGCAAATACTGTGTACCATTGCCATGTTCTTGGGTCATCTGGGTATGCCATAAATCAGACCGTTGATTCCCATTTGATGTGGGTGAGCTGGTGTGATTGACATTGGCGTGCAAGGACATGGTCTCCTATAAAAAGGAGACGAACTTTCCAATGCTACTAAGTCATTCTCAAGGCAAAATAGCTAGTGGACATTGCCTGCACAGCGAGAATGGAAAGGGATGGGTTTAGAAATGGAGGGGCTGTGTTTGAGGACTTGTTGCCAGTGATGGCGGAGAAGCTGGACGTGGAGGCGTTTGTGTCAGAGCTTTGTGGGGGGTTCAGGCTGCTGGCAGACCAAGCGAGGGGGCTGATAACTCCGGAGAGTCTGAGGAGGAGCTCAGCGCTTCTGGGGATGGAGGGCATGAGCAAGGAGGATGCAGAGGCGATGGTCAGAGAGGGAGATCTTGATGGAGATGGGGTGCTGAATGAGACTGAGTTTTGCATCCTCATGGTGAGACTCAGCCCTGGGATGATGCAAGATGCTGAGGTTTGGCTTCAGAAGGCGCTTGACGGGGAGCTCAGAGGAAGAGGATCATCCTCGGCTTCATCTTAATTGGGGTTTAGTTTTAGTACCAGAGCTTTCTTTATATTCATCCCATTGTTCTCTCCTCTGTTTGATTGTATTTTTGCCGTTTCTTTTTACCTTTTGTGAAGGCAGATCATTATTAATGGTAAGATGGTATTGTTGACAAAACCGTCGACCTGGTATCTACTATCATAACAAACCAATTTTTGGTTCTCCAAAGAAGAATTAGCTGGGAAAAAAAAAAAAAAAAAAAAAACCTAAGGATCATTGATACACAGAATCTAAGTCCAGTAGAGGAGAATCTAGAAGCCTGATTGGTAAATCAATGATTTCCAATTCAGTTATGAATGTCTACAATTCTATGTAGGAAATCATAGGTTTATCCAAAACCCATCATTTGATTGAAAGAAAGAGACAAAAGGACCCATGTGCATCTGTCATTGTATTATGTGATATCAACAGGTAAGCTAGGCTGTGTCCAAATCCAAGTCACCAAACAGATCCAAAAACACAAACATCATCAGAACTAACCGTATATACAACAATTTTCATTTCTGTCCAGAGAAAAGATAGTTCCATTAAGCTCCTGAGGACTACCTTGAATCCCAATGATAATATGATGGCTTTTGGCTTTTGCAAATTCCCCTAGGTAAATTAAGCCTCCAAAGTCCAAAGTCCAGGGAATTGAAGCAACAACAGCATCAAAATAAAAAGAATGGGAAAGATCAATAATTCAAACCATGAAAATGCAGATAGAGAGATGCAGTACGATTGAAGTAAATGAGAATCCCATTCCATCACATTGTAGAATGCTAAAATAATATTTCATTCAGAGTTGATAATCTTATTTTCCAACTAGAGTTATTTCTAGTTATGGCTGAACAAGGTTTAAGAAATAAATGTATCCACATCCATGACCCAAAAGCCAATTCAGCCAATATCTGAACACTTGACGAGGAAAAGATAAGGTTTCTTCACTCTTCACACCCCACACCCCTAAGGGTCCATGAACTTCATCACATTACAGGAAAGAACCTACTCACTATTTTAAATTACTTCTGTGCATTAATGATTCTAAAGCTTGGCAAACAGCCAGTGAATGACACGTTTGATTTGTGTGCGCATGTCCCCTTCAACTCAAAGGGTCTTCATGTTCTTGATCTCCGAACAGGTGATCGGCTGTTAGATGAGAGATTAACCAAAAAAATGTCAAAAACAAATCACAAGCAGCTGAAATTCAAAAAAGCGTTACTTAAAGCACCAAATTCCTCCAAATAGAGGAAAAGCATAAAGCCTTTAAGAATCAAATATCCACCTGCGATATCTGCCATATTCAGGGCTCCTGTTACGTTCATATGCTGGACCATTGTACCTATCATAGACTGGGCTCCGTGCTCGACCATAATCAGGGCTTGGTCGACCCCTGCGATTCACTGGACTAGGCGATCGCCCATAAGGACTTGCCCCACGCCTACTGTAACCTCCTCTCCTAGGGCTGTCATATTTATCACTGTCATCCCTCAAAGCATACTCAACAGACACCACCCTGTCTAATATCTTGCTGCAAGATTAGAAATCAATGAGAATCTATTAGATTATCATTCATAGAAATCAGTAATAATATAAGGAATCCAAACCAAGCAACAGATCAAATAAATGTTACCAACCTCATGTGTGTACATTCAAGAGCTTTGGTGGCATCTTCCTGTGTCTCATACTGCACAAATGCAAAGTTCCGTCGAATTCGAACATGAAGAACCTTCCCATAAGGTTCAAAATGTCTTTCGATATCACGTATCCTTGTCCGAATCGGATCAAAGTTTATAACAAACAATGTTTTAGTGGGTCTCTGGTTTGCCATTGACCTAGAACCCTCCCGATGACGGCCACGTTCACCCTGTCAGAATAGGAAAGTTCATTTAAAATATTATTTGTGGAAGAGAAAATAGTCAACCACTGATTAAAACAGAAAAAGAAAATGTCATACCTTGGCCCACTCCACAGACAGCCTGCGCCTGTCATAACCAAATGGGATATTGTCAAGACCTCGGATCGCATCATCAGCATCATGCTCATCCTCAAAATAAACAAAAGCAAACCCTGCAGTGATAAAAAAAATTGACTCAGAGGGACAAGAAACAACTCATGAGACATGTCATATTGGTTCGGCAGGCAGTACAATCAGCCAAATCAGGATTTCTTTTCCCTGGCAAGAACTAAAATAAATACGACACCTGAAGATATGTGAAGGGCTGATGCGCAAAAGAAGTAGAGGCCTTGGATGATCATTAGTGGAGGCCTTGCATGACCATAAGGCCGTAGAGGCCTTGCATGATGAACTAAAATCAAGAGGATAGCATATTAAAGGTTTAAATCCAAGGTTCAGGTCTGAGATGTCATTGCTAAGCATGCTTCACCATTCATACAGCACGAGTTCAGTAATGGAAGGCATGGCATGACAGATTTCATAGATTCCCCTATGATCAGAAGAGGTAGGCATAGCATGATGATTTGACTGATCCAACCATGAACATTCTTGTGGAATGGCAACTTTAGGCAGTGAGGTGGGTGAGTGACGGATGATCGTGTGAAGAAAATGCAGGATGATGCCATCTGTGCATAGAAGGATAGCAGACATGCAGTAGAAGTTTTTCGCACAGAAGTTGGTGAGCCCAGAGGGAAGCTCATTTTCCCTTAGAAGATGTTCCTGCGTCAAAGAAAACACTTAATATGGCGGTTTCCTCCAATCAAATTGAAAATTTGTGGCTGCCATTACAATTCCCGCCAAGATACAGATATCGGATACACACACTACATCAGTAGCCATATATCCATATCCAAGGAACCCGTGTTTCAACAATAATTTTGACTTAATTAGAAAATCAATGTGTTAGTACACTTCTTTCTTTTAATTGAATGCATGTCCGCAACTAAAAAAATGCACCCCTGTAACCCACAGCTCACATTATAGTTGATCATCCAACAAGTAGGATGGGAGGCAAAAAAGGGTAAAGAAACTAGAATAGGGTAACCAAAGCTGATCCACAAAGAAGACATTCATAACATGAAGATAAAATTTCATACAATAAATTTGATACATAATTCGTGTAAAACCAAAATAGAAAATAAATATTTAAAGGTAAATAGCTCTAGGGCGTGAACAGAATGTAGACAATTTAGAAGTAAAAATGTAAAAAAATAATAATAATTTTCATTCAAAATTGCATCAGGGATTGATTAACAAATGGGCAGTAGTATTGTTTCACGCCCGATAACAGAACAACCACCCACAAAGACTGAGCATACAAAGTTGATTATCGCAAGGAATAGATTTAAACCTCCAACATGGGAAGTAAACATGTAGATGCCATCTATTGATACAACACCCGATTTGATTATTCGGCTAATGGAATGTTAAAAGAGTGAAATAAGCCAGGATACCATGTTCCCACCATCCTAACTTCTAAATTTCCCATTGGAATCCAAACCCATAAGAGGATTTTCCGAGTCAGCGTCTTAGCATGGATATCAAAACATCAGAGCAGAACTAAAGAATAAGACGCAAGAATGATACTCGTTCCAAAAATCAAATGCTAAAATCAAGTAAACATGCTACCAGATTTCATATCAACACGCTCGACCCTTCCATATTTGGAGAACAAACGCTCCAAATCCGATTGCCTTGTCTCGTACTCGAAGTTCCCACAGAAGATAGGCCTCATTCTTCCACAAACTCCTAGTCAACTACCTTCAGGAATACCTGCAACCATCACAGCCAAATGGATCAGTAGCAGAACGATTACCCTCTGTTGTTTCATGAGAAAACCCAACTCCAAGGCTTTATATTTTGCTTTCACTCTTTTCCTATCTTTTCCCGTGAACCAAACGGAACTTCAAGAAAAACACTTGATATGCAAGTTCGACACCAAAAACATAACCGAAACATAAAAATCCGCTTGGTTTCCAAGAAAACAGGAAAACAAGAAACCCTAGAATCCTTTTTTTTTCTCTCCTTTATTTTGGTTCACCAAATCCACACAAGTAACCAAGCACAAATCTAGGAATCATATTTTATAATTTTCTCGACAACCAAACATGAGACGGAAAACCCCCAGAGATCGATTCGAAGAGTACCTTTCGGACTTGGATTCGAAGCAAGAGAAACCCTAGCAAAAGTTGAGAGAAAGTGTGGGAAAAAGGTGGGGTTTTATGAATTCTTTATAAGCAATCGAAGCCCTACTTTTAAATCCTGAGCGTTAACTGAAACTGTTGGATTGCGTGATGTGTCTTTTTATTAAACGTTGGCATTCTTTCATCCGTCGGATGGTAGTGAACATCATCGAATCATAAACAAAGTGTGGGCCGGAATCTCAAGTGGCCCAGCCCACCATGTTTTCGAAAGTTTTGGGTCCATGTCTGACTTAGGCCCACCCAAATCGTTTCTAATGTCTTGGGCTGAGCCTAGATCATGATCATAGTCATGAACATTTTCTTTAGAAAAGAAATCATATTTTTGAAAATAAATTTTCATAATGTAGGAGATATGAAATTTTCACTAGCATATATTTAAAGCTAGGAATTTAAAAATTTTAAATTAAATTTGATTGAATTGAATTTAATTAAAATTAAAACTTATAAATTAATATTTAACAAAAATACTCATCTCATAATTACAATACGCACTTTCTTAAAAACTATTTTAATAAACAAAGGATTTATCATTTAATCTCATGTTCGAGATTATTTGAGCATATTATGAGTTGATTCTGGTAAATCTTTCATTAATCCTTTATTATATCTTTGTGAAATAAACTTTCAAGTATTTGGAAAAATCAAATATTTTAATTTTTTTCTATTCAATAAAAAAAATATCACTTAAAAAAAAAAAAAAAAAAAAAAACTCTCCCACATTAACCCTAATATAAGTCTTTGGCTTAATTTATATAATAACATTTTATTGTGTGGTTTGTTGTTTTTATTTTTAAATTTGCTCATAAATAGTTTCTTCTTTGTTTTACAATGTCTTATCCTTAGCACTTCAATTGCTTTAACTTTGAAAACTAGATATTAGATTTTAAATCATTCCAAAAATCTTAGCTATGTTTGATTCCCGAAAAATTTGAAGGAAAATGTAAGATAAATAAAATATAAAGGAAAAGTAGAAAAAAATAAAAAGTAGATTAAAAATGGATAAATTATTTTTATTTGTTTATTTATACTCATTTGATTTATTTTAACTCATTGATATAAGGATTAAATAATTTAAACATACATAAAATTTTAATTAATTTTAATTATATTTGATTTTCTTTTATATTTTTTATATGACAATCAAACATGAAAAAATCATTTTCCTTCGTATTTTTTTCTTTCCTTAGTATTTTCCGAGAACCAAACACATAAAATATCATACCATAGGGTCCCTAGCTTATAAAAATGTCATATTTCCATGCAATATTATCTTTTAGTTTTAAAATCATAAAAAATAAAAAGATATAAAAAAAAAATTTGTACATGTCTTTTAATTCTAGGAATATTTTCATTAAAATTATTTTTAAAATAACTAAGAATTTAATGTAAAAATAGTTTTTTTTTTTTATTTTAAAAACATTTTTAATAATTTGTTCTACATCTGCCTGCTTCCCAAGGCTTTAATGATTGGAAATGATGAATAAAGATCTTTGCTACATTGCTTTTTTTAGTGTGAAAAAATAAATAAAATTTGGATGTTGGGTTCTAAACAGGCATTTGTTTGATTGGTTCAAGAAGAAAGAGAATAAAAATGGGGTCAAAGGACATAATCAATGGTCAAAAAGCCATGGAAAACACAATGTTTTGAAAAGGGTTTCCACAACACTTTCTTAAAAATTGAGACCCTTTATTCCATTCCCAACATTTGATTCCAAGACACTTTAATTTTTTCTATTTAATGAAATTATGCTGGATTTATTTATTTATTTTTATTTTTTAAAAGTTCATGGGGGTGCCAGATTCCAAAATTTTGGGTATGTCTAGATATCAAGCAGGAATTTTTAACAAGTGAAAAACCATTTTTTTAAAAAATATTTCTAAAAATTTTATTTAAATTAAATTTTGGTTCATGCATGACATTTTGTCACTCCCATGCCCCAATTATTTGTGAACGAAATGGAATGCCAAGAGTTGAGTATGATAATAATTAGATGGGTCCATCTAAAAACTTTGTGGAAAATTTTGCAAGGTGTGAATAGAAGAATTTCGTATCCCAATGAAGGAGACATGAATAGGACATCTTATTTGTTAGCTAAAATTGTTGGCATGCTAATTTCAAACTCTCAACAACCTCAAAACATGTTACCCCATCTTTACATCCCAAAGGAATATAGGTTTGTCTGGCATATCAAATTTCAAACATTCAATTCAATTCATCATACCAAAAGGGAAAAAAAATAAACCAACCTTTTTTAAAAAAAGGTCAAATAATCTTTAAATCGGAAATCTAACCCATCTCCCGTTTTTTTTCTAGAAAAGTAATCAACTTTTGACATAAATATCATTTTTCATTTTAAGTATTTACATATAGGCTTTAAAAGAAAATGTTATTTTTATAAGAATATAATGAGAATATTTTTGTCCAAATGATGTTAAAAAAAAGTGAAAGGTTAAATTTCAAAAATTGGGTTTTGAGAGACGCTTTTAATCAAATAACCCTAGTTATTAAGGGTTTGTTTTACAATTTTTTTTTAGAATAATTTTTTATTTTTTAAAATTAAAAAAAAAAGAAATTAAAAAATACATGTGACAACTAGAAAATTATTTTTAGTTTTTTATTCTCAAAAATATAAAATAAAGTGTTTTTACATAACATTTTTAATTGTTTTTTTTGTTGTTTTTATTTATTTTTTGAAAATTAATTTTAAAACATATTAAAAAATATTAAAAACATTTTAAAATTTCAAATAAACTTTTATTTTATAAAACGGTTTAAAAAAAATATTCTTAAAAATTACTTTTTCAGAATCATTTTAAAAAATAGTGACAAAAAAACCCTAATTTATGTGGACCATAGTAATATAAAGTATAATTCAATATGGACAATACATCCGAAAAAGTATTATTACCTAACCAAAACAGGCAAATATGACAAAGGTTTAGGGTAAATTCCTTTTCGAGATACTTCCAAAGGGTTTTGTTGAAAGGCTCCTTATATTTTTTGTCCCTTTTGATTTATTCATACATATCCCTTGTGGAATGGTTTTTAATTTCTAATAATTCAAAATTTTTTTATTAATATAAAAAAAAAAGGAAAAAAAATAAAGTTTGGATGGAAGGTGTGAGGAACCAGAGGTGGACAGCTATTCTCCCATCACGAGTTAAACTATTTGCTTGGTTGAAAAGCAAGTACCAAAGGCCCCATCTGCCCAAAACCATTGACAAAAATAATAGAAAGATCTTGGGATTCCACATCATTTCATTTCTAAAATCCGCAAGTAGACATAGGAACTTTCCAAGAATTTTTGGTTTTACTTAAAATATAGCCCACAAGAAAAGAGAAAAAATATATATATTAAAATTAATAATAATAAAATAATAAAACCCACATACACTTAGCCCCCAAGAAACCCTAATTGCTTGAATGGTCAAGATGAAAATAGAAGAAGAAGAAGAAGAAACAAAAAAGAAATATTAGAAAATTTGATAATTAATTGTCTTTGAACTAATCCATGATTCTAGGAAGGTGTGGAAGATGATTGGGAAGCCAATATGAATTAAAAAATGAATAAAACTATTACAATTTTAATCCAAGTTTGGTGTCTTCTTATTTTTCTTATGAAAGGGTTGAATTTTAATTAAATAAACAACTTCAATTTATGTTGTCTTGTGGTTAGGTAGCAGTCTTTTTTTAATATTGTCAAGTCCACTTAAGAAAATATTATTTACTAATAATTTGGTGAATTTTATTTAATTTAATACTTTTTTTTTTTTTTTATAATAGCTTCTATACAAAATTTAATGGATACCAAAATATTAGATTTTATTTCCTAATAAGTTTAAGAAATCCAAAAATATTTTGTTCAATGTTTTTGGAAAAAATAAAAATATTTAATTTTCAACTAAATATCATTTGATTTATATAATTTAACATTATTTTAAGGGGTTGTTTGATTAAAATGATTATTGAAAAACCCAATTTTAAAAATTGAACATTCCGTTTTTGTAGTCTTATTTTGATAAAAATACTTTTATTTTTTATTTTTGTAAAAATAACTATTTTAAAAAAAAAAACATATATGTAAATACTTGAAATAATTAAGGACATTTATGTCACAAAAATAAAAATTATTTTATTTTTTCCTTAATTAATTAATTTTACTTTAAGACAAAATCATGTAATTAAATGGTAAAATAATGGACTAAATACCCAACCATGCCAAAATGACCATTATGCACTTCAATGATAGGGCTACAAGTCAAACCACAAAGGTCCAAGCGGTGGATACCATTATTATTTTATTTTTTAAAAATAATTTTTTTTTAAACATACGTATAAATATTTGAAATGATAATAGATTTTTTTAAATAAAAAAAAAATTGGAACGGTTAGATTTACAATTTAGGGATTATTTCGTCTTTTAACCGAGTAGTTCTTATGTTTTTTGAATCATCTGCAGTTAACTGCCTTAAAATCGGAAAAGAGGGAAGATCCAAGGCCATCTCCAATAAGTGGAAACCGAATTTTCCCATGCCTGAGAATTTGTTTTTCCTGGAAAAGTGAGCACAAGAATTTTGCTTTGCTGGGCTTTGCTTTGCTTTGCGTTGTTCCCAAGCCATCTTTCTGCTTTCTTAACAAGTCCACTGCCTATTTGTTATCTCTATGGTGAGTGTTTTCCACTATGATTTTGGTGAAAAATGCTTTAGTTAGTTTTGGTTTTTGTTTCTGCAACTCTATAATTCATGAAATGGTGGAGTATCTACATATGGGTTTTTGTTTCCTTGTCAAGTTAGTACCTTTTTCCTTTTTAACTTTTTTTTTTTGAACATTTTCTAGCACAATGAGTGTTTTTGTTAGTGTTTATGTTCTGTCACTGGTTTGCATGGTGTTGTAGTCTTGTAGGCTGGGGTTTGTCTGACTTTTTTTTTGTCTCTGGGGGTTGATGAGGTTTTGAAAAATCACTATTTTCAAAAAAAAATTTGGTTCAAAATGCTGTTGGGTTTTGGAAGAATGGTTGTTAAGTTTTAGTTTTTCATGGTTTTATAACTTGTTTCTGATAATTGGGTTGAAACCCAGAAGAGCAAAGGATTTTTTTTTTTTGTCTTTTTTGTTTTGTTTTTGTTTTTAAACTACAGTTCTGTTTTCATGTAAAAGTTTCCCTTGTGGTTATTAATTTGTTTATTTTATATATAAATTTTCTTGGTTTGGAAGCAAAATTCCATTGAGGTATATATAAATTGTGAGTTTCCCTTGTTTTTTAGTTGCATTATTCTTCTGTTTTGTTGTAGCAGTTACTTCTAAAACTATTTTTGTTTTCAAAAATTTTGAAAATAGAAGCCATGACTTGGGTTTAAGTGCTTGAGTTTTATGTTTTTCTGAATTTTTCTTCATCTGTGTGAACCCCTTTGCAGGGATCTGAAATGGGTCTAAGACTAGTTGTTTAGAATTTATTGTTGGAGAGACATTTGAACTCCAAATTGAAGCATCCATGGAAGAAAATCCGTTTCCTGCATGGTCTTGGTCTGTGGAGCAGTGTCTGAAAGAATACAATGTGAGAATAGATAAGGGCCTGAGCAGCTATGAGGTTGAGAAACGGCGTGAGAGGTACGGTTGGAACGAACTCACCAAAGAAAAAGGGAAGCCGCTATGGCGCCTTGTATTGGAACAGTTTGATGATATGCTTGTAAAAATCCTTCTAGTCGCTGCTTTCATATCCTTCATTCTTGCTTACTTGCATGGAGATGAATGTGAGGAATTGGGATTTGAGGCCTATGTGGAACCCTTTGTGATTGTGCTGATTTTGGTGTTGAATGCCATTGTTGGAGTAATTCAGGAGACCAATGCTGAAAAGGCACTTGAAGCCCTTAAGGAGATGCAATGTGAATCTGGGAAGGTTTTAAGGGATGGATATTTCGTGCCAGATTTGCCAGCACGGGAACTTGTCCCTGGTGATATCGTAGAGTTGCGTGTTGGTGACAAAGTCCCTGCTGATATGAGAGTTGCAGCTTTGAAAACCTCAACCCTGAGAGTAGAACAGAGTTCATTAACGGGAGAGGCGATGCCTGTTCTGAAAGGCACTAGTCCAATATTCATGGATGATTGTGAGTTGCAGGCTAAAGAAAATATGGTTTTTGCAGGGACAACAGTTGTTAATGGAAGCTGCATTTGTATTGTTGTGAACACTGGGATGAACACTGAGATTGGGAAAATACAGACACAAATACATGAGGCCTCTTTGGAAGAGAGCAACACTCCTTTGAAGAAGAAACTGGATGAATTTGGAAATAGGCTTACGACTGTAATTGGGCTTGTTTGCCTCATTGTTTGGGTGATCAATTACAAATATTTTCTCACATGGGATCTTGTGAATGGATGGCCTACCAATTTTCGATTTTCTTTTGAGAAATGCACCTACTATTTTAAGATTGCTGTTGCTCTTGCAGTAGCTGCAATCCCAGAGGGCCTTCCTGCAGTAATCACAACTTGTTTAGCTCTCGGTACAAGAAAAATGGCACAAAAGAATGCAATTGTACGGAAGCTTCCAAGTGTGGAGACCTTGGGATGTACAACTGTGATTTGTTCGGATAAAACTGGGACCTTGACAACAAACCAGATGTCGGCGACAGAATTTTTCACATTAGGGGGGAAAATCACATCTTCTCGAATTTTTCATGTGGAAGGCTCAACTTATGATCCAAAGGATGGTGGAATTGTTGATTGGAATTGCTACAACATGGATGCTAACTTGCAAGCCATGGCAGAAATATGTGCTGTCTGCAATGATGCTGGGATTTTTTGCAATGGCCGTCTCTTCAGAGCAACAGGTTTGCCCACTGAGGCAGCTCTCAAGGTTTTGGTTGAAAAAATGGGAGTCCCAGATGTTAAGGCAAGGAACAAAATCCGTGACACACAGCTTGCTGCAAGCTATTTGATTGATCGCAGTACGGTGAAGTTAGGTAAGCAAGACCCAACCTTCAATGCTTTAATATGCCCTGTTATTACAATGCAGCTTTCAAGATCTTAACGTATGCTTGGCATAGGATGTTGTGAATGGTGGACAAAAAGATCAAAAAGAGTTGCTACACTAGAGTTTGACCGCATTCGCAAATCAATGAGTGTTCTCGTCCGTGAGCCCACTGGGCGCAATCGACTTCTTGTCAAGGTGACTGCCTCTCTAACTCCCTACTGTCTTTCCTAGAGACATTTGCAATAATTGAGTTAGAAATGCATTAAAGTTTTGTTTTTGATTACACTTCTGTGACGTCTCATTCTTAAAAAAAACAGCTGGATAAACAAAATAGGACATCCCCATTCTGAACGTAGTTGGCGTTAGTGATTCAGTACCTGGCTGAAGTATGACTCATTAAATAGTTACTATATTGGAACTTGGAGTTTTGTCTCGTTGAGTTTTCATTGAAAATTTTGACTTCTGTTAAACATGAAGGTCTTTTTGATAGGTTTGAACAATCATGCAATTTTGATATAGTCATAACTTGTTAAATTAATTTCTGAAAGCAAATTGCAGTACCTGAATGTGCTTGAAACTTGTTTGGTCTCTTGTCAAGTTTTTTTTGTTCTGCATATGGTTTTGTCGGGCATTCACTAAATCATGAATACATGTTTCTTGCAGTCATTCATCTTTGTTGCTATTAGCAAGTTCCAGCATGTTTAGCGATGAGTTTTATCTAGAACTTCTTCATCTCTTTGATCAATGGTTTGGACTTGCAGGGTGCTGTTGAGAGTCTATTGGAGCGCAGTTCACATGTGCAGCTTGCTGATGGATCACTTGTTCCCTTAGATGAACCTTATAGGCAACTGTTGTTGTTGAGAAACTTGGAAATGAGTTCAAAGGGTCTGCGGTGCTTGGGTCTGGCATATAAAGATGACTTGGGAGAGTTCTCAGACTACTATACTGAGACTCATCCTGCCCACAAGAAGTTGCTTGATCCAGCTTGCTACTCCTCCATTGAGAGTGAACTGGTTTTCGTGGGGGTCGTAGGTCTAAGGGTGAGTTATTATCTGACAACATTTCTGGTTTGTTTCAGCTAATTATTTTGAAAATGTGTAAATTAAAGGACACTTATTTTCTGTGGGGAAAAAAAACCTTGCCTAAAACAGGACCCACCTCGTGATGAAGTTCACAAGGCAATTGATGATTGTAGAGAAGCTGGGATCAAGGTTATGGTCATAACTGGAGATAATAAGTCCACTGCTGAGGCCATCTGTCAGGAAATTCGATTGTTTTCCGAAGGTGAGCAACTTAAAGGGGCAAGTTTCACAGGCAAAGAGTTCATGGCTCTTTCCCCATCAGAACAAATTGAAATTCTGTCAAAACCTGGAGGGAAGGTTTTCTCACGCGCTGAGCCTAGGCACAAGCAAGAAATTGTTAGGATGCTGAAAGAGATGGGGGAAATTGTTGCAATGACTGGAGACGGTGTCAATGATGCCCCTGCATTGAAACTTGCTGACATTGGAATCGCCATGGGCATCACTGGGACTGAGGTAACCTAGCCAGCCCCTCCTTGGAACTGCTTTGATGCTTCTATCCTTGTTGTCTTTCCCTCCTCATCATCTCTCTATCTTGAAACTCTGAGCATTTCATTCTGAGCTGACAAGAAAAAACAAGGCATGTTTCAACAATCTAGCTACATATAAGCTATAGGGGATTGGGGTCATATTGTATTGAGGACACTAAAGGAACACTTCAAGATAAAATACAATAGGTCAATGTTCTTTAAAGATCATTTCAAAATATTATCTAGTTCAGTCAGTTTATCTGGATGTTTCAGGTGCCGTCCACCTATCATTTGTGTTTGGCATTCAATATTTGGCCAGTGATGAATTTTTCTAGGACTTGAATGAATACATGTGATATTTATTTGATTCTATCCTTGATTTTCAGCCTTCTGAGATGCCTCCTGCTTAAAAATTATTTTCTAACACTTAATGCTGAATTGCAGGTTGCAAAAGAAGCTTCAGATATGGTTCTGGCAGATGACAATTTCAGTACCATAGTTTCAGCCGTTGCAGAGGGTCGCTCAATTTATAACAACATGAAGGCTTTTATTAGGTATATATCTTAAGTTCGTTTTTTTTCCCTTTCGGGTAGTCAACATCTAACCTTCAGTGACCTCAATATGCAGGTATATGATATCTTCCAATGTTGGGGAGGTTATATCCATTTTCTTAACAGCTGCACTGAGCATACCAGAATGTATGATACCTGTGCAGCTTCTGTGGGTCAATTTGGTCACCGATGGTCCACCTGCAACAGCTCTTGGATTTAACCCTGCTGATGTTGATATAATGCGGAAACCACCTCGTAAAAGTGATGATGCTCTGATAAACTCTTGGGTTCTCTTCCGTTACTTGGTTAGTATTCATCAATTTTCCTTTCTTCACTTTCATCACCTTTCATCACTTGCTGCAACCATCAAGAGTATAGAATGATCGACTTTGATATCAGTTGTATTGAACTAATCCCCATGTCCATAATGGCAGGTAATTGGTTCATATGTGGGCATTGCAACTGTAGGAGTCTTCATTTTGTGGTACACCCAGGCTTCATTTCTTGGTATCAATCTTGTGAGTGATGGGCACACATTGGTTGAACTATCCCAGCTTCGCAACTGGGGAGAGTGCTCCTCATGGTCCAATTTCACTGTCACTCCATTCACAGTTGGTGATGGGCGGGTGATCACATTTTCAAATCCTTGTGACTACTTCTCTGTTGGTAAAGTTAAGGCGGCGACTCTCTCACTCTCTGTCTTGGTGGCAATAGAGATGTTCAATTCCCTCAATGCCCTCTCAGAAGACAACAGCTTAGTCACAATGCCACCCTGGAGGAATCCTTGGCTTCTTGTTGCTATGTCATTCTCATTTGGGATGCATTGCCTCATACTCTATGTTCCCTTCCTGGCAGATGTTTTTGGTATCGTCCCCCTGAGTCTGAATGAATGGTTTCTTGTTATCCTGGTTTCTGCACCTGTGATTCTTATTGATGAGGTTCTTAAATTAGTGGGAAGGAGACGAAGATGGAAAAGAAAGAAGAAGAAGACAGCATAATGTAATGTCAGGTCAACAATTGTTATATTATTCTTTGATAACTTTGATTTTCTGCACAATGATACCTTGTTCCATACTGCAAGAAAAGGCACGAACCAATTGGAATCAAAAGTATCGTTTCATTGCCGGTTTCAGTAGGCTGTCATTCTGAATCCAGTTATCTTCTTACTTTGAAGCAAAGGGCTTTGAATCCATTGTTTGTAATTTCTGAACCTGTAGCCAGATTTTACATGTCCTGAAATGAAGTTCTCGGTTGTTTTACATTTATTTGGGCAATCTGCAGCAACTGAAATCTGCAGCAAAGGGCTTGTGAAGTTGGAGCTATCACTCCATTAGGCATGCTGTTTCGATTTCAGAATCTGAATCATTTACATTCCCCTGAAGCTTCATCTTCATTGAAACTTCATCCAGTAATGCATATATCTCATCAGATCTTGAATGTGATCTATCCTCCACAATGAATTTATGAATGTGGCCTCCCTCCTCAATGAAACTATATCCAGCTGCCTTTGTAATCTTGCCACCTTTCATGAGCTTCCTTAGCCTTGCAACCCCATCCCATCGGCCTGCAGTTGCATAAATATTGGAAAGAATGACATAGTTTCCAGGATTCGATGGCTCAAGCTCAAAGAGAGCCCCAGCTGCCTTTTCAGCCAGCTCTACATGGCCATGGAAGCTGCATGCCCCCAGAAGAGTCCCCCAAACCACAGAATCTGGTTCCATTGGCATTCTTAGTATGAGATCATGAGCTTCTCTCAATTCTCCAGCACGACCCAGCAAATCAACCATGCATCCATAGTGCTCCAGTTTGGGAGCAATTGAGAAATCCCTCTCCATGGATTCAAAGAAATGCTGGCCTTCTACAACCATGCCTCCATGGGTGCATGCTAAAAGAACTCCAACAAATGTTACATCGTCGGGTGCAGCTCCTTCTCTCTGATATTATCAAACACAAAGATGGAAACATGTTAATGGAAATCCAATAATGTATTCCATGCAGACAAACCATGAAACCAAGAAACAAAATCAACCATGGAAACTGCATACCAGCATTTTGTAGAAAAGCTCAATAGCCTCATTGCGTCTTCCATGTACAGCCAACCCCATGATCATAGAATTCCAAGAGCACAAGTTTCTCCTATCATCAATCCTCTCAAACACCCCCCATGCCTTATCAATTCTGCCACACCTTGCATACATTTCCAACAAAGCATTGCTCACATACAAGTTCTTGAAGTAACCATTCCCCCTTGCGTACACTTCAATCCTCTCCCCAACCTCCAATGCCCCGAGATTTGCACATGCCGGCAGAACACTGGCCAGAGTCACTTCATTAGGCCTCATTTCTGTCTCCTCTTCCATCATCAGAAACATCGACAAGGCCTTCGCATACTGCCCATTTTGCGCATACCCGGATATCATTGCTGTCCATGAAGTCACATTCCTAGCAGGCATCAACCTGAACAACTCCAAAGCCCCCTCCAAATCCCCACACCTTGCATAACCCGCAATCATTGAATTCCATGTGGGCACATCCCTTACCGTCATCTCATCAAACTGTTTTCTGGCCAATGATAACAAGCCCAATTTAGCATACATGTCAACCAAGGCAGTTAAGGCGAAAACATCACAACCAAACCCCGATTTTACGAAATGGGTGTGCAGCATTCGGCCTTGTTGGTGGGAGGAAAGGGAGGCACAAGCTGAAAAGAGGAAGGTGAAGGAGTGTTCATTTGGTGAGCAGCCTTGGAGGCACATCTGAGTGAAGAGGGAAAAGCATTGATGGTGAGGCCCATGTGAAGAGTAGGCTTGAATGAGCTTGTTATAGAGAAAAACAGTTGGTTTAGGAATAAAGTCGAACAGTTTGTGTGCATAGGGAATACTGGGGATTTGGAGGAGGCTCACTATGAGTTGTTTGGTGTGTTCTATGCCATTTCTGAGGGTGTAAGCTTGGATTTGCTTCAAGCGGTTCATAACAAACTCACCCAACTGGAGGAAAACGCCTCTTCGAAAAGAATTTTCTATATAGTATGTTGATTTGGAATAGAAGAGGCATATTTTCAAAAATCTGTTTCATTGAGTTTGAAATGGAATACTTTGCTATCAAAACGATGTCGTTTTACAAAGCGGATAAATGGTGAAACTCAAACTCGGTATTTGGGCTTAGATGGGCCGAATAAGAGCCTTCGTATCCGCTTCTGAAAAGCCGGAAAGACCTTCTTTTTTAAGGGTTATTTGATTAAAAACATAATCCAATGTACTTATTGTATTTTATGGGATTAATCCTACTTCACGTTCAGGGGCTGACCCTTGTCGGTTTTGAGTTCAACCTCACGACATTAAAAAACATTTACAAGATTAAGGGAAGTTCGTACCCATATAGTCCAAGTAACTTTCTTCCCTATCTGACGTGGAATATTTTCGTCATTTTTTTATCTCATTTTAAAAAACATGTTAGTCATTTTTTCTTATAAAAATAATTTTTTTCTTTTCAAACCTACGTATAAATACTTAAAATAATAATAAAAAAAACGTATATATATATATAAAAGAGTAATTTTTCAAATAAAAATATGAGAAATGTTGGATTTCGGGATTATTTTATCACTTTTAACAAATTAATTTAATTTCCAAACATAATCTTATTAAAAGGATTTATGACTTTGAAAAAAAGAAAAAAATATAATTTCTTATGAAATTTGTGTAAATAATTAAATATAAAAATAACCTCAAATGTGTTTTAATTTGTATTAAATCATAAATAAAAATTGTTCAAATGCGTCTAAAAACTTTTATTAAACTTTAAAACACCCTTTTGGCTCCTCAGACTCAAATCTAAAAAACAAGACCTTAATAAAATTTCAAAAATACCAAGGGCGTGTAGGCAGGTGGGAGCCAAATGCTAATGCCTTCTTGATTGAGGTTTGGGTTGGGTTCGAGTCGTTCGGGAATTTCCCACCTTTCAAGTTCAAGCTCGGTCCTAAGTCCAACTCTGTTTGATGGTCGGTATGCCAAATTTTCCAACTTTTACAAGGACCAAATTTATGTCCCTATATATGGTTTTGGCTTCATATACTTTCAATAACGGATCAATAACCCTGTCCATGGGAGGATTGTGGTTTCTCCGTTTCCGCCATGGAAGACTGAATTTGGATGATTTGAGGACTCATCTTGGAACTCTCTGTGTTAACGCATTTACATTGAGAATCATATAAGCTGTTCTATGAATAACAATAAAGATTTCAATTGTAAATAATATTACATCGCACCAGCCAACTCCTCCTACCCACAAACGAATCCAGCATCAATTATACAGAGAATTGATCCCGTGGCATAAAAAATGAGTCAACATCAACCTCCCAACCCTCCAACAACTTAACTTTCTCTACAGACATATCACAAATTGGATTCAAGTCATACCAGATATCAAAGCTTTCCAACTACAAGCAGTAAAGAAGCACGAACCATTTCCAAAATCAGAGTGTGCTTGCTTGCAGCGGAGAGAGGAGGATGTGGGGTTTTGTTTTGCAGATGTGAAGCTCCATTTCTTCCCATGCAAGTCCTGCTCCACCTGTTCAATGATTCTAGCAGGGTTAAGGCATCAAGGTGGGTTCTGGGTCTGGCCATCAACCCCTCAGCATGTGAATGAATGTATATACTTCAAAGGAGAGTAAACTTCCTTTTAAAAGTAAGAAGACTGTTCATGAAGCACATTCAAGTGAGCAAGTATTCTGGCTGCCAAAGATTTGGTACTACTGCTTCCTCGCTGAGTTAAGTCAACTAAAGGCATCTGTGCAGAGGCTCCATACCTTTGTTTAAACTCCACCTGCCGAAAAATCCTTTCTAGGGCATTCAGAGCTTTCTCCTGTAATGTAGGGGAGGAGGAACCAAGTGATCTTATTATCAGTGGTATGGCATTTGCATCTGCAAGCACCTTACTGCCACTTTGTAATCGCTCTCCTTCAATTAATGTCAATAACGCATCAAAAGAAGCCTCAGAGGCTTGTGGGTCTGCTTCAGCAAGAACTCTCACGAGAGGGCCCACTGCATCAGCCTCTAGAAGGCAAAACGATGATTCAATCGAGCAGATTCCTCGATGAACTGGGCAGCCAGTTTCTGGTGGGGCAGAGAAGCACAAGAACCCCCCTCTCTTTGGTAATGATCTGCTCAGTCTAGGTGAACTTCGTGAAAATTGTGCAAGCGAAATGGCTGAACGTTTTTTTGTCAAGCTGGTTCCTCGTTCTAACCACTGAACCAAAACAGGTATAATGCCAGCTTCAGCAGCTTTCTTTTGTAATTCCTGGTTTGTGGAAACAGTGAAACGGCATACTGCTCCAACAGTATTCTCTATTAACTGATCCTTACAAGGCCCTTTCTGCTTGGTATCACGAAGAAAATTAAAAATGATTGAAAGAGCTCCAGCATCAAGAAACCATCGAGTGATCTGGGGGTCTTCAGGCAGGTTAGAGATGATACCCATTGCAGAACCAACCTCGTCCTCATCAGTAGAAGATTTAATGATCTTAACTAAGGTCTCAACATCCTTCTGATCCATGTGCTCCAAGATGGTGGCCCCCTCGCCATCATCAGTCAAGCGAGATAACAGTTTAACAGCATTTGGCCGTACTTCTGGGTTATCGAGTTCACATAATTGAACCAATACCTGAACAGCTGTGCACTGCAAAGGGTAATAAGACTGTCAAAGTTAGCTGATCTAATGATATATCCAATAGAAACTCACTAGTGTTGTAGCTCATATCAAATTGGTACACTGTTGGCTTACTATTACCAATAAGTTCAAGTTAATTGATAGCTCAACATGGTAAGAACCCTGAAGCAAGGTGTTAGGATTATAGCCTATAGCAAGTTGGTCTACCATTACCTAACGGTTTAAGCTTTTAGGTCAATTAATAACTCAACAAAACTTCCAGGATGGAAAACATGCAATTGAGAAGATGAACTAATGGTGGAGGGTGGGAGGTAGAACATAGCAGGAACAAGGAAAGAAATACTTGAGGAAACAAAGAGAGACCACAACAGCTCTTATTTTAGATTTCTTATCTCTATATTGACTTACTATGAGAGGAGGGAGAACCCAGGTGTGCAAGCACAAACATTAAAGGGGTAAGAAGGGGAAAATAAAGAGCAAGAATGATACCAAAGGTTAAGAAAAATATTCTAAATGGGGCTTCTTACATGAAAAAACTTGTGACTTCTATCAGGTCAATTGAAAGATTCATCCCTAATCCAGAATATTTGGTTAACAACATTAATACCTTATTAGCAGTTGAAAATTTTGAGAAACACAGTATCTCAAAATTAGAAGGGATAAAATAATCAAATACCATTTGTTATACTTACTAAATAACAGTTCACCGCTAATCATAAAAGAGGGACATCACTGCCTTAACAAAATACAATATCATGTTGCTTATAAAAGAAATGCACCATTAAACCATTTGTTATACTTACTTAGGCACTGTTTGGATTGACATCTGAGAAACCAAAAACAACTTTTTTAGTTCATAAAAGTTTCTATGCCCGTTTCACTAATTTCGTTCAAGGAGCTTATGGCTTAAAAAAGAGCTTAATATGGAAGCCAAAATTTTTTTGATTCTTCTAGAGACTATTTTTTGGCTTATGTAAGAAGTTCTTACATGTTTAATATAACTTTTACAATACCAATATTACCCTTAAAAATTGTGACTTTGATTTCAGCTTCTAGCTAAAGAAAAAAAATAGGAAGCCATCCCAAACGAGGCCTTAACGCTTGGAAAGAAGTCAATCACAGAAGATCTAGGCAAAGCCATACAATCCAGAATGGATGCCTAGGTGTATCTAGGTTGATTTGAGTGACTTAGTCCAGGCTCTTACACATAATAGATAAATGCCTGGATGGATGCCTAGATAACCGTTCTTTTAATGGCATATGTCAAATTCCAGTTATAAACAATAGGCAGTTCCAGTTTTATTTAACCGAAAAGGAAAATGATCTTCTATAGAAGTTGGATGGAAGGGGGAAATGAAGAGAAATCTACCCCAAAAAAAAAAAAAAAAAAAAAAAGAATACCTGTCTCAACTTGGCCTTGATATTTGTAGCAGATGGGGATTGACATAAAGCAAAGAAGGTACAGAGAATGCTTTTTTGTATGTCAGGCCCTGTCAAGTGAACCAAGGAGAAGAGCTTGAAAATGTCATCATCAGATTCCAGCAATGACACCTGTGGCTGCTCAGTTTCCTGTGACATGGTTGATATGGCAAGGTGCATAATTGTGGCTGCTGCCTGTTCACGCAAACTTGGAACTGGGCCATGACTAAAGAGAAGTTCAAGTAATGGGCGCATTGCACCTTCTTTAATCATCCTCAGGCCGTTCTTTTGTAAGCTTGAGAGGTTTTTAAGAGCTTTGATGGCCACCATTTTCATCGGAAGTTCACCATTTGTGACCAAGGGAAGAAGTGATCCCAATACACCATCTTCAAGCAAAGATGATTTATTAGGGTCAGTCAGCTCCAGTTCTGCCAAAGTTGTTGCCATGATGCATTTGACATCTTCTGGTCCTGCAGCAATGAATGTCCAAGGGCTTGTAATCATGAGTAAAAACATTAAAACTTTTCTAATCACAGGTCCAGGATTAGAAGAAGGTTAAAGGAGATAAAATAAAGTCTATTCAGATATTGGATTTCCAAATCCACATATGACATAGTTATGAATGAAGTCTCCCTCAAAAAACAGATACACCAAATTCAAATTCTGGATAACTTAATCTGTTGCTCTTTGACCAGATAAAATCTAATTGATTGCATTTGTTTTAGATAAAATTTGATCAGATGCAGCAAGTCATTCAGCACAACATATTTCTCTCATTGTTAAGGTTCTAAGTTCTCAAAAAGCTTCAGCTGCCAGGATATGAGCCCACAATGTATATCCTGCTCATACCCTTCCTCATGTGTGGCCTCATAGTCGTACATCAAGAGACAAAACAGTAGTAGCAACAGTAGATAAATAAATGGGGAATAAAAAGTAGAGGAGACACAAACCTGAGCATTTTAGAAATTCAAGCACCAGAATGACATGGACAGTTGCAAAAAATGAACTTCATTTTAAAGCCAGACATAAAAAGTGATTAAGGTCAGCTACATAAACAATTATTTGCCATATATCCAGCTCCACCATAGTTTTAAAAGGTGCGCTTTAAGTGCACCTAGGCTCAAGGTGCAACCACTGCCTCATTATAGCGCCTTGCTTGCCAAGACATACGCCTTATTGAAGAGGCACTCTGTCAACTTTACTCTTCCTTTTTAAACACTTTTATTCTTGAAATTTCTAATTGTATATTTAATTTTATGTAATTTCATTACTTTTTTTATAGAATACTTCTTTTAAATGTTTGGAATCGAATTAGATTTGAATCATATTGTATAAAATTGATATGTATACTAGGTCGCATTTCACTTCATTTAGGTGCGCGCCTTGTGTTATGCCTTGTGCCAAAGCTATAGGAGACTTTTGCGCGTTAGGCGCACCTTGCGCCTTTTAAAACTATGAGCTCCATTATCACATAGGTGCTCCTTCTGGTTCCAACTTCCTGACTCCTAGTTATTCATCAGACCAACTGTGCTCTATCAAGTTCAATTCTTGATTTTCTAACTTTCTGCACCTGATAACAATATTCATAAATATTTCATTTGTGGGAATAATTTGTTTTTGCCTAGCCTTGGTATTTTTTTTTCCCTCTCGTAAGTCTTTACTGGAAAAGGATTTCTATGTCGTTTTCTTCTGGGAACATGACTTAGGATGGACACCTAGCTGCTAGATGGTGATTGAATTGAGGGGAAAGTTTGAATTTGCAAGAATAACCCATAGACTTATTTTACTTAGGGTTGCAGCAGCTTCAGAAGGATCCAGTGTTCAGCCATGCAATAGATCATAAAGTCTATTTAAAAGCTTAAAAAGACCATCACATTAAATTAGGAAAAAAAACCTGAAGATAGACGCTGAAGCAAATATTTAAAATAATTTGCTTTTGCCATCTGTATAATGTTCTGATCAGAGAATGAAAGATTCTCCAAAAGCTCCCGTGCATCTCTGGCAGCTTGATTATCATCACTGCTTAACATAGTCACCAAGAGGAGTATGCAACCCTGAACCTTCCCAATGCTGTCTCGTACTAAATCACTTTTTGATAATTCCAATAGTAAAGCTACAGCTAGCTTCCTTTCCTCGATACGACGTCCAAGAGAGTGAACAATTGATTCTATTGAATTATCAACTTCAACAATTTTTACCTGTAAGATATTTCAATTCAGGAAAATTATAAATTTTAAGAAAGTCTACCTTTCTGAACAAAACTTACACATAATTGTCAAATGGAAAATGAATATTATTCTTGTCTTCTATATGAAGACTGCACAGCTACAAGATGTATTCTAGACCCAAAGTAGTAAAGTAGGATGTTCAACAGAATTGATACTTATATGAAGGTGATCCCAAAACATCAAATCCTGTAGGCATTTCTATTCAATATCTGTCAATTGTTTGAAACTAATAGGGTTTAATAAGAATCCAATTTGAATCCAAATCAAAGATAACTGATTTTTAACAATTTATATAGTCAAAAAATATCCTACGTGCATCCAAACCCAATATATTCCTACTGGATCAAATTTGGGGAACCTATATAAGATCTAAAGCCCCTAGGCAGCCTAAAAATGGTATCTGAATTTCATTAATACACGATTTTACAAAATAACAAATTAATATATAAAAAAAAAGAGAGAAACAATTACTGCAACAGACTAATGTAACTAGAATTGAAGAAAGAAAAACCTTTGTGTCATCGCTATCCTTTGCCAAGATACAAAGAATGAGAAGAGCACGAATCCTTATGTCCCGGTTTTTTTCACCAAGAAGTTTAATAAGAGTTGGTGCATAGTTCTCCAGTACTACCCATTCCTGATGAAGGTCCCTTTGTTCACAAAGGTCCTGTAGCTGTTCCAGGCAATTAAGCACTTCTTCCTCATCTTCTGACAAGAGTTTTGGTTTGATAGAAGCAATTCTAATCATTGTGTTTCTATCCCTCCACTCTTCAATTGATTGCCGTAGAGTTTTGTTGGGTCTTAGAATTGATGTGTCTAAAGGGGTCATAGTCAAGGGACACAATTTATTCCCATCTGCAAACCACTTCTCTATAGCACTTCTCTCAAATGTCTGTCCTGAAGAAGTCTCCACCGGGTCTGTCATCACATCCCGAGTGATTGGGCAATAAAATGACAGGAGAGGTTCTAATGGTTGACTACCCAAGGAGTTACGTTTGGTGAAATACCTCATTTCTTTCTCCTTAGGAGATGAAGCAGCATCCGCCCTTCCTAGTAAAGCAATTATCTGATCCATCTGTATAGCTTCTGCCATGTTCTTCCTCACATGTGTGCTTTCTATCTCTTTCTTAAATTCTTCAAATTCCTTTTTCAATGCAGACCGCTCGGTTGAAATTCCAAGAGTCTGTGCAATGAGAACCAGTAAATTATTGGCATAAGAACGATCGACACTCCTCTCCTGTATTCCTGCTTCAATTTTCTCCAAAATCTCCTCTTCTGCTATAGCTGCCCTAAACTCTGCTGTCCCCATATTGTCACACAACTTTCCAATCTCTTCAATTATACTTGATGACAGATCCAATGAAGCCAACGGAATGAGGCTTAGTGCACGGCTCATCTCTCTTGTAGTGTTCTCTAAGCGCTGAACTACTGACCGGCAATGCATCAAGAGATAAACTTTGTTTTTCTTGCAACATTCAAGCGTTAGTTGCTTTGCAACTTTGGTCTCTCGATTGAGAATCTCAATGGCATTGTTTAAGCTCTCGGAATGACTAATGCCTTTCTTATTCAACTCCTTTAGGATGGGAATGATCCTTTGCAAGTAATGTTGGAGCTCTGCAAAACTCCTCTTCTCAATCAGGACATCATCAGCTGCAACTGCAACCTCAATCATAATCTCTACAATCTGAGAAAGAACTTCTGCAGCCGGAGCAAGAGAAACACTAGTAATCGCATCTAATGTCATCTCTGAAGCTTCTAAAGATTGCTACAGAGCAATATCCTCTAGTCCCATGTTAGAAGGCACAGTCAGCCAACTCCCAAATCAACTCAACTCAAACACGTCTTGTATCCCCATTCATTTTTTTTTTATATCATCGCAACCTACCTCCCACGCCAATTTTGAAGAAATCCTAACCATCTGCACCACAAATTGTTGAAAATGCAAAATAACTCATAAAAAAACATGAAACTAAAGATTGCCAAAACACAGAGAGATAAAGGCAGAGAAAGACTTCTGAATCTTACGTCACTAGTTTCCCAAAAACATGGAGACCCAACCCAACTAAGCCAAGAATTATTCATCCGGCTCAGCGGTTTTTAGATTTTACCAGGTGCCAAACAAGAAAAATCCTTTACCCAAAATGTCAACTGTTTTTCTTTTCCCAAATTTTCTCGGCAACCACACGTCTTAACAAAATTGAACCACAAAACGCCTCAACCACGTCCAAATTCAACAATAGACCAAAAAAAAAAAGGAAAAAAATCAGTTCCCAACTTCCCATCATCTCTAAAGCTCCAAATTCAACACTTACAATAATCAGAACACGGATTCAGAGCCAACCAGTTAACTGAAATTGAAACAAAAGTCCAACCATTAACATTACAAAACCCAAAATCTGACCTGATCAACAGGAACGATCCCACTCAAACTTCCACAGCAACCAATGGCGATTTTCCAGAAAAATGCGCAGATTTTCCGAGAAAATTCGCTATGGACGACTGGGGGACTCGAACGAGAATGACGCGCTTCCAAGGTCGTCTCTTTCCCCAGCCGCCGGAGGAGACACTGAAAGACCAAGAAAATTTCTGAAAAACAAAAATGAAAAAACAAAAAGAAAAAGAAAAAGAAAAAGAAAGATATAATCCTATGAGCTGTTTCTTTTCTCTTTTATTATTTATTTAATTATTATTATTTTTAAAATATATTATTCATTTAAAAATTAGAATATTGTGGTCTCAAGTCAAGACTCAGAGAGTCTAAATCCTGTTTGGTTCAAAGTTTTTCTTATTTTGACTGAAGACTAAAGACAATTTCCACCCATATTGTCTTGTATGCATAGAAAAACTATTTTCTTAGGGTAAAAGTGCATTTCAGATCCAAACTTTTGGATTTTGGACCTTAATCGATTTTTTTATGGATTGAGTCTTTGATTTCATCACAATTTATTAAAGTTAAAAGAAATGCAACATTGTATTTTTATTTAAAATAAAAAATTGGTTAATTTCATTCAATAGGGCTCATGGTTTAAAATTTCATTAAATATTTCTTTTATCCCTTTCATTTATTATTTTTACATACTACTTTCAATTAAAAAAAAAACGAGATATTTATTGAAATTTCAAATTAATAAAATTAGATGTATTTAGCTAAAACTCAAAAGTGAGTGTAATTAACCATTTCAAAAAACTATTATTAATGGTACCAATGATTTCCTATAATATTATTGTTCATGACTTTTTGTGATACATCCATTGAGTTGTCTCATAGTTCGAATTTATTTAGGTTATATTTGATTCCTCTTAAAAGTAAAAAGTAGTAAAGAAATAAAAAATTTAGTAAAAAAATGATTTTTTTTATATTTGATTATGATATAGAAAATATTAAAAAAATCAAATAGAGTTAAAATTAATTAGAAATTTATTTATTTTTAAATTATTTAATTTTTATATAAAAAATTAAAATAAGTAAATTAAATTTGAAATGGTATATAAAAATAATTTATTAACTTCAATTTTTTTTTCCTTCATTTTTCCTTCCTTCTACTATTTCTCTCTATTTTCCCACATTATTTGGAACTCCTTAGGTATAATTCATTGAAAAATCAATTTAAAGCAACTTTGGTAGTAGATGTTGAATTTCCCTCCTACACTTCCATTGAAAATTGTACAAAACATAGTCATAGAGACAAGAAAGTGCCTTGGTTGAATTTCAATAGGAGAAAAGTGCCACAACCTGCTCAAATAATCATTCATTGAGACACTTAGCTACCAGTGAAAAAATGTGGAAGCTTTTAGAGAAGCTTGTCCACACACATCTTTGACACATCTATACACAAGACAAGGGACTAGTGTGGGGCATTTTAAATATGTTGTAAGTAGCCTTTATATAAAGAAGTTTAGGATACAGTGAAACCTTTATAAATTCGAAAGAGTTTCACATGTGTTAATAGGAGACGGTTTCATTTGGTCAAGACACCAAATAAGTTGAGAGCTTATAGCTTCATAAAACATTCTTTTTATAGTGCAAAACTTCTTTTCTTTTTAAGTGTTACCTTTGGTTCTCATCTTAGCTTCAAAGTCGTATGCATCCCCTAGCCTAGCAAAATTAAGTGCAAGGGGAGGTTGACTTACGGAAGGCTCTTATTTAGATATGCCATACAACACAATAATTTAAATAAATTATTAAAAAAAAAAAAAACCCTAACCAGGACACAAGTGGAGTACCATGATTTAATGAAAGAAAGTTGCGACAAAGCATGTATACTGTATCCTTTTTGAAAAGTCTTGGAGGATCAAAGTTGCAATAAAGCTTTCAGAAAGTAATGGAGAAACATCTATAAAGAACCATACCCCTTAGTGACAAGTGTTGACATCTTTATCAGAAGAAGTGGACTGTTTCCACTCACCAGAAAAAATAGAAAACACATCAAGAAAAAGAAAAAGAGAGTCAAGACAGAGGTTCCACAAGTATTTCAGAGTTTTCTGTCAGGTGATCAAGTTCCAATTCAATTTCATACATGATAAACCAAAAAAAAATCTAAGGAAAATGGGTGTAGCAAGAGAGTTACATCTACCCCCATTGGTAAAATGTTTGGAATCCATCATTAGATAATTAGGCAGGCATCAACAAGTTTGGTGTGGCATTCAATGGTTCAATTATAAGGTACCTTCTAGTTTCCAAGAGATGGGTGGTCCCCAACACTGAAAGCAATTGGGTGTGGAATATGTCATCTACATGGTTCCATAAAAGCATTTGTTTTGACTTCTAAGAATCAAGGGAACAAGTCAGCAATAGAAGAAGCACAATGTTGCATCAAGATAGAATAGTCTGACTTGATTCAAAATGAAAAATGGTTTACAGCCATTGAAGCTATAAGAAGAGTAAAATCAGCCTATGAAGCTATAAGAAGAGTAATTCATGTGCAAAATCAGCTAATAAAGGAATTGTGCAGAGGGACGAGTGTTGTATGCATTTTTACACTACAGGAGCCTGTAGAAGCAGTTGCTTCCAGAGATGAGAAGTTGGTAGGTTCTGGAACAGGGACACTTCAAGTATATGCTAATGAAATCCCCCACCCTCTCTATGATCACAAGGTCCTCTGTTTCTGCATTTGAAGCCTCCTGCATCCAACACAGTCATTCCTTTTCTATTAATTTTCTTCTACTTTCTTAGCAACCAAACGCCCAATAAAAAAAAAAAGAACAGAAAGAAAAAAGAAAAAGACATACATTTGTATTGTTGTGATGAGACCCAGCATCCTCTACGTCCAGCACTACTTCATGCCACCACTGTTTCATCTCTTTCATCCTTTCCATCATTCTCTTGAACCTCTGCAACCATTCAAAACAATTCCAATGGCTTTTAGTTTCCGAGACAAGGCAGGAAAATTGTCCAAACCCGGGATTTTGAATTTTTTCTCATTATAAGCGACCCAAGAAGGCTCAAGAAACTAACAGTAATACAAACAACAGAATCAAAATACTCCGTGAATTCTTTTGCATTTTCCCTTCATTTCTCAGCATCCAAGCACACAATAATTTGAAATTGAAATACGTAAAAGCATCTTAGTATCATAGTAGTATGTGGGCAGCAAGGGTTCTTAGGAAATGCGGGAAAACAAGAGAAACCCAGAATTTGAATCTTGAATTTCTTTTTCATCATTTAGGACCCCCAAGAGAAATCATACATCCAAATAAGATTACACAACTAATTATTCAGAGACCCAAAATTTTAACGCTACTTGTATACGTGAATCTTCAGTCTTCCCCATTTTTCAAGAGCCAAGAAACGACGAACAAACAAACAAATAAAAAGGAAAAAAGATAGTTGAAATAGAAATAGAAATGAGAAAAAAAACAAATAAACAAACTTAAAAGCATCAACGCAATTTTCACAGCAACCAAACAACAAAATATTCAAAATTAACGTAATTCAGTGCACCAACCTCAGGATCAGGGCTGTCTTGGGACACCACTGGGGATCCCGTAACCATCTCGCCGTGACCACTGACTCCGGTTCTTGGTGGAGAAGCGACCGGCAGCGGTTCAGAAATGAACCGGCGAAGAGGAGGCAGAGGTGGCAATTCCGTGGAACCCCCTTTCACCGGTGAGGGCGACAGCGTGGAGACATTGGGGTTCATCCTGGGAGTCAGAGGCGAATGGGGAAAATTCTGCCACGAGGGTAGTTTCGGCAGGTCGAGGCCGGGAGAGTTGATGAGATTGGAGCTCGTGCGGCTGAGGTTCGTGTAGAAATTTGGCGGAGGAACAGCGACCCTGGAGAATCCGTGAAGGCGGTAATCGTGGACGGAGGCCGTTTCTCGCTTCTTGAGCTGGGGTTGGCCGTCGCCGGAGGCATCCTCAGATGTTGTGGGGTCTTTTTTCTTAAGAGAACCGCATGCATTGCATTGGTCGGACATGGTTTCTTGGAATTGGGGTTCTGAGTTCTGGTCCATGATCTTTCTTGCTGTTTCTTGAAGCTACGATTGCTGTTTGGTTTGTGAGAAAATGTGTGAAAAATACAGGTGAGCGTTGAGAGAAGGGTTTGGCACGGTGCATATATATCTTTATATATCTCTACTCCTATTGGCTATTAGAGAAGTAACAGGTGTATGTCCTTTTTTTTTATCTCTCCAAAAATACCCTTGTCAATCTCCCTCCAAACCCAACCAAGCCCATAAGTCGGTCCATAAATTATACAAAAAATCTATATCTATATACATATATAAGTAGGAAGTGTTTAAACACTTTTTTTTCCCTTAAAATAACCTTTCATTTCTATTATATATACTTACATCCTATCATTATTATTATATGCAATTAATTCAGATATCTTATCATTATTATATGAAATTAATTAAAATAATATTTATTTTTATTCTTAATTTATTGAATAAAAAATAAATTTAGATAAATATATATATATATATATATATATATATAAAATTCTTTAGAATCCGAATGACATATTTTTAAAATCCAAATTACATTTTTTTTATTATACACGTTTATATCCTATTATTATTGTATTATTATATGTAATTAAATGATTATTTTTCTTAAAGTTCAAAAATAATTATTATATTATTTTAATACTCAATAAATTAAGAATACAAACAAACATTATCTTAGTTCAAAAAAATAATTCAAAATGATAAATATTTGTATTTTTATTTTATTTTTAAGAAGTCAAAAAAAATAATGTTTAAAATGAAACAAAAATTATTATCACTTTTTTAGAGAAGAAAAACAATATGAACTTGAAATATTAATTTTAAATTAAATTATAATAATTTTTTAAAAGAGAAGTATTATTTTTTTTTTGTTTTATATGTTTGAATTTTTAAAAAATTAATCATCTATTTACATATAATAATAGAATAATAATAAGATATAAGCTTATAACTAAAAAAATATGTAATTCGGATTTAAAAAAGATGTAATTTGAATTATAAAGATTTTTATTTTTGTATTTGTCCATTAAGAATAAAAATAAACATTATCTTAATTAATTACATATAATAATATAATTGCTAAATGATAAGACTATTTTAGGGAAAAAAATGTTTAAACACTTCATACTTTTATATGTACTACACGTGCCAAAGCACGTGAGAGAATATGAAAAAGGACCAACAAAAAAATTAGTATGTGAATTTATTATTTCAAGATTTATATAAAAATCAAGTAGAAATTCAAAATCAAATAATTGAATTAAACATGAAACTATTTTTTTTTTTTTAAAAAAAGGGATTAGATATAAATAAGATCATACTTTTTGGTACCAAATTTTATGTTAATAAAATTATTTTTAATTAATTTTCTTATATTAAAAAAATCTTAAAACAATTGATTGAATAGAACTTGGAATAGAAATTAAATCCCTATCAAAACAATTGATTTTAATTAATATAAAATCAAAATAAAGTCATGAACATACAAATTTTCATTGTGTCAAGTAATTAAAATCTTAAATTAAATCCCTATTAAAACAATTGATAGAATAGAAATTGGAGGCAAATGAAAAGATTAAATTTTTCATTACCTTTTAAGTTTGTGATGCCAGGAATAACTTTTGTTAACCCAAAGAAAATGAAAAGATTAAATTTCCATTTAAGTTAATTATGAGTATGAAAAATATTAAATTTTTAAAATTATTAGTATTGATAATGATATTTCAAGAAATAAAAAAGTAAAAAACAGCTTGTACTTTTATAAGTAGTATAAATTATAGATTATAGACTACAATAGTTATATGTAAATGATATTAACTAAAAATTAGCATAGCTTGTAAAGAGGGTTAAGGTTGATGTAAAAATTAATACATTTATTCAGTTTAGTAACCTATTAATGTCAATCTACATAGTTAAAGTGAATTTGTTATTAATAGGTTAAGTTTAATTATATTGATTAATATCAATAGACTACTTTTAACTAAATGGAAAGATAAAATATTTCAACTTTTTCTATTCAACTATAAAACAAACACTACCTATAAAAAATGATACACTTGGTCAACAAATACATTTTTTTTTCTTTTTGTACAAAATGAAATATAATTCAAGATATTTAATTTTTGAGCTAAAATATTTTTATACTTATCAGTATATAATTATTATATAAATAATTGTGAATGTTAATATTTATATTTGTTAAATAGGCTTTGATGATACAAATTTGAAAAAAAAAATCAGTATCTTTGGTTATACTACTGCTATTGTCATTGACACCTGATCTTAAAAATGAAGATTTTATGGGATTTAACAAAATTACTTACTTAGGTTGTGCAAGGAGAAAATGCATGAACAATAAGGAGGAAGAGATTAAAATTTACTGTCCTCAATTTTCTTGACAATCAAACAAAAAGTTAGGTAATACCTAGATCCCGAAAAATAGCAAGGAAAGAAAAAAATGGTTCTCTTACATTTAATTTCACTTTGAAATTATAAAAGAAAATCATATATAATTAAAATTAAGTAGAAATTTATTTAAAAGAAAATAAGTAAAATAAATTGAAAGAAATATATAAAAATAATTTATTGACTTTAAATCTATTTGATTTTGTTATTCTATTTCTTATTTTCCTTATATTTTTTTCTCAAAATTTTCGAAAATCAAATATAGTCTTAAAATTTTATAATTTGTTCATCTAAAGTTTCAAAAAGGTAGCATAGATCAAGTGGTGCTGCATGTACCTACAATTCGCCTTACACATCTAATAAATAAGCATAATATATCACCTAACTAGATTTCACCATCCAATAAATATAATAATAATAAATAACCTAAAGTAAGGAGTATTGCATATATTGTAACGAAATGTTTTTATGTTTTCGTTATTTTTTTTCACTAAAATGCTCACGTAAGATAATATTAGATTTTAAATATATGTACATATAAAATCATAATTTACTTATTTTATTTATATTTATATTCTTTTATATTTATGAAATATATATATATAAAAGGTGTCATGCTTGTTTTTAACTTTTTAGTAAGCTTTTTCCATTTTTTGTGTTTTCACATTTTTGCTTTTTTAGCATTTTTATTTTGGTAAACCTTATTTTCAAACTTGGTTTCTTTGTTCTATTTAAAAATAAAAAATGAAAACATTTTAAAGAAACAAAGCCTATGTTATTAAGAAATTATAATTATATTTGTCCACACTTAATTTGAAATTTAAATACCCTTAATTTTAGATTTAAATTATGAGAAAGAATAGGATAGACATGAGAGACTCCTTCCATGTATTAATTAATAGAAATATTTGGGTCAAAAAATAAGATAATTCTCGTATTTGGACTAATAATATTCGTTGACCCAAAAATGTAAATATAACTTCAAGTTTATCTTTCTTTCCACTCTGTAAACAAAGACGAAGAAGACATGAGCAGAACATGAAAGAATTGGTTGGGATTGAATTAATACATCCAGTGATACATGATGTAATTGATTTTACAAATATTTGTATAATTTTTTTTTCTTTAGTATTGATTACATATCTTATATGACTAGAGTCTCTCCTTTGTATGATATACACTTTCTCTTCCTTATGGGAAGAAAATGAGGACCCTAGAAATACATAGCTGTGTTAAATGATATGTATATATATATATATATATATATATATATATATATAAAAGATTGTTCATAATAACAAACCTATATTTTCTTTTTCTTTTATTAGTCTTTTGGATTTTACAATTTAAAACAGTTTTGATTTAATACCCCAAATAAAAGCAAAGTAGTGGAATTTTTTTTAAAAAATTTGTTCTAACTATCAAATAAAATCTTAATAATTTCAAATCAATCTTGCTAATTTTTAGAATTTTATATTAAAAGTAAAAAAATTGTAACCTTGCGAATTTATATAATATTTTTAAAATAAGAGTAATTTCAATAATCATGCTTAGAAGAATGATTAATTATTAAAGGAAAAAAAGGCAATAAGAAGAAAAAAAAAATACAATTACATACTATTTGTAGAATATATACAAACGAAGGCACCTCAATTTTTAAGTCATATTTTTCCAAATATATTTATTTTTCTACCCTTTATACCGATATTCCAACAACTAGGCTTGTATGCAATTTTTTTTTTTTAAATAACATTGCATTTATAAATTTAATTTTAAGAATAATCAGGGCTGAAATCAAGTAAATTTTCTTATTTATCTCATATTTTTTAAGACAAAAAATATATGTATTAAAAAAATGCTTATATTAATTCCGAATGAAAAAAATATATTTAAAAAAATTGAATTTTATAGTGATTGACTGTTAAAAAAAAGTATTTTATTAAGAAAAATAAATAATTTAATTGTTATATCTTTTAAAAAATGTTTCAAAAAATCCATATTTTTTTTCATAAAGTTGGAAAAAATAAATCTTTGCTTTTGCCTTAATTTTGGTTTAAGAGGCGGAAATAAGGGAGGTGGGAAAGGTATTTGGCCGTGTCAATCTTTTTCTAGCAAAGAGAATTTTCTAAGAAAAGAAAGTTGGGATTGTTAATTCCATGACTAATACAATGAATTTATATAGGATTGACACTCACGTAGATGCAATGTTTTCATAATCGGATTGATTATTAAATTAGAAAAGTTATCACGGTTCATTCTTTGGATTAGAGGTTGCACCACGGACCGATGACATCATAAATATATATTTTATATATTATTAAAATTAAAAAAAAATAAAAATAAAAATAATAAATTCTACCTAAATTTTCTATCAAATTTTGTAAACAAAAATAAGAATTTTAATCAACATTCATCAATAAAAAATATATCATCAACCACCATATTAATTTAAAGAATTAAGCCCAAAATTTATTATAGAAATTTCTTTCAGAAATTTAAAAATATTTAAAAAGTGGAACACAATTTTTTATTTATTGATTGTTTCCAAAAATTTATTTTATTTTCTAATCTTTTTAATGTTTTTATTAATTTATTTAAACTCAAATTAGATATTTTAGAAATCAAAATAAAATAAAAATAAACTAATAAAGTAAACAAATATATAAAATCTAAACAAATGATTCAATTATTTAAATGAAATTTCAATGAATATTGGGATTCTAATTCAATAAATCAATATGGAATAAAATGATAAAATATTAAATATTAAAAAAAAAATTGCAAGATTCCAAAGTTGGAGATTTCATATTCAAATTTAAAATATTAAATATTAAAAGAAATATTAATAGTGCTGTAATTTTTTCAAAGTTTGATATGAAATCAGGATTTTGACAAGTTCAAATTAGATAACAAGATAGATATAAAACTGCTTTTACAGTCCTTTTGGTCATTATGAATGAAATGTCACGTCTTTTGGTCTTAAAAATGCCCCTTTTGAATTTCAAAATATTATGAATGACATTTTTAACTCTCATTTTCAATTCATTATTGTATATATTGATGATGTTCTAGTATTTTCTGATTCATTAGAAAACATTTTGTTAAAAAAGTTTTTCAAAATAATCAAAGCAAATGGAATGGCATGTTCTGCTCCAAAAATGAAATTGTTTCAAACAAAAAATAGATTTTTAGGACATGAGATTATCAAGGAAAAACAAAACTGATTTGGTTTCGATCCTGTGACCTGTGGGTTATGGGCCCACCACACTTCCGCTGCTATTTATAAATAGAGTTAAAGAGCCTATTTATGTTTAAGACTTTTGTATTATTAGGATTACCAAAAAGTTTTCTTCTTTATTAATCATTAATCCTATCATTAAATGTTTAAGTTTATCATTGATTTCTAAAGAATTGATTTTGCTTTCTAGTTTACAGTCTTTTGAATAATGACCTATTTTGCCACATTTATAACAAGTTTTAGTCATTGGAGTTTTCTTCTTTGGTGTTGTTTTATTGGAAGATTTTGATTGATTATAATCAAATTTTATAAATTTCTTTTGAAATTTTGATTATATTACTGGTTTTTTAACTTTTGTATTATTTTGTTTATTTTTTCTTTTTAAAGGGGCTATTATTGTATCATACCCGTAATATGAACATAATTTTCCTAATTCTTTCTTATTATCTTGTTTTTCTTTTTTCATTTGACTTTTTAATTTGAGATCTATGCAAAGAGAGATAAACCTTCATTATTAATAAAAGTAATTAATTATCTATATGTTAATGACTCATAAGGAATTCTTCCATTATAGATATTTCTTATTCTTTGTCTAACATTTCAGAAAATAAAGTTTTTTTTTTTTTTGATAAATAAGCAAGCAATATATTAAAAAGAGGCAAAAAGCCACAAGGCCATTTCAGAAAATAAAGTTGGTAATCCAAATATAAAATTTTCCTTCCAATAATGACTTCCATAATCAAGTCTTGGCATTACTTTAACTAAAAACATATCTCTATACCACAATTAGGTAATCCATATAAGTTTTCTTCTTTGGTGTTGTTTTATTGGAAGATTTTGATTTATTAGGATTAGATTTTACAAATTTCTTTTGAAATTTTGACTCTATTACTGGCTTTTTAACTTTTGTATTATTTTGTTTATTTTTTCTTTTTGAAGGGGGTTATTATTGTATCATACCCGTAATATGAACATAATTTTCCTAATTCTTTCTTACTATCTTGTTTTTCTTTTTTCATTTGATTTTTTAATTTGAGATCTATGCAAAGAGCTAAACCTTCATTATTAATAAAAGTAATTAATTATACATATGTTAATGACTCATAAGGAATTATTCCATTATAGATATTTCTTATTCTTTGTCTAACCTTTTCAGAAAATAAAGTTGGTAATCCATAAATAAATTTTTCCTTTCAATAATGACTTACATAATCAAGTCTTGACATTACTTCAACTAAAAACATATCTTTATACCACTTAAAATCTTGAAGTTTTTGACATATAAGATTATTAAGAATTTCAGAAGTTTTTTTCTTGAAAATAGACTGGATATCCTATAAAATGTTTTATTATTGAAAATATTAAAGTATTGACAACGTCTTCTTCATAAGTTTGGATTGATGTTCTTTTTATAATTATTATTATTATTGTCTTCTTTGCATTTAATATGTATTCTCTATCATTTTGACTCAAATAATGATCCCACCAACCTTTAAGCAAACCAGTGAACCCTATGACTAAGGCACTAACAACATGAAAATCAGAATTACTAGTCTTGATCTATAGGCATTAACAGGCATCATCATTTCATGAAGTAAATTAATTATTTGATGTTCACTCATTCCGTCTATATTCCATTCATAAAAACTACTACCATCATAACTAACAGCTAATTGATAATTTCTTTCTTCTAATTGAACGTAAGGAAAAGAGAGTTTTGAATAATAATTTTTTATACTTAAAAAATTATTAGAAATTGCATTAATTGTTGAAGGGGGGTTGACTATTGAATCTGGAGACATTTTGAATTGTTATTCTATTTTATTGACTTTTGATTTATCTTTTGTTATAGTTTGAATTTAATTCTTATTTTGATTAATACCATTAATAATACTAAGTTTATCTAATCTAAGTTGTATTTCTTTTAACATTGTTTTTGTTGGTGTAGCGAGTTGTATGTTTGATTTTGCACCATTTATAAAGGTTTATCTAAAGACTTAGCAGAATATGATGATGATGATGATGATGATGGTAAAGTTGAAGAAAAGTTTGAAGAAAAAGTTGATTTTGATGTTTCTCCTATCTTCCTTCCCGAGGCAGAAGAAAACAAAAATTGAGAAATTTTTGTTGTTTGTTGATTTAAATGTTGAAGTGAATGATTTGTATAATTTAATTGTTATTGTATATTTATGTTTTTCTGTGTTCTTAAGTTGAAGAGATTGTTTAATTGTTATTGAACTTGTCTAATATCTTTGTAAATTATGAGACTTCTTTCATCTTTGGTTCTTGGAATTTTGAAGGGTGAAGCAGAAGTTGAATTATTATCAAAATTAAACTGATGATTATTTAGGGGTGGTTGAGAACCTAATTTTGAAGTTATTGTTGAAATTCTTTTTTGAACAATTTCTGTGTGTTTTATTGCTAATTGATGTCATTCTTTATCTCTTAAAGTTATGAGTTGTTTTTTTTTTTTTTTTTTCTAAGTTTGAAAAACCAGTGGAAAAAATGAGTAGTCATTTTCTTTTGATTCATGTATTTTTCATATTGTTTTCTTAATGCATTTCTAGCTTGAGGAGGAAGTGTTTGAAAATAAGCTCTTTTAAGACTATTGTAAGGGGAAAAATAATCTAATTTTATCTATTCTACATTAGAAGTAAATTAAATCTTTTTATAATTTTTCTTATGAATAATATTAACTTAATTCGGATACATATCAAAATGAGTAGGTAACACTGGAAGAGATTTTTGTTGTTGATAGACATAAATAGGAATTTTTGGAGTAAAATCGACACTATTTAAATTTGTATTTGAAGTAGAAGGTCTTGAAGAAATAAAATCTTGAGTAAAAGAATATTTTGAAGTTGGACCAAATTCTATTTGAACCAATACCATCCGTATGTTGTATAATTTTTTAAGGAGTCGTTAGAGGTTTAATTGGTTTTAAATCTTTTAATTTTCATTGACTTCCTTGAGTAATTTCATTCCTTTTAAGTTTTTTTTAGGAACAAAGGCTTGAGTATTATTAAGATTATATTGTAATAATAACGTTTCATCTTTGAAAAATTGACACATTACTATAGGATTTAATTGAATAGTCATGACTTTATAATATATCCTATAAATTATTGCTATGGTTTGAGCTTCTTCTACAAAATTCATATTTTTTGTTTTAATATTTAAAGTTAAACTTGACAAAATACTAGGATCATTTATATTCGTAGAAAAGTTTGGAAAACAATTGAAATAAATGAGGTCATTTGCAAGGTTTGAATCAATCATACTAAGGACAGAATCAGTAAATTTTGTTAACCTAACGTCTCTTAGGTAGACAAACACCAGGATATCTAAACCTAAATGAAACAAGGGTTTGATTGCAACTTGAACTAATCCTATATGAAGATAATTAAATTTCTTTCTATGATAATTAATAGTGTTTTGATTTAATAATTGAAGACTTTTGAAATTTTGATTAAGAGAAATTGTTTTTTCTTCAGTTTTAATTGAATAATTTTGACTAAATTCAAATTTTCCTTGTTGATATATTGTATTAATTTTCATGTGTGGAATTAACCAATTATGTAATTGATTTTTTATTTGTGCTATATTTATTTATTGACTATTAACAATATTTTGAGTAAGTGAAGTGTGTGTAGAATTATTAGGTAAAGATGTAGAACTATCATTAGATCTAAGAAATCTGGAGGAACCAGATCTAATTAATTTCTTCATAATATTACTCTTTGTCACATAAAATAATCATTAATTAATTCAAATAATTTCCTAAACAGAGACCACCACAAACGGATCAACACGGGACTTACATTCCTTCTGCCTTTAAACACCGTTATCTAGGCTCTCCAAGTCGTTCACAGGAAATTCAATTCGAACTAAGTCAAAACTAAATTAGTGATTAAAGACTGTTTCAATTCATAATACTACTCAGTTCTTAAGCAGAACGAGGCTTTGATACCATTCGCACCCAGGACATACAACAGTTCATGCACACAAAAGATTAATTCTATGTAGGTGTGAATGGTATCGGTCATAACTTGGGGTTTGCTTAATGATAATAATAATAATAATTGAATCCCAATACCTTATTTAGTTAATATACCACTAGTATTTGTATAAAAAGAAAATTAACTTTTAAAGGAATAGAATAGTAATTTTCATATGACCATTTTCAATAATCAACCAATAGTCAACCTTGGATTTGATTATATTATTTTGGAAAAAACTATCCACAATTGCCAAATAATAGAAATATCTAAACATGTCCTAAAAAGGAAGTTTTGGAAAATGATTATTATTCATATTATTACTAAGAAAAACAAATTTAAGCAAATTTCAATTAAATAATTTTATCATTATTATTAGCATTAATAGAACTAAATTTATTTTTATTAATATTATAACTATTATTATAATTATTTTTATTAATAATAATAATAGTAATAGTAATAATAAAACAAGACCTATCATAAACTTTATTTATATTTTTATGATAATAATAATAATAAATTTCAACTAAATTTATTTGATGGTCTAATATCATAAACTTGTAAAGTGCAAAGTAATAACCCAAAAGGCAAGAGCTAAAAAGTAAAAACTAAAACAATAATAACTAAAGCATCTTCTTCAATAGCAAAAATATTTCCCTAAATACATAAATCTGAACAGTAACATGAATAGCAAGCTATATGAAAATTTTGCATAACCAAAATAAGAATGACATGTCCAACATACACATTGAAAACTTTCATTCAAAAAATCAAAACAAAAGCAACTTTTTATTATTTTAAAAGTCCAGAATTGTTAGTAGCATTGCTGACAATGACTTGGCATTTTCCATGTTTTTAAACAAAACTTCAATTATAGTTTACCAATACGATTTTTCACCATGGTTGCAACTTACTAACTGAAAATCTAATCTTTTATGGCTCAAATCTAAGATTTGTCTGAATCACCAAATTTCAGACAACTTCACGAATCTGAACTATTCAATTTTTTATTTTTTATTTGTTAACAATTCATTCAAACTTCTAACTAAACAAGCAATTTCATTCCTAATCCTAATATAAACTTTACAAATTTACAAATAAAAAATAAACGATAGAAATTGTGCATTACCACTTATTCTCCTTCATCCTCTTTTTTCCCTTAAAATAAAAACTACAACTATCTTAACAACCAAACAAAGTCACAACACCAAATAGAAAAAAAGAAAAAGAAAAAAGAACAAAGAAATAAATAAATAAATAAAACACAAAAAAAACTCACTCTTGAAAGGCCTTTTCTACGTTTCCTAATCATAATCCTTTCTACATTTTTTTTGTATTTGTATCGCTATTTTGCCTAGGGGACAGTCGAACAATGGATGCTTCTATAGTTGTTGGTAAATGGTTGTCAGGACTCCCATTTTTTTCTAGGGGAAGAAGAAAATCAAATGAAAGAAATGGGTAAGAGGGGAGAAGCGGGGAAGAATGGGACGACTAGGGCATAAGAATAGTTTGGGGGAAATAAGAAAAGGAAAGATGTAGGTTTTCTTCGTTTGGAAGAAATGAAAAAAAAAAAAATTTTAAAATTGGTTTTTTAGAGTGTCAGTCCACATCAATGGCATTAGATTTGGAAAAGATGTATCACTTCTATTCGGTTTATACTAAGATACGTTACCACTCGTTACATGTTTGATATCTTATATAATGATGAAATATCATGAATTGATCAATGTTATTGCGAAAATGATATCCACTTAATTTACTTTATTCCATTATTACATAAAATGTCAGAGCATTATACTGAAGGTGTCTTCAAAAGACACCTTTCGCAATTCTACAAAATCCAATATATACTAAAGATGTCTCTTCGAGAGACACCTTCTACAATTTTATAAATTTTAATTTATACTACCACGTGTCTCTTAAATTTGATTTTATATTAAAGGTGTCTCTTCAAGAGACACTTTCTACAATTCTCAAAAAATTGGATTTATAGTGAAGGTGTCTTGAAGAGACACTTTCCATAATTCCACAAAATTCAATATATATTAAAGGAGACACCTTTCACAATTTCATAAATTTTAATTTATATTGATTTTATATTAAAGGTATTTCTTTAAGAAACATTTTCTATAATTCCCAAAAACTTGGATTTATACTGAAAGTGTCTTTTCAAGATACATTTTCCACAATTTCATAAAATTTAATTTATAATACTATGTGTCTCGTAAATTTGATTTTATATTGAAAGTGTCTCTTCAAAAGACACCTTCTACAATTTCTAACAAATTCGATTTATATTGAAGGTGTTTATTCGAGAGACACTTTCTACAATTCCACAAATTTTAATTGATATTGATTTTATATTGAAGGTGTCTTTTGAAAAAATACATTCCACAATTAAAAAAAAAAAAAAAAAGGTTTATACTGAAAGTGTCTCTTCAAGAGACACTTTCCATAATTTCCATACATAGTAGAAAATTTTGAATTTATGCTAAAGAGACACCTTCCACAAAAGAAAAAAAAAATTATAGATATTTATGTAGTATTATCCTCTGTACAACCAAATGTTTAAAGTTTATCACCTATATACATTATAATTGATATTTTGACATTCAATCCAAAACCATTCAAAACAAGTAAACCAAATGCCAATTAAATCGACACCTTTCCAAAATAGTAACAATACTATTTTTTGTAAAATAAGTCCAAAATAGGTAGAATACCATAGAACTTACATTAATAAAAAGTTAGTCAATCCAAAATAAAACAAATATAAATATACATCTTGAGCATTTGTCCAAAATATTGATGTACAAAATACTAATAGTATTCAAAATACAAGTCATGTAGTAACATCCTCAATGAGTACCGCACGAAGGAGTCTCCCTCTTCCGTTGTGGATGTCCATAATATGCATGTTCCATTATTGGCTTTATAGGGCTGACATGTACCCCCCATGAGCTCAACGACCATGTCTCCTATCACGTCCTCAACCATGATCATTATTTTGTCCTCGTTGATCATCATTTTTTATATGGACTAACTCCTCATCAACCAATGTAACCTCTATTGATTGTGGTAATGATGCAACAAGTAGTACTACAGGTGAGATGGATAGCACCTCCACAGGTGTAATAAGAGTCTCCTCAACAAGTGGCAGACTGATGTCAATTGATGGTACATCTCTAAGAGCAAATGTATGTCTAGTCTTTCTCATATGAGCTTCTCCCTCTCTAATTTGTACACTTCCTGATCAAGTAATGGATGATATCGACTGCTAATGAGGTGGTGGACTAATGTCAATCGATGGTCGCGCTTGGGAAACAATTGGTGGATGCCTAATCTCTCTCATATGAGGCCCTTGTCCTATAGGTCGTACATCTCCTAATCAAGGCAGGAGCTATGTGGTAGCATCAACACTAAATGAAGCATCTAAGCTATCCATCTCATGTATGGCCTCTAATATAGTAGTACACAGTCTGCAAATACGCAAATCATTTGGAGGTGCAATATCATATATCTAATGTAGGCTAGTAGTCTGCAAGTCAAATAGGAGATAAATTAAATTCTTATAAAAAAAATAATTGAACAAATAAGGCACACATATTGATATGTCACAACTAAAATTGTTTCTTCCATCAAACTTCTCAACCTCAAAATTTGTCTTCATTTCAGGTCTAATAATATGTGCTATTGATACCAATTTGTTGTGAAAAATTACAACATATGATAATAATAGGGAGGAAAAAAAGAAAATGAAAATGAAAACAAAACACACAAAGCACACAATGATTTTCACAGTTGACTCAAAGCCTACATTTACAGACAAAGATGAATAACTTTCATTATTATTGAAGAAGATTACAATCCTTGAGCTTTCAAATCCTAAAGTCCCAATTACAAAAAAAAAAAAAAAAAAAAAAAACTATATTTTGGTCAAAATCTTTTTTATATATTTTCCTAATTACAGAGGAAGATTTCATATAAGAAACTAGATTTATAATTGTCAAAAATGTTTTTTCTAAAAGAAATCTATTTCTTTTATAATAATAGGAAACTCACTAACAAGAATATTTTTTATTAGGAAACTTTTCAATTGACTTATTTTAGATACTTTCAAATATATACAATGGTTATAGGTTATGCTTATGGGTGTGTTTGGATTGTGAGAAAAAAAAACAGATGAAAGAATAGATGAATGGACTGGGAAGTAATGGTGCTTAGAGCCATTAGAATAAGGAGAATGAGCGTGAGAATGACTTTTTTATTTTGTAAATTAAATTAGTATATAATTCATTTCTATAAAAGAAATTTTTTTTTGAAACCCTTATGAAATTTGGCTTTTTATTTCTTTATTTTTAAATTAAATAATATTTTATTCATTTCAATTAAAATAAAAAAACTCTAAACCCTCATCACATTTAATTTTTTAAATTTCTTATCATAATAATACATATTTGATATTTTTATAACACTTATTTTCTAGAATATTCTTAAAAACTAATTTTGAGAAATGTCTTGTTAATAAAATATCATAAGGCCAAAATAAATTTAATTTCCAGATTTATTATTTTTCCATTTATTGTATAAAATTCAATTATACTTGAAAAAAATGAGACTTCCAATCATAAAAATTTGTTATTTATAATATAAGAATTTAATATTAATGTGTCTTTCAATATCTAATTTTTATTTAAATTATATAATAAAAAAATTATTTTAATTTTATATGCTTTCAAATATGTTTTTTTAGTTTTGCAATTTATGCCAGTTCCAATTTTTTTAAGGAAAAGAAAAGAAATAAATCATCCTTATTATTTTTAAATTAATAAATTTTTATTTATAGATCAATTGATTTTTTAATTATTTATCTTTTGAATTTTTTTAATTGTTTTTTAGGTGTAGATCGGTTACGATAAATTCATAGGGCCATGCAGGTATACGACATGACCAAGCGTCAGACGTTCGATCATGTGCCTAGGTGTAGGTGGAGCGGCTAGGTCGGCCGAGGAGCTCCCTATATATATTGGTCCATATGTATATATCTATATGCACACTGCGAAGGCCAAGTACTCCGCAGGTGATCACGACGAGATGTGCTAAAGCCCAGAACATGCTTCTCCGCAGGAGTCATGCCAGGTGGTCACGGCGAGATGGGTACGGATCCTAGCGATGCTCCAAGGGAGCCCTGATGCTGAGGTTGGCGTAAACAAGTAGCTGTCAAAAATTTTACCCAGAGAGTATGTTGATTTTAAATCATTAGTTGTTTGGTTGTCAAGAAAACCGTGGGGTTGTGTAATCTTATTTGGATGTATGATTTCTCTTGGGGGTCCTAAATGATGAAAAAGAAATTCAAGATTCAAATTCTTGGTTTCTCTTGTTTTTCCGCAGTTCGCAAGAACCCTTGTAGCCCACATAGTACTATGATTCTAAGGTGGTTCTCTGTATTTTAATTTCAAATTATCGTGTGCTTGGTTGCCGAGAAATCAAGGAAAAATGCAGAAGAATATACGGAGAGTATTTTGCAGGTTACTGTCTTTTCTTGTTTCGTTTGCTTGTATTGCAGCTAGTTTCTTGATCCTTCTTGGGTCGTTTATAATGCCATTGAAACTGTTTTGAATGGTTGCAGAGGTTCAAGAGAGTGATGGAGAGGATGAAAGAGATGAAACAGGGGTGGCAAGAAGTAGCGCTGGAAGTAGAGGATGCGTACAAATGCATGTCTTTATTATTATTTGGTAGGCTTTGGAACAGGGGCACTTTCAAGTGCATCATCAGGTACTACTCCACCCTCTCCAGGATCCCAACCTTAGCCTCGGGGCTATCTTGGTGTATCGCCGGGGATTCAGTACCCATCTTGTCGTGGCCACATGGAATGACTCCTGGTTTTAGTGGGGAAGAAAAGCTACCGACAACGGATCAATGAAGTGGAGGCAGAGGTGACAACACACCAATCCCACATATTTTTACTTTGCTTGTTTTTTTTTAAGTTCTTTTCACTATTGCCCTCCATGAGTTTTTTACTTTCACATATCCCTACCATGTTTTCGTTATTTCCTTGAATTTTCTATTGTGTTTTTTTTGCCCTAACATCAATAATTCAACTGACTATTCCAATTGGCAACCATTTCACTGGTCTTTAATTTAATTTAATTTTTATTTTTATAAATATGGGTTATAATTTGTTATTAAAAGTTGTTTTAAAAATTAAGGTATTGTTTGGGGAAAAAAAACCTCTTGGGGAGCTCCTTTTTGCCTGAATGCTTTTTATTTTTAAAAATAAAAAATAATAGTTAATTTTGCACATCCTGTAATAAAATGACTCTATATAAATATTAAATTTGAAGTTGTATACAATGTGTATGCATAAAAAATGTACCAAACATATAGACTTCAATATTATAATTGTAACCCATTTATTGTTCCTAGTTATTTCCTAAAATAATACAATTATGTGCATCATATATTGTCGTATGTTTGCCATATTAAGTCATTATTTAGTATTGATGTAAAAATAGCTATCGATTTGGTATTGTCCAAAATTCATTTTGGAATAAGTCCTTACAAATAGAAGTTAGTTTTTTTCGGTCTTTGCTATCGTAGATAAGATGCACTTATATATTTTTCTAGCATGTTAGTCTATTTTCACTAAACATCAATTGATTTTTTAAATAAAATTGTCAAATTTAAAAATAAATAAATAAATTGACATAGAGGCATAGAGCTAAGATTTTACAATAGGGCCATGGGTTTGATCACGAAAGCCTCATATTATAAAAAGTAAAATAAAATAAAAAATTGAAACAAGTAGTAAAATAAGATAAAAAAAATAAATAAATAAAGTGTCCATACCTATTTTGAAAGTGATGATCATATAATTCACCATAAGGGCCACTTCACCTACCAACCGACAAATTTATTGTTTCAAATTTGGCCATTCCCACCTTTCCAACCCAGTACAATTTACATTTCCTTGATTTCAACTACCCTATGCCAAAAGAATGTTAATCCTCTTCTTTAATTAGTCACCATGGTACTTAAATTTGTCGGTGGAAGCTTAAGCAAAAGAATGGCTTTCTCAATTCAAACATTGTTCACCATTTGGGGGTGGGGGAATGCAAATGTTAATTTCATTTCCATGGAAGAAAGGCAAAATCCATTAAATTTAATTCCATGGGGAAAAATTTATTAAAAGTAAATGGAATTAAGTCAATCGAGAAGAGTCTGTTGAAACATTTTTTAGTGCTTGAAGCTAAAAACCTATAAATTGAGAGTTTCGCTTAATTTATTATGTAGAGAATATTTACAATTAATTTTCTAGTTGCTTGTTTCTCATCAAAAGCCCTCATTTTCATCTAGTATTTTAAGGAATCTTGTAGAGTCCATTAGAGCCGGAATCCAAGTGTAAAGGATTGAAAGCTTGATTAAAGCTTCAAGGATAGTGAAACCCTCACTCGATTGGAGTTTTAGGAGAGTGGACGTAGGCAAAGAGTGTCGAACCACTATAAAATATTGTGTTTGACTTCTTTATCTCTATCTCTTTATTTTTATTCTTTGAATTGTTTAAATTTATTTTGTTTGGAAAAGATTTTCAAAAACCCAATTTACCTCCTTCTAGGGCAATTTTCCTTAATCCATTAGCTTTAATTTACAAGAACTAAAGAATTTATTAATAAATTTCTCTTTTCATATTATTTTGTTAGATATTTTTTCAAATGAGTTTTTAAATAAAGTTTTATTTTTAAAAATGATAAGTTAAAAATGGTTCTAATAACTTAGAGTGGTTTTCAAATGGTTTAATCTCATCTCTTTTAATAAAATATTTTCCTTTATGTAAAAACATTGTATAATCAATGTGTTGTTTTCCTCATTTAATTTCTACTTTTAGGAGGGGACAAAAATGGAAAGAAGACATATAACTAACTCATTAGTATCATTAGAATTTATATTTGGAAATCATATTTTAAAATATTTTTATCAAATGCAAGAATAATTATGATATTTATTAAACTACTTTTAGGTGGCCATGTCTCCAAGTGTTATATATGGTTGGTGCTAGGAGGGTTTTTAGGGAGATTTTGGCTTAAGGGTGGCAGTCCTTTTGCCATGATCATGATTTTTTTTTTTTAAAAATAAAAATAAATAAAGATGATACGTGGCAACCAACTATACCACATGGTTGGATTAATTTTAATTATTTGTATTTTTAAAATTTTTAAATTTTTATGTGAAAATCAAAGTTAATGATTATGATTTTACCTTTCTCCTTATGTGTTTAACTTGATCGCGATTTTAACTTTTTTATTGATTAAATTTTTTAATATTTTTAATTAAAAAATAAAAACTTAATTGTGATTTTAACTTTTGACTTTTTGTTTTGTTAAAATTTTAAATTTTTATTTATATAAAATAAAAAATAAATTTGTCATTAAAAATATGTTTAATCATTCATATTATTTTATCTTAATATTGTTAAAAATTAAAATTTTTACACATTAAAATTGCGCAGTAGTCGACATAACCATTAGAAAAGAAGATATCAGACTTTTCTACAAAAAATGGTACCACTCTTTTATGGAAAAAAAAAAAGTAACACTAAAGTGTGCTAAAAAGTAGCACCCTGGTGAGAAGAATGTACCACTTTTCTTTGGTTTTATGAAAAAGTTTGTATCACAAAAAAGTAACATTAAAGTATGTTAAAAGTACTACTATGATACAAAGGATATACCACTCTTTTTTTTTTATTTTTTTGATAAGGTATGCAAAAATTTTAATTTTTAATAAAATTAAGAAAAAATTAATATAAATGATTAAATATAATTTTTTATGCAATAAAAAAATTAAAAGTTTTAATAAATCAAAACATTAGAATCACAATCAAGTTTTTATCTTCTTTAATTAAAAATATTAAACATTTTAATAAAAAAAAAAAGTTAAAACCACAATGAAATTAGATACTTATAAATAAAAAACTAAATTTGTTCATTATGTATTTATTTTTATATTATTTTTCTTATTAATTATTTATTATATATTATTATTAGTATTATTTTATGTTTAAAGTGTTCATAAATAATTAAAATCAAAAGATGAAAGAATGAAAAAAAATTTAAAAATATTTCATGAGAATTTGTATCTAACATATTATAAAAAAAAGTCAAAAGCTAAAATGAAGAAAGGGGAAAAAGAAAAAATAAAAATAATATGGTATGTTGATCCGCTATGTTTTAAGCTTAAAAACATTGATAAACATGATTGAAAAAAAAAAATTGTGTGGCATGATTGGTCGTCGCATATCAATCTCTTTTCTTTTAGAACTCACTTGTCATGTCAAATCTTAATAAAAAAATAAAAAAATGTGGCAGTTGATGGTAGGCTATGGAAGAAAGAAAAGCTGGGGGACAATGTTAGAATTTTGTTTATGTTATTATTGGAGTGTAAAATCTATATATATATATATATATATATATATATAATTTTTATTAGAATCTTTAATTTCATTTTCTAATACGTTAAACACAAAATTATAATATATAATTGATAACCAATAAGAATAAATTAAATATAACATAAAGTACAATCGACAGAAAAACACACATTAAACATAAAATAATCAATAAGAACAAATTAAATATAACATGAAATAAAATAGAGAAAAAAATTAATTTTCTTATCATTTTTAAATATTTAATTTATAGTTTTTAGGAATAAAAAAAGCATAAAAAGATTCTTAAGAAAAAGATAATTATTAATCTTTTATTAAAAAAAACAAGAACTCAATTAAAAAAGCAATTTTCTTTTGTTATTTTTTATTATTAAAAATAATATTTTATTTTCCTTCATTTTTAACCAAAAAGGGAATTCCACGAGAGTCAGTCAGCTTGGTCAAATTTCTTTTGATTCTTATTATTTTAAACCTTACAAGACATGCATATTTGTCATAATCTCATAGCCGTAATTAAATTATATGTTAGATATATTAATATATTTTTAGTTAATATAATTGATGATCATAATGTAAATTTAGAAGTAATATATTAATAAGGTTCATGTAGATCTTCATGAAATAAAATATTCAAAAAATATTAAAATTTAGACCGACTTTGTCACTAAAATAATACCAATAAGAAAATATGATGAGGATTGAAGAGCCTAATTTGGGCTCTCATGAGGTGAATACTTAGAGGCCTTTATTCAATTGTGGTAATTCTTTTTCCCTTTTTCCTTTTTTGTTGGGAGAATCGGTTGTAGTGTTTTTGGAAATAAATAGGTAGAAGTTTTAGCCAATTTTGTAGGCTTTTTTTTGTGTATATTTGTTGTTATATATTGTATCTTGTTATTAAACAATTCCCTTGAGGTTCATTTGGACGAATTCAGCATTTTATTCCTCACAAAGAGTCCGCAATTTGGTTGTGATGATATGTAACGACCCGCACCCAACCATGTAGATATTGTTCGCTTTGAACCCAAGAGGGCCCTCACGGCTTTAAAACGCGTCTACTTGGTTAAGAGGAGTTTTCACATATATAGTGTCAGGAACTTACTCCCCTATCCGATGTGAGACATCACAAATACCCCCCATGCAGACACAACGTCCTCGTTGTGTCCCATGAGATTGCGGGGCCAAACAGATAAACATCCCTTACGGAGCCAAACAAACCTCCACACCGGGGTCGGGGATCGGCTCTGATACCATTTGTAACGACCCGCACCCAACCATGTAGATATTGTCCGCTTTGAGCCTAAGGGGGCCCTCACGGCTTTAAAACGCGTCTACTTGGTTAAGAGGAGCCTCTACATATATAGCGCCAGGAACATTCTCCCCTATCCGATGTGGGACATTACAAACACCCTCTCATGCAGACACAACGTCCTCGTTGTGTCCCATGGGATTGTAGGGTTAAACAAACGAACGCCCCTTACGGAGCCAAACAAACCCCCACATTGGGGTTGGGGATCGGCTCTGATACCATTTGTAACGACCCGTACCCAACCATATAGATATTGTCCGCTTTAGGCCCAAGGGGGTCCTCACAGCTTTAAAACGCATCTACTTGGTTAAGAGGAGCCTCTACATATATAGCGCCAGGAACATTCTCCCCTATCCGATGTGGGACATCACAAACACCTCCCCCCCCATGCAGACACAACGTCCTCGTTGTGTCTCATGGGATTGCGAGGCCAACACCCCTTATGGGGCCAAACAAATCCCCACACCAGGGTCGGGGATCGGCTTTGATACCATTTGTAACGACCTGCACCCAACCATGTAGATATTGTCCGCTTTGGGCCCAAGAGGGCCTTCACGGCTTTAAAACGCGTCTACTTGGTTAAGAGGAGCCTCTACATATATAGCGCCAGAAACATTCTCCCTTATCCGATGTGGGACATCACAAACACCCCCCCATGCAGACACAACGTCCTCGTTGTGTCCCATGGGATTGCGGGGCCAAATAGACAAACACCCCATTTGGGCCCAAATCGGACAATATCTATAAGGTTGGGAGTGGGCCATTACAAATGGTATCAGAGCTAATCCCCGACCTCGGTGTGGGGGTTTGTTTGGCCCCGTAAGGGGTGTTTGTCTGTTTGGCCCTGTTATCCCATGGGACACAACGAAGACGTTGTGTCTACATGGGGGGTATTTGTGATGTCTCACATCGGATGGGGGAGAATGTTTCTGGCGCTATATATGTAGAGACTCCTCTTAACCAAGTAGACGCGTTTTAAAGCCGTGAGGGCTCTCTTGGGCCCAAAGCGGACAATATCTACATGGTTGGGTGCGAGTCGTTACAAATGGTATCAGAGCCGATCCCCGACCTTGGTGTGGGGATTTGTTTGGCTCCGCATTCCCATGGGACACAACGAGGACGTTGTGTCTGGATGGGAGGGTGTTTATGATGTCCTACATCGGATAGGGGAGAATGTTCCTAGCGCTATATATGTAGAGGCTCCTCTTAACCAAGTAGACGCGTTTTAAAGCCGTGAGGGCCCCCTTGGGCCCAAAGCGGACAATATCTACATGGTTGGGTGCGTGTCGTTACATGATAGGTTTTAAAATTTTCACATTTCGATTGTGGGGAAAACTTTGTAGGCTTTTGTTTGGTTGTGGGGAAAACTTCAGAGGGCATGTTTGATAGATTCCTCTGCACGTCTCCCATTTCAAAAGTTTATCTTGCACAAATCTTTGAAAAATGTATTAATAAGGTCACATTTCGATTAATTTTTAAATAAAAACCCTCCTTAATTTTATCAAAATGAGTATAATTATAACGATGGAATTTATTTTCCTTGTTGGCCTGGAAGGGCATTATAGGAAATTCACATCGCTCACGGAATCGTGGTTTCACACCCTGTTCTTCGGTGGCAGTTGGAGAATCACCTTCCAGATAAGATACTTGATTCTCCTCTATTTGTTGCCCATTTTTCATAATGACCAAAGCACCCCTACCATCCCCTTCAACCACAAACCATCAACCATCCACCTTATTCCATCATTATCATTGTTTTTGAAATTTTATTTTAGTAAAGGGATTGAAGTAATTTCCCTTTCCACCCGTACCTCTGTTATTTTACCATATAATAATATCAAAATGGACATACATTATGATTTTTGTCACCTATTTATTGAGGGTGATGATTGAAAGTCATAAAAATAATAGGATGGTAAATTATTATAATAAATTAATTAAAAATTGATATATTTTTTAATTATTTAATTTTTATATTACAGAGTTAAAATAAATTAAATAAATTTAAAATAATATATAAATTTTAATTTTTAAAATTTTTTTTCCTCTTTATTTTATTTATTTCAGATTTTTCATCATATGTTCGGGCGAGAGACATGGGCCTACTGGTTTTTTTTTTCGGGGGGCATTTCGGTATTTTCATTTTTTATATTTATAAAAAAATGCAAAAGGTGGAAAAAAATTACTACTTTGAGTTGGACATGGAATCACCATATCTTCTCTCTCACTCTTCGCCTTCGATCTTTTTCTTTTTTATCGTTATAAAGGGCCCATCAATCAAGGCATATTAACGAAAATGCCTCGATTTTTGTTCCACTCATTTTCTCACATGCAAATCATAGGTTCATAGCCCAACAACAACTACCGAGCATTATTAAATTAGACCGTGGAGGCCAGAAGTGTAATTAACCTATCTTTCAGGGGTAGTTTTGGCAATGAAAAAATAAAAAGTCTATACCCAAGAGTCTGAGTGGGAGTAAATTCGCATTGAAGCATTCAAACCTGACACAAAATAATCTTGGTGACGTATAAATTCATAGCGTAAAATAAAAGAAAACATTAATACATGCCCTTTCCATGTGTTTTTTTTTTTCCTGTATGTAAAAAATAATAATAATTTTCAATTTTATCTATCTAAAAAATAAAAAAATTAAACCAAATTAAAATTATACATTTAGTACCAAACTAAAGGGCTTTTTGTCTATACGACACTTCTTCAAAACTAGGAGGCCAAACTCGAGCCTTGTCCAAACGTTTATTAGGCCTGTCTCATTGAGCCCATGGGCTTCAAATACTGTGGGCCCATGACCGGCCCCTATCACGACCAGAGTCTGTATAGTGTATACCACTGAATAGGTGATGGCCAATGAAGAGAGTTCAGCCAGACGGTGGTAGGCGACAACGACGGGGTTGGGCGGCGGAGGCTGCAGCGACCACCACTCACACTGTAACCTATCTCAGTATTTGCAGTGTTGTTTGAGTTTCTTTTTTAGGTTCTTCCTTCTTTGTATTGAACAAAAGCTAAGGTTCGTTTGGCTGCTGAGAAAGTGTGGGAAGCCCGAGGAAATTGTAATTTTGAATCTTTAGATTTGGAGAACCCAATTAGACAGAAGCCTCAGCTGATCTAAACCTAATACAATCATATGACATTGTTGAGGGCGTGAGGCAGGTTTTCCATTTTTCTCTAAATTCAAATTCTCGTTATCTTTCTTTCTCTTTCTTTTATTTTCCCTAGTTTTCTAGAGAATTAAATTTGGATGCATTCTTTTCTATTGTAGCAAACAATGATTACATTTAGTTGTGAACATTTCTGGAGAGCAGAATATTATTTATGGCTTTTTAGAGAAAAAAAAAGCTTAAAAATAAAAAATATGATATTTTCTTATAATATATTTTAATTATTTTAAATTGTTTTCTTATTACATTTGAAAAAAAATAATAGGATAAATATAAAAAATAATCGAAAATAAAATAATACTTTAAAATTTTATTTTTAAAAAAATATTCAAGAAATAATATTTTTCCTTATTCACTTATAAATTTAATAATTAAACTCGTGTTTCTATCATTAATTCAATCCCCCATCTAAAAGCCTACAAAAAACATCGTAATTTAAATTTTATTTCATTCATCTTATTTAGGATTATACGTACTTTTTTTGTAATTTATAATCGTTTTGAAAATTCTAACATTACTGCGTAATCAACTTATGATTAAACAAGTATGATTGACTTAATTAATAATAATAACACAAAAGGAAATATAATGGACTTATAAAAATTTGGAATAAAATTAATTTGGAAAGAGGTTCAAGCTGTTAACAACTCCATTCTTGTCAACACCTCGATCCTGGACTGCATATGGAAGTTAGTCATTCTCATTCTTTGTTAATACAAATAAGATGTATTTATTTTTCTAGCATGATATTCTACCTTCACCCAACATCAATTGATTTTTTAAATAAAATTGTCAAAACTAAATAAAAAAAAATTGACATAGAACTAAGATTTAACATCGAGGTCATGGGTTTGGTCGCCAAAGGCTCATATTATAAAAAGGAAAATAAAATTTAAAAAAGAAAGAATTGAAATAAGTAATAAAATAAGATAACATAAATTTTTTATTTATGAGACAAAATTTTTGTCAATTACAATGTGGGATGGGTTTCATGGGTAGAAAATAAAAGTGGCAGTAGCATGGGGAATAAATAGCTAACATTGGACTTATGCAAACTTTATGTCAAGTTTTACAAAAAAAAATAAATAAATAATGTAACGTTGGGTTTTTATTTGGTTTTTTTTTTTTCAAGTTTCATTAATTTAAACTCTTAAATAAACATAAATATTTAAGTGAATATTTATTTTTATAATGATAAGTATTAAAATAATATAAATTAAATAATATAATAATTATTTTTAAATTTAAAAAAAATTATTCATTTAATTATATATAATAATAGGATATAAACGTGTATAATTAAAAAAAGATGTAATTTGGATCTTAAAAGGATGTTATTCGGATTCTAAAGAATTGTTTTTTTATATATATTTTTATCTAAAATATAAATATTATTTTAATTAATTATATATAATAATGATAAGATATATGAATTAATTACATATAATAATGATAGGATATAAGTATATATAATAGAAATGATAAGGTTATTTTAGGGGAAAAAAAAGTGTTTAAACACTCCCTACTTTTATATGTATATAGATACAGATTTTTTGTATAAGTTATGGACCGACTTATGGGCTTAGTTGGGTTTGAAGGGAGATTAACAAGGGTATTTTTGGAAAAAAAATGACATACACCTGTTACTTCTCTAATAGGAGTAGAGATATATAAAGATATATATGCACCGTGCCAAACCCTTCTCTCAACACTCACCTGTATTTTTCACACATTTTCTCACAAACCAAACAGCAATCGTCGCTTCAAGAAACAGCAAGAAACAGAAAGAGAGATATAGGACCAGAGATCATGGACCAGAACCCAGAAACCATGTACTACCAATGCATAGAAATGGCAACGGGGTGGGTTCGGGACGGGTCGCCCCCATCCCAACTCCGCCCCGTTTATTCAAAACAAATCCCATCCCCGTCCCATTTAAAAAATTAAACGGAGCGGGGCGGGGCGGGGCGGGTATGATAAATTCCCATACCCGCCCCGCCCCTCCCCGCCCCGTTTTTTTTTTTTTTTTAATTCATAACTGAAACAACTGCTGCCCCTCCTTCGCGTAACAACCTGGACTGGCCCTAAACTCCTCTGAACGGTGAGATTGAGCAGCAACTTGGTCAACCGTGGCCCTCCCTCCGGCGACAGTCCAGAGACACTCCTACTTGAGAGCAGGTCCAGCAAGGTCTTTGGACGGCGAAGCTCCGCCTGGTGGGCCATAGTCATCGGAATACCAGAGTGGAACGACGATGATCTCTAGGCCAGCTTCCTCTTCAGGTTCTTCTCTTTGTGTCCTCTCTGGTGAATCTTGGAAGTAGACATGATGATAATAGTAGATTTCTAAAAGGACGGGAAGGAAATTTCAATGAACAGATTATCTCAATTGGCAGTAATGGAAGAATCTGAGGTGAGGGAAGCCAAGAAATGGAGAAGAGCTAGTGCTCTTTGGTTTCCAGCGACAAGAAGCCATACCTAGAACGGTGGAAGAGTGAATAAAAGAAACATTAATCGGGAAAGGGCGGGTCGGGGTGGGGCAATACCCGAACCCGCCCCGGTTTTTTTAAACAATTCCCAAACCCGTTTATTTAAATTTAACCCCATCCCATTAGGGGTGGGGTGGGGTGGGTGGGGTGGGGCGGGGCGGGGTGGGTACCCGAAAAAACCCACCCCATTGCCATCCCTACCAATGCAATGCATGCGGTTCTCGTAAGAAAAGCGAGCATGCCTCCAGCGACGACTAACCCCAGCTCAAGAAGCTAGAAACAGCCTCCGTCCACGATTACCAACTAGGAGGTGGTTATCTCAGAGCCAATACTTGATCTCTGACCTACTCAGCCCTTCCCCTAGGATGCCTCACATTTAGGATCCAAGTTCTCGTATTTATGCTCCCTTATGAAACACACACCTTACTTGAAAATAAGACTTTTATATAAAATAAGACTTTTAAATTAATACGAAAATTAAAACATTAAGTGGCAATTCAACAAAATGAAATAGTTAATTGTTTACTAACTATTTTTTATTTATTTACTTTTAAATTAGTTTCAAACTTAATTTTGAAAATAAGACTTTTATATAAAATAAAAATAATAATTTCTACATTTGTACTAAAGCTATACATTAAAGATTTATTATCTAAAATTAGTTTAAAAATACAATTTCTAAATTTGTATTAAAGCCATAATTTTGAAATATGTTTTCAACAAACCTTGTTCGTTTTCAGAAAAAGAAAATTGAGGCATGCAGCTAATAGGATTATTTTGAACAAGAATTTTCAAAAAATCAAAATATATATTTTAATAGCCCAAATGAGTAGTTTGAATTGAAATTATCAACATTGATAGAAACTTAAGAGTATCCATGGGATATAAATAGTTTAAAAAATTATGGAAATATATAAGTGCATAGAATAAAAATAAATAAATAAATAAAAACCTTAGAATCGTCCGCATTGTGTGATCTGATTAGTCTCTATTTTTAGTTTTTACTACCTTTTACAAAGTCGATGTTCTAGCAGGAATCTATATATTTTATAAGCAAACTTAGTTCTGTCCATTCTCACTCTGCACCACAAGAAATGAGGGCTTCTATTAACGTATTGAGTGTCCAAATAGGGCCTAAACCTAATATGCTTAAATCAGGCCGAAGCCCACCTAATTGGCCACCGGGCAGCAAGCAAAAATTGTTCTTAAAGGCAAAACCATCTTGAACCCAATCCAAACCTACCCTAATCTAACCCAAGGGTCGGCAACAAGGCTCAATTTCATCCTGACCATATGCAATTTAAATATAAAACTTTCTAACAAAGAAATATTCATGTTTGTGTTTTAAATTCAGAAGAAAAACTCGTGGAATTGGCAAGATTGTGAAGGCAAAATCATTAAAAAAAAATTGTTCAGAAATCCTAACCAATTTCTTCTCCAATCGAAACCAAAAAAACAATATACTATAATCGATTTTCAAAAACCCTAAACTAGCTAACCTCAAGAGTATGAGAGATTGTCGCAGGCCAAATAGAGAGAGAAATCAACAAAAAAGGTAACCTAGTATTATATCAGCAATCGGCCCATGATTCATTTTCCAACAATCAACAACCAACAAAAAATTGAAATCACCCCATAATAAAACCACTTCACAAAAAATTGAAATATCCTAAAAGTACTGCATCAAAGCCTACTATGATTCATTTTCCAACCATCAACAACCAAGAAAAAATTGAAATCATCTCGTCATAAAATTGTTTCACTTGCACTTAATAGGAGTTGGTAGTTTTTACTACACGGGCATCCTCAACAAATCTTCAAGTAATCTTCAAGCCGGTCTGCGCTCACCTTCTCTTCTGTTTGATCATTCATAACTTCTTGCAAAATTCCTTTAGTTTCTTAGAAACCAAACACACCCCACCAAAAAAAAAAAAACATACACGTGTATTGTTCTGGTGAAAGCCAGTATTCTTTGTGTTTGTCTACAGAAAAGTTTTATATTTAAATTGTTCTTAAAGGCAAAACCATCTTGAACCCAATCCAAACGCACCCCACAAAAAAAAAAAAAACAAAAAACAAAAGACATCTAGTACGCATAAAATTAATTAAGCTTTTTCACTTTCAAAATCCTGGTTGTACTCCAAATCTTCAGAATGCAACCCAAGATGGCAACTAGAATTAAATTCAAAGTATTCAACATGAAAAATATGAGCAAGTATCAAATATGAAGAAAAATCTACTCAATCCTGTCGGGCTTTGTGGAACCTAGTCTTGTTTGATCTGGTTTGACAACCCGACTCATGCAATATTTTTAATGTGCAATATTCGTGCAATATTTTTTTAATGTGCAATATTCGTGCAATATTTTTTTAATGTGCAATATTCATGCAATATTTTTTTAATGTGCAATATTTGTGCAATATTTTTTAATGTGCAATATTCGTGCAATATTTTAAGTTGCTATTACAGTTGTGCAAATGATTGTCACTTCTCCATGGACAAGAGTCTTGGGCACGGGATCGCCGGTGATGGAACAAATCCCTAGTTGTGAGGTTGGTGCACTCGGTTACTTTTTATTTTTATTTTTTGGTTTTTTTATTGCTAAGAAAATTAAGAAGTTTTAAAAGAATTAAAACATGTATTTTAATTTCTAATGTTTCCACGAACATTTTATTTTAAAGATAAAACAAAAGTTGAAGAAGATGATGGGGAGTGTTACAAAAATGAAGAAGTGGTGGGAAGAAATGGAACTAGAGGTGGAAGAAGATGTAGGGGTTGTTTAGAACACTCAATTAGAGCAAGAAAGCGAAACTTAATGATGTTGGGAATAACAATGTAAGTTGGTTTTTAATGTGCAATATTCGTGCAATATTTTAAGTTGCTATTACAGTTGTGCAAGTGATTGTCACTTCTCCATGGACAAGAGTCTTGGGCACAGGATCGCCGGTGATGGAACAAATCCCTAGTTGTGAGGTTGGTGCACTCGGTTACTTTTGATTTTTATTTTTTGGTTTTTTTGTTGCTAAGAAAATTAAGAAGTTTTAAAAGAATTAAAACATGTATTTTAATTTCTAATGTTTCCACGAACATTTTATTTTCAAGATAAAACAAAAGTTGAAGAAGATGATGGGGAGTGTTACAAAAATGAAGAAGTGGTGGGAAGAAATGGAACTAGAGGTGGAAGAAGATGTAGAGGTTGTTTAGAACACTCAATTAGAGCAGGAAACCGAAACTTAATGATGTTGGGAATAACAATGTAAGTTGGTTTTTAATGTGCAATATTCGTGCAATATTTTTTAATGTGCAATATTCGTGCAATATTTTAAGTTGCTATTACAGTTGTGCAAGTGATTGTCACTTCTCCATGGACAAGAGTCTTGGGCACGGGATCACCGGTGATGGAACAAATCCCTAGTTGTGAGATTGGTACACTCGGTTACTTTTGATTTTTATTTTTTGGTTTTTTTGTTGCTAAGAAAATTAAGAAGTTTTAAAATAATTAAAACATGTATTTTAATTTCTAATGTTTCCACGAACATTTTATTTTAAAGATAAAACAAAAGTTGAAGAAGATGATGGGGAGTGTTACAAAAATGAAGAAGTGGTTGGAAGAAATGGAACTAAAGGTGGAAGAAGATGTAGGGGTTGTTTAGAACACTCAATTAGAGCAGGAAACCGAAACTTAATGATGTTGGGAATAACAATGTAAGTTGGTTTTGTTTTGTTTTTTTTTTTTTTTTTTGTCAGAAAATGGAAAGGGGCTAACACAATGATCGGAGTTGATGGATGCAGGTAGCAGGGGGGCAGGAGAGGCAGGCGAGGACGAAGAAGTTTGTATTCAAAAGGAATGGGAGTACTTGAGGATCGATCTCAAATGCCCATGCTCAAAGGCCTACCGAATCCTCCTATGACACTCCAATTGCTATTATAGCTAGTTGAGTGGTAGACTCTGGTGCAGTACTTTTATTACATCTGATCGAGGTTGTTCACAAGTAGGGAGTTATTGCCACTGGGACTGACAGCCACCTTAGAAATTCCTTGGACAAAGACAATTTGTATTTTTGAAACTCCTTGGACAAAGACAATTTGTATTTTTGCTAGGCAATTCGCATAGTCAAAATTCTTTATATGAGGTGAATGAGCAAATTGTAGGGAGCCACACACAATGCAGGAGTTAGAAATTGGTCTTTGGGGATCGTCTCTCTTCCTACTTCTTAGATGTCTCATCTCCGTTTGGCAGATAAGAAAATAGAAAGAAAATGCATGAAAGGTCACGGTTGAGAGAAGGGGTTTTACAAGGTTTCTGGATTGCTGTTTGGTAGGGGTTTAGACAAACAGGTGTTTGTGTACATATAGTTCTGGAACATTCTACTATGCGGTGTGAATTCTATGATAACCAGTGAATTCACTTGGACGTGCTTCCTACAATTCCGTTTACTTAAGAAGGTAAGGTTTGTGCAGCATGACCCAATGGTAGTATAAGAAAACAAGTTTCAATTAAACCGATATTCGAATCAACCCTTTTACATGATCTTCTAGTAACAAGCACTTGCACTTAATAGGAGTTGGTAGTTTTTACTACACGGGCATCCTAAACAAATTTTCAAGTAATCTCCAAGTCATTTTGCGCTCATCTCCTCTTCTATTTGATCATTCATAACTTCCTGCAAAATTCCTTTAGTTTCTTAGCAACCAAATGCCCTCCACGAAAAAAAAAAAAAAAAAAAAAAAAAAAAAACAACATGCACGTGTCTTGTTCTAGCGAGAGCCATTATTCTTTGCGTTTGCCTGCATAAAATTTTTTTTCCCTAGAATTTTTCGAGAACCAAACATAACCTAAATATAAAATGTAACTAGAATTTAAAGATTATTTGTGTCTGTTTATGACAAAAAAAAAAAAAAAAACAACAAATTCATTGTTCTAGTACAAAGGAAAGCTTGGGTCATTTGAGGTCATGTCTGATAAGTTGTACACTTATTTGATATTGTTTTTACTTTGGTAGAAAATTTTCCAAATGGACTAGAAGATATTGATTACCATTTTTTTCTGGCAGATACTAGTTTATGAACGGAATGCGATAAAATAGTAAAGAGTACCCATGCACAACTGTAATAGCAACTTGAATTACTAAGTATTGCACAATTGTAACAGCAACTTGAATTACTAAGTATTGAACATGAGGAAAAATCTAAGTCAATCCGAAAAAAGAAAAATGGGTTTGGACCTTTTTGTTGGTGCCATTCCTAAATTGGTATTCAAGTCAACCACTTTACATGATCTTATAGTAACAATCACTTGCACTTAATAGGAGTTGGTAGCTTTTACTACATGGGCATCCCAAGCAAATCTTCAAGTAGTCTCCAAGCCACTATACGCTCACCTCCTCTTATGTTTGATCATTCATAACTTCCTGCAAAATTCCTTTAGTTTCTTAGCAACCAAACACACCCCACCAAAAAAAAAAAACATGCACGTGTATTGTTCTAGCGAGAGCCAATATTCTCTGTGTTTGCCTACAGAAAAGTTTTTTATCCCTAGCATTTTTCGAGAACCAAACATAACCTAAATATAAAATGTAACTAGAATTTAAAGATTATTTGTGTCTTTTTATGAAAAAAGAAAAAGAAAAGATAAACTCATTATTCTAGTACAAAGGAAAGTTGAGGTCATTTGAGGTCCTGTTTGAGATGTTGTACACTTATTTGATACGGTTTTTACTTTGGTAAAAAAATTTCAAAATGGACTTTAAGATATTGATTACCATTGTTTTCTGGCAGATACTAGTTTATGAATGGAATGCGATAAAATAGTAAAGAGTGTCCATTCACAACTGTAATAGCAACTTGAATGACTAAGTATTGCACACCTGTAACAGTAACTTGAATTACTAAGTATTGAACATGAGGAAAAATTTGACTCAATCCGAAAGAAGAAAAATGGGTTTAGACCTTTTTGTTGTGGCCATGATCTTATAGTAACAATAACTTGCACTTAATAGGAGTTGGTAGTTTTTATTGCATGGACATTCTAAACAAATCTTCAAGTAGTCTCCAAGCTGCTCTACGCTCACCTCCTCTTCTGTTTGATCATTCATAACTTTTTGCAAAATTCCTTTAGTTTCTTAGCAACCAAACGCACCACACAAAAAAAAAAACATGCACGTGTGTTGTTCTAGCGAGAGCCAGTATTCTTTGTGTTTGTCTGCAAAAAAGTTTTTTTCCCTAGCATTTTTCGAGAACCAAACATAACATAAATATAAAATGTAACTAAAATTTAAAGATTATTTGTGTCTGTTTATGAAAAAAAAAAAAAAAGACAAACTCATTGTTATAGTACAAAGGAAAACTTGGGTCAATTGAGGTCATGTCTAAGATGTTATACACTTATTTGATACGATTTTTATTTGGGTAGAAAATTTTCAAAATGGACTAGAAGATATTGATTACCATTTTTTTTCTGGTAGATACTAGTTTATGAACAGAATGCGATAAAATAGTAAATAGTACCCATGCACAACTATAATAATAACTTGAATTACTAAGTATTGAACATGAGGAAAAATTTGAGTCAATCCGAAAAAAGAAAAATGGGTTTAGACCTTTTTGTTGTGGCCATTCTGAAACTGGTATTAGAATCAACTCCTTTACATGATCATATAGTAACAATCACTTGCACTTAATAAGAGGTGGTAGCTTTTACTACACGGGCATCCTAAACAAATCTTCAAGTAGTCTCCAAGTTGTTCAACGCTCACCTCCTTTTCTGTTTAATCATTCATAACTTCCTTCAAAATTTCTTTAGTTTCTTAGCAACCAAACGTCCCCCACAAAAAAAAACAAAAAAATGCACGTGTATTGTTCTAGCGAGAGCTAGTATTCTCTGTGTTTGCCTGTAGAAAACCTTTTTTCCCTAGCATTTTTTGAGAATCAAACATAACCTAAATATAAAATGTAACTAGAATTTAAAGATTATTTGTGTATGTTTATGAAAAAAAAAAAAAAAAAGACAAACTCATTGTTGTAGTACAAAGGAAAGCTTGGGTCATTTGAGGTCCTGTTTGAGATGTTGTACACTTATTTGATACGGTTTTTACTTGGGCATAAGATTTTCAAAATGGACTAGAAGATATACTAGTTTATGAACGGAATGCGATAAAATAGTAAAGAGTGTCCATGCACAATTGTAATAGCAACTTGAATTACTAAGTATTGAACATGAGGAAAAATCTGACTTAATCCGAAAAAAGAAAAATGGGTTTAGACCTTTTTGTTGTGCCCATTCCTAAACTAGTATTAGAATCAACCCCTTTACATAATCTTATATTAATAATTACTTGCACTTAATAGGAGTTCGTAGCTTTTACTACTCGGACTTCCTAAACAAATCTTCAAGTAGTCTCCAACCTCTGCGCTCACCTCTTCTTCTGTTTGATCATTCATAACTTCTTGCAAAATTCCTTTAGTTTCTTAGCAACCAAACGCCCCCCACAAATATATAAAAATAAGTAAAAAAAAAAAAAAAAAAACATGCATGTGGAAACAAAATTTTCCGCAGAAATATCGGTGGTCAACGCTAGTCAAACCATTGGGGCAAATTTGCCCCTTTTTAATAATCTTGCACCATATATACATATATTAAAAGTTTCATATACACAAAATATTAAAACAATACTTTAGATAACAAATTAATTATAATTATTTTATAATTAAATAAAAAAATTTCATTTAATTGAGTAGCAAAAAGTTTTTAATATCATTAATATATTAATTAAATATTAAAAAAAATTATACATTTATCATAATTTGTTTTATATCATTTAATACAATTAAATTAAATATATCATAATTTTAATATTAAATATATTTTAAAATTAAGCATATTATAATCAAATATCACAATATCACAATATTATTATCGAATAATATTTGATGTAATTTAATAATCAATATACACTTATATATATATATATATATATATGTTAATTTATTCAACAAAACAACTTTAAAATGTCTATTATACTTCTAATTTCATTTCTAAGAGCTTTATTTTACATTTTCAAAAGTTTAGATCAATTTTAAATCAATCGATATTTTATATCAAAATATCCGTCGATATCGATATATCTATAAAATCGAACTATCGACATATCCGTTATTACCGATATTTTTATCCTTGGTTAAAAGTACTATTACGATAGGAATTATATACTATTTTTTTTAGTTTATGATAAGGTATGTACAAATTTTAATTTTCAATCAAATTAAGAAAAAATTAATATAAATGATTAAATATAAATTTTTTATGAAAAATAATTTTATATTTTGTTTTATGTAATAAAAAATTAAAAATTTTAATAAATCAAAATCAAGTTTTTATCTTTTTTTTAATTAAAAATATTAAACATTTTAATTAAGAAAAAAAGTTAAAACCACGGTAAAGTTAGCAACCTATATAAGTAAAAAACTAAAATTTTTCATTATATATTTATTTTTATACTATTTTTTCTTATTAATTATTTATCATATATTATTATTATTATTTTATATTTAAAGTGTTCATAAATAATTAAAATCAAAAGATGAAAAGAGTGAAAAAATAAATTAAAAATATTTCATGAGAATGTGTAACTAACATATTAGACAAAAGTCAAAAACTAAAATGAAGAAAGAAGAAAAAGATTAAAATAAAATAAAATAATGTGGCATGTTGATTCACCAAATTTCAAGCTTAAAAACATTGATAAGCATGATAGAAAGAAAAAAGAAAAAAAAAGTGTGGTATGGTTGATTGTCATATGTCAATTTCTTTTTCTTTAAAATCAAAACAACAATTATGAGTTCTTTCCCTTGTCTTGTCAAATCTTAAAATAAATAATAAATAATAAATAAAAAAAATTATGGTGGTTGATGGTAAGCTGTGGAAGAAAGAAAAGTTGAAGGGCACTCTTGAAATTTTATTCATATCAATGTCAGAGTGTAAAATCCATATTTTTTTTGTTAATGTAGATTTATTGATTTTAATTTTATTTTTTAATACATTAAACACAAAATTGTAACTCATTTATTGTTCCTAGTTATTTCCTGAAATAATACAATCATGTGCATCACATAATCGAAGCATGTTTGTCATATTCATTCATTATTTAGTATTGATGTAAAAATAGAAGGATTTCGCATTAGTCAAAATTTATTTTAATGTTGGCTATTCAATGAGTAAGCCCTTGCACATGGAAGTTAGTCCTTCTCTTTCTTTGTTGTCGTAGATAAGATTTACTTATTTTTTTAGCGTGTTAACATATCTTTATTGAATATCGATTGGTTTTTAAATGATATTGTAAAAACATAATAAAAAAAAATCGGCATAAGAGCTAAGATTTGACATCAAGGTCATGAGTTTGATCATGAAAGTTGTATTATAAAAATCAAAGTAAAATAAAAAATAAAAAAATTGAAACAAGTAGTAAAATAAGATTAAATAATAATAATAATGAGGTGTACATACCTATTTTGAAAGTAATAATCATATGATTCATCGCAAGGGCACTCTACCTACCAACCAACAAGTTTATTGTTTCAAATTTGGCTATGCCTAGCTTTCCAACCTAGTACAATTTACACCTCTTTAATTTCATCTACCCTATGCCTACCAACCGATAAGTTTATTGTTTTTATCTTTTTATTTTTAATGATTTGGACAATTTTACACATAGTATCATTCTTTGTTACAATAGAAACACTTGTTATTTTCCCCAACTTTGATTTAGATCTAGATCAATTTTTTCTGCTATTATTTCTTTCTTGTTTTCCCTCTAGCCATCAAACCTTCATATGAGCCATTTTCTCTCCTCTTGAACACCTTTTTCTTCAATTCTTTTAAGTTTAAAGCTGTTCTAACATCCTCTATGGAGAGAGTATCTCTACTAGACATCATGGTATCCATAAAGTGTTCATAAGAATTCAGTAGGAAACACATCAAAATTATGGCTTGGTCTTCATTATCAATTTTAACATCAAAATTCCTTAAATTCATGACAGTCTTATTAAACTCATCAAGGTTGTTGTACTTTCTTTCATTTGGAGAGTAAACAACAATTTCTTTAAATACAAGCAATTTGCAAGAGATTCTATCATATATAGACTTTTTAGCCTTGACCATAACTTGATAGTTATATTCTTTTTTGCAGCCTCACGAAGTACCTCATTACTTGAACACAATAGAATAGCCTTGTGCGTTTTCTCCATAAGTTCATCATTCTCTTCATTAGACGTCATTGTTAGTAGAGTCTATCTACCTTTTAGTAGTATAGACAACCCCTATTGAACGGTAAGACACACATATTGATGTGTCACAAACTAAAATTGTTTCTTCCATCAAATTTCTCAACCTCAAAATTTGTTGTCATTCCATGACTAAAAACTAGTGCTCTAATACCAATTTGTTGTGAAAAATTACAATAAATAATAATAATAGGAATAAAAGAATAAGAGAATGAAAACAAAATACACAAAGCACATGATGATTTACGCGGTTTGACCTAAAGCCTACATCCATAGACGAAGACAAAAAAGAACTTTAACTGTTATTGGAGGTGATTAGAACACTTAAGCTCCCACATCTTGAAGGCTCAATTACACCCATAAAGAAACTCTCTATATTTTGGTCAAAATCTCTTCTTATATCTTTTCCTAATTAGAAAGTAAGATTACCAATTAACTAATGGGAGATACTTTTTAATATATACAATAGCTATAAGATATGCTTATGGGTGTGTTTGGATTGTAAGAAAAATCCTGATGAAAGAATAGATGAATGATAAGGAAGCAACAGTGCTTAGAGCCATCAGCATCAGGAGAATGGGCATGAGAAAATAGCATGACTTTTTTTATAAAAAAAAATTGTAAATTAAAATAATATTTAATTCATTTCTATAAAGGAAAATTTTTTTGAAACCCTCATGAAATTTGGCTTTTTATTTTTATTTTTAATTAAATAATATTTTATTCATTTCATTTAAAATAAAAAATTACTGAACTCTCATCACATTTTATATTTTTTATTTTTATATTCATTTCAATTAAAATATATAAAAAAAACTGAGACCCTCATGACATTTATTTTTTTTTAATTTCTTATCATAATATATATATATATATATATATATATTTGATATTTTTAAAACACTTATTTTCTAGAATATTCTTAAAAACTAATTTTGAGAAATCGATTGTTAAGAAAATATGATAAGACCAAAATAAATTTAATTTCCAGATTTATTGTATAAAATCTTGGTATTATTCTATATAAAATTAATTCATTTTTAATTCAATTATACTTTTAAAAAAATGAGACTAACAATCATAAAAATTTCTCCTTTATGATATAAGAATTTAATATTAATGTGTCTTTCAATATCTAATTTTTATTTAAATTATATAATAAAAATTCTTTTAATTTTATATCCTTTCAAATATTTATTTTTTTAGTTTTGCAATCCTTACTATTTTTAAATTAAAATATTTTTTTAACTTTTTTTAGTTATGAGCTTCCTATATATATATATATGTATGCACCCTGCTGAAGCCGTTCTCTCAACTTTCAACTGTATTTTTCCCTCATTTTCTCACAAAACAAACATCAATCGTAGCTTCAAGAAACAGAAAGAGAGATCTTCAAATGAATGATAAAGAACCTGAGATAATGTTCCAGAACCCAGAACTTCAGTTTCAAGAAAGCATCTCCGACTACTGCAATCTATGTGATTCTCTCAAGAAAAGAGACCTCACTACATCCCACGATGCCTCCGGCGATGGCCAACCCCAGCTCAAGAAGCGAGAAACGGTCTCCGTCCACGACTACCGCCTCCGCGGCTTCTCCAGGGTCGCTGTTCCTCCGCCAAATTTCTACCCCAGTCTCAGCCGCACGAGCTCAGATCTCATCAACTCTCCCGGCCTCGACCAGGCGAAACGGTCCTCCTTGGAGAATTTTTCCCGCTCGCCTCAGGCGATGAACCCCAATGTCTCCACGCTGTCGCCGTCACTGATGAAAGGGGGTTCCACGGAATTGCCTCCTCTTCGCCGGTCCGTTTCTGATCAGCTGCCGGTGGCTTCTCCACCAAGAACCGAAGTCAGTGGTCACGGCGAGATGGGTACTGGATCCCCGGCGGTGTCCCAAGAGAACCCTGATCCTGAGGTTGGTGCACTGTATTGTGTTAATTTTGAAGTTTTTGTTGTTTGGTTGCTGAGAAAATTGCGTTAATACTTTTAAGTTTGTTTTTCTTCTCTTTTTTCATTTCTATTTCTATTTCTATTTCAACTATCTTTTTTCCTTTTTATTTTTTTGTTTGTTACTAGTTTCTTGGCTCTTGAAAAATGGAGAAGATTCAAGATTCACGTATACAAGTAGTGTCAAAATTTTGGGTCTCTGAATAATTGGTTGTGTAATCTTATTTGGATGTATGATTTCTCTTGGGGGCCCTAAATGATGAAAAAGAAATTCAAGATTCAAATTCTGGGTTCCTCTTGTTTTCCCGCGTTTCCTAAGAACCCTTGCAGCCCACATACTTCTATGATACTAAGATGCTTTTACGTATTGTAATTTCAAATTATTGTGTGCTTGGTTTGCTGAGAAATTAAGGAAAAATGCAAAACAATTTACAGAGTATTTTGTTTCTGTTGTTTGTATTACAGCTAGTTTCTTGGGCCTTCTTGGGTCGTTTATATTCGACAGTTTTCCTGCCTTGTCTCAGAAACTAAAAGCCATTGAAAATTTTTGAATGGTTGCAGAGGTTGAAGAGAATGACAGAGAGGATTAAAGAGATGAAACAGTGGTGGCAAGAAGTAGTGCTGGAAGTAGAGGATTCTGAGTCTCACCACAACAATACAAATGCATGTGTTTTTTTTTTTTTTTATAATTATTATTATTATTATTGTGCGTTTGGTTGCTAAGAAAATTAATAGAAAAAGAATGACTCTGTTGGATGCAGGAGGAGGAAGTGAGCATAGAGAGGGTGGGGGAGTACCTGAGCATATACTTGAAGTGTCCCTGTTCCAAAGCCTACCAAGTTTTCATCTCTGAAAGCGACTGCTACTTCAAGCTCATGTAGTGTTAGGGTGTATTTCTGTCTTTACTGGTTTTTGGTACATGAATACTCTTCTTCATAGCTTCATCGGCTGATTTTAATACCAGTTTAAGTGAAAATAAGACAGATTTGAATGGCTTTAAACCATTTTTCAGATTGTATGAATTCAGACAACACGCCAATACATTTGTGCTTACATGTTTTTTTAGAGTTCTTTTCAATATTTCCCTCCTGAAATATTCCTATGATATTTCGCGGGGTCCTTTTTCTTGAGGTAACCACATAAGCAGCAATCGTGGGAGATGATTCTTATTATTTCAAATCTTATAAGTATATTTGTCATAATCTCATAGCAGTAATTAAATTACATGTTAGATTTAGCTTCCAAAGTTATATGATCAATATATGGTTTTGGAATTTTTATTTTTTTTATGTTGAATAATATATTTTTATTTATTATAATTGATTATCACAATGTAAATTTAGAAGTGATATATTAATAAAGTTCATCCTATGCCTTCATGAAATAAAATATTTAAAGAATATTAAAATTTATATATCTTTGTCTCCAAAATAATACCAATAAGAAAACATGAAATAAAAAAAATTATGAAATTCAAAATTTTTATGTAAAAATAAAAAATAAAAAAAGAATTGAAGCTTAAAATAATATAAAATGGAAAATAGAATTGGATATTGTGAGTTGTAATATGGGAGATTACGAGTTACTTTTAAGTGTTCGAATTCATGTGGGAAAGCTCAATGGAATCCATCTCAATGTCATTATTTCTTATTTCATTTCCTTCATTTTTATTTTTTATTTTTATTTTGTAAGTGATTGTAATTTTGTACTTCTTGTAATAAAACGACTCTATATAAATATTAAAGTTATATTTGGCTCTCAAAAAATTTAAGAGAAAGAAAATAGAGAAGAAAAATATAAGAAAAGAAAATGTGAAAAAAAATAAAATAAAAATAGAGTTAAAGTGAATAAATTATTTTTATTTGATATTTTAAACTTATTTTATTTATTTTAATTTATTAATATAAAGATAAAATAATTTAAAAATATATAAGTTTTTAACTAATTTTAATTTTTTTTTTTTTGAATTTTCTATAAAAACAACGGATGATCAAATTATTTTTCATAATATTTTTTTTTCTTTTTTTAGCACTTTTGGGAAACAAACATAACCTAAATTTTGGAGTTGTAGACAATGTGCATGGGCAAAAAATGTACCAAATATATATTAAGAAAAAAATTGACATAGAGCTAAGATTTGACATCAAGGGCATGGGCTTAATCGCCAAAGGTTCATATTATAAAAAGGAAAAAAATTAAAAAAAAAAAAAAAAGAATTAAAATAAGTAATAAAATAAGATAACAGAAAAAATAAAGTGTCCATGCCTATTTTGAAAACGATAATCATTTAATTAACTATAAGGACCACTTCAACTACCAACCGACAAATTTATTGTTTCAAATTTGGTCATGCCCACCTTTCCAACCTAGTACAATTTACATCTCCTTCATTTCAGCTACCTGCCAAAATGTTAATCCTCTTCTTTAATTACTCAACATGGTACTTATATTTGTCGGTGGAAGCTTTGGAAGGTAAGGGGCTGACACAATTCAAGACAAGGAAAAATAATGGCTTTCCCAATTCAAACATTGTTCCCCATTTGGGGGTGGGGGGAATGCAAATGTTAATGCCATTTCCATGGAAGAAAAATAAAATCCATTAAATTTTAGTACTTTTTTCATCTAGTAAATGGAAATAAATGATGGTGATTGAATGAATTTTGGGTCAAAGTATTCATCGGTAGTTTCAATCATGCACCCTACTCTAGAAAGTTCATGAAGTGGGTCCACGGGTCAAGGGACAAAAGGCCCTTTAGTGCCTTTAATAATGAGATCAACTTTGTAAACACAACCCTAAACATCATAAAGTATGGGTCACATTTCTTGGATTATGCCCCAAATCAAGGGACAAAGAGGAAGGATTATGGGCACTTTGCATATCCAATTCTTCAAATCCTACTCAAACCCAACTTTTTGTACCCCTTAATCCAAGTGGGTTTGGCCCAAAAGATTTGTTTAGATAATGGAAGCTACTCAAGAGGTGGAGAAGGCTTGAAATAAACAGTAGGACAAAGACCGGAGTACTACCAAATACTGATTGAAGCTAACCCTGTCTAATCATCTTTTCACTGTTGTTTTCTTCTTCTTTTACCAACTCCCACTTCTCCTTTCCTTTTATATGATTTAACAGCGGTGGGATATGCCAGTGGGTGTGTCTGGATTGTGAGAAAAAACCAGATGAAAGAGGAGATGAATGGAGCAGGGAGTCATGGTGATCAGAGCCATCAGGATCAAGAGAATGGGCACGAGAAAATAGACTATGTGTTTAAGGTGGTGGTGATTGGAGACTCAGCGGTTGGGAAAACTCAGATTCTCTCAAGGTTTACCAAGAATGAGTTCTGCTTCGACTCCAAGTCCACCATTGGAGTTGAGTTTCAGACTCGTACTGTCACCATTAAATCCAAAGTCATCAAGGCTCAGATCTGGGACACTGCTGGCCAAGAGAGGTTTCTCTTCTGCTTTGATCTCCCTCCACACATTCAATTATTTATTAATTGTTGGTTTTATAGTTTTGTTTCATGATTCTTCAAGTGGGTTTGGTTCCATTTGTACTGGATTTTGATTCTTTTGTCCTTTTTCAGATTAAGTTTCACATGGATTGGTCAAGAATCTAGGGAAATTTTGCAGAAATTTTTTGCCCATTTGGTTATGTTATTTCTTATTAGTTTTAATTTAAAAGTTTGACAAGTCAAATACGCAAATTTGGGTTTTTATTTTTTATTTTTTATTTTTTATTTTGTAAAATTAAATAATATTTTATTCATATCTATTAAAATAAAATAAAAATCTGAAACCCTCATGAAATTCGTCTTTTTATTTTTAAAAATAATATTCTATTCATTTCAACTAAAATAAAAAATTTCCGAACCCCTAAAAGAAATAAAACCATCCTTATTATTTTTAAATTAATAAATTTTATTTATCGAATAAATTTATTTTTTATTTTTTTTTTCTTTAGGTATAGGGCGGTTACGAGTGCGTACTACAGAGGTGCATTAGGGGCCATGCTGGTGTACGACATCACCAAGCGTCAAACGTTCGATCATGTGGCTAGGTGGGTGGAGGAGCTCCGGGCCCACGCCGACACTTCCATCGTGATCATGCTGGTTGGAAACAAGGCCGACCTGGTGGACCAGAGGGCGGTTCCATCAGAAGACGCTGTGGAGTTCTCAGAGGATCAAGGCCTCTTCTTCTCCGAGACCTCGGCTCTCAACGGTGACAACGTGGAGACCGCGTTTTTCAGGGTCTTGGAGGAAATCTACGGTGTTGTGTCGAAGAAGGCTTTAGAGTGTGACGGAAAATCCAACGGCTGCGATGCGTCAAATCTCAAGGGCTCAAAGATTGATGTGATTTCAGCATCTGATTTGGAAATAAGTGAGGTTAAGAAATTATCTGCTTGTACCTGTTAATCACATGGAAAATTCTATGATATCCATGATGAAAATTTTAAAAATAATTACATATAATGTTGTATGGTATTGAAAAATTATTTCCCTACATATGGATTTGGAATTTCTAGTTTGGTTTATGGGCTTTTGAATTTCTAGCTTGGCCCAATTTATAAGCCCAACCCAATTGGACCTTGTTGATTCAATATTTATTTTATTATATTGTTTACAATCATGACATGACCATATACAAAATCTCATATTAAATTATATTAATTAAAAAATTAACATAAATAGACATATATTAGAAAATTATCCAAAAACTACAACCCTCTTTATGGTTGGGACTTCAAAAAGTCATATTAGGTTGAGTTGGAAGAGTTAAAACTTCTTAATCTCAATCATATCTCGAAAGCTTAACCTAAAGTTCATTTAGTAATCAACTAGGTCCGATTAAATTAATTAGGTTAAAGCGTCCAAATTATAATGTTGGTCCAAAAGAAAAAGCACCCTCCAACATTAGAAAAAAATTTGGAAGTTTGTTGAGTTTAGTACCAATAAAAGACTAAGCTAAAACATCGGTGAATTAGGTGTTATCGATGACAATCACTAAACTTTAATCATGTCAATCATAAAATATTAGTCGATCATTTCCCAACATAATCATCACTTATTATCTTTTTTGTTAAGCATATATGTTAAAAGTTGCCAAGGCCACAAAAAATAGCAAGAATTTTTTAGAAAAAGTTTCGGGTATCAAAGAGGCACTGGTGTTTGTTTTTTTATTGAATAAAAAAAATCTAATATTTTGATTTTTTTTTTATTAAATAGAAAAACAAATAGCACCTAAATCAAAATATAAAATAAAGTGATTGGATTTGGTATAAAACAATGAAAGCTAAATACATATATGATTGATGTATGTTTTTATAGGTATCTAATTGGTACTATAATTGGCCCTACTTTTATCTCATGAGTTGTTGTACCGAATAATTCTGAAACTTTGAATTTATCAATGATTGTATACATTAATTTTGAACAATTGGTCGCGAAAGTAGTTGTGTATGGTAGAGGATCATTATTAGGGCAGGTAGCCCTACTTAAAAGCCCTTATAGGCATTAGAAAAGGTGGTGTAGGACACATCTTGGTGCCAGGCAGTTTGGTCTGTCCATCAACAGACCCAGCTGGCCTAAAAAAAAATTTTGCAATTGAAAAATAAAAAATGATTCCTAAATACATAAAAAAAAAAAAAAAGAGAGAGGAGAAAAACCCAGAATCATGACTCATTTTCATGGTAGTGGGTCAATTCAAATTCCCATTTTCCTTGAAGGAGAAGGGAAGTGGAAGTCACTAGTCAGTGTTGTTTTCCAGGAAAACAGTCCCTCAGTGTGATTCTGAGCAGTAATCCGAGTACCGAAAGCCTCATGTGACACTGGTTGGACTCGAACGATTCTTTGCGTATACTACAAAGGCTAAAGGACAAGTGACATTTACCAAGAAAAGTCAATTCATCATCACCAATCATCATAGCTTGAAAAAGCCGGCCTTTTTGGCTACAATAGAAAAAATGGGGGAAAACTGACTTTCCAATACTTCATATCAGACCCTCTTGTGTTGCCCAATGCCCACTTCCAAAAAAAAAACAGAAAAAAACCCCAAAAATTCTTCTCTTTCCTTTTCCTTTTGATGGGTGGGGGCCGGGGGGTGTTTTATAAAACTGTTTTCTAAAATGGAAAATATACTACCAAGAGTTTGTTTGGCTGTTAAAATCAATTTTTTGTTTTCAAAAATAGAAGATTATTTTAAAATTTTAACATTATTTGGTCATTGTTTTCTAAAAACAATTTTTAAAAATAAAATAAAATGAAATAAAAATAATAAAAATAATTTTCATCCATTTTTAAAGACGGGCTCTAAAATCGAGAAAACTAAACATCTATTTTGGTTCATTATCATGGGGTTGTGATTTGTTTGTTTAAAAATAATTTTTGAAACAAAATTGGTTATTATAGAATTCTTAACATAGAATTTCGTTTCTCTATCATTGTAGCCACTAATTCTGTCCCATTACCCGTAACGGTTGCATTAAGAATCAGATGAGACGTTTTCCCAAATTTTTGTAAATTTGAAAATATTTTTTAAATTATTATAAATTCAAATTTGTGTTCATAATTACCATTTCTTATAAATATAGTGATAAAAAAATATATGGAAATTAGGATGCATATATCATTCAAAAAAATCTTGTCATTTACAAGACTACAAAAAAAAAAAAAATCCCAAAGAAATAATAATTGTAATAAAAATAAATGATCAGATGACCAAATCTTGCTGCCTGAATTCACGTCACATGCAATTGCCCTTCGGCTTTGTTTTCGATGTATTCTAAATTTCTAAGTAGTACGCAAATTAATTCCTGTACTAATGAATCCTCCCAAAATATTATATATTAATTATTATCACGATCGTCGTCATCATCGTTCATTTTGGTTTGAATCTAAATCGAACGATCCAGATTTTCTGCTGCTCTTCAACCTCAAGAAGCCGTACAGTTTCCGGAACTCTCTCACTGTGTGCACACTTTCCCGGCAAAGAAAGCCGCCGCCCTGGTCGCCAGCTTCTTCCGCCGGTCTAGGCGGTTTATCGGCGCTCCGTTGCCCAATTTTCGCCGGGCTCCTTGAATCGCCATTGATTTGCAGAGCTGTGATGACGGATTTTAGAGCCCGGCTCGGGGAGCTTCGGTTGACGATCATGATCTCGCCGATCTCCGCCGGGCTGAGGGTGGCGCCGCTTTGGAAAATCTCCTCCAGTTGAGGGAAAAGCTTGTGATCCTTGACTCCCAGATAACTGTTGGCTAGGGTTTTGAAAGCGTTGAAATCGCAGAGAGGGAAGTAGATGTGGACATCGACTCTTCCTGGTCTCAACATGGCTGGATCGATGTGGTCTTTGGTGTTCATCGTGAAAACCATGACTCTCTCGTCTCCGCAGCAGGAATTCAATAGCCCATCCATGAAATTGAGAACGCCGGAGAAGCTCAGCGTCGTCGTTTTGTCGACCACGAATCGGTCGAGGTCTTCCACCACAATAACCGACTTGTTTCTCGTCTGCAACAGAAGCAGTTTCAGATCGGAGTCGTCGGAGACTCTCGATAAATCGACGTCGTACACGTCGTAGCAGAGGAACTTTGCCATTGCAGCGACAAAGCTCGATTTTCCTGTGCCGGAGGGGCCGTAGAGGAGAAAGCTTCTCTTCCAAACGCGGCCTAACCGGTGGTAGTACTGCTTCGATTTCAGAAACGACTCCAAGTCCGATTTGACTCTGTTCTTGAGGTCGGAATCCATGGCGATCGTCTCCAGCGTCGAGGGGTGCGAGAACGGCACCGACCGCCACCGCCCGTCGGCGCCGTTCATGTAGAGACTCACCTCCCTTTTTCTCTGCTCAAATTCGTCGAACACGGAGTGTATGTGCTGCAGATACGGCCGGAGAATTCGCCGCTTGTCCTTCTTCCTAATCTTCAACACGAAGGTCCTGCAACTGTTTGCATGGGCATTCGTCCACGAAACCCTAGCCCCCAGAAACGTGTCGTGGACGGTCTGATTCGGGTCCAGAGCCAGAACGATTTCGTTCGCCTTCTTCCCGGAGAATAGGTTCGTGAAATCAGAATCTTCCAGAGCAACCAACGAATTAATATATACCGAAACCTTTCTGTACAGATAATTGTCTTGCGTGTTTTCATTGAATTCCGGAACCTTGAAGAGCTGATACGCCTGAAACCAGTCTCCGACTCTCGACCATTTTTTCAGAGCAACCGCCACGAGACCGAGCACCAGAGCCAGAACCCAGATGGGATAATGGAAAACCATAATGGGTTTTGAAAGCTAAGAATTACGGTGAATGGAGACTTTATATACAGAGAAATGAGAAGAGAGGAGAAGAAGATTGAGGGGTCAGAGGCCAGAGAGAGCGAAGGGAGAGAAGGATAATATAAACTGCTTTGTTTTTTCTTTTTCCTTTTGCCTTTTCCTCCCTCTTTCTTATTATTATTAAATTAATTAATTAATTAATTAATTTTGAAAATTTTAATTTATGTTCTACAGTTTGGAAGGGATGGCAGAACTCCCTTTTGTTTGTATTTCGTTTCCACCCACTTCCTAAATAGACTTATTTAAAAGCTGAAGAAGCCATGTTTGATTGTGAATCATTTTTGTTTTTGTTTTTATTTTTATTTTTTGTGAAATATTTCTTAATTTATAATTTGTGAATATGGCATATTAAGATAAAAATACATATAAAATTTAGAAAAAAAATTGAAAAAAGAAACTTATCATATCTTTCTCAATTTTTAAGATTTTCTTTTAAAACTTCAAATTTCTAATTTTTTTAAAATTCTTATTAAAAAGGAATAATATCCAAACAATTTTGGATAAAGTAATTAATTTTAGAAACAAAAGTCATGAATGGAATTGGAATTGACTTCTGAGAAGTGAATTATCACATTCATCATTCATTATGCCAGCCAAAAACTGACCAAAATTAAGGAGAAGACAACACCCATTTCACAAGACCATCAATTCTCTTTCCCCTTCCCATGATATTTCTCACCAACCAAACACCCAAAAGGAAAAAATTACCAGCCTTTCCGCAAACATTTCGTGTGAATTACGTGTAAACTCCCCAAATGACATCATGGCATTGGCAGAAAGCCTCTATATTCCAAGGTTTCACTTTCAAGCTTGAGGTTGTAGCTCCCCACTTTTCCAAAAGACTATTTCCCTAACATCATCACAGCTTCTATCTTTTTGGCCTTTTTTTCATATACCTATATATATATATATATATATATATTTTTTTTTTTTTTTATGTGTATTTTGTCTTTGGCCCTACCAAGCCGAAAGGTTGCACCTTGATCGAACAGCCGAATTCATATTTTGTATATTCTTCTAGCCACTTTTTGGGTATGACTATAGCCAAGATTCAAGGGTCACAATAAGAAAAAGTCTCCTCTTTCCTGCCCCTGTCTCCATTGGATTTTTACAAGACAAAAGTGTTTTTTCAGGTTTAGTAAATGCTTTTATACTCGTTTCCCCAATTTTGGTAAAATTTAATATGAAAATTAAAAAAAATCATAAAGCAATAATATATATATATTTTTTAAATTATGATTATGAGAAAAATGAGGTGATGTCAATTCAATTTGCATGATATGAAATGTTTTTCCGTGTTGAATATCTATTAAACAGCACGTGGTATTACTTATATTTAGTTGACAAATTTTAACATTGTATTGAATTTGAAATTGATATCGATGGTCAAATATAAGATGGAAATATCCAAATATGATCACAAATAAACTCAAACAAATGAGTACTAGTCAAAAGTCTAATTCAATCTATTTATTTATTTTCATTTATTAGATTCACTCACACGTACGACTTTAGTAGCTTGATACACATATTGGTCTTGGGCTAAATTCATACTTCGAAATTGGAACCATTTATAGTACTAAAATTCAATATGGTTCACTCAACCAAAAGGTTTCGATGTTATAATGATGATGAAATCTTTATGGCAAAACTTATAAAAATGAAATTCAATTGAACATTGGTCAAGTTACAAATCTCCCCCATGGAACTTACCTCAATTTTTTGATTCATTCAACCCTAAAGTTCAAACCCTACATTACACTAGTCAAAGATGCCCCTTATCATAAGTTAGTAAAATAGTCAAAACTTAGCCGTTTTATCAATTTCTTTACCTATTCCCCCATTGAATGCCAAACACTCCCTCCCTCACACGCCACATCCCATGTTCAAAAATCAAATCATTTTATTCTCCGTCCAAATCAAAGACACCCTTTTCGTACTCAATTTTTTTTTTTCACTCTAATAAGTTGGTTTTTGAATATATAAAAAATAAATAAAATTCGTGTATTAATTTGATTTATTGTAATATAATGTCCATAAAAATAAACCATTCTATGTAAACTCAAAAAATAAGTCCTTTTTTGAAAATAACGGAGGAAACAAATTCATTTTTCAAGTAAATAAGATGGTTTTTTAAATTGGATTTCGAAATTTTTTGACCCAAACAATAATAATAATAAATTTTAAATAAAAAAATTCTTTTATTGAATGAACTTTAAAATAATTTTCAATCTATTTATTTGGACATGAGGATGGGCCGCACGATTAAAACTTTAATATTTTTTATAAAAAAATTTAGCTGCTACATTTTTTAGCCATCTCAATGTTGACAACAACCATGAGTTGCATTTCTATTTGTTAATAAAAATATTTTTTTTAAAAAATATTATAAGTAATTTTTTAATATATTAAAGTGGGTTTGATAATAATTTTAAAAAATATTTTTATTTTTTTTAATATTTTAAAAATAAAAAAGGACTAGAAGCAATTTCTAAAATTATTATGAAACACTTTAAGTAATTTTTTAAGTTTTTTAAAAATATTTTTTAAAAATATCAAATATTTTTAAAAAACCAATTTTTAAGTTAAAAGTAATTACTAAAATCACGATCAAATTGATAATAAAAAAACTAAAAACACTTCCTTGTACGTATAACCCATCCCATCCCACACGCACAACAGTATCAACCAATAATTGGCATCTTTATAATTATTCAATAAGTTACTATATCGCATTAATTTTCAAATATTGGGTGCACCCATTGTTGGTGCCAAGCCGGACAACATTCATGTGTCTTTTTCTTCCAAGACCCACATCCCCAAACTTCTCGATCACTAAACTTTAGCCCCCAATATTGATACTATTAATAAAGTTTTCTTGTTCAAATTGTCTAAGGTGTATCTACCGTGTGTTATACGTGTAAAAGTAGATGGGCTCAGACCAGAAAAGGTCAACATGACTAGTCCCCATTTGGCATCTCTCCACTTCCCAATGCGTGTTACTACCAAATTAATTAATTAATTCATAATTAAAAAATAAATAGATAAATAAAAATGTAACTTGTCTATCTCAATGGGTATTTTTCTAACCATGGGTTGTCTTGATAGGTTGGTTTGGATTGAAAGATGAGGTTGATTTGGCCTCCATTAATGATTTTTTTAATTGACTTACCACCCATGTTGGTGTGTACTAATCTAAAATGAACCAAGTCTTTAATATTCTATAGTTTTTGTGGAACAATTTTTTAGGTATAAAGTATAATGCGTGGCCATAAAAATTCACTATCCTATATCATACTAATAAAGTGTTGTTACATTCTCTTCCATTATCTTAAGATAGAACCATTGCTAAGAGTTGGTCCAAAAATTTCTTCTTTTTCTATTGGATTCAAAAGGTTAGGGTTTTTTTAATATGGGAATCCTTTTTGTTTAAGTTATCTATAGATTCCAAAGATAAGAAAAGTACGTCCAAAATGCTGATGAGAGGTTCTTCCACCATTAGTTATCTTTATGTTTTTCTATTGAAATTTTTTTGGTAGGTGAAAAGAAGTTACTCACTTTTTAAACCGATCTTGTTGGCAATGTTCCGGAAAATTTGAGATAAAATATAAAGGAACGTAAAAGAAAACAAAAAGAAAGAAAGAAAAAATTAAAGTTAATAAATTATTTTTATATATTACTTTAGATTTATATTACTTATTTTAACTTTTAAATATACAAATTAAATAATTTAGTCCTAATTAATCTTAATTATATTATATTTTATATTTTTGGTACTTTTCATAATGTAAGTAAACATGAAAATAATTAATTTCTTTAATGTTATGTTTGATTTTTGAAAAATTTATGAAAAAATGTAAGGAAAATAAAATAGTGAGAAAAAGTAAGAGAAAAAAAAAGACGAAAGAAAATAAAAAATAGATTTAAAGTTAATAAATTGTTTTTATATACTACTTCTTTAAACTTATTTAATTTGTTATAATTTTTCAATATGAAGATAAAATAATTTGATAATACATAAATTAGGACAATCGAATATAAAAATATCATTTTTGTCAACTTTTTTTATTTCCTCATAGTCAAATATAACCTAATATTTTTTTTTTTTACTTTTCTTACTATTTTTGGAGAACCAAACATAACTTTTATATTCATATGTAAATACTGATATATTGATATGAAAATTTATGAGATATTCCATTCTAAAATTTTAATAATTTGAAATTCTTTGAATTTATATAATTTTTTATATAAAATGAATGTTAAAATTTAGCGTTACTCTTTGTTGGTGACATATCATTGTGTGATCAAGACTAGGGCACGTAATTTAATTTCTTCATCACTAAATTTATTAAAAAATCAATATTTTTTTTGGATTTATCAAGCTAGGAAAATTTTTCATGGGCCATATTGATCACAAGTTGGCATGTGTAGAGTCCCCATCTTGATTTTTGCAGTCCACTTGCTCTAATAGTTGAGTTTGTCTCAACTCTCAAGTGGATTTATTTATTTATTTATTTATTTTATATTTTTTATTCCATGCAGTGTTTGGATGGGGCATATATGCTGAAAAATGTTTAGTGATTGGAGAAAATTCCATGCTATGAATAATATCAAACCTCAATGTCTAAACAAATCTAAGCCATGAAATTAATAAAGAGAAAATTTAAAATATTTATGATTATATATGCCACAACTTTTATTTGCTTTAAAAAATATAGCAAATAAAATTTAGAGTTTATTTGATGGTTCGAAAATACTCTGAAAAATCGGTTTTTAAGAATTGTTATTAAAAACAAATTTAAGTTATTTTTTAATAATAAAATTTTGTTTGAAAACTTAAATATTTAAATTTATTTTCCCAAAGACTTCCTAAAACTATCTATAGAAGGAAAAAAAAAATGAAAGTCTATACAAAAATTTTACACCAAAATCTCCTTTTGGGTAATTGATGAAGACCCACTGAAAATTTTCATATGGGTGTTGTTTTTCTCTGGATCCAAACACAAACAAAGGGAAAAATCTAGATAAATTGGAGTGTTTTATGCTTGAAAACGAAATTTTAGGAGAAGGGGATTGTCATACATGTATGGTGGTTGTGGCTACAAAATTGCCTAATTCAAGGAAAAGGAGACAATAGTTATATTTATACACACAGCAATATTCCTTCCCATCTTGTCTGTTGCTCAATCAAACTACCACGTGTGTTTGTTAATGGACACAAGAAATGATAGGTAGACGTAGTGTATTGTGGCAAAATTATAAAACTTAGGATAAAATATTTCATATCATTAAAAAAAGAAAAATTGGGGACGTGAAGAGAAAAACATGGGCCTACTAGAATCCTTGTACGTGTTCCAATGTTGAATCCATATTTATGCTAATTGAACAAATAGCTTAGATTTGGAGTTGGGTTTGTCCTCATTCCGTAACTCATCATTTCCTCGGCGGCCACCCACAAGAGTTTTGAACTGAGAAAAGCTGATTGCCATTGGAAGTACAAGGCCCAGCCTGAAACTCATCAGAGATGAAAGCACAAACCCAGCGTCTTTGGGGTCTGACAAGTGAGGCTACCTTCAGAACACCCATGGGCCTTGACATAGGCCCAGTCAGGTGTTCATTTTTCTCCAGGGTTGGGCAAGTTTGAGAAGGTTCTGGTGATGGCGAGTCATTGATTCATTGGTTCTGAAAAGTAAAAGGTCAGTGGCAGGTGGCCCATTTTCCAGCCAAAGCAAAGGGAAGGGAAGATATCGAGATCCCACTTCCTTATCCTTTGGAGCATGTTATCTTTTCTGTGTCTCTCCTGACACATAAGAGAAAGAGCATGGCAACCACACTCAGCCTCCTCAGACTCTCTATTGTTTCCCAAAAATCACACCAGACCCACTCAAAACTAGTAAATCGCCCCAACCCAGTGAGATCAGTCATTTCCCAGCACTCACTTGACCCCCAGAGACTCCTCTCTGAGACCACCCACCGCCTAAAATCAGCTGCTCTTCCCCTCACAGCACTCACATTGCCCTTCCTTTTGGACTCCAAGGTAAGCCCAGTTCACCCATTTCTCCCCTCGTTTGGACAACAATGGAACTGTCTCATCAACCTTATTTGCTTACCTCTTGTTGTTTTGTATTGGGTGATTGGCTCGAGTAGGATGCACTTGCTGTTGGTGGGGAGTTTGGGATTTTGGAGGGTAGAACATTTGCCCTGATTCACCCCATTGTGATGGGTAGCTTGTTCCTCTACACCTTGTGGGCTGGGTATTTGGGTTGGCAATGGCGTCGAGTCAGGACAATTCAGAATGAGATCAATGAGCTCAAGAAACAAGTCAGGCCTGTTGCAGTCACACCGGAAGGATCCCCACCTGCAGAAGCGCCACCGCCTTCGCCTATTGAAGCCAAAATCCAGCAACTCACTGAGGTAGGCTCAAAACCCCCAAATGAATAAAGTGGTTGAGCTTCATTTTCCCCTTATGAATTCACCTGAATTTAAGGCCATACTGTTGTTTCTAGGCTGTGAATTTAATTTCAATGTCTGCAGACTAGGCAGATCTTAGTATGAATTTTATATCAAATCCCCATTTATGGAATATGCTTGAAATGTAGTTACTTATGCTGCACATTCTCTATCAAAATTCAGGAGAGGAAGGAACTGATTAAAGGGTCCTTCAGAGATAGGCACTTCAATGCAGGTTCAATACTGCTAGGGTTCGGAGTTTTTGAAGCAATTGGAGGAGGAGTCAACACATGGTTCAGGACAGGAAAGCTATTCCCAGGACCTCATCTCTTTGCAGGAGCAGGTATAGCGTGAGGGTTTGCGTTTGAAGCCACCCCCACTACTTTGAATGATGTTTTCTTGAGCTGGGTTGAGTTAAAATTACCAAAATTTTCATATCTGCAACAACCCGAATGATATTTCTGATTTGCTTTTCCTTGTGCAGCTATCACAGCATTATGGGCAGCTGCAGCAGCTCTTGTTCCTGCAATGCAGAAAGGGAATGAAACTGCCAGAAATCTTCACATTGCATTGAATGGGCTGAATGTGCTGCTCTTCATATGGCAGATCCCTACCGGAATCGATATAGTATTCAAAGTGTTTGAGTTTACTAATTGGCCTTGAGGGACTGCCATTCCAAATGTGAGGTTCTTCACTTCATCCTCATCTCTTTTTAGGCCACTTTGTACTACTTATAGCTTTGTAAGATTGACTATCTTTCATCAAGTATGGGAAAATTACACTTAACAGTTTCTGATGACTATGCACATTGTGGGAAATCATCAATGTTGTTATGTTACATTTTGGAACATCCATTTTCGGGATTGAATCGGTGCATTGCATTGAGAGGAGAAAAATTGTCCTGTATTAGTATCATCTGTACTTTTAACAAACAAGAAGCTCGAATCTGCAAGGAGACAGAGCTCAACCTGAAAAATACGTGAAAAGATGGTTTTTCTGGTAGTCATTTTGGATGACCCAGGTACCCAAATGGAGGAAATTCAGGATTTTCGTCAAGACGTATGAGTTCCTCAGCCTTTTAATCTTTTTAGTCTTCCAATACGGCGTCGTTTTATTTCAGATGTTTGATAAAAACGACACCGTTTAGGTTTCTCCGTTTGCCTTGGCCCGTCTGAGCACTTGCCTGGGTCAGGGTGGGCTCAGACCACTCCATCTGTAAAGTATTTCGTAGGTCCAAGAAAAGATCAAGACCTAGCCCAGTCCATTCTGGGCCACCATCTCATGGGCTCATCCGGTCAAATTTTGGATTGGGTCAAGGCAGAGTCAGCAAAGCCCTATTCCCAGTCCTGTTGGGCTTCCAATCACGGAAGCCACTAAAATTAAAGCCCTATTTAGAATAGCTTTTTAAACGATAGAAGGACCTTGAGAAGGTTAATGCACCTTTAAGGATGTTTAGACATGGGCAGACACTTCTAATGTGTCTTAAGATACACGAGATTTTAACATGATTCAACCGAGCATTCCCATATCTACAAATAAGAAAGAGAGTCATTCTTTTTTACTATAGAAAATATTAAAATAGACAAAAAAAATAGATACAACAATTGAACTTTAAAACATTTCATATTTCTTTACTTCTATAAATACACTTTGAATTGCAAGCCTTCACAATAGTGGGTACCTCCCAATTTTTTTTTTGGTAGTCTTCACACATTCTTTTTAATCTCATGACTTTATAAAGATATTCTTAATATCACATATACTTAAACAAATTTCACCTTTGCATGTGTCTCTTTTGATTTCCTTCTATACATCAAGGAAATCACCCAATGTGCTTAATTAGAAAATTTTCACATCATAGTTGGTTTATGCCCACATGCTTGTCATATGCTATAAACACTCCTCGTTTGCCTTTAGTAGATGTCCAAGGATTCGAACGGTCTAACCCCTTTACTAATTCCATTTTTCAAGATGTAACTAGGGATGGCAATGGAGCGGGTCATTTCGGGTACTCGCCCCGCCCCGCCCCTAATGAGATGGGATATTATTTTCCTAAACGAGTATGGAATGGGTTTGGGATTTTTTTTGAAACCTGGGACGGGTTCGGGTATTGCTCAGCCCTGCCCCGATTATATATAAAATTAAAATTAAAATTAAATTTAATTTAAAATTTAAAATTATTTTAATTTAATTTTTATTTTATTATTTTTAATATATAGATAATAATAAAATATTTTTAATAAAATAAGTTATAAAAATATAATAATTTAATTATTTATAAAATATATTTATTTTAATATAATTAAAAATTTTAAAAGTAATTTAAAAAAAATTAAAATTAAAATTAAATAAAAAGTTAAACGGGACGGGTATGGGAATGTAGTATACCCGCCCGCCCCGTTTAATTTTTTAAATGGGATGAGGATGAGAATTGCTTTAAATAAACGGGGCGGGATTGGGAGGGGGGCGCCCCGCCCCGAACCCCACCCCGTTGCCATCCCTAGATGTAACAAGTGTGTAGGAGAAATCACACTAATTCTGAAAAACGAAGTACATGTTTCATGTATCATATCCTCCAATGAGAGTATAATTAATTATATCTTAAACAAAATTTCAAGCTTGGCACTAATAAAACTTTTTGTGCTAATTGAAAATTTGATACTATTTGTTGTGCAAAAACATAAACATAAAACAATTTACACCCAAAGATCATGGTGTGTGTGTGTGTTGTTGAAGAGAGAATAATTGAAAAACAATGACTTAACTTTTCCATTGATTAGAAATATACATAATTGTAATATGATTTAACCAATCATACTTACGTACGTGCATATACGAAAAAAAATAGAATTTATACTGATTAGAAATTTGGGACACTTTATGGCAATAAATTCGAAGCATTTGTGCTTATATTTCTTTTATTATTTAGGCAAAACTTTGAAATGTAAAAGTTAAATATGGTGGATCCCAATATTTTTATTTTCCATTAATATTTGTACCTTGAACTGGTGGACGTATCCGCACATCCATTGTTCGATCTTGTCTGTCAAGCATTTGTGTCATAGAAAAGGAGCTAAAGCAAAAGCAAAAGATTGTAAAAACAAAGAATATTTCTTGTGGGCGCATCGCTTTATATTCCTTTCCTCTCTTTTTCCCCTTCATTACGATTCCTTTGGTATGTTTGAATCCACCAGAATTCCCATGCGAAGCTCCCAACCCAAATTCTGAATTCATAACATAATATTAACCATTACATTTATGGCACGTTTATTAAATTACTAAGAAACAAAAAGAAAAAAAAAGAAAAAAAAAGAAAAAGAAAAGTCAAAATATGAAACGAACAAATAAAAGAAAATGGAATTAGAATCAGAAATATGATCATAGCATTCACATAATTATTAGAAATAAAATAAAAATGAAAATGATCGATTTTGAATTATTTATGGGAAAAAAATATTTTTTTTATTATTATTTTAAATAACTTCAATTTTAATATGATTTTATTTTTATTTTTTAAAAATAAAATTCCAATATTATTTTTTAAAGTATTTTTAAATATTTAAATATGTGATGAACGTAAGCCTCATTTGTCATTTTGAGGAATTCAAATGATATTCCGAACTAAAAAAATCCACATTCCTAATACTAATTTAAGATATTCCACAAAAAGAAGAATTGAGATTTTTGGGTTTTCATGGACTTGCTTTATATTTTGATTTTTGTTAAAAAAAGAAAAAGAAAAAGAAAAAGAAAAAGAAAAAGAAAATTATTAACGGTAAACTAAGAAGACCCATTTCACGTACAAAAGGAAGAATGAGATTTTTAGATTTGCATGGACCTACCTCTATGTTTTGATTTGAGTAAAGAAATGGAAAGAAGGAAGAGAATCGCTACCATAGCTTCCATTCTTTGGGAATGAAGTAAACTGACCGTTAATTTTATAACATTGACGTGAAGGGTGGAGATTATTAGATTAACAGTAGGGGAAGAGCAGTTGAATTCATAAGCAGAGATGCATGGAATCAAAGCACAACATCATCACGTAGGGCCATCGAAGGTGAAGGAAGCTAAGGTGTAGAAAAAGAGGAAAAGGAAGAGGCATCACCAGCCTGGCAAGCAAAGTCAGAAGGAAGGTATATAGAGAGACAGTACATCAACTTGCACTAACTTTCCCGAAGCATTCGAGAAAATGGTCTTGAGTTGAACTTTTTTGATTGTCAAGCACTAGATTATGCGCCGTAATATGAACAACTACGGCGGCAGCTGAATGGGTTGTAACACTGATGCGAACTTTATGGTTGAAAATCATTTATTAAACATTATGTAGTGAAAATTATTCTTCAGCCTTTGGACGATGATTGTCAGCATGATATAGATTGCAAAGGTTAGAAGATTAAATTAATTAATGGGATGTTTGGATAGAACTGTGGAAGGTGGGTCTCATGCTTTCTAACGTATTCATGTATAACTTGGAAGAATAGGGACTTACATAACAATTTAACTTTCCCAAACATACCCTAGTATCAGTATTCCCAACGGGAAAGTTGTCTTGTTTTTTGGGGTGATGACTGTTAGAACATTTAAAGGTTAAATATATAGAACATTTGGATAAAAATTAATTTGGAAAGTGGGTTTCATGAATGGTTTGGTGGGACTTTCCAAATTAAGTTCAATGGCTCCATGAAAGCTAAGTAGAGAAGACTGATATCCATGTGGGGTTGCAGTCTAATTTCATCTATCAATGGATATGTATTTGATTTGGTGTTGAATAGCTTAAAGATATATGGTATGGCTGAAAGGGGGAAACTCTTCAGAATGACACAAGGGAGCTGTGAGGGGTTGAGAGTTGATTCCAGCCTTACTTTTGAGGTTTTTTGGAGAGTAAACTGTATGCTAAAAAAAGGGCCAATTCTCCTGAAACACTCCAGGAGATGATACCAATCTTAGGAGCGAGTTTTTTTATTTTATTTTTATGCCGTAGGAGCAATCTGAATCGGATGCTTTTTTTTTTTAATTTTTTTATTCCTCTTTCTTTCTGAATATTGTTTGCCGATTTGTTTTGAGCAGTAGTATCAGGGTTTTAGATGTCTTTTGCATTTTTTTGGGTGCAGAAGTTATAAATAACAAGTGCCTGAAACTTATTTTTCTGTGTCCATTCCTTGGTCTCTTTCTTCGTTTCAGATTAAGTATTTGGGCGAGTAGCTCCAGATTATTTCTGTTCCATTATGGCAAACCAGCCTGCCCCAACCCGCCCATGGATCCGCTTGGGTTCCATGAGGCCCGTAGCGCCTGCACCAGCGCCTGCAGCTGCGTCCGCAGCTCCTGAGGCTCAGCCTCAGGCACAACCTCAGCCTCCTGCAGCTCGACCTATTGTTCGACCCTCATTTGGTCAGGTATTTAGGCCCACAACCCAGCCTCAGCAGCCACCTTTCCGGGTTGGGAATGTATCAGTTCCAACTTCTCCGATTCAGAAAACTACCACATCCGTGCCAACATCTCCGGTAGTCGCGAAACCTTACGGTACTTCATCAGTGCCAACATCTCCAGTCCAGAAAGTGGTCACAACTAGTGCTTTTCCAGCCACAACATTGTCTTCCGTGCCAACATCTCCAGTTCCAAAATCTCCCAAGACCTCTGCCTCCTCCTCTTCAGTGCCAACTTCCCCCACAACCAAAGTCATCTCAACCATTCCTCCCATCACCACCAGTACCACCACTGTTATCACCGAATCGATCACAGTACCGGCCCAGGCACCAGAACCCCCACAGGCACAAGCACCATCACCGGGACGGGCACGGGCACGGGCATTGGCACCAGCCCCACTATTGTCCAAGCTTTCAGCACAAACCACACCTCCTTCTGAGAAAGTCAAACCACATGCTCCTCCCCCATCTCCTCTAACTCTGCCTCCTGCCCAGCCAAAACCCGCTCCTGAGCCGATTGAGCAGAAGACTGTGGTCATCGAAAAGCCCAAGTCACCATTCAGGCCCTCCATTGGTGGACTGCAAAGTAATGTGGGCGACTCTGTGAAGCCAAGCATTGTCCCTGGTTACGAGAAGCGTGAGCCGGGGACCAAAGACCAGAAAGTTAACCTCAAGAAAGCAGACTCTGAGGATGCCAGCTTGAAGATCATAACGCTTGCAGGTGACAACACTGGAGCCGTAATGGAGCTAAGCCCCGCCCGCAAGAAACCCGACCCTGAAGGCAACTCCAACCCTCTTGTCAAGAAGACCGACCTCAAAACTTGGTTGGGGACCAAATTAGGAAGCGATTCCAGTAGCAGCGATGAAGAGAAGTCGAAAAAGAAAGACAAAGCTCACAACAAAATGGGGACCCCATCACCACCCATGAATGCATTCACGAACAGCAATGTTCAAGCCGTTAACAACTCCATTCTCTTCAACACCTCTTGCAACCACCACGATCCTGGTGTCCATGTTTTCTTCACTCGTCGTGGTGGCGGCCGTGGACTGCATATCAAGGACCATGGAGATGGGCAAGATAAGTAGAGATCAAACAGCTTGCACGCATAAAATTAAGCTTTTTCATTTTCAAAATTCTTACATTATATAAAAGGATATATATATATGTAAGAGAATAAATAAAAGTGACTGGTTATGATAAAAAGGCATGGGTTTTGATTCTCCATGGTTGTGTTCCAGATCTTCAGATGGAATGTAACCTAAGATGGTGACCCATATGCCCTCATTTGAATATTTATGTGTTTGTAAGTGTGAGGTGACGATGATTGGGGAAGAAATTAATAAAAGGTGCAATTTGCATTTGATTTGAATTAGTATCGAATGTATGAGTTGCAATTTGATCACCTTGTGAGGGATGAGAGCTAGCCTTACAATGTTTGCTGTCATTTTTCACCTATTAATATATATTAAATTCGAAATTATTTTTCTTCTATTTTTTGAATTTCTTTCTTTGTTTATAGCAAAGGATACGTGCTATAATTCTTCACAACTTCCCTTTGTTTTGTTCTTCAATTAGCCATGCAAACGGTCGAACCTTCTTCTATTGGAATTGGGCCAGGCTTAGCTTGGTCCTAGTAAGCATTCCAGCTTGACTCCAAGTATGATAATTTAACAAAATTTGATTACTTTTATAAACATGTGCCAATGTTTGGTTTAGCAGTGGTATATATGTTAAGCTTTTGAAGGGGTTTAAACCCCTTTGTAACTATTTTTAAGGTTCTTCTTAGTAGATCTGATGAGCTATGTGCTCGAACTTTAATTGGGTTTTGGCTTGAAATTTGTAGACAATCTGATTTGGATTTCAAGTTGATTGGCTAAATATAGACCCAATCCCTCGACTCTGTTGCTCCCCCTTCTACCATATATCTTATGTGGATCTCAATTGTGGCAGGGGCAGGGTCAATCAAATCGTCCACAGGTACAGAAGCTGTTTGAATAGAAGTTATGGACCCTCATTGGTAGAAGTAATTCTTTCTTTCTTTTGTAATTTATCCCATTAAAATCCATCATATGATTTACAATAGTTATGTTTTAATCAATTCACATACATTACTGATATATTGTATAACCGTTTAAGATAGTTGAAAGTAATATTAACGTTTTCATTCATCGAAATATTCATATATTAAACCACCACAATATGCATTGATAAATCACTTTTGGATTGACTTGAGAAGTCAAAAGTTCTTTTTTAAACGTCAATAAAAGATTCTAGAATCATATTTGAATTGATTTCAAAAAGGTTAAATGCAAAGGTCTTGACCTTATTTGACTAATTTTATTAAAAAAATCTCATGATTTTAAAAAAAATTAATTTAAAAGTAAGAAAACTGTTATTCTTTCTTTAAGAAAAATTTATTTTGATTTTATGTAAAAACCTATTTCATATGTAATAAATCTTTTACAATAACAATAATATTATGATTTTTATTTATTTATTTATTTTTTTAGAATTATGACTTTGGGTTCGATTCACCTTGAAGTTATTTCCAATGGGCCTACATGTATTTGGTACGAATTTGACTTTAGCTTCATTACTTAAAAATAAAAAAGTTTTTTAAGATGATGTGTTATCCTATTAGCTAAAAACTTTAATAATTTAATTTATTAGAAGTTTAACTATATTCTTAGTGAATTAATATTCAATTTACAATCTAAGTTTCTCTGAAAACCTCGAACTCATTGGTTGCCTTGTTAGGCTACTAAGTTCACGTTTTTGGCTCCAAGTAGCAAGGATCTTAAGTTGAAGAAAGGTGAATTTGGGTCTCACTAGCTGCAAGTCCCTCTCTTCTTCTTCAATTTTTTTTTTTTTTTAAAGAAAATTTAACCTCCAAATGATACTTTATATTATAAATACATTTTTTTAGCTAAATAATCTACTTTTTATTTATTTCTTTATAAATACTATGATAATTATAAATATTTAGATCATGAGTTAACTTTTAAATATCTTCCATTAATAAGACAATAGAATTAAAAATATATATTTTTTATTATAATAATTTATCATTATTTTTAAGTTACCTTCAATATCTAAGTTCTAAATATCTTTCATTAATAACATAGTAGAATTAGGAATATTTTTGAGTCACCATTGTTTTTAGTGGTTAGCTCACCATCTCTTAAATTCATACATTCCAAAATAATTATTGATGCAATACCCATATGCTTACTTGCAATTATTTTTATAATTCCATTAGAGTCTTTAATAACTATCCTAAAACACTTCTATTCTCTATCCTTGAATCACCAAATTTAAAGGCTTTATCTCAACTGCCATAACAATCAAATTGGAGTTTAGGCAAAATATCAATTGTTCTATTAACATTAACTTAAGTTTTAGATTAAAACAAAATATGAGGAGCTAGATTTTTTGATAGCTTCCTAACTTGAGATACAAAATTAGGGTGACGAGCTCCTCTAACATTCAAGGCCACGACCTTCATGGGATAGGATTGGATGGTTTGATGTCTCCTTAGCCTTCTTCTTCCTTCCTCATATTCCCTTGTTTTTCTTTATTTATTTGTTCCTTATCCTTTTTGAAGAGTTTAAGCTTTTTTTTTTTTTTTTTTTCCAAAATAGGTCTATTTCCATTTGTTTCCATTTTGATTGCACAATCACTAGCTTCAAAACCCTTTGGGAACGATTTTTTCCTTTTTAGATACCTCCTTACCCTCTCCATCATGCGGATCTATTTCAATAGGAGAATCACAAGGCAGAGATCCAAACATGGAAATAAGGTTAGAAGTGAGCATTATTTTTTAATAGTTAAATTGATTTTGCAACAAATTTTCTCAACTTCTTTTTCCTCGTGTTGAGTATCATTGTCATTCACAAACCATCTTTAGCGTTGTCACCAAAAGTGATGGGTAATAGAAGCACTACTTGCATTTGAGTTGCCCCTTTCTTACCCTTTGATGAGCCCTTTGGATAGAGTTTTGTCCCAAATTGGAGTGACCCTTACTAGGGTTAGGACTAGTCTTTCAACCCAAAGGCTTGGTCCTTTGCTAAATAAACGAACAAAAAGAAAAAAAAATTCATTATATTAAAAAAACTAAAAATAAGAAATTTAAGTGTCTATTTGAATACATTTTTTATTTTCCATTTTTAACATAAAAAAATAGTTATAATTTTGAAAATAAAATGTAAGATCTTTGGAAAACTTATACTGAATAGGTAATGATCTTAAAATTTGTTTTTAAAAAAATTGAGGTATCAAATTTTTACTACCTTGATTTGAAAGTGATTTTTTAAAAATATGATTCAATATATATATATATATATATATTGTTATTAAAAATTCTACTTTTTGTATGAAATTTATTGTTACTTTTCATTTTTAAAAATAAAAAAAATAATACAAGTATTCAAATCTACACTTAATTTTTATTTTTTCATTGAGATAACAAGAAAACGGAGGGCCAGCCATGACTCCATGACCAACACATTTGAGCAACCATGAACATACAGAAGAATTAAGTTAGACAAAAATCGAAGTAATTTGGAGTATATAGATGGGGTTTTGTATTGAAAGCGCTAGCATCTCTTTGGGATATCAATGTGCCCTCTAGCAAGAACTTGAGATGTGTGAGACTTGGTTCCACAAATATACCATTAAAACAAAAAGCAGTACAATATTTCACAAAGGAAATTATGATGTACAACTACAAGCAATACTAATTTTGGGTTTTAATGTTCAGGCGCCTGTATAAAGTGAGGGAGAGGTTCAAGGCTCCACATTCCATACTTTACAGTCGTAGAAAGTACAGTTGATACACTTCCCAGTATCTTTTATGGGTGCATGATCCCACTGGATTCTTAGACTACAAAGGAGCCAATAGGATATCTCCCTCGTATCCGCTGGCCTTGAAACATAAGCTAATAGTATCAAGCTTTAGTCTTGCATTTCCCTTACATATTTAAGATGATGGATAATGCGTTGTATTTGTTTAGTTCAATAAAAGTTACAAGGGCAATGAGAATAAAGATTGTGGTGGTGGCATTAATTGATTCTCAAAATTAAGGATCTCGAATATCAGAGTCAAGTCCTGTAAGAAATTCACTTCTTCTAGACCATGTCTTAGGAAGCATATGTTTCACCGTATTTGCACTTGGTGGGTTTTGATTTTTGAGCACTAGTGTTAGGATTTTAGATGTCTTCTGCATTTTTTTTTTTCTTGGGTGTTGAACTTATAAATACCAAGTTCCCGAAACATAATTTCTGTGCCCATTCCTCGTTCTCTTGTTCAGGTTAAGTATTTGGGCGACTTGCTCCAGATTAATTCTGTTGGATTATGGCAAGCCAGCCTCTCCAATCTCGCTCATGGCTCATCCTGGGTTCCATGAGGCCAGTAGCCCCACCCCCAGCACCTGCGGCTGCGTCAACAGCTCCTGATGCTCAGCCTCAGGCTCAAGCTCAACCTCCTGCCCCTCCGCCTATTTTCCGACCCACATTTGGTCAGGCAATTAGGCCAACAACCCCGCCTCAGCAGCCTCCGCCGCCTCCGCCGCCTCCGCCACAACCACCCACTGCTGCTACTGCAGCTCCACCTTTCCGGGTTGGGAATGTTTCATCGGTTCCGTCTAATCCGAGTCAGAACACCACACCTCCTTCTGAGAAAATCAAACCACCTTCTCCTTCCCCATCTTCTCTAACTCTGCCTCCTGCCCACGTAAAATCCACTCCTGAGCCGATTGAGCAGAAGACCATGCTCATCGAAAAGCCCAACCCACCATTCAAGCCATCCAATGGTGGACTGCAATAGGATGTGGGCGACACTGCGAAGCCAAACAGTGTCCCTGACTACGAGTAGCTTGAGAAGACCAAGGACATGGAGAGCAAAGACCACAAAGGTAATCACAAGAAAGCACACTCTTAATGATAACGGCATGGAGATCATAACAATTGCAGGGGACAAGAAGGGAGCTATAATGAGGCTCAGCCCCGCCAGCAAGAAACACGACCCCAACTCCAACACAATGGCGACCCATCATCACTGGTGAAAAGGACAAATATAAACAATTAGAAAATAAGATTAAAATTGGGTAGAATTAAAACTTTACTATCTTTCACCACTTTTTATTTTTCAAACATTACATGATCTCGTATTTATAGATGTTTAAAAGTATCAACTGTGCATCTTAAACCGGAGAGAACGACGATCTATTAAGACAGTGTGTAGAGATATGCCATATCTTGGGCCTAAGCCCATTCAATTTGTGTGAGTGGGCAATGGACAAAAAAAACGCATTTTATTCTTTATCCGCTTCCGATGTGGGATTGCACGAAGGGAGGGTTGAGAAAAATCCATAAGATATGGATGTAACCTGGGGGTTTGAACAAACGCATGGGCAGCACCACTTCACTGCATATGCTATACATGTAAAATTCTTCTCAAATTTTTTATTATAGTAAAAATGTAAATATTATAAATAAAATAATTTAATATATATAAAGCAAAATGAAATAACTTTTAATAAATATATTTATATTTATATTTAAATATTATAGATACCTATGTTATTTAATAAAATATTAAAATATTAATACATCTATAGTTTAATTTGATAATATTAAAGATAAAAAATAAATATTCTTGATTTTTAATTTTTTTATGTATCTAAAAAACTTTATATAATATTTTTAATTTTAATAATATATAAATTATATATTTATGATGTTACCGATTTTGAAAACATTGCAAAAATTGAAGTATTCTCACTTTCTAAATTACGTTTAACTTTCCAATACAGCGAAGAAAACACTTACACCAAGATCATGATCATGGTTGGTGCAAGAGGTGTGGAAGAGAATGGAGTTGATAACTCCTCGTATATTGCTGTTCACGAATGAGCGCGCATTCATGGGTGGTGAGGGGTTCCCCATTTTGTTTTAAATCTTGTCCATCTTTTTTGACTTCTCTTCGTCGCAGCTACTGGCGTGCTTCCTAATTTTCTGCTCCACCAAGTTTTGGGGTTGCTCTTGATGAGTGTGTTCGAGTTGCCTTAGGGTTCGTGTTTCATGCCGACGGGGCTTAGCTCCATTATAACTCCCCTGATGTTCTCTGCAATTGTTATGATCTTCATGCTGTCATCCTGATCACAGTCTGCTTTCTTGTGAATGTTGGAATTTTTATGTGTGGACTTACATAATCAATTTGATAATATCATAAATCAGTGTTAATTTAATTTTTGCATTGTGGTCCATAATGAGACTGGACACATATTGTTGCTTGATTTTTTATGGGCTCACCCTAATTCACTTGACTGGCCCATTAAGTCAGGTAGTCCAAATAAAGTGTGTAATGTGTAATATATATATGAATTTATATATATATATATATAGATGTGTGTGCATTTGGAGAACTCCTCTTTTCTTTTCTTGGAGAGCACTGCACACACACACACTTGCACTTTGGACTGAATTTTGGGAGGCAAGGGAAGAGCTCATTGATCCCTAGTTCTCGTACCATCACGCACCTGGAGCAGCTCATTGGATATCAGAGAGAGGAAGAAATGGCTTCCCATGGCATAAACCAAGGTAATCGGTTTTTTTTTTGCTATTAAATGCATGCTTAAATGTTAACATGTGATCCTATGCTATTTCAATTCTCTTCAATTGGTATCAGAGCTAGCATGGATGACATTTGAGCTGCAATTTTGGGTTAATTTTTTGTTTTCGTTTTCTGATTATGGAAGCCATTTTTTAGGGTTTTCTTTTCATTTGATGTTTATTCTTGGTTTTCAAGCCTGATTGAGGATGGAGACTTGTAGAGAATATTGTTTGGAGCAAAACCCATCAATTTTTGTGATTTTTGGAGCTCATTTGATGATATTTCAAAAATTAGGGCTTGTTTGGTTCTTGCTATTATGTGTTTTTTGTGCATTTTTTTGGGTTTGGATTGAAGATGTTTGAGGATGGAAATCTAAGTATTTTTGTCGAAAAATGCGCAAAATTAATTTTGGGTGGAAATTTTTTTTTTCTTCTTCAGAACCAAGTCGTGTTCAGCTAGAGGAGAAGATGAATAGGGGGCCCTACTGATGTCATAAAAAAAAAACAACAATTTTTTTTTTTTTTTTTTTTTTTGCCTTGGTATTTTTGGATTGATTATGCATATGTTAAAATTATTATGCATTTGTTAAAATTGACTTTATTGGGACAATTATTATAATTATTGTTTTTATGGTATAATTTTTATTTTATACCAATAATGTTGTCCAAGGTCAATTTTGTTAACTATTTAAATTTATTGTGGCAATAAACAACACTTGTGTGATTGCCTATTGCAATTCCAAGTGTGTCAAATTGCGCAAATTAAATATTTCAATTTATCATGACAATAGTGAACAGATATGTGGTTGCCTATCGTGACCCTATATGTGTCAAATTGTTTTTGCTGAGATAATTTAACTCTCACATTTAGTTGCTTTATTATTGTGATTACTAAGATCCATACGGGTACTGTAATTGTCCTATCGATGATAATAATACTTGGTAGGATGCTTAGATTGGTGAAGGAAATTAATTGTATATTGTGAACCGTACTAATTTTCTTTGCCCTTTCGGTAATAAAATTAGTACATCTTGGTTGTAATATTTAATTAGTTGTCCTTACCGCTGTGGAATTTTCAAAATTCCAAGCTATTGCTAAATTGAGAAATTATGGAAACTAGCAAATGCACGATATTGTAATAACATGCATATTGTTGAATTTTGCTATTTTCCAGCTATCAGCAATCCTGGTATTTCTCTGCAATTGTTTGCCATCAAACCTCTTACTGGAAATAATTTTGAAGAATGGTTTGAGTCTTTTAACATGTATATGACTCTGCAAAATCTGGACTTGGCTTTGAGGGTTGATGAGCCAAGTAAGCCCACTGATGTGAGCTCTGCAGATGAAAAATCATTTTATGAAAGATGGGAGCACTCCAACAGGAGTTGTTTGATGGTGATGAAATACACTATGGATAAATCTATCAAAGAATGCGTACCAAAGACGGAAAGGGCCCAAGACTTCTTGGAATATGTGAAGGCTAATTACACCAAGATTGATAAGGTAGAAATGGCAACTCATTTGAAGCTTCTCACAACTACTGTATATGATGGAGTTAGTGGGATTAGAGATCATATCATCAAGCTAAAACACTAATTCAACAAGGCAAATGAGATGAAAATGGAGTTGGGTGAAAAATTTCTGAAATGGTTGATACTTGAGTCTCTTCCTGTTTCCTTTGATGCAGTGAAGTTGACTTACAATGCCTTGAAGGAAGAATGGACTCTGGAGGAGTTGATGTCTATTGTAGTGCAACATGAAGTCTCATTGAAGAAAAATGAGACTCACTCCCTTGCTCTTGTAACTGATCAAGTCAGTAATATGAAGAAAAAACCTCCACACAAGAATTTTGGAGGCTTTAAGTAGTTTAAGAGGAAAGAGAATTCAAATCAAGGAACCTCCAATGCATCTGCTTCTTCTAATGTTGCAAAGAGTGAGAAATTCAAGGGGAAGTGCAACTTTTGCCACAAGATTGGCCACAAGCAAGCTGATTGCTTCAAAAGAAATGTGAAATTGTGGTTGTGGTTAATTTGAATGCAAACATGATTGAGACAAATATTGTTGATGTTCATGCCAATTCTTGGTGGTTAGATACTGGTGTCACTATTCATGTCACTAATTCTTTGTAGGAGATGACAAACAAAAGGAGGCCGTCAAAACATGAAGAATGTGTGTATATGGGTGACAGAAGCAAAGTGAAAGTGGAATTTTTTGTCATGATAAAGCTGAAGTTGATCACAGAAAGTTTTTTGTTGTTACATAATGTGGCTTTCATACCCTCACTTCGGAGGAATCTGATTTCTGTATCTTCTTTGGATAGACATGGTTATTCTTTTCACTTTGGAGGTGGAAAAGTGGATATTTTTTGCAACTCAATCTTAATTGGCAATGGTGTTTTGTTTGGAAATCTTTATAGTCTCAGTTTGCATCATGGTTCATTATGTGATTCATTTTCTGTTAATTCTGTTGTTGGTTGCAAGCGTGCTATAATGAATTTGAGTTCTTCCATGTTGTGGCACAAACGCCTAGGTCATATTTGTAGGCAAAGATTCGAGAGATTGGTTAAAGATGGTGTGCTTTCTAATCTTGATTTCTTAGACTTCGAAACTTGTGTTGTTTACTTAAAGGGGAAGATGTCAGCAAAGACCAGAAAGGAGAAGATTGATAGGTGTGGAAGTACTTTAGACTTGATCCACACAGATATATGTGGTCCTTTGACACCAAATGCTTTAGGGGGTTATAAATATTTCATCACTTTTATTGATGATTTCTCTAGATTTGGTTATGTTGAACTATTCCATGAGAAATTTGACTCCCTAAATGTGTTTAAAGCCTTTAAGGCTAAGGTGGAGTTGCAGTTGGGAAAACCCATTAAAGTTGTGAAGTCTGATAGAGGTGGTGAGTATTATGGGAGATATGATGAGACTGGACGGAATCCTGGACCATTCGCTAAGTTTATGTTGGAATGTGGCATTGATGCGAGATATACAATGCCAGGCACTCCTTAACATAATGGGGTTGCAGAAATGAGGAATCACACATTGTTAGATATGGTGAGGTGCATGTTGTCCAATTCCTCTTTACCAGAATTTGTGTGGGGTGAAGCCTTAAGGACTGCAGCATATATTTTGAATCAAGTGCCCAATAAGTCTGTGCCTAAGACACCTTATGAGTTATGGTCAGGAAAGAAACCCAGCCTTCACCATTTCCATGTTTGGGGATGTAAGGCTGAGGTTAGGCCCTATAACCCACAGTCAAAGAAACTTGATCCTAAAACCATTAGTGGTTTCTTTGTTGGCCATTGCATTGGATCAAGGGGTTCTAGATTTTATTGTCCATCTCATACCACCAGGATCATTGAGTCAGACAAGGCTGTATATTTTGAGGATGAAGTTAATGCTGATCCAAATTTTGTGCCTCGTGAGATACCTTTTGGAGAAGAGCATGTTGTGATTCCTTTTCCTACATCTCATGTTCCAAATGTGGATGTTCCTATTGTCCAACAACCAACCACTAATCAAGGAGAGCATGGTGATCAAGTGGAATCTGGCCTTCCTGTAGATGATACTGTTGTTAATGAGGTTCCTTTGAGAAGATCACAGAAGGTTCGTAGGCCGGCTATTTCAGATGATTATATGGTTTATTTGTAGGATCATGAGTATGATGGTTATGATGCTTTTGATCCAGTCACTTATCAAGAAGCAATTCATTGTCCTCAATTCACTTCTTGGAAAGAAGCCATGAATGATGAAATGAATTCTATGTATATGAATGGTGTTTGGGACTTGGTTAAATTGCCACATGGTTGTAAACTAGTTGGGTGTAAGTGGGTCTTTAAGACCAAACGTGATTCTAGTTGGAAAATAGAGAGATATAAAGTTAGACTTGTGGTTAAAGGTTATAGTCAAAGAGAAGGAATTGATTTCAAAGAAACCTTCTCACCTGTGTCGACCAAGGACTCTTTTAGAGTGATTATGACCATAGTAGCTCATTTTGATTTGGAGCTACATCAGATGGATGTCAAGACAGCTTTCTTGAATGGTGATTTGGATGAGGAGGTGTATATGGAGCAACCTACTGGTCTTGCAGAAGTTGGAAATGAAGATTTAGTTTGCAAGCTCAATAAGTCCATTTATGGTCTTAAACAGGCTTCGAGGCAGTGGTATCTAAAGTTGGATAGGATTATCACCCAAAATGGCTTTAAAGAGAATACAGTTGACAGATGCATATATTTGAGGGTCAGTGGGAGTAGTTACATATTTCTTGTTTTATATGTTGATGATATACTACTCGCATCAAATGATTCTGACTTGTTGATTGAGACAAAGCACATGTTGTCAACCTATTTTGACATGAAGGATCTTGGTGAGGCTTCTTATGTTTTGGGCATAAAGATTCTTCGTGATAAGGCTAATGGAGTGCTTAAATTGTCTCAAAGAGCCTACATTGAAAAGATATTGAAGAGGTTCAATATGAACAACTGTAAATCTACTAAAGCGCCAATTGTGAAGGGTGATAAGTTTTCAAAGGCTCAGTGTCCTCAAAATGATGATGAGAGAGAGAGAGAGGAAATGAGGACCATTCCTTATTCATCTGTGGTTGGCAGCCTTATGTATGCTCAAGTATGTACACGCCCTGATATTGCTTTTGTTGTGGGCATGTTGGGAAGGTAATTGAGCAATCTTGGGAGTTAACATTGGAAAGCAGCTAAGAAGGTCCTTAGGTATTTGCAATGAACTAAGGACTTAATGTTGACATATCAGCGCACCAGCTTACTTGATGTAGTTGGGTTTTATGATGCTGATTTTGCTGGTTGCATAGATGATAAGAAATCCACAACGGGCTATATTTTTATGATGACAGGAGGAGCTGTATCTTGGAAAAGAGTCAAACAGACACTTACAACATCCTTAACTATGGAGGCAGAGTATGTGGCATGTTATGAGGCTTGTTGTCATGCTATGTGGATGCGGAATTTTATTTCAGCTTTGGGAGTTGTTGACTCCATTTCTAGACCGCTGAAATTATTTTGTGATAATTCCGCAGCTGTTGCTTTCTTCAAGAACACTAGGAGCATTTCTCGCTCCAAACATATTGATGTAAAGTTCTATTTTGTTAAGGAGAAAGTGGCAGAGTCTCTTATTGATATTAAACGCATGTCCACAAAAAGTATGTTAACAGATCCATTAACAAAAGGTTTACCCATAATTGCGTTTCAGGAACATGTATCTCAAATGGGGTTGTTGGAAGCCTAGGTTGTATTAAGTTAGTGGGAGCCACTTTTTGGTATTGTAATACTATGTTATTGTTGGAAGGATTGCTATTATTATACATTTCCCTATGAATCAAGCAATGAAACATATATGATTGCTTTTGATTATTTGTTTTTGATGAGATTCTATGGGACATTGATTTATGATTATGTATATGTTGTGATGTTTGATTATGTAGTCCAAGTGGGAGAATTGTTGGAATTTTTATGTGTGGACTTACATAATCAATTTGATAATATCATAAATCAGTGTTAATTTAATTTTTGCATTGTGGTCCATAATGGGACTGGACACATATTGTTGTTTGATTTTTTATGAGCTCACCCTAATTCACTTGACTGACCCATTAAGTCAAGTAGTCCAAATAAAGTGTGTAATGTGTAATATATATATGAATTTATTTATATATATATAGATGTGTGTGCATTTGGAGAACTCCTCTTTTCTTCTCTTGGAGAGCACTGCATGCACACACACTTGCACTTTGGACTGAATTTTGGGAGGCAAGGGAAGAGCTCATTGATCCCTAGTTCTCGTACCATCACGCACCTAGAGCAGCTCATTGGATATCAGAGAGAGGAAGAAATGGCTTCCCATGGCATAAACCAAGGTAACCGGTTTTTTTTATTTACTATTAAATGCATGCTTAAATGTTAACATGTGATCTTATGCTATTTCAATTTTCTTCAATGAATACCTATGTGGTCCTTGGTCTGCTCACGCTTCTCGTAGTCAGGGACAAAGCTTGGCTTCGCAGTGTCGTCCACATCCTTTTGCAGTCCACCATTGGAGGGCTTGAATGGTGGCTTGGGCTTTTCCATGAGCATAGTCTTTTGCTCAATGGGCCCACGAATGAATATTACCTGGGCAGGAGGCAGAGATAGGGGAGATAGAGGAGGAGCAGGTGGTTTGATTTTCTGACTCGGATGAGATGGAACTAATAAAACACTGCCAACCGGGAAAGATGGCGCTGCAATAACAGCAGGCGGTGACAGCTGAGGCCGGGCCGTAGGTTTAAATGCTTGACCAAATGTGGTCGAAAAATAGGCAGAGGGGCATGAGTCTTGGACCTCTCCCTCACTTTTAAGGGCACCTGAACCTTAATGTCAAGCTTGTGATGGTGCTTAATTAATTAAAACCCTAATTTTTCATATGTTAGAAATAACTTATTGAAAATCAACCACAATTAAAAAAAAATATTTAAATAGAATTCTAAAAGAAGCGCTCCATATGTACTTCCCGCATTTATCTTTGTTTTAATGAACCTGATGTAATTAGCATATTTTTAATTAATTAAAATTTTGATGGATATTAAAATTAATTATGACAAAGCTTTCTAAACCTCCAATGTTTGAATCTCAAAAGTAACATTTTTGTATTTTTGGAATAAAGTGCTCCTTAAGCCTATATTGAAAGAATGCAAAACTCTTTTTTATTTTTATTTTATTTTTATTATTATTAATAATAATACTTTTTTTAGTTTTTATACTAATTTTTTTAAATTATTAGTTTTGTTGACGTATTTAGGTTTAGTTGATAATTTTGGTTCATTTCTTATTTTGATCAAATATAACTTATTTCCTTAGGCCATATTCTTGTACATTCGGCTTTCATCTCATCATGTCTCGCTCTGACTTGATTCAAACTCATTAATGTTGAGATAAATATGTACTTATGGATGGTAAAACTTATAAAATAGCTATGATAGAAGCTATGGGAAAAGGATCAAAACTTGGGAATGAGGAAACTAAGAGAGGGAGTGCGTTCAAACACCCAGATGGAGTTCAAATGCTCTGAAGGAATTCAAACGCTGTTAAGGAGAGTATTATCCATGCCCAAGATAATAAGAAGAAATTGAAAAAATAAAAGGGAAGAAAGAAAAACAATTTCGAATTTAGTACTAATTAATGAGTGAAAAATCACATCATGCATATTCTAAGGCTAGCCCTCATCCCTCAGAATGGGATCAAATTGCAACTCATACATTCAACACTAATACAAATAAAGTGTCTTTTATTCCTTCCCCATTCACTATCAAATCATATCCCACTAAATTCCTATACTACAAAGGAGCCAATAGGATATCTCCTTCTTCTACCGGACTTGAAAATTAAGCTAACAGTATCAAGCTTTAAAGTGGGTCCAAACTGCTGTATGAAGTCTTGCATTTCCCTTGGATGGATACTGATGATATGCATTGTATTTGCATGGTTCAAAGAGAGTAACCAAGGCAATGAATGAATGTAGGACATGATGGGCTAACTCAACTCCTGCTAAGGAATTCACTCCATTTAGACCACAGCTTAGGAAGCAGAGGTGAGATGTTTGATCACATTTCACATGCATGTGATCCATATTCTCAAGAGGACATTCCGTATGAAACCCAAAAAAGAGGCCAACTCTCCTTAAATAACCCAGAAGATCGAAACCCATACGAGGGTGCAATCTCCTGAATCGGATGCTTTTTTTTTTTCTGTTCTTATTTCCATTTTCCGTCTGCATATAGTTTCCCATGTGTTTTGAGCACTAGTACTATTGGAGTTCTAGATATGTTTTGCATTTTTTTTGAGGGGTGCAGAACTTATGAATACCGAGTTCCTGAAACTTATTTTCTGTGCCAATTCCTTGATCTCTTGTTCAGGTTAAGTATTTGGGCTACTTGCTTCAGATTGATTCTATTGGATTATGGCAAACCAGCCTCCCCCTTCTCGCCCATGGCTCATCCTTGGTTCCATGAGGCCAGTCGCCACACCTCCAGCACCTGCGGCAGCATCACCAGCTCAGGCTCAACCTCAACCTCAACCTCCTGCCCCTCGTCCTATTTTTCGACCCACATTTGGTCAGGCATTTAGGCCTACAACCCAGCCTCAGCAGCCTCCGCCTCAACCACCCACTGCTGCTACTGCAGCTCCACCTTTCCGGGTTGGGAATGTTTCATCGGTTCCATCTAATCCGAGTCAGAAAACCACACCTCCTTCGGAGAAAATCAAACCAACTTCTCCTCCCCCATCAGCTCTAACTCTGCCTCCTGCCTACGTAAAATCCACTCCTGAGCCCATTGAGCAGAAGACCATGACCATCGAAAAGCCCAATCCACCATTCAAGCCATCCAATGGTGGACTGAAAAAGGATGTGGGCGACACTGTGAACAAGCAGCGTCCTTGACTACGAGAAGATTGAGAAGACCAAGGACATGGAGAGCAAAGACCACGAAGGTAATCACAAGAAAGCGTACTCTAAGGATAACAGCATGAAGATCACAACAATTGCAGGAGACAACAAGGGAGCAATAATGGAGCTCAACCCCGCCAGCAAGAAACACGATCCCCAAGGCAACTCCAACACAATGGCGACCCCATCACCACTCTTGAATATATTTATGAATAGCAATGTTCAAGCCGTTAACAACTCCATTCTCGTCAACGCCTCTTGCACCAACCACGAGCCTGGTGTCCATGTTTTCTTCTCTCGTGGTGGTGGCCGTGGACTGCATCTCCTGGACTGTGGAGATGGGAAAAATAACTAGAGATCAAACAGACTGCATGCATAAAATTAATTAAGCTTTTTCGTTTTCAAAATTCTTAGATTATACGAGGGATATATATGAAAGAGAATAAATAAAAGTGACTGGTGATGAGAAAAAGGCCCGGGTTCTGATTCTCCATGTTTGTGTTCCAGATATTCAGATGGCATGTAACCTATGATGGTGACCCATGTCCTGATTTGAATATTTATGTGTTTGTAAGAGTGAGTTGATGGTGAATGGGGGAAGAAATAAAAGGTGTAGTTTGCATTTGATTTGTATTAGTATTGAGTGTATGGTTTGAATTTGATCCTTTTGTAAGGGATGAGAGGTAGCCTAAGAGTGCATGCAGTCATTTTTCACACAGTAATACCAAATTTGAAACTGTTTTTCCCCCCTTATTTTTTGAATTTCTTTGTTTCTTTACTGCAAAAGATATGCGCTTTATATAATTATTGGGAGCTTGCCTTTGTTTTGAGGCAGATTTAAACTCTACATGAACCTTCGATTAGCCATGTAAACGGCTTGAGCCTTCTTGTAATATTGAATTCGGGCCAGGCTTGGGCTTCCCATACTTTCGTTCAAGCTTTGAACTAGAAACTAATTTCTTGTCCATATTTGGCTCAATCCCAACAAAGGGTTACAATTAACAAGAAGACATCCATTATATGAACAAAAAATAATTGATTTCATTATAAAAAAAAATCCAAATTTCCACCATCAAAGTGTGAATATCTATAAATTAAATATTATGTAATATTTCAAAAGAAGAGAGTGATGGACGATAATAAAGCTTTAATTCTTTCTAAATTTTATTTCTAAGTTCTTTTCTTTGTTTTTAAAATTCTAGAAATAGAATATTATAATCTATGTTCATTATCAAGAAAATGAATATTTTCAAGATGATTTTCTTCCTCTTCTTTTAACACACAATTCTCATTTTTTAGAGATTCATTAGTAGTAGTTATCTTAATGCATTCATTCAATAACAATTGATATTCTTCACACCATTCCTCGATGATAGAGACATTTTCATCAAAATCACTATCACTTCTATCATAATTATTAGAAACAACAGATGCAATGAAAACTAGATAATCATTTTGATTATTTTTAATCTCACTCAAATTTGATGATTTACTCATACTTAACTTAAAATCACTTTAAGTAGCTTTCTTGATTTTCTTATTTTTCTTGGGATTAACTTTTTTCTATGAGATAATTCTTTCTTGAAATTATTTACTTTAATTTTTCATTTTTATGAAACTCATGATTTTCTTTTTCCATGAAGACAACTTTATTCGAAAGTGATAATTTTTGTTTATTTAATTTAACAATTACTTCCTGTTGTTCTTTTTTTTTTTTATTCAAGGGACAAAGATTCATACGGAAATTCTTGTTTCTTAAATTTTTTTATTCAATTTTTTTTTATGCAATATTTCTCAATCATGAAAACTTTTTCACAGGGGAAAAGTAAACTTTTTTTTTTCTTTTCTTTAAATTCTATGAAAACAAGATCAAAGATAAGAATAGAAGAAAATTTTAATTTATAAATTTTTCCTTGTTCTAACACCAACGAAATGTTTGTAGATCTTCTTAATAGAATACCTAGAGAGAGAAAAAGGGGGGTTGAATAGGAACTTCTTTCTTTTTAGCTCAAATTTTTATTTTTAAAATTCCTCTTTAATAATTAGAGATGAAGTGGAAAAATTCAATCGCACTAACAAACCATGATTTATATGGAAAACCATCTACAAAGCCTCCCAAAGATTTTATAAGTGTAGAAATTAAATCACAAAGTCAAATAATGTTGAGTTATGATCCATTAAATATGAAGAAGAGGTATATAATTAAATTTACTTAACATTTGTTAGTCCCTAAGACTTACACCTAATCTCATATTCAACAGTAAGTCCTGATCTCATATTCAACAGTACTATCATATTCCTTAGTCGACTTCTTAACGTCTTGAGGGGATTCAAATCTCTCTTGTAAACCAAGAAAATGAATTACAAACTTTTTGAAAGTTTTAGGTTAAGCAGAAAGAATAATGACTTAAAAAGTTTAGGTTCATGAGCTCTTGAGAGAACTCTCCTAATATGTATATATTACAGAAAACCTAGTAAACTTGAAATTCATTTTTTATGAAAAACTAATTTAGAAAATTTAAGAATTTTAGTAAGATTTGAAGAGATTTCATATTTTACTAAAAAATCATTTAGAAAACTTAAAACTCTAAGAATTTTTTTTCTTTTTAAGTTAAAAAAGATTTAGAAACACTTCCTTCCAAATTGTTTTTATTATTTGGAATTTTTTTAAAAATCATTTAGAAAACTTAAAACTCTAAGAATTTTTTTTTTTCTTTTTAAGTTAAAAAAGATTTAGAAACACTTCCTTCCAAATTGTTTTTATTATTTGGAATTTTTTTAAAAAAATTGTCAATTTAAAATTCTTTTCAAATTAATTTTATTCCAAATTTTCATAAGTCCACTTTATATTTTTTATGTCATTACTCTCAATTAACTCAATCATACTTGTTTAATCCTAAGCTGATTATACAGTAGCATTGAATCTTAAAAAGAATGTAAATTATAGGAAAACACGTATAATCCTAAACAAGATGAATGAAATAAAATTACTAACTTAATTGAAATTGCTTAATACACTAACACACATCCCTAATGCAAACATTATCCTCTGCTCATTAGCAAATCCTTCAAACCTTTATCAAAAGTTTAAGAGATAAAGAGTCTATGATCTTTGTTGTGGATGAAAGGCTTTGTAAAGAAAGATCCTAAAAGATTTGGAAACCATGTTTTAAAAGTGTTTTACAAAAAATTAAGAGCATTTTTTTTTTTTTTTAAACTTAAATATGTTTTCAAAATTGCTTCCTAAGAACATAGGTTTTGTGTAAGAAAAATAAAGATAATTTTGATCTTTTTTAAAATTTTATTATACTAAAATCTATCTCACTTTCTGTTTTTAATAAAAATAAGAGCTTTGCTCTTTTTTCAATATAGGCTTAAGGAGCACTTTATTCCAAAAAAAAAAAACCAAAAAGTTACTTTTGAGATTCAAACATTGTACATTTAATTAGAAAGCTTTCTCATAATTTTATATCCATCAAAATTTGACTTAGTTAAGCATATGCTTATAACATCACGTTCATTGAAACTTAGATCAATGGGGGAATTACGTAAGGAGCTCACATTCTAGAATTCTATTTAAATATTTTTTAAAAAATTATATTTGATCTCAATGATTATTTTTTAACATATAAAAACTAGGGCTTTAGGTATCATCACAAGCTGGATCCCACTAAATTCCTAGACTACAAAGGAGCCAATAGAATATCTCCTTCTTCTACCGGACTTGAAAATTAAGCTAACAGTATCAAGCTTTAAAGTGTATCCAAACTGCTGTATGAAGTCTTGCATTTCCCTTGGATGGATATTGATGATATGCATTGTACTTGCATGGTTCAAAGAGAGTAACCAGGGCAATGAATGAATGTAGGACATGATGGGCTAAGTCAACTCCTGCTAAGGAATTCACTCCATCTAGACCATATAGGAAGAAGAGGTGAGATGTTTGATCACATTCACATGCATGTGATCCATATTCTCAAGAGGACATTCCGTATGAAACCCAAGAGGCCAACTCTCCTTAAACAATCCAGAAGATCGAAACCCAAACGAGGGTGCAATCTCCTGAATCGGATGCCTTTTTTTTTTGTTCTTATTTCCTCTTTCCGTCTACATCTAGTTTCCCATGTGTTTTGAGCACTAGTACTATTGGAGTTCTAGATATGTTTTGCATTTTTTTTGAGGGGTGCAGAACTTATAAATACCGAGTTCCTGAAACTTATTTTCTGTGCCAATTCCTTGATCTCTTGTTCAGGTTAAGTATTTGGGCTACTTGCTTCAGATTGATTCTACTGGATTATGGCAAACCAGCCTCCCCCTTCTCGCCCATGGCTCATCCTGGGTTCCATGAGGCCAGTCGCCACACCTCCAGCACCTGCGGAAGCATCACAAGCTCAGCCTCAGGCTCAACCTCAACCTCCTGCCCCTCGTCCTATTTTTCGACCCACATTTGGTCAGGCATTTAGGCCTACAACCCAGCCTCAGCAGCCTCCGCCACAACCACCCACTGCTGCTACTGCTGCTCCACCTTTCCGGGTTGGGAATGTTTCATCGGTTCCATCTAATCCGAGTCAGAAAACCACACCTCCTTCTGAGAAAATCAAACCAACTTCTCCTCCCCCATTAGCTCTAACTCTGCCTCCTGCTTACGTAAAATCCACTCCTGAGCCAATTGAGCAGAAGACCATGACCATCGAAAAGCCCAATCCACCATTCAAGCCATCCAATGGTGGACTGCAAAAGGATGTGGGCGACACTGTGAAGCCAAGCAGCGTCCTTGACTACGAGAAGATTGAGAAGACCAAGGACATGGAGAGCAAAGACCACGAAGGTAATCACAAGAAAGCGCACTCTAAGGATAACAGCATGAAGATCACAACAATTGCAGGAGACAACAAGGGAGCTATAATGGAGCTCAACCCCGCCAGCAAGAAACACGATCCCCAAGGCAACTCCAACACAATGGCGACCCCATCACCACTCTTGAATATATTTATGAATAGCAATGTTCAAGCCGTTAACAACTCCATTCTCGTCAACGCCTCTTGCACCAACCACGAGCCTGGTGTCCATGTTTTTTTCTCTCGTGGTGGTGGCCGTGGACTGCATCTCAAAGACTATGGAGATGGGCAAAAATAAAACAGCTTGCATGCATAAAATTAATTAAGGAGGTATACGTAAGAGAATAAATAAAAGTGACTGGTGATGAGAAGAAGGCCCGGGCTCTGATTCTCCACGTTTGTGTTCCAGATATTCAGATGGCATGTAACCTATGTTGGTGATCCATGTCCTGATTTGAATATTTATGTGTTTGTATGAGTGAGTTGATGGTGAATGGGGGAAGAAATAAAAGTCGTAGTTTGCACTTGTTTTGTATTAGTATTGAGTGTACGGGTTGAATTTGATCCCCTTGTAAGGAATGAGAGCTACCCTTAGACCGTATGCTGTCAGTTTTCACACATTAATACTAAATTTGAAATTGTTTTTAACCCCTCATTTTTTGAATTTCTTTGTATCTTTACAGCAAGTGATATGCGCTATATATAATTATTGGGTGCTTGCATGCCTTTGTTTTGGGCAGTTTTGAACTCTACATGAACCTTCAATTAGACATGTAAATGGGAAGACCAAACGTTTGAACACCCATAAGGGACGTCTGAATATGGGCATTTGAACTCCTTGAAGACGTTTGAACTTCCTCATATCATTTGATTGTTGTCCCGACCATTACTAACTTTTTTATTTTGCAGTTGAAATTTCTATCTCATTTTCATGTGTTAGTCATTCGATAAGCTTTATTAAACATAAATGCCTATTTATGTCAACATTGATGATTTTCAACATGTACAAGTCAAGCTTGATAAAATCTTAAGTTAAATTGATAACGATAAGACCCACAAAAGTATATAGTGTATAATTAGTAAGAAATGAAATAAAATTATCACCTAACCCTAATATATCAACAATATCCCCCTTTAGCAATATTATGACAAAATAAATAGTTGCAACTCAAACCAAAATAAACCTAGTCTTGAGCTTTCCTAGTGTAATGATTCAACTTTTGTAATCTCCACACTCAAATAACAAACTCGTGAAAAAGTAATGTGATATCTCATATTAAAAATGAGAGAGAGTTTTTTATGCTATATAAATATGAGTTCTTTTTAACCTATATGTAGATGTATTTTAAAATTATGAGAGTCATTTTAGATTCAAAGTAAACAATATTTTTACAGTTAAGTGTTGGTCATTATAAATGCTATCAAAATCAGTCTTTGACTTAAAGTAGGGGTTTTTTTAGCCCCATGAAAGGTGTTTATCTTCTCCCCTTAACCATATGGATGCATTTTAAAGTCGTGAATGTCTTTTTGGATTTAGAGTAGATAATATCTATATAATTGGATGTAAATAGTTATAAGTAAAATATGATAAATAATAAAATAATCCATGAACTCAATGTAATATAAGATTACAAACTTGTTATTTTTCAAGATTGACTTTTTCACTTCAAAAATATTTTAATGTTTTTCTTTAAAGCACTAAAAGATTATTCAAACATGTCGAATACTCTACAACCCATAAGAAGAAGTAACTTAGATTGATCCACATGACTTCAGAACTTTTCGAAACACTAAAAAGACATCATGAAGTATTCAAAAAATCTTTATTCACCAAGATTATTCTATACATGTATTACAATGATTTTTAACTATATATAAAAGAAAATAATAAAATCATGTGCACTTACAAAAAATTCCATAAAGAAATGGAAAATTTTAAGAAAATGATAATTGAGAGAGTATATTACCTTTTCAGGACATGAATCTAGAAATCCTCAAAATAATTCCTCCCATACGATCTTAGAATAAAAAAATTGTAATTTTAATATTAAATATATTTTAAAATTACACATATTATCATAATATTATTATAAAATAATATATAATGCAACTTAATAATAAATATAAATTTATAAAATTTATATTTTTTTATCGACTTAAACCTATTATCGTTAAATATGACAAATTACATATATCAATTTTTGCAAAAAAATTTACTTTAAAATGTTTACTTTTATTTTTTATATAATCTTTTAGTGTTGTTTTTAATATTTTTATAATTTTCATTAATTTTTACATCACTATGTTTTATGTCAAAATATCCACTAATATTTTTTGATATATTTTAATATATCTATAAAATTGAGTTACTAATGCATTTATTAAAATGGATATTTTCATCGTTGCTTTAGGTAGAAGCTAAGACCATCAAACTTTAAAGTGCATTGGAAAAAGATATTTTCTCATCCAACATTCTACTGACTCTATAACGAATTTGGACAACCCAATCAGATCCTATAACATCTATTCTATTATTCTGCATCCCCACATGTTTTCTGCAAAACACAAGGAGGAAAGAAAACAACTTCTAGAAAGAAAAAAAAATAAATCTCCCAATGTAAAATTTTCCCTTACTCTACAGAGGATAGAAATGAAATACCGTGTGAAGCCTCCCCTTTCTCTTAGGGGTACGTTGTACACACATCATCACTTTTGGGCACGCATATTCCAAAGAAGCTTTTCATTCCCGCGTCATGTGTAGTTGATGGCTCAAAAAGAGTAACGAGGGCAATGTATCATGATCGCCGAGTCAACTCCTACAGGGAATTCCCTGCTTCTAGACCACGGCTTAGGAAGCAGATGTACTTTCATGGTATGGTCAATCTCAAGAGAACATTCCGTACGATACCCTTTCTATCTGCATATAGTTGCTTATGCGTTTTGAGCACTAGCATTGGAATTTTATGTGTGCTGCTTTTCTGTTTTTGTGGGTGTTGGACTTATAAATACCGAGTTCCTGAAACTTATTTTCTGTGCCCATTCCTTGGTCTCTTGTTCAGGTTGAGCATTTGGGTTCCTTAGGCGACTTGCTTCAGATTAATTCTGTTGGATCATGGCAAACCAGCCTCTCCCATCTCGCCCATGGCTCATTCTGGGTTCCCCGAGGCCAGTAGCCCCACCCCCAGCGGCTTCATCAGCACCTGCGGCTGCGTCACCAGCGCCTGAGGCTCAGCCTCAGGCTCAACCTCAACCTCAACCTCCTGCCCCTCGTCCTATTTTTCGACCCACATTTGGTCAAGCACTTAAGTCTTCAACCCAGCCTCAACAGCCGCCACCACAACCACCGACTGCTGCTACTGCAGCGCCACCTTTCCAGGTTGGAAATGTTTCATCGGTTCCATCTTATGCGAGTCAGAAAACCACACCTACTTCTGAGAAAATCAAACCACCTTCTCCTCCCTCATCTGCTCTAACTCTGCCTCCTGTCCACGTAAAATCCACTCCTGAGCCGATTGAGCAGAAGACCATGCTCATCGAAAAGCCCAACCCACCATTCAAGCCATCCAATGGTGGACTGCAAAAGGATGTGGGTGACACTGCGAAGCCAAGCAGTGTCCCTGACTACGAGAAGCTTGAGAAGACCAAGGACATGGAGAGCAAAGACCACAAAGGTAATCACAAGAAAGTACACTCTAGGGATAACGGCATGAAGATCATAACAATTGCAGGGGACAACAAGGGAGCTATAATGAAGCTCAACCCCGCCAGCAAGAAACACGACCCCCAAGGCAACTCCAACACAATGGCGACCCCATCACCACTCATGAATGTATTTATGAACAGCAATGTTCAAGCCGTTAACAACTCCATGCTTGTCAACACCTCTTGCACCAGCCACGATCCTGGTGTCCATGTTTTCTTCTCTCGTGGTAGTGGCCGTGGACTACATCTCAGGGACTTTGGAGAGGGGCAGAATAACTAGAGATCAAACAGCTTGCATGCATGCATTAAATTAATTAAGCTTTTTCATTTTCAAAATTCTTACATTATACGAAGAATGCATATGTAAGGGAATAAATAAAAGTGACTGGTAATGAGAATTCGGCATGGGTTCTGATTCTCCATGGTTGTGCTCCAGATCTTCAGATGGAATGCAACCCAAGACGGTAACTCATGCCCTCATTTGAATATTTATGTGTTTGTAAGAGTGATTTGATAGCGAATGGGGAAGGAATAAAATGTACTTTATTTGTATTAATGTTGAATGTATGTGTTGCAATTTGATCCCCTTCTGAGGGATGAGAGCTAGCCTTGGAATATGTATGCTGTTATTTTTCACTCATTAGTACTATTGGTTTTTCATGGAGCAGGGCTGATATATATATATATATATATATATATATATATATATATATATATATATTTTGTACTTATAAGCGTAACACTAACATACTTAATACTCTTTGTTTATTTAGATGATGTTATTCTCATCGGAAATAATCCACAGATGATCAATAAGTTGGTCTCTCATCTAAGAAAGGACTTTGCTTTCAAAGACTTGGCAAACTTCATTATTCTTTAGGCATTGAATTCAAGCTTTTTCCAGTTGGCTCTCATCTTTATCCCAACACAAATATGCCAAAGATCTCCTTACAAAGACCCATATGCTCGAAGCCAAACTAAATTCTCTCATAGCCAGGAAACTGAATCCTCTTCCTTATCATAATGAACCCACTGATGCCAGTAAAAATTGTCTGACTTTGTGGTGCCCTTCAGTACCTCAGTTTACAAGACCTGATCTTACTAATGTTGTAAACTTTGTCAACATTTTAAAAACTCAACGAAGAAGGAATTTCGTGTGGTCAAACACATATTTCGCTGCATTAAAGGAACTCTAGCCATCCATATCTTTTTTCTTTTTCTTTTTTTTTTTTTTTTTTTTTTTTTTTTTTTTTGAGAATAAGAAAATTGTAATTCGTCCATTAGTTCACAATTCTCATATTCCAGAGATTCGGGAATCTATTTATTTCTCTTCTTAATTTTAACATTAATTCTCATACTTAATCTCAAAACTTTCATGGTACAAGCATTATATGAATATTTTTAATTAATTAAAAATGAAATTATAATGTGCAGAAAAATATGGGAATTATTTAGGTCTGTTTGGTTGATGTTTTCGAAAACTGTTTTCTATTCTCAAGAACAAAAAAACACTGAAAACTAGTTTGGCCAAGGAGTATTAAGTTGTTTTCTGTGTTTTCAAATACCCTGATTTTAGAGAACATCTTAAAGATGTTTTTGTTGTTTTTTACACTATTCAAATAACAAAAAAAAATGGGATGTTCTCCGTGTTTTCGCCCTAATCTCTTCTTTTTCATGGTTGGTTTTGGCCTTCACGGATTCTTTCACTCTTCAGTTCAAACGGATGTGCTGCTCTGGTGTGGAGAAACTGTTATCCATTGGAGATTGCATGAACTTTTCCCTTTTTTTTTTTTTTTGCATTTTTCTCTCTCTCCTCTCCAGACATGCACCTTTTTTATTTTTCCTTTTATGGGTATGAAACAGGGAAGATTATCCCTGTTAGGATCCGAGAGAATACAGCAACTCCTCATCATTTATTTTTCCACACAACCAATAACAGAAACCTCAAAATTCTCCCTCCCTCAAGTTTTTTCAACAACCAAACAAGACCATACCTAAAAAAATATTAACGAAACAAACAACCGGAACAAAAAAGAAAAAGAAAAAAGAATAACAAAAAAAAAAAAACACAAAGTAAATCAAACAACCAATTTTTTTTGTGTGAATGTAAAAATTATTTATATATTTATAATATCAATTAGTTAAAGAAAATACTCAATTTTAAAAATAAAACCAATTATTATTATCTTTTGTTGAATTTTTTTTATTTATATATTTTTTTATTAATCGAGAGGAGTTACGAAAAAACATTCAATTTAAAAAAAAAACAACTTTCAAACATGTTTTTTATTTTACTTATTCTAAAAAAAAATTTTATTAACCCAACCAAACATGATTTTTTTTTTTTTTGTTTTTGAGAACAAAAATTGTTTTCCAAAATTTAATTTTCAAACACAATTTTTTTTAAAAAAAAAACACAAAAAACTGTTCTCAAAAACTGTTTTTCAAAATAGTTTTCAAAAATAGCAACCAAACATACCCTTAGGAATCGGAGCTCACATTCTAGAATTCTATTTAAACATTTTTAAAACGTTGTATTTGATTCTCCATTGCTATTTTAAACATATAAAAACTAGGGTTTTAAGTATCATCACAAGATCTGACATGTTTCTAATTTATGAAAAATAGGATGTTTTAGTGTAAAATTTTCCAAAATCTATTCTAATTATCCAGTCCCAATGGATGGTTTTAAGGTTCCGGGGCCCTTAAAAGTGAGGGAGAGGTCCAAGGCTCCATATTCCATAGTAAAGAGTCGTAGACAGTACAGTTGATCTACTTCGATCCCTGTGCTTTTAATGGGGGCATGGATCCCACTAAAATCCTAAACTACAAAGGAGCCAATAGGATATCTCCTTCATCCACTGGACTTGAAACATAAGCTAATAGTATCAAGCTTTAAAGTGGGCCCAAACTGCTCTTTAGGTTATGTTTGGTTTCGGAAAATACTAAGGAAAGAAAAAAAATACTAAGGAAAATGATTTTCTCATGTTTGGTTGTCCTATAAAAAATATCAAAGAAAATCAAATATAATTAAAATTAATTAAAAACTTATGTATTTTAAAATTATTTAATCTTTATATTGATGAGTTAAAATAAATAAGATGAGTTTGAAGTAACAAAAAAAATAATTTATCAACTTTTAATCTATTTTTTTATTTTCCTTCACTTTTTCTTTCCTTCTACTTTTCCTTCGTATTTTCTTTCCCTCGCATTTTCCCTCAAATTTTCCGGGAACCAAACATAGCCTTAAAGTCTTGCTTTTCCCTTAGATGGTTCTTGATGATATGCATTGCATTTGCATAGTTCAATAAGAGTAACCAGAGCAATGAATGAATAAGGATTCTCGCATTAGCCGACGCTCAAAATTAAGGATCATGGACATGGCTAGAATTCACTTCTAGAACATGGCTTAGTAAGCAGATGTTTCATCATATTTGAGGACATTCCGTGCGATACTATTTCTGTCTGCACATAGTTGCCCATGTGTTTTCAGCACTGGTATTAGGATTTTGTGTTCTGCATTTTTTTTTTGGGTGTTGAACTTATAAATACCAAATTCCTCAAACTTATTTTCTATGCCCATTCTTCGGTCTCTTGTTCAAGTTAAGTATTTGGGCGACTTGCTTCAGATTGATCCTGTTGGATTATGGCAAACCAGCCTCTCCCATCTCGGCCATGGTTCATCCTGGGTTCCATGAGGTCGAAATTATTTTTCTTTGACCTTCTGAATCTCTTTGTTTGTTTACAGCAGTTGATATGTGCTATAATTCTTATTTACTCTAAAAGCACCTTTAATTAGGAATGTAAACAGTCGGCCTTCATGTATTGCATTGAATTCTGGCCAGGCTTGGGCTTCACTTGGCTTCATTCAAACTAAGCAAGCATTCAAGCTTGACTCAAACCAACTGGAAATTAATTTAATTTCTAGCCCAATTGGGTTCTACGTATGAGAATTTAACAAGATTTAATTATTTCTATACGCTGGTGTTTGGTTTAGTAGCCTTTAATAATAAATTTTGAAGGGCACATCTAGGAGATTTGATAATTAAGCTATCCGTATATTAATTTAGTTGTCTTGAAATTCTTAGGTGATTTTGCTTTGGATATCAGGTCCATTAGCTAAGAGTGTGTTTGACAGCACGATTTTAGAAAACGTTTTTAAATTTTTTTAACATTTGAATGATAAAAATTTTCAAGTATTAGAAAAGGTAAAAGTGCTTTTTAGAACAATTATCAAACAAGTTCTAAATATACTTCCATACGCTCAACTCTATTACTCCAGTCCATTTATCACATGGCTTACAATAATTAAATACTAGTCAATTTACATAACATTATAAGACCGTTTAATTTATAGTTGAATATAATGTTAAAGCTTTATTTCATAGAAATATTCATCTATTAAAACAACTTGATAAAACTATTTTTATAAATAAAATTTTTACACAACAATATTGTCCTTTGAGAATTATAAGTTTGACTTTGGCTTCACTTCTTTCCTGGTCAAAGTTAAAAACAAGAAATTATCACTAAGAGAATATCTAATAAAAAAAAATGGTATTCTAAATGTCGTTTATCCTATTATCACCTAACAACTTCAATTTTTTTTAAAAAAAAATTATTAGAAATTGAACTATATTCTAAGTGAATTAGCATGCAATTGACAATCTCGGTCTCTTTGGTCACCATGGCCCATTAGGGGCCAATAGGGTAGACCTCCTACATTCATTGGACTTGAAATATTATAAGCTAATAGCATCAAGCTTTAAAGTTTGGAAAGGGTCATTTATGCTGTAAGGAATGGTTATTTTATTTTGTTTTTGCAGTACAAAACCATATTCTCCTATCCACCATTGTACTATGATTCTGATAACGAATTTGGACAACCCAATTAGATCGTACAACATCTTTTCTATTATTCTGTGTGCGCCGATATTCTCGTTCCCGCATCATGTATAGGTTGATTTGGTGGCCTTTTGTGGAGTGGTGAACTGCTGTGCATTGTATTTGCATGCAAGATTCAATCAGAGAAACAAGGGCAATGCATGAATAATGATTGTGGTGGCATTAATTGATTCTCAAAAGGATCATTAATATCTCTAAAGTCAACAACTCCTATGAGGAACTCACTTCTTCTAGACCATTGCTGAGGAAGTAGATGTTTCATCGATCATATTTGACTAACATGTGGTCAATCTCAAGAGGACACTCCGTACGATACTCTTTCTGTCTCCATATGGTTGCCCATGTGTTTTGACTCTTTTGAGCACTTGTATTAGGATTTTAGATGTGATCTGCATTTTTCTTTTTCTAGGGTGTTGAACTTATGAATAGTAAATACCAAGTTCATCGAACTTATTTTCTGTGCCCATTCCTTGGTCTCTTGTTCAGGTTAAGTATTTGGGCGACCTGCTTAGGATTAATTCTGTTGGATTATGGCAAACCAGCCCCTCCCATCTCGCCCATGGCCCATCCTAGGTTCTGTGAGGCCAGTAGCTCCACCCCCATCGCCCTCACCAGCGCCTGAGGCTCAGCCTCAACCTCCTGCCCCTCGTCGACCTATTTTTCGACCAACATTTGGTCAGGCATTTAGGCCTACAACCCGGCCTTAGCAGCCTCCACCACAACCACTGACTGCTGCTACTGCAGCTCCACCTTTCTGGGTTGGGAATGTTTCATCTGTTCCATCTAATCCGAGTCAGAAAACCACACCTCCTTCTGAGAAAATCAAACCACCTTCTCCTCCCCCATCTGCTCTAACTGTCTCCTGCCCAAGCAAAAGCCACTCATGAGCCGATTGAAAAGAAGATTCTGCAAAAGCCCAACCCACCATTCAAGCCCTCCAATGGTGTACTGGACGACACTGCAAAGCCAAGCATTTTCCCCAGCTACGAAAAGCGTGAGCCGACCAAGCACATGGAGTCCAAAGACCACAAAGTTGATCACAAGAAAGCAGACTCTGAGGATGCTAGCATGGAGGCCATAATGGTTGCAGCTGACAATAAAGGAGCCATAATGGAGCTAAGCCTCGCCAGCTCAAACAAATTAGGAAGCGATACCAGTGGCAACTACGAAGAGAAATCGAAAAAGATGGACAAAACTGAAAACAAAATGGGGACCCCCTCACCACCCATGAGTGCATTCCTGAACAGCAATGTACAAGCCGTTAACAACTCCATTCTCTTCAACACCTCTCTCACCCACCACGATCCTGCAGGTGTCCATGTTTTCTTCTCTGGTGGTGGTGGCCGTGGACTGCATCTCAAGGACTGTGGAGATGGGCAAAATAACTAGATATCAAACAGCCCGCATCCATAAAATGAATTAAGCTTTTTCATTTTCAAAATTCTTACATTATATAAAGGATATATATGAAAGAGAATAAATAAAAGGGAGTACTTGTAATGATAAAAGGGCGTGGGTTCTGATTTTCCATGGTTGTGTTCCAGATCTTCGGATGGAATGGTGACCCTTGCCCTCATTTGAATATTTATGTGTCTGTAAGAGTGAGTTGATGTTGAATAGAGAAGAAATAGAAGGTGCAATTAGCACTTGCAAGCCGAGAAAAATATGTCTTTAAACATGCTTTCATCCTCCACCCCACAAATATAACCCGAATTAAACATTCAATCCTTTCACCAATGTTCTAGCTTGATTTCTATCAAATTGAGGACTACCAACTCTCTATTGTGGTACAACCGAATCACTCCTTTAGTTCGTAGTCGTGATGTTCTCCATCATTCATTAAATGGAGAAAAAACCCATTGAAAAAATTAAAAGATGACAAGGAGAAGGAAGATGTCTTAAACTTGATGGGTGTTGAGACAGCTTATGAAGTGTGGACTTCAGCAGTTGCTGCCGGAGAAAAAAAAAAGTTTAATTCATAAAAATAGTTAATATTGACAACTTCATACTATTTTATTTATCAAATTAAAAATCAAGAACTTTCTTTAAATTGACTCTATTTGACTAATTTTTATAAAAGAAATCATAACTTGAAAAAGATCTTAATATAAAAGCTAAAAAAATATTATTTATCGTAAAAACTTTATTCGGATTTATAAGAAAACCTATTTCATATTTAATAAAACTTTTATAATAATAATATTAACTTTTGGAAATTATATTTTTGACTTTGGTTTCACTTTCCCACTAAAAATTAGAAATTGTCCCTGACAGATCCTAAATGTATTAAGTAGGAAATTGACTTCAGCTTCAATTAGTAAAAAAAAAATAATAAAAAAGTTATTTCAGCCAATGTGTTATCCTATAAGCTAACAACATTATTATTATTATTATTATTATTATTATTATTATTATTATTATTATTATTATTTAATTTATTAGAAGTTTAACCATATCATGCAATTCACAATCTGATTGTCTTTGGTCACCTTGGCCCATTGGTTGTTCTGTTTGGGTAACTAAGATCAAGTTTCTGGTCCAAGTTTTGATCATTGTGCCAGGGTTTGGCCCAAGTTAAAGAAAGGTTCCTTCAAGCTGGGCCTCACTCGCTAGAAGACAGACTTACTCACCACAAAACTTCCACTTTCAAGTTGGGGACCTGGGGTTGGGTGTTTTATTATTATTTGTGATTTTGACTTCACTAAATAACATAAGAAAATCAACAATTTGCATTGCATTAGAAAAAATCTGAGCAACTACTTGGATAGATTTCCTATTTTTTGTTTTTTTAAAATAGAAAATCTTATACAAATGAAGGAATTATTATAAAAAAAAAAAAAAAAGAAGGCATATTTGAAAACACTTTCAAAATTTTTTAATGAAGTAAAAATTTTCACTTTTCCCATTTTTAAAATTTTGAAAAAAAAAATTAATGAATACAAGGTAAATTATTATTATTATTATTATTATTTTTGTGAAACCTAAAAATCGAACTCATTTTAAAAACCTTTACAAAATAGACTTGGATAAAAAACTTAAAAGTGACGAAAATAAGTAATTGAGTTTAGTAGTTCTTTATATAAAATTATATAAAAGTTCATAGATTTTATATATAAATTTTTATTTTAAAAAAATAAAAATAGAAGGTGTCTCCAAATATCACCTAAATGCTTTGTTTTTTCATTGAAATAACAAGGAGAATCGGAGCCCAATCATTACTCATGCAACCATGAATGAAGAGAAGAATTGAGTTAGACAAAAAGAGATTCAATTTGGATTATATAGATGGGGGTTTGTAATGGAAGAGCTGGCATCTCTTTGGGATACGAAGCTGTTCTCTAGCAAGAAACTGAGATGAGTGACACTTGGTTCAATGTATTTTTAAAATAAAAAGCACTTCAAAGCTTATTAAGCAAGTTCACTTTTCTTTCTCAATTGTCATGTCCACCTTTTTCCCCCAATAATTCACTAGGTTTTCACAAAGTAAATGAAGTACAAGTAGTACTAAATATTAAGATAAAAGAATTTGAAATTTCAAATATATTATGCCTTTTATCATTTTAAAATTAAAATAACTTTGGATTCGATTGGATCACAAGAATACTTTAATGATATTGAAAAAGTGTAGCTTATTTTAATTTGCATTGAACAAAAATTTCAAATTCATTGTTATTAAGATGCAATAATATTAATTTTAAGTTCGAAAATAGATCACGCAAATGATAACTCTTAGAATAGACTTACAAGGTATGATATCGAATATTATAAAAAGTTTTATTTATGTTTCCTAAATATCAATTGATTTTTAAATGAAACGATTAAGTATTCCATTCTTTTTAATCAATTATTTTTCTCTAATATATAAAAATTAGGGTTTCAAGTGTCTAACACTCGCCAGACATGTTTCTGAATTATGAAAAACAGAATATAACTCTAGTACAAAATTTTCCAAAAGATACTCCACTATCGAATGCCAGTGGATGGTTTCAAGGCTCACGTGCCCTTAAAGTGAGGGCCGGAAGAGGTCCAAGGCTCCACATTCCATACTAAACAGTAGTAAACACAGTTGATCTTCCCTGTGTTTTTTATGGACATGGATCCCACTACATTCTCAAACTTTAAATGAGCTAATGGGATATCTCCTTCATCCACCGGACTTGGCACATAAGCTTGATAATATTGATAATATCAAGCTTTAAAGTGGGTCCAAACTTCTGTATAAAGTCTTCCCTTTTTTTCCCTTAGATAATTTAAGAGGATAGACCAATCTATCCATCTATCTCTTCCCATTCACATTCCTTTATAATATTAATTTCTCTGATTGCTACGTGGGGTGCCTGTGGCCTTCGTAACACAAGTGATCTTCTGGACAACTTCTACAATGTAATATACATCTAAGCAGTTGTCTTCTTGATCATAGAGGGCATATGCATTGTATTTGTATAGTTCAATGAGAGTAACAAGGGCAATGATGAAGGCATAAATTAAGATTGTGGTGGCATTGGTTCTTAAAGGATTAGGATGGCTAGGTCAACTCCTATGGGGAATTCACTTCATCTAGACCATGGCTTAGGAAGCAGATGTTGCATCGTATTTGACTCTTTCCAAAGATCTAAACTTTATTCACAGTACTTGAGAAAGTTACATGCAAAATTGGAAGATTTTTGGGTATATGGGTCTTCTTTGATTATAGGTCAAATCAAAGTTAGGGGATTAATTGATACTTTGCAACTTTTGTATCTTAATCTACAAAGTTTTTCAACGATGTTGAAAGATATCATACCCAAATTTCCTACCATGATCACATCATTTCTTTCATTGATCACTTTCTTTAGCACATATTTCAAGTCATTTATCATATTGATATATTTGTTTAGGAGCCACGGGATGAGTTTTTTTTCCAAGGATTCCCACCTTATCATGTTTGGTACCGGACAAGTTAAAAATGAATATTAAATGGGTTAGAGATAAGTCTCAGATTTTTTTTCCCTTCCTAAAACATTAATTGAATTCAAGTATTACCTTTTACCATTCTATCTCACCTGATTACATATATAATTAGATGAAAAATCAATTTAAATTTAATTTTTTTATTTTCCCTTTCTAAACATATATATATATATATATAACTTCTCATAAAAATAAATTATAAAAGCCTATAATATTATTTAGTTATTTATTTATAAATTATACTTACTTCTAATGCAACTTAAAATTAAAAATAACAATAATAAATTTTAAAGGGTGTGATCGTAAAAACTCTCATATCCATTTCATTTTATCCCCTTTATTTTATTTATTTGGAATGAAGATGGGAATTAGTCTAAATAATCAGACATGGTGGCTCGTTTAGAAGGGAACACCCCGTATGGTTCCAAAAGTACTATTTTGTACTAAAACCGACTCCATAACTTTAATTAGAAAAGTAATAATTAACCTGGTTACAATATCCTTCACTCATTTTGTTAAGTCGCTTGGTAGAGGCCATCTCTATCATTGAATGTGGTACCGTTATGGTAAATGTATGAAAAGCCACTACATTGAAAAACCCTACATTTTATACATGGAGATATGAGGATATTTAATTTTTTTTCTTCCAAGTATGTGGCAACCAGCTAAAGAGTAGGAGTGAAAGCTGTGGTGCATGGAACCAAGAGGAAGGGTGGACCACAGGTGACCCCTCCATGAGATTAGATCGAGCTCCGAAAGAGAAAAATCAGTTAGCTCTAAGAAGAATCCGAAGCGGCTGTTCGGCCTGTTCAGGGAGATGGACCTGATGGCAGTAGCTTTAAGGTAGCAGCAAGACCCGGACAATGCCCTTCATCTTAATTGTTTGTAGCGCTTCCTCTACATCCAGACACACCACTAAGTGTCAAATTTACAGCAACCCCTCTCATCAATTCCCATCCATTCATTTCCATGGCTACCTTCGCTCTTCCGACCCCCTCAACTCCACCTAACCTTTCTTCTCCACACGACATTCTATTTTTGGACCTCTAATTTGCTCTTCAATGTTTTAAGATAAGCGTGATTGCCATCTCCCTCACATGGGTCTAGTCCTCTTTTGCCCTTTTGTAGCTCATTCCAATTTAATTCCTATTTGATATGATATCCCCTTCATGCTTGTCGTGTTTGTCAAATATCAAGGTATAATATCCCATGAGATGAGAAAAAGACTCCCCGCGTGCATGTAAATGTGTTTTAAAATCATCGGATCAATAGATCTAAAGTAAAAAAACATTTATAGGAATCTCGATAAATGATACCAAAATTCATCCCTAACCATAAATAAGTAAAATTGGGGCAATCATTGATTCTTGGGATTATTCCAGCTATAAATAAAGTAAAATTAAGACAATAATTGATTTCAAGTATTTGGATGAAAATGTAACTCATTAAGTCCAAAACCACTAATCTCTAAGTAAATCTTGATTGATAATATTAAAATCAGTATTTCTCGTACTCTATAAGTACATGTTTTAAAGTATTAAGATAAAAGGATCCAAAATTGACTATATAAGTACACTCAAAGGGCTTCATAGCATTGGGTTAAAGCCCAAGCATGAGGCGGTGCAATAAAGCCAATATGAGGAAAATTTGGGGGTCAAGAAATGCTTTTGGTTCCTATAAAGGCCAGACATGGAACACTCAAAGGCATGAGCGCGTGAAGATACAAATATACAAACAAGACATGACCGAATTCACGAGTCTAGTTGGAAATTAGTGAGTTCGTGACAAAGTACTTGTCCTTTCATTTTTTTTCTCATTGGGTTGGAAGACTTTCCTTTGGACCTTCCCTCAATTTGCGTTACAGAGATTTATGACTATGCTCTACCAAACTATGTCTTTTTAAAGGATTTCGTAATAGAAAATAAAAATAAATAAATATGTAAATCATACAGAAACTGAAAGAAAATGAAATATTTAGCAGAAGTAGAAAAAAAATCGAGCTTTTTATAATGCGTTGCATAAATGTTGCAACTAGCACTAATCACATCATAACTTCCATGCCCTCTTTGGAGAATATTAATGAAGACACAGTCAAATAAAATAGATATATAGGAAGAAGAAAACGTAATGACAAGCATGACGAAATACACTAGCCGAATTGATGGTCTACTGAAGCACTTATAAGTTATAAGATATAAGCTAGTAATTTAAAATTCTTAAAAATGAAATAAACTTCATTGTGAATTAAATGAATGAATTTAATTAAGTGGGATTTTCTTAAATATAGGGACGTAATTTCTTTGTCTTTCATCACCTCATGAAGATAGTGAAATTTGAAATCAATGTATTTACTTTTTCTATAAAATATTAGATCCTTCTCATGAATATAGTGAAATTTAAAATCAATGTATTTACTTTTTCTATAAAATATCGGATCCTTGATCAATGTGATCGGTAATTTGTTATCTCAAAAAATGTTTATTGGAACTTTTTGAGTATACTTCAAATAAAAAAGCATTCTATTTGATTAGCACAACTAGTAATTGCAATATACTCAACTTTTATTATTAACAAAATAATTGTTTGTTCCTTCTTTGACAACCAAAAAAAATCTCTTGAACAATATTAAATGCATAGTTCGAATTATTTTTTTGCCTCTATGTATCATCTATCCAATTCATTACCCACTCAATCACTTTTTGTATATCTATCAAGCTTCATTTTATTTGCACATAGATATATCAAAAATTACTTCAATTTTATGACCTTTAATGTATCATATGATAAAAGTATAAAACATACTGTTTGCAAGTAAGACTAACATAGAGAATCCTCAAATCTACTTATAAGTCCTACTTCATCATAATATTTGGTATTGTAGAAGTTAAATAACCGTAAACTCCCAACCCTTAATTCTTCACAAATTTGTAGGATAAATAAACTCATGTGAGCTATTCTTTAATTAATTTCAATATTTCTTCAATTGGTGTTAAAATAGGTTTACAAACTTTCATTTTTAATTTTTTGAAGAACATCACTTGCATACTTTCATTTTTAATAATAATGATACTATTATCAAATTGAATTACTTTAATTACAAAAAAAATAAGACATTAATCCTACATTTAGCATCTCAAAATGACTAATCATAACTCTTTTAAATTTTTTAATTATCTCAAATTCTTAGCAGGAATAATTAAATCATCCACATATAAATACAACACACTATAAGGAGGTCACCTTACAAAATAGTTTTGACATATAAAGTAGGCTCATAAGCACATCTTTGAAATCTATTATTAACAAAATAAATATCAATGCATCATATTCTTGGCACTTGTTTCAATCCACACAAAATCTTTTCTAGTTTATAGAAGCGAATTTTGGTTCTTTTTTTTCACGTACTTTGCATGCTACTCAATATAAACCTCCTCTTCTAGTTCACTATTTAAGAAAGTTGATTTGACATGCATAAAAAAAATGCTTGTATAGTAAGAGAAATCATGCAAATAATGTCAAGTTTTATAACATGTACAAATACTTCAAAATAATCAATATATAGGTTTTGCTTATAACCCTTGGCTTCCAATCTTGCCTTGAAAGGATCAACTTCTCTATTTAGGTTGTACTTGGTTTGTAAACCTATTTAACATCAATCAACTTCTTAGAATTAAGAAGATTAATATGATTTTATATATTTCTATTCGATTGTATGGATTTTTTCATTCATAACTTTAAGCCAACCATCATCACAAACAACTTTCTCACAACTCAATGGATTACATCGTCAAATGAAACAAAATTCATCAATTCTTCATATATTGAATCATTGTTATCACCAACAACATAATCTTGTAAACATGCAAGTAAAACACATTGACGCCCTGATGATTTTTCAAAACACAGTCATAATTGGAGTACTAGTGGATTGTACATTTTGGTCTTAATTTTGCTCTTCAAGATTAATACTAACACCTGATATCATATTATTGTCTCATAAAAAATCACATTATGATTGACAATAACACTCTTGGTTTGTAGGTTATATAATTTATAGACTTTTGTCACTTAACAATAACTAATAAAATATGCTCTCACCTTTAATTATCATTAAGTTTCTTTCGTAATGCAAAGGGCATATGAGCATATGTTATACAACCAAACATCCTTAGATTATCAATGCTAGACTTCCTATAACTCAAAATGACTTATGGAATCCTTTCATAAACATTTTTAGTAGGGCAACTATTCAATAAATAAACTACACAAAAGACTAATTTTGTCAAAAAAAAAAAAAAAAAAGGCAATTATCTTAAGTACTACATATAATTTATTACATCCATAATGTTCTATTTTTTTCTCTATGTGATTCCCTTTTATTACGAAGTGTGCTTTACAATCGACTGGCCCTCAATACCACATTTTTTTCAACAAAAAAAATATATCCAAGATAGTTTCAAAATTTTAATGGAATGTGTATCTTATTTTGTCACATAAGTTTTAAATTTTGAAATTTTCACATGCATTCACTTTTTTCTTTTAAAAAATAAACCTAATCCTTCTAACTAGCCTCATGAATAAACCTAATAAAATATCAGTAATCTCCATTTGAGAGAACCTCCAATATTAAATATAAATATGAATAAATAAGCTTAAGAGGCTTTCTTACTCTCCATAATTTTATTTTTATTTTTTATTTAGGAAAAGGTTTCTATGCTTCTTTCCTAAAATACATGTTTTACAAATTTCATTTGGATAATTACAAACTAAAAACTATCTTCTTAGCACTAATAAAATTTTTAATTTCAAATTTTAAATATCCAAAATATAAGTGTCATATTTAATTCACCACTTTTTATTATATTATATTATATATAAATCTAATCTAATTCTAATAAAAACCAAAGTCTTAATAAAACTAGGATTCTAATTTCTGAAAAGCTAATGACAAATATCAATAAAACAATTCTAGCAAAGTAAGGAAACATAGTTTTGATTCACATATTCAATTAATGTGTCACAAGAACTTAATTCACTTCCTCATTCTCATTCTCATTGATCCAATGAAAATAGATAGATAAATAAGTAGTGATAAAGATCACAACATAAACATCAAGTCTTAATAATTCATGAGTTTCAAATGTTTGAATCGCCAAGCAAATCACATTTATCTTGAAGTGATAGAGTAGGTTCTAGGTGATTTGTGCTTTCTACACCACTTAAATATGGAGAAAAGACTTAAAATTTGACATTATCATTGAGCTACATCTCAAAGGACAAATATTTATTTCAATAACTTAAAATAAATTATATATATGGATTGTTTTACTAAATAGAATTTCGCAAACATAAGACTAAATATTAAAATTCGTAAAAAATGATGAAATTACATTAATTATTTGCGAATAAAGTTAAATATGGATGATGCTTGATCAGTGATAGAATAGTTAGATTATCACAAAGGAAAAGTGGAATGGACCTAGCAGTGATTATGAGTGATGAAAATGGATGCTGATTTTTCTCCTGCTGACGTGGAAAAATAGAACAACACAGAAAACAAGTGAGAGGGAGAGATTAAGCAAAGAGGGTTATGAGAATAATTTGATAAAAATTAAAAATAAATAAAAATTTAAAATTAAATAAATTAGGCCACATCAAAGATAGGTCCATGGATACGATGGTCGTCAAAACCACCCAAAACATGCCATGCGGTCGCAAACATACCCTAATTTTTGTGGGCCCACTATACGCAAAGGACACGTGTCGCTTTCCCAAGTGTCCACCCGGTCGGCCCCTCGCTGCCTCCCCTCCCTCCCGTTATCAATTTTTTCTTCTCCCACTCCTTCTCACGTTTCCAAACTGCTGCTTAACTCTCAGAGAGAAAACATGAAGGTTGGTCTTCTGGGTTTTCGGCTTTAATTCTCCGGCTCTGCTAGTAATCCTCACGAGTATCTATGTAAATTTAATGTTATTTTTGTGTTTGTTTCACAGATCTTCAATTGGGTTCACCGGAGGTTCAATCACAATGTCCATTCCACGCCAATTTCTCTCCAAAAAGGTCTGTTTCCTGATCCACCCACATTTTTTACGTGAAGTTACACATTTTCCTTACAGAAATTGAATTTTTTGGGGGGTTTGTTTTGTGGGTTTTGGAAGATGGCCTTGCTGCAGATCTGAAGAAGGTGGAGTCGATCACCAATGATACTGATACACAAGCTTTGCTGAAGCATGTTGCACTTGTGGACATGCTTGATGGTTGGAAAGATGGCATTTTGGCTATTGGGACTTTGGGGTTTGATGATCCGCTCTACTCTTTCAGTTCTGAGAAGGAATGTGCTATGACAGATGAAGAAGAAGGAGAAGATGAGGAAGAAGAGGAGGTTTATTCTGTGAACAATGAGAATGGAGAGGTTGAAGATGAAGATGAGGAAGATGAAACTGAGGTGAACCCATTGGTTTTCTCAGCATTTGGAGACAATGTTCCAAAGCCTATTCCCATAATGACAGTTGATGGAGTTCCACTCTCTCCTTTTGTGGGGTCTTCTCATGAAGTGGGCATAGAGTCTTTCACCACCGAGAATGATCAGAGGAAGAGCAAAGGAGAGAGGACCACACTGGCTGACTTGTTCTCAGCTGATTCTGAGGTTAAAGCTAAGGTTAATCCTGAGGGACTCAAGGTTGATTCCGGCAAAAAACCAGCACTTCGCTCCAAGAACGGCCTCTCCTTTGCCAAGAAGCTCATCCCTCGAGTCGGAGAGGACTCACGCCCCATTAAGAAACTGCACCAAGTGAGTAGAATTGCTAACTCCCTCTCTGAAAATCCATTTTGGTTTTGGACCATCTCTTTTTGCCCAAGCGTTTAAGATTTTGGCTACACTTTAGGAGGCATAATCTCATGTTATGTGATTCAATGAGATATGATGATCATTATGGGGATTGGGTTTCTTTGTTTCTGGTGATTTTAATCAACTACAATACTAATGTCTCTTCTTCTTTTTCTTTTTCCTTTTTCTTCTTTCTTTTTTTTTTTTTTTTTGGGTTTTTGAATTTTTGAATTTCTGTAATACGTGTTTGTTTATGTGCAGTTGATGACAAGGATGTTAAAGAGGAAGATCCATCCAGAGCTTGAAGGAAAGATTCAAAAACCGGAGGATCGGATCAAGGCCAGTACTGCTGTTGGAGGTCTCGCCACTGTTGGAAATGGAGCTATTGAATCAGTCTCTCTGCTTCAAACCCAAGGTTCTATAATTTTATACCTCTAGCATCTTGCATTTCACATATTCTATTTTATGGACATATCTAGGTGCCATTCCAATAGAGAGATGACACGTGCATGGTTTCTTTGGAGAGGTTACCATTGAGATGATTTCTTTTAGCATAGCTATCCGGATAAGATGGAAATTGGAATTGGCTTCTTGCCCTAGCTTGGGTTGAGATTCCTTACCTGACACCAATCTTGATGTGATTTAATTGATTCACTGTGGGGAGTGCTGTTTTATTTGGATTAGGTTCTTTGAATGTCTTTTATGCATGAAAACAAAACTTCTACTTCTAAAATATTCTTTATTAATGTGTCAAAAAATCTTAATCTTATGTTGTTACTAGTTCAATTTATATCAATTTTTTTGTCATTAATTCTTCTGTATTAATGCGGATCATATTAAAGTATATAATGGGTTGTGACATGCATCATATGTCTTGGTATGGATTGTAACACTATGATAAGGATCGTGTCAAAATATGTGTGTATATCATATAATATAATATATGCCAACTTTTTGATATCATAAAAGTTGAAATGAAAGGTCACTTTTTGATGCGATAAAATTGTTGATGTGTTGACTAATTTGATACCTTTGTCTAATATTGATTATATGTGTGTGTGACAGTTAATAAATAACATATATTAAAATAATATATGATATCAAAAAGTGACTTATGTGACAGTTTATTATTAACATATATTTAAAAAAATATATGATATCAAAAAATTAATTTAATTGTGTTATACCAATATTTGTTATGATAGAAGTAGAAATACACCTATTAGATAGAGTGGCACCAAATTAAGAAATGCAAGCTGGTTTTCACTTAGTTGCTTCACATGTGAAACAATGTCTTGTCTCTCAAACCATCAAGTCTTGCTTTAATATCAATCTACAATATCCCTACATTTCATCCTATCAACACCTTTTCCTCTTTTTCTTTTTCTTTTTCTTTTTCTTTTTTTAAATTTTGCTATTTTTTTTTTTCTTTCTTTTTTTTTTTTCAACACTCCACCGAACCCAAGCTTGTTTCTTCTTCTTATACCACATGATGAGTATCTTCTTCTACTTGTACATGCTCTATCAGTATTATTAATTAGAAGACGAATGCTGAGGCCAAGGCAGCTGGATTGAAAAGAATCTATCTCCTCTGTCATTTCTCATGCAATATGATAGTGATCATATAGTTGTAATGGGTCCCCTCCAAGGAAAAATCACTCAACATAACTCCAACTAGAAAGGTTTCATATTTAATCACACACATATCCAACGGTTCTCATCCTCTAATCGTCCTCGTTTCCAGCCTCTAATGGGCCAACCATGTCTGCCACCCTTGAGGAATAGGTGAAGGAGAGGAGTACTTCTTCCTCTAGCGATATCATCATGTCATCAAGCATTAGGGTTTCAATGGTGAAGTGCTAATATCGGTTCCTTGTCTATGTTGCAGATGCTACCATGGTTTGATGAGGTGATTGTGAGCGGATGGATCCCCCTTATGTTTGTTGAAATTAATGTATCCCTATGTGTCATAAAAGAACTTTGCTAAAGGACTATGCTGATTAGGGTTTCATGTATATGAACAAATTGTTGGACCATGCTATTTTTAGTTTGTGATCTTTTCCTTATTATTTTGGCTTTATCATCGTTTGATGGAAGTTTGGTTGTCATAAAAGATCAATGTTTTGATTATGTTTTGGAATTCTACTACATGTTTTTGTGTGCAAATTGGTGATCCTTAATGCTTTGATGATTTGACCTTAATTTTCTTTCAAATTAATACCATGTTTGGTCCTTTGATTAACCAAAAAATTAATTACCAACCATATCATTTTTTCTTTTTTCTTTTTTTTTCTTTTTTTTTTTTTTTTTTTTTTTTTTGGGTTTGGAAGTATTTGATGGGACTATTTTCCCATTTGCATGAGTGTGTTTTAAGAAGTCCTTCAATAATAAGGAGGTCAATTGGTGGTCCATCTCTTATCAATTATGAAATACCTTAATCCAATTTATATTATTATTACTCCCAAAGTTAAATAAATAAAAAAAGGAAAATAATAATAATTTAATATCAATGGGCTTGATAAATTATCCATTTTTAACTTATGTATATACCTCTACATGGTTATAACACTTAAGAGTGATAATATTTGAAAGACATATAAAAGGTTTCAAGGAATTATTTTTTAAAATATTATTTTATGAAATGTGTGTTTCTTTATTTTTATTTTTTATTTTCAAAAATAGAAAATAGTATTTGTTGTGGTTTTCAAAACATGGGAAATTGGGAAACAATACATTAAAAATGATAAATTTTGAGATTTTAAAAAAAAAAAAAAAACATTATTAAACTTGTGTCATTATGTCATTTTTGTTTTAAAAATAAATTAGTCCTCATTTTCTCTAATAAAAATGTCCTATATGTAAACAAAATTATAAAATCTCTTATTTCCCTTGCCTTGATGAGCTACATCCTCCAACTAACTTTAAATATTGTAAAATAGCCCCAAGGAGAATGTATTATTTTTCTCCGTACATAAAATTAATTCGATTAGGTAAGATAATAGTACTAATTTGGTGTATATTGAAAAGCATGATTAATTATATTTTTTTATCTATTTATTTAGGCATTATTATTTTATACTAAGTATTGTCTCATGGCTTTATACAAAGTCCATTTCATGGCTTTGTACACTCACCTCATTCTTTTATATCTTAATTTTATTATTTATATCATCATCTAATAGTTTAAATTTTATTATACACTTTGAATGGCCGAAATGAAAAGTTTGATAAATACATCTTTCATATCTTAAAGTTTTCTAATTTTATAATATTGAAAAGGTATCATATGGAAGTGTAATAGTTTATCACATTATTTATACCTTTAGTCCTATTTTTTATATTTAGGTACATTCTTCGTGTCCTGTTACTCTTTTCACATTCTTTGTATCTTGACTACATTTGTTTATAATCTTTATTACTCTTTTTTTATACTTTATGCACAATTGATAATACTTTTTATATTTTTTTATTACATTTTCATATTTGGTGGTATTCTTCCTATCCATAGTCATATTCTTTATGCTTATCTATATTCTTATAACTTTCCATTTGTGCAAATGGATGAAACATTTTGTATATCATATAAAAAAGTGTTACTGACCACTCGACTCCTTTAATAGTAATTCAATACATGAGGAATATATGATCATCTTAAGGTATCACTCATAAATCAAAGTTATTGACTACTTTAGCACAAGTTTATTTCCTTTCAAGGTTGAGAGCTCATACACCAAAGCCATGTACAATATAAGAGATGTCAAGCCTGAATGCTGTGATAATACAATACAAGAATATGATAGATAAATTTAGAAATTGGAATTGCGTTAACCGTAAAGGTAAAAAATGAAAGAAGAAAGTATGGTTAGATATATTTCACATGTTGTGATTCTCATCTCCTCTATTCTACTCTATTTTTTTCACTCTCGATTTCTTATTTTGTTCTCAACATCAAATACAAGTTTGCAGACATTCTAACATGGTATTAGAGTCATAACAACATTAAGTATGTCAAGTTCAAGTTCGTCAACCCCTACACAAAAGTTGATGAATTCTACATCCCCATTCTCTAACTTATTCAACTACACTATCGACTAAATTAGATCAAGATAACTATTTGATCTCGATATCATTGATGGCATAAGCCAATGCCCTCTTAAGTTCATTAACGAAGATCTAAGATCTTGATTCTTGCAAAATCATAAATAAAAAATATATGTTATGGCACCAACAAGACCAACTCTTGTTGAGTTGGTTATTATCCTCAACTTTTGAAGGAGTACTCACCCAAGTGATTAGTTATTCCAAAGTATGGTTTACACTAGAGAAACTCTTTACTTCTCAATCAAAGGCAAGAGTGTTACAATTATGTATCCAACTCCAATCAATCAATCAAGAAAAACTCATTAATGATAGTAGAATATTTTGCAAAGGTAAAAAGAGCTGTTGGCAATCTTACAAATGAATGTACACTTTGTGTCACCTCCAAACTATATTAATCAATCATGAAGCACATCATAAGCAATGTCATAGAAGTTACGGATGAATAAACAACATTTCGAGTCTTGCTAGAGACTCGTCCTATTTAGACACATGTGGGACTCTTATGGTTCCTATACTTCTAAAATGCTTTATATAGGAGATATATAGAATTCTTTAGAATCCTTCACACAACTTTAAGGATTTCTATCAATTTTTGAAGATATGTAGATGTCTTTAGGGTCATGCCCAAGCTAAAGTGAAAGGTAATTTGAGTAGGGTTCATACATGGTTGTTATATATGAGGATGTATAATGAGGAAAGGCAGCTATTCAAACATAGAATAAAATAAAATATATTAATAGATTTACCCTTTATTCCTATAATAATTTATTTTTTAATAATAAGGACAAAAGATAAAATATTTTAAAATGTTTAATTATTTATATATATTTTTAAATATTTTATGATTAATTTTAATTTAAATTTTAATAATATATAAAATTTATGCTTAGGATGTTATGTTCACATTACTACAAACCTTCGTACTTATTGACATTGATGGGACCCATGGAAGGCTTGGGGGTTTGCCACTATCTTAGCTCTTATCTCTAGTGGGTTATTGGGCTGCAATGATTTTGGGCCCGTGTTCCTCCTCTTTGGGCCACTATCCATTGCCCTATATCCTTGTATGAATTGAGGCTATTGGGCCGCACAAATTTTCGACCCAAGCCCCTTCTCTCTGGTCAATCTTCAATGCCTTTATTTGCTTTGCAAACCTTAAAAGATCCCATAATTTATTTATAAGTGGGATAGTCTTAAAGCTTTCTATGGTCTTTAAGGAGCTCACAACTTTTACTCATTGGGATGTGGGATAGCATAAATTAAAATTTTGAATTTATCTAACTTAATTTGATGATATTAAAAATAAAAAAAAATGAAATATTATTAATTTTTAAAATTATTTATATATTTTTTATTTTAATAATATAAACGATATGTTTAAAAAGTCATGTTGAACCAGACTTGGATTCTAAAGGCATTGGTTATGATAACAACATTAAGTTGATAAAAAGAAAAAATTCAAAAGTGAGTTGATTTGGTTGAAGATATTGAGTTGTCCTGATTAACAATGATTAAATAGGGCATTCTTTTCAATTGTTTTTTTGTGGGGTTGCAGGAAACATAATGCAAAATTTTAGGCAAATTTTGGAAGTATTTAATATGTAATCATAAAAATTATCTGTTTATTGCTTCTCATTATTCTACTTTTGAAAATTTTTTTTTTCTACTTTTAAAGCAACAATAATTTGTCGCCAAATATGTGATCAAAGTTCAAGTAAACTGTCTCTCAATGCATAATCAAAAAGCATATTGATTAGAAGACTGTTCTGCCATGTGATTGCAATCATAATATCTTGTATCCACCAGTTCAGGGGTCCATGCAGTAACTTCATCAAATTACTTCAATCAAAGAGAAATTTTGACTAAAATTTAAATTTTAATTAATTAATTAAATGAATAACGCCCACCAAAATTAGTCCAAATTAAATTTCTTGATCGAAGATCTTACGTAAACACATGCAAAATAAATATATGAAGAGCAAAATAATTATCAAGAATAGAAATAGACTTGAATTGAATTGTTACCGATATATGAATAATGTGATTAAATATAAAATAATTATTAAGATAAGTAGAAATAAGCTTGAATTTGAAGTTGGGGGATTAGTTGATTTTTTGGCTTCTTATTGGTTTTTTTTTTTTTTTTTTGACTAATATTCTTTCATGCATGTAACCACCCATTACATTACTTAATTTTTTATAATTAAAGAAAATCAATATCAACAAATATATGAAATCCCTGAACACTCATACATGCATACGTAGAATTTAATTCATCTAATATTAACTAGCTTGACATCTACCATTAATTTGAATATCTAAATTTAGGAGTAGTTTAACATGGTATCAGAACTTTGATTCTTACATATTTCCGGGTTTGAACTAATTTCTAGATTTACCCTAAAAATAATTCGACATTAATCTTCCGGAAACACGACGAAGAAGACTGTGTAGTAGGGTCAGCTTAGGCATTGGATCTATCTTTCTTAGGCTTGGTAAAACTAAATTGCATGGCCAAGATGATAAGGTTCTTTTGGACTGCATGGCATGTAAGTCCGAAGGTGCGGGATTTCTGGGATATGCCATGGCTATGAATTGGAGGCAGATTAGATATGATGAATAAGCAACTTCACCAACTAGACAGATTGGAAAGTATGTAACATGCCCTTCATAATAGATTCATTTGGGAGCTAGCCTCTATTCATTCAACATCCTTATCTTCTAAATTATGACTAGGGCTATGAAAATGAGTCTCATTGGTTGCTCTATGGACATGATAATATCGGTAAGTAACATGTTTTTTCTTGCTTAATTATTTCTTTGAACTCCATTATCATGGATCATATGCATCCCCATGTTTTTAGGGTTTTTCTAGGGTTTTTGGAAGAATCATATATGAGGTGAAATTTTCTTTTTTGGGAAGTTATGAACCCCATCAAATGTACTTCTTCATCATCATGGCTCACTCCATGTTCCTAGGGTTTTGAAGCAATTACAATGTATATATAGGTGGAAATGTAATTTTGAAACTCATTAATTAACCCCATCAAATATATCCCTCCATAGTGGCTCATCCCCATGTTGCTAGGGTTTTGAATCCATCCCAATAGGTGTTTTAAAAAACCCATCAAAGATTTATCTCTATAATGGCTCATCCCCCATGTTGAACGTATATGTATAAATTGGAAACTCATGAACTCCATCAGATATATCATAATGGCCATCCCCATGTTGCTAGGGTTTTTCTAGGGCTTTGAAGCAATCTAGGTATATATATATATAAACCCCATTACATAGATCTTCACAATGGCTCAACTCCAAGTTGCTAGGGTTTTCTAGGGCTTTATGCACCTGAATGAGGTGTACTTTCACGCGCTCTCTCTCTCTCTCTCTCTCTCTCAATGTATCGATGTATTCTTGTACATGTGCAGTACTGGCTAGGTTCATGAACATGCACAGCACTGGCTAGGTTAATTAAGTTCATATTGTTCACTACGCACCAAATGTACTTGACAAAAAATAAATTAAGTATAAGAAAATTCACTAACTTCTTGATTGAGATCGACACTACCCCCATCAATTCCCTCTTGTGGTCCTTAGTCCGAGAGCCCCCCAAGAATGGTTGTCATGCACCAAGAACAAGTATAGTTGTCATGCACCATAATCTTATTATTAACCAAAAATAAACTATATGGTTAAATTAATTATCCTAAGTGCTCCTCATATAATATTAGCAAGTGGGTATTGAGAAATATCGTGCAATGGTAACCACAACAACTGCACATTAAATAAGTATTAGTCTAAACAATAAATTAATTATACAATTGAGTTATCAGATTGGAATGGACCTCAAGTATATAGCTACCATCCCGTTTTGAACTTCATTGTTCCTTATCCAAACATGGGAAGTCATCTTCCTTGTTTGGTTGCTCTTATATTACTTTTAGGGTCGCGATCCATGTCCTGGGTTATAGGGCATGCCCTAGAGACACCTCTCGCTGCCTTGATGGACAGTATCTACTACAAAAAATATTCTACTTATTGAACCGGTGAGAGGTCTCAATCAAAAAAATTAAGAGGAAGGCTCAAATTGTTTATTAGATCATTGTCAATGGCTCCATGTGTTCCTTCCAACTGTCTTAAATGCATCAGCCAAACGGGTGACAGCAACTTATCAGCATGGTATGCCTAAGGTTTAGTTCATTTCGCCATTAAATTTTCGGAGTTTGTCGGAGTTTCTCTTCGATCAAGGGGGGGCATCTCCATGGGACTCCAGTTGTTAACAATAAGACTAATCTTAAACTCTTCTGATAATGCAGATGCTGCTCTACTCGTCTTGTCATATGTCCATGTCCACAACTTGACCGGGTACAAACTTTGTGTCACTAAATGATTAGAAAACCAAAAATAGCTAGATAAGATTTGACATATTTTTATGTGTTGAAAGCTCTTAATGGATGGACTTGAATTACTTATTGATTAGTCTAAATGTTCCTTACAATCAGGCAAGAAAACCAACTTAATGACGCGGCAGATCAATTAAAAAATAAGCTGTGCTGTTAGGGGACTTGAAAAACCAATCATATGGAAAGGAAAAAATAATAATTGACAAGGGACCAACTTTATATCTTATTATTTAGCCTAATAACAATTGGTAATCACCATGACATATGCTTATCAATGGTTGACGCAATCACGATGTTGTAATTAGCAATTAGCTATTAGCAATTTGAATTAGGTTTCGACGTACACGACAAATCTATCATATTCCATGACTGTACGTTCGGGTTTTTTTTTTCGGAATAATTTAATTTCAATGCATGATTTGCAGATTATTGAGTATTGTATATAGCTTAGTGTCCTGAAGTTTGGTTCTATGTTATATATGAACCCTTTTAACAGTGGCAAGTGACATTTTTTTTGGGCATGACTTAACAAAGTACTCTTAAATGAGTATACATATGTATATATATACTTTGAAATGTTTTAATTTTAGAAACTTTTTTTTTTTAGGAAAAGGGAAAGAGAAAAGATTATATTAAAATGAAAGCATTAATCAATAATTTCTTCTTCAATACTGTTAACTGGATGAGATGTTCAAATAAATTTTAAAAAAAATTAAAAAGAAAAAAAAAATTTAACATGATTTGAAAAGTAGAAATAAAAAATAAAAAATAAAAAAAAATTAATACGATTCAATAATAAATATATTCATACGTGCATACAATACCGACACTCAAAAATCGACTACTGAAAGAAAAATAAAAAAGATAATAAGGGTGAAAACTCTTCCTTTCTTTTCTTGTCAATTACGAACTCAATACAAATGATTTAATTGACTACAAGCCTAAGAAGATTTTTACTACGGACAATGAGAGAATATCAAGGAAACGGAAAACATCAACGTCTCCCACAGGAAGTGAAATATCCACCATATTGGGATGTTGTTTGGGCTATAGTTTCCAAAAATGTTGGAGCAAAATATGATATATAAATGGAGAGGCAAGAGGAAACCGCTTATATATATATAAGGAAAGCCGTCCCGGGCTTGGGGACCCATCGAACTCAAGCCTACAATTTGTAGGATCCATGATGCATTGGAGGCTTTGATTTCATGACATGTGTTGAGTTGCTCATGATCACAACTTTCTAAATTTTGGCTAAACACGTGTACAATAAGGATCATGGTCCCATCATGGGCTCAAAATCCCAAAAGATGTTGTTACTTGTTACTACAATGTTATACACCAAGCACTACTTTTATGGATGCTAAGGGAAATTTTTACTACAATGTTTCAAACCTAAACCCAAACCTAAACTAGAATATTTAGTATAGGTCGATAATTTCGAATGATAAAATTTTGAAAAAAAAATTGGACTAAAGTGCGATGGTTTGTCTTCTCTGAAATGATGAATTTTTAATTAGGTTTGAATTGATGTGACATAACGTGGGAAAGTTTTCATACAAGATATGCAAGCTAGGAAAATAAGAAGATAGAAACTTGGAACTTGCCCTTAATGGTATTACTTCACTCCGAATATATACAACGGTTTAGGAAGTTCAATAAAATAAAAGGCCTTGATTCTAAACTTGTCAAAACAAAACATGACACCCAAACAGAGCCCAAGCATAGCAACACGGTATATATATAGAGGGTGGATAAACGGTTGAGATTTAACAATTCTTTTACTTCTTTTTTCATTCTTTTTTCTTATAGTTTTTGGGCTATTTGATTTGATTTTATTTATTTATTTATGGGGATGAGGTACTACGCCTACGGTGCACTTTGACGGTGAGGGGCTTCTCCATCTCACACGACAGCTTCAGAACTTCCGACAGGTCAACGTTATTATTCCCATCCAACGGCTTCCATTCAAACTCGTGCAAAAGCGAGGCTACCCAAAAGGTGACCGTGGTCAACCCAAGAGTCTTTCCAGGGCAGACCCTGCGGCCCGATCCAAACGGGGCGAGTCGAAGATCAGAACCGAATACAGATATATCGGTGTCAGCTCCCATTCCAGAGAACCTATCGGGCTTAAATTCGAGTGGGTCTGACCACACGTTCGGGTCCCGGGTGATGGCCCACATATTGACCATGGCTGTAGTCCCAGCTGGCACGTGATGCCCATCAACGGTTGTATCAGTTGTAGCCAATCGAGCCCACGAGAGGAGTGGACCAGGAGGGTGCAGCCTGATAACCTCTTTCACCACCGCGGGGAGGTACTCCATGGCCGTGATATCAGACTCGGCGACAGCGCGTGACTCTCCGACGACCCTGTCGAGCTCGTCGTGGACTCGTGATTGGACGTCGGGGTGGAGCACCAACCTCGCGAGTATCCACTCGATCAAAACCGCCACTGTATCAGTCCCCCTAAATATCATTTCCTAGAACAAAAGAAGAGTTAAATTACCATCAGTCTCATTTAATTATGTGTTAATTCAGGATTAAGAAAAGATAATTGTATTGAAGTACTTGCTTACCCAAAGGACGGCGATCATATCGGAGTCGGATAATTTATCAGGCCCTTGAAGGGAGAGCAAAACATCAACGAAATCTCGGATTTTTTCAGTGGTTCGGGCACGGTGTTCAGCGATGATTCTGGTAACGAAGCGGTTGACTTTGGGGACAAGGTTGGAGCATCTCATGCGGATCTTTTGTGGGTCAAAGTCTCCGAGAAAGGGAAGGTGGTCGGACCAGTTGAGAGTGCCCAAGAGGTCGTAGCCTTCTTCGACAAGAGTCCTGAGTTCGTGAGCTTCGTTGTTGGAGGAATCGAGCTGGTATTTTCGTCCAAAAACAGAGCACATCATGCTGCTGAGTGAAGCCCGTTTCAGGACGTCTCGGACGTGGAAAGGCTCTGTGTTTTCTCCAAACATTGCCGCCATTTCAGCGGCGATCTCCGCTCGCTGAGCCTCCGAGGCTTTGATCTGTTTCGGGCAGAAGAGATGCGTGGCAGCGATCCTCCGGAGGGTTCGCCAGTAAACTCCGTAGGCAGCGAACCCAATTGCTCTGTTGAACATCAGACTGTAAGCCGACTCCTTCACCGGACGATCAGCAAACACGGAGCTGTTCAGAATGTCTTTCGCAACATCAGGATTGCAGGTAACGATAACCCGAGTCTCGCCCAGGCTGAAAGCCATAAGCCGCTTGGCTCCACAGGCCTCCGCCGCCGCAGCAATCCGGTGGTGGGCAAGGCTGGCCATAAGCTTCATACTCCCAACCACCGGAAAACCTCTTGGACCCGGTATCGGCTTACCCATGGAAGCCGACGGAGAAGCTTTCCTCCACCTGTACTTCCCCCAAGCGGGGCCACCAGGGTAAGCCCAGAAAATCAAGCTCATCAGAAACCAAGCAAAGAAAACGACCCATGCAATGCTGGCCAGAGAAAGAGCTTCGCATTTGGAAACCAAAGCGAAGATCCAAAAGCTTTCAACATGTGTTCCCATGATGGGTTGCAGCACAGTCACGCTAGAAGAAGAAGAAGAGGAGGCTTTGCTTTTGGGGCAAAAACTAGGGAGGGAGTAAGGGTTTATATAGTGAAGCTTAAAAATAACCGTTATACCGAGAAGTAGGACCGTATAACTGAAAATATATATGGAAATAATAAAGAGAAAAAAACTATGCTGCGCCGTCACGAGAGCAAGAGGAATGGTGGGAAAGGTGTGAGTGAGAGACAGTACAGCGCGTGGATTGGACGAGCCAATCAGATGAGATCATGTGCTCCTAGGCTCTGTCTTGCTTACGTTTACTATGTCTTCAGACCCGACCGTACTCCCATATTCATTTAGTGGAGAGTGACTCCCACAATTATTGTACACTTTTTTCTGCATCTTGTCTGTTGTATTTATTAGGGGTTGAATTTCTCTATTTCTTAAAAAAATAATTAAAAAAAAAAATTCTACATTTTGTTTTTACTTTCAACTAATCACTCCCTCACTTGTTTTTATTTTTAAGTTTGATGTAAGAAATATTTTGCGAAAATGCTTTTATCAATAATATTTTAATTAAAAATTTATTATAAATCAATAATAGTTTTAAACTTAAGCTTGACGTACAAGGCAAGTATTTCTCGCACACAAGGACGGAGGCTTAAGGAAATTCGACCCAATTACCAAAAACCAATATAAACAATAAAGTACAAGAGTAGGGAGGGACGCCCGGACGCGGCAGCAAGCGCGTGATGGAGAGGGAGAGACAAATTAACATGGAGGAGTAAATTACATGTGTGTGAATTCGACACGTGGGGGTCCTGTGGCTGGATGTTGTCGGGTCATAAGGGTGGGTGCACAGGAGGCCCATGCACTCATGGCGCATACACTGATTTTGGGGAGTATGGGAGAGACGGAGGGTGAATAACAACAAATGAAGGGTTATTGAGGTGATTCCACGTGGCGATACATGCTGAGTGTGGACATGATGGTGACAACTCCTCCTACCCGCGTACCAAAGCTATTTATTTCGCATCTGTACACGCGGCGTTCATACAGGGTTAATTTTTGTGTGACAGCGCTTTTCACGGTACCCATTTCACCACTGCCTGTCCTATATTTCCTATTCTACCCTCCCTTTATCCCCCATTTATGTCTTTTATATCATTTTTAATTACGAAGCTTACAATTCTCAATTAATTTAAAATACCTTATTTATTTTTATCTTTAATAAAAATATTTTAAAAATAGACTCGCAATGCTTATAGATATATTCCGCTGTAAAAAATTTTATCCAAGTTAAGTAATAAGTTTCTATGTTTGAATAATGTTTTATTTAATCATACTTAAATAAATAAATAAAATATTGTAAAAAAAAAAAGCCATTTTCAAGGTTCAAATAATAATTTAATGACTTGAAAGATAAATTTTTTTCATAAAATTTGAGGAATAAGTAGGAAGGGGTAAAATGGGGAAATTAGGATCAGACAACACACATGGTATGATCATAAGATGGCGTAAAGAAAAAGCAGAACAAAGGGACCTACACTTTTAAGCTGTATGTCTGTCTGCACTGGATGTAGGCTCGTACGGTGACGTTGCTCCTTCAGTTATCCCTCGCCGTTGATTTTGCTGCTTCAAATCCACAGCAGACAAATATATCTCTATTTTATTATTATTATATTACACATCAATGCTCTCAATTTCACTTTTTCCTTTTCCATTCCAATTACCGAGGACGACACTTGACCTGGGTGACTGGGTCAATAGGAGTAATTTTTCTTCGTGTTTTTTTTTTTTTTTTTTTCTAATCTTTTATTATTGCACTATAATCATTGCTTTTTGACTTGAAAAAAATCCAAAATTTTAAAATTTATAGGAATAATATTAATACTATAAAAAATTTATATAAATTATTTTATATTTAGTGAAACTTTTTATTAAAAAAAAAAAAACCAGAAACGACTAGGGATGGGTATTTTCTAAGCGCACGTGTGGGATGATTTGATTAATATGATAGGGAGATTTTATCTCACCAATTCGTCAACCATATTCGTTTTCATGACGATATACATGTACACACGAATCACTGTTTCACCAACCCAATAAACACTAAAAACCAATTCAATAATGCACTTGCCATCCCAAGAACAAATTTTCTCTCACTTTCCGTCCACGTGAAGAAAATGAGTTCAACCATAGTACACGGCGAGAAAAGGAATTAGAACTCATACATATAATCTAGTAATCCAATCACTATCCATGAATGATACAAACCATGGTCTCCACCCCATAGGCTAAGGTGAGGCGATGAGTTTCCGGGAAGCCAAACAGAGTTTTTTCTCTTGTTAGTTAATTAAACACAGCCATCTACTTTCAACTACTAGAAAGAACCTTAAAAGGTTGACGCATTTTTTAATTAGTAAACAAATGAAATCTTTAAGCATGATTGAGAGATGGTACATGAATAAATCAATAAAGTAAAATCCATATCTCCCAAAAGCCCTTTGAATACTATAAAGTGAAGACCATATGCAAATCAAATATACCTGTCTTTGTTGTTGTTGTCTCCTTGGAAAGCCAGCAAAACTTCCCAGAATCTTCTCATGGTGCCATATATATATATAATTCTTCCCATGACCCTAGACAACAAGTCACAAGACAACCCAACAACATAGATTATTATATGTCCAATATGCAAATGGGTATTATCCGCATCTTTCGTGTATTGATGCCGGTTCATAAATGTATTCTCAAACCAAACCAACACTTGATAATCAATTACACAGGAATGAAGGTGAAATATCGGTTTTTTCAGTGGGACGGTTACTGCCTAACCCACTTGGTTTAAACAACTCGAACGATGATTGGATTCGATGCCATAATCTAACCAGGAAATTACTTTCTGACTGGCTTTGGTTGGGGGAGTGGGGGAAGTCAGGTCTAAAGATTCTTGACATTTTTCATTTTTCTTTTTTCCCTGTTTTCTTTCTTTCTCTTTTCAAAATTTGAATCTTTGAACGATAGAGCAAAGAATTTGTTCACCTTTAAATCCGTGGTCCTTTGAGAAGCCCTCTTTATGGGTTCTCTCTGCCCTCTGGTCACCCACAAGTTGGTGAGGGGTCACCTTTTCAATGCCACTTCTGCCTTTGACTGAAAAAGGTTGAACAGCAGACTTTTCCAAGCATGCTTGGTCCTACATTTGGATCTATAAAGACTCTGAAATATCGATTTGGACATTAAAAAGAATAAAGAGAAAGAAAACTTGGGTTCAGTATTTTGTATCAAATAATGCTATGATCCATAACCTGAAAAAAAAAACAGTATTTTTATAGCATTTATATACACAAATACATGAGTTCAAATAATAGAGAAAGGAGACACTTACTGGAGAGAAGCACCCATCTTTGTGTAGTTGAGAACTTTAGGACATGTTAGGAGCATAAATTAAGTGTGAGGAAATAGATAAACAAAAGGAAAATCTATGAGCTCATATTCCCTTGATCCTGTGCAAAGATTTGATTCAGGAAAGAATTAATAATTAATCATGAATGAACACCTCCTGCAACTTGCATGCCTAAAGTTCACCAACCCTCTTTTCTTTCCATTCCTAATTTTCTTTCCTTTCTTTATTAAAAATGGTTGGTGATGAACAACTTCGTTACAGTTTCATAGATCTACCCAAACAGAGCATATGCCACCATCTAATGGAGCAATGCTTTTCAAGGGACTAATAGCATATGATATAAAAATGAGCTACATCACACTGTAGGAAACCTAGCTCTAGATCGTTAAATTAAGCAAACTAGAATAGTCAATAATGTTTTTGTTTAAGATTTTCAATCTGAATTATAGATCAATCATGATAAGAAATGAATATAAACTCTGGCTGTGGACGAATCATATCTTGGTTTCAATCTTCTCATGGTGGTCAAGTTATTCTCCCCCTCATGCTTATTGAAGCTTTTTGTGATTTGGGAGGAGATTAAAATAGACAATCTAGTGGAGCGATAGTGCAAATATTTTATGATAAAAAATGTGCAAATTCTTTGGTATAGTGTAATCTAGGCGGATCCTAGATACCATTTTGTTTGAATCCCCATATTTCTACTACTGCTTAAATTTTAAGAGACAACAGAACATTACTCCAGAAGAGAGGCCCAATCACCCATTTTTAGAATCAAAACGATTTCAGGACAGATCTTTTCAACACTGCTATGTCAACAAAACGCATTATGAAGTGCTAAAACCCATGTATTTTCCTAGGCAGAGAATAATACATTAATAACAGTGAGTTAGTTAAAAAGCCACTCATAATCAGAAGGAAACTAGCTGTACAGATTTTTTGTTGACTGATAAGTCAATAGAATAAACCAATGGAGGTCAACTTGGAAAGTTGATTAGCTTAATTTAGTGGACAATTTATTAGGATGTTTGAGCCTCATAGGTTGGCAATTGGCAGTGGCATCCTTTCCCCTGCCATATCATACACAGGGGGAGGGAGTGAGATGTGATGTGTGCCAACTCCACCATTCACTAGATATCAAACAGGAAAGCGGGTAGGTGCATATATCTGTATGTATTTTCTTCAAAACTCACTAATTAATGTTGAATTGTTAGGGGACCAGACATTAGCATTTGCCAGTTGTCAGACTTTTACCACAAATTTAGTACCACATCACCAAATATACCTCCTCATACATATAAAAACAAATAAAGTCTGTGAATCGTCTCTTGTTATGCATCAAGGGGTGCATGAGAATATTAATCTGAATCCTCCTACTGAAAGCGATTTTGATCATTTGATGGGTGTTCCACCAAACCAACAGTGCAATAAAATCAAACAGTTGGCATGCAAACACGCCATAAGATTTCTAAACCCTCTATGAATGCTTCTACAATAGCATATTGTGCATATCATTAAATACCAAGACTGACATACAACAGGACCTCCTGAGTCAATGACCCGATACCATCATTTTCAACCATTGAAAGTGTCCTAGTGTACCAAGGGCGTAGAACTTCGGTTCAATATTCAAGAGGCAATTATTGTAGGAAATTATTGAAGACACAGCATATAAAATGCGGACCAAAAGGAAAAACATAAAGTGGAGAAAGTGCGGCTTAAAATTATAGCGAATAGGGTGTGGCCAATGCTCCATATATAGAGGCTTTTGCATTAGTGCGTAACCCAACATAACTAGTTTATAAAATGCATAAGGCTCACAAGTCTCCAATCAAATGAAACAAATTGATTTGCCACTTCTGCAAATAGGAAAGAAGTGGTAGCAAATTGAACTCACTTTTTCATGGTGGAATTTGACAGGAAAGTATTTTTCTCTTTAATTTTCATAGCTCTTCCAATCATCTGAATCCAAGTCATTGGCATTATAACCTAGAGACATACAATAAAGATCAACAACAACAAACAGTGTCATTATTAATGGTCCAAGCAAGAGAAAGAGGGGCAGATGTTTATCACTAACTTCCCAACAAGACAAACCAATTCTTTGAAGCCATAGCAATCTGAGCCCATCCCCGAATATCCTGGAAATAGAAAATTTTCTTAAGTAGTCACAATCAAAGAATATAAGAATTTAACGTGAATGACATCAATGTAGATAGTACCAGTATACAAATCTGGAGAAAAACCAAGAAATAAAAACAAAGAAAAGCCCCAGTAGACTAATACCTGCAGGCCATTCAAGAAAGGGGCTTGGATTAGGTTACTTGATACCTGTATTTGTGAAATCAAATTCAAGAAATCTAAAGAATATCCTTATCCAATTTCCCACTAAAAAAAAATAGAATAGAATAAGGATTTCACAAACTCTGCTCAGCCATGGGCACAAACCCCAACTCTATCTCCAGCTTCCTTTCGCTTCCAGTGAAAACCATTTAGAAGTATTTTTCTCGATTTAAAGAGATAAAATGTAACACAAATTTTTCACTTTTGCAGGCAATACAAATACTTCAAACACCGATACAAGCAATCGCTCTATTTCCACATACCTAGCAGCAGAACCGTCTGTTTGGTTCTCGAGAAAATTACAAAATATTCAGCCCTCTAAAAGAAAAGAACTAAAGTTGTATAAGCTTACTATTATAGTTGATTAAAGGTCCAACATGAAAAATTTGGAGTCACAATTTTACTTATTTTCCTACCATTTCTCAGCAACCAAACGGAGGCTAATCTACTTTATCATTGTTGTAAACACCCGATTATTTTAGATCATCCATGCCAATTTTACAACTGAAAAAAGCAATTAACTAAAACAGTTATTACCTCCAATTTCTTCTCGGCATTTTTGTTGAGCCGTAAAATTTTCTTTCACATTTTGATCGCGCAGGAAAATTTTATTGCCATAGATAAAAAATTAAAAAAGAAAAAGAAAAAAATATATATAATTTCCATAATAATAATAAAAAAAAAAATATATATATATATATATATATATATATATATATATATATATATATATATATATTATTCTAAAAAAAGTCATGCTTTATGAGAACTTTTCCTGAGTAAGAGCCTAGGGCTCAACCCCTTTGGAAAGTTACGACAATTAAGATGTAAGCCGGCCCAGTTACAGGCCCGATGACCTATTGTGTGGGCCAGTCTTGGTATAAGTGGGCTCAACCATAAGGTCCACTACATACTCCGAGCCCAGTAAAATATCGGTGCCCTAGTGTTGAGCCCAACTCCAAATATTTCTTTCTCCAACCACGAAATCATCCCAAATCGGCCGAACTGTCGAGAAAATGCAGCTCTTTGTCAAAACCCTAACTGGGAAAACAATCACCGTCGAGGTGGAATCAACCGACACTGTCGACGATGTCAAGGCCAAGATTCTGAACATGGAAGGTACTGTGTGAAAAATCTCAATTTTATGTTTGGTTGATGAGAAAATCAAGGAGAAGAGGAAGGCTCTGAATTTCCATGAAGTTCTCTCTTCTTTTTTCTTTTTTTTTTTTGTTAACTTTCTACGGATTCTCACCTACCAAACGAGGTTTCAATGATCTGATTATATCATATCTTCTAAATTCTATTGGTTTTTTTTTTCTTAGGGATTCCGCCGCACGTGTAAAGGCTGATCTTTGCCGGAAAACAACTGGAAGATGACCGTACTCTGGCTGATTACAATATCCAGAAAGGTTAGGGTTTTTATTCTCTCCATATGCGGCGCCTTTTCTGTTTGATTAAACATGGATCTTGAAGGGGTGTTTTAACGTGTAGAATGAACGCTTCGTGGTGTCATTACTATCGAACCGTCTTTGATGGCATGGGACAGAAAGTGCAACCAGTATAAGATGATACGCCGGAAGTAAGTTCTGTGGAGTTATCATATTACACTCAATTGGATGCCTTTTTGCATATATCAGGATTTTATGATATTTCATCGCTTGAATATACATTAATTTGTTTGCATTATCTTCTAGATTACAAGAACTTATGTTATAAAACCCTTATATTATAAGCTTAACTAGCTGCCACTGATTCACATGCAACAAAACTTGATGCATGACTTAAAAGGCAAGAGGCGCACTTATCATACAAAGAGACAAGTGAATGGGGTCCTTAGTGATGTCTAATGTTCCCATAAACCAGAAAGCCTTACTTATACAAAGAGCGCTTCGACATATGTGGTTGGTGCATACCGGTCCCATAATACAATTTGTACCATTGTTTGTCCAAAAAATATGGAATATTTCCTCTTTTGGTCGTTTCCTTCTTGCCTATTCACTGTTTTAAGGTGGGTTCTGTTTCTTTTGCACAACTATGAATGGTAATATTTGCCCAAGGACTTTCCTTCTGAAAACAAGGTTGATGGGTTTAAGGCCATTTGTATGATTGAGATGAATGGCTGGAGGGACTCTTTAGGCCACATACGGTTTCTTCAACAATCCTGTTGTCAATTAGACCATCCCTTGTATATATAGCTAATTTGTGATATATTACAGTTACAGAATTCAAGATTAACCTTCTAAAAAAGTCTGAATGTGGGACCTGAGTCAACCATAGAAATACCATTACTTGATGTAAAGGAGCATTCAATCCCATTTGTTAGCTTCATTAATGAAATTGTTTTTGGCATGTCTCTATCATACTTTGTTGTGTCCAATCTCTGATTTTTCAACTTTCATATCTACGTTTTGTATGATTAGTGTTCCTAGTATGATCAGTATTCTTATTCTGGCACATCCTTCATAGCAGTGACAATTTTAATTATGCTGCATATTTAACATGATTCCTTTGTGTTTTCTTGATTTTGATCTTGCCTAACTTTACCTATTGGAAAAAGAAAAAAAAAATTGTGTTGCAGATGTTATGCTTTTCAACATCCTCACGCTGTCTTCTGCGGGAAGAAGAATGGGCATGGCAACCAGGTGCTTTTCTCTTTGCTTTGATGGTTTTATTTTGTTTATGATTCATCTTTTCTTTTCAATATGGATGGTCTCATCTTATTTATTGTTTATGTCTTAATTGCAGTTAAGGCCAAAGAAGAAGATCAAGTAGATGTCATTTTGAAGTCCCCCTAAAGTATTGGGAGTAGGTTGGATACATCTAAATGCAGCCTAAATCTACCCATGGGGAGTTTGAATTTGAACTGTTTTGAAATTTGATTGCTGCCATTTCATAGTTGGGCCGGTCACTGAAACGGTCATTGGTATGATGGTTGAAACATGAGAGTTCACTTAGTTTGTTATAAGATGTTATCATATCATCCAATTTTACTTTAACTATATATTGAATTATTTTTCTCTTTTGTGCCCATTGTCCATCATAACACGTAACTCCACAAGAAACTGTGCTTCCTCCGAAGAATGCATGGCAATGGAGGATATGGAGATTTCAGGCACGGAATGAGTTCCCAGGAGCGAATGCTGATTACCTTATGTGTGGATATTAATCTTGAATGAGAATTCCCAGCAGCTCCAATTTGATTTTAATTTGCAGGTTCAATTGACTTGAATGTGGGATAATTTCATTCTCTAGGGTTTATTCTGAACAATCACTTCTGGAATTCGAATTTCCTGCTAGAGTAAGTTAGGTTTGGATAATAAATCTACAGGACCATGTAATGCTTCATAGCCATGGCCAGTGCAAAAAGAGGAACAAAGAATATAGAACAGGAATCAGGATGGAAGTTGAGAAAATACCATGGTAGGCGTACCAGCAACCAGGCCAAGATTGAAAATCAATTGCTTTAGATTGTATATCTTTTTGAGCTCGAGCATACGATAATTAGTAGCACCATGTCACTACATGCTCCAAATGTCCCATGGGCCTGAGTCCGTGACAAGCAGCTGAAAAAGAATGTCAAAAAAAATATATATATCCTACACCTATATTCCTCTATAAGGTCAAATTAATGTTCCCACTGTTGCATGGAACTTGGGGGGTTGGCCACTGGGCCAACCATCTCAGGAACCCCCAGAATCACCCCATCAATATCAACTGGGAGAAGAAGCTTTCGCCATAGGCATCCTGTAGAGAGGAGCTCTGGGGGTTGAACAATCGTCAATGCGTCATTATCCCTATGCAACATTCCGATTACAGCCATGGAGCTGCCTTCCTTGACATACCTGCAAGCTGCAGCTTATAAGCTCCCTCAAAGACCTGTATCAAAACAAGTAGAAAAAACAACTAAAAAGAGAGTTACCCTTCTTCTAGACGCAATAGACGAGCTTGGCCTGAGATGTTTCGCTCTGCTAGCCATTTCTTGAAGTGAGAAGACAGAAATCTGCATTTTCTTGTGGTGTTTACCAGTCTGCTCTCAACGATCAGGGGAGTGACTCTTGAGCCTGAGCCAGCTTTCACCAAAGCTCTGATGCCCGACTTACTATCAGTGATGTAAAAGTCTGTGGAGAACCTCTGCCAGAGAGAAAGCCCTAGCACATTATCTTTTTAACATAGATATATTAGATATTGAGATTTTTACTTTTGTTGTTATGAACAATTCACATACCTCATAATATGCTAACCCCCATCCAAAGCATGGCACTTTAGCATCTGCAAGCTTCAAACCAAGTCCTCGGTATTCATACAAAAGAGTAGATGTATAAATACATCGGGTAGCCTTTTCGTATGAAGATTCCAGGGAGATGTTCCCACATGATACTAGCTGAAAATCACCAGAAGATTAGAATGCTGTTAGCTCACAATCAACTTAACTGCAGATACTATCTACTATGAGCAAAATTCATATAATGGATAAAATGAGAACAAAATGGAAGTGGGCGTCATGACGATTAATGCCGGTATTTACATCTTTGGACAAATATTGAAATGCATGATCATTTTGTATCATTTACATTAAACAGAAGTTAATTTGATAAAGAGTTCCTGCATCAGGTCTTTGACATAAGCATACAAGTCAATTGTGATTGTTCTTGTTCAAAAAGGACTCTTTTTTACTTCCCGATGTGCAAATAGAATATTCACAATGAACTTGGAACAGGAAGGGGGAGCAAGAACTGAGGTCGCACTAGCAAGAACCAAAACTATCAATGATATGGCTAAGAGAAACATCCATCACCCAAAGATTTTTTAGTCCAAATAAACAAGGATCGAGTAAAAACCTCATTCACTGATTCTCAAAAATACCCTATTAGTTCATGATCAAGAAGAAATGAAATTATAACTGTCAACACCATTTAAATTCCAAACTCTCAAGTTTGCAATGTCAAAATTTTCATTTGAAGAAATTTGCACAAACTTGACCAATAAATAGAAAGTATCCTTTTTCCTATTTATGCATACAACAGACTTTGATTGACCTAAGCAAGTGATCTAGCTTAGGTTTCATATGTTAGTAATTTTTGTCCATTTCCTGCTATGAGCACTTCTTTTTCAGGAAAAGTTTTCATTTTTAGCCAAGTAATGTGTATGTCATTTTGCTATATGTTCGGTACAAGACAACTTAAGCAGATTAAAACTTCTCCCCATAGATTTACATCATTACTGTAAGGATTATACACTCTTTGAACTTCTAAGGTCGTATCCTTCCCTCTGAAGCAAATGACTCTACCCCCGGTTAGGGAGGCTTTTAAGGTCTTGCTTTAGAAAATTAGGGAAGGCTCCCCCTTCCTTCCTCCTTTCTTTCTTTCTTTTTTTTTTCTTTTCTTTTCTAAACTTTCCTCATGGCATATATTGAATCTTGCAAGCTTGCAAGCTTTTGTTCTAGAGGCCTGGAAGACCATTACCTTCCCCTCCAGCAACCTACTTTCCTGCCTTCCTCTGGTTCAAGCTTTCCCCCCATCTTCACACCCTATCACTCCCTCCTCACCACCATGCCAATTTTGTTTTATGATGCTCATACTATTTAGCTGCCCTTCCAGACACAGGTTGATTATGTAACATAAGGTCCTAACCCGGGGTTAGTTGATCTGTGTTGTTACTTGTTTCTTTCCATCTACATCAAAATTATGGTTGCTTGAATAGACTGTTTTTCACAACAACCATAAGATGTTGTCACTTTTGGCCAGTTTCTTCCTTTGTTAAAAATTCCAAAACACCCATTTGCAAGCATAAAGGTTCCCCAGAGATAATTTTGAAACCCTAGACCAATCCAATGCTGCATCAAGAGCCGAAAATGACCTCTTCCACCCATTTTTGGTTGCTTTGCAATCAACCCTTTCCCAACTACCCACATTGGTGGGGTTTCCCCAGTAATTAGCCTTAACACTTTTCTTGCAATCAACGATTTGAAAGCAAAGCATTTTATTTTCTTTCCTCTCATTATACCCAACAACAAACCCTACTGTAAACCTAGAGAATCAATGCTGCATTGCTCATTTCTCATTACCAATACAATCCATCTTCTAATTCTACTAAAAAAAGAGACTATCCAGTCCCAATAGCAATTCACATCAAAAATCAAAATAGCTCCACAATTCACCCGAATTTAGAAGTCCACAAAATTGCGGAAAAAGCAAAGAAATTAAAATCTTCCAACCAAAAATGGTCATCATCAAAACCCTAAAAAATAACTGAAATTTTAATTTCGACCCAAAAATATTTTACTTCTTGAATTGAAATTTCCCATTTTCGCCAAAAGTAGAACTCCAAGAACCACACCCCCCAAAATCCAACTTCCCATTTCTCATTTCACAATCCCACTACCCAAACGCACAAAAAACCAAAACCCAACAAACAGAATCGACTGACGATAATAAGAAATGCGTATTACCCCGGTAATTTTAACGAGCTGGCCGTGACGAGCGAGGCGGAGGTCGGAGTCGGGGAAAGAACGGAGATAGCAAAAGAGCGCTCTGCTCCGCCTCCAGTTGACGGTGTTCCAGATGAGAAAAGCAGCGACGAGAGCTGAGAGACAGAGGAGAGAGACGAATAAGAAGGCATTGTGAACAGCAATGAGGATGAAGATTGAGACCGCCAAGCCGGTGAAGAAGAGAGGCACCAGAACATAGAGAACTTGCGATGGAATTGGCTTGCAACTGTAGCAATGGCTCTGGATTGAAGAAGCATTTGAGAGGTCGTTCATCACTCTCTCTCTCTACTAAATCACAGTGAAGTTTTGGGCTTGTAAGTGAGAGATAGAGGCAAAAATTATATCTTTTTTCAATACTCCGTTTGGAAGAGAGGAAAATGGCAGAAAATATTTTTAAATAATTTTGTCACAGAATTTAACAACTTCTAGTTTCAAAAAATATTTGGATTTCATGAGACGTCACCCCTTTTTCAGATACTTTCATAAATTATTTTCTAGTGCCACGTGGGATATGATTATGTGAGTAAAAAATTTCCGATTTGAATAAAGATGACAGCTGTGGGATTTGAACCCACGCCCTTTCGGACCAGAGCCTAAATCTGGCGCCTTAGACCACTCGGCCAAACTGTCGTTGTTGTCTAAAATCCACACTGGGTCATGAAAACAAAAACCGATGCCTCCAAGGTGTACTCCCTTTCGAACCCATCAAGCGAACAGGTGATTTAGATTTGAATTGGGATCTCTGGTTCAGCCTAAATTTCTAGTTCAGTTCTCTGCTGCTGTGGGCATTATGTTGAATTGTGGTGAAAGTTGTAGAACTCAAGCTTCAGTTCTATCCATTAAGCAAATAGATCATTAGACAAGATTTTGATTTTAAAAATCCCTCCACTCATGATATTGGTGAATTAGCACGCCCAGAATGTAGAAGCCATTTATGGTTTGGGATTCATGGAGGTTTGCAGTTTGTGTATAGAATCTAGCTTGGATTATTGATTTCAATTTCCTATAATTTGATATGCCTGCTAGCTAACAATGAGAAAAGGAATTTGGGTTTCCTTATATTGTTCTTTCCCAGTTTGGTTAACTTTTTGTTTTGGGTAGTTGATATTGAATACTAATTTTATTTCCCATTTTCAATTGTTTTCTGATCTTTAATGGGTACGTACAGCAGTTTCTATAACTCAGCTCCTTAATTACCCATATTTAGCATTTAAACTAGCTGTGTTCTTTAATGGGTATGCACAGATTGCTTTACCTTGTTACTCAGTTTGGTTAATTCCTGTCAGGAATAGAACTGGCTTGCAGAAATGTAGTCCTAGTAAATGGAGACAGGAGGATGAAGAAACCAAGTCAGTTCTAATAATTTTTGTCACTATGTGTTAAATTGTCTGAGAATCGGTCTTACGTTCATTCTTTCTGTGTGGTACTTGTAGATTTAAGCACATCATCTTACAAAAAAATCTGTGTTCAACCAAATGAAAATCTTACATATTGTTTCTCAACTGCAGTCTTTGACTGGATTGAATGTATCTTTTCTTTCTGATCCATAGATGTAACTGACATTTGTTGTCATATATTTTTGTGAGTACATGCAGTTTCTTTTTGTGCAATATGGGAAAAACTAGAAGGACTAGTACATGAAACTGCAATTGTTGGATGATGAGGGAATGAGAACCTGAAAGCTTATGACAGATTGGGTTTGGGGGGTGCTGTAAAATCCCCAATTCTCCTTTTGTATTCTATTTTCTTTGTGACCAAGCTAGAACTAGTTGCTTTTGTGGTTTAAATGGTGTTATCTGCACAACCTTGATTGTCCTTTTCAGTTTGCCAAGATGTTTAGGATACAGTGGACTGAGCAGCCATTTTCTATTGAATGATTTCTTCTGGGTTAGTTTGATATGATGCCCTCAATGCCCCTTAAGCTTTCTACAATTTTTTGGTATGTTTAGAGGTCTCTGATCATGTGGAATATGAAGATCCAGTATCTAAACAGCCATGCAACACCATTAAATAAAGAAGATAATTGGAAACTAGGTAAGGAAACAAAGGTTTGTGTTTCTTAGTTGAGCACATTGCCAACTACAAAGTCTCTCTGGATGAAAATCTCTACCTGCTTGGACAAAACCTCTCCCACACACACAGACAGACACAAGGGCACATACCGACCACACATTCGCCCGGTTTCGTCTTCTTTTGGTCCTGCTTCCATGGCCCATTATTTTATTTTTGGTTCTTTGTGAAGAACCACATCATTTTCTGTGACCAGGTCAGGACTAGACTGCAATTGCCTCTTTGGACAGGGTAGTGAGATTAGCATCCACCTATCAGAAAGATCAGGATGAAAAATTTTCATTTCTCTACTTGTAGTCCCCACAATCCTCAAAATCTAGGCTCATTGCCATCTAAAATGGCCGGCCCCGGACTTTGCCTCCATCAACTGAAGGAAGATTATTTGCATACATTTCCTCCATATTTTCTAATGTTCTATCTATCATTCAACCCCAGAAATCCCACCACTGATAACTACCACTAGACTGATCAAACACACACTCAGAGTCCCAACTGCCCCAATCTTCCGGTGATGTCAAGCAACCATCAACAGGTTCCACCATGGTCAGAAGGCTGGGCTCTTCTTCCATCACAAAGTAGTCGGCCCTTATGCTGCTATCATCGTCCGAAAGGACACCTCCTCCATGTTCTGATCTCTCCAACGACAAGTTGGGCTTCACTTCAGATTCACAATTGCCATTGTCTCTGTTGTCTGCTTCACTCTCAGCACTGTTCTGTACTAGCCGCTGCTCAGAATCTTGTTTTGCCCCTCCAGACTGCTGTACCATCTCGTTCAACTTCTGTAGCTAACAAAAACCAAAACACCCAAATAAGATTTCTGAATGAAAGTCCTTCGGAGTGATTACTAGGAAAGGAAAATCTCAATTAATGATAGATGGGGTACCTGTATAACCAGGGCCTGCTTCTCCTTCTTCAAGGATTCAAACCGAGAAACCAGACTGTTGTAATTCCCTCTCAGTATACTGTAGTCCCGCTCCAGCTGCTTTGACTTCCACCTAGCTCTCTTATTCTGAAACCATATCGCAACCTGCCGTGGCTGCAAGCCCAGCTCCTTCGCCACCTGCAGCTTCTTTCGGGGTTCAAGCTTTGTCTCAGACTCAAACATGGATTCCAATAATCTAATCTGTTCATCACTGAACCTCCTCTTGTTCTTTTCCTTCTTCTTTCTGGCGGTTGCAATTGAATTCAGACGAGCCAAAGACTCATCATCCACTGCTGCCATGGGAGAATACTTATAATCCTCCCCACCTAACATCTCATTCAGATTCATACCCTTGAGCCAGACCCCAAAAACTCCTCAGACCAACTACTCAAAACAGCTTTGCAGACAGTGAGGAAAGTGGGGAATGGCTGAAATGAGAATATCAGAATGTTCTTGATCTGTGTGGGCTTCGAGATATGCATCTATTTATCAGCTGATGATATGGATAGTATCTTATAGCTTTGAGTCAGACTCTGGTTCTGGGTGTTGTTACGCCTCAAAATCACAGGGCCCCATATTGAGGAATGCTTTTCCTTCAGTGCCTTGTTGATATTGTCCATTTCTTTCTTTTTCGACACTGACTTATACAAATTTTTCCTTAGATGAATTCCCTCTACACAATCAAGCTCAGATAATCCAGATCACTGGCTCTCTCCCATGATTACAGACACAAGCCGGCTTCTTTATTTACTAATCTAATGCGCTTATCACCCAGTATCTTATTATCTTAAGTCAATAACATGATAGAAAACAAATCCCAATGATATTATATTCTTCACCTTGTCATAGCTCTCCATCGTGTCGGTCGCATGGATCACGTTGTACTAATTTAAATCACATAATTCTTAATTAATCCATGATTTCAATCTTTTCCAGATCTCCCATTTGATTCTCCTGCTTTTATCATTTTCTTAGCCTCCATAGCTGCAGGTGTCAAGATTTAGTGATATAAAATGCTGTGAGTAGGGCATATTGCTGCCTGCCTGCCTGCCTACTTGGTGGGCCAAATTCAGTGAGAATACTTAGAAAAAAAATGGAGATTTTGGTATGATTTGCCTGAGTCATATGCATTTGTTTCGCCAAATATTAGCTTATATCTTTTTCTTTTTTGCTGAATTGTGATCAATCTTTTGACCATATACAACTGGAGAATGGATCAGAGCTGTGATGCCCCCATTAGAATCAGGTGCAATGTCTAGCCTAAAACAGATCGTGTCCTTCCATACTGCCATGTTTGTGTCTGTTCTTTCCTTTCTTGTTGTCTTGGCATGAAAAAGAGTTTCTGAAACATTACATCGTGAAACATACTCATTTTTTAATTTTGGGTTATCATAAACTCTAAATCTTAAACCCTAAATTTAACTTATCTATAGACTTAAACCGTAAATACGTAAATTTATCTTCGCTTCCTAATCATATTAAACTTTTCATCGTTTGAGTTTTGTAAAAAGTATCTTTTAACTTCACAAATTATTATAACGAAAATATTTTTAAATATTAAAAAGTTATAAACACTTTTTAATAATCATTTGTTAGCATGTGATAAAATTTTTAAAAATTAAATTAAGAATTATTTAATTTAATTTCTTTTAGATAACATCTTGTTTATGTTTTTTTTCTAAATTTATTTTTTTATTATATAACATATTATAATAAAAAATAAAAATAAAAAGTCCTATTAAGAATATATTTTTTATATTATATTCTAATATTAAATTATTTTTCTCAGAAATGTTTTTTATATAAATGTCGTGGTTGACTAAAATGATTGACAAAAAAGGTTTTAAGAAAAATTATAAATTTTTAAAACCACGAAATAATTTTTAAATTTTTTGAAAAGTAAGGAAATAATTTTAAAAAAAAAATACTGCAATATACAATTAAAAAGCCATAGATTTAATGTTGTAGGCAGCGGCTAAGCCGGCGGCTCAAGAGGAGGCTTGAGCCATGGCCACCGCTAAAGCCACAGTAACAACGTGTCCGACTTGGGTTCCTTTCAAATACAAATTAAAATAATAATAATAATAATAAAAAGTTAAAAACCATTAAAATATAATATTAAAATAAAATATAAAAAATAAAAAAATCAGCCAATAGAAAAAGTTGCCTTTGGACAAGCGCTTGTCACAAATCACACGTTGCCCAATATTTCTTCGCCACCTGCCCCTTAGTCAAACCCAGGCCGTCGTTTTTGCCTTTGGAGTCTAGAACTAGTCCATCGACGTGGCAGTGGAATTGGGGGCTACGTATAAAGCTGTGTGGTCACATGTGGGACATGTGTCGACGATGCAAACATCAAGTACAAGGGTGTCTCAATGGCTTTTTATAATAAAGTTTAATCTCCGGGCCACGTGGTCTTTTCTTAGTGGTACCATAAAGTCGATGCCACGTGTAATGAACGTACTGGTTGTACATATAAAATTGTGCTTCTTGGACTTTTCTCTTTCTCTTTTGTTTTTATTCCTTTTGTTTTATTTATTTTTATTTTTTATTCTAATTTACAGATCTATGACCTTATGAGGAATCATTTTAAATGTGAGACGAATTTGGTTATGGTAATTGGTCTTGAAATGAGATCGAATGCATCATTATTTTCTTCAAAATCATAAGAAATTTTGATGAATTGAGTAAAAGATTTCATACTAGTTATTGGTAAATAAATGATAAAATATTTTATAAATCAACATAATGACTTAATATTATTTAATGTACAGTCTAAAACTCAAGTAAAATCTTGTTTTATCGATCATCTTTATTGAAATAAATGAAAAGACCATAATTTAGAGATGTAATTATCAAGTTTCGGAAATAACTTGTATAATATATTATGAAATTTATGTATGAATTCATTAGACAAAAATGTGTTATATTTTTATTAAGATAAAATGGTTGACAAACGTAATCGTATATTTCTGTCACATCTCACTTAACGCTTAAAAGTCATATTTAGACTTTATTTGAGATGTATTTTAGTTACTAATGTACTTAAAATTCAAAGTCGTCCATTTGAAATTAATTCAGTCATTAATTTACTTAAAATTTAAAGTTGAAGTTAAGAGGCAAACGTAAAGTCTCATACTTAATTCTACATTAATTTTCTTATTATTATATATATATTTTATAAACTAAAATAAAGTTGGTTTAGATAACAATAATTTTATCCAAATGTTTTAGAGCATTTATTGACATGTGAATTACTATATTCAATTGAAAAACCATTTTTGTTCTCATTCAAATATCTTATAAGCACATTTAATTCTAAACTTGCAAATCCTCTTTTATGTACCCTCAAGTCCTTCATAATTTTTCTTGTATTGTGAGTTTTAACTTACTACTAAGATTTAAGTTCATAAATTCACCCTCATCTACTCTTGTGAGAGAATTTATTCAAACATATGGATTACTTGAAAAAATGTAAAGGTTTATGGATGAAATATCAGGATCTAAGTGTAAACGTTAAAAAATTGTGGTTCAAGTTTTGAAGATAATGAAACCCTCACGTGATTAAGCACCTGAGAAGAATAGGCACAAACAACTTTTCGAACTACTATCAAAAATGGTTTAGGATCTTCTTCTCTTAATTTCTTAATTTTTCTCTTTATTTACTCATTATCTTCTTCATAACTTGCTTGTAATCAATTATTTTTGAAAAAGTTTTTGACAACCGATTCAATCCCCTCCTTGGGTGATTTTTTTTAAAACTAAATTAACTTGTTTTCACAAATAAAATATAAAATAAAGTAAAATTATAAAATAAATATAAAATTAAAATGTTTTATCAAATGATATTAAATAAAAGTATTAAAAAATTAAGTTATCATTTTAAATTGATAAAAGTGTTTTAAAAATAAATATATTCTAATTTTTTATTACATAATATAATATATAAATTATTTTGAAACAATTCTCCAAGATCCTTAAATGATAAATAAAATCTTTGCAATTCTCTAATTAATAATGATTTTATATCTTATATTATATAATCTCGCTCATCTTCTCATTTTTTTTTTAAATAAAATTGAATAAATTTTTTTTTAATTGACATCAATAATAAAATAAGAAATTGTAAAAATTGAAATTACAATTAAAAATCAAATACAATTAAATCCAAAAAAAAAAAAATCAGAAAAACTTAAAAATTTTAAAAATAAAATATTAACTCTCATTGAATTTCCAATTCTTTCTCCAATTAGTATTTTCTACTAATGTGATTTAGTTAAGTGAAAGTTAATATTTTATTTTTATATTTTTTAATTTTAAGGTTTTTTTTTTTAGTTTTAATTGTATTTTAAATTTTAAATTTTACTTTTTTTATTTATAAAAAAAAATTATTAATGAGTGTTATTAACCTGATAAGTAAAAGGTCATTTTAATAAATAATTATTTGACTTGTAAAAAAGTATATATATTTTAAAATATTTTTAAATTGATGAAGATAAAACTAATTTATAAAAATTGAGGTTCATTTTTCTAAATCTTTTAAAATCAATGAGTCAAAACTTACTTTTCTCTATAATAAAAGTTGAAAAAAAAAAAAGTAAATTAAAATGGTAAAAAAAAATAAAAAAAAAATTGATTTCTTGCTCAAAATCTGAAAATCCATCGATTCTTCCCCTATCTTTTTTGCCTTTTTGTGTTCTATTCATGCACGCTTTTAGTCAAGAAAGTTGCTACTCAATGTAATAGAACAAGGAATTCAATAACAAAGTTTTTGTCAATCATTTTCAAAGAGTAATTTTATCTTATTAATTTATTTTTTAATAAAATGATAAACCTTTTTTTAATATGATTAATGACTTGAATGAAAGTTTAAAACTAAATAAAATTTAAGAACAACTAAACTTTATTTTTTTTTAAAGAAAGATAGTTTAGATAAAAATAATATATAATAAATTAAGTTTTTTTTAAAAAAAAAAATTTGATAAATTTTAATACTTATTATTTAATGACTTAAATTGACTTTGAATTAATTTATACTTAAGTTTTTTTACTTAAAACTTATTACTTAACTCTTACTTTTAAGTATTAAAATTATTTAATAAAATTCACTTAAAACTTATTCCAAATCATCAAATTGATATATTTATCTCGATAAATTATAAATAAAATAAAAGATGTCGGGTAATAGTAGAGGTTGTTGAATTATAAAGAAAATTGTGAAGGTAATTAGGACAAACTAAGATAAAAAAAATTAAAAAAATAATAATAATAATAATAATAATAGTTTTTTACTTTAAGTTATATCAATAAATTATTTTACTAAATATATTTAATTTATTTACCACTTTAAATTATTAAGTTACTTTACAAAACACCCCATTATTGACATTAGAAAAAATGAGGATCGGCGTAATATAATGATTTCATTAAAAAAAAAAGTATAAATAATTTATAAATTTTAATTAAGAGAAAATAACTTTTAAAAATATTTTTAAATTTTGATTTTATTTTTTAACTTAGTTTTGTTTTTACTCCAAGTAGAGAATGTTTTTTTTTTTTTTTTTTTTTTAATTGCTTGAGGTGACTACACTACAAATAAAATAAAATAAAGCCACAAATATCACTTAAATTTATAAAATCCAAAGAAAAAAAAAAAAACCAATTACAAAAAGACAAGATGACTAAACTAATTAAAACAAATTTGTCTTTTAACTTATTACGTCTCCATTAGTATTGACTGAATCAAAAGAATTTTCTAGAAGATTGAAGATCCATATTCAACATCTCAAGGCATCATTCATATTATTCTTGTAAGCAGAAACTCTCCCATTCAACAAAAAAATTCAAAGAAAAAAATTATGAAATTTCCAAAAGAAAATGTGAGAGAAATTGATACAACTTGGTTGGAGTGATTAAGACCCATGGTTTTATCTGTATTAGGCAGGACTCTAATTAGAATTTGTTTCGTATGGAGAATAATTTTATCCGGTCGGACCAATCCCGAGGTGTATTCTGGAAAATAAGATTAGGATTGATTTAATAATATGTGCCGTGGGTGTTAACTTGTTTCTGGGAATAAGATGTTTCGGATTTAACAGCTTTTAATACTTTCAATTTTTGGAAATTTTGGTTAATGCGAAATTTGGCATGAATTGTGCGTGCTGGGTGGGTGTGATTATGTGTTGGTTTGGGCTGGATTTTGTTGGGCCAGTTCAGGTGCCATTCTGGGGGAGTTTCTTACGGGCCCAAATAGATCGTGGGCTTTGTTGTCTTGGTTGGGCCAACTTTTTGTGTATTTGGGTTTTGAGTTGTTGGGGAGGCCCACCGGGGTTGTGTGATGAAGAATATGGGCATGGAGAAGCCCATGTTTGAAGATTTCCGGTTTTAGAGTGAGTTTGACAGTGTGTTTTACTCGAAGTGTTTTTTAAGAAAGAATGTGTTTGGTAGCGATTTTATGAAGTGTTTCCAATATTTTTAATTCTTAAAAGATAAAAATTTTCAAATGTTAGAAAATCTAGAAACACTCCCTAAAATCATTACTAAACGCACTCAAAGTGTTTTTAGGAGAATTATTATTTAAGCGTATCTTTGAAAAACACTATAAATGATTTTTCAATATTATAAATAATTTTAAAATTTTTTTAAAGTATTTTCTAAATTTTGTCAAATACTTGTTTTTTTTTAAAGAAAAATATTTTTTAGGCTAAAAATGTTTTTTATATAATGATTGTCAAACAAACCCTTAGGCTACGATGAAGATAACTTCTTGCTTTGGGCTTTAATCAAGTGCTAAAAGTAAAATTATGATTCATTAAATATGAGTGCTTATCATAACGGAGAAAAAAGGCTTTTTGAAATAATATTGCTTTCCATGAGTTGTCTTAGTAAGATTAAGTTAGTCTCTAAGAAAAATAATTTTCTCATATTTAATTTTACTATAGAAAATAAGAAAGAGAGTTAAATATAATTTAAATTAATTAAAAAATTATACAAAATTAGTGAACTAAGTTTGAAGAATATATAAAAATAATTTATTTACATTAAATCTATTTTTTTTTCTTTTACTTTTTTCTCATTCACTTTTTATTTATATTTTTTTCTCCATACATTTTCTCTCAAAATTTATGAGAACCAAATATAATATAAAATTATTGAAAACCTAATTTGAATAGCAAATTGAGTTTTTACTTCAACTAGAAGTTAAAGTTGAAATTAAATTTATGCTTTCTAAAAATTGATATTAGTATTTTGAAAGTTCAATTATTTATGAAATAACTTATCAAATAACCAAAAACAATAATATTTTTGCTTCAATATCAAACTTTTTCTTTTAACTAAAAGCTCTTTTATTAAATTACTTAAACCACCACAAGAGCTCTCAAAATAGGACTTTAAAGACAAATAATTCACATGTAGTGTTTTTTACTTTTGGCGAAAAGTTAAGATAAAAGACAAAAGAAAATAAAAAATGAAAAAACAAATCAAAATCAATAAACTATTTTTAAATATTTTCTAAATTCATTTAATTTAATTTATTTTTTATATTTTCATAATGAAACATGATACGAGAAAACTATTTTTTAAAATTTTTTTTTTCTTTTTTTTAAGTACTTTTCAAAAACCAAATAACCTAAATATTATTGCATAAGTGAGAAAGGATTTCATGGTAATATTGTAAGTCTTCTTTGTTATAAAACTTTAACTTTTTTAAAGTCATAAATGTATTAATAAAATCGTGGAGACTTCATTTACATTAACTTTTTATTGCTTTTTTATGGAAGTTAAAGTCAACAAATTCAACACATAACTTATTTTTAAGTCTGCAAGAAAATATTTTCGACTTTTCAAAAGTCAATTCCAACACGACATAAAACTAAGTGAGCCCATTTTTTAGAAATTAAGAAAGAAAAAAATAAAAAAAATGAAAATTTTATATATCCCACTAAAACCATGGCATAATTGTGAGTGAAGGAAATTAGGAAAGAGAAGAGGAAAAAAGTAAAAACATGGGATGAATGATGATAGCTTCAAAAGCAACCCATGGAGTATTATCGAAAAAATTCTGAATTTTCTCTCACAGTGGAAGTGGGCAGGAGATAAAAGGAAGGAAACAAAGCAGAGAAGGGTGGGAGTGTGTACTTGCCACTTTCACCAATTACAAGGCGATTAGACTACAAGTTTTGAAGTACTGAAGATGGGTTCTGAAAAGGGAGAAAGAGAAAAGCAAGCAGAGATGAAAAAATTTAGGAATTTGAAAGAATTGAAGATTGGGGATTGAAAAAAGGTGGGTTGCAGAGGGGAAAGGAGTTGAAATTTAAAACTTTCCTTTTTCCTAATTTCCTTTTATCAACCTTGTTTTTCTATGCAGAGTATCTTCTTTTGATCTCGATCGACGACACTCCAAATTGACTTGGGTGGCAAAAAGCTAAGCCTCCAAAAGTTGCCTAACCTTTTCCTCCTTTTCAACCACTCCTATTAACACCCTGCTTTTCCATAGGGTTTTCATGGAGAAAGAGGAGCACGTGACCATACTTTTTGGGTAGAGTGAACAAAAACCCAGGTGCGGGTGTAAAAAATTGAACATGGGTATGAGTCATTGGTGTGATTTTTATAAGGTTGTATGGTTAGATTTTTATGACAAAAAGTGTAGACAACCTGCTTGGGAGATGGAGGATTTGACATTTACGTGTTGTTTCTTTCCCACTGCCTTTTTCTTTTCTAATTTTTTTTGTAAATGGGTGTCTGCACAAGTTTCAAGACTGTGAAGAAGTGTTGAAATTGGTGCCACCCGTATCGTCCTCTCCGTTTGTCACTCTGATGTACAGTAAGATGGAGAGAGAGAGTGATGGTGGGGTGCTGGTGGTGGGCTTGGCTGCCTCATTCTCCGGGCACCCATCTGCAAATACAGTGAGTTGTGTTCAACAGAGCTCTACATGTAGCTCCAAATTCACCTGTTTTTTAGGGTCAAAGACCATTCTGCATTCAGTGCTTTCCTCCCATCAAATATAGGTGTGTTGCAGCTATAACAATGACGTTTTACATGGTTGTATTCATTCATGGAGTTGACATATTTTTTTTTATCCCACCCATCAAACCCTTCTGTGGGGGGGATTTAGGGTGTGTTTGGGGTGAACATAGAAAGTGTTCTTAATTTTTGAATATCAAACACACTCTTATTTAGTTATTCCCATAAAAGGGTTTTTAACCTACAAAATCTGTGTTCCCTAAAGAGATACAAAATGGTATTCAACACATAGAAAATGTTTTCAGTAGGTTTAATTTAGAAAGCAAAATCAATATTTTGGGAAGTAGACGCCCAGGAATTACATGAATTGTATAGTGTGTTTTTTTTTTCATCATTGCCAGATGTAAGGGTTTGAACTTTATTAGCAAGTTGGAGGATGAGGACAAGGAGGGTTTCAGTAGGCTTTGTTCTACTCTAAAGCAAATCAACAAACTGTGAATATTGCTGACAATCTTCTCTTTTCCTTCACCTGCATGGGGGGAAGTCTTTGTGGTTTTGCTTTTGGTTTTTACTTTTTGCTCCCATTGGTTTTTAGGGTTTTGAAGATTGTCTTTCTTCTTCCTTTTTGATAGACTTTTGGGCAAAATGATGTGAAATGAAATATAGGAAGAAAAGAAACACAAGAAAAGGCAATTGACATGTGCAAAATCCCTAGTATTTTTTTAAGTTAAAAATTGACTGAATGCACTAGTACTACTTGCAGCCACACTCTTTCAAAAGGGTTGAAAGTAAAATTTCATTTTCTATGCAATCAAACAGTCCCCATGCAGTACTTCTCATGCCAACGATTTCACATTGGACCTTAAAACCATGAACAACTTCCACACTTGATATCTACCAACCCAACAATCCATGGATTTTTCCCACTTGTGCAATGAGTTCCATCGGAATCTGTTATTACCTTTAATCAAACTCGATCATCGGGTTAAAAGTTAAAACCCTAACATGTTCTCAGAGATACTCTTTACGATATGTTTTGTAGATTAAGATGTTATTTGTTTTTTAATTGAATAGGAAAAATCAAAATACTTGACTTTTTCTATTAAGCTAAAAGTATCTTATTAATATTAATTAAGATAATTAAAATAAATTTATTATCAATAAGTTTAGTTTAATTATATTGATTGATGTCAATGAGTTACTATTTAACTGAATGAAAAAAATAAAATATTTTATCGTTTTATATTTAATTGAAAAATAAACACTTTAAGACTATAATATTGTATTAAACTCCACTTGTTTGACTTAAAATTGAAGTCATCAAATAACGGGACAATAATATACATATCAAATCAATATTATAAGGAAGGGGCCCTTGAAAATGGCCTACCAAAACAAAGACAAAATAAAAAACTTGGATCTATGAATTTTGAGTAGCCCGGCCACCTGTCTTGAGGTATGACAGTTGTGGGCAGTCTCTTTCTGGACACCAAGACAATGTATATTAGGGTCATTGTCCATATAGTTGCCATACCATTTTCCTTAGAATATGGTTGATATTTGGAGCAATAATCAATTTTGGGCCTTTTAGCAACATTCAAAGGGGCTTTGACAATTGCACCGCCCTTGAAACGACGTCGTTCCGAGGAAGAACAAAGTCGCCGAGGAAGTGAGGGGGTAAAAAAAGCTAGAAAAAGAAGAGGGCGCGTGGACCCCTGATCCCATCTGTCGGTCCTCGTCTCGAATTCATCGCCGAGCCTAAAAGTGACACGACACACGAAGGACCCCTTTTTTCATGAAAAAAAATTAAAAATTAAAAATTAAATATGATTTTAAATTTTCGAAAATAAATAAATTTAAAAAGTTTAAAAAATGGAAAAATAATATTAAATGAGGTTTTCCATTATCGGGCAGCTCACCAGCTCAACCACTCCTCTGACTCATTTCTTGGGCTTCTTTAATTTTTCTTTTTTTATTTTGATTCCTTCACTGTTCTGGTGTGTTACCGCAACATTGGATCACTCTACACCCTATTGATCCAAAGGTCCAAAACGGTGGGTTTTGGGTTTATGGTACAAGTGGATACAGAGGGTACACGGAATGGAGGGTGGAGATTCAGAGAGAGAAAGAGGGTGCATGGGGTCGTGGTCATTTCTGGAACCCAAATGGTAGGGTCTGGGTCTGGGGCTATTGGTTTTGTCTTCTTGTTTTACGTTGGCCTTCAACTCTTTTTTACTCTTCTTATAACCCCCAAATCATTCTCTTCATCATGATCACAACACACACATCTCTCTTTCTATCTCTATAATTCTCTCTCCTCATCCCCCTTGAAGAAAGGCGAGAGTCTAGGGGGGATAAAAGGGAGAAGAGAGGAGAGAGTTGGGGAGAAACACACAAAAGGCTAAGGCTTTGACGGGGTGAAGATTGGAGGCCATGGAGCTTCTATTTTGAGGGGAATGTTGTCTGGCTCGAGGACACTTACCTTAACTTTGATCCGTTTCTCTAGATCCATATCTCCTATATATATGTATTATTGTATTTTTATTTGTACTGAGCATGTGTTGGTGTCGTCGGACCAGGCTTCATTCCCCCCAATTATCGCTTCCATGGAGAGCTTTTCTCGGGCTTGATCTTGGGTTCCACGTGCAGTTGCTAACGGGTTTGTTACCTTTGTCCATTTTTGGGAATTATTGGGGGTTTTGAGTAATGGGTTTCTGATTTTCAGGCAAATTGATTTGGTTCTTGCTGAGGAGGAGACTGGTGTAATGGTGAAGTGGGTTTTTTCCTGCGGTTTTTGGGAGTAAGAGGGGGTTTACAATGGTAGGGTTTTAGGTTTTAGAGAAATTAAGGTTGTTAGGGATGTGCAGATTGGTGTAATGATGAAGGATTTTGACTATTATACATGTGCTTGATCAGCTGCATAAAAGTATTTCATCATGACTCCCTTTTATTTTTCTTTTCTTTTTCTCATCAGGTTATGATGGTGTTTTTGTCAGTCATAGCTCCTTTTCTGGTTCATCATTAGGCAGATGTTGCTCATGATGGCTTTCAGTATCTGATCTGTCTGTTTCTGCTACTTTCAGATCTGGGTTTGAAACCCAACCTTTTTTAAACTCAAAACCACATCCTCCTCTTCTTGTTTTTCACCGTTCCTCCTCCTCCTCCTCCTCTTCTTCTTCTTTCTGGTTACTTCATGGTGCAGATTGGGCTTTTGATTTCAGAATCACTGGATCTTAAATGTCTATCTACACTAACCTAGAATACCCATCAGAGAAGTACTACCCTGCAATGTCATTGCTTGTTACAGTCCTGTAATATCATATCGATTGTCTTGTCTTTCATTTTGAACTCAACTCATCTCTGATTTATCTTTTGGATGTATCCTTTACCTTTTCTCATCTTTATGGTGGGTAGGTTTGTGAAGCATTGTAATCTCCGTCCCCTTTTGTTTCACTTCAATCTAAGCTTTTTTTTTTCTTTTTTGTTAGAATTCTGATATAGGTTTCTGATCCATCATCCAATTGTAAGCTTTGCATGGGTAAAGATTAGAAGGATCTGCATTAATGATTTTGGGGTTTGTGATTGAATAATATTTTTGCAGATTTGATTTTCTCATTCTATTATTGCATTAGGGTTTGGGTTCAATAATGTTGTATAGGGATGTTTTGTCTTATGTTAGATCTTTTTATTTTCTGTAACATACATGTATACCATAGATTTGAGCAGTAGAGTTAAGGCAGTAAAACCTGCTTTCAAATTGTTGGGTGCGTGTCCGAGGCAGACCACTGGTCATGGCTTTATTTTCTTCTCATCTAAAACCCTAGCTTGGCTCATTCATGGTTTACTCATAAAATATTGGGTAGAAATCTTCCCTAGTCTTTCACCAAAGCTCCCACCTTTCATGGAGTTCATGATTTTGTGCTGAAATATAGTGTGATTCTAATTGGGTTGTTTCTGAGGAGCATTTTGCAGGTGAATTACCCACAAGCTTCAATGGGTAAACCCACAATTAGAAGATGTTGAATTTCTTTATATGTTATCTTAAACTACACTTTATAGGGAATTATTGATGAACCCAAGAGGTAATAAAATGGGGTTCTGATTTTTGGTGTCTGTCTGTGTTTCTTTCGCATCTCACTTTCCCTTTACTTTGCTTTTTTCATGGGAGCTCAGAAAGAGTACTCGTCAAAACTATGCAGAGAAAACAGTTGATTGTAAAGACAGCTAAGGGAAGAGTCACCAGGCCTCTACACCCATAGCCTCAATCACTCTCTCTCTTATCTCTCCATTCTTCTTTACACGTTTGAAGCAACGTCAGCATACAAGGTCAGACATGGATGGCTCTTCAAGCCATGAAATGGATATTAATGGGCTGTGATGATCCCACCTCTGATTTTGAATCACTGTTCAATCTTCATTTCCAAAGTGCTGGCTAGGAATCTAGGAAGCAAATGTCAGTTTTTTTTTTTTCTCTTTCTTTGTTATTTACTATTAATACATGGCATTATATTACACATCCTTGGGAGTCATCAAACTTTCTCACCCCTATCTTCATTGCTGTGGAAACTTTGGGGAGAGGGTTTGAGAATAGGGCTCTGTGTGAATGGTTTGTGTGGAGAAGTGCCTTTTGGGAATTTGGATCTTTTTGACTTTGTAAATATAAAGTAGAACACTTGTTACTTTGCTTTACTTTTAACCCATGATTTGAGAGCAATAGATAGAGGAAAACAACAACTTTATGGCCACAACTTTCCATGAATAATTGATCTGTGTGTACAACTTGACCAGGACTTTGGAAAAACTTTTCAAAGTTTTTGGACTGTTGGATTTGGGAAGCTCAGGACCTCATGGTAGTAGCTTTATCCATAGCTCCTAGCTGTGTACAAGCTATTGAACTATGGGTCTCAGACTAGGCATTCAAACAAGGCCTTTACACTTGTTGTGGAACACTAGTCCAGTCTTCAGCTTTACTCAGGCAATATTTTACTTACGAAACCCCACAACCAGGTGAGAGAGCATTCATTCAACAAAAGTATCATTTTCCCATGTAAGAAGAGGGTACTCATTCACTTTCCTATGCAGATGGGTTGCCCTCAACTTTCTATCAAGAAATGGAAATTTTACTTCAATTACAATCTCTAGGTGTGCAAAATAGTTGTTTTGACTCACTTTTGTATGCACATATATCAGATGATTCATATCGGTTATAAGTCTCGAGCAGATGTCCCTATTGTAGTCCATGTGATTCTTGGGTGACCAAATTCCACACATTTCTTTGGACCCATGACTCTCACAGCTTTAAAACTATGTCGGATTAATGGCCGGCCCCATGCTTTTATAGAAACACCGAGTTTCATTGCATCATATGAAGAACTAGTTGGGAGAATTCAGGCATGGCTGTGAGGTGAAATCACTGGTGATGGGTGGGCTAAGATGGGCTGTGTTGGACCCACTAATGAGCCAGCCTTACGGTGATTCTTTCCTTCATATGGGCCTGAGCCCACAGTGCAAGTGGCCCAGCATTGATGGGCTTGATCGTGGGCTATTTGCCTTATCCAAACTCATGAGGACTCCAATGCATAACCAGTGTGCTTAAGGCAGAGCCAAGGATTTCAAACACATACTTGATCTGGGCCACCAATTTTTCCGGCCCATAACAACCTAAAATCAACATTGAGCTGGCCCAAATTGTGGAACTGACCAGTGGACCTAAATTTAGTAGCACCATCATCTTTAATTTGCAAATTTCCGTGTGAATTCTTCAGGCCCAAATCTTGTAGTTCCACCCATAGACCCAAATTTACAGAACGTTTCCAAAGAGAAAACATACACCAAGTGTGCATTCCAAGAATATAAATTCAAAAATCCATAATTTCTCATCATCCAAACATATTTTATCATTATTTATGTAAGGCTACTTAATTGCCGACGGTCATTTATATTAGGTTGTAAGGTGACGAGAGTTTTGAGGTAGAGGAACATGGCAAAGTGAAGCAGAGCGACACAAGACTGGGTATCGGAGAGTGGCAACAAAATCAGGAAATGAATTTTTAAAAAATGGGAATTTCGCCCAAATCTGCCCCTGATGGATCAGATTTTATACGAAGATAAATGGGTTAGAGGGTTCGGGTATTGACTTGTCTCAGACATGCGACAAAAATAGATTTTCATGAAGAGCATATGAACGGACATCTTGAATCCAATGGTTGCCATCGTTACTTTTACCAATATGTGGTAAGAGGTATTTTGAACTCATGTCACTCTTGATTTGGCTAGATTTAACGGCATTGGGGCACTATGCCAAGGTGACGCCCTTGGAAGGAACATAAAAGATTATGTAGCCATAATTATGTTGGAGGAGATTTTTGCTCTTTTCCCTTTACCAAAAGATATACTACGAGAAATCACTTCAGATCTACCATACTTGAAAATTGACATCAATGGTCAAAGTAAAGGTGCAAATGAAAACCGAATAACTGATCAAACCAATCTAATCCAATCAAAATTAGTAAAAACCCATGAGAGAGAGAGAGAGAGAGAGAGAGATTCATACACAAGAGCCCACAGGCAACATACATCAAGTCTCATATTAGTACAGAATTGTCTTAAATCACATCAAGAGAAATGAGAAAGAGAGAGAGAGTAGAAACATATTCATACACAAGAGCCCAGACGTAACATAAATCAAGTCTCATATTAGTACAGAATTGTCTTAAAACACATGATAATATGTCCCAACACATGTGACACTGTATTATTGATTGTACCTTCATAAGTTCAATATATAACCTGCAATAATTGATCCACATGCAGTTGTTAAAGTAAGAAACCTACAATCATATACCAAATAATTTCAAGCAAAATTACTAACTTCTCATATTTACTTCTGATGCAATTACGAGAAAAGATGACAATAAATTAAGGATATATTTGGTAATTATTTTCAAAATATGTTCTTTAATTTATATAAAATAAAAGTTTGTTTAAAAATTTAAAATATTTTTAATATTTTTAAATATGTTTTCAAAATAATTTTTATGTCTATTGTTTATTTTTAATCATGTTACATGTTTGTATAATTATTTTTTAAAAATAACTTTTATAAAACAAGTAAGAATAATAGAAAACAACTAAAATATATTATCTAAAAACATTTTATTTTTTTATTCTTAAAAATAAAAAACATAAAAGAATTTCTTATTATCAAATGTGCTTTCTTATTTTTAGAAAACAGAAAATTGTTCTAAAAAACAGTTATTAAACATGTCCTAATTTTTTCATATTTCCCGATTATTTATATTTTTCCAATATTGGAAATTCAAGTTCAAATTTGGAGTTACATAGTAAATGGACAAAGAAAGAAAAAGGAAAATTAAAATTTAATTTAAATTTCAAATAATTTTTGTCAAGCACATGGGATTTTCTTCTTTTTTTTATTATTATTATTATTATTGAAAGCTAATGGCAATTCCTCTAAAAATGAAGCTTTCCAAACAAGACAAAGCCCCCCAACAAGTGGAGTGGAAAATTCTATGTTGTGAAAATACATAAGTGCTTCATGTCCTTGACTTTAATGAAAATATATTCTCTAATTTAATTGAAGTCAAATGTTTTTCACCATATAATATAATAAACATTCAAAGGTAAAGCCCACCTCCAATTACCAATGGAGAATATCAACATGTCAAAACATCTTTACAAAGCTTTTGCTTTCCTCCAAAAAGCCCACACTCACTAATCCCACTTTGGATGGCTTCTCCACTCCTCTTGACTTTGCATCTTTTCCCCCACCATCTAACTCTATTTAATTCTATATTTTCACTTCTTTCTTTTTTTTTTTTTAAAAAAAAAAAAGAGAGCAAAGGGTAGGCAATACTTAGTGGGTATTGTTTGGCAATGGTTCTTAATAACTCAAGAATTCAAAATGGGAATTTGGAATTAAATCATGGAGATATTCCATTAGAAATTTTCTAATGATGGGAGATTTGTGAGATATGAGTCTCATCTTACCTTATTTAACTTTCAATAAAGATTAGGAAGGATTGTTTGGGGAAGGGTATGTGAGAGAAATGAAGGAACAAAGAAAATTGATCAAGGGTTTTATTAATCCCTTAATCCTAATTATCATATAATATTTTACTTAATTACTCTAATAATTTCACTTATTGGCATATATCATATTTTAAAAAGTGCTATATTTGTTTAGAATAGAATAATTTTCCTTTTTGTTTTTTTTTTTATATTTTAAATAATTACACATATTTAAATTAAATATCTAATAATAGTTATATTATATTTGATTCCTAAAAAGTATTAAGGAAATAAAAAAAATTTAAGAAAAATTATGTATTTTAAAATTATTTAATATTTATATAACCTAAAACAAGTGAAATAAATTTAAAAAATGATATAAAAATAATTTATTAATTTTGGATCTACTTTTTATTTTTTTTCATATTTTTTTATTTTTTATTTTTATTTTCTTTCTCTCACATTTTTCCAGTAATTTTTTGAGAACCCAAAATTATTAATACATGTAAAATTTTTGGTTTGTTTATTCATTTCCAATTATATTGTCTTTCCTTAGTTATGGTTGTTTAAAAAATATATTATATGGAAGAGAATTAATCCACTTAGAAAATATGTTTAAACCAAACGCAATCTTACCAATAATTCTGATATTTTAGTTGAGATTTTGGTCAATATATTTTATTTTATTTTTTTTCCTTTTTGTCCATGATTAACCATCTTTGCATTATCACCAAAAGGATATGATTTAGCCTTGATCATAGCCGTTAAATTGGATGGTCGGGAATTCTCGAGGGTCTACCATTTCTTTTGGTGGATGACACCGTAGAGTATGAAAACCCCTTCCTCTATAGTCCCGTTAAGGAGGAAGCCGTTGCCGGTCCGTAAAATCCAACACCGTATCCGGGGTACAAGATTTTGGGACCCAGAACTGGGATTTAACTCATAGGTGGAGGACAATTTTGTCATTTCACTACCCCGATTTTATTCTGCCGCATGTGGGGTACATATATTCTACTCGTGTAGTGTACGTCCACCCAAAGGACCCCACCGTGGTTTCAATCATCCAAGGTCAGAGACCAAAGATCACTGTCGTCATGGCCCCCACACGCTGACGTGGCATGTTGATGTCCACTTGGACATGTTCCAGACCTGCTATTGGCTGTCCACCCAAATGTCCACCTCTTGATGACACATCACTGTCGGCGATCTCATGATTCACGTCCCCAAGATGCGCCACGTGTCCCACCAGGCACCAGTGACCGTCCACGTGCTCTGCCCGACACTTTACGTGTACAAATCGGGAGCGCCCTAGCGATACACCTTATAAAAACCCGCCAGTTCTGTTGGATTTTCTTGGGCTTTTACAATTTTTTTAATTTTTTTCTTTTTCTTTTTCATTTTTTTTTCCTTGAATTCTCTCTCTCTATATCTAGTCTTTTTTCTGGTTCTTACATGTGTTGGTTGTGTGTGGGGGAGGAGTTGATCAACCATGACCAAGCTTCCAGGGTTTCTGAGCTTCTTATCTCTTGTAAAATTTTCTCTGGAAAACAGCAGAGAAAGTTAAGGGTTTAGGGTTTTGTGCGTCTGTTGTTGACTTCTTGTTGCAGTTTTAGGTTTTGCAGAGATGGGTAGCGGAGAAAAGGGTCTTCTGAACTTCCATCTGCATCTCCCTCACCTTCATGGGAAAAAGCAGTACAGGGATGTTCCAAAGGGGTGTTTGGCTATCAAGGTAGGGCAAGGAGAAGAGCAACAGAGATTCATAGTCCCAGTAATATACTTCAATCACCCTCTCTTCATGCAGTTGCTTAAGGAAGCCGAAGAGGAATATGGGTTTGAGCAGCAAGGGGCAATCACCATTCCCTGTCATGTCGAGGAGTTCCGATACGTTCAAGGCATGATCGACAGAGAACACTCTCTTCACCCTCAGAACCATAACCACCACCACCACCACCATGGTGGCTGTTTTAGAGTTTGAAAGCATGTAAATTTCTGAGTTGCAGTCCTTTCGTTTCAGTTAGGAAGTGATCAGTCAATGAATCAATGGTGATGAAGATAATGACGACAACCAAACGATGCTTGCGTTTGTAATGTTCTTTGTTATTTTGTTAGCAACCATAATGAAGAGAATTAAATGCTTTTCTTCCTCTCTTTTTTCCGGCGTTATCCTTTGCTTTTTCTTTTTCTCTTTATGTAGTAGTGGGTGGAGGGGCCGAAGGGGCTGCTTTAATCCTCTAAATTTGGTGATGGGTAATTCAAAAAAACAAAGAGGCTTTCGTAAAACGTTTTGAATCTTTTGATTTTGAAGTGAAGAAAGGCCAGTATTAATGGGGTTGTTGGGAGTGTTAGGATTAGGAAAGGCATTAAGTTAAGGGTCGTTGATGAGGGGACACAGGGTTTGGAGAGTCAAAACTGTCAGTGGTGGGTGACCCCCACGTATGACAACTTCTTCTGCTGTGACCCTTGATTTTAGGGCACCTAGGCCCTCAACCGATGCCTCAAACGGAGTTACGGAGGGCAGTTCCAACCTGCAGAAAACATATTTATTAGGTCCTCTTTCCGCACCAATGACCAAACTACTCACTCATTTTCACATACGAAAGCTCATTATTATTTTGGGTTTGGGTCTATTTTTTTCATACATATATTTTTAAATCTTATTTATTCATATCTTCATTTAAATAGGATTTTTTATTCGGATTTTCCTATTATTTTCTTTGGTTATTTGGTATGTGATGAGAGAGGAAGGGATGGGGATATTTTTGTCAGCAGCCACACATTGATTGAGAGAGTTAAGGAAAGAAAAGTGACAAAAGTCTGAGATATAATGATCCAAAGTAAATAAGTATCTGTTTGTTTGATTTGTAAACATTTTTAAGAGATTTTGTAATTAATTTTTACTTTGTGAAGTTGTTTTCTTTCTTTCTTGCTTTTTCTTATTTTTATCATTCTTGGTAGGTTTGAGTTATTCTCCAAAAATAATTTTAATTGTACATGGAATGGAATCATCGCTCTGATCTTAAATCTCATTTCTACTATATCAATTATTATTACTATTTTAATGAATTCAAAATAATTGAAAAAAAGTGGCCTTAAAAGTATATAATAAGAAATGAGGGGCACTTTTGAAACAAATATTCCTAATGATTTAACAATGGTTTTTGGAATTTTTTTTTATTATCTTCTAAATTTGGCTCTACCCAAGATCTCAATATATCCTAAATTTGCCTCTCTACCCAAGGTCTCTATATACAACTCCATTGTTAGGCTGTCACACGGGTCTGCCTCTCTACCCAATATCCCAATATCCCAATATCACAATTCTATTTTTATCAAAATTGCAATGTTAGACTCTCACATGGATCTGCCTCTCTACCCAAGATCTCAATATCATAATTCTATTTTTATCAAAATTATAAAGTAAGAGCTCGTTTGATAGTGATTTTAAGAAGCGTTTTTAATATTTAAAAATTTTTATCATTTGATAGTAAAATTTTTTATCATTTGATAGTGATCCTAAACCCTGTGTTTAAAATGTTAGAAACGTTTTTTATAATCACTTTCAAACGCACTCTAAATGTACTTCTAAATGTGGTATTTTGTTAGTAATTGTATCAGTCTTATAATACACAAAATTTAAAATAAATTATCTTATTTTCAAATTTGATCCAACCCAAAATTTAAATTTTTAAATAAAATAATTATATCAATATATTATCATTTATTTTATATCTTTGAATGCGCGCATACAGAGTATTATCTTAATGTTATAAATTTTATTATACATAAATATTATTTTCATTAATAAAACAAATTCAATATATTTATATTATCATTAATCTTATCATTTATATTTTTTTCTAATATTTTATGAATTTTGATTAATTTTCATTTCATCCATATATTAATTTTATTAATTTTCTTTTGCATGCATCATCCTACCTTATATTTGATAAAATAATCCTTTCCATCGTATCTTTCTTCAACCGTTCTTTAAAATCATAGACCGAACCCTTAATCACATTGGCTTCCCCTCTTCTTGATAGCATGCATAAATACAATAATTAACAATCTGCAAAGAAAATATCAAGTTGAAGAGTTTCTACATTAACTCTTCATATTATCATATGAAAATCAAAGTAATACAATGATACTTAATTGCATTCAAATCTTATCAAACACATGATCAAATATCAATGTTATAAATTTCCTTAAAACAATGTAGAATGTTATTACTAATAAACTTCCTAACTATATGCTTTTACTAATCACAAGGCCCTAAACAAATATCAACCTAAAAACCCTAGAAAAAACTCAGTAGAAATCCCTTCTTCACTTCTCAACTGGGTCTCCACCAAACACAACAGGGTCGAAATTTTGAGGCGGCTCCATTTCACGGCCATCAACAAAACACTCTGGTGGAGTAACTGGGTACCTTTCCTTATCAAAGCAATAAGAATATGTCATGAACTTGTGCCTGAACCTCCTCATCTGGGTGATGTCCTTTCTTGTCAAACCAGTAGGAACCTTCTTCTCCCATGGGTCCTCGTCAATGCAATAGGGTTTGAGATCAATTGGGTCAGCTGGACATCCCAGTAAAATTAACTCAGAAAATGCAGCAGTGAATGGAGCATACTTGTAATCCACTTTCTGTTTTCCTCCATCGGTGGCCCAGTCTGACCCGTCCCGTATTGAGCCATACACATACATTGGACTAGTGATGAAGTAGTTTCCTATGGCTTTTGTCCTCATGAACAACCTTATGGGGACATCATCAACGTAAAATATGATATGGTTTTCAGTCCAGAGGATACTGTACTTGTGAAAATCTGCGGATGGGTCGAACCAGAGGGTGTAGCGCTCTTCTCTTCCTTTACTGGTGCTGTTTCTGATGGTTGTATTGCCATGAATATTGGTCTGAACCACCCACTCTTTGCCTTTGACGTTTCCCAAGAACTCGAAGGTCGCTTCGTCCTGGTTCCTGCTGTATATGTCTTGATTCATGGTAAAAAACGCAACCACAACTCCTGCAGTGTCCTGGTTTCTTGGTAGTTTAATGGAGGCACTGAAGTATCCATGGAGGAAAATATCTGAAGAGACAAACTCAGAACCAGTTTTCTGATCCAGACTGATCTTCGCCACTGTGCCATTGTGTACAGATTTTATGTTTTCGTCCCCAAAAACCTTGAAAAACCAACGATCAAAGGGCGTGGAATATGCTAGGTTTGTTGCAGAAGATTGGAAAGAAAGGAAAGAATTAAGAAGGAGAAGGATAGAGCAAATAAAGAGAGACTTGGCCATCTTCCTTGGATTTGTTTGGCCGGTAAGAATCTCATTAATTCTCATTAATTATATACAATAATCAAGGATTTGAAACCCTAAACCCATAGATGGAAAACTATGGAATTGTGATATGTTTTTATTCAGCTTTCCATGCATGCATGGAGATAAACTCTAGAGAAGGAAATTTCTAGCTGTAATATTGAGTAGAATCATGTAAAAGATATTTTGAATGACTATGAAATCTTTATATGATTTTGATTTTATTATTTCTTACATTCTCTCATTGGCAAGTTATTAAATTTGCAGGCATAGAAGAAAGCTGTAGGAACAATTATTCTTCTTTTAGTGTTTGTGATCTATAATTTTTTAAATCAAAATTGGAATATCAAGAATATTCCTTGTTAAAGTTGAATTTTCCTGCCAGAGTTTTTATGGAAATTATTTCAAGTAAAAAAAAAAATGACTTAATTAAGAAAATAAAAATTATCTTCAGGATTCACTTTCTTGAAAGTGTTTAATTTTCCAAAAAAAATTAATCACAAAGTAGTTGTTATTTTCATGATTTGCTTTTTTTTGTTTTCCTAAAATTAATATAAGGAAAGGTTTAGATTCCAGAAAATATTGATAATGTTAAAATTTTAATTCAAGTTACTAAATTTGGGGCTATGTGATATAACTTATCACTTAACAATTTACGTTAAATTATACTTAAATTAATGACTTAAAATTTATCATTTATATATTACTTTAAGTATTAATTTGTTTAATAAAATTAGATTAAAATTTATTTTAAATAATTAATTTTCATATTTACAATTAAGGTAAATGAGGTTGAATAACAATGAAAGTCCTATAATAGTAAAAGAAATTATGAAGATAACTAAGAGAAATCAAGATAAAAAAGGTAAAATAAAGATATTGATTCAAGAATAAGTTAATTATTTTTATTTATTACTTAAAATTATTTTTTACTTTAAATCAAACTATTAAGTTATTTTACCAAATATATTTAATTTACTTAATGACGTAAATTAAGTTATTAAATCACTTTAAATTATTAAATGCATTTTTGTAAATTAAAATTTTGATTTCTCAATTTCAAGGATCCTTCCACTAGTCCAAAAGTACTAATTAATACAAAATATCATGATATAAGAAATGTCTCATTTCTTTTAATCTAATCTTATTTATTCGTACCTTTATTCAATACTCCAAGTTTAACAACAAAATAAAAAATTGAGATTTAAAATTCGATATGATATTGAATCAGTACCTTATAATTTTCTCTTGTCTCAACTCTCATTTTATTAGTTTAGTAAAAAAAAAAATGATTAATATTCTTAATGTCAACATTTGTTTTTTCTCCCTTGGTCAATGGTCTCTCCCTTTTATTGCTGACCTGAGAACTGCCTCAACCATTTCAAAGCAACTAATATTTTCTTACAAATAATATAAAAAATAATAATGAATATTCAATCTCACCATCACAAACATCACTAATCGTTCCTTCTGCCACCCATAGTTGACCAAGAAAATTAACAATGCAATTCGTGTTGTTACAGGGAAATTGATAAGTGATTTGGCACCAATCAGTCATCAGCTACTTTTTTATATTTTTGAAACCCAAGTGTTGGATTGACTTTCATTTAGATTATTCACAAGAGTGAGATTGTAGATGATTTTATATGGTTTGCCAGAAAAATAATAAGATAATTGTGCTCTTTTATTTTCATGAGATTCATTCAGCAAGTGAGGTTCTCGGTTTTTTCTAGGGAAGTTGAAGTCCAAATAGGGCTGCCACCAGTTTCCATCATAGAGCTTCATTCATGGGTCCAATTCTTAAGTCAACTAATTAAATTAAATTAGAGAAAAATACTGAAATGTAACCCAATAATGGAATTGTGCTTTTTTTTTATAAATATATGTTACACACTACAATAAAAAGGAGAATGCTATGATTTTGATTTAGGACTGGTCATTGGAAAAGTCAACCGAAATGTTAATCATTGAATCGGATGATTTTTTTTTTTTTAAAAAATAAATTATAATCACATGCTTGATAATTCGTTATTAATTTTTTTAAAAATAAATGGTGCATGGAGCACTACCCCACTAGAGAAGAGTTGTTGAAACATGGGGTGTTTGTGAAAGCCTCCGGGCCCTTTTTGTTACGTGAAGATCTAATTTGCCTGGTGTTTGTTTGTTGAGAAAAGAAGGCAAAATAAACTATGCAAAAAGAGGGGACAATGGGGTGAGAGTAATCCAACTTTTCAAAGTTTTTTGTGCTGCATTTTTGGGGTGTGTTTTTTAATTTGGCTGCCACTTAAAAAGGCGAGATCCTGGTGGCTTCCTTCCACTTAAAAATGCTGGAAGTGTGCAGGTGTTCATTCATGTGTCTCCTCCTCCATCATGATTAGTGTGGTAGTTGAGGGGTTCTTCTCCCAACTTCAACCCCACTTGACTTTGGATGAATTGGTGCGACCCGATTCCCAACTCAGTCAATTTTGTCACATGTAACTACTTGTAGAACTTGTGGTATTAGTATTACTGTCTGCAAAGGGCCCATTTTAATAGTGTCTAAAAAATAAAACCTTATAGGGTATCATTTCCTGTACTCGTAGGTAATATTTAACTCTAATAGAATAAGAATCAGGTTAAAAAAACATATTTAATCCATTTGGAGGGGGGGTGGTGGGGGGAGGAATAAGCTAGGATATTCTAGTTTGTCAGAATTAGAAATCTTAGCTGGATAACTTTATCCATACCCTTTCGGTCTGTTTGGATGATAAGATTTTAAAATCCTATATCACCCCGTTGTCCTGCCAAACAAAAACATAATCAACCATATCAAAAGAAGAAATTGGAAAGCTTGTACAAAATAAACATAACTTTCAAGTGCTTTTTCTAGAAGACACGAGGCTAAAAACATGCATGCTGAAACATTATTACTAGTTATTCAATTTTGACAGACCCACTTAGTTTGGAAGTGTAATTTTAGTCACCAGACACCAAACTTAAACCAATGTGGGGGACGTGGGTTACAATGTATTTGGGCATTTGGTTTATGGTCCAAAGGCCACCATGCATGACAGATAATTCAAAAAAATAATTGTGAAATATGTAGACAGACCATGAAATAATTAAGTGGAGTAACAAAAGCAAGACAAGGAGAATGTGTTGACACGCTATTCATGGTATTTTGTCAAGGCTTGAAATGATGAAACAAGAAGAAATGACCCAGGAGATGAAGAATTGATAGCTACATACATACAGGGTTCCATGTTAGGGATAAAGCAATCATCATGGGCATATCTAATATGACAAGTCAATTCAATCCAAATCACAACTTTATTAGCGGTAAGTCTTTGTCCAAATATATAACCAAATGTAAATTTAATTGTGGGAGTTTATTCCTTTATTCATTTCCAATGGTTCTGGGTTCAAATTGAACCCAACATATCAACCAAATATCTAAATGATTTACTTTCAATTTAACAGTATAAAAAACTCATAGGAAGATGTTCTTCCACTTTTTTGCAATCTGCAGAGAAGGTGAAGCCTTCTCTGTCATGGAAACATTGCTTTTCAGTAGAGTTTCAGAAACAAGATTTACAAAAAGAGAGTTACCTGCAGGCATGAGCAAGAGACCGAACAGGGAGCAGAGTGTCCCAACCTTCTTCTGGCTTCCATGCTGGATAGAATCTTTGGGGATTTCTTCTCCACCTTCATCGTTTGGGATTCTGCTAATGGTCATTGGTATCTGAATGACAATGATATTTACATTTTATAAGCAATAAATACTAGGAGTTGTTAATAGAGATCAGTTAGCGATTATGGAAACAATTGTTAATTCTTTTCTGTCTTTCTTGAAATGATTAAAACAATCATACTATGAGCTCAAACCCACATAAATATAAGATTTGCCAAAGCAGGGAACGAGCAAAGAGATCCTTCTGACTTAATTCGCCTCAACAAGATCACATCTGGCTTCACTAACATCCATGTATACACAATTTTCCTTTACCCCAACCCCCAAAGAAGAAAAAATATTCCTGCAAATCTTCTGAATGTCATGAATTTTTAAGGAATCAAATCTCAAAGCCTAAAAACTAATGCTGTCTGGTGTTTGAGCTTCGATGAGTTACACCATGCAAAAATTTGGTATATCCAAGTAAACTGAGCTTTCCGTCTGAGTTTCTGATCCACTCTTTCAGGACCGAATAAGCTGAAGGACCCAGATTCAGTTCCTGCATTAATGGATCGCAGAAGTAAGAAGCCATACATGCTAAAACAAGCGTATGAATTGTTTCTTGAAGGAGTAATCGTAAATACCCGAGCCAACTCCTCAACTGAGATGACACGATTCCCCTCCTGCTCGAAAATTTCAAAAGCAGTAGAGGCGATCTGCTCCCACCCTTCCAAAGCCTCCAGTTGATGTGTGCTAATAGCTGCAGCACAAAACTCTTCAAAGTCCATCCTTCTATAGCACAGCGGTTCCAACTGAAATAACATCAATGCAACAATTTTGAGGACTGATGACAGAGTCAATGGACATGAAAATAGGCACACAAAACAACAGAAAATATAAGAGGCAGAAAAAAGGATAAAAGGAACTTGTATCAAATAGAATTAAGTTCAATGCAAGCAATGACGAGAGAGTTGACTGCTAACTGATAAGAAGTTTAAAATTGATTTCATTTTCAACTTACTGGAAAAAGACCTGAGATTATAGAATTGATTAGCTTAAATAATTAAGGCTGAGATAAAAGAATCATATGTGAAGCAATTGCAGTTGTTGATTTGATGAGAACTAGTGATCTCATTTAAAATGTATCCTGGTAAACTTAGAACCTAATATCAAAACTAGCTCTTCCATGATGAAGTCCAGAATGATAGCAGTTAATATGACATTTCTAGCAGAAAAAAATATCAGATGTCGTACCGCATTTAGAATATCAGGAACCCTAGATTCCTTCATGGCATCAGTTGCATTCCGTGCAAGGGCCTACAAATTATTTTTTACTTCTGTAAGCCATAAACTTGATGTTATATAGACAGGAAAAAAAAAGACCCCAACAAAGGAAACTATACTAGTTCTTTAACTAAATGACCATGTCATGCCTGAAAATAGAATGAATGATGGGATACTCAAATCATAAATGAACAATTGGATGAAAGCTCAAATTAAAAGAAAAGAAACAGTAAATAACCATTTTGAAGCTATCCAAAGACACACTCCCATCTCTACCAGGTTCCAACAGCTTGAATTGAGATCTAAGGTACACCAGCTCATCCTCCGTCAAAGCTTTTGAGAGAGCCTGAAAACATGAGAAAAATAGCAAAATCAATTGTTGAAAACATATTGAAATACAATCCTCAATCTTTAAATATTCATGTTTCAGTTTTCACACAAGTCCTATTTTCTGATCAGATATGATTGAAGCTTTTCATAAATAAATCTGATAGTTGTTCATAAAAGTTTCTCTATGGAATGCACCAGAACCAGAAACAAATATAACTAAAGGTATAAAGATAGGTCTACGTCTACAAAGTTCTAAAAGTTCATCCAGACAAAGAAATAATAGGAATGACATTGAGTGGTGTGAAATATTACAAGGGCAATACCTTTAGTGCAGCACGTTTAAAAGGTGTAGCATGAAGATAAGACTTGACCAACTTATAGATCAATATATCCAGAGGGATAGGATGACTTCCATCCCGCAACCAGGGGTGAGCTGCAATTAAAGAATTGTCCTCATTAGTCAAATTAATTAATGGCGTCTAAAAGGGAAATCTGATTGGTGATAACATACACAATGTAATGTCAGTAATAGCTAATACTCAAACCAAATTTCTCATAGTCCAAACATTCAACCACCTAAAAGGGAGCGCCTATTGCTAGAGATGCTTCCATCTTCAATGGCCACTTAAGTATTTCAAGCGGCTCTTTGACCATTACACTCACAAGACAGCAGTAGCATCTAAACACATTCAAAATAGATCTTTCCTCACAAAACTCCATCAATCAAAATCATTTCACTCACAAAACCATTACTGGTCCATGACATTCATTCCGCTAAACTTGGTTGCTTTTCTCATAACAAAGAACCATAAAAAGGAAAAGCAGCAGTGCATTTAAAAAATTATCATCCAGCTAATATCCAGAACACATTCACAGAAATGACAGGAAATAGTGCTTACTCAGAGCTTGGACGGCAGTCATTCTCTTCCTGTAGTCCTTATTCAATAGCCTTTTAACAAAATCCTTGGCTTCAGCTGAGACTGTAGGCCAGGGTAAATCATCAAAATTAGGATCAGCTCTTAATACTGCACGAAAAATTCCTGATTCTGTCCTTGCCCAGAAAGGCCTGCTTCCACATAACAAGATATATGTAATAACACCAACACTCCAAATATCTGCTTCCAGATAATAGGATCTATGGAGAACTTCAGGTGCAACATAGTATGCACTTCCAACAATATCATTGAGTCTTTCATCTGCATATATGCATATTTGGAAGGGGGAAAAACAAACAGGTAAGAAAATTTCCATTTTGACTTAAGAGGGAAATAGGGTAACAAGCTAAGTTATGAAATGAATACTGGCAGACTGGCTGCATAATGAGTTATGACTGTTATGCATGGAATGCTGAAAATTATAGAATTCTTTTCAAATTTGAATACACATAGCATTTTGCAATGAACTACTCTTGAACATCTGAGAACCATCTAAACATGCTCATCTACAGAATTCTCATTTATACAAAAGAATTTTTGCTTACAGTCAACATTTACACCCTATCTTACCCTAAGAGATAGATAAATAAATAAATAAACAATTCCCTAAGCAGGTAGGACAAAATAGAATAGTAAAATAGAAAATATGACAAATTTGTTGTTGGAAAAATCATGAACCTGCTACAAGTTCCGCAAAAGTTAATTGTGACAAACAAGAAGCCCAAAATTTAGCTACACTTCACAGATTTTAATTTAATTTAATTTTTTTTTTTGGAAAAAAATCCTAAAATAAGCTAGACAGAAGAGCAAAAAAATTAACACACAGATACATTATACTCAGCTTGACATGAGGTTTGTTCAGGTGCAATCAAACAAAACATGCTCAACCTTAGACCCCATGCTTGTCTCCTTAACGATCTGAGTCTAACTAAACAAACCCAAGTTATGACTCCAATAAGCTTTTGGAGATGGTGCACATACATGAATTGATAATTAGAACCAAAGTTGATAAAGAGACAAGCTAGCTTCAGTGGAAGTTATTAACTTGTTGAGATCAATCATTGGCATGCAGAATGCATCATCCAGAACTTAATTAGGATTGCCGGTTGTTGAAATTTGGCATTCAAAGTTAGGGTTTTTTAATTTAGGAAAGTATTTTAGGAATAAAGAAGGAGAGATCATTTAGGATGATTCAGTTTCCTAATTTTAGGAGAGAATCAAGCTAGATTGATTTTTTCTTATTCAGTCAGTTGTGTATATATATGTGTATGGTGTGTACCTAAAGAATCAATAAAGGAATTCAGAAATTCTTCATGGTATCAGAGCCAGTTTTCTGAAACCCTAATCCCTTCTGGCCACCTCGTATTCAGGCCATCATTCATTCCGGCCAAATCTCTCTGGCCATCTCTCAATCCGACCATCTCTCATTCCGGTCATCAGTCCCTGTTCTCAGAGCCAAGGGGGAAAACGCTTTCCGGTCGGTCGAATCGTCGTCAGAAAAACATTCACCGCCGGCGAACTTTTCCGGCGAACTTTTCCGGCGACGGTTTTTTTCACACCACAAGGAGCGTCTGGAAGAGATCTACAACTTTTCCAAAAACACCGGAGCCAAAAAACCATCCACGCGCCTCCCACGCGCGTTTTTCCGGCCGGCGACTGCATCTCACGCGCCGGCGCGTGAGGGCGCGTGAGCCACTTTCCGGCGACGCGCTTCCTACTCCAAGCTCGCCTGACGCCGACCAGCCACCCTACGTACCTGTTTCTGCCATCCAAGCCCTGCACGTGCCTCTTTTGGGGTCTTTTTGCCTCCGCGAGCCCTCCGATCAGCTTTTCCGACGTCCTCCGGCTATTTTTCCTCAACTCCAATCCCTGCACGTGCCTTGGGAAGTGTTCTTCTACCTTTCCGGTCCATGACGAAATACGGAATGGCATCATCACAAGTATCCAGCGTCACGTCACCAGAATTAGGAGGCAGATCTGAAATTCCAAACCTTGGTGGTAGTGATTCCTCTCCTATTCTCATCACAGGACACAAATTAAATGGCCATAACTACTTACAGTGGTCACAATCTGTGTTGCTGTTCATTTGCGGTAAAGGAAAGGATGAGTACCTCACTGGAGAAGCAGTCATGCCAGAAACTACAGAACCGGGTTTCAGGAAGTGGAAGATTGAAAATAGCATGATCATGTCATGGCTTATCAATTCCATGAATAATGACATAGGTGAAAATTTCTTGTTGTTTAGGACTGCAAAGGACATATGGGATGCAGCCAAAGAAACTTACTCAAGTTCTGAAAATATTTCAGAACTTTTTCAGGTTGAATCAGCCCTACATGACTTCCGCCAAGGAGAGCAGACAGTTACTCAGTATTACAACACACTCACAAGGTATTGGCAGCACCTTGACTTATTCGAGACTCACTCATGGAAATGTCCTGATGATGCAGCAACATACAGGAAAATTGTGGAACAAAAGAGACTGTTCAAGTTTTTCCTAGGACTAAACAGGGAATTGGATGATGTTAGAGGCCGAATCATGGGCATTAAACCCCTGCCAAGTCTCAGGGAGGCTTTTTCAGAGGTTAGGCGTGAAGAAAGTAGAAAGAAAGTGATGATGGGATCCAAAGAGCAACCTGCCCCAACATTGGATGCCTCTGCCCTTGCGACTCGGTCATTTAATAGTAGTGGTGGAGATCGTCAGAAACGGGATAGGCCTTGGTGTGATTATTGTAAGAAACCAGGCCATTATAAGGAGACTTGCTGGAAGCTTCATGGCAAACCGGCTGATTGGAAACCAAAGCCACGGTCTGACAGAGATGGCAGAGCACACGTGGCTGCCAACTCTGAGAGCACCTCTGTTCCCGAGCCGAGTCCATTCAACAAAGAGCAGATGGAGATGCTACAGAAACTATTAAGCCAAGTTGGCAGTGGCAGTACTACCGGTGTAGCCTTCACTGCTAATCGAGGAGGAATGAAGTCGTGGATAGTGGACACAGGTGCTTCTGATCACATGACAGGAGATGCTACCATTCTTCAAAATTACAAGCCAAGTAATGGTCATTCATCCGTCCATATTGCTGATGGTTCAAAGTCAAAAATTGCCGGGACAGGTTCTATAAAACTTACTAAAGACTTATATCTTGACTCTGTTCTCCATGTTCCAAACTTGGATTGTAATCTTTTGTCCATTAGCAAATTGGCCCGTGATCTCCAATGTGTTACTAAATTTTATCCAAACTTGTGTGTTTTTCAGGACTTGAAATCGGGGAAGATGATTGGCAGTGCTGAACTGTGTTCCGGGCTCTACCTCCTCTCATGTGGCCAATTCTCAAACCAAGTCTCTCAAGCAAGTTGCGTACAGTCTCAGAGTATGTTAGAGTCTTTCAATTCTGTGTCAAATTCTAAGGTCAATAAAGATAGTGAGATTATAATGTTACACTATCGCCTTGGTCATCCTAGCTTTGTTTACCTTGCAAAATTGTTTCCCAAATTATTTATCAATAAAAATCCAGCATCTTATCACTGTGAAATTTGTCAGTTTGCAAAGCATACTCGAACAGTCTATCCTCAAATCCCATACAAACCTTCGACTGTTTTCTCTCTAGTACATAGTGATGTGTGGGGTCCCTCCCGGATAAAAAATATTTCTGGCACTCGATGGTTTGTGACATTCGTTGATGATCATACACGGGTAACATGGGTTTTCCTTATGAAAGAAAAGTCAGAGGTCGGGCACATTTTTCAAACCTTCCATCTTATGGTTCAAAATCAATTCAATTCCAAAATTCAAGTCCTCAAGTCAGATAATGCAAAGGAATACTTTACTAGTAGTCTCAGTACTTATCTTCAAAATCACGGCATTATCCACATAAGTTCTTGCGTTGACACCCCACAACAAAATGGGGTGGCTGAACGCAAGAATAGACATCTCTTGGAGGTTGCCCGGTGCCTTATGTTTTCCTCTAATGTTCCAAACTATTTCTGGGGGGAAGCTATTCTCACAGCTACTTATTTGATTAACCGTATGCCATCCAGGGTGCTTACCTTTCAATCCCCACGTCAACTTTTCTTAAAACAATTTCCTCACACCCGTGCAGCCTCTTTTGATTTACCACTCAAAGTATTTGGTTGCACGGCATTCGTTCATGTGTATCCTCAAAATCGTAGCAAATTTGCTCCTCGAGCGAATAAGTGCATTTTCCTAGGGTATTCTCCAACCCAAAAAGGGTACAAATGCTATTCTCCAACCAACAAAAGATTTTACACCACCATGGACGTCTCTTTCTTTGAACATGTCTTCTTCTATCCCAAATCTCATGTTCAGGGGGAGAGCATGAATGAACATCAAGTTTGGGAGTCTCTTCTTGAGGGTGTACCTTCTTTTCACTCAGAGTCACCAAATCCTCTTCAATTCGTGCCCACTGAGTTGTCCACACCCATACCGTCATCAGTCCAGCCATCTCCTGTGACCATCCAGTCTCCCATGCCTATTCAACCTATAGCCCCACAACTTGCTAATGAGAACTTACAAGTTTACATCAGGAGGAGGAAAAGACAGGAATTAGAGCACGGATCACAGTCAACATGTGGCCAATATATTGACTCCAATTCAAGTCTTCCTGAAGAGAACATAGGTGAGGATAGGGCTGGAGAGGTGTTAATTCCCAGCATTGATGATTCTACTCTGCCGATTGCATTGAGGAAGGGTGTTAGGAGATGTACAGATCACCCAATTGGGAATTATGTTACATATGAAGGGCTATCACCATCTTACAGAGCATTTGCTACTTCTCTTGATGATACTCAGGTTCCCAACACAATACAAGAGGCATTAAAAATTTCAGAATGGAAGAAGGCAGTACAAGATGAGATTGATGCACTTGAGAAGAATGGGACGTGGACTATCACAGATTTGCCGGTTGGGAAGAGGCCCGTGGGGTGCAAGTGGATTTTCACCATAAAATACAAAGCAGATGGATCAGTCGAGAGATTCAAGGCTCGTTTGGTAGCTAGAGGGTTTACGCAATCCTATGGGATAGACTATCAGGAGACTTTTGCTCCTGTTGCAAAACTGAACACTATCAGGATTCTTCTCTCATTGGCTGTCAATCAAGATTGGTGCTTGCAACAACTGGACATAAAAAATGCGTTTCTAAATGGTGACCTAGAAGAGGAAGTCTACATGGAAATACCACCTGGTTTCGAAGGAAGTATGGCAAAGAATCAGGTTTGCAAACTCCAAAAATCCTTGTACGGCCTTAAACAATCTCCCCGAGCCTGGTTTGATAGATTCACAAAAGCAGTCCTGAAGCTGGGCTATAAACAAGGTCAGGCTGATCATACTCTATTTGTCAAGAAGTCTCATGCCGGGAAAATGGCCATATTGATAGTCTATGTTGATGATATTATTCTATCTGGGAATGATATGGAGGAATTACAGAATTTGAAGAAGTATTTGTCAGAGGAGTTTGAAGTTAAAGACCTTGGAAATTTGAAATATTTCCTTGGTATGGAAGTGGCTAGATCAAGGAAGGGAATCGTAGTCTCTCAAAGAAAATACATACTCGATCTTCTTAAGGAGACCGGTATGCTTGGATGCAAACCAATTGATACTCCTATGGATAGTCAGAAGAAACTTGGTATCGAGAAAGAAAGTACACCGGTAGATAGGGGGAGATATCAGCGGCTTGTCGGGCGCTTGATTTATCTCTCACACACTCGGCCAGATATTGGCTTTGCAGTGAGTGCTGTAAGTCAATTCATGCACAGCCCCACTGAGGAACACATGGAAGCAGTCTACAGGATTCTTAGATATTTAAAAATGACACCAGGGAAAGGTCTATTCTTCAGAAAGACAGAGAACCGTGACACTGAAGTATACTCAGATGCGGATTGGGCAGGAAACATCATTGACAGGCGGTCTACTTCTGGATATTGTTCTTTTGTCTGGGGAAATCTTGTTACCTGGAGGAGTAAGAAGCAATCAGTTGTAGCCAGAAGTAGTGCAGAAGCTGAGTACAGAGCTCTTGCACAGGGAATCTGTGAAGGGATTTGGATAAAAAGGGTTCTTAGTGAACTGGGGCAAACGAGTTCATCTCCAATTCTGATGATGTGTGATAATCAGGCAGCTATAAGCATAGCAAAGAACCCCGTGCATCATGACAGGACCAAGCACATTGAGATTGACAGACACTTCATCACAGAGAAGGTGACTAGTGAGACGGTTAGATTGAACTATGTTCCTACCAAGCACCAAACCGCAGACATCCTCACCAAAGCTTTACCTAGGCCTAACTTTGAAGACTTAACTTGCAAGCTGGGATTATATGATATATATTCTCCAGCTTGAGGGGGAGTGTTGAAATTTGGCATTCAAAGTTAGGGTTTTTTAATTTAGGAAAGTATTTTAGGAATAAAGAAGGAGAGATCATTTAGGATGATTCAGTTTCCTAATTTTAGGAGAGAATCAAGCTAGATTGATTTTTTCTTATTCAGTCAGTTGTGTATATATATGTGTATGGTGTGTACCTAAAGAATCAATAAAGGAATTCAGAAATTCTTCACCGGTAATTGGAGGGATAGTGTAACTGTAAGTCTGTAATAACTTGCCTTAAGAAGAATGCCCAAAGGAAACTTCCTGAAGAAAAGCTTACATGTACTACAAAAACAGTAAGGTATGATGAAGAACTGATAACTTTCGGAGTATGTTTCAATTACTTATTTGCACTAGTACAAGCAAGGGCCTTTTACTAAATTATAAAGTGCTTTTTTGTCAAATATAACCATAGCCCAGCTTCATCACACCTGAAATGACCTTAAAGTTTCATGATACATGGATATACAAGGCCATTATCTAAATTCATCAAGTATAGTTATTTATAAAGGATAAGAATTTTGTTAAATAGTGGACAAATTATAGATCAAAAATTAAGTATAGTTAAACATTACCTGGTCTAATAAAGTCGGAAAGACCAAAATCAATAAGCTTCATATCAGCATCTTCACTTCTTGAGGTAAAAAGGAAATTCTGTTCGACAACAAGGAAAGAGTATCAGTAATTATTACTATATGGTGAGAGAATTAAACGTAAAAGGAAAGAAAGCAGCACTTCTTTCAAAAAGGGAATAAGATAGTTGGTCACAGTTCATCAACATTAATCAAGCAAAAGAAGAAACCTCTGGCTTTAAGTCACGGTGCACAACGCCTTGAAGATGACAAAATGCAACAACGCTTAAGATTTGTACAACAATTGCTTTTGCATCTTCTTCAGTGTATCTTCCTCCTCTGCAACAAATGAGAACTATTTCATAACTTCTAAATATGTGTGTGTGTCGGGGGGGGGGGGGGGGGGGGGTGTTGGGGGAATGAAAAAAGGGTCATTTTTTACCTTGATAAAATTCTGTCTAGTAGTTCCCCACCTTCGCACAATCTGATAAGCAAAACAAAATGTTTCAGACCCAATTCAGAAGCATGTAAAGGACTTCGATGATATTATAATCATCAGTAAAATCTGAACCTTTGAATATTTCATGGTTAAACATAATGAAAACATATTATTTCAATACATTCACAAATGAACGATGACTGTACATTCATCAATAGTTTATCATGAATAGGATTCTAAGGTGCTGAGAAATCATAATTTCCATATGAGGAAAATTTGATGAAGATTACTAGCACATCTTATAACAAAACAGATAAGACTCAAAGTGGTCCTAACAATGTTGAACTACAGTCTCCAAAAATTAGAATAGTAAGCAAGAAAATACGTACTCCATGATTATGTACACATTATTTGCATCTTCACATGCATCATAAAATTTGACTAGATGCGCATGCCCTGATAGAGCCTTCAATATCTTTACCTCTCTACGAACATCTTCAATTGCTATTGCTGTTGTCATCTGTCAATTTAAGATTGTTAAGATACTGTAACTACATAGTTGATATGTCAAACATAATAATAAGAATATAGTTCATAGCTTCTAAACTTTGAGGTCCACGTGTTACACAAAATTGCTAAGAATGAAAAGATTTTGATCACCCATAACCCGAAAAACAATTTTTATTGGCTAGTTATCTAGTGTGGAAACAGTAGATGGATTTCAATCCCTTTTTGTGTGAAAACCCAGGGCATGTTGGTTAAGGCACATGAAGTGGTTGATTCAGTCGAAGGTTTGATTCTCACTAATTATGGCTAAAACATCACCTTAACTTTTGTTCTTTGATGTCAGACAAATACACATGCAGTCCAACCAGGACCACGGATATTTGCAATGATCTGGCATCTTAATTTTCTTTCCCTCCTGCTTCTCTCTTCATATCATTTCCAAAAATTGATGCAAGAATTTCAGTAATACCGTTTTTCTACCATCAGTATTTTCGGACATGATTAGTTATTGTTAAGACTACCTAAAAGAAAAACCCAGCTGAAGATCTCGCAAAGCTTTAACAACATGCTTTTATAGCAGTCTAGAAAAGACATTAGATAACTGAAACATTTATTAGCTCCAAAATCTTTACAGTGCATGGTTCAGAATTCATTTAATTGAATATTAACAACTCAAGAAACAGAAATGGCCAAATGAAAGATAATTGATCTGGAATTTCTCCATCAAGTCCAATATGTGTGCGACGATCAAAGCATCAATAATTATGTTTATTTAGGAAACAAGAATAAAAGGATGGACTTTATAACCCACACTCTGGGTCAATCACATTGACATGCTTGATGGATCTTTTTTTTTTTTCAAAAAAAAAAAAGAACACTTACATGACGGATATATAGCGACTTGAGCATGGTAAGATCACATTTGAAATTTTTTAGGCCTCCATATCAGATGCCTAATATTCCTGCTGGACAAGCACCTATTTCTCTGTCCCTTGCATATCAAATAACCTTGGGAGAACTGAGAATTTTGGAAGTAACTATCAACTAAATATACCATATTTGGCTACCAAAATGTTTAACATAGAGAGGAGAGTGAGGTTAATGGATTAAAGTGGAAAATTTGCAGAAAAGGGTTCTCACTATAAATACATACTATTAACCTGCATTGTACTCTCTTCGACAATGATACATAAAAATAAATATTTTATCATTACTAATATTTGAGGTATTCCAATTCAGTTTTAGCTCAAAGACTTTTCATTTCAGCAATAATTTTCTTTTTATAAGAAAAATTGATTTGGTATATTTTCTGATCGTTCTAGCAGACGCTACTTCCTAACTTTACTCCAAATTATCGGGGAAAAAACAACATTCTTGTTTGGAAATAAATATGAACCTGACCTAAACCGGTTGGAATTGGGACACATTGCCGAATAAGCACATGGTTTAGGTTTCAGATCATGCAACGCATCCAATATCACCTTAAAAAAACAGAGACAAAAAACAAGCAAAGTTCAATCATTTTCCAATTCAACCAGCCTTACACGGAAAAACAACAAGAAATGTTAACCAGATGTATCGATAAGAGTAAAGCAACAAGAAATGTAAATCCAATTCAACTGATCAAAATCAATGAGACATCAAATTCAGAAGAAAGTAATAATATCGAACCTTCGCTTTTGATATGATCTTCACTGCAAGAGGTTGGTCTCTTAGCTCTCCTTTCTTGCCCCTAGCAGAGCAGGTATGACCAAAGTGCCCTCGCCCAACCTCCTTCCCCAATTCATACTTGGCACCAAAATTCTTACCGTAGCCGAAGCTCTTATCAAGTAATTGTTCAGGTTCCGTACCTTCTTCCGGGATCGGACCCTCCTTCGGCTTCGCAGGACCGAGCCGCTTCGCGAGAGACGCCTTGATATGCTTCGCCGGCGATGGAGGCGGGAACGGGCGACGGAAGAACCTCCGCGGAGTCGACGACCTCGCCGGAGACGGCGCCACTCCTGCCGGAAGCGGACTGGAAGCACTGCCGTGCGGGAAGGGACTCCGCCAGGGGCTCGTCGACGATGATCGAGCAGGCGTCTTCACTGACTGCACGCTCGCCGCTCCGTTCCCCACCGACGGCAACGGCGATTGCGGATACTCCTCGACCACACCTCCTTTACCGTTCCCATTCACAACCGGCTTCCCGTAACACTGCCCCATCGCAACCACTCCCGACTCTCAGATCGCTCCCCGGTCAAACTCTCAACATCCGCCGGCGAGAAACCTCTGATTCAGATCTCAGATTCTCGCCGGAAACCGATACAAAAAATGAGATCTACGGCGAGAAAACGTTAAAAATGGAGAATGAAGGAAGAATTGAGTCAGAAACTAGAAAGAGATAGAGAGAAAGAGCGAAAGAGACACGGTCTGAAAAACTAAAACGAGAGTGACAGAGGGTTATATAGCAAGAGTTGGGGAATTGTACAGAGTTGATATCATACAGAGAAATAAAATATACGGAAAGATCTGGGCTCGTTAAATCTATGGAATCATACATGGCAACTCATCATCTCAATCCACAGACCATGATACTCGTTGTCTAAAATATATATCATCTCCAAATCACAGTAATCCTCACCCTCATTCCCTGCACCTCACCACATAGTAGTAGTCCTCCTTCTCCGCAAAACAACACAGCCCCTTTTCATTTTGTCTTTTCATATTTTTTATTTTTGTTTCGGGTTTTTAAAATTTTTAATTTAGAGAAAAAAGCGCTTAATGTAAAAGGAAAAATTAGAATTAGGTGGTCGTTGGTTTACTGGTCCGAGGGTGTTTCGGGTATTTCAAGGGGGATTTATGATTAGGTCGTGTTACGGAAACACCCCGATTGGGCACGTGGGTGGCAAAGAGAGCGGGGTGTATGTTAAATGAATGGAGTTGGGAGTAGGGACGAGATTTCGCAGAGTGGATTGGAGAATCAGAGCTGACCAACGCCGGTGCATGAACAGCCTGGTTCGAAGGTTCGAAAATGACGACTATTCAACGAAGGTCAGCAGGGGAGTTTAAAAGCTGACGTGGCGACTTCTCAGCCGCAAATTCTGATTACTTCCCAAAACTGTTTTTCTTTGCTTTTCATTTTTTCTAATTTTGAAATGTGGCTCATATGATGATGTCTTGGCTTTTTTTTTTTTTTTTTTTTTTTTTTTTTTTTTTTTTTTTGTTTACAGGATCCAAACAGATCTTCAAATTGATTTGCAATAATCAATTGAAGTATTCATGGTTTTTTTTTTAACAAGAAAAACTTCTGTAAAACACTTGAATGATTAGTTAAATATGAGGAAAGTTAGATTGGTGCAAAGAAAGGCAATGATGTTGGCCTAGAGGGGTTGGTACTTTCATAATGAGAATAATGATGTCTTGGTGATTATTTAAAGTAATTAGAAAATATTTTCATTATGATAGGTATAGTTAAAAAAAAAAAATCATAGTAAAATTGTTCATGTTGCCTACAATGAAGTTTTTTTTATATAAATAATTATTCACATTAACAATAAAGTATTTTATTACAAGAAAAAAAGTAAATAATTAGAAAGGAAAAGCGCGGGATTTCGAGAATATATCAGTAGATAGATTTTAGTAACAAAAAATTAAAAGTATTTGTTACTTTTTATAACAAGTTTTTAACTAGTACCATTGAACGTTCGTTAAATCTGTTACATCTCTAATATTTGTTTTATAACAAATTTCAATGGTCTTCATTAAATAATCGTTAAATTTTTTATCCCTAGTATTAACCCAGATCCGTAAAATATCGGGGAACTTCTTTTTTTCTTCCAAACTATTAAGATAGTTATAATACGCATATAATTTATTAGCATTATGGCGGGACTTTATTATTAACGGTCCAACTTCAATTAACTTTACATGTTTGATAATGAGGATGACGGTTCAATTGTCAAGATGCATCGAGTCTCCATACAATTTTGAATGCTTCTAATGATAAAGATATTGCAACACTTCAAGGACATGATTATAGATGTAAAATTGATATAATTAAGAAAATTGATAATAAAATTGTTCAACGATGGAAAAGAAAAAGTTTATATGAACAATGAGGCATTTACTGATAATCTAAAAAAAAAAAAATCTTATTAATAAAAAAATTGAAAAACATATGTTGTTTTCTATCTTGTGTTTAACTAATATCGATAATGAATTATTTAAATTGTTTTTTTTAGTGGAATGTACACCAACATCTTCTTTTCTAAAAAGGTAAATAATTGTAACTCTAATTAGATATTCTAATATAAACATTCATGTCTTATAAATATACACCTGAGCAATAAGATCAAATTTCGATTCAAAATGCGAGGTTAAAATTACAATGTTTGTCTTTACTAACATAATTTGAAATTATATACATCATGAGCAAACACGTCTTTAATATTTTAATGAAATTAGAACTTTGATCATTTCCGATACGTTACGCTCAATGATCGATTAATCTATCATAAACCCTACTTATAAGCTATATTCAAATAATCAATATTATGTGAGGTGTTGGTAATACTTTAGAAAAAGTCATAGGTTAGAAAAATCATAAACCTTGTACTGAATGGAAACAAATGAGGAAAAAGAATTAAAAAAAATTTCTAGTAAAATAATGCTTGGGAGAATATTAAACGGTCTTAGTCAAGGCCCACAATATCATACAGGGGATATACGGCTTTACCAACCTAACAAAGATTACAAGAATTTTATAAGATATAATAAAATGAGGATGATGAAACCTACTCTATTGGATTACTTAACTATATACCAACTACAATACAAAAGGGTCTAAATAATAATAAGTCAAAGAGAAATAGTTAAACAACGTGACATCTTGGGCAAACACATGTAAAAGACCAAGAAGTGGGTACACAAGGAAGCTATAATAGGTTGAGCAACTTTTATTCTTTGTGGTTTTATTTGACTCGTTCATAAGTAAAAAAATCAAATTTTTTATTCCTCAAGTTTATACTTTAATGACATATTAAATTTATAGGACGTTTGTTTTTTAATCTTTTGCGGAAAGCAATTTGCTTTCAAATTTTATATTGTTTATTTATTTTATTTTTTTATGACTTATAAGTTTTTTACTGAATAGAAAAAATCAAATATTTTGATTTTTTTAAATAGAAAAAGTAATATATTAATTTTTTAAATAATCTAATACTTAACATTATTAATTACTATTTAATTTTAAATTCTATTTACAATTAAGTAAAACAAACAAATACGATCTTAGTGTTTTAAAATATAGTAGAAAATTAGAATGGGGCAACGCGACTGCAAAACCTATCATTTTGTCATTATAATGGTAGAAAATTTACTTTAAACCAAATAAAATTTTGGTCTAATCCATTATTATAGGCACAATTTTTATAAAATTATAGCTAGAAAGATATATACATAAATAATATGAAAGATGGGCAAATGCCATGTACCCATTATTAACGACATATACATAAATAATAAAATTTTCTTGAAATTTTGAAATACACGTATTATTAAAGAATCTACCTCACTTGCACAAGTTTTTGGTGTGTTAATTTTAGATATGTATATTAAATTAATTTTTACCTTTTGTATCTCTACCAATACCTCCAACAAATTTATCAATTTTGGGGGGTTTTAGAATGTGAAATTTTCTTACCAAGAATGCAATAAAATCCCAAATGGGTTTTTGGGTTTTTTTTTTTTACTTATTTTTTATTTTATATTTATACCCATTATTTCAAAATGAATTAAGATATTTAATTGTTTATGATTCTTTAGAGAACCTTCTAGATGCTAAGAATATTGGATAAAAGTCTCTAGTATGGGTCTCATACTTCTTAACATAATTTTATCTATGTTGAAAAAAAACCAAAAAAAAAAAAAGTGCTTATTTACATTTGGATTATTTAATTAAAAAGATTATTGAAAGCTCAAATATTGAAATTTAACCCTTCATCCTATTTTGGTCTTATTTGGACAAAAATACCCTCATTATTTTCATGTAAAAATAATCATCTCTTTTAAACACTACGTGTAAATACTTAAAATGATATAAAGTATTTATGTCAAAAAATGAGTTATTTTTCAAGTAACAACACGAGAAGAGTTAAATTCACAAATTAAGGGATTATTTCATCTCTTTTAACCAATTAATTTTTAAAATTTTATTTGATTAAACTTTTATAAATATCAAATTTATTTTTATTCTTAATGACATCATATTTTTAAAACCAATGGGAAGGCAAAAATAACCAATTATCCTTTTATTTTTTTCACTAAAAATAGATGTAAAAACTATCTAAACAACATAATATTAAACCCAAAAAGAGAGAAATAAAATTCAATTATTTTGGCTTATATTTGTTGTAGCTTTCATGAAATGAAGTAGAACTTTTTCAAAAATTAGAAATGAAGTTATTGGTATGGTGCATCATTGCCAAAGAGTTAAAGCTACAAGACACCTTTGGCCCCCATTGAATAGAGTTGCCACCCAACTCCAAGCCAATTCAAAGTTAGCAGAGAGACTTTATAGCTATAAATGAAGGAAAGTGGTGGGTGTTGTGGTTGAAAATCAATTTTTGGAAGAAAGAAAAAATGCGGTCCCATTGTAGAATTATGAATGAAATGATTTTTATTGAGTCTCCAAAATCAACATAAGGTTCACATGTTTATGCAACCTACTTGTTACGAACGAAACAAAAATTGAAATGTCGCCTTCTTCATACTTTTCTTATTTTAGGGAAAATAAAGAGAAAAAAAAAGTGAAAGAAAATAAAAAATAGATTTAAAGTTAATGTATTATTTTTATATATTATTTTATATTTAAATGTTTTATGCAAAAATTAAATAATTTAAAAATATATAATTTTTTAATGATTTTAATTATGTGTAACTCCTTTTTGTATTTTTTTCGTAATAAAATCAAATATGAAGAAATCATTTTTCTTATTTTTCTTCTCCATTCCCTTGCACTTTATGAAAACCAAATATAGACATAAAGTATTAAGAATATATCTAATTGATTAATTAATAAATAAAAAAAATGGTTGTAGAGGAAGTAAGTAATTGGTTATGTCATTAAAGATTTGTTTTTTTATTTTAGTAATAAAAAGATAAATAGTGTTATGATATTAAGGATGCATTTTTGAGTAATTTTTTTGAGTTAGAAGTACTTCATAAGGTTCAAAAGCACCTTATTATAAGTAGGTATTTGATAAAGTTTTAGAAGTGCTTTATAAGGTTTGGAAGCACTTTGTTATAAGTATGTATTTGATTAAGTTTTAAAAATCATTAGATCACTTTTATTAAGTTTTAAAAATCACTTAAAGTGACTTCTAGATTAGCATTTGGTAGACCCTTCTCTGCTAAATAATTATTTGTTATGATTTAACAATCATTCAATATATATATATATATATATATATATATATATCCATTGATTAATTTTATTATCGAGATGAGAGTCGTCTAAATGAAGCAAATCCATCAGATTAGGTAGTCTTTTGATAAGAAGACTATCATATAGAGCCTCTTTGATGAGAAGGTTATTAGATGTGAGATCTTATCATAATTAAATGGTTATTTGATGGAGACACTTCATTTAATTGAGTCTATAAATAGGTTACTCCCTTCTACTTTGAAAATCACTAGAGTAGAAACAAAAATCTCTTATTTATTTTTAGTGTTGTTTTCTTGTCTCTTTTGCATCTTCCGTGAAACACAAGCATAGACAATTGACTTTATAGCAAAAAAACTAGATGTTGTGGCAAATTCTCTCACCTCTTTACAAGGAGTGGTACTAGATGAACTTGAATAGTTGGTCTAGTGTGTGAGTGTGCTAAAACTATGTAATACTTGGTAATATTAGTCTAGACCTAATTTCAAGAGAGAGTGTGGCATTGCTTGGGAGAATGCTCATGTCTCTTATTCCTTTAGGTTTTCTTCGGTTCGTTGATTTAAACTCGAAAAGTAGAAACATGCATTGAGATACTCCTCCATTGATGTAACGATAACTAATCTATTGTTACCTCATTTCTATTAAAAGATCGACGGTTATTATAATAAGCAACAAAAATATAATTGGGTTGAGTTATGAGTTATCTTTGGATTTATTCGCTTGTGACTTAAACATTAAATAAAAATAATTTTGATTTGGTCAAATATAGTTTAACTTTCCATATTAAGATGGAAGAAAAACATACGACATGGATTTCTCTAATTGTCCATAATGTAGATAATCGTGTTGGAGAACGTGGGAGCACATTTGACCGTCATATTCAAACATCCTTATATCATATTTGATTCATTAAATATAACATGAAATAAAATAAATGATGAATTATATTATCTAACCTCTTCTTTTATATCCTCTCTACGTGGCATATAATATTCTTAAGTTGAAATATAAGAAAAACATATCTTACTCATCATAAATTTATCTTTTTTCATCCATTTTCTTCATTTTTTTTAAAAAAAAATTAATAATCATTTTTCAAAAAAAAAAATGATTAAAAAAAATTAAATTTATTGTTTGAAAAAAAAAAAAATTATGCATAAATGTATCATAAAATAATACTAATATTTGCATTATTTGATATAAAATATATATATATATATATATATATATATATATATATATATATATATATATATATATATATATATATATATATAATATTTTATTTATAAATCTAAAATATCTTAATCATTAATATTATTATAAAGAAACAAAAAATTACTTACAATAAATATTATTTTAAACAAATATCAAGGTGTCTATCATATTGAAAATGATATCTAATGCGTAGCCAACCAAACGTTGCCTTGAAAATTACGGATTTTCAAAGCTTGTTTGGCTGCATAAAGTCCTCCCAATAACGAACACGTGATACCAATATATATGACTGGTTTGAGATCTGAGCTTGGGTCCAAAATCCCGGTCCAAGTTAAAATTAGGGCTTAATCGGTTATACATGCACCTTTGAATGGTCCAATCTTGGCCCAGTGGGTTAACTTCATTGGGCCGAACGAGTAATCAGTGCTCTGGGCTGGAACCAAATAAAATAGTTGGACTTTTGAATGGCATTCTAAGTTTGGGCTTCCTTCCAATTCATCGAAGATTGGGTGGGCAATTTCACCTCAAGGAGTTGGTCTAGCTCGCAGCCAGCTCGATATGGGCCCCAAGCTGGCCCACCTAAATTGATCCATGAACCTTTGGAAAAATGTATGGCATTTGTTAGTATGTTATAAGCTTAATTTCAACTAGCAACACCGGGTAATCAACTATAATCCTTACAACTATGTTTGATTGGCTGATGATAGTATGACATACTATCATTCATTACTTCCATTTCTACTTCCTCTAGTGTTAAAAGTATAAATTATAACACTAAAACTATGTTTGGTTTTCAAGAAAAAGATAATGATTCGTTGGAATCATGCTTGAATTAATTTATTTTATATAGTAAAACTTTGTTTGGTTTTTGGAAATTTTGATGGAAAATGTAAAGGAAGGAAAATAGAGAGAAAAAGTAGAAGAAAAGGAAAAGTAAAAAGAAAAAGATTTATGTTCAATAAATTATATTTATACAATATTTCAAACTTATTTCACTTATTTGAACTTTTTAATATACAGATTAAATAATTTAAAAATTCTATCTTCATTTTTCTCCGCAACTAATCTTGTCATTTAGGATCAACATCTTATGGAGCTTTTTTGGGGTCAATGTTTTTCTATGGAATGATTTGTAGGCAATTTTATAATTGTTAATTAATTTTAATTATATTTGATTTATTTTTTATATTTGTCATAGTATAACAAAATATGAGAAAACTATTTTCCTTAAGTCATGTTTAATAACTGTTTTCGAAAATAATTTTTTTTTAAAAAATGGTTTTTAAAAATTGATCTTTATGTTTTATAAAACAAATAGTTGATTGAGAACCTAAAATGTTTATAACCCGTTTTTTTTATAAATATATTTTAAAAATAACTTTTATATGTAGTGCTTTATTTTTAATCGTTCTCCATATTAGTATAATTATTTTTTAAAAACAAAAAGAAAACAACTAAAAAATATTTTTTCTAAAAATGTTATGTTTTTTGCTTTTAAAAACTAAAAACCGTTTTTGAAAATGGTTACGTAACAAGTTCTTAACATTATTTTTTTCTTTCCTAATTATTTTTTCAAAACCAAACATAACATATTAGCATGATTAAAACCCTAATTCGAGGTGTCACCATTGTTGAGTTCCTTCGAAAACAATTTCAAGCCCTAACAAAACCACTTGAATAAGCACACAATGTCCAAAGACTTGGAATATCTTAAATCTCAAGATGTGGGTGACCGGTTAGAATTCAGTTAAGAAGGCTATTCAAGTTGGTGATTTAGTTGAGCCATTCCATAAAATATGAAAGTACATACATAACTTTTAGAACCTAATCTCACATCCCTAAAGGAGAAAGAGATTCCTGGAGTAGCTTGAAAGAAACTCATTCCAAATCCGTTGTCTCAAAGTGCCTTGGCCCTTTCCCCACATTCCAATTCTCTTTTTGCATGAAAAAGCCAAAGTGTGTGTGTGATGTGTAATGCTTCATAAGAAAGCATATGTGGATGGAGTTTGAACGGGAATGGGTGGGTGGAATGTTGGAATCATCGATCCTCATTTATTTAGTCATCATGTAAGCAACAATTGTGAAGGAATGTTGGGGCACCAGCCATGCATTTAGACTAGGCCCCAATCATGACTTTTAAAAAATTGCATGTATTTATAGGTGTAGCTCTAGAGCCCCGTTCATTGATAATTTAATATGATATTAAAACTTTATAGTTGTTGAGACATCGGGAGTACTTCAAATCCCATCTATTTATTTTTTATCATCATTATTTATTTCAATAATTTTAGGATCATTGCTTAATTATTTGACACCGTTTTGTATTGATAGCGATGTCAAACTATATGACATAAGACTTACATTCAATGGAAGATAAAATGATTGTCATTATTTTTTTAATTATAGATCTTATTGCATGGAAAAGAATATGCTCAAATTATCGAGGTTTAATAATGTTATTTTAAATTTGATAATGAGTTACTCAAATGATGATAATCAAATGTTATAAAATGTTTAATTTACCTTGTTGGATATCAGTTGTTTTTTAAACGATATAATCAAAATTTGATCCAAAATCTAGTATCAAAATCGATATAACCATTGGTTAAACTTTCGAATTAGGAGAGGAACTGTTGAGATGTAACCAGGCCGCTCTTGAACTCGATATAATCAAATATCATGTTCTTAAGATAATCAACGCCATATATGCCATCCAAACAAGTCATGTAACATGCGAATAGGATGTTGTAAAACGATCTAAACTACAAACCCTTAGGTTAAGGTTATCTCGTTAATTTTAAGAGTACTATTATTGAGTTATTCTATTGGTATAATAGGATAGAATTAATCCGAAGACTAGTACTATGGACAAGGAATATCATGTGCTCGGCCGAAGAGGTCGCATTCGAAGCATGCCTTGTCATCGTAGGATCAACATCAAGTGGTTTTGGAGAGTAATGGAGGATAGCTGCATTTGCATGAAATGCATGGTGTATTCACGTGTCCTACCCTCTGTATTTTTAAGGTAATACCCCATGCACTGGCCCTCTAGGGAAGCCACTGTCCCAGCCATTTAGGGCATCTTATGTGAGAAGAGGTAGTGGTAGGTTTTTATTTTTATTTATTTATTTATTTATAATTTTTTTTTATAATAGTTGCTTGCCTGTCAGAAGCACCTAGGCCATGTTAAGGAATATTAATGCATTTTTTTAATTATAGTTGGTAGTCTGTCAGAAGAAACTAGGACATGTTAAGGAAAATTAATGCCTTTTCATACCAATATAAGACCATCGGTTGAAGTCTCCCATTTGGGAACCATTTTCATTATTGTATTTTAATTGTTTTTAAAGAAATATTAATTTGAAAATAAAAACCGAAAAACATTCCAATTTTTCAAATAAACTTTTATTTTATCTTCAAAATTAATCTTTAAAACCATTTTCGGAAACATTCCAAACAGACCCTTAATTTAAAAAGGGAAAAATTAATAACAATCTTCTAATTTTCATAGATCTTAGGTCTGTGGCACTGCAAATCATTAGTTACTTTGAAAAATTACACCACCAAATTGGAGAAAATTATCATGAATCCACTGATTATGACTCCAAGAATGGCCGGACCTAACTTGGTCAAGGTACCACTACGGCCGAGCTGTAAAAGGTATCACAAGACAACTGTGCAAGATGGCAAAGGCCAAAGAGAACCCACAAGGAGTACAGAATAGAGAAAGAAGAAAGGAACATCACATGTGGGCATGTGACCACAGTTAGCTGACGAGCAGACATTTCATCAAACATGTAGGCTACACAAAAATAAATCTATATACCAAAAATAAATACATTTTATTTATTTATTTTGGTGGACCATGTACAGAGCCAATGAAGGATAGGGAAGTTGGGTGGTCTCATCACATGGGTTTGTAGGACATTAAAATGGGAAAGAAAATGTTATAGTTTTTGCCTTCTTTGGAATTTTGATATTAAAATTAATGGTCCATGCATATCCAATTTGGTTGCTATATTGATTTTTGTTGCCCCCATTTATTTCTTAATCTTTCCCCTCAATATTATTGGGGTGTGCCCCACTCACATTCTAAATATAGTAATAAATTTAAATTTATAGGAAAAGCGAGTTTTCATGCCGATTAAAATAATATCAAAATAGTAACCTTTTAAAAAGGATAGTATTAGAATGATCAAATATAATAGCTATAGTAATAAAAGATAGCATTCCAATGACAAAAAATAATTCTTTTAATAATAAAAAAAAGGTGTATGAAATGTTGATTATTTTTAAATAACTATTTGAAATTTGTATTTTATAAATTCAAGTTTTTATTTTATGAATTTTTTTTTTCATATGAGTGTATGAAAATATGGTTTTTTTTTCATATGATTTTAAAAATATATTTAATTGAGAGGAAAAAATTTGATTAAAATTTATGTATTTATTTTTAAAAAATCTATTGAAAAAGCTTATACTTGGAAAATAATCTATTATATAAGTTAAAAATATTAATTTTCATAAAAATTCTATTTTTTCACATATTCAATGAAAAAAAAATGTAAATTGCTTCTTTAATTAAAAATAGGATTTTCTTTTTAGAATATGTATTTTTATTTTTGTCCTTTGTCAAAAAGAAAAAAAAAAAAGAAAAAAAGAAAAGAAACAAATCTTATCTTGCATTTCCCGCCACACCTCAGAATCCAAAAACAGGCAAATCACGGAGGGGCCCATATGGTCCATCGGGCCCATTAGGCCCAGGCTCGCACTACTCGCATCGTTCTCACCAAGTCACAACAAAACAACTCAGAACCGAAGCATCCAAAAACACTGAAAAACGCCCCTGTTTTCTTCTCTCCTCCGTGTCACGAGCCGTCGAATCTGCTTTCTCGCAACGCCCAAAACAAAAGCTAAAACAGAAGCACACCGCCCTTATGTCTCCATCACCCTCACCATATCTGTACTCCATCATTCATTTTTCTTTTTTCCTGCTCTCTTCATCTACTTCTTTGATGATTCTTTCCTCTTCTTGACTCGCCCGGTTGACTCCTTGCCGCGTTGCTGGTGGCGGTGGTGGAAGTGATGGCTGGGTTGTTTCGATCCAGGTCGTGCGGACTCGGGAGGGGGGGCGAGTTTCACACGGCGCCGCCGAGTTTGGGGTTTTATGGGAGTGGGGAGGACGAGTTTGACGATGATGATGACGACTTTTTTGCGAGTAATCCGATTTCGACGCCGTTTATCGGAGCCGGATCGAGGGAGAGCGGCTCAGGTAATGGACAGAGTCAGGGCCATCAGTTTCCGATACTGCCGATTCTGCTGGCAGCGCTGAGGAAGTCGCTGGTGACGTGTAGCGTGGAGAGGGAGGATGTGTCGGCGGTGGATATCAGTTGGCCGACGAATGTGCAACATGTGTCGCATGTGACGTTTGATCGGTTCAATGGGTTCCTTGGCTTGCCGGTTGAGCTGGAGCCTGAGGTGCCCAGGAGGGTCCCTAGTGCCAGGTTTGGTTCTTGGATTGTTTGCTGTTGTGGGCGTGTGTGATTTTTGTTTATATTTTTTTTCGGGATTGTGGGGTTTGTTATGGGATTTTGGATCTCTGAATGGGTTGAATTAGAGATTTCTCAGTTGGGTATGTGATATGGTTAATTATCTTCAGAATCAGATGCATTTTCTTTGTGTAATCTTGGAGATGTTGATGGGAAAATTGGAGGAAATTTCTGAGGTTTCAAATTCACAAATTTCATGTCTTTGAGATGCTGCTTAGAAAATTGAGACTCAGGGGAAAAGGGGAGGGAAAATTTTGGAGTTTGAGTACCGTAAATTTGATGTTTTTCCCGTCATTTCCAGTCAAGGGGGGAAAGTACACGGGGAGGTCCCTTCTTTATTGGGTCTTATCTTTTATGGGGGACAATCTGATCTTCATGTTTTTAGGAGAGGATCTCTGTAGTTTGGCCTTTTGGTAAGTGCGTGTTTGTGGGGTTATATCATCATGGAGAATGGGGTTAAAGCTTTAACTTTGAAACTGTTCCTTTATTTGGCACTGTTCCAAATAATTTAACTTAGCTAGTGAATCTCACTGGAAGGTTGAGAAATTTTAGGATTTTCCTAGTCTAACCTCGAGACCCTTCTCCCAATCCGATAGGCTTATTAATGCCCCATTCCTCCTAGGAAGACAGGATTTTACAAGTTTCAGGACTTTCCCTTTCACGGCAGACCCAGGTTGCTTCTTCTCTAGTTTGAACTCTGATTTCCTAATCAGCTACAGTGGAATGCCTGTGAGTGACCAGAGAATTGCAGCCAAGTAGACCGGGCTTGACTAATTCTCATGTGATAGCAGACTGTTGTTGTTGTCGCTCTCTTGTAGTGATGCTTGGCCGGCTGCTTCTACAAGAAGTTAATCAGGCTTGAGCATCTGCTTGTCTTATGGGCCCACGATAGATGTATGTGACTTGGGCTTTTATCAATCAATTAGTGAAATAAATTTGATAAAAAATTATGCTGTTGACTAATAGGATGCTACTGTAGTATGGCACTTGAAAGCAGATTAGATTGAATGTATGGTTCTTTTCACTTAATCATTTGATATGATATGTTATTTTCTTTTTTATGTGAGCAAATCACTCAATGCACTTGATTTTTCATGGTGAATTTTCTGGAAATTATCAGATGGTTCATGGTCACTTTCATCTTTCATTGCACCATTGGAATAAAACTAAGGTGGTGTTTGTTTTTTTGGCTTTTTGTTGAATGCAATTTGTTTTCAGAATTTAGATTGTTTGTTTTTCTACTTTTTCATGACTTATTATAAACTTTTTACTAAATAGAAAAAGCCAAAATATGCAGTTTTTTTCTAAATAGAAAAAATAAAATATTGGTTTTTTTTTACTTTTTAATACTTAATATAAATAAAATACTACAAAAACAAACAATATAATATTTAACACTATTAAGCATTAAGGTTCAATTTAGAATTAAGTAAAAAAAAACACCACCTAATTCTTCTTTCATGATTTCAAATTTTCTTAACATCTGATTTGTCGGTCCTGATACATTATTGTTTCTCCTATTGTTCAGTGCTAGTGTATTTGGAGTTTCTGCCCAGTCAATGCAGTGCTCGTATGATCAAAGAGGCAACAGTGTGCCAACTATTCTTCTTATGTTGCAAAAGCGTTTGTATTCGCAAGGAGGTCTGCAGGTATGCTTTTATTTGTGTGCTAAATTAGTTTCCAAATAATTTAGTTACTGCTTCTTACTTTTACCAAAATTTTTGAGTTTCTGTTTCATTCTTGTCTTGGTCAAAGGCAGAAGGAATATTTCGAATAAATGCTGAGAATGGGCAAGAAGAGTATGTCCGGAATCAGCTAAACAAGGGGCTCTTGCCTCGTGGAATTGATGTTCATTGTTTGGCAGGGTTGATAAAGGTAATACACATAATATGTTAGCTTACCTATCAGAAAAAATGAAAAATTATAAAGATTATGTCTTAGTTGATCCAGTCACTGCTTGCAAGAACACGCTCTGTGATCATATTAATAGCCAAGAAATATAGGAGTGACTGACACCTAACACCTTTCTTCCTTTGGGAAAGTAGAATGGGGGTTTACAGTCAGTAGGGTTGGGGGTTGAGGCTGCTTGTATTGGTGCATTTCCAGTTTCTTTCTTTTATTTTTCTGAATTACCCTTTGTCAAATTTATGTGAACCTCTCCTTATTTAGATTTAAATTGCCATAAACTTCCATCTGTAGTTTTATAATTTGGTCAAGAATTCTCATTTGGAGAAACAACTCATGGCAAAATATTTAACTTTTTTTTTAATGTCTAGAAGCAGAAATTTTTTATGTTTGGGAGATCCATTGAAATCTAAAGATTGGCCTGTCAATTGAAGTTTACAATTTATGATTTTAGGCATGCTGCAAATGCATGTATAACAATCCCAACAACCTCCCTCACATGTGATTTGTTCCAGCTGTGTAAGGAATCTTGTGTTAGAAGCTTTGTTTAGGAATTTTTTAGACAATTAGTAAATCTCTATTTTGCACCTCTTAACTAATTACTGTAATTTCCTCACATTCTGCAGGCATGGCTTAGAGAACTTCCAACAGGGGTGCTTGATTCCCTTACACCAGAACAGGTGATGCACTGCAACACAGAAGATGAGTGCACTCAGCTTGTAAAGTTACTTCCACCAACGGAGGCTGCACTTCTTGACTGGACCATCAATTTGATGACAGATGTAGTGCAGCATGAACATCACAACAAGATGAATGCACGCAACATTGCAATGGTTTTTGCACCTAACATGACTCAGGTTGCTTAACAGATCTTGTTCTGTCATTTTGTTTTAAGGTTCTGCTACATATGGGGTGTCTACAGTTGGTATCCAATGTGCCAGCCTCACTAGCTGACTTTCGAATGCATGAATGAATGACTAAAAATCAAGAAAAGTGATGATGAATTTTGGTAGAATGGAGTGTAGGAGCTTGAGATAATCTATTCCATCCATTTTGCGTAGGTTCCCCATAGGAGGAACATATTGATATTTAGATTTACTTTAGTCAGAAATTGGCATGTGTAGTTAGAATGGCTATTGTGAAATTTTCCTTCTTTCAAGACAATTTGGCTACAGTGTAAGTAAATGATTGTTTATTTTGTTTGATACAGATGGCCGATCCTTTGACTGCCTTGATTCATGCGGTGCAAGTTATGAACTTCCTTAAGACACTGATTATCAAGACCCTTCAAGAAAGAGAAGAATCAGCTGCCAAGTCTAGGTTGCTCTCTTCATGCACAGATTCTCCCAGCAGCAAGGATGACCCTCATTCATCAAACTCAAACAGGGGTATATCCTGTGAACAAACTCAGGATGGTTGTGCCCCTGAAGAACATACCATTAGTGATTTCTTGAAGCCCGATGCTTTAGATAGACTGGAATCTGACATTGAGGAGAAATTTTGGAGTTCACAGCAGAAGAGTGAAGCAGAGGAGGAATACCAGTCCATTTCAGGTTCCAGCTCACCTGTTGTAGGTGAAGCGGGCACTTTGAAAAATAGATGTACAGGTGAATATGAGAATGGGGAAGTTGAGGGGATATTGGATAGGCTAAGTTTGAGAAAAGGAGTGAGGAAACTATGCAGGCACCCAATATTTCATTTGAGTAAGCCAGTTAAGAAGACTGTGGAGCCCCTGGGATTGTAAATACTAATGAAAATGATGGATAAACTTGGAATGATATAGATTCAGATTAGGTTCAGGCGTGTACCATTATTTGGTTGTTGAGGTCATTAATGCCTGGCGTAAACCATGTAATAGTGTAGAAGACAGCGTTGTTTGGTTGATTCTCTTATGAGAAAACACTTGGAAGTTTGTAAGATGTTTGAAGGGACTAACTAAAGCTTCATCTAGATGATGTTAATTTCTGAGGCGCAAGCCGCTCCCTGCCTGTTTGTTACATTTAACTTTTTACCAGTCGTCTTAATAATAATGTTGGGGTTTTTACATGGATTATAGTACCCTTCAAGGATTGATGTGAACATGCAGGCTTGAATGCATGGATGTTGATTTACTTTTGAGGACCCTAGTGGATATAGAAAACTTCACATGTTAAAAAGAAAAAAATGTTTCTTCTCAAAAACCCTGAACGTGGTTTGTTGTTTTCTATTTGTTTAGATCATTTCCCAGCTTTGCTTATTGAGAATTCAGAACGCCAAATATCGTCTTCCTTTTCACTGTGCTTGCAGGTGCCAATGAGATGAAAGTTTCTGCAGTGAAGGTGGGGGTACAATGTCTTTTCTGGGGACATGCGGGTGCTGACATCAAAGATGCTGGAGAAGGGTTAGTTTTCACAATGGTGAGGATGGCTATGCTGGTGACTGAAACTGCAGATGGTGGTGGATAGTAGCGGTTCTTATAGTTTTAGAGGTGGTGGGGATGCTGGAAATTGTCGGAGCTCACTCTTCAACATCTTCTTGTCTTGCCATTCCTGAAGGCCAATCTCAACCAAGCAAGTCTTCAGGAGGGGCTGCAAAGCCCTGTTGAGTGATGGGCTGACGCTAATATTTTGGCAAACCTGATGACAGTAGGAAGATTCTCAGCTTTGGGAGATGCCCATTTGCCAGGTCACCAAACAACTGAGCTATTGATATGATCGAGTCTAGAGCCGGTATTTAGATGAGAAAGAAGGCAATGAAGAGAATTCAAGGACTGACCAGTGAGAAGCCAGACATAGATGGGCTGACGGACGGATATGGAGATGTCACTATGGCCGAGTGGTTCTTGGTGATATGGTGAACGTGGATGCTTTTCTGCCAGTACTGTTGTTGTAGACAAAGCCTTTGGTTCTGGTTCTTTGATGCGGTTCACAAGTGTTCAGGAGTTGATGTTTTACAACTGTGAAAGAGCTCAAGAAGCTCAAATCCATGGAATTGAAAATTTTGTCCACGGATGAAGTGCTTGAATTGGGGTCTTCTATTATGAGCAGAAAAAACGGGGCTCGGTGCAATTGGCCAAGTCCTTGTTCTAATTGAATAAGTCTCCAAACAGTTCAGTCTCGGGAACCTCTCTTTTGTCAAAAATCAGCATAGTCATTAGTCAATGGCATACGAGAGGAGGGCACTGCTTGCTGTGCTATGCCTGGTGTTGTGGCTGTGCGAGATCATCTTGATGATGTCAAGCCCCTAACTGCAAAGATTTCAAATTGTAGTACCCAAGTGAATATAATATAGGCGTCATACGATACACACAAGGATCATAGGGAGAGAATTAAGAAGATCATAAAGAAACGGAAAATTTTTTATGGGTAAGGATGTTGAATGAGGGGAATTAAAACCGTGAAGATATGTTTGGTTTTAGAAAATTCGAGGAAAAATGTAATTGAAGGAAAATATAAAGTTATGTTTGGCTTCTCAAGAGTACTAAGAAAATATTTTTTTTTTTTTTTAAGGAAAATGATTTTCTCATTTTTTCTATTATATTATGAAAAATATTAATAAAAATTAAATGTAATTGAATTTAATAAAAAATTTATGTATTTTAAAATTATTTAAACTTTATAATAAAAGTTAAAATAAATTAAATGAGTTTGAAATAACATATAAAAATAATTTAGTGATTTTAAATCTATTTTTTTTATTTTTCTTTATATTTTCTTTTATTATACTTTTCTTCCTAGTTTTTTTTCCTTATATTTTTCCTCAAAATTTTCAAGAACTAAACAAAGCCTAAATGAAAATAGAAAGAAATAGAAATTGAAGAAAAATAAAATATACATTCAAAGTTGATAAATTATTTTTATATTTTACTTTAAAATCATTTTACTTATTTTAACTCTTCCATATAAAAATTAAATAATTTGAAATTATATAATTTTTTTAACTAATTTTAATGATATTTGATGTTTTATATTTTTAATGATGAGAAAATAATTTTCTTTAATATTAATTTTTTCTTTTTCAGTACCTTTGAGCATCAAACATGGCCTAAATTGCTCATAACTAGTCAAATCCATTGTAATCCTCTGCTCTCTGTCATAAATCCTCCTCCCTCAACTAATTACTTCTAGCTTCAGGCCAAGGGCTGCAGGGAGATGTGTAGTTGGTTTCTGTTGTGCCTTTTGCCATGAATGTTTCAGATGCATCAACAGCAATTTAATTAAGTCTATAAGATGGATATGATAGGCCAAGCAGGCACCCGAAAATAGCAGTAAAGGAGGTGGATAAGCCGGGACATGAGATGGATTCAGACAGAATTTTGAGGGGCGGATTGCTACTTTTCCAAAACCCAGAATGCCAAATGTGGTGTACTTCTCTTCTTCTTTAGCTTAACCCTTGCCTGGCATTACTTGTACAAATTAAACCTAGAATCTTAATGATTTTCCCTGCATGGGTGAGCCAAGAAAGGACGATAACCAATATGCTGTAAGAGCTGAGGGAAGGGTTTGGTTGCTCATGAGGGCAAACACCTTTCTTTGTACCTCCCACATTAGGAGCATCGCATTGATCTTTTGGTGATCATCCATTACTGACAACCTTTCTTTTGAGCTAGCTAGCTCCCATATTGAACATCTCTAAGCATTTGGGCCTTGGAGTTGTACTTTCTGTTGGTTTGATGGGAGATGGTTGTATAGGCTCTTGAAGATGATTAAGCTAGCCCAAAACTGAATAGAGTAATGTTGTAACGAACTCTTTCAACTATGTAGATATTGTCCACCGTGAGTCCAATGGATCCTTATGATATTAAAACTTGTTTACATGATATAGTAGTAGACAATTTCCCCGCCTTTGAAATTGAAAGAGCCCATTAGATTTAAAGTGAACAAATTTTATATGATTGATAACGGATAGTTACAAATGCACTTATTAGAAAATGATTTGTAGGTTGATGGGGTTTGATGGGTTTGGGAAAGAGACTTGGATTCATTGCTCAGTACCTCATCACACAAGGGATTGCCATGGATTTTTTTTTTTATACTATAAAATCCATTACCAATCCACTCTGATATAATATTCTAAAGTGAAGATTGCTTTGTTTAGTTTAAATAATCCTATTCTATTTCCCACGTTGAGCATATCTTATAGAGCTTTTAGTTTTGGAGTTGTAGTTTTTGTTTGTTTGATAGGAGATGGTTGTATAAGTTCTTAAAGATGATCAACATGATCCAAAAATGAATAACGTGATGTTGTAACTAACTTTTTCAACCATGTAGATTGTTCACTTTAAATCCAATAGATTTCATGACTTTAAAATATGTCTATATAGTCAAGAGAAGTTCATACATATACAATAACAAAAAAAAATTCCGCCTTTTAAAACTGAAAAGGCCAATTAGGCCCAAAGAGAACAATATATATTTACATGATTAAGAAGGGATTGTTATAAATGCACTACTTGAAAAAGGTCTTGTGGGTTGATGGGATTTGATGGGTTTAGGAAAGGGACTCGAATTCATTGCTCAATGCTTCATCGCATGAAGGGTTGTTGTGGAAATTTGTTTCTATTATAAAATCCATTACCAACCCACCATATGATATCATATTCTAGAGTGAAGATTGCTTTGATTAGTTTAGATGATCATATTCTAACTTCCATATTGAACATCTCTTATAGATGTTTTAGTCTTGGAGTTGTAGTTTTTGTTTGTTTGATGGGAGATGGTTCTATAGGTTCTTAAAGATGATCAACCTGGTCCAAAAATGAATAGAGTGATGTTGTAATAAATCTTTTCAACCATTTAAATATTATCCGCTTTGAGTCTAATAAGCCTTACAACTTTAAAATATGTTTATATGATTAAGAAAAGTTCATTAATTTTGATAAGAGATGGTTGTGCAGGTTCTTAAAGATGATCAATTTAATCCAAAAATGAGTAGAGTGATATTATAACAAACTCTTTCATACATGATTATTGTTCACTCCAAGTCTACGTACAAATTTTTATGACTTTAAAATATGTCTACATGATTAAAAAGATATCATACATATATAGCATCGTAAACATTTTCTACGTTTTAAAATTGAAAGGGTCCATTAGTTAGATTTAGAGCAAACAATATTTATATGATTGATAACAAATGGGTACAAATTCATTTGTTGAGGTGCAATAATGTTGCTCTTAAACCTGGAAATGAGTCATCCAAATGATGATTCTTAAAACAACCATGTGGGGTGTGATGTATGCCATAAAAGGTTTAGTTTGCTCTCATTGAGCACTAATTGATTTTCAGATGAGATGGTCAAATTCTGATCTTAGAATTGATATTAGAGATAGAAACATGCATGATTCTTATGCATGTGCTTTGGATTTGCTTTGACGGGATTATATTATAGAAACATGTAACATTCTCATGGAGATGCTTTGGTTTTTGGACCATACATAAATATTCTTTGTTTAGTATTTTGAAAATGGTAAAATGCTTGAAAGCCTATGGTTTAAAGAAAACAAGGGAAAGTGTTTGTTGAAATTTCTTACCCATTGGAGTTCTAGGCTTATAAATGACATGTCAACCTTCTAGGTAAGACTTAGAAAAGAGAAGCTAATTATTTTCTTCTCCAAATAAGATTATAAAATTAAGGAGTTTAAATGATATTGAATGTGAAGTTAATAACATATAAATAAAAGTATTGAGGTTCACTCTTTGTTGTATTTCATTTAATAACTTTTATTATATTAAAGATATTTAAGACACCAATACTATCCAAAGAAGGAGACAATGGTAAACCTTATAGGTCATCTTAATTGGGGGTCATGAATATCAACTTGTCTTTAGAAAAATTTGTAATAATAATAATAATAATAATAATAATAATTTTTTTAATAACGATAAAAATAGTATTATTATTTATTTATTGTCAAGACTTGTGATGATTTGATGTGACTAAAAATGATTTTTCTAAAAATATTTCCCATTTCTAAACACAGAAATGACAATATTATTAAAAAAAAAAGTCTATTTTATCCAACCATCCAACTGTTGTCATGATGACAATAGGACAAATTTTTTTGGATACCCGTTCTATTTTATCTCTAAGTGGAATTATTTAGATTTAAAATAAATGGGTTAGAGATAGGTTTATGATACTTTTTTTAAACCCAGGTAGATTCAAGTCATATTTATGATTATTTTTTTTAAATAATTTATTTTTTTTATTTTTCAATTTTTAACACATATAAAATGATTATTTTTAATAAAATAATTTATAAAATTATAATATTTTATTAATTATAAAATATATTTATTTTTAATATATTAAAAGAATTAAAATTAGAAAAAAAATATATTCTCATACTTGCCCTACCCCATTTAATTGTTTTATTAGGATGGGGAAGAAAATTATTTGTATAAATGAGACAAGTCAGAATACGGGTAACCTGTCTCAAATCCATTCCATTGTCATTTCTATTGAGAATAGACATTTTTTTTTTAAATTATTTTCATTTAGTTTCATAAATTTATATTTCCCAATTTTCAAATGCAACATTATAGTTTTTTTTTTCCCAATTTTTTGGTATATATTTGACTATATATTTTCTTATCAAATAATAATAATAATAATAAGACATTTTTATACCCATGTACTAGAACCCATTATTTTTTGTTTTATTTTAATGGAGACACGTTTAATATCCGATTAGTTAGTGCAAACTTCTTTTAATTTAAATTAATATACCATGCATGCACAAGAATATTTATGCAAATCTAAGGAAGAATATTACCAAATACTTTAATAATTTTAACATTCACATTTGATCTTAATTTTTTTTTTGCAAATCTAGAAGGAATATTACAATTTACAAAATATTTTAATAATTTTAATACTCTTATTTGATCTTTTCAAAAATATTATTTTATTTTTGCATTAAAAATATATCAAGGTTGGCTAACGCAAGTGAAACGTGACCTAATTTGGATCATGTAGATTGGATATAAATATTTTTTTTTTGTTTGTCAAAACAGAATTATAATTACAAATATATATATATGAAATGAAATTCCTTTGTCTTTTATGAATATTTTAAAACCTAAAGATGATGAAATAAAAATCATGAATTATGAACTCTAATCAACATCTTTTTAATTAATTCCCCAAAAGTTTGGAAATTGATGTACTTAAAAGAAAATAATTATTTATAAAAATTGAGGAGGAATTAAATTTTTTTTTTTTGGAAAAATAAAAAGTGGGAGTTTGTCCTTATAAGATCCAATCAAATTACAACACCTATGCAATTGAGGTGTCCAATCTATCATTGGTTTGTTATTTTCATTCAAATTAGAATTTTATTAATATTGTAATATATATATATATATATATATATATATATATATATATATATATATATATATATATATATATATAACATAATTTATTTTTTTTCCCAAAATGAATAATACTAATTTAATATTTTATTTAAAATGAAATTGAAAATGTAGTTTAGTTTTTTTTATATATAAATAAGCTAAGTTTTTTTTTATTATATACACAAATTTAATAATAAATTATGGACATAGTATTTTGTCACTTTTTAAAAATTTAAACAATTAAAAATGCAAGTTATGATGACAACTAAATCGATAAAAGAGTAATTGCTTATGAAATAAATAGAAAATCGAAGAAGAGAATACGCAAATACAATATTTTTATAATAGTTCGATGCAACTTGACTTATACCTACTTTCCTCAAACTTCGATCACATTAAAAGTAGAGTTTCACTACTAAGACTCTCAGTTTAAACCTTCGAACTCTACTCTTAAATTATGTTTTTAAAGGATTCTTTATAACTATAGGACTTTTAAAGTTAAACTCTCCAAATTATCTCCAAAATTATGATTTCAAGAGATCCTCTTAATAGATACCCCATTCTTGATCTCCCATGCTTGGCAATCCTTGTAAAGTTTACGAGTAAATAAGAATAAAATCCTAGGTTATAAATTTGGTTCAAATGGATACAAAGAAAATAAGACTGAGTTGTATTAAGATAAAATGTAATTTTTTTTACATTTTTGTCTTAATACAAGAGCTCGATTGGTTGATTTAATAATACTTTACCCATTATGAAATTTTTGCAAGTTTCAAACCAAATTATGAAAAGGGAATAATGATTATTAATTCCTTAATCAATCTTTGAAATCTTTTTAAAATGGTTTTAACAAAATTAAAACTTATGGTTTTCCTCAAACCAAATTTTGTTCTAATTTATAAAGAAATTAAAACCAATTTAGTACTTAGATGAACTTAAAAAAAATTAGATGCATAAATAAAAAATGCAACACATTATGATTGTAGTATACTAACAATCTTATAAAAAGATCCTACAAAAAATATTAAACTTAATGAATCTTCTCTTTTAAGTCTTCTTTTTTATTTCTTCTGGGTTTAATATATCTTCGTAATTGTCTCTTTAAAAATCTTCTTATCAGATCACACTTTAAAAAAAAAAAATCATTATTTTTATACCTTATTTTGATCAAAACTAAGCTTAATAAAATCTATGTCAAATAATTTCTCATTTTTAATAATGAAAAAACTAAAATTATTAAAATGCTCTCCCTTAATATATGTTGCTTTTGATTTTAGAAAATATGTACACAAATTTAAGAACTTTAAATAGTATATTAAAAGTAGTAAAAAATAATATAATTAATATAAATAACATAGAGAACAAGTAGTAATTGACAAGATAAAGATACGAGGCAAGAGATATACATATATAATCAATCAATCAATCATATAACATCATGAGATTTCTAAAATAATATCATTATCTTAGTAAAAACAACCCATGTAATCATCAATAAAAAGTCTCAAATAATCATAATGAGAAGGGAGACATTAATAGATCCTAGATAATGTCATAAAATTAAACATCAAGCATAACATCATTATTAAAAAGAGGTTTCTTTAAATACAAAAAAATTATTCCTAAATCAGAGAGGAAAAGAGGCTCTGACTTTCTCTTTTATCATAAATAACTTACATATTAATTATGGTTAATTGTAAAAGGTTGCAATGACTGAGGTACCATCTGCACAACCAACTACATATGGTAAGTTAGTGTTAAAACCCTATTAAAAAGAAATTTCATTTTCTCAACTAAAATTACAGGTTAGGCAAGTAGTAGAATTTCTTGTCCAATTGCTTGGAATCTTGAATTGGTTTAAGAGGCTGACCTTAGGATATATATTTTAAACAATAGTAATAAAACATGGGATTTTATCATACATCTCCCTTTACCTTGTTTTCTTGATGCATTTACTTTGTAATGTTAAATCCACACTGGCCCACCACTTGAATCTTTTTTACCTACTTAATTTTATATGAACTTTGATAATGACCTTCGTCATGCTTACATTTCCTTTGCCTACTTAATATTATAGAAACTTCGATAATGGCCTTCGTCATGCTTACATTTCCTTTACGATTTAACCGCCAATAAAAAATTATAGGTCTGTCATCTAAGGGGGTGTTTGGTATATGGGAATAGAGTGGAAATAGACATCTCATTCATTTTCTCCCTTATTCCTATGTTTGGATAAATGTTAAGAAGGCAGAATGAAATAAAAAATTATTCAGGCAGAAATCAAATTCAACTTATAAATCGGATTTGAATTCATCAAAAGTAGATGGTATTCTGATTCATTAAACTCATTTGATAATATAAAATAACCTAAATTTATTATTTTACCCTCTTATCTCATTCTTCAAGCCCTATGTTTATCTTCTTTACAAAGCTAGAAACTCATTCATCATCCACTTCTCTACAACAAGTGATTATCCGAAACTGAATCAATGAAACCTTAATCGACATTAAGAAAAATTTTGATAAAAAAAAACGAATATTTAAATTTTTTTAAGGTTATGGATTTTATCGGATATGATACTTGTTGAAAATTTGAATTCTTTTATTTCCTCTTTTGGAAATAGGAAAAACATTTGATAGCTTTGAGAATTTAAATATTATAATAAATATATATTTTTCTCTTTTTTTTTTGGTAAAATTTAATTTTATAACTACTTAAGCATGACAAATTATTCAAATTTTTAATAAAAATAATAATTGAATATTTGTACATTAGGGTTATATGATTTTTTATGGTTAATTTTTTATTTATTGAGTATATATATATTTTTAGTCTTATTATTTAATAACAAAAAAACTCTCAAAATTTATTTTTTTAAATAAAAAAATTATTTTAAATTATATATAAGGATATTATTGTAAATTTATTTCTTTTTCATTTCCATTCCTATTATTATCAAACATTGGAATGAAAACAAATAATCATTTCAATCTTGCATTCCTAAGTTCATCCAAATGCTAGAAATTGAATCATTAAATTCATTTCTATCCACTAAGAAATATGAATGGAAACAAAATATTCATTTCCATTTCATATTCCGACGTACCAAACACCCCTAAATTTAATCTCTTTCATATTTTTACTTGAAAAGTATTATTTTTGACATAAATACCCTTGATTATTTTAAGTATTTACATAAATGTTTTAAAATAAAAGATTATTTTTACCAGAAAAGCATGAGGGTATTTTTGTCAAAATGTGACCAAATTAGGATGAAATATTAGATTTTCAAAATTGGATTTTCAATGACCATTTTAATCAAATAACCCTTTTTGTTTTAGGGTTACATCAAAATTAAATCATTTGTTAAATGAAAATTAATTTCATTGGACACTAGAAAGGAATTTGAGAATTTTTGAAGAGTTATGATTTGGATTTTTATAATTAACTATAGATTCTTATAAAAATATTTTTAATCAATAACACTCTTAATGAGAAAGCTTTAATGAAAAATCAATTAACATCGAGGAGATAAATAAAAAAAGAAATGTTTTCGATAGTGTTTTTAATTAATTATTATATAATAAAAAGGTAATTTTGAGAAATAGTACCTACAAAGTTTGATATTGTGATTCTCTAGATTTTTAAAATAATTTTAAAATTTTATTAAATATATATCTAATTTTTATAGGAATAATACATTAAAATATTAAGATACACAACCTCCAATCTTTCTAGAATCATTCTTAAATAGACTAACGTACAATGAAATTGAAAACAAAAACCTTAAGAACCTAAGTACAAATAAGACATAAGGGTATAATTAAGATTTTCTTTTCATTTAAGAAGTTAAATTCAAGTTTTGAAGCATCATAGCAAAAGTTCAAAAAAGATAGTTTTTATTAGAAAGAAAGCTAGAATCTTTAACCAACATAATAATTCTTAACCAATCCCCATCATGGCCATCATAACCTTCAAATTTAAGAAATGGAGTTCACCTCTATGACCTACAATGATGTGTGTTTCATGCCTTTGTCAACAATATATGCTAATAATTAATACAAGTCTAAAATCATACAAGTAAACAATATATCATGGTGCAATAGTTGTTAGTTGTGAAATTTGTCAAAATTTGCCAACATATCTTGTTAAGATCTGTATCGCGATAGATATTATTGCATTGTCAATATTAGGAAAAGCATAATAAAGATATCTTACTTCTTCCATAAGACATAATGTATAGATTATTTTTTTTATCGACTGTGAAATTTATCTATATGTTTGATTAAAAATACCAATGTGACGTCAATGTTATAGAAAGTAACAAAAAAACTATATTGCTTCTCCTAAAAGATATAATACATCAATATTTTTTGGTTGGTTTCGAAATTTGTCGCCAAATTCTTTAAAGGTATTAATGTAATGTCAATATTAAAGTACAAAAAAAAAATGCTTCTTCAATAAGATTGAATATGTACTCTTAATTGTATAATAGATCACAAAACTCAACAATATATGGAAAAAAAAAAAACAAATTTAAGAATAGAATGTTACAATCAGAGATAGATAAATTTATTTTTTAAAAGATGCAATCACATTAAAAGACACAATGCATTAATGTTTTTTGGTAAGTTTTGAAACTTGTCCACACATCCTTTGGTTGTTGCAGATATAGTATAATGTCAACATACAAAAAAGTATAATAAAGTTAAATTGCTTCTTTAATAAGATACAATGCGTCGATACACAAAAAAAACAAATTTAAGATGAATTATTACAATCAATGATAAGTTTATTTTTAAACGAGATAATCACATTAAAAAGGACAAATTAAATAATGAATTTTAATAGTCATGATATGGAGGTGTTGTGCTTCAACATAGAATTATAATAAAGAAACCAAGGGTTAAAATACATATTTGGTGAATTGTGAAATTTGTTTGCACATATCGATTGATCTTTATTTATACGATAAAATGCAATATATAAATAGTATTCGCCAGCGCTATGTAAAGACAAATTTAATAGTGAAGGGTTCTCATACAAAATAAGTTTTATATTTTTAAAGCACAAATCAGATAGGAATTAGAGGACATATGATCTATGAGATGATCAATTGATGGGGTGAAAAAAGGAGTGGGGTAGAGAAATAGGTGGACGAGAGAAGGGAGGTGACATGCCAACAAGAGTAGGGTAACAAATGATTGAATGATTGCACGGAAAAAGCCATCAAGAGGGGAGAGACTGTAGAAAAAAAAAAGATCAATATTTGAATAATGTAATAAATATTTTGTTGCTACAAGCAGTGGCACATGTAACCAAGTCGCATTCTTTCATTTCATGTAAGAGAGACTACCCCACATCCCTTCACCCATCAGTGTTATTGGTCATTCTTTTTATCTTCACGTGCTTGTGGTGCCATTTTGTGAATCCCCCTATAAACGAATTTTTTTGGACCCTCAATGCCCCACCAACACCAACCACACAACAACAATACCACCTTTTTTTCTCTTTCTTTCTAGTTCTTGGGTTTTATCTTCTTGAATCTTCAAATTCTGCAGACAATTGTTTTAATTAAGGATGGAAGAGATTAGTATTATACCCCAATCTTCAGCTGCTTCTCTTCTTGTGATGCCTCAGGAGCAGGCTCAGGCTCAGCCCAGCCTTCAGGAGAGGCTTCAGTTCATAGTGCAAAGCCAGGCAGAGTGGTGGGCTTATGCCATATTCTGGCAGACGTGCAATGATGATAATGGGAGGATTTTTCTAGCTTGGGGAGATGGGCATTTCCAGGGGGGTAAAGGGATGGTTCCCAGGCAGTTGGGGCTCAGAGGTGATCAGTCCAGAGCAGGGCTCTTCACCAGGAAGAAGGCAATCAAGGGGATTCAAGCTCTCATCACAGAGAACCCGGACATGGACGGGCTGATGGATGGAGATGTCACAGACGTGGAGTGGTTCTATGTCATGTCGCTGACACGGTGCTTCTCGGCGGGCGATGGGGTTCCGGGGAAAGCCTTGAGCTCAGGGTCTTTGGTGTGGTTGACTGGTGCTCAGGAGCTGATGTTCTACAACTGTGAAAGGGCTAAAGAAGCTCAAATCCATGGAATCGACACTTTTGTGTGTATACCAACTGGAAACGGAGTCCTTGAATTGGGATCTTCTGATGTGATCAGGGAAAACTGGGGGTTGGTGCAACAGGCCAAGTCGCTGTTCGGGTCTGACCATTTCATTGGCTTGGTCTCCAAACACTCCCCTCCCTCCGCCCCCATTCACTTCTCGTTTGCGGACATCGGGATCATCAGTGGCATACAAGAGGAGGAGGGAACTAGACAGGACAAAAAACCCATGGGAAATGCTAAGAAAGAAGGAATAGTAAATGGGTGTCAATCTTTATGCTTGGAATCAGAGCATTCCGATTCCGACTGCCCACTAGTTGCCGTCACGGTCGAAAAGAGAGTCCCCAAAAAGCGAGGAAGAAAGCCGAGGCTCGGCCGGGACGCCCCCCTCAACCATGTGGAGGCGGAACGGCAGCGGCGGGAGAAGCTGAACCACCGCTTCTACGCCCTCCGGGCGGTGGTCCCGAACGTGTCAAGGATGGACAAAGCATCCTTGCTAGCGGACGCAGTGTCCTACATCAATGAGCTGAAAGCCAAAGTCGACGAATTGGAGTCACAAGTTCACAAGGAATCCAAGAAAGTAAAGCTGGAAATGGCGGACACCACAGACAACCAAAGCACCACCACTTCCGTCGACCAAACCGGGCCAACACCACCACCACCACCACCACCACCCCCAAGCTCCGCCACCGGTGGCGGGGTTGCACTGGAAGTGGAGATCAAGATCGTGGGTCCAGACGCCATGATCAGAGTCCAATCCGACAACCACAACCACCCATCGGCCAGGCTCATGGGTGCCCTTCGTGACCTTGAATTCCAGGTCCACCATGCCAGTATGTCCTCCATCAATGACCTCATGCTTCAAGACGTCGTTGTCAGACTTCCTGACAGATTCAGGAACGAAGACGCCTTGAAATCTGCCCTTCTCCCTCTACTCGATCAGTAGATTTTCCATTCATGATTCACTTTCACACCACTTTTTTCCCAAATTTTTCTTAATCTATTTTCTAATTTTCATGTAATTACCAAAACTAAAATATCCGTCTGCGTGACATCCATAGCCATCAACCTATTTTCAAATACCCAAAAATAATAATAATAATAATAATAACTGGTACTCTCTCTCTCTCTCTCTCTATATATATATATATATATATATATATATATATAAATTTTACATTTTTGTTGTTAGTTTCTTGCAATTCCTAAGTTGGTCCAAATTGTATATATAATAATGTATAATATATAAATATATATTTTTAATGTAATTAGCACGTGTTAATGTGTACTATATGTTATGATGAAGGTGTGGATGTGATTTTGTTCTGGGTCTAAAATATCCAATAGTGTCTCTTCTTTTGTGGACGCAATGGAAAGTGGGGTGGGGGTTGTTTGGGACATGGGAATCTTTGGACCCACGCACTTGTAAATATAACCACGTGCAAAATGTTTATTTGTCCTTATTATTCATTTAATTTATTTAAGGGCTTTTGCGTAATTTTATCACCTGTAGAGCCTTACCCAATCAAACTCTCATGTGTTTCCCTCTCCACTTTTCTCACCAAGCAATAATAAAATAAAGTGATTGTACTTAAAGTTAAGCCCCCACCTCCCCCTTTTCACTACCCACCATTTTTATATTATTTTTATTTTTTGAATTAAAATAAATATCTGAAATTATAATTCTACCCATACTTCAAAAAAAAAAAAAAAAAAAAACACCAACACCTAGCTTGAATATAAAACCTAGCTTAAATATAAAAGTATTTCAAAAATAATACTTTTGATAAATAATAAATATTAAGGATGGTAACAACACCTAACTTGAATATAAAACCTACCTTAAATGTAAAAGTATTTCAAAAGTAATACTTTTGATAAATAAAAAATCTTAGAGATGGTAATGGAATAGATTCGAGATAGGTTGCTTTATCCTTATCCCTTATCCATCCCACTTATTCAAAATAAGTTTCATCATTTTTCTTTAGAAAACTTAAATGAAGGTAAGATGGGGCGGATATGAAAATTTTTTAAAATTTTAAATTAATTTTAATTTTTTTAAATTACTTTTAAAAATTTTACATTCAAATAATATTTTTATAAATAATTAAACTTTTATAATTTTTTATAACTTATTTTATTGAAAAGTATTTTATTTTTATCATTATTTTATATATATTAAAAATAAGAAAATAAAAATTCATTTTTTAAATCCATTTTTAATCCATTTATTTAAATTTTAAACTTGTCTCGACAAATAGTAAAAAAAATATTTTATTATCATTCCTAATAAATATTCGTGAATGTGCATATCATATTTTCTATTTTAAAGATTACTTTTATACAAAAACTTCGTGTCAAGAAATGCATCCAAACGGGATTAAGTTATTAATTTTGTTTTTTAACAAATCATATAACTATACTTAAAAAGAATATAACATTTGATCACGTGGGTTACAAGATGATAAAGATTTTCAAATGAAAACCGATAACAAACTTTATTTAAAAAATAAATTAAATTAAATGATGAGATGTGACTTGTGAGAAGGAAACCCACTATTAATAAAAAAAATTAAAAATAAATAAATTTGTAGGTGTTAAGAATTAGTCACGTGTTAGACAGCAGAGACTTCATTCTTATTCTTATTCTTATTATTATTATTATTATTTTCCTATTTTTAATTTATATGCAATGTTGACCTTTTTGCTTACCATTGGCCCATTTGGATCAATGAAGATCAAACCATGCAGTATGTTTGTAATTTTTAAAATTAAATTTTGTGGGAGTTAGGAAGATATAATTATGGCAGCATTATGGGTCCCTAAAAATTAATTAAATCTGGATTCTTTTTAGTAGTAGTGCTTTCAGTGATGAAAGCATTTGCATAATTCCATGATGCCTTTAAGATACTTTTGGCAGTCATATGAACAGTGATTTTCCTTCTTTGACTCATTTTCTCGGGAAAACTTTTTCAGGCTCAATTCCAAGTAATCGCTAGGAATTGTGTTTGGGCCAGGTCCTGAAATTTCAGAACAAGGCAGACAGCAAAAGGAAAACTGTAAATGTCTGGCTACTTTTGGCTAAATTAGCCTCACTGAAAAAAAAAAAAAAAAAAGAGTAAGTAGAATAAATTATAAATAGATCTTCAGGGGTCATAATTATTATTGTCTGATCATGGCCACAAATATGGAAACAGATATGAAAAATGCCAAGAGTGTATGGGTTTGTAGGGTATGGATGACTGGCAATCTCGACTATATATCAAAATTCAATAATGAAATTTTCAACGTTCGGTCACCTATAAATATACGAGAATAAGATATAAATAAATAAAACCGATAAAAAAAAATGAAAATAAGGTATAAAACAAGCTGAGTATAAACTAATAAGATGTGTACACGTGACAAGTCGTAAATGATCTGATTTTTCGAAAAAGTATTAATTCAGTATTATAACAAGACCTTATTTTTAAAATAAATTTTTATTCTTTAAAATGTAATTAATGGATTTTTAAAACATATTTGATAAATTTTTAAATGAGATTGATTTTTTTTTTTTTGAAAATTAATTTAATCAAATAGATTTTTAAATTGAAAAAAAAAACATGTTTGATAAATTTTGAAATGAGATTGATTTTTTGAAAATTAATTTAGAAAATATATTTAATTTTTTGTAAAATATTTTAGTAACTAAGGAGATATGAAGAAACACTTTTATTTAATTTTAAGAGTCCATTTGACATAAATTTTATGAGGTGCTTTTAGCCTAAAAAATATTTTTAAAAAAATATTAGGCCTTGGCAAATTTTAAAAAATATTTTTAAAAATATAAAAAAATCACTTGTGACTTATAATTTTTTTTTAGATAAACACTTTACAGGTGAGTCATAAAATTACTTTTTAGAAAACACTTTTATTAAAAATATTTTGAGTAGAAATACTCTCAAATGCATTTTAATTTTTTTTATCAAAAAAGTTGGTTTCAAATAATAAAAATATTAGAAACGTTTTTTCAAATATTAAAAAAGTTAGAAACGTTTCTTAAAATCATTTCCAAACAAGTTCTAAATCTTATTGTAAATTGGGTTCATCATCTTTTTTTCGTTTTCCTTTTATCAGATAAGCATGAAGAATCACGTTTACTTAATTTCAAATCTAATCGAAACACGATTCCTTTTTCTTTAATTATTCTTTTTCTTTTTTATCGTATCTGAATCGAAGATTTCAAAGAAGATTATATTCTTAAAAGTAAAAAAATTTTTAAAAATAAAAAATAAAACGTTTTCAAATAGATGGATGCTTTATGGTATTTGATGTTACATATATTTGGATTTATCCTAGAATATTTATCCATCCTAGGGATAGGGCTAGGGAGAGCGGCATTGTTTCTCCCAACATGTCACCACATACCCTTGACTCAGCCATGAACACCCCCAATCAGAGAATCAGAGCATGTGCAATTATTACGTGAAGAATTCTGTGGCATGTTGCACACCTTTTACACACTGTGAAACCGGTTGGATGGTACAAAACTTCTTGCCTAAAGTTCCACACATGATGGTGAAGGAATGAATATGAAAATGAAAATGACGTATGGGTATTGGGCCACTTAATCCAGACATGTTCCATCTTATCCTCTGCCCTCCATTGTTTTTGCCAGCCCCCACGGAAAACCCAAGAAGGAACTTGAGTAATATTTTGTCATCTTGTGATCCTATAAGCCATGAAATATGCGTGGTGCTGTGTCATTTTCTTCCTGATCAAGAGGCAAATGGGAAATTTGCTATCTTACAAATCATCACAAGCATTCATATATACATATCCTATGAATAGATTATAAAATATCAATATCCACATCCGCCCAGAGGAAATTTACAGGAGAAAAATATTATTTGATCCTCTAATTCGTTTCTCATGGGCTTTCGATTAGGCTCGGGCTTGAACTTCGTCCCAGGCTTGGGCTTAAACTTCAAGCTTGAGTCTCATTCACAACTTCTCTCACTCTTTTCAAATTTTGCAAGTATGATTTTGAAAGCCAAGGAAGTCTTTCAACAGACAGCTGCAAGGCAGACAGAAGGTTCAATTTTAAGTCTATTCATTTGTGAAGAATATCAAAATAAAGATTTATAGAGTCCACCTCAAGAACAATGTTAAATGGCAAGGAAACAGCTCCAAATTCTGCAATCGCTTTGGTCGATCTCATGTACATGACAAAGAATGGAGAGACCATAAGGCCGAATCAACGTACCAGCAGCCAAGTAACCAAGAACAGGACTGCCTAAACATGCAGCAGATGATGGTCTGGTGCAGGAAGGATGAGCAAATATGGTTTGTCAAGAAACCATATTGTCATGATCCTAACAAAATTTACTGCACTATATCTGGGCTGAGTTTAAGAAAGCAAGAGGAATGACAAACAAGGAAAGTGCAACCTCTGAACCCAACAAAACAATCTAATGACATAAATGTGTGAAAGAACCATAAAATTGTGACTGACCCCAAAACAAAGAATTCATCAGTGGAGACGAAAAGACAAAACGGTTGAGATTTATTTGTTAGAATGTTGATGGAAAAGCCAATCAATCAAGGGAGCTACAAAAGCTAAGAAGTAAATAAAAACTATGTTGGATGGGCCCTTTTTTTGTTGACTTGGCAGCTAGAATTATGCTTACTACTAATGCACCCAAACTTCCTCTTCATTGTCTTCCACATGCTAACTCCTCCCTTCATTTGCTTCCCTCCTATACTCTTCCCCTTCTCTATCTCCTTCCTCATTACATGGCATTCTCTCTCCAGCTCCATCACCTTGCTCCCCATCTTCTCCATCTCCCTCCTCACTCCTCCTCCTTCACTGCAACCCAATTCAACTCCTCCTCCCTCCTCCCCCTCCTCCTCCTCCTCCTCCTCCTCCTCCGCCTCAGCCTTCCTCGTAATGGTTTCCCGCAGCTGTAGCTGCCCAACAAACAGCACCTGCACAACCACCCTGAGTGGCAGCCTTTCGTTACGAGCCGCATGCTCAAGCGCTTCTGGGGACATCCTCTGGTAATCCAGCATTTGGCACGCCTCCTCCCGCTCAGCCTCCGTGAGATGCTTGTGCTTGTCCAAGTAGATGTCAATGGCTCTGTACATTCCATCGGAGCTTCGTCGGGTTCCTCGTGATGTAACTGCTGCCATCTCTGCTAGTGACACGAACGTGCTTATCCTCAAGTCTATATCGCTTGCAACCTCCACTAAGAACTCTTCCATAAGCTCTGATACTTTGATGATTCCTGGAATGTCTAGGCTAGTGTTATTTCTGTATAAGTTCTTCAGAATCCTCCTCACACACTCGGTGTCGTATTGAGTTTCCTTGGCATAACCTTGAGAAGGTATCAGGAGGTCTTCGACGGTGGCCTGATCGAGCTGCGTCCCGATCCTGATCTCAAGCCCATTTTTGCAGTCGGAGCTACCTTCCAAGGAAACAGCAAAGCGGAGCATTTCAGACAATAATGAGCATGGAACAAGCCCTCTTTCACGAGGGAAAAGCCTCTCCACCGCTTCAATGACCTCCCTCTGAGCGTTCCTCTTGTAGATTGACGTCTCTCCCCCTCCTGCATTGCCCGAGAAGCCCCACTTCTTCACATACTCACAAAGCGAGGCGGCCACATACTGTGACGGGACTTTGTGCTTCACCATTGCATCAATGATAGGCGTGTAGAGGCGGAGAGACAATGTCGACAGACTCTCCGATTCCCAGTCAATAACAAAGAGCCTCCTCCGCACATTTGGCTTATAATTCTCATCATCCTCAATATCAACACCACTCGTCCAAGGCCTGATCGGCTGCCCAAGAAGGTGAGGATCGGCCAGCGCCTTCCCAATGATGGACTCCAAACAGGCATCAACCAAACCAAGATGCATAGCTTGCTTAGCAACTTTTTCTGATGCTCGGAGAGCCTTGACAGATTCATTCCAACTCGGGAGTACCCTCTCCCCAAAGAGGGTAAGAGCTTTCTTCAACAGGTTATCAACACTATGGCTTTCCGTCATCCCCAGGTAGTGGGCAAGGCAACAAAGGGGAACAATGTTGTCAGTGGACAGGTTGAGCTCAAAGCCACGGCAGAATCTTACTACAAGCTCAAACGTTTCTGGGTCAGCTGGGATGTCGCGTAGGACATACGAGAGATCTTGACAAGGATTCTCTTTGAGTAATGCAGCCACTCTGGAGGACCTTAAGGCCAGAAGCTCCTGTACAGCCATCGATGACCATTGTCAAACAGATAGCATTCGATTCCTACACAATTAAGGGCATTCCATAAACACATAGCCCTAGTCCCTATTCTCACCCTATCTGGTGCCATGTTAAAGTCTCCATTCTGTTAAAATCTTAGAATTTGTTGGTATATTGTTATTAAAAAAACGGCTTTTCAACTTTGAAAATATATTTTTCAAAACAATTAAAATTTGAGAGATTATTTCTACTTATGATTTAAAAACAGTTTTCTGTTTTTAAAAATAATAAACTATTTTAAAAAATTCTTAATATTGTTTCATCCTTGTTCTGTCCAAATAATTTTTAAAAATAAAATGAAATATAAAATAATTTTTAAAAAATAAGTAAAAATTGTTGTCATCAATTTAAAATAAAAATAAAAATCATAGACCTATTTGGCTATATTTTCTAAAACTTATTTTTAAAAACTATTTTTTGTTTTTTAATTTAAAAACAAGTTTTGATTCCTAAGATATTTTGAAATGTTTTATTGAGTTTTTTAAGGGAGAAAAAACTTTCTAAAATGATTAATTGAGAAAACTATTCTTCTATTGTTCTAACTTCAAAACACATTTCATAAATTTTGAATTGAAAATAATTTGAATTTATTAAATCCCTAAAAATATTTATCAAAGGACTTTAATTTTTTTTTTCTCATATTATGCTTCGATTTTGCACTCTTTTAACTTTTGTTCTCGTGCATGGAAGGCAGCTTTAAGGGTTTTGAAAAAAGAATCTAAAAGGGGAAAGAATACAAATGAAAGATAATGCTAATGATATGGTTTTTTTCTTTCTTACTCTGTTTAGAACAAATGGAATGCCACGGACATGGATCTGCACCTCACCTGATGGATATGTACTCATGTTCAACCTGAAATGCCAACACCCAGATTAGAAAATATTTAAAAAAAAAAAAAAAAAAAAAAAAACCCACTTCTAAATTTAGCCAAAGATTATTATGTAGTGAAAAATAAAAGGTTAAAGAGAAATTCCTTCAATTATTTCTTTACAGATATTAAAATAATAGTTATGGCATTGTATGTGGGTAGGAAAGAGATAGAGATTTACCAAGAAGAAGAAGAAGAAGAAGCGGATGATTCAGACTTTTTCCTGATCAAAGCCATCTTTTTCTGAATCACTTCAGAGTAACAATATGCCTTTGACCAGGTCAGCCTTTCTCTTCACACTGTAAACTTCTGCAACATAACAGATTTCTTAGTATCCAAACACTTAGAAAGAAAAACCAAAAGAACAGCGACACAAAAGAAAAAGAAGAAGAAGAGAAGAAGAAGAGACGATTTTGCCTTTTTTTGATTTTCTTTTCCTTTTTCTAGCCAACTCCCTGAACTCAAACAAACATTTCAAAGAAAAATTGAAAGAAAAATGTTGTGTTTACATCAAATCCTAACAAACTTATCATTTGTTTTTTTACACATCCTTGTAGTTATGGAAAATTACATTGACTCCTCCTCGAATTCTCTCAAATTATATAATTGCCTCCCATCAAAATTTAAATTCCCTTTTTAATAAAAATCTTTTATTATAAAAATATTAGAAACGTTCATATTAAATATTTTCATGCAAATCTTTCACACCTAATCATTTTATTTTAAATAAAAAAGAAAAATTATGTATTGCATCCTCCTCGTTTGTCTTTACATCCATGATTATAATTTTTTTTATAAATTTTTTGAAGAAAATTATATTTTTTTAATAATATATAAATAAATAATCATCTATGTTAAAAGTGAATTTTTACCTTTTTCTTTTTTTGATATTTTAATTTTTTTTTTCTCTTTTTTGAGTTTAGAAAAAAAAGATCCAACATCCAACACTATATCTCTAAATACTTTTAAGGATATCTGATCCTATACCTCCAAACATTTAAGAGCATCGATATTGTACCTTCGAACACTTTTAAGAACATCGAAAATTACCTCTAAACCTACTCATAGGCATCTAGCATTATACCTGACCCATATAAAGGTTTTTCTTTTTTTAAAAAAAAAAATTCTTTCATTTTTTTTAAAATGTTTTCACTTTTAAATCAATTATAAAGTATTTCTAAATATGTTTTAACTATTTTTGCAGCAAGTGAGTTGTATAAATAATAAGCCGTAAACTTCACAGGGAATAAACATATTATTAATGAATGGATTAAAAAAAATATATACAAAAGATGTTGTAACTTGCTTCAAACCTAGTTTAAATACTTTTTTAGTTGGCAAACAAGTTGGGAAGAGGAAAATATTTACGATTTGTTCTAAAGAAGAATGAAAAATAAATGATGAAAAATGGTTGAGAGTTTGATAAATTTTAAAATTATTGCGAGTTTTAAAAGTAAAATTTAAGTATTTGGTAAAATAGGTTGTTAAATTGATATGAAACTATGTAATGGCTGATGCTAAAAAAAAATTAAATAATTTCCTTTGCTTTGATATATATATATATATCAAAGTTAATATTTAATTATATAAATTATTATACTATTTAAAATTTAATTATTTTTCTTTTATTTTAAAGAATTTTTTTTTGTTGTATTATAATTTAATTCAAGTAAACATATTTATTGATGTTTTTTTTATATATATTTTATAGTTAATGATCTCAATTAAAAAGGTTCATTTGGAAAATTAGCTTTTATTTATTTTCTACAACTACCATCCAAAAATTGAGTTCAACGATAATCACTTTCTAAAACCTATAACTAAGTTAAAAAAAAAAAAAAAAAAATTGTTACTAAAGTAATTCCTAACAATACATGACCAAAATATGAACCTAAAAACATAAAATTAGCTTTATTATTTGGTTTAAAGTATTTTTAATCGATTAAAAAAAAGTTCGTTTAGTAGTGTTTTTTAAAAATACTTTTAACGTCAAAAGTGTTTTGAAGAAAAATAAGGTATTTAGTAAAATTTAAAAAATCCTTCTCTTTTACTCTTTTTTTTCAATGTTTTACATTGAAACCAAATTGAGAGAAAATGAGTGAAACGAGATAAAGAAGAACTGACTAATAATCAAAAGTAACTTTGGAAGTTGAATAGAGAAAATCAAATGGAGTTAGAAGAGAAAATGATAGAAATTTGAGAATTGAGTTTGTTGTGCTCGCCAAATTTTTATTTGAACTTGCATGGTGTTTGTTTTTCATTTAATTCTAAATAGAATTTTAATGTTTAATAGTATTTAGTATTAGATTGCTTTATATATATATATATATAATATTTTATTATATTAAGTATTAAAAAATAAAGAAAAATCAATATGTTATTTTTTCTATTTAAAAAAACTAAAAATATTTTATTTTTTTATTCAATAAAAAATTTATAATAAGTCATAAAAAATAAGCAACTTAAAGCCGAAAAACAAATATCTTCTTATTTTAACCTTTTTGAGATGCAAAATTATTAATTTTAAAATATTAAAAGATAAAAAATAATGTCAAATATTTTATGTTTAGGTTATATTTAGTTTTGAAAAAGTACTCAAAAAAATAAAAATAAAAAATGCTAAAAACAATGGTTTTCCCCTTATTTCCCTGTGAAAAATAAGAAAGAAAATCAAATATAAGTAAAATTAGTAAAAAAATTATGCATTTTAAATCTAATTAATCTTTATATAATAAAGAAAAATAAGTTAAATGGGTTTGAAAAAACATATAAAAATAATTTATTGAATCTATTTTTTATTTTCTTTTTCTTTTTATTTCCTTTTACTTTTCTTTTCTATTTTCTTTCCCTCAAAATTTTTTGAAACCAAATATAGCCTTACTTATTTGCAAAATCTCAAAATTTATTAAATTCTTTAAAAAAATTTAAGGGTTTTTTTCCACAAAATTACTAACATTATTGAAATTTCCGATAAATTTTCTTACTAGAAAGGGTGAGCTGGGTAGAACAATTACTAGAAAGGGTGGTCGCTTCTAATAATTCTTAGGGAGGACTTTAATAGGCTTAATATACCAAAACTACCCTTTAACTAAAACTTTTAAAATTCAAAGTATTTAAAGCACTTAACTTAATTTGTCAATACATTTATGGTACATGGGTCTCATATTTATTGTAATTATTGATATTCAAAATTTAAATCAAAATTTTGGGTTTAACCCTTACAATTATATATAATTTGTTATTTAAATTTTCTATTTAAAACAAAAATACTTTCAAAAAATATTTTCAAAATATCATTTATTGTTTTTTTTTACATTTTTTTATTTTTATTCTAATTTTTAATTTTATTAAGAAAAAAAATAAGTTTTATAATTATATAATAAAAAAATGATTTTTTTTCCCATATATATATATATATATATATATATATTAATTTTAAATTGATAAATTATGTTTTTGTATTAAATTCAAGGAAGATAAAATATTTAATTTTTCATTCAGATTCTCTAAAAAGAATAAGAAAATGATAGAGAATGTTTAATCATTTTTTATTTTTGTAATAAAATAATTTTAAAAAATTTATATGATTTTTTTTCCTTTGCATAGTGTTTTTTTTTTTCATATAAATTTTTTTTCTCAATGCATGGAATAGATGATGTTAATATATTTGATATGTTGAATATTAATAAGGTATAAAAGGTAATCCTCAAGATTATTATTTTTATTATAAAATATAGGTACAACAAAAATATGTTATAATTATAATATAAATACACTTACATTACAATAAAATCTAATTAGGAAATCTATGAAATTTTTTATAAAAATGATAATTTTGTATGATCATACCATATTTCATAACATACTTATACCATAAATAATTTCTGAAACCAAATGAAATACTAATTTGAATTCATGAGACTCGTAGTTTTATATATATATATACAAAAATTATTAAATAATTTCAAAACACTAAATAAATGTTGTTAACATATTGATACGATGTGTTAATACCAATAGGGTATGAATAAATATTTTTAGAATTATTACTTTTGTAATAAAATATAAGTAAAATTAGTAAAAAAATTATTGATTTTAAATCTAATTAATCTTTATATAATAAAGAAAAATAATTTAAATGGGTTTGAAAAAACATATAAAAATAATTTATTGAATCTATTTTTTATTTTTCTTTTTCTTTTTACTTCCTTTTACTTTTTTTTTCTATTTTCTTTCCCTCAAATTTTTTTGAAACCAAATATAGCCTTACTTATTTGCAAAATCTCAAAATTTATTAAATTCTTTAAAAAAATTTAAGGGTTTTTTTCCACAAAATTACTAACATTATTGAAATTTCTGATAAATTTTCTTACTAGAAAGAGTGGGTTGAGTAAAACAATTACTAGAAAGGGTGGTGGCTTCTAATAATTCTTAGGGAGGATTTTAATAGGCTTAATATACCAAAACTACCATTTAACTAAAACTTTTAAATTCAAAGCATTTAAAGCACTTCACTTAATTTGTCAATACATTTATAGTACATGGGTCTCACATTTATTGTAATTATTGATATTCAAAATTTAAATCAAAATTTTGGGTTTAGCCCTTACAATTATATATAATTTGTTATTTAAATTTTTTATTTAAAACAAAAATACTTTCAAAAAATATTTTCAAAATATCATTTGTTGTTTTCTTTTACATTTTTTATTTTTATTCTAATTTTTAATTTTATTAAGAAAAAAATAAGTTTTATAATTATATAATAAAAAAATGATTTTTTCCTATATATATATATTATAAATTTAAATTGATAAATTATGTTTTTGTATTAAATTCAAAGAAGATAAAATGTTTAATTTTTCATTTAGATTCTATAAAAAGAATAAGAAAATGATAGAGAATATTTAATCATTTTTTATTTTTATAATAAAATAATTTTAAAAAATTTATATGATTTTTTTTCCTTTGCATAGTGTTTTTTTTTTTTTTTTTTTTAATTTTCATATAAGTTTTTTTTTTCTCAATGCATCGAATAGATGATGTTAATATATTTGATATGTTGAATATTAATAAGGTATAAAAGGTGATCCTCAAGATTATTACTTTTATTATAAAATATAGGTACAACAAAAATATGTTATAATTATAATATAAATACACTTACATTACAATAAAACCTAATTAGGAAATCTATGAAATTTTTTATAAAAATGATAATTTTGTATGATCATACCATATTTCACAATATACCTATACCATAAATAATTTCTGAAACCAAATGAAATATTAATTTGAATTCACGAGACTCGTAGTTTTATATATATACAAAAATTATTAAATAATTTCAAAACACTAAATAAATGTTGTTAATATATTGATACGATGTGTTAATACCAATAGGGTATGAATAAACGTTTTTAGAATTATTACTTTTGTAATGAAATATAGATACAACATAAATGCATTATACTTGTAATATAAATACACTATCATTACAATATATTGCAATATAATTTAATTTATTTTTATTTAATTTTTTCACATACTATATTACCCAATGAATAATTGTGAGTTATTCCATTTAATAGGTATGTGTTAGTCAATTGAATATTTGTATATTATTCAATTGATGGGTGCTCGTAAAAAATAATTATTCATTATATTATGATAACAAAGTTTTTAATTATATGTTTTATATAAAACGATATAATAACTTTAGGATATGGTTTTTATTTATGAGATATTGAAAAAAAAATTATTAGATTCTTTAAAAAATCTCAATTTTTTTGAAAAAAAAATAACAAATTTTTAATGTAATTATTTTTTCCAGTCTACCTTATTAGGTAACTCTCCCAAAAATAAATAAATAAGCCTTTCATTAAATATTTATTTACCATTCACATTCATTTTTTTCCTTTTTATTCTATCCTTGTCCTTTTAATATATTTTTTTAGTAATTTATTCTTATTTATTTGAGGAAGTTTTTTTTTTTTTTTTAAGATTTTAATTTCAACTATAATTCATAAAATCTCATAATATATTAAATTCTTTTAAAAAAAATTAAGATTTTTTACATAAAATTACTAAAATTATTAAAAATTTTAATTAGTACAAACACATGGAATTCATTGGCCATCTCACTAAAGTTCTTGCAACTCTATATGCATTGATGGATATTAAAAGAAGGAAAGTCGGAACTATTGTATGAATAATGAGATATATACCATCAATTGAGGGCACAAACAAATAGAATAAAGGTGCAAAAATACATATGAATGAGACCAAGATTGGACTTGGACCTTAAAATCAAGCCTGATCCTAGACCATCCCAATCTGAACCCAGCCTGGCCCAATCAAATCTTTCCCTTATAATTATTTGGCATCTTCATCATAATTCCGATAGCATATTGAGAAAATAAAATAAATAAATAAATAAATAAATAAGTGTATAATATGCAAGTAATTAAAGGCCATGTGAGAAAGAACAAAGGGTTTCCTTTTTTATTATCTTTATTCTTTTGTTTTTGGTAACCTGTCATTAATCTGTCCCTAAACTACAAATATTAACCAACCAGAAAAAGAACTAATACAAAATCCAAACAGTCCCTTGTCTCATCACACGATCGTCTGCGACGGACCCCACCATAAGAAAAGAAATGACTCTCTCTTTATCTTGTTTTAGATGTAGATGTATTATGTGGACGTAAGGCGAGATTCATTCTGAGTGAGTCAAGCCGAGTCGATTACCCAGTGCTGTCCATCGAGTTGGACTCGGAGCTTGTTGAGTCGGGCGAAGAGGTTGACTGCTCTTCTCACCCCTTTATTGTCGACCGAAGTGAAGTAGTCGTGGCCGAAGATTACGCCGCCGGGTCGGAGGATTCTGTAGGCTCGATTAATGTCTGACCAGGCTGAGTTGAAGTCGTGACCAGCGTCCACCTCAATGAGGTCACCCAACACGCCCAACTCGCATAGTTTGTCTAGAGTCGATGCGGTTGAGAATGGAACTGGTAAGACTGAGTCCGTTGCGTTTACGTGGATGATGTTCTGCATGAACTGATAGAGAAGCATGACGTCGCCGTTGATCATAGCGATGTCCTTGAACCGGTCGCGGAACCCGGGCCAGCCTCGGAAATCGTCGAGGCATATAATCTGGGTTTTGAGGCCGAGTTGACTCGCCACCTCCGCCATGTGAATCGCTGACGCGCCCAAGAACGTCCCCACCTCGATTATTGTCCGGGGCTTCACTCGCCGGATTAGGTTTTCGAAAACGGCTCCGTTCGAGCCCCACCCCTTGATTCTCTTCGGCCTGAGGAGGTGGACCACGTGCGGCGGCGGAAACGAGTCGAACGGCGAAGTGCCATTGAAGACCCGGTCGAGAATCGTTTGCCGAACGAGCTTTGAGGGAACTGGGTCGCCACACCTCCTCGTGACACCAAAGTGGCCGAGGTCCGATTCTGCTAAGGCGGCGCCTGCGGTGGTGGGGATAGATGCAGTCCCGGCGGTGGGAGAGTGAACTGAGCTGGAAGACGGCGCGGATAGATAACCCAAGACGTAGGATAGCAAGAGGAGAAGGACATACGCCGTGGGTCGAGTGAGTTTCTTGGCGGTCATGATCTTTCTCTGCTGGTGGTGATGGTGGTGGAGGTGCTGCTGCTCCTCTTTCATCTTCTTCCTTTTTGGGCCTTTTTTTTCTGGAAATTCTTGATTCCAGATAGAGAGAGAGTGAGAGAGGCTTAGGGGTTAAGCTTTAGTATTGAAGATGGAGGGGTGGTTGAGAGGTTAGCACCGAACATGGTATCTGAAAACGACTTACAGAGATTTTTTTTTTTTTTTTCCTCAGACGAGAGTCTTTATGATAGAAAATTTAATCAATAATCCACATCCGTGTGCTTTGGATACACTTCTGAATGTAGAAAATTATGAGGGTTTTGAACTCAATTTTTCTGTTCAGGGAAAAGTCTAGTTTAGACGGTTGAAGTTCTTGTCAGCCTTCTTGAACTCGGTAGAAATTTCTTTTCTGACTCTCACGCTTCCGATTGATAACCGTAGTCCAATTTAATTCACTTTTAAGATTTTGAGTAAAATTTTAACTAAATACAACTTAAAATCGAAAAAATATTTAGGTGGGGTTTGTTTTTTGGTTGAATAGAAAAAAGCCAAAATATTTTATTTTTTCTATTCATTTAAAAGTAACTTATTGACATCATCCAACATAACTAAATCGAACCTATTGATAACAAGTTTACTTTACTTATGTTGAATGATATCAACACGTTACTTTTAGTTTAATAGAAAAAGTCAAATATCAGTCAAAAAACAAATACCACCTTAGTCTTTGTTAGTCATTTTAAGAAATAATTCTATCTGATACTTAAAATTTTTTATTTTTTTAAATATTAAAAAAAATAAAAAATACTTCAAAAAATCACTAATAATAAAATTTCAAATTTACAATAAAAGATAAATATATTTAACCAATATACTACCGACATAAATGATGATTTATGATGTAAACCACACTTAAAAATATGTGTTTGGTTGGATGGAGTTAGCTTGGAGTTGTAAAATTTTAGAGGGAATAGTTTTTACTTTTTAGTTTGATAATACTAAAAATTAGGTTAGAGGTGGCCAACAATGGTAGTTGCCAGGTAGCCAGTATGATTTAACTTCCAAGTGAAGTTTTAATTTTGAAAAATGTGGCCCTTTTCACCATCACTACTTTGCAATTTTCTGTTTTGGTTTAATGGGGCGGAAGACTAGAATTTGTTATAAAGATACAGAAATTGGTGATTTTACAGATTAAGATGCTCTTGTTTCACAACTAGGCTGCATTTGATGGCAGATTTGATTGACATGCCAGGGCTCTTCAACATAACACACCTACCTTGTTCAGCTAAACTACGGATAAACAAGAGACTTTGTGTTCTCTGTTCAATGTCTCAAAACAAAGATGATTAGGAAAACACCAGTTCTACTGTAAGAGATGCCTACTATCAACAACCACATGTTTCTATGTGGGAACCCCACTCATGGGTTCAGCTCACTTTCCATCCTCTGATCCCTTCAAGTAGGGTGATTCGCCATCGCCGCCATGCCCAGCAGCTGAGCTCCCCTGACCATCACCACCAGAAGCCCCTGCTTCGGAAGTGTCTTGCTTGCCACCTCCGCGTGCATCACTGAGGCCGGCAGATGGTGGAGGGCCGCCACTGCTGCCACCACCAAGAGTGGCCTCAGGATGCATGGGATGCATGCCGTTGTTGGCCCCTCCAGGTCTCATGCCCATCTGCCCTTGCATGGCTTGTTGCTGTAGCTGCTGCAGCTGCTGTGCTTGCTCCTGAAGTTGATGTGGGTTACCAAATTGTAAGGGCATCTTGGGAGGGAAAAGACCAGGTTGCTGAGCCATTGCTGCCGCCTGGGGATGCTGCATGTAGTACCCTCCCTGCTGCATTGCAGGGTGTGGGGCCATCTGCAAGGGGTGTAGCACTTCAAGTTGATGCATCTATTAACAACGAATAAATTGCATCCACAACTCACCTGGGGAGGCATTGTCGGTGGTGCCTGTGGCTGAGCATCAGCAATTGCAGCTAGATACATCAAATTCTTTTGAAGCTGAGCTTGGTACCTAAATAATGCAGAATCTCATATGTATGTCACATTAATGGTAAATAGACACATCCATCAATACACACATATATACATCATGAGAGATAAACACATAACCAGACAGCTCTGATCGTAGACGTCTGGTATTTGTTGTTTCCTGTAAACCAATTTCAAAATAATTATCCTTCCTTTTTAGCTGCTAAGCTTGATGCCAGTCACGCAAATGACAACAATAGTGTTAACCAAACACGTGTTTTTATGACGTGAATAAAACATAAGATGATTCTGACCACCTTAATATTGAATACAACCCAACTTTCAACCAGAAATGATAATATCACACTCAAGATTACTGATTTCCAAAAAGCAAAATGGGCAGGTAAATACATTGGGGACCAACAACTGAATCCATTCCCCCAATCATGGTTGTTGACAGCGGCAGCTCAGTAGCAAGCTTTATCATATGAATAAAAGAAAAGCTTTCTATGAAATAAAAAATATGGTTTGAAGCAGAACCCATGATTTTTAATCTTATTCTTTCACTAGATATGAATAGGAACTGATCTAATGCTTCCAATTTACACATTTAACTATAATTAAACATAGATATCTTCAAGACAAACAAAATTGTAGGTTTCCAACCAAGTTCCACAGTGGACCCCTCTAACACCATAAATTAGCTCTTAGGATTTTGGCATCAATTCATATAAAAATTGATTGCCAGATTGAGATCCAGTCATCAATAATCTCAAAACTTGACGTATCATACTTCACTCCATAAAGTCAATCCAAATAGTTGGGACAGGACTAGCTAGGTCTGGTTCACAGGATCTTCAGCAAAATCAATAGTGTCAATCTTACAATCTCTTATGTAAATACAAATCTTGGGCATTAGCACAAACTTATTAAACAGGCACTCAAACACAAGCAAAAAATTTTCAATCAATGATACAGAATCAAAATTCCCAGGCATTGGCACCAACTTGTCAACAGTTTAGGGTAGGCATGCAAACTTGTGCCATCGCATGCACGCGCGCGAACACACACACAGAGGGCAAATAGTGAGGGCATCAGTCACTTACTGTGCACACTCAGCAAGCTTTCCAAGGTTTTGATTGTCCAATATTGCCAGAATCAATTTTTTATTCTCATCAAGATACTGCATGTGCATTAAAAAAGGGAATTGCATCAGATTGCAGTAAGTATTTCATCCTGTGAGATATGATAATGTGAAGTGCGAAGTAAGGAAATATTAAAAATAACACAGATGATGTAAATCAATATCAACATCAAATTTGAATATAACATGCATATGGTCATTAACACCTCTTGACAAAGCAATCCAATAGTGAGGAGACAGAAACTAAAATGGAATAGGAAAAGGAGACTCATACTACAGGATATAGTTGCATGAAATGTAAGTCATCAAAGCTGATAATTTCAACTTACTAGAAAAACCAAATGCAACCAACATCAGTTTTCATTGCAAAACAAATTAATGAGGACCCATGACTAGTATATAAACTGCTGACTGTCCATAAATTAATGTCAAAGCAATTTTTTTGATAGATGGAAAAAAACTGAACACCAAAGTAGAAGTTTTTGGGGAAGTAAAAAGACTACATACTATGGGCCACTAATTGCACATAGTATCAGATACCAGGTACAGCATTATTAGTAAAAACAAGTAATAACACACAACAGATTGCCAGATTCATCAAATAATTCCAGGGAATTATTCTTCAGAGAGACATCATTTTTAAAATGATATTACCTAAGGCTTAAGTACTAACCATGAAGATATGAACATAGGAGGTGGTTCCCTGATTACAATTGGCTCATCAGAAAATTGATGGCAAAGCACCTACTTAGGGATTAACACAAAATTGGACACTTACAAAAGACATCACCTCTTTTTAATTCCGAACTTCTGTAAAATATTATTAAAGCTTTTATTTTTTGGCTGTACAAAATATTTATTTATTTCTTTGATAGCCAAATAAACAAAATAGAAAAAAAAAACACCAAACAAAAATAGGGATTGCAAACACAAATACACACATTGTATACAAGCAGTACACTATATTTATTATTTACCTTTTTATTGTCCTTCAACATATAAACACGCACACATGAACATCAAACCCATGGACAATTTAATAGTTCAAGTAGATAATTAATTGATAGACAAATGTCTATTGATTTTATTACCCTAAAAGAATTTTACAGATCCCAATACTAGACCAAAATAAAAGTCAATCAAACAGGATTACAGCATGCATGCAACAAGTCCAAGTTAGTTATTCTGGAAGTAGATTCTGAAAAAGAGTATCAAAAGTATCATGCGTCAAAGTGAAGCTACTTCTTGGAATCCTGTTTTAAAGGGAAATGCATCTGACTCAAAGGAAAATTCCATATGGACAGAACTTTATAGTTCATCTAATAAACACATGACAACTCCAAGGCAATTTTATTGAAAAAGACTGCATGAAGGATGCACCAACTAAAAAGAGCATCAAAGGTACAGGAATATGCCACACCACCTCAGGTGCTCAACTCAAGGAGATTCTGCACAAAGAACCTCAAAAACCTCAATTCTAAGTAAGATGAATACATTGGTAGTGACATAACTAGATATCAATAAAGCCCAAGACCTCTTGGTAACAGTTATAAGTCCCAAACATCCAAATAAAGGAGGAACAGCAAACCCAAGTGATCAACAACAATCAAGTTAGCACACAGAAAAAAAAAGTGGAAGTACAAGAAAAAGTGAAGCTTCCAGAGGCCAACAGTCCAGCATCCAGTCATGAAGCCAGCGCAATTGCTGTTCCTCCGCTGAGTGGAGTGAGATTTTATTTCTGTCACATAATGGCTTAAAGGCATTTGCTTTGGCTAACTTTAGCAATTGAGTTCCCCTTTCAGAGTACTGCTCAGCCTTCGGCTAGTTATTATTTGTATAAATGAGAATTAGCTCTTATATACATCTTTGTGCCATTGAAGTTGCCTCTGGAACTGGTAACTAGTTAAAAGCCTTGTTTTGCTCCCCACTGGCTTGTTTTCCAACTTTTACAGTTTAATTTATTTTCATAACATAAACAGACCTCGTGATTTCTGTTCTCAATTTAGAAGTTTAGGTCTCTGGGGGATTATTTGTTAGTTCTCAGAATGCTACTGCATTATTGGAATGTGATTCTAGATCTAACCCAGAATCGCACTTCTAAAATGCGTTTTCGGACCATGAAAAAAAAAAAAAGGAAAATTCTGCATGGCCTCCCATGCAGCCTTGTCAAACCCTACATGACAAAAAACAAAGCAGATATTAATATTTTTCAACATCTGAACATATAATAAAACCATTCTAATTTAGAAGAAAGCTGTAACTTTCATCTCCCTCCCTGTAAGAAAAAAACAAGTTCCTAAATGGAGCACCAAGTATTTGTAGGGGGAACCATTCCAGAGGGTTGTCAGGAGACAAAGCCACTGATTATTTTTCTAATAACTACGCAATTCATTGATGACACCCATATCTGCTAATTCCTTAGTTAGAAGATCCTCGACTTCCCTTTTCCAAATGACAATCCTTTAATTATAATACAAAACCTCTCAATCACAAACTGTGCCCTTGCAAGATCTATCAACAACATATAAACTTCGCCTCACACATCTAGTCACAGTTTTGCATGCCTCAACACAACACAAACCCACTATTTCCAAATTCTGAAAACCTATTATCTCAATCACCCATTAGAATTCACAGACTATTATCTCTAAAACCCTCAACTTCAGTTCCAAAACCCCAACAAAAATCAGCAAAAACCCAATTGAATAGAAGCAAAACACAAAGCAAACGAGAGGGATACGAAACCAAACCTTCTGAATCTGCTCGGTAGTGATGTTGTTGGGTGGAAAAGAAGGCATGACCGGTATCATCTGGGGGTTCTGCTGCATCTTTGCCCTTGAACTTTTCACAGAAGCCCTAACCCTAAAACCCCAAAAATTCCCAAATCCGAGAGAGAGAACGGTGTGTATCCGAGTTGGGTTGGGTAGGTAAGTGAGATTTTGAAAGGGGTTTTGGGAGAGAGATTCTTGAGATATAGACCAGGTTTTTGGGATTAAGACAAAATAAACAAACAAAAAAACAACCCTAGATTTTTGTTTTGGTCCACTGCCAACTATTCACTTGTCCAATTTCAAGTCTTTTTGCTTTTTGCCTACGTCACGGTTTGGTCTGTAGTCTGCACCTCCCATTGGGCTAGGCCGGGTCGGCTCAAGGTGAAGGTTCTCTTAATTCATCTAAGTAAGCCCCAAACCAATAAATCAGACTTCTCATTAAGTAAAACAAAAAATCGATCCAAACCAATCAAAATCGATCGTACCAATTTGATTTTCACTAATCATAAAGGTCAATTTAACTTAAGAAATTTAGAAACCAACTTTTTTCGGTTCACTCTTTGGTTTCCTTGCCTTCTAACTAATAACAATCCAACTAAACTAATATTTTAATATTTATATAATCATTTAATATTTAATTTTATATATACATAAGATTCTATTAAAATAATTTATTATTCTCAAATTAATTTTTAAACACACTCATAATATTTTAGGTTAAAAATTTAAATATATTTTGAACTTTAATTTGAAGCACTTATTAAGCAAATGGTTTCATCTTATTATTAGGAAATTAAAAGTGGATTTGGATCCTAAAAAGGTTTGAAGATGAAAATTTGAAGCAAATAAAGGAAAATATCTTAGTGATATTTTTTTTTTTTTATTCATTTTTTTTTAATAAAAAAATGATACGTGACTTCTTTTTTTCTTTACCATCTCATCCATAACCATTAATCTAATAATTTTAGGAAACGTATTTAATTTAAAAAGTATTTTTTAAAAAAAAAATAGATATTTGATAAAATATAGAAAACAATTTAAAAATCTAAAAATTCATTTAGAAGTCATTTGATAGTGATTTTAAGAATTGTTTTTAATATTTTTAATACTTACAATTTTTTATTATTCAAGCGTTAAAAATATTTTTAAAAAAATTAAATCACTTCCAAATGCATTCTTATAACGTTAGAAAATTACTTAGAACTCGTTTGATAATGATTTTAGGAAGTACTTCTAATATTTCTAATACTTGAAAATTTTTATCATTCAAGTGTTAAAAATACTAAAAACGTTTATTAAAATTACTCACAAACACGCTTTTATAATATTTTCTAAAGAGTGATTCTCCTAAAAATACTTTTAAATAAAATAAAAACCAAAACACTTTTAAATAAAACACTTCCACTAAAAACACTTTAAATAAAAAAAATATGTCATACGCACTCTAAGATAACATTATTTCTACACATGAACTTATAATGTAAACTATCATATATTATCATTTTAAAAAATTTTAAATTTCATAATCATTAATTATTATATTATAATTGTTAGAGCCAAGTTTCGTAATGCTAATTTTGATGAATGTAACTTCTAGTATTTCTAATTCCATGCATTAAGGCTGTGACTTCTAATAAGTAGAACTACTTCCAATGATCACTCGACTATACCCAAAAAAATGAGGCCTATCTTAACCTCATTGGATCATAAAAGGAAAATAGAATGGAAAATAATTTCAAAATTATGCCAAATAATTGTAAAATTATTAAAACTGGAATTTATTAATCAACTTAAAATTATTTGGCATCATCTTCAAAAAATAAATAGCTCACATTTTTAAATGATTTAATGTGGATCAATAATTATAGGTTTCAAACCATCCCTAGTTTTAAACTCTTTTATCGAACCACTATAAATGAGCTAAAATTTTGAAACTAATATATTTAAATGGTAATTAATTATTATGAAGATAACTTTTAAAGGTGTATACCATAGTTTTTATTTGGTAATTAATATCCTTTACATTTATATCAATAAGATCAATAAATTTCAAGGATTATAATTTTTAATTTTTCTATTTTTAACTTGCTACATGACAAAGTTACGACTTAAGACATAATTTTAAAGACATAATTGTAACATATAAAAAACTCGATTACCCATTCAAGAGGCTCTCGTAACTTTAAAAACACATTTGCATAGTCAAAAGGAGCTCACACTTATATAGTGTTAAAAACCTTTTATTCAATGTGAGATATCATAATCACTCTCCAATATAAACACAATGCAATCACCCCCTCATGCAAACACAATATCTTCATTGTATCATATGTAATGACCCACTTCTAACTGTGTATATATTATCCACTTTGGACCCAAAGGGACCCTTACGGCTTTAAAATGCATCAACAAGATTATGAGGAGTCCATACTTATATAGTGTTAAGAATTTTTCCTCATATTCGATGTGGGATGTCACAAATACCCCTCCATGCAGACATACTTATATAGCGCTAGAAATACCCCCCATGCAGGCATACTTATATAGTGTGAGAAACTTTTCCTTATATCTGATGTAGGATGTCACAAATGCCCCTCCATCAAGGTCGGAGATCGGCTCTAATACCTTTTGTAATGACTCACTCCTAACTTTGTAGATATACCTCTCCATACAGACACAACGTTCTCATTGTGTCCCACAGGATTGTAGGACCAAGCAGATGAACACCCTTACAAAGCCAAACAAACCCCTACATCAAGGTCGGAGATCGGCTCTGATACCATTTGTAATGACTCACTCCTAACCGTGTAAATATTGTCCACTTTGGACCCAATGAGACCCTCACGACTTTAAAACTCATCTACTTGATTAAGAGGAATCTCTACATATATAATGCTAGAAACGTCATCGTTGTGTCACATGGGATTGTGGGGCCAAATAGATGAACACCCCTACAGGGGTAAACAAACCCTCACATCGAGGTCGGAGATCAGCTCTAATACCATTTGTAATAGTCAACTCCTAACTGTGTAGATATTGTCCACTTTGGACCAAAGGGACCCTCATGGCTTTAAAATGCGTTAATAGAGTTATGAAAAGTCCATACTTATACAATGTCATAAACTTTTCCTCCTATCCGATATGGGATGTCACATCATATGAAAACAAACTCTCACATCAAAGAGAAAATCGACTTTAATGACATTTGTAATGACTCACTCTCAATCATATAAATATTCTATGCTTTAAACCTAAATGAGTTTTTACGACTTTAAAATACATTTATATGGTTAAGAGGAACTTATATTTATATAATATTTTTTTTCCTTATTTCATATAGACTATCACAATTTCTTATTAAAAATCATTTTCTAATTTTAATAACATATGAGGGAAATTTGAAATAGTTTTTAATTTTTTTGAGGGAAATGGTTTAGTTTTTTTAAAATAAATTTGAGGGGTTTTCATTTGAGATTTTTTCAGAAAATAATAAAGAATATAGAAAATATTTTAAGAAATTTTTAATTATACATAAATATTCAATATTTTAATGAAAAACCTTTTTGAAAAAAAATATTTTTTGAGAATTATTTGAAATTATTAACAACGTACTTTTATTTTTTAATGAAATTATTCAATTATATTTTAAATTTTTAATTGAGTTTGAAAAAGGGTTTTATTTTTTTTTAAATGTAAACTTTGTCGTATGAAGATTATGCCAAATAATTTTTAATATTTATTAGTATTATTTTGAGGAGGTGGTGGGCCAATCTTTATTTTGGCCAAAATGGCCAGGCGGAAAGTTCACTGAGACCCAACCCAAGCAATTCCTTTGTCAATTCGGTGGACGGATCATAAAAACGACGCCGTTTGGGGAATCTTCTCCGCTTTCCTTTGTGTCGCTCTCTGGAGACTAGAGCAGCAAAACCCTAGAACAACTGTGTCCTGAGACCAAAACTTACCGGCAGTACCTGAATATAATAGGTAAAACCTGGCTCCCGATATCTGGAAACGCTTGTTCCCCAAACGAAACCGCAGGTCCTATTCAATCCTCCCTCAAATCAGGCCTGGTCGGAGCTGCAATCCCGGAATGGATATAAACCTTTTCAAGTTTTGCTCTAGCCTCAAAGCTCTGGGGTACTTGATGATCCTCATGGTCGCTGCAATTATCGTCGTTTCGTATTACGCCGTCGTCGTCGTCACCTGGGGTCCAAAGCTGCTTGTGGGCGGCCTGGATTCGGTTCTTTCATTCGCAATAGTCGTTGTGTTTCATATTCTGGTAAATTCTAATTCAATTTTGGAAGAAATGGGGGGAATTGAGACTTAATTGAATTGAGCTTTTGTGGGTTTTTCCAAATTTTGGACTAGGCAATGGAAATGTTATATGAGATCTTTTCTGGTTTATTTTCCTTAGTTTTCGTGGCATCCAATCAGGAGTCGTTGAATGTTTCTTATTTGGTGTACATTGAATAATCGTGATTAAATTCAAATTGAGTTGATGGGTAGGGGTTAAAATTCAAATATTCAATGAATTCAAAGGAGAAAATGTCAGTGAAGTTGCCCTGGTCGAGAATTATCTCATTGATAATTTTTGAATTTAAACTACATTTCGACCTATTTTTGTCTACAATGGAAAGAATTTAAATAAAAGAAGGATGGGAGCTTTCATACTTATATAGACTAGGCAGACTGTGTAAAATTGACATTGCTTGTGGTCACTTCAGAGTGTTTGTTTCATTTATGCTGGAAATATCACCTTTTCTTGAATCTCCGCTACGATGGGGTCCATTTTACTAATTCATTATGGATTTAATGGAAGTATGCCACACAAGCTCTTATATGGCGGCTTGGGATTTAGAATTACCATATTTGGATACATTTGCAACCAAGGCTTTAATGCCGGCATTTCATTGATGTTCCTTTAGCAATGAGAACCAGAGTGTTGTCATTAGCCCTATGATGATTTAAATTCAATCTCAACTTCATTGAAGTAGGATCTCAGTTTCGTTAGGGCTGGTTTTATTTTATAATTATATCATGACTGCTAGACAACCCAATGTTTGTATGTGAATGTTTTACTGTCTCTATTTGATCACTCTGATCAAATTCTAAAATTCTGTTCTATTTGCAGCTTATACTATTAACATGGTGCTACTTTATGGTGGTCTTTCGGGATCCTGGTTCTGTCCCTGAAAACTGGAGACCAGTGTCAGAGGAGTACAATTTGGAGGAAGGTCCTATGACATCATCAGACTGTGTAGTGCCCGAGACTTTGAATTCCACATGGTCTTCTTCAGATGGGCAGGAGCGAAGACCAGCTGTAGGCTATTGTATTCAATGCCAAAATGGCAAGCCACCACGCTGCCATCATTGCTCTGTTTGTAAGCCAACTCCGATCTCTTTTTGACTTGCTTAAGATGTTGATCATACATTAATACTTTTCTGTTTATAAGGCTGTTAAGTGTTAAGTTGTTAGCTTAATGCTATTTAGCTTTATGCTGCATAGACTGGATTTATGTGGAAGCTTTGGTAAGTGGAGCTCTAAGTGAAGCTCTATCAGTGATATTTTAGTTTTAGATAAACTTTTTAGAGTAACTGAAAGTTGATGATACCAAAAAGAAAAACGAACAAGAAAAGAAAAAAGTGTTACTTAAAGTTGATGGACTGTTCTATTTGAATTTTGTTAATCACCACATGACTAGTCCTTGGATTTTCTCTGAAAGAAAATGTCCCTTCATTTTCTATTTTGGAAAATCTGTGCAGATCATACTAGGTAGACATTGAAATATCATAATTACTTGAGGCAGTATCGATATGAATTTTTTCATTAAGTTCTTTATTTCTTTCTGTCATCTTTTTATAGGCCAAAGATGTGTTCTTAAGATGGATCATCATTGTGTATGGGTGGTGAACTGTGTGGGAGCATGCAACTACAAGTTCTTTCTTCTTTTCTTGGTAATACCTTCATTTTCCTTGCTGACAATTTTAGGCTATATTTGGTTTCGGGGAAAATTTGAGGTGAACTCAAGGGAAAGAAAATAAAATGGAAAAATAGATGAGAAGAAAAAGTGAAAGAAAACAAAAAATAGATTTAAAATTCAATAAATTATTTTTATATACCACTTAAACCTTATTTTACTTATTTTAACTCTTTAATATAAAGATAAATATTTTGAAATACATATGTTTTTAACTAATTTTACTTAGATTTAATTTTCTTTCATATTATTCATAGTAAAACCAACCATAAAAAATTCATTTTTCTTAATATATATATTTATTTCCTTAGTACTTCCCTAAAACCAAAAATAGCACTAATAATTGGAAAAACTGACTTTTAGTTTCAAACTGAGATGTATATCCATTTGGTACTTGGTTGAAATTGATTTTGGACTGCACTTTACTGGTACCTTACCATGGCTAGAATTTATAGTGTGTTTTCTAGCACCTAAATTCCTGATTCCTCCCTAGAGAAAGTGCATACTCTCAATATGCTGATCTATGAAAGAGTTTTCAATGCTTTTGTACCCTTTTAAATTTTGGAAACTTTTTTCCAATGTGACTCACTTGTGTCTTCTTTCTACTCTTCCATTATTAATAACAATTTTCATGATATGTTTTTTTAGCTGTATACATTTCTGGAGACAACATTGGATACTTTAGCATTGCTGCCTAGTTTCATCAATTTTTTTGGAGAAGCCAAGAATCATTCAGCCTCACCTGGAAATCTTTCTATCATTTTTTTGGCCTTTGGTAAATTATCTTGTCCACATTGATCATTTTTTATCTCTAAATGCTAGTTCTGAATTCTCATTGTTTCCATGTTTCTTACAGATTTTGTACCTTGATGCAGTTATTAATTTAGCATTTGCGCTGAGTCTCCTTTGCTTCATAGTCATGCATGTGTCTCTCCTGTCTAGCAACACCACATCAATAGAGGTAATGCTCTCAAAAATAATTACTTTTCATGCCTCTTAGTCATATATGGTGTTTTCTAAGAATCAGAGGAGCAGCCAAAGGGACACCTGTTTGCATCTTAAAAGCATTACAGTGTGATCCTCCCCTTGCTTCCCGGTCAGGAAAAGACTCTCACCTCACCATCTCATTCTAAATCCACAGAAAACTATACCATGTTACTGTCAAAACATTGGTTGCAACTTGGCTCCTTGGTGTTGCTTAAAATGCTTTGGGAAACGCAGGCTTTTGTTTGAAGCAACGCCAGCTGAACCATTACTTTTCAGTCAAACCATGATTTCAGCATCATAGTTGACCGAATTTTAATGGGAATGTTGATTTGACTCTTATTACCCAGGACCACAGCAACTGCCCCAATAATATAATTCAATGAGTAGATTCATAATCCTGGAAATAAGTTGCCTTCGAGAGCACAGAATCAATCTCTGCATGTTACTGATGGCTAGGGACTCGGTTGACTCTTAAGTTTTAACCATCTCAAACAATATTTCAGGTTTATGAGAAGAGGAGAGCTGTCAGGTGGAAGTATGACTTAGGCCGCAAGACGAATTTCGAGCAGGTGGTTCTCACTGGATATCCTTTTTTGTTTCATACTGATGCAAGTTAGAGGGCAAATAACCTCTAGAATGACTCTTTACGGCCTATCTTGGGCATATATGATAATAATCTTCAGTATTAGTTTTTGCTGCAAAATGTGGCTGAAGTATAGCAGTCAATATGATTCTTTTGTTTAATCATCTCACCTTCTCTTATATTTTCTCTTTCTTCTTAAAGGTCTTTGGCAAGAAAAAGGCATTGTGGTTGTTCCCATTGTACTCAGAAGATGATTTCAGCAGCATTCCTGCACTTCATGGCCTAGATTTCCCAACACGGTCAGATGTCGAGGCTTGAGAAGGTTCCTTTCCTGTTCTGGCAGACCATAGTTTTGACTATGAGGGTCTGGAAGTGTCATCCAATGTGTACAATTTAATCTGTTTTTATTCTGTTTCTTACTAGATGTATATTAAACTTCTCAGCCAGATATAATCCTTTTCTTCAGTGGATTATTGGCCAAATATTGATTTTACAGGATTGCCTTAAGAGTAGCCAAATCTCTTAAATTGAACACATGTACACATGTCTGGTTTTCTGCATTATCTTACTCAAGTGATACAAGTATTAGCTGTGATCTCAAATCTTATATCTAGTTTCTGCAACTAACTCTAACCAATAATTTAGCCTATTATTGCAGAAATCGACGTGTTGCCATCGTTATCCCAAATCCAGACTGTTGAAAGGTGGTTGCTATAAAGACTATCAGATTAGGGCAAGTTCATCCATGCTATAGTATATTCAATATAAAATATGAGGGAGGCAACATTCTTGCCTTTGCTTGCCCTCTCCCTTGTCATACACTTGACTTATAAATTCTACAAATCAAAAAATAATAGTATCAAAGCTACCCAAGTTGATACCTAGCCTCATGGTTCTGCTTTTAATAGTTTTATATCACTCTTGAGTTGTCTTTCAGCTGGGTTAAGAAAAAACTGAAAGAAGATACTCCGAATCATACATCATACATGCACACAACTCATCAATGGAATCATTAAATTTACAGCATGTAGCACCATGCTTTTTCGTTTGTTTGATTGATAATAGCATTCAACTGATCACATGGAAACGTCTTCAATCAAACAGGGTGATGAACTGAGTCATCAAGAGAAGCAGAGAGTTGACCTGAACTGGAGTTGCAGACATCAGAGACAAAAACAGAGAAACATACAATTACAGGAGTAACAAGCATGATGAGACCAAAGGGCACCATCCACAGCTGACTGTTTGTGGGGTGATACTCAAACTCCCACCACACCAAGGTCAGCCCTCCTCCCAAGCTTATAAAGAATGACCACAGGAGAGCCACAAAAGTCTTGGCTAGCTTCTGGGTTCCCTCATAATCCACTTCTTTCTCTTCCTGATCACATGAACCCATCAACACAAACCCAAAAAACCAGTCCTGGGTCTGCCCACTCTGCCCTGAAACCCCAAAAGAAGCCATAAAACTCAGCAAAACTTCACATAAGATGTCACAGAAACATGATTACAGAGGTGAACATACCTGGGTCTTGATGAAGAAGTAGAAGAAAAAGACTAGTGGGGTTGATGAAAATGGAAGTAAATGTTGTAGATAAATGTTGGGGAAGAGAGACGGAGAGCTGGGGACAAGAGACTTTGAGACGGAGTGTGGTGGGGGATATGAAGACATGAGACCAATGAGGCTACAAGGTCGTTGGATTGTGCAACTCATACAAGTAACTCTCATTCAGCTACCATCAGGCCTGCCTTTTCATCAAAGTTGTTACTAGTAAAAAATTGAATAAATACGTAGAAAATGATTACGTCTAGGGCTTTGTTGCTAGCGACTGATGGGGTTACCTGGGGCAGATTTATTTGTTTATTCTGATGGTCCATTTGACAAGTGGTTTGTTTTGTTTTGAAGAACAGTTGGGTTCTGCTTGGGGAGAAAGAAATTCAACTTGGATTCTATATTAAAGCAGTTTGGTAATCATGTGGAACCTGAAAGTTTAGGCCCTTAATCCCATTTTTGGCCTGTTTGAAGTTTTCAAGTGGAACTTGTGTATCTTCAGGATGGCTCCTGTCTAGCCCGACCTGATGGGATAAGTTTGGGGGGGAGACATAACCAAGGTAGAGCCACTCCTTGGTCAGATTTGGATATTACACGCCTCAATCATAACTAAATTAAATATAAATTTTTTCTAGTTTTCCCTTACCCACCCCGTCCCACTTCAGATTTAGAGGGAAAATAGAAGTATATTTGGGCTGGGGGTGGGGGGTGACGAAAGGGTGACCCATATCGAACATGCTCCTTTAATAAAAAAATATTTGATTAGAGACTAATTTAATACTATTAAGTTAAATCAATCTCTTGGCATACTTGATTTCTTCAATCATTTTTTTTTTCTATCCCAAATCATTGATGCCCACGTTGGGATTGTTGGAATCATTTGAGTAGGTGGGGAGTTTCAGAACCTACTCGACCCAGAAGCCTGGGTCTGGGGCTAGTTTTAGGGTCCGGCAAGCTAGGGCCCAATCAGAGAACCCATTTAGATTGGAGGCGGGCTTAGATTCTAGATCTACCTATCCCAATAATGGACCAGCCCTAGCCACTTAGTGAGACTACCAAGCCCAAATGAACTAGTTTTGGGTCGTGCCAGAGGCCCATAATTACACTGACCTAGGTTAGCTCATCTTTCAGTGATTGAAAACTAAATCTTAACCATTTAAGAAGTACATTACCTCTCAAATATGATCAGAGAACATTCCGAGAATGATGAAATTATCTTTCAATATAATTCTTAGTTCAATGATTTCAAAGAGTTTAATCGAATGTATAGATATCGTCTATTTGGACGTAGGATCCCTACTGATTTGAAAGTTGATGTTCTCATAGTGACTAATGAGATTTAGGAGTATTAGACATATTTTCAATTAGGGTTTGACTTTAATATCGTCCGATCACAATTCAAATAGGTATTGTTTATTTTGAGTTGTTTTCATCGTAACTTCAAATGCAACTACGCATATTAGATGAGTGACCTCTTAAACAATATGAGATTAAAATAGAATGGGAGTTTGATTTGAAGTTTGTTCTTTGACTTGGAAAATCTTGTGAGTTTATAACTAAGCACATGATATTTGTATTTATTGGCCAAAAGAACATATAAAAACAAATGCTTTTAATTCTTCAAAAAATTACCCTAATTGCCATATAAATATATGTTATGTGAGCACTTGTTAATCAAAGGTCATCATCAAATCCATTTGAAATTCGTTCACATCTTTATAAAAATTGATAATAAATAAATAAATGGGAAAAATATTCTTAGGACTTGTTTGGAAATTGGGTCTAGTAATATATATATATATATATATATATATATATATATATATATATATATATATATAAGAGTAGAACATGTTTTTTCAAGCTGAAAAGTCCATTTCATGGTTCATTGAGAATCTATTCTTAGAAAATTATGGGACTCATTTTGCCATGTTATCTAATGCTTGTTTTTAATTTTATTTATTTATTTATTTATTTATTTTTTATTTTTAAGTTAAAGAACAAAAAATGGTTTTATAGAATTTTATAAAATTAAGGGTGTCAAACAAAAAACTTGTTTGGATGAATTGTTTTTAAAAATAACTTTTCTATTTTGATTTTGTAAAAACATTATAAATTTAATTTATATGATATTAATTCAAGTGTTATTAAAAATGAAATTAGTTTTGTAATTACAAATAAATTAAAAATAAATAGTTTTTAGTAAAACATGAATAATAATATTATAATAAAATTATAAATTATATTTTCTATAATGAATAAAGTTTAATTTTTTTAATATGTAAATTAGTCAAATTTTTCATTACATGTACATATTTAGTACTCAATTAGGAACATAATATTCTCCACTACTTTGATTTAAGATGCAAGAGAGAAAATTTGAAAAAATATAGTTGTCCATATAAGTTAAATATTAAAGTCATGATTCATAATATATTAATTTTTGTCAATTATTTTTTATAGTGATTAAATCTATTTTTTAAATTCCAACTTAATTTTTAAAAAAACTTAGACCAATTAATAAATTCAATATAAGGCGTAATTTGATTTGAAGTGCATTTCTACAATGAGAAAATTTATAAAAATATAATTATATGTAAAAAAAAAAAAAAATAGTCTTTATAAACAAGTTTTAGTATTAATGTATTCGGTTATTTGAGTTTCAAATTATTTTAAAATTACTAAATTAATTAATGAATTCAATGCATTAGATTTTATTTAATTTAGATTTTAGTTGCCTAGTAAAAAAATTGAAAAAAAACAAATGATTCTATGTTGTTTAAAAAAAAAAAAAAGTTGTTCAAGACTAGTTTTTGTCCATAATTTTTTTTTTATTAGTTAGAATACTATTTTAAGTTTAAAATTGTTTGTAAAAAATTACTAAGTTTGTTAATAAATAAAATAACGTTAAAAGCAGTGGTATTTCACTTTCTCTGTTTTTTGGCTCCTACTTATCTTACATTTTTCGAGTCATTTCAAAAAGTTAAACTAAAGTCAAGTTCAACAAGATCTTCTTTCTTCGTTAGTTTCGACGAACACATTCCATTGGCTATATTTTGCTAGATAGTAGAGAGGGATAATGAGAATCTCGTTAATCCATTAACTCTAATGCGTTAAATCTAACTCAGTTTGACGTGTGTTTGCCTCATAAAAAAAAAATATAAAAATATTCTTTTATTTTTTAAAAACAAACTAAAACAACTTTATGTGGTTGGCTAAAAACTATTTAAAAAAAAAAATAGAGTACAACAACAAAGCATTGTGAATTTTTAAAAGTAATTTTTAATTTTTAAAAACATAAAAGTGTTTTCTAATTCTACTAGCAAAGATGGTTTAAGTTTTCAAAAACTTTTCCAAACTATCAATTATAGTTAGGAGAATGAATGTCATGACTAAAGTACATATGATTTAAAATCATACGGAATTGACAAAGAATGGACCGCCCATATTCACCACACGTTTTAATTTTGAAATTATTGAATCAATAATAATAACACTAGCAAGTAAGGCGGAGCAACCTCCACATGAAAAAAAAATCTCTCCGTTGGAGTGTGTGGAGGATAGACAAAGCTGTAAAGGCAGCCACGTCAGTAAAGATAAGGTTGCTCCACATTGATGTGGAAGGGGCATATTTGGTAATCAAGGATAAATTTTGAAATTCCGTACCAAACGCCGAGTCAACCGATTTCCCCCATTCGACAGCGACACCCCATCTTTGGAGTTTGGACGTTATCAATTATTGCTCTTTTGTTCACTCCCATCATTCGTCTCTCCTCCATTTTACCAATCTACCATTTCTTGGATTTACCAAATTGTCCTTGCCTCGTTCTGGTATTTTCAATTTTACTTTCAATTCTTTATTATGATTTTAAAAAATATTGCTAACCTTTCTAACATTTAAAAATAACATTTTAATTTTTTTAAGGTTATAAAGGTTATAAGAATTTCTTAAAATCACTATCCCATAGGATTTAAAATCCGTTTGACAATAATTTTAGAAAATATTTTTAGTTTAAAAAATGAATTAAAAAAAAAAATTAACAAAATTTAAAAAACACTTCTAAAAATTTAAAAAATCAATTATAATGCTAGAAAAAAAATCATTAAAAATGGTTTTTGAACATTTTCTAAATTTTACTAAATACATGATTTTTCTTTAAAATATTTTTTAGATTAAAAGTGTTTTTAAAAAATATTGTCAAAGGATTCTAAAATAAAATAGAATGGGCCTAATGAAAATCAAAATGACAAGAAGAACAAAAGACATTGATATAAAAGAATAAAATTAATTTGATTAATAAAAATCAATTATTTACTAATTATAGGGAAGGAGATTGAAGGGTGTATATTATAATTTCCTTCTATTAAAAAAAGTTACGTTATTATTTTTTAAAAATAATTGTCATTTTTTGTATTATATTAATGTAGTTTTGATTATAATTCATTTTAAAAATACATATAAATATAATAAACAACATTAAATATTTAGTTGTTCAAATATTTATAAAAAATAAAAATAAAATCTTAGTAATTGTGCTAATATTTTATTTTATTTTCTAATTTCTACTTATTTTAATATAGACTAGACATAAATTTTAAAATTAAAAGATGGCTAATTTTTTTTAGGGCTAATTCATATGATTCTATAAATTATAATTATGTTATTCAATAAAAATAGTTTTTATATATTAAACAATACATATATAAACATTATCACAATATATTTTACAAATATTTTTATTTCTTTTTTTTTTTTTTTTTTTTTTGAATCAATTTTTTTTTATTTAGAAAGTAATTAATATAAAAAATAAAAATAAATTTATTACCTGGCATACATATATTTTATATTTTAAGTTATCCGATAATATATCTTATCTAAGAGAAAAATAGAAAAAGTTGGATAATATATCGTGGAGGACACCCTTTGCCTATAAATTACTCTAATTAATTTTTTATATTTTTAAAAATGTTTTTAAAATTTAAGTGGTGGTGCAAATATTTTATTAATTTTTTAAAAGGCCATGTGTATATAGTATATACACGTCATCAAATCGCAATAAAAATGTTCAAAAAATAATTTAATTTATGGAGACCAAGAAATTAAAAATAGAAATTAACATCTACTTGAAGAATATATTTAATAATATAATTAATTACGAAAAGGGTAACTGTGGTAAATTGAGGAGAACAGGAATGGCATCATGGGGAAGTCAAAATTGGTCGTGATGGGTTTTAATCTGGTGGAGCAGAGAGAACACATGGGACCCGAGTCACCCGTGGCTGTGGGTCCCACATTTTCGTCTTCCTTCCACGATCCTTCCACCATCGGTTCCCTCCACTACAAAACCACCACACAGCTCTCACCCAAGCTGATAATCATTTCCTTCTTCTCGTCGTGATAACAGAGGTTGCGCCGCCATTGATATCGGCAGAAAACTCCGGTTCTAATTCGAGGACGGTGGAGAGAGGATGAGCATGAAGGTTCCGGCGACGAGGACCCGTGTCGGGAGATACGAAATCGGTAAAACCTTGGGTGAGGGGAGCTTCGCCAAGGTCAAGTACGCTCGCAACTCCGACACCGGCGATAGCGTCGCCATCAAGGTGCTCGACCGCGATCATGTTCTCCGGCACAAGATGGTGGAACAGGTCTGCTTTCTCTATTTCTTACTCTTTCGATTCTTTCTCTTAATCTTCCTCAATATATTTGTTAATGGCGGTTTTGTGCAGATAAAAAGAGAGATATCGACAATGAAGCTGATTAAGCATCCGAATGTTGTGACGATCTTCGAGGTATTCTTCGCAATTTGACCTGTTTTTTTTTTTTTTCCTCCGACTTTTTTATTCTGCTAATTGTACGGGTTAGCATGTCGCTTTCGATTAAGGTAGTACAATTATTGAAGTTTTCGGTCCGCTAAATATCGATGAAATAGTTCAATCATTGATTCGGTGTTCAATTATTGATTTGGTAGAATGTCAAGGTCGGTTTGATTATATTTGAAGCTGTCTCAAGAAATTTGTTTGTTTTATAATGAGGTTGAGAACTTGAGAGAAGGTTCTTTGAAATTTTAATTTATTTTAGAATGATTTTGAAGGACTTTTAGACTTTTAAATAATATTAAAATGATTGTTAGAAGGAATAATTAAATCCAAATCTTCAGGATCGGGTCTTGTGTTGTTTCTCTCGTGTGTTCTTTGAATAAATGTTTTCTGCCTACTAGTTACATACAAGCTAAAGGATTAAGCATATTGGTTGGTAAATGTGTAAAGAAGTTTCCTAAGTGGGGTGATTTGCAATAGTTTTAGGCCTACATACCCGATTAAAATATGTTGAAAAACTTGAAATTATGGGAAGTGGCATTTGATTAATTGGCTTCTGACAAATTTCACAAGCCCTTATTATATGATCTGCTGTACTGACCATAAACATAGTATGAAACAACGCCTTCGTAAAAATTATACCCACTGATGCATAAATTCCCTCGTAAATGCCATAGTTTATATGCTAATTACACAGCAATGCAGGCTGAATTTCATATGAATGAATATTGGGGTGGAGCATGTGACAAATCACCTGGCCTTTTGTCGACAGTGAGAATATGTGGCATTTGCTTTTTAAGCATAGGACTTCCATTCATATACGTTATTCATATAGGAGGATTAGACTGTTTTGGAAATGAATATTGAAAACGTATGAGAAAAAAAAAGGTGTTTTTCCAACTACATGTATATGCGTATTCTTAACAACATTTAGTTTTCTATTCATATGAGACAATTGTTCAAATTCCAAAAAACAAGATACTTTCATTCCCTTTGCTTCTACATGTTAGTTTCATTTCCATTTTCTGTCCTTATGCATAGGTTATGGCGAGCAAAACAAAGATCTACATTGTCGTTGAGTTTGTTGATGGAGGAGAGCTCTTTGACAGAATTGTAAGGCTTGTTCTTTGGACTTATCTTATTCGTAAACCTCTTGTCTCAATTCCATGTAGTAAAATTATGAAGTGTGCTGACTGCTAGCGTGAGCAAGTGACCACACGTCTCATGTATGTTAACTGGTTGGCATTTGGTCTTGTACACACGCATAAGACTCTCTCTTATTGGCTTGTTGTTCTCTAGGCCAAGAATGGGAGACTTAAAGAGGATGAAGCCAGGAGATACTTCCAGCAGCTCATTAATGCTGTAGATTATTGCCACAGTAGAGGCGTGTACCATAGAGATTTGAAGGTTTATAAGATGTTTTCTCAATCTTTTCTTTTGTCAAGAGAAACCAAAGATTCTGTATTCCTTTATTTCCATTGATTAATGTACTAATTGGCATTTTTGCAGCCCGAGAATTTACTTCTGGATTCATACGGTGTTCTTAAAATATCAGACTTTGGATTGAGTGCCCTTTCACAGCAAGTGAGGGTAAATATTTAGTAATAACTGCAATAGTGCTTAAGGTTTATTTCAAGATTTGCAATTGAAATCTCTTTGCCATAATAGGGAAGCTCTTTCCAAGTTTATAATCTCTCATATTTTTGTCAAAATAATGGCCATTTGAGGTATCTTTTTGACTATTATATGCAATGAAGGTAGATCTCATTATCATTCTCCTTACTGTAGGAAGATGGGCTGTTTCACACTGCCTGTGGGACGCCAAATTATGTTGCTCCTGAGGTACCTCCCTATTGATTTATGGAAAGCAGAGGTTGTGGTGATGCAACTATTTCTATTGATTTCTTCCTCTTGATATTTCTCTTATCAGGTTCTCAATAATAAAGGATATGATGGTGCATCAGCTGATATATGGTCTTGTGGGGTCATTCTATTTGTACTTCTGGCTGGGTACTTGCCTTTTGATGAAGTAAGCCTCATGGCTTTGTATAAAAAGGTTAGGTGCTTCTGAGTTCTATCTCCTCTTTTCTGATGGTGGGAATATCATCCAGAACATTTATACATAGTCTACCCAAATTTCAGATCTGCAAGGCTGATTTCTCATGTCCATCATGGTTATCACCTGGTGCAAAGAAGCTGATAAACCGTATTCTTGATCCCAATCCTGTAACTGTAAGCTCCCAAACCTTTGTTCTGGTTTGGAACTCATCAATTCATCTGAAATCTTTAACCATATCCATTCACTTGTTTAATGCATGCATTTGGTTGTCAATTGTTTTTGTGCAGCGGATAACAATTCCTGAAATCTTGGAAGATGGATGGTTCAAGAAAGGGTACCAGCCAACATGTTTTCAGCAGGAAGAGGATGTGAATGTTGATGATGTGGATGCTGCTTTCAATAATTCAGAGGTAAGGCATTTTATTCACCTTCATGTTTCCATTTCCCTGATCTGAGGAAGTGGTGCTTGAGACATTGATGTTCTTTGTTTTTTCACGTATGTTCTTTAATTTCTTTTACAAATGCATTGTGTTGTGGAAGAGATTGAATGTCTGTTTCCCAGTGCTCAAATCTACATGCAGGGAGTCATCTAGTTTGATTTATGCCTGTGGCATTATAAAATGATTACATGGTCAACCTAAAAAATGAATAAGATGATTCTTGGTTGAAGTTTATTTATTTGTTTTACAGGAAAATCTTGTGACAGAAAGGAAAGAAAAACCTGTCTCCATGAATGCCTTCGAGCTTATTTCTAGGTCTCAGAGTTTCAATCTTGAAAACTTGTTCGGGAAGCAGGTGGTATGTTTCACTAGGTTTATTTCCTTTCAGTCATGTTAGTATGGAGCATTATGTGTATTATATACAAATGAAAGGTTTTGTGGGATCCTAGAATAGCTTGGAAGATTGGACAGTGAAGGGGTATGCCATAACTGTGTAATGGGATTGGAAGCTGATTTTGTTCAATTAATAGTTGTTTCTGTCTCAGAATCAGCTATGGCTTTCTGATTGCGGCTGTCCAGTGGTCAAATAATCCCTGCAATTAAATTAAAATTTGAATGGTGTTGCTTTTCTAGTGTTACCTAGGTGGTTCTATTTTCTGTTCTAATGACAAGCTAACTCTGTCATTTCTGACTGCTGTTTATTTGGATTTCCAAACTATAGGGTCTTGTGAAGCGAGAGACAAGTTTCACTTCCCAGCGCCCTGCCCATGAGATTATGTCTAAAATTGAGGAAACTGCAAAGCCTCTAGGTTTCAATGTTCGCAAGCAAAACTACAAGGTAATGATTTCATCTATTTCTCATGCTGCACATCTTGATGAACTTAGTTCTTTACCATGTATGATGCCGAAGTTATCTTCACTTAAAAAACAAACTAGTTCTTATGTGCAGAAGTATCATTTAATCATTCCTTATTTTAAACCATTTCAGATGAAGTTGCAAGGTGACAAAACTGGACGGAAGGGTCATCTCTCTGTAGCTACTGAGGTACTTAGTTAATCATTGGTCAATTTAAGGTCTTTTTACATCCCTTCAATAAAACAGAGACTCAATTTTTAGTTAGTGATAAATAGAGATTTGTGGTATCCGTTTGGATCCATGTCACCTTATTATTGAGACATTATGCCCTTCTTCTTTTTACTCCCTAGGTTATGAGTCATACAGATTATTTTTTTGGAAAAAAAAAATTACTTAATTGAATATCAATTAAGATATTTCATATTTTTACATAACTGAATGACAATTAGGATATTGCGTATATTTACACCACGGTTCTTTCTTCACATCATTTGCAACATTTGGAGATAGGGGTTTTGTAGCATGCGTGCCTGTCTTATTCAAGATTCCATGGATTTACATTGCTTTAGTTTCTTACTATTATCATTTTTTTGTCTGACTATGGGTATCAAATCAGAAAGCATTTTTTCCTCTGTGGGCCCTAAATGTCTCCTCAGAAATAGAGTAATACAATGCATTTGCATATACTTGAGTAATTGATTGTTTTTGAACTTCAGGTGTTTGAGGTGGCTCCCTCCTTGCACATGGTGGAGCTTCGGAAAACTGGTGGTGACACACTGGAGTTCCACAAGGCATGCTAAGCATTTAAAATTCTTCATTTCTTTTTTTCAACAGGTTCATTTATAGGAAGTTTGATATTAAGGACCAATTTGCCTTTTTCTAATTCGGTTTCCCAATTCTCTGACCAAATGGCAGTTCTACAAAAGCTTCTCTTCAGGATTAAAAGATATAGTCTGGAAATCAGAAGCGAATACTGAAGAATTGAGGTGATGATCCCTCCCTCTCTTCATGGTTATAGGGACCATACATAGCATATGCTCAATCCGACTTCCTTTGCTTGTGCAGGTCATAGCAGAAGCCACTTCTGTTGGGTTCTTAGGCCCTCGCCCATTTGTATCCAAGAATTATACAATGTACAGTGCTTCGTAGAAAGAATTCATGGATGCAGGAAGATAACAGCAATCATGCATTATGGCGTGGTTTGATTTGGTATTAGAGCAGAGAGCTGGATAATTTAAACTCCTTGCAATTGCGGCTTGTTTTCTTTTCCTTCTTTCCTCATTTTAGTTGTCTCAAAGTCGATCCATTGAGTTTTAGAACAGGTTGCAGTGCATGAGATGTGAGAATATCCTGCATGTGCTCCTAGAATGGAAGATGACATTTTGTTTTGAAGCCATCTTGTTTGACTTTTATGATTAATATTGTATTTTGATCTTAACTGTGCAAATGCTGTAGTACAATTATACCCCAATTGGGTGGGGCTAACCCGTTCAACCTTGTGCCTAACCAACCTAACCCTTGGACAGGCTTTGAGCGGGTTAGAATCCACTTAGGCTAGAAAATATGGTTTATGTTTTATAGTTATAAAATAACTATTTTCTTTATTAAGAGACTCGATTTTAGGCTTTTTTTTTTTGTTTGATAATCAGTGGAAACTAAAAGGAACCTCAGTTGTTTGGAAGTTTGACATGGTTAGGGAATTCTTAACTTAGACCTCAAGTAGCACATCATTTTAAAAGTCGGACACATTGATAGACAAGTTTCATGTAAGTCATCCAAGGATTCCAAGCTACGGACCAGCCTTTTCGACCATTCTAATTATTAACTAATCTGGAATTTACGTACGGATCCAAAAAGGATTTTAACTCTTAGAAGTGTTTGTTTTTTTATTTTTTTTATGATTTATTATAAATTTTTTATTGAATAAAAAAAATCAAAAAATATAATTTTTTTAAATAAAAAATAATATATTAATTTTTTTTTTACTTTTTAATATTGAATAAAAATAAAATACTACAAAAACAAATAACCTAACATTTAACATTATTAAGCATTAAGATTCTATTTAAAATTAAATAAAAAAACAAACACCACCTTATCCTTATAAAAACTTATAAAAAGAATTATGCAAAGGAGGAATTTTTTTGGTACTAAACGTTTAATCTTTTTATCTACAGGAATGAACTTTTATACCAGAAATCTCTTCTATTAAAGTAAATGATTAATAAAAACAAATTTCACAAATATAGTACGTATTTTATGAAATGAACCACTCCAAATCTGACCCGCTTATAAAAAACTTAGAAATGAATTCAGGAATTGGATCATAATGTGATGTTGTTCTTGACCCAAGTTGGGACTGACATGCCAAATTGAAAACCAATAAAATATTAAAAATAATAATAATAATAAAAATTGATGAGTAGGAAGTCTGTTATAACTTTTTATCAAATAGGTCAGCCGATATGTAAGTTTTATGTAATAATGTAATCCATAAACTAGGGAAGACCGAAGTACAGGAGAGAGAAAAAAAATGAAAAAAAATTCCTTTTCTTCACCTTTTGAACATAAATACTACATTCATTTTGACTTCCCTTTCTTGGAAGTTCCTTTCTTTAATGACTTCTTCTGAAGTTGCTTCTTTGGTTTCAACTTGCTTGAAGTTGATGAATCCTTCCCCTGTCGATTCTTTCTTTTCTTCTCTTTCTTCACATTGTACATGTTAATAGCCTGGTTTCCAGATGGTATACATTACAGTGATTAGCAAAAATTATATTTGGTGTTTTTTTTAAAAAATAAAAATAAAATTATTCAGCTACAAAAGCTAAAGCAAACTTTGATCTTTGACAACAAGGGAAAAAAGGGATTGAAAAAAAAAAAATGGCTCATTCATACCTTGTCAACATTGAGTATCTCATGGGAATTCTTGGAGATTAGCTTGTTCAAAATTTTTTCAGTTTGCTGCTTCTCTAGTGATCCAATTCCTGTCCCTTCCACTACCGGCAGGAACTAAATAAGAACAATGGATTATGTCAGCTCCATCAGGTTTTATAGTTAGGAAAAGAACTGAAGAATTCACTGTAATAGGGTTATGTGTACAGACCTTGCGATACTTTCCTTTATGTTTTTCAGGTTTTTCTCCAGGCAACTTCTTGTCAAATTTCCCACCACTGGCTGTTGCAGTGGCGGCCATGCTGGCTACATCCTCAAGTTCATTTTTGCTGACTTTCTTTGGGGCAGTTTGGGTTCCAGTAATAGGTAAGGCTGTGGCAGCAAGTTGAATGTGGCTGGGGAAAAACTTCCAATCAGTTCTTGAGTTGCAACACAAGGAATTCACAAGTTGCCACATTTAAAATATGTTTATGGTGTGATTTCTTATAACAAGTGGATTTTACACACACACACATATATATATATATAGAGCATAATGTCACAAGATGCTCCAAATAACCCTCCCCATGGGTTTATATAGAGGCCAAGAAACTTGTGGAGAATCCTCCATTGATGCCTATAAATAGGTAAAGGCCTCATTTGGCCAAGGCACCAAGCAAGTGAGCTTCCAAGCACTTGTAAAGCATCCTTTGAGAGCAATAAAGTTTCTTATTCTTCAAGTGTTGCTTACGTGTGCCTACTAGCTTCCAAGTTGTGTGCATCTTAGCCTAACAAGCCAAGCATCGAGAGTAAGGCTGACTTAACAAGATCAAGTGTCTTGACTTGTATAAGTGCCGCACAAGCTTAGGAAAAGACTTAAGTCCATGACAATAAACCCTAAACACAACAAGGTTGCCCTGTAAAAATCCAAGAATGGCACCTCAAAAAGGGGGGAAAAGATCCTTCAAGCTATAGCACCAAAACAAGACTAAACAAACAATGACTTTATCCAGTCCTCAATTATCATTTTATGTCATCCAGCTGATGGGTCCCCACTAAAGACATCTTCTCATCAAAAGGTAAATGATTAGACTACATTGATCATTCAGTCAACTGAAATTCTGCCAAATAGATCTCAAAACCATTTGGTACAAGAAGAAACTGATTCCATGACCGAACTGTAAATAAATCATCTGCTCAAATTGGAAATCAGCCCACACCGGGCTAACCATAATTACAAAATTGGGATTTGGAAATTATAACAATTCTGAGATCAGGGAAATAAAGAAGGCATTGCAAACCCATTGTGAGTAAAAATAAAAATTGTCAAGAATTACAGGATTAGATAGGGAACAAAAAAATTCTTTATCCTTTTCTATTTTTTTAAAAGTAAAAACAGCATACACAGCCATTTAGAATTATCTAAATTAATATGCAGGTGGTTGGTGTTTGCTCATCATATTGATGTATTTTTCATATATGCAATAAATTGACAGTGTTTTGAATAGAAAAGGTTGCAGAAAGATTCATAGAACTGATTCCTAGCCGTGAATAACTAAATTTGATGCTTATGGGTGATAAATCTAGTAGAGTTTTCCTGCTCATATCTATCAGATTAACAGTAAAAGAGAAAAACCTTGGCAAAGCACCAACTTTTGCAGCTTGTTTCAGATTCTGTAACCGATTCTTCCCTTGTTTTTCAACTCGTTTCTTCTTTTCTGCTCGTCTCTTAGCAAAAGGATCCTCTCCTGCTTCTGCAACAGAATTTCTTAATTTAATTATTTACTTATTTTTTCTTTTGGGAAACATTTTTATGTTTTTTCCACAAGAACAACCAGACAGAATTCCATTAATTAAAATTTTTAACTAGAATGGAAAAAAGGCAATAATGGCTCAATCAATCATGTACCATCAGTCATTTTGGCCTCAATAATAGGTATATCTTCATCATCATTTACACGATCATATCCATGGCGACGCTTCCAAGTACCAGTTTGCTCATCGTAAACGATTTTATCTTTTTTGCGGTTCTTTATACCTGCAACAGATTTCAAAGCAACACAACCAAGCACATTAACCTTATGCCCATGAAAACTAGGACTGAAGGCACGATTATATTGCTGATTAGGGTCATGATATGATGATATCAATCCAGAATGTCCAGATATATATAAATAAATTTAGAGTTCATGAAAAATACTGCTTCATAATGAAATATTTAACTGCCCATAGAGGAGTCAAAAATTAACTAAGAGGAACTGACCTTTAGCTTTGGCAAACAACTCCCATTTTGTAGGTGGTTTAGGCTTAGGCAGCTGAAAGAGCAAGAGTTTCACATAAGAAATAAAGAATATAAAAGAAAATAAAGAACTAGAAACGGCTTCGTTAAGTTATATAAATGAAAGGTAAGAAGTAAATACATTGGTTAGCAAGAATTCACTAAAAGTGCTGAAGGGGGAGCCACTCATAAAGAAGATACACACAAGAACATCCAACAATTTGATAAAGTGAGATGTATGATAACAAGATTGTCTAGCACGACACTCTTATGCTCACCCATGACATACAACCATTAGCTCCTAACCCTCAAATATAGATCCGATTTCCAAAATCATATTCGGTCAACTTCATTGCTTTGTTTCTCGTATTACCTTTTCAATCTCAAATTCATCTTGTAGATTCATCTCAATTTCAATCACAATCAATCAAAATAAGTTGTCCAACAATCAAGTTATGCACAAGCATCATGGGAACCAAGTTAAGCTTTGATTGTATTTAAACAAAGAAGAACTACATAGATGTCCATAAAAAAACTGAAAAAAAAGAAAAAGAAATAGAAGAACAGCATAGATAATTTCAATATCATAATCAACAACTCAAAACAGGGAATTAAGTCAGGATTTGACCACATTTCTACATTTACTCAAGTGAATTCTCCATCCTTTTTGCTATATTCTCCAGATCAAAAGCTCTTAAACACTCATGGTTAAGAATTGATTCTCTACAGCACTCTACCAACATGTATGTTCTCTATCTATAAGTAATCTATTTATAGACATCAAAAGGGACACATGGCAATCCCTGAACTAGCCTCAATAGGCATGTAATCAAGCTTACAAGTAACAAAAGTGGGGTAAAAATTATAAAAATAGTAGTTACAATCCAAAAACGCACATAGCCCATTTCAATTTCAGAAATGATTGCTATAGTAGCAGAAATCAAAATTTCGTTTTACCCATTGTATAAAAATGGCGATTGAGTAGCACTTCCAAAGCCATTTTGATTTCTAGATCTGGAAATCAAAATTTTGATAATGAACTGGAAATTGAAATGGAACTGACCATAAATAGTTGTTGACCAGATTAGGAAGCAGAAAAAGCAGTCCCCACACAATTAACTTCTAAAAATTAAATACAAGGAATAAAGATCCAATAAGGTAGTTATATGCTATCCTTCTTTTTTTTTGATAGGTATTATAAGCTATCATTCTTTACAATTCTGAAGAACAACACATATTCCAGGAATCAAGGACAAATGTGCATTGTATTAGCAACATATTTCTGAAGCAATATAAACAAAAGAAACAACAGATGTGGGATAACAAACAAAAACAAGCAGAGGCTTACATGCTTTTCTCTAGGCAATCTTGTCGTCGGTGGAGGCAACTTGACTAAGGGGCCATCTATGTCTTCAGTTGAAGGTAAGTTGAAAAGGGTGTCTGCGATTGATTGGACTAGCTCAGTGCCCTTTTGTAAACACTCCTTCACTAGCTCTTCCCTAACGATATTGAAAAATTATATTCAGTAAGCTCCACAAAAACCAAAATACATTACCAGCTGCATTCACAAGGATTCTTTAATAACCAAAAGCACCCACAAAAGAACAAATAGGTCTGGGTACATGGACACAATAAGCTCACCCCAATCTATGTAACAACCACAATCACAAAGATCTTTTGACCAAAAATGCATTCATAAAACTTGAGACAAAAATGGAGAGCTACTATAGTGACTAATGGACTACAATCATCAATTTGGTGACTAATGGAGAGCTACTATAGTGATGAATTTGATTGATTTCATAGAGTGGTTGGGCATTGGGTGAGGGAGGGAGTATTTTTTGTACCCTCCTTTCTACTTTGTGATCGTTTTACTCGTATATGACTTGTATACTCTTGCGCTCTTTTAAAACAATTTCTTACTTATCAAAAAAAAAAAAATCATCAATTTGGTGCTATACACTCAGATTAGAATCAAGCTACCAGGGTGTTATGCACAATACTTTTTTTTTTTATTGGCAATCATGCAAAATATTTTTAATTAGTCATGTAATTACAAGTTATTTGGATAGAAGCAGCTAGTAGACTTGGTGGAGAAACTTGAAAATAGTTTGCCAAATATGTCTCTTCATTCATTGCCTAATGCATTACAATTAGTTTCTATTCTTGCCTTATATAATAAAGACAGTATTTTCTAATGCACTCCAAGACCCCAAAGGACAGTTCTATTATAAGAAGCCCTAATGCAACTAACCAGCATACACTCCAAATACTATTCACCTCATAGCCTTATTTCCATTCTTAGCAACATTAACCCCACAACCACAGCTTTGCCTCCCTTAGTCTGCAGTGGGCATTGGAACTGGAACTCCAATCCCGTCAATCCAAAATTATTGCTTATTTGTGGACTTGAGGATTACTATCATTCAAATTTAGTTTCAACAACCATGGATTTGAAGTTAGGCCTTCAACTCCATGAAACCACACACATCCTACAGAAAACCTAAATCACTCCAGGAACCCAACCAATTGCCAGAAAATGCAAGAAAAGAAGGGAAGAAACAAAAAACATAATCAAAACCTCCCAACCGAAAAAAAAAATTTCCAACCACATCAAACTCCTGGTAGAGGTGGTGGGGTGCAAAGTGGTGAGCAGCAGATGGGAAGAAGAGCTTGGCCAACCTCATTGCTTGTATAATTTTTATCTGTCTCATGAAAATATGTTAATTGGATGTGATGGATACTCCTAATACTTCCTAAAAGGATGGTTATACCATTTCCTAAAGAGCTTGTTGTGATTGATTACTGCTTACAAAGGGACTAACCAATCCACAAAATCTTAGCCACTTGATTAGGTCAAATTTGGAGCACTCTATACCAAAAATAAGAAAAAATTATTGGTATCGTTAGATTATTTAAATAAATGGAAAAGCATGTTTTTTTTTAATTATCATAAGAAAAATTAAATGGGAAATGTGATCAAAATGGAAAAAACTGCACATTCTGACCTTTGTTTTTTGAAGTTGAGAAGTTGTAGAGAGGAGGAAATGTTAATTGAGTAAGACATCTTTGAATTGACTTTTGAGAAATTAAAAAGCTTCTGTCCAAGTTTAATAAATTTTTTTATACCCGATCAACTAATTTTATTAAAAAGTTTCTAGCTTAAAACAGAGCACAATATGAAAGCCAATACTCCTCATATAAGTTTCTTTATGACTCGTATAAGAAGCTATAAGGGAAAATAAAGTTTGATTTCAATAAATTCCTTCAATACTATTTTCTTAAATTATCTAACTTTTAACGAGGATAAAAGATAAAAAAATGTAATAAAATTTTATCATATTTTGGTTTTTTTTTCCCTATTTTTTCCCATCTTAATTAAATCCACCATAAAAGGCCTAGAGTCAGGTGAGGGTACAAGCTCTTCATGACAAAAAAAAAAAAAAGTCAAAAGAAAAATAAATAATAGAAAAGGTAATAAATATAGGTGAACTCCCAAAAACAAGGACACCTTACTTAACACCAGCTGACCACATGGGCTTTTTGCAAGTGGCCAAAAGGAACATGGGAGCACCCTTGCGTGGACCCATTTTGGAAAATGGTCAAGACTTGGGACTCCATGCATGCACCCACTTGCCCATTGATTGAATTGGTCCCTAAATTCTAATAAATAATTTGAAGAAACAATTACGGAATTACTTTGTTCAATTGAAAGGGCCTCATCAATGGAAAATGATGAGTTTTAATTGCATTCAAATTATACAGGTGAGAAGAGAATTGATGTATCAACAAATCTTCAACTACCAAAATGTCCTTTCCATTGCTGTGTATGAGCTGAGTTTTCAATTTTGGTGAACCAGGTCCCATCATTTAATTTCAGAAAACCATGTTTGAGATTAGGATAGGGGTCTAGCTCATGAGAGTGCAAACTGCTTGCACTAAATTTGTATGCAAGTCATTGTTGAAAAGTTTAAATATGTACATCATGCACTATGCTTTAAACTAAAATCAATACTCGTCAAGTTCAAGATTCAACTTTCTTTTCCTGTTTTTCAGTGTCCTTGATCTTTTTCCATTTTAGGGTGTATTTCATATGTGAGAATAAGAATAAAAATGAAGGTGAATCACAATAACTTTGGAAGAATGAGTCAAAATCCCAACATGAGTGAGTTTCATTCTCATTTTTGATAAATAATCTGAACATGGTAAATAATAAAAAATTGAATGAATTTCCCATTTTAGTTTCATATTCAGCATTCCAAACATGCTGCATCCATGTTTTTCACAGATGAAATGCAAATTTGATAGCATGACTAAGTTAGTTCAATTTGACCTCACATCTTCTATTAGGCTTAAAAGATCTTTTAGATCATAAAAGCTTATCTTCCTTTTTTTTCTTCATAGGTAAGATCGTAAGAGCTTATCTATCCCATATCTGATTGTATCTAAGAAGTCCTATTAAAAGATATTATGACTGAATATTCCTTTGATAAGAGTTATGGTGCAATGATTTTATCTTAAGATACAATGATCTTGATATGAAGAGTTGCCCAAAATTATATATATTTTAAAGTCCTTTTTATATGAACATTTTGAACCTTATACATGTCCTAATTCCTAAAATAAAAAAAACTAAAAAAAATCGTCCATAAATTTTGTTTTTATCTAAAAGTTAAGACTAAGGGGGGTAAACCAAATAAAAGACTTAATATAACTTAATAGTTTAATTCAAATTATTAAGCATGTTTGGTACAATAATTTAATATTGTAACTCAACATTAAAAATGACTATTAAATCAACTTAATGACTTAATATGATTTAATAATTTAAACATAATTTAACTTAAAGTCACTTTAAGTCATTAAACATTAGGAATCAAGTTTTACCAAACGCTCACTAAAAGTCATTCTAAAGCTGTAGTAATCCAAAACTAAAAAAAAATCTACTCAATCTTTTTCATATTGAAAATTTTAAAAACATAGTTTTATTAAAAATTATAATCATGATTCTCACTTCTATTATCTTTAGTGATTGAGACAGAAGTCTAGTCCACAAGACTGCAAACTGCTAACACTTCCTTGGAGAATATCAAATATGTACATCATGAATTAGGGTTCAAACTAAATTTCATTTTTTATTTTTTCCCAATAAAGTTTAGGGTTTCATTTGTCCTTCTCGGACAAATCGTTTTGAGTACATTCAACTCCGACGATTTTATACTACATTACATTTTCTGCAATGAACTTCAGAGATAAGCAGCAAAGAAAATGTAATGACCTGTCAGATGGTTCTAAACGCAGTGAAATTGGAAGACATGATTTGTGCATCAGACACTAAACATTAGACTAAAACATGGAAGTGGGCAATGGAAAATAACAAGATAAAACATTAAAATGAAACCGCACGCATCCTACAGAAAACCCTACCTGGAAGAGGGGGGAGAAGGGAAGTGGTGAAGTGGGTCGAAGGCCAGAAGGTGACCTAGGTCGATCTGATGCTCTTGTGTACCCATCACCGTCGCTCCAGCACCTCCTCTCGGCTTTAGGATTATGCTTTGATCGACCGCCGAGAAGAAGAGGTAGAAGAAGAGGCAACTGGGTTTTTAGGGGTTTTGGCTCGGGTCAGGGGTGGGTTGTTACTTCATTCTTGTTTTGCAAAGTGGGTTGAATGGCCTCTGACTCGGCCCGTCGAAGTGACGGAGCATAATGGGCTGGTACGGCCCAGTAGGCTGGGCTTGGCCACACTTGACAGCTGCGCAGCCCAGCCCAGTGGGCCCAACCTCTAATTTTAATTCTTTTTTATTCAAATGATCTCAAAAGTAAAACATAATGTAAATTTATATTTATTTTTTGGCTTCAAGATTACATCTTTCTTAGTTTTTTTCAATTTTAACAATTTAAATTTCATTTAAAGGTCAAGTAATATGTATTAATAGTTGAGTGTGTGTTAACTTTATACTTAAATCCAAGTTTTTTTTATTTTATAAAAATTTTAAAAAAATGGGCCAAGCTCGGCCCATCAAGCCCATGATTTGGAGGCCATCTCGGGTTGGAGACACTGGGTGGATTTGGGTTTAGCATGGTGGGCTCCTGAAACTTAGGTTGGTTTAGAGTGTGTTTGACAATGATTTTTTGAAGCGTTTTTAATATTTTTACACTTGAAATTTTTTATCTTTTAAGTATTAAAAATATTAAAAACACCACTATCGAACGTACTCTTAGTTTGCCCTTATAATTTAAAAATAGTTTAATATTGAAGTTTGGTAATGATACTTAAAGCTCAATTTATTTCAAATTTAATCAAACTTTCTTGACATTAAGACTAATCTTTTGAAATATTGCTTTAACTTTCACTCATAATTAAAAAAGATAAAGATAAAAGACATCATCCTACTTTATGTAACGATCGGATCAAGTCTCACATCACTAAGTTAAAATTTGAGTTCTACCTAATGTATAAGCAATAATGGGTATCAATACACATCGTATAGAGAGGGCATGGGGGTGGAGAGTATCCTAATTGAGTCACACAACGTTGAGTTAAAGTCTAGTTGTTGAGCTTGTAAGTAATTAGGCACCCTCCTATTTATAGCCCTCTTTTGAAGGGTGAGTTCTATGCAATGTAAACGTAATATTGAAGATGACACCATCAATGTTTTTCGGTTTAGTGGTCAAATTGATGATGTCATAAATATATATTAAAAATAAATAATTATAATTTTTTATAGTTGATACTATCAAATTAAATCATACATGTGTATGAATATATTAATATTTTAAATTTTATTAAACAAAATATGTATTATATTTAAATATGAATATATTAAAAATGAAAGTGTTAATGTATATTATGGGTATATTATGTTATGGGCTTTAGGCCCAGTTAGGTTACTTGTACCGCACACATATGCCTCCTATATAAAGGCACTGATGTATATTCTTTCTCCCAGGAAATACAATACAATCTTTCAATATTTCTAACATGGTATCAGAGTCACTGCTTTGACTCTTTCTTAGCAGTCTGTCTTCATTAGTGTGACTTCCTTTCTTTTTAACGCTTCCGCCATCACAACTGTCGCCGCAGCCTTTTGCCGTTGAACCTCCGACGTCATCTAGGCGTCGTCCTTGGGTTACGGACCTGTAGCCATCGTCCTTAAGGAGTTTCACACCGCACAAGATCACTGTTTTTCGCATCACCGCTGCGAATATTGCTCCGATTTTAATTTTGACGGTACCACTGAGATCGTCCAGCGCCGATCTACACATTCGTGGAAACCTCGTCGCCATCGGAGCCCGCACGCGCCCTCACGCGCCGCCCAAAGATTCGGTGACACTGATCACGCGCCTCCACTCGCCAAGCTTGTTCTGCTGACGTCATCCTCTCTGCCACGTCAGCCCTAGCTACGTCACCACTGCTGACGTGTCAGTGCCACGCTAGCCCTAAGTGACATCATCTCCACGTCATCCGTTGACCAGCTTACCGTTGACCAGCGTTGACCGTTGACTTTGACCAATGTTGACCGTTGACTTTTCCAGGGTTGACCAGGTTCTCCTTACCCAGTTTTTCGCGTAGATTTCACTTTTGCAGTCTGTTTTTGCATATTGTGTCTCTAAATGGATAAAAAGGATATTTTTCTTTCTCGCTCCATCAATACTGTATTAGAGGGAAATAAAAATTACTTATCTTGGTCTCAAGCTATGCGCAGTTTTCTTAAGGGTCGTATGCTCTGACATTATTGTACTGGTGCAATGACTATTCCTGTCAAGGGAGCAAGTGAAGGAGATGTTGTTTTTCTTAATCGCGTGATTGAATGGGATAGTCATAACCACATGATCCTCACATGGATTCAGAACACTTCCATTCCCTCTATTTCCAATTTGATGGGCAGCTTTGATGATGCAAAATCTGCATGGGATATGTTGGCCAAAAGGTACTCCACTACTCATGGATCCCTGAAATATCAGTTAGTGGTTGAATTACATCAACTCAGGCAAGAACCAGGGTAATCCATCAATGACTATTATGATAAGCTTCGCTTTATTTGGGACCAAATTGACCTTTCTAATCCAACTTGGACATGCTCAAAAGATGCTCAGCAATATGCTTCCATTAGAGATGAATTTCGCCTCTATGAATTCTTGATGTCACTTCACAAGGACTTTGAGCTCATTCGTGGTCAGCTACTCAATCGCAGTCCTACTCCCTCTCTTGATACTGCTGTAAATGAGTTGGTTAGAGAAGAAGCTCGTCTTGCAACCCTTCAAGCCCAGATAAACTCAATGTTTTGGCTATTACTCCATCTACTCCACTCATAGAGCAACCCCAGCAATCAGGTGATTCTTATGGCTCTAGCAATCGTTGCAAGCAGACCAACAAAAAGTTCTGCAACTATTGCAAGCGTCCTGGCCACACCATTGAGACTTGTTACCGTCGTAACAAATCTACTACTGCTGTTGCTAATATTGAGCCTACTCCGCCAATGGCTTCCACCTCAGTTGAGTCCAAGTCTTCTGGATCTATTATCAACCTCTCCTCCACTGAACTATAGGAGATCATAGCTCAGGCTGTTCGTATGGCTGGTAATGCATCTCTTTTCACTACCTTATCTGTTCTACCTGGTAAGTCTCAAACTTGGCTTTTTGATTCTGCCTGCTGCAATCACATGACATCTCACTCATCCCTATTCTCCAAACTTGATCCTGCACCACATCCTCTAAATATTCATATAGCTGATGGTTCCACCATGCATGGGAATAGTCTAGGTTTTGTTTCAACCTCTAATCTTTCTGTTCCTGGAGTCTTCCATGTTCCTGACCTATCCTATAATTTGTGCTCTATGGGACAATTAGCTGAACTAGGTTATCGCCTTATTTTTTACTATTCTGGGTGTATTGTGCAGGATCCGAGGACGGGGCAGGAGCTTGGGACCGGTCCTAGAGTTGGGTGTATGTTTCCCGTGAGCAATCTTCATCTTCCACTTGTTGCTCCTGTTTCTATTGCTACTGCAGCTGCTGCAGTTTCTTCCTTACCTTCTCTTGCACTTTGGCATTCTCGTCTTGGTCATGCATCATCTTCTCAGGTACAACAGTTAGTGTCTAGGGGTCTGTTGGGTTCTATGTCTAAAGACATTTTTTATTGTACTTCTTGTCAGTTAGGAAAACAGCAAGCTTTGCCTTTTAATAACAGTGAATCCATTTCTAATAGTATTTTTGAGTTAATTCATTATGATGTTTGGGGACCTTCTCCTGTTGCTAGTATTGGTGGATCTCGATACTTTGTTGTTTTTATTGATGATTATTCTCGTTGTAGTTGGATTTTCCCTATGAAATCTCGTTCCGAAATTTTATCAATATATAGCAATTTTGCAAAAATGGTTGAAACACAATTCTCCAAACGTATCAAAACCTTTCGATCTGATAATGCTCTTGAATATACTCAACATGCGTTTCAAGCTCTGTTACATTCCTATGGCACTGTACATCATCTAACTTGTCCAGGTACCTCTCAGCAAAATGGTCGAGCCGAAAGAAAACTTCGTCATATTCTTGACACTATTCGTGCTCTGCTTCTTTCTGCCAAAATTCCTGCCCCATTTTGGGGTGAAACGGCTCTTCATGTTGTTCATGTAATTAACCGTATTCCAAGTGTTGTCATCCATAATCAGACTCCGTATGAGCGTCTCTTTGGGTCACCCCCTGTCTATCATCACCTTCGCTCATTTGGATCTACTTGTTTTGTTCTTCTTCAGTCTCATGAGCACAACAAACTTGAACCTCGCTCTAGACTCTGTTGTTTCCTTGGTTATGGTGAAACTCAAAAGGGGTATAGGTGTTATGATCCTGTCTCTCATCGTCTTCGTGTTTCTCGTAATGTTGTCTTTTGGGAACATCGATTGTTTGTTGAACTCTCTCACTTTCGTTCTTCCTTGACTAACTCCTCTGTTTTAGAAATCTTTCCAGATGAGTCTCTTGTTCTTTCTACAAATACTTTTGATCCTCCTTTGGACTTCTCTCCAGATATTTTTGATGCTTCTCCTAGACAGGTTGCAGATGAACAGATTGATGACGAGCTACCCCACTTTGAGACTGGGTCCCCTACTCCTACTCTGCTTGAAGATCCTCCACAAGACATTCCACCTCGCCACTCAACCCGGGTAAGATCCATTCCTCCACACCTACTTGACTATCATTGTTACACTGCCCTTGCTACACTTCACGAGCCTTAAACCTATCGTGAGACCTCTACTGACCCTTTATGGCAGATTGTTATGAAAGAGGAACTTGATGCATTAACCAAAAACCATACTTGGGACCTGGTTCCTCTCCCTCCTGGACAGTCTGTGGTTGGTTGTAAGTGGATCTATAAGATCAAGACTCGCTCTGATGGATCCGTTGAGCGCTACAAGGCTCGTCTTGTTGCCAAAGGCTTTACACAGGAATATGGGATTGATTATGAAGAGACTTTTGCTCTAGTTGCTCGTATCTCATCTGTTCGTGCTCTCTTAGCTGTTGCTGCTGCTCGTCAATGGGACCTTTTTCAGATGGATGTTAAAAATGCCTTCCTTAATGGGGATCTGAGTGAAGCAGTCTATATGCAACCTCCTCCTGGTCTCTCTGTTGAATCAAATAAGGTTTGTCATCTTCGACGTGCACTTTATGGTCTTAAACAAGCCCCACGAGCTTGGTTTGCCAAGTTCAGCTCCACTATTTTTCGCTTGGGTTACACTGCCAGTCCGAATGATTCTGCCTTATTTATTCGTCGTACTGATAAAGGCACTATTTTGCTTCTTCTATATGTAGATGATATGATCATAACTGGTAATGACCTTAGTGGTATTCAAGAACTCAAGGATTTTCTCAGTCAACAGTTTGAGATGAAAGATCTTGGACATCTCAGCTATTTCCCGGGTCTTGAAATTACTCATTCCACAGATGGTCTTTATATTACTCAAGCCAAGTATGCTTCTGATCTGCTGTCTCAAGCCGGACTCACTGACAGTAAGAATGTTGACACTCCAGTCGAACTTAATGCACATCTGACACCCTCCGGGGGGAAACCATTGTCCAATCCTTCTCTTTACAGACGATTGGTTGGCAGCTTAGTTTATCTCACAGTTACTCGTCCAGACATCTCCTATGCTGTTCATCAGGTGAGCCAGTATTTGTCTGCTCCACGATCAACTCACTATGCTGCTGTTCTGCGCATTCTTCGATACCTGAAGGGTACCATTTTTCATGGCCTTTTCTACTCAGCTCAATCTCCTCTTGTACTCCGTGCATTCTCTGATGCTGATTGGGCAGGAGATCGTACTGATCGCAGGTCCACTACAGGTTACTGCTTCCTTCTTGGTTCTTCTTTGATTTCTTGGAGAAGTAAGAAACAAACTTTTGTCCGCTCCAGTACTAAAGCAGAATATCGTGCCCATACTGATACCACATCTGAGCTCCTTTGGCTAAGATGGCTTCTTAAGGATTTGGGTGTGTCCACCTCCTCTGCTACTCCCCTTTATTGTGACAACCAGAGTGCCATTCATATTGCTCACAATGACGTCTTTCATGAACGGACTAAACACATCGAGATTGATTGTCATTTTATCCGTTATCATCTTGTCCATGGTGCTTTTAAGCTTTTCTCCGTCTCCTCCAAAGACCAGCTTGCAGATATCTTCACCAAGTCACTTCCTACAAGACGCACTCGTGATTTAATTGACAACCTCAAGTTGGTCTCACATCCACCTTGAGTTTGAGGGGGGCTGTTAATGTATATTATGGGTTTATTATGTAATGGGCTTTAGGCCTAGTTAGGTTACTTGTACCGCACACATATGCCTCCTATATAAAGGCACTGATGTATATTCTTTCTCCTAGGAAATACAATACAATCTTTCAGTATTTCTAACATAAAGAAAATTTAATTATTTAATAATTTTGAGTGTACATTTTATTTTGTAATTTTATAATTTTAAAAATACTATATTATTTTGCTTATATTATTTAAAAGGTTTAATATACTTTACCCCTCAACTTATAGCATATTTTGCACATTACCCCATCATGTTCAAAATCAAACACATTTCTCTTCAACCTTCATAAATATCAACACTCTGCACTTTTTATTGAATGATGTTAGTTTCAATGGACGGAAATATCATGTGTTGTGTATATAACTGAATAAGTAAGGGTAAATTTGTAAATTCAATCACCTAAAAAACCCAAAGAGAGTTCTCCGTGATTCTTCATCTTCATTCTTTGTTTGAAACCCTAACCCTCGAAGCCCTAAAAACTCCAAATGCCTATTGCAAACATTGAAGGCTGAGAGTTCGATTGAAATGGATTTTAACAATAATTTTTTTTCTTGCAATGTTTTGTTTTAGTTTATCCTTTTATGGCTAAGAAAATATAGAGGAAAATAATGTTTTCCCTCTATATCTTCTCCTTATTTAATTGATTTCCTTTTCCCACCACATTTTGGCAATGGAAAATGTATTTTATTTTTCATTTTTGCATGGGTATTTATTTTTAGGAATGTTGGAAATTTTGGGTTTGTCTTTGAGTTGAAACCAATGAAGTAGTGAAAAAATTAATGTTGATTTTGGGTATGTCACTAACAAACTTGCTTTCTCCGATCTCACTTTTTAGATCCTCTGTGTGTGATGCCCCAAACCCAATTTAGGGGTAAAATTATAATTTAGAAATTATTAATTAATTAAAGTAATTTAATAAGGGTAAAAATGTCTTTTCATATTTAAAATACCTAGATATAAATTAGATTTTTCCTATTTTCTCTTTTCAGAAAACCCTTTTACAAAGAGATCAGAAAGATAAAAAAGCATAGGACTGAAGATTTGAAGGTTTAGGGTTTGAAAATCAATTTTTCAAGTAAGATTTTAATCCTTAAATTAATATTTTACATTCGTTAATTAGTTTTAAAAACTTTAAATATTCTTTGGAAGATCTCAATCTAGAGTTTGTTAAATTAATTTTTAAACAAAAAAAACTGGAAATTTATGAATGTGAATTAATTTGTGATGAAAATAGGAAAATTTAGAAAATCTCAATTAAATAGAAAACAAAATCAATGAAAAATCATTGGAAGAAAAGAAATTTTAGATTTAGAAAATAAATAAATAAATTGTCTATGTAGACTTTAGATTTTAAATATATATATATAATAAAAAATTGGAGTACGCATGTGTTGTCAAGGTGTTGACTTAAGCATTGAAAAAGATTGTATATGTAAATATATTATTATAATAATAAATAATGAGAAGAAACATGAGACTCACTATATATATATTCTTAGGGCTTTATGCGTGTAATGAAGATAGGAGGGTAATGGGTTGGTTATGTACTGAATTTGAAAATTAATAAAAATTATAATATTTAGTTTTAAGCTAACAAATGAAATATTAATAATAATAATAGTTTCTGTATAGGTTTTAATTTAATTTAAGTATATAAAGAAATAAATAGTGAGGGTAAGATTTGGAAAGAAAATAAAATTTACAATAATTTGGAAACTCACTAAATTAATTTATTATTGTTTAGTAAGTTGAAAAATAATATTGGGTAGTAATAATATTAGCATGAGAAATTAATTAGGATTCCTAATACTAAATAAAATATTTTTAGAATTTTTAAATTTATATATTTAGATAAATAATCAATAATCAATATTGTGTATGATGTTATGTTAGGTGGGAAGGAAATTTTTCAGAGTTAAATACTTCAAGATTTTGAGTGCTTATTCAAGGTAAGGAAAATTAATGTAGATTTTTATAAAAGAAAATAATTTTCTTTTTATATTGTATTTTGAAATGTGTAAAAATGTTAATTTTATCTTTTCGCATAGATCAAATATGTGTTTTGTATGCAAAACATTTTTGAGAATTTTCTTTATTTATTTATGAAAAGCGAAAACTTGAGGAGATATGATATTTTGTTTTGTAAGTTTGAATTAATAAATTAAAGTGTTTGACTCTGGATTATATGGCCCTAGTCAACGAGTTATAACTATTGACATTTCTGACCCTAATCAATGGGTTACAATAGTTGATATTATATAATCCTAATCAACAGGTTATAATAGTTGACTTTATGGCCCTAATCAACGAGTTATAATTGTTGACATTTGGTTTTATTCACCTTAAATGAAACAAATTTAAAACTAGTCACTCATTTGTAAAGTCTCACTTAATCGGGTACCATTTTTTATTTGATAACTAGAGTAAAGATATTTTGAATGCATTTGATTTGGTTTTGATGATAAATTGTTTTAAAATAAATATGAGAAAGTTTTGTTGAAAAGTTTGAATGTATTAGTATTTTGAACTCAAATTTTTTTTATGAAAATAAATATATGTTATACATCCTATTTTCAAGCATGATTGAAAATGCTTGATCCATGAAACTGTATTGATGTTCCTTATTGAGCTTTAAGTTCATGCTTCTTCGTTGATAATTTTTCAGGTACTCTCAGTTCGGACGAGGAGTGATAGTTAGGTTGGGAAATTTTTCTTTGTTAGGATTTTGGTTCAAACTTTATTTTGGACATTGTTTAGATGTTAAAATTTATTTTTCATTTAAATTATTTGAATTTGGAGTTATTTGGACAATAACACTCTAGTTGATGTGTTAGTTTTTTTTTTTTTAAGTTTATACTTGGAAATTTTAGAATTTTGTCCTATTACTTTGAACATGAATTTGGTAATTGGTAAATTTCCAGTTACAATATAAATGTTTAGGTCCTTTCCACTTTGAGCCTTTGGGCTTGAGGTGTGAAATGACTGTCATGTCCTTAGAGTGGGTTTTAGGGCATGACACCCTGGTTTCCACTACCTCCATTGCCAAGAAATTGTACACCATGGCATCAAACCCTCAAACCTCCTTATCAACTCCAGGCAACAAGTGAAGATCGTCGACTTCGGAGTGACCGGATATTGGCTAAGACCATATATCTATGTAACTCATTGGTGGGTACTATCGTATCCATGAGTCTAGATCGGATCAACACCAATCTTAACCACAACAAGTACAAAGGCTGCGTTGACAACATCTAAGCCTCGATGTGCGCATTTTGGAGTTTTATTCAGGGTGTTTCCTGTTTGTTTTCGAGCAACAAGGGGATTAGGTGAGTTTGATGTACATAATTTGTAGTTCGTAGTTGCTGGAGGTGGCATTTAGGGAGTTCAGGGACTTCATATTGCGATATTTGTAGAGGGATCCGACGATTTGGTGGCAGGCAGAAAAGCTTCTCTAGCACCCATTTGTATTTCAAAGTCAAAGAAGAATAGGACAAAGTCAAAGTTAAGTTCATCATCTTCCCCAACATCTTCCTCCTCTACGTCTATATTCCTTGATGTCTTGATTTTTTTTTTTCTCATTATTTGGAAATGGAAATGTGAGTTTTCTTTGTAGGTGTCATATGGGGTTTTGGATTTTTGGAAGGAGAGTTGGGAAATTTGGGTCTATTTTTTAATTCAAACCAATCAAACAATATAGGACTTGATCAATCAATGTTTTCTTTTGATAGTGTTTTACCAGGAAAAGCAAAGGAAAATAATGTTTTCTTTTTATATTTTCTCTTTATTTAATTGATTTCCTTTTTTCCGACAATAGAAATTGTATTTTCTTTTTCATTTTCACATAGGTATCGATCATTTTCAAGAGTGTGGGAAATTTTGGGTTTGTCTTTGAGTTGAAACCAATGAAGCAGTGAAGAATGAAGAAGAAGAATGAGTGAGGGGTGATTGAATTTACGAATCTACCCTTATTTATTTAGTCACGTGCACAACACATGACATTTCCATCCATTGAAATTAACACCATCCAATATAAAAGGCAAAGTGTTGGTATTCATGAAGCTTAGGAAGCAGTGTTTAGATTTTGAACCTAAGGGGGCAATGTGCAAAACGCATTATAGGTTGATGGGGGTAAAATGTATTAAACCCTTATTTAAATATAAATATTACAATTCTTTTTGTAAAACATATATTTTTGTTTTGTTTGCAACAATGAACAATATTATTTAATCATCCAAATGGTGTCTCTTTCATGATGTGAACTTGAAATCCAAGGTTCAAGTCTCTTAGATGTATTAGTTGATTTGTTTGGTTCGATGATGGTTCAACATGGATTTTGGGTCAAACTCTAGTGTGACTATTTAGTTGTGCGCACCATATCACTAAATTAATGCTTAACTATTTAGTTGTGCACACCATATCACTAAATTAATGCCCAACTATTTAATTGTCTGCACCATATCACTAAATTAATGCTTGATGGTTGAACTTAAAACCCAAACTGAACTGATTAGATTGGCTATCTACTTGTGCACACCATATCATTAAATTAAAACATTGGGATAAGTTCTAACCCTAACTACAACTAGTCATTTAGGGGTTTATGAAGTCACCTATTTTCATGGATGAGCTTTACTATTTGTGTACCTAATATTTTAGGTTTGACAAAATTTTATGGATATCTTAACAAAAACTTATGTACATATATAATATAATTGCACACAAGATTCATAAAATCACCTAAATTGAGGGAGGGTTACTACCTAGCCATGTATGGTCTATGAAGTCACCTGACTACCCATAGCAATCGTCATAAATGTGGGTATCTTGATAACCGGGTTCCTAAAAATTATTGTAATGGTTTGATTTTCATGGGTGAGTTTTACTTAATGTGTACATAATATCTTAGGTTTGACGAAATCTTATAGATGTCTCGACAAAAAATTGTGTACATGTGATATAATAACAAGTGAGATTCATAAAATCATGTAAATTGAGGGAGGGTTACTACTTAACCATGCATAGTCTATGAAGTCACCTAATCACCCAAAATCATTGTCATAAATGTTGGTATCTTGATAACTGATTTTCTAAAAGTTATTGTCATGGTTTGATTTTCATGAGTAAGTTTTACCTAATGTGTACATAATATCTTAGGTTTGACAAAATCTTATGGATATCTTGACAAAAACTTATGTATATGTGATATAATTAAATGTGAAATTCATCAAATCACTTAAATTTAGAGACGGTTATTACCTAGCCATGTATAACCTATGAAGTCACCTAATCACCCAGAATAATTGTCATAAATATCAGTATCTTGATAACCAATTTTCTAAAAGTTACTATCATGGTTTGATTTTCATGGGTAAGTTTTACCTAATGTGTACATAATATCTTAGGTTTGATAAAATATTTAGGATATATTGACAAAAACTTATGTATATGTGATATAATTACATGCAAGATTCATAAAATCACTTAAATTTAGAGAGGGTTACTAAATAGCCATGTATAGTCTATGAAGTCACCTAATCACCTATAATAATCGTTAGAAATGTGGGTATCTTGATAATCGATTTCCTAAAAATTATTGTCATGGTTTGATTTTCATGGGTAAGTTTTACCTAATGTGTACATAATATCCTAGGTTTGATAAAATCTTAAGGATATATTGATAAAAACTTATGTATATGTGATATAATTACATGCCAGATTCATAAAATCACTTAAATTTAGAGAAAGTTACTACCTAGTCATGTATAGTCTATGAAGTCACCTAATCACCTATAATAATCGTCAGCAATGTGGATATCTTGATAACTGATTTCCTAAAAATTATTATCATGGGTGAGCTTTACACAATGTGTACAAAAGATCTTAGGTTTGACAAAATCTTATAGATATCTTGACAAAAACCTATGGCGAGATTCGTAAAATCACCTAAATTGAGGGAGAGTTACCATCTAGTCATGTATAGTTTGTAAAGTCAGCTAATTACCCATAATAATTGTCATAAATGTTGGTACTTGATAACCAATTTCCAAGGATAAGTCTTGCCCAATCTCTACATAACACATTAGGTTTGATAAAATGTTATAGATATCTTGACCCTTAAACAAAGATAAAATGAAATCTCCAAAAAATGATGCTCAAATCAAGAAGCATTCTTCAAAGTCAAATTGATACAATTATTGAGCGAAAGGTGTACCTTCAACCGACTATTAAATAAAATCTAGATAAGATGTATTATTTTGAAGATAGAAAGGTGTAGAAGAGAGGATAGCCACATTAAACTCCTGGTAGGGAAGGTGGGCAGCAAAGTGGTGAGCGACAAATGGGGTGATGAACTTAATCTACCTCATTGCGTGTATAATTTTGTGTCTACATCTCATCAAATTTTGTTAATTGGGATGCGATGGTCACCAATAATATTTCCTGCAAGTCTGGTAGTGATGTTTACCATTTGCTAACGAGCTTGTTGTGTGATTCATTACTATCTCCAAAGGCACTGCCCACTCCACAAATTTGGCTCCTCCACTCCATGCTAAAAATAAGAAGAAAAAAGGCTTATTAACATGGTTTGACTTATTAAAATAAATGGAAAAAACACCAATAAATTTCTTTAAGTACCATAAAAAAACCACATGGGAAATGTAATCAAAGTGGAAAAATTACATCATATCTGATTTCAATTCCAAATTTTAGTCTATAGTTTTTGAATTTCAAACTCTATTCTTTTTTTCCTTATACATACCTGTAAAGATCTAAAACATGACAACGGTATGATATGGTGACAATACTGTAATTATTATTTATAAAGAAGAAAACCCAAAAGGAACTCAAATTTTTGGTGTTGTCGTATGAGAATTGAGATAGTTAAATTTTTCTAAAATAATTACCTATCTAATTTCCGATTTTGTGTAGCTTCAGTTACTAATTTTAATTTGAAATGATCGATCTCCATCAAATTTCAAAGTTTTTTAGATTTTAAAGCTAAAAGAATGAAAAGTATTCTCAAACCAAAACCTTAAATTAATATTTTTTTTTTGTTTTTCATATTTGATTCTTTGAATTAAATAGAGATAAAAAAAGGAAGAAAAAAATAAAGTTTGAAATCAATAAATTCATCCCATGCTATTTCTTAAAAGACCTGACTCAGGTGGGTGGGGAGTCCAAGCTTTTGATGAGAGAAAAAGTCAAAGGAAAAAATAAATAAATGAAAAATGTAATAAATATAGGTGAAGTCCCACAACCAAGGACACCTTAATGTAATGCCAGCTAACCACATGGGTTATTTGCAAGTGGCCAGAAAGCAAATGGGTGGACCCATTTGGACAATGGTCAAGAATAGGGTGTCCATGCATGAACCCAACTGCCCATTGATTGTACTGGCTTCTAAATTATAATAATTAATTTCAAAAAACAAAATAATATGGTACTTTGCCCAATTCAAAGTGCTCCATCAATGAAAAGAAATATATTTGTTTTAATCACATTCACATTATATAGGTGATAAGAGAATTTAAGTACCAAACATTTCTTTTAACTCCCCCATCAACTACCAACATCGTGTGTCCCTCCCATTGCTGTACATGAGCTGGGTTTTTTCTTTCATTTAATTTCGAAAAACGGTGACATACACAAATACTGAGATACATTGAGGTGACACGTTGCATGCCATGTCATGATTGAGGTGATGACGTCAGTATAAAGATAGGTGCCGACATCAGTATAAAGATAGCTTGGGCTTTGGTCACCACCTCAAACCGTGTTGGTTGGTCCATGTCCTTAGTCAATCATCAAACTAGCTTATCTAATATCCATATTCAATCAAGTGCTAAGGTTTACATTAAAATATATTTTTTTTATTAGGGTTTCATTTTTCTCTTCTATTTTTTTTTTTTTTATTAAAGAACATGATACACGTTATAAATCAAATCCTAAAAGCTTAAATTTTTTAAAAAATTGATAGTTTAATGTAGTATTAAAACTTTGTCTGATAACTTAAATCCTATAAAAAAACTTCTAAAAAAAATTGATAGTTTAATATTTAAATGTGTTTCAAATGAATGTGAATGAGAACGAAAATAAAAATGAATTACAATATAATTTGACAAAGATGAATCAAAATTTTAATAAAAAATTTGTATTATTTTTATTTTTAATAAATAATGGAACATATTTAAAAATAAAAAGTAAAAAATTAATTGAATGTTCCATGTTCATTCCCTATTCAACATTCTAATCATGGTTTGATTAACTACTTATGTAGAATTTTAGCTATGTTTGCTAAATGGTTTGTGTTTCAAAGTTGAGATTCGAACTTGATGGCATCAAGAAGTTCGATTTAGTTGCAAATCTTTTATTATGATTAAAATAGTTTTTAAGATCAAAAGATTAGGGCCTATTTGACCATTGATTTAAAAATAGTGTCCCATTTTTAAAAATAAAAAACTGTTTTTAAAGTTCATAGTAATGTTTGAATGTTATTCTTTGGAAATCGTCTTTAAAAATAAAGTGGAATAGAAAATAGTTTTAGAGAACAAATTTTAATTATATTTGATATTTTTTTAATAAAACCAAATATAAAAAATTATTTCCATTAATAATTTTTTAAAACTTATTTTAACTTTTTTTTTATATATAAAAATGAAATAATTTAAACAATGATTACAGGAAAGTAATAAGAAAATAAATATGTTAAGAAAACTGATTTTTTTTTTTTCATATTTGATTTTACTATAAAATAAAAAGGAAAGAAAATATAATTAAAATTAATTTTAGGAAAGTATTAAGAAAAAAGAAATTAATAAAAATAATTCTCTCATTATTTTATTATGAAAAAATAAAAACAAAATAAAAATCAATTCCAACCTATACATTATCAAATTATTTATTTTTTATATAAAAATAAAAAATAAAATAAATACATAAAAATAATTTGTTAATTTTAAATCTATTTTATATTTTTCTCTTTTTTTTTTTCTTTTTTTTCTTTTTTTTTTTCTCACCATTGTTTATCATAGAAGAGTGCATTAGTGGGTTTGATAGCTAGATTGAGTATTGTACAAGACATTGGTTTGATTCTATTGCAAATTTGTACATATCTATATCATTTCTATAAAAATGGATCTAAAAAGATTACTTGTTACCTTAGTGATCACTTTCATCTAAAAAATAAATAAATAATACGAAACATGACCCCCAAAGTAAGGGACCAAAAAAAAAACAAAAAAGGATGATTTTGACTTCTACATATTTTTATAAATAAAAGAAATCTATAAGGAGAGATTTGTACTCTTATCTTTCTCTACTTCTACCAATTTTTATATAATTAAAATAAAACTCCACAAAATATTGCATAATTTAAGAACAAGTAATGTGCAATGAACCACTTTGAATTTGACCCACTTATTAAAAAAAAAAAAAAAAAAAACTTAGAAATGAATTAAAGGAATTGGGTCAAAATTTTGAGGGTGTTCTTGTTATTGACTAAAGTTGAGATTGACATGTAAAATTGATATACAATGAAGCATAATAAAATAGATAAAGTAAGAAGTTATAATGTATACATAAATAAAATAAGAGTTTATTTGGTAACTATTTTTGAAAAAGTCTGTTTTAAAAACATAAAATGTTTTTAACTTGTTTTTAATATTTTAAAAATATTTTTTATATCTAGTGTTTTATTTTTAATTATAATTTTTTTATTATCAAATACGTTTTTTTTTATATTATTTGTTTTGAAAAATAGAAAACATTGTTTTAAAAAACAATTCCAAAACAAACCCTAACACACCTTCACACATAATTTCTATGTACTAATATACTAGCTTAATCCAAAAATTGTGAAGGACAATATTTCCAAAAAAAAAACAAATATTTTTTTTAATTAATTTCCTTTGCTTAATCTTATGAAAATAATAATTATTTTAAGAAACCAAAATCATAATTCAATGCATAAATGGAAGTTTTTTCAAATAGTTTTCGTTTTAAATTCCCTTTTAAGGTTACAAAAACTTTTTAATAAACTAAACAAGAGCTTTTGGCTTGAATTGATAAATTATAGTTTTTTAAAAATAATTTAACTTTTTTTGGTAACATCATGGCTGGGAATTTGTATCATAAGTCACATTCATAGGACACATGCTTCCAAAAGATTCATACCACAAAGAATTTTAATTAAATAAAATATATGATATGGAAAAAGATTTTGAAGAGTGCCACGTACCCAATGAATATTTTGGGTTTTCAAGTATATGATTAGAAGTGGCACGTGCCAAAAGGAACTCAAAAAGATTGCTTGGACCTAAGAGGCTAAGACTTTGGGCAAATAAGAGGGCCACCGTCTTTGACCTTTAATTTATTGCTTCTTGTTGGCTAGTGACCAACGCCCACCCGTCCAAATTGACATTCCCAAACTACCCTTATTCAATTCGTAAACATGCCATATCTGACAATGCCACGTGGGACCGCCTCCATGGGAAGCCAAATCAAAATACTCCAAGGGTTTTATTTCAACTTGCCACCTTTTCCCCTTAAACCCACTAATTTTATTCATTTATTTTTTAAATATAAAAATATATGAAATTACCAATCTAACCTCCTCTCTTCCCCAATTCTTCCAAAATGGTCATCTTTCTTTTCTCCTTCTCTCCTAATTTCTTCCCCTTTTTTCCACCTCAAAATAAAAAATGTATTACAAAAACAATAAAATGAAAAAGAAAGACCATGACCCACAAACATTAGCATAAAGAAAAGAAAATGCATTTTCAATCATTCATTAAAAAAATAAATAAAATAAAATAAGAAATCTCTAAAAATAATTCAAGTTTTATATATTCATAAATAAAAAATAATACTTAAAATGGTAAAAAATAATACGCGTAACATTAAAATTTAGTATATGTTCTTTTTATCAAAAAATATATAAAATATTGATTATTTTTATATAATTCTTTAAAAATAAAGACTTAAAATTTATATTTTATGACTCGATTTTTTAATTTATAATTTTTTTTTCTGCATGGGTGCACGGAAACACACCCTTCCCCAAAATGTAGTCCGAAACAAAAAAACACAAAGGAAAAAATATTTATATATCATTCTTAAATTAATTTTAAAAAGTTTTTTGTTTTTTTTTCTTTTTTTGTGCCCTTCATTTTCAAAGTGAGAAAAAAAAAATGGCAAAGAAAAAAAATAGAAATCACACTATATTTTAAAATGCTTTGAAAATTAGGACCTGTTTATGGAAAAATATTTTTTGTTAAATAAGTTTAAGGAGATTAATGTAAAATGCTTTGAAAAACAATCCATTTTTTTTTACGAGGATGGATGTAAGAGTAGATATGTAATTTCACATGCGTTTGTCTTGTTTGTAAAAACGCAAACAAAATTATTGTGTCGTAAGGAGGAGAAGAAGAGAGGCAAAAATGGAAGCCCAAAATAAAAGACAGCGACATTTCAACCAGTGACTTTCATTTTGCTTGAACGAAAGCTCCCAAAACTGTCACATGGCTACGTAGTCATCACCTACACTGTAACCACATTACCAAAATTCATCCTTGGAATTGATTTTAACACTTGGGGGCTTTGTTTTTGCTTTTTTTTTTTGTTTTTTTGTTTTTTTTTTCTCTTCTCTTTCCTTTCCTTTCTTGCATACTCTTCTTCCTCCTCATCCTGGTGGTTGAACTATATCTGATTGAAACAACTAAATTGCATTAAATTCAATACTCTGTGTACAGCTTTCTTTCTTGCACATAATTAATTATTCTATATTGGGTTGTACAGCTTTTAGTCTCTTTTCTCTTTCACATCCAACAAAGTGTTCCAACCTTGTAGCATTGCATCTGCTTCTTATATATGCTCTCTCTTCTCTTCTCTTAATTCTCAGAAAGAGAGGAAGAGTAAGGGAGGGAGAGAGAGAGAGATGGGTAGTATAGAGATGGATAAGGAGAGGTTGACAGCGGAGATGGCGTTTAAGGACTCGTCATCCGTGGTTATCAAGATCCGGCAGAAGTTGCCGGACTTTTTGCAGTCTGTGAAGCTCAAGTACGTGAAATTGGGTTATGGGTACTCGTGTAACGCCGCCACTGTTTTGAAATTTGGGGTTGTTTTGCCGTTGTTGGTGGCGACGGTGGTTCAGATCACTGGGTTGAGGTTTGATGATGTTTCTGATTTGTGGACGAGTCGGGCGCTTCTCGTTGATACGGCGACGGCGGTGACTGGTTCGGCGGTGCTGCTCTTCCTCTTGGGGGTCTACTGGGCGAAGCGGCCCAGCCCGGTTTATCTGGTGGATTTTGCTTGCTACAAGCCGGAGGATGGTCGGAAGATGTCGGTGGAGTCGTTCTTGGAGATGACAGAGGAAAATGGGAAATTCGAGGAGGAGACGGTTCAGTTCCAGCGGCGGATCTCTACCCGGTCCGGTTTGGGAGACGAGACGTATCTTCCGAGTGGGATCACCTCCACACCGCCGAATCTGTGCATGAAGGAGGCACGAGCGGAGGCGGAGGCGGTGATGTTCGGCGCACTGGACTCGCTTTTCAGCAAAACCGGTGTCAAACCCAGCGACATCGGGATACTCATCGTAAACTGCAGCTTATTCAATCCAACTCCATCTCTCTCAGCTATGATCGTCAACCACTACAAGCTCAGAACCGACATCAGCAGCTACAATCTGGGCGGAATGGGCTGCAGCGCAGGCCTCATCTCTATAGACCTCGCGAAACATCTCCTCAAAGCAAACCCAAACACTTATGCCGTCGTTGTCAGCACGGAAAACATCACTCTCAATTGGTATTTCGGGAATGACCGCTCCATGCTTCTCTGTAACTGCATCTTCCGCATGGGCGGCGCGGCCGTGCTCCTCTCCAACAAGTCCCGCGACCGGAGTCGCTCCAAGTACGAGCTCGTCCACACCGTCCGGACCCACAAGGGCGCAGACGACAACAGCTACAATTGCGTGTACCAGAGAGAAGACGACAAGGGTACAATCGGCGTGTCACTGGCTAGAGAACTAATGGCGGTAGCAGGAGATGCATTGAAGACCAATATTACCACACTGGGTCCTCTTGTCCTGCCATTTTCAGAGCAGTTCATGTTCTTCGTAACCCTGGTGAGGAGGAAGCTGATGAAGGCGAGGGTGAAGCCGTACATACCAGATTTCAAGAAGGCGTTTGAGCATTTCTGCATACATGCAGGAGGGAGGGCTGTGCTGGACGAGTTGCAGAAGAACTTGCAACTCAGTGAATGGCACATGGAGCCATCCAGGATGACTCTCCACCGATTCGGGAACACCTCCAGCAGCTCACTGTGGTACGAGTTGGCCTACACAGAGGCCAAGGGTCGGGTCTCTGGAGGCGACCGGGTCTGGCAGATTGCATTCGGATCGGGTTTCAAGTGTAACAGTGCCGTTTGGAGATCTCTGAGGGAGATTCCAGTGGGTGAGTCTGGAGATAACCCCTGGGCTGACTCAGTAGATCGTTACCCAGTCAAGGTTCCCGTCGATGCAACAAAGCCTTAGTTATCGTTCCTTTTTTTTTAAATGTTTGTAATTTTTCCTTTTTTTTTTTTTCTTTTTCGAATGTACTAAATTTGATGGTGGACCAACACCAGACATCGTCTGGAAGTGTTGATTTATTTGGTATTTTCTGGCTCTGTCATTGAGAAAAAGGGGTTAGAAAAAATCCCAAGGTGTATAACATCGGAAAATGACCTTGCTTGGATAGGTGATATTCAGATTTTCTCATTTTCGTGCTTGGAAATGATCAAGGCCTGTGCAAATTCTAATGGAACCCGGAACAACTTTTCAAATGGGCCAATTGCGACCCTGAGAGGGTCTGTCCCAATGACAAAATCATTGCCCAATTGGCTTTACATACTTCCCATCGCTTTAAACTTCTTTGCCCCACAACTTTGTAGCCACGTGAACCGGACGCGCTCAAGTCAGACCCTAATCTTTGCTATTTCTCACTATTTGTTGGTCAGATCTTGTCTACCGTATGTTAATTTTAGATCTTTTTGAGCTTTGATGCTCAATCTGGCCTAGAGTTGGGTTGGGTCAAAGTTCACTCCAATTTTTTAGGCGGGCTAGGCTTCGGGCATCTGAAGGAATTTTACGTCCTGTCAAATTTGTTGGCTGAGACTAACATTTGTTTGGGTTTTATTTATTTTTTATTTTTTACTTTTTCCAAATTTAGTATGGGTAATTTTATTCAGAAAAATATATGGTTACATAACCTAATATTAAAATTAGAATTTTTTTTTTAAAGTCATATTTTAATTTATCCAAAATTATTATTTTATATGTATTAAAAAGGAGAAAATTTAAAATTAAATTATTTTATATATACATATATAATTGGGATGATAAAAAAAAATTCATCCCATTATCATCTCAAAAAATATCATGTTAATTAGGTTAGTGTTATAATCTGGATGAGTTAGACATGTTGATAGTTAATCTAAGTTAAATTCAACTTAACCTTTAATTTGAAATACTCAATCAAAATTCAACCAAACTTTACTTCTCTAAATTCGAGTTAACAATCAAAATTCAACCCAACTTTATTTTTCTAAGTTTGAGTTAACTTCCAATAAGTCAAGTTATTCGATTGCATAATTCAAAATTCATCTGTAATATTTTTAAAAAAACTTTTTTTTTAAATATACTTATATAAAAATTTAAATAGTAAATATGACCAAATTTCAATATAACAATAACAAAATTAAAAATCAATTTATATATTTTCTAAAAAATAAAAAATATATGATATAATATAATTTGATATTTTTTTTCTTAAAAATAAATAAATATATTATAGATATTATAAACACGTTAAATCAAATTTGGATTCTTCATGTCTTGGCCCAATCTCAAATGATCGGAATGAAAAACCTAACCCAATCCCAATAGTAACCAAAACATCACCCAAATCCACCCAAATGTGGGGTTGGATTTAGGCTAGGTGGGACCAGCTGGCCCAAGTTACACCCGTAGTGAGAAAACAAGAAACGGTGTCATTTCAACTCAAAAAGGAAACGGAGGAACCGGCGTCGCTTAAACAAATGACGGGAGAGGTCGCGGCTCATCTTTTAGCTCAACTGTGAGAGGGGAGAGAGACAGAGGAAGAGAGGAAGAGAGGAAGGAGAAGCATGTGGACCGCGTCCTCGATCTCATGGAGGTCATTTTCAGTCATCCCCATCTCCAATTTTCCCCAAACTGTCGCGGTTCACTCGAATCAACGACGGCACCTCTCAGCGCAGCCTCAAGATGACGCCTCATCTAGCGCCGGAGATACCACCTTCTTCAAATCCAATCTCAACCTGAAAGAAATTGGAGATGGAAGACAGCTGAGAGGGTCAGATGTGTTGTGGGCTTTGCAGAGAGCCGCCGCTCAGAAGAAGAAGAGAATCAGTGGGAGTGGAAACAAGAAAAAGAAGAAGAGAGAGTCATCCTCTGTGGGCGGCAACAGGGGAGGCTCAGCGGAGGATTCCTTGGATTATAGCAATAGCAATTTGAAGCCCTTGTGCATAAAGGGCGATTGGGGAAGCAGGTTGGATGACTTGGAAAGGCGTCTTCAGGAGCTCTCAGATACTTGAATTGAACCCAATTTCATTGTTTTTGTCCAATACTTACTTTCTATTGGGAATATAAATTTTCTTTCAAATACAAGCATTTGACTTATTTCTTGATTTATTTCAACATAACCATCTAATCGGCCGGATGAGAGATTGGGCTAAAACCCTAACACCCCACCGTTTCTAAGAAGACTGTATGTGGAATTAATATTATGAGAGAAAGAGGTGAGATTCCTCAAGTTTCATATCATCAATTCTCATCAAGTGAACCCAAATCTGTGAGAAGGACAAGGAGCCATGAAGAACTCAAGAATCATAGAAGGAAGCTCAAGAAGCTGGGGACAAATGTGAAAAAACATTAATGCAACATAAGTGAATATATTAGAAACATTATTCGTACTGTAAACGACTCCTTGATTTAATGGTTCTAACTCTTTCTTTTTCTTGGGAAGGAAGGAAGGCTGGCCAGGTAGGGTTTGTTATTTGTTAGGCATAACTAGTCAACCAACTACAAACTATATCTATGTATTCTCCTGTCCAAAATGAAAAAAAGCAAAAACAAGAAAAAACACTACAACATGTCTTCATTCTGCTGCTCCTGCTGCTAATAGGGCCGGTACCTTCTACTGCGGTTGTCATCGCCACTTCCACTACTTCCTCCTTGTCCTTGCTGTCCGCTTGACCCATTACTGCGTTCGTTTCTTCGAGGCCTTGGAGGTGGCATCTGTACTCCAGGCTGCTGTCTGCATAATTGCCAAGGCCAGTATAAGCTATAAGAAAAACCATTCTGCAGTGGAAAAGTAGGGATGACCATAATTTGGAAGGAACTGCAACTTACAGAACATAGCCAATTCGACCATCTGGTAGCACCATTGGCACCATATGCATTCCTGCTGGCATTGGCCCCCTACCATATATCACTGGCTGTTGATGTGTGCAAATCCTTAGGTTAAAATTTAACCGATAAGGAACATAAATCAAGGGACAAGGAGAATGGTGCAAGCTCGCTAACATACCTGCTGAAATGGAGCCGAAACGCCATATCCAGGCCCTAGAGAGCCATATGGATTTCCACCAAAACCACCATACCCTGGGTGTGGAAGAAAATTTGGATGCCCAGAACTGTAAGGATGGACGCCCTCAAACTTTTTATCACTCTGAGGCTTAGCAAGGGAAACGTCCAACGCCTGGCCTGTGGTTCAAATTGAATGAATGTTTTATTTTCTGACATGCAGCAAACTCAACAAACAAGAGGTAGTTTTGAAGCAAAGTCTAGTAGCACTAGCACCCAACCAAGAATTACTATTCTCATCTTACAATTTTATCTATATGTTGAAATTTGAAGACATAAATTATGTGCGACAGAAACCATCACTATGTATTTTCTATTTAGTACTTGGGAGAAACTCTGCTAGCATCTCTAATGTCCAAATATCTTCTTGAACACAAATCTAATCAGAATAGATTGATGAATGTTGTTAATTATCCTCATAACGGCAGCATCTTCACCATAAATTACCTTCAATAGCTGTTGTAAAATTGTCCAACTTTTTTTTTTCTTCTCCTAAAGAGATTATTCTAGAAATATAACATTTACTCTATCTTAGAAAAATATTGAGAAAAAAAATTTAAAATAAATAACATGCTAAAAGACATAACTAAGGCAATGAAAGAGCTTTTTTTTAAAATAATTTTTAGGGTGAAGATGAGAGTATCAAATGCTTCATGCAGCTTTTGATGTCATTTCAAGCTTTATATTTTCCTTTATATTCATTTATTTTAAACTGAGGGGGCTGTTCAGGGAGTCTAGAGAACAGTTCAGCCCCATCTAGAATAGTCTTGTCCCTCATTTAAATTTTCAGACAACCTTGGTGTGAGAAAAGTACCATCAATTTCATGTTTCTCTGTATCCTTGACAGCCTTCAATGCACTCGACCTTTCAGCAAAATGGATGAATCCAAAATCCCGTTTGCTTTGACCAGATTTGGCAGGTGGCATAACAACTTTTGTGACTTCCCCATGGCGTTGGAACAGTTCCTTCAGTTGTTCAGTAGTAGTATTTTCAGGAATGTTTTTCACATAAAGAGCCTTTACCTGAGAATCCCAACACAAGAAGATCAATTTTTTTTAAGACTAGCAGCTTACTAATTTTCCATCACATAGGAAGACATTGTGAAGCAAAATAAGGTCTCCACCAGTTCTCCACAAAAAAAGGATCTAGTTGATTCTTTAATCTCTCCACAAAAAACAGCTACAATTAGTCATTTGACTAAAAATAAGTAAAATAATTTGAAGAATTTGACTTAAAAGTCCCCTCCTGTTAAAAGTTCATCTCAGGTACTCACAATCAAGGACCTGAGGAACCGTCACAAACCTAGGAGGCAGACTATTTTGTTTCATCTTGTTACTACATTTGATTCATTAAGATCCAATGATCCACATTAATGCAGATTATAGTTTTAATTATTTTCAGGTTATCACCTGAGTGACTCCACAGGCCGTGAATGAGCACCTATGTGGTTATGCATACGCACTGGGGCCACACGTTACAGAGCAAGTTGAGCCTTTATTAAAGGCGCATTTTGTATTTCACTTTTAAGAACAATGGCTATTCTTATTGCTTTGGACTATACCTGTGCGGCAGCAGAATGATCAGATGTACTCTTTGGATCAGCCCAGCTAACTGTCGGGGTATTGCCATCTAGCTTGAAATTTGAACTAGACATTTTCTGCCTCCCATAATCTGCACAAGCATTGTTGTAATACTCAACAAAAGCAAAACCACGATTACGGCTTGGATTTTGAGGATCCTGTAATTAAACAAAAGGCATTAGACTCTCACACAAGCATTCGTCTATTCATTCTTAAAATAAGGTGGATAGTCAATTTCAATTCAAAACTGCACCTTTATAAGTTCAATGTTCTCAGCACCAGGACCAATATCCTCAATGACTTTTCTGAATTCATCATCTGTCCAGCTCTTTGGGACATTGCCAATGAACAATCTGTGTTTAGATTCAGATAGAGAACATCTTATTGTTCTCCCCTGCAGCAATTACATCCAGGAAAAATTGACATAAGAAAAGGAATGGAAGACGGTCTGGGCTCAAGGACTGAATTATTCTAAACATCACAAGAATTCACCAAAAACAGTTGGACTATCATAAAGCACCAGGATACCTTGAATTCTTTACTATGTAACTCTTCAATGGCCTTCTGTGCAATCTCCTTTGTTTTGAAGGATATAAAAGCATAACCCTTGCTTTCACCTGAATCCCTATTTTTCATCAGCCTTACCTGCAAAATTATTATGAAATTGAAACCATATTGAAAATCTCCAACAAAGAAAAGTCATATATGCTGCAGTTTTCACCTCCAAAGCTTCGCCAATCGGTTCACACAGATCCCTCAGATCTACTTCCAAGGCTTCTCGAGGAAGCCCACCAATGAAAATTTCAGAACCATGAGGAGGAAGGGCAAGAAGTTGAGCATGCTTCTCTTTTTCATCTTCATCAACAGAAGCAGTAGGATTTTCTTCATCTTTCAGAGGTTCATTAGCAATGTGGCTTTCGTCCACTTCCAGCAATTGATCTTCGCCACTGCCCCCAGCTTTTGAATCCTCATATTCTTCTTCAACATTTTCATCACCGCCTCCCTCTACTCCATCTTCTATTTGTTCTTCAACATCATCATCCATTTCTTCCATGTAATTATCATCATCAAGATCCACCCTATCCTCAACTTCTGTGCCCTCTGCCATGACTGCTTCACGATCCAGACCTTGGCATAAAGAAATTGGACTTCACCTGCTCCCAAATTACCTGCAAGCTTGCATGGTAATTATGGAGGGTGAATTGAAGCCATAAAATATGCATAATGCACAAATATGGCACAGGCAGGCAACAGAGAGAATGCAAGGCCAAGAAAACTCGCAGTGTCAGAAGAATTTCATGGTATGTTTTGGGTAAGTAGCAAAATTAACAGTGTAAGGAGAATGTTCAGAGGATTCTCCACCTGTCCCACCAACTCCCCTGGCTACATTTAGTTGATGAGAAATTGGTGGAAAGGAGAAGAAAAATCATAAAAGAAAATTTGTATTGATTTTAGTTCTACAAAAAGAGAAACTCAACAAAGTGTCTTAAATTACTTGACTGAGTTTTCGTTGAAGCCCTTTCTTTTCTTGTGGGCAGTTCATAGAAGTCAAACACCAGAAATGTATGACTTCAAATTCCTTTCACTTTTCTTTCTATCAGATGTCAACCAAACAGATAACAAAAAGAGGCTTCTCCCCGGTGAAAATTCTCACAAAAATGGAAAAAAAATTAACACCAACCATTCCATTTTCAAAATGAGGTAAACCTAAAATCAAATTGGCCCAACAATATGTCATCTAAAGCTGAACATACGTTTCCATATAAGATCTGAGAATGAATATAAATAAAAAGAAACTAATTCACACTCTAAGATTAAACCAGAGCCCATGAATGTATATATTCATAGAAGGATACAGAAAAACCCAGAAATGTGATTCAATGTTCCTTGGAACCGCTGTGTAGTAAACCGTGAATATACATATTCATAGAAGCACATAGAAAAATCCCAGATATGTGAATCAATGTTCAGAGGAATCATATGGGCATGGAACCCAACAAAACTTGCAAAAGAAATGAAGTGCAAAATAATGCAATCTAAATAAGGAAACCATGGCAATATGGACTCTAGAGAAGATTGTATCCAACCCTAAACCTTATTGGAAAAAAAAATATATATCACAAAACTGAAAGGAATCTAATCTCAAAAAAAAAAAAAAAAAAAAAAATGCTGCAAGCATTAAAACAGGAAATTCAGTCCAAGATTTTTCCTTTCCAGTTCTTTTCCCACGATTTCCCAGAAAGCAAACGGGCGGTGATTTAAAAAACAACAAATTTGCATAAAATGAGCTTGGGAGAAGCACGGGAAAAGCAAATCAAAATTGGGGCAAATGAGGAAAAAAAAGGAGAATTTTGGGAAAATAGAAAGTGGAAAATATATGGAAGGAAAAACAGAAGATGTCAAGTGAGAGAAAGAGAGAAAGAGAGAGAGTGGTGCATACCAGTGGATTTATTTTGTGGGCTGTGATTTTCCTTTTGGATTTTCTTTCACTTTCTCTTTCTTTCTTTCTGTTTCTCTCTCCCCTAGGGCTGTAGATTTTATCATACAAAATGACCTTCCAGAAGCCCCCAATTGGTAAAGCGTTTGTCTACTTGGCCGGGCTACCCAATCACATTTTGACACGTTTTCGCCACGTCCTTATCGGTTTGTCCTCCAGGTGTGATTTTGTCTTTTTCCACTTTATTCAAGATGCATTTATATCAAATCAGTATTTAAAAAAAAAAAAAAATTAGTATTTACTGAAACAAATTTGGTATTTTAGACCGTTGGATTTAGTCATATTAAAAATTTAAATTTGCATGGACTTATATCGGAGAAGAAATATTTAATGCATTAAATATAAAAAATGTAAACATAATAAATTTTAAAAAAATTCTTAACATAACAAAGAATAATTAGAAGTCTTTAATATCATAAAACATATTAAATATATTTATTTAAGAAAAAAGTGGGTTTTGACTTATATTTAGTTTAACAAAAATATTAAGATTATGTTTGGTTCTAAAAAGCATTAAGGAAAAAAAATGTTAAAAAAAATTATTTTTTCATAATAAAAAATATAAAATGTAATTAAAATTAATTAAAAATTTATGTATTTTTTAATCTTTTAATCTTTATATAACTGAGTGAAATAAGTCAAATCAATTTGAATAAACATAAAAAAGTTAATTCATTAATTTAAATTTATTTTTTATTTATTTCACTTTTTTTTTTTATTATATTTTTTTCTCTATTTTTTTTCCCTTACATTTTCTTTCAATATTTCTAGAACAAACATAGCATAAAGAAGGAAAGAAAGAAAGAAAAATTGTTAAAATTATGTTTGGTTTCATAAAATTTGAGAGGAAATATGATGAAAAGAAAATAGATAAAAAAATAAAAAATTAAAAATATATTTAAACTTAATAATGTTATAAAATATAAGATTTTGTACAACTATGGTAACTTGTGGATGATCATTCATAAATGTCTTTTGTAAATCCCTATAAAAGGGAGAGACCCCTAATAAAATTTTAGAGAGTTTTCCATGCATTCTATTATTTCTTTCTTGCTTTCTTCTTCTCTCATTATCAACACGAATAATCTCTACAAAAGAAATATAAAGATTTTTCTTTATTTAGAGAAATAAGAAAGACATTTTTCTCTTTAGAGAAATAGAAAAATATTATTCTCTTTTAAGAAATAGAAAGACGTTATTCTCTTCAGAGAAATAGAAAGACTTTTATCCCTTCTTTCTCACAAAAAGGTATGTGATAAACTTATATCATGATTTTCTACTTTATCACCCTTTGACTCTCTATTTTCACTTATTTTATTTGAATGCATAAATATGTACGATCCCTATAACCAGAAGTTATGAGATAAATTATAAATTATAGGGTAAATTCATAACCAGAAGTTATGAAAAATATGTGCAATCCCTATAGCCAAAAGTTATGGGGAAAATTACAAAAGTACAAATACATAATCAAAAGTTAAGTATATGATCCCTAATTATTTATTTTTAATCATACAATATAATTGGAAGTTATACAAAATAATATTATATAACTGGAAGGTATAAAATGAATAGTTCATAACTTGAAGTTATACACAAATTTATGTAAAAAACGGTTCATGGTTTGAAGTTATGTGCAAATTTAAATATTTTCTTATTCTGACAAAATAATCATGACATGAAGCCATGAAATATATTAACTTTTAATTTCTTTTAATTATATTGTGTAACTAGAAGTTATACATAAATAGTTCATAACTTGAAGCTATGTACAAATTTGAATGTTTTATTGTGTTTATATATGCTCTCATTGCTTTTACACAAGTTATTAAGTTAAGTCATCATCAATGACTAATATTTTTCCATTGATTTTAACTCTTTCTCTATGATAATATTTCTTCAACTTTATAAAGATGATATCTTTATGACAATGTTTTATTATTTGTTATTTTGATGAAACTCTTGTTTCATTAATTGGACAACATTGATGATAAACAATTTCAATACTATATTAGGTGATAGAAACCTGATTAAAGATTCCAAAAGAGTTTATACCATGTCACTACTAGTATTTGATTCTATGTGAATGACACTTTATATGATGCTAGATCCAGAAGAATCTTGTAAGACCAACTTGGTCCCCCAAGGTAAAAGGTCGTATGGATGTATATTATAAAACCAAAAATTTTTATTTAGTGACTAGTTTACTTATACACTTAAAATGTAGAATGACATGTTGTACAAATTATTATTTTAATGAGACAATTTCTTCACTGTTAGGGGGAGAAAAGCCAGTTTCAGAAGAACGATGTGAAATTATTTGGAATGCATTGACTTTGACTGAAATTTAAAAGATTATTTATTTGCAAAATTTTACAAATCAATTACCAGATGCATTCATTGATACAAAGAAAGTGACAAAGTCATATATTCCAACTGCAAATACTCTAGCACAGATTGATGTCTCTGTAGGACAGTTAACAAATGAATCTAAGATACACCTGAAGCGTTGTAGACATGTCGGCTCAAAGGATATAACTCCCTGAAAGAGGAAAACCCAAGAAAAACTTGACACTCTAAAAGAGGCCATCAAAATGTCTGATCAATTTAAAATTGATAAATCTATAGCCTTAGAAAATGCACAAATAATGTAGAAAGCGCTTGAAGAGGCACATATTGAATAAGAAGCCCCTGAAAAGGCACATATTGAACGAGAAGCCCCTAAAGAGGCATAGGTACCTGAAAATTGTGAGATCTTAATAAGTTATGTATACACGGGAGAAAAATGTGATCGAAATAATATTATTATTAACATTATTTTCACTTTCCAAGTGACCTCCGATAGCATGAGAAATGATGAAGATCTTGAACCACGAAATGTAGAAGAATGCCGACATAGAAATGATTGTCCAAATGGAAAGAAGCTATGCAGGCAAAATTAAACTCATTAACAAAACAAGAAGTTTTTGGACCTATAGTCCAAACACCTGAAGATGTAAAGCGTGTTGGGTACAAATGGGTATTTGTACGAAAACGCAATGAGAATAACGAGATCATAAGATATAAAATGCGATTAGTAGCACAAGGTTTCTCATAGAGACTTGGTATTAACTACGAGGAAATATACTCTCCCGTCATGGATGCAATCACATTTTGTTTCTTAATTAGTTTGGTAGTCCCAAAAGGACTAGATATGCGTCTCATGGATGTTATTACAACATATTTATACGGATCCATGGATAATGATATATACATGAAAATCCCTGAAAAATTTAAATTGCCTGAAAAAAATTGTACAAAGCCTCGTAACATGTACTCAATCCAGTTACAATGATCCTTAAATGGATTAAAGCAATCTGGACGCATGTGGTACAATTGCTTTAGCGAATACTTGCTAAAAGAAGAGTATACGAATAACCCTATATGCTTATGCATCTTTATTAAGAAATTAGAAATCAGATTTGCAATTATTGTAGTGTATGTTGATGACTTAAATCTTGTTGGAACTCCTGAAGAGCTCACAAGAATAATAAATTACTTGAAAAAAAAAAAATTTGAGATGAAAGATCTTGGAAAAACAAAATTCTGTCTCGCCCTGCAGATCGAGCATTTTCCAAATGAAGTTTTAGTACATCAATCAACATACATTAAGAAAGTTTTGAAGCGTTTTTATATGGATAAAGTGCATCCTTTAAGTTCTACAATGGTTTTCAAATCACTTGATGTGAAAAAGGACTCATTTCGTCTTTGTGAAAAAGATGAAGAATTACTTGGTCCTGAAGTACCATATCTTAGTGCTATTGGTGCACATATATATCTTGCCAATTGTACACATTCAGACATTGCTTTTTCTGTCAATTTATTAGCAACATACAATTCCGCTCTAACTCGAAGACTTTGGAATGGTATCAAACATATATTGCGTTATCTTCGTGGAACTACTAATATGAGTCTATTTTACTCAATGAAATCAAAACAACAATTTCTTGGATATGCAGATGCAGGATATCTTTCAGATCCACATAAAGGTAGGTCACAAACATGGTATGTGTTTAATTACAATGGTACTGTTATTTCATGAAGATTTGTCAAACAAATAATGGTGACCGCATCATCAAATCATTTAGAAATACTAGCAATTTATGAAGCAAGTCGTGAATGTATATAGCTAAGATCTATGATCCAATATATTCGAGAATCATGTGGACTCTTCTCTAACAAAGGTGACCCGACATTATTATTTGAAGATAATGTTGCATGCATTGCACAAATTAAAGAATGATACATTAAGGGTGATATAATTAAGCATATATTGCCCAAGTCTTTTACTTTCATTAACTCCAGAAGAGTGATGAAATTACTATTCGACGAATAAGATCAAATGGCAATTTAGTATATCTATTCACAAAGACATTGTCAACTACAATACTCAAGAAGCTCATTGGAATACGCGGACTCAAAGATTTCCATGTTGTGCTACTAGAGAAAATATAATCATGTCTACATGAGGGGGAACTAATTGATAAGAATATCACTATGCTACACTTTTTTTTTTCCTTCGTCCAGGTTTTGTCTCATTGGGTTTTACTGGCAAGGTTTTTAACAAGACAGTTGTAGTAATCCAAAAGAATATTGTACTTTTTTTTTTTTTCTTCACTAGGGTTTTTTCTCATAGGGTTTTTTCTCTAATGAAATTCTAGAGAGTTTTCCCAGGCATTCTATTATCTCTTTCTTGCTTTCTTCTTCTCTCACTTTGTTTTACAACAAATAAATTATTTGTATATGCTTATTTAAACTTATTTTACTTATTTCCCTTTATATAATAGAGGTTAAATAATTTTAAAATATATAAAATTTTGAGAAACTTTAATTATATTTAATTATTTTTTTTGTATTCTCCGCAATAAAACCAAATATGAGAAAATTTATTTTTCTAAGCTCTTTCCTTAGCACTTCGGAGGAAAATTATTTTTTTATATTTAGTTTTACCATGAAAAATATAGTAAATAAAGCAAAATATAATTAAAATTAGTAAAAAATTAATATATTTTTAAATTACTATTTAATCTTTAGATTTGAAGAGTGATGTAAAAATCATTTATTAATTTTAAATCTACTTTTTATTTTCCCTTATTTTTTCTTTCCTTATACTTTTTTTTCCTTGACATTTTACTTGAATTAAAAAAAAATTAAAATGATCAAATATCTTTACTTTTAATCATTTTAATTAATATTTATTATCATTAATTTTACTTAATATTTACTTTCCTGAATATTAAATAATCAATTTTGTATTGTGCACCCATAAATAATTATAAAATATTTATTACAAAAATAAATTATGGTTGTGTAGTCATGGATATAAAGAGATTCTCAGTAGAGTTAGAAAAATATGCCAAAAGAGAATTGAAATTCAAAACAATTTAGTTATTTTTATTTAATTTTAAAATTATTTTTATTTTTAAGTTGTGATATTAAATTATTTAACAGCTTAAATTAATCATTTAGCCATATTTATGAAAAATTATTTATTTTTCCTTTCCCATAAGAGAGCCAAAGTCAATGGTTCATAAATTCATAACTAATTTTTATCATATTTTGATTTTATTTTATGACTTTTACATAAGACTAGAGAATTTGAATTTTCTCTTCGTTTATTTTCCTCACACTCTCCACAGTCCAAATGGAGCCCCATCCATCACCCATCACTCTTCTTGAATCTTCAACCCATGTTTTATGAAGTTCTAAGCTGAGAAACAATGGAGCTTGAGGCCACACCATCTGTAGGGAGAGAGATGTGGTTTACCTGGAAGGTTGGAAGGCTGGAACCGGAAGGGATCCAATTAAAGTACTGCCCAAAACCCAGCTGAGTATCTTGTGATTTTTGTGAAGAAAAACCAATATTTATTCCCTTACCCTATATACTTGCTTGTAAATATCAGTTCTGAGTCTGTTTCAGATACTGTTTCAATGGTATGTTTCGTCCCTTGAAAGTGTGCAAACCCTGGCGTCCTTATAAACCTTGCCTGGTCTGCAAAAATAGCCCTTTTCGGGGGCACAGTGGGAGTCCTCTGAGCATATGCATAGCCCCTCTAGAGCACACCCTTTCTTGAATATGGTCACCCCTTTTTTCAGTCCAAGAACTTGGTCTGTCCACTCACTGGAGAACAGTCCTAATGGGTCATACCTTTCTTTAACCTTCAAGAATTTCCAGGCATTCTTGTACTTCTTGATGGCTCCATCGAACGCCAGATTCCGATTCTTCGCCCAGTGTGGCAGTCCTCCATACTTGAACAACCCCATCTGCTCTACCTCTTCCAGAATGTCTTCATAAAGCCTGGGAGTCATGGGGTCTTTGCTTCTGTAGTATGTGATATCGAAGTCCAGTGCGTCTTCTTGTTTGCCCAAGTATGCGGTTGAGGCCTTAACATATCGCATGAGGATTCCATTGTAGAGTTCCAGGCCACACATGGCTTTGGGTTCGATCTCCAGTAGTTTCTGCACATCTCGAATGAAACTCCCGACTCGGGACAAAGCAATGCTGAATGTAGTTTGGTGAAAGAACTGTCCCTTCACCCGTGGATCCCATGGGCATGCTGTGATCCGAGCGTCCTCAATGCTGTCAAGGCAGGTGCCGGAGGCCTGGAGGCGGTTGTGATATCCAATGACGGAATAGCCAGTGAAAATGATACCTATTGGTATATATAGAACAACCCAATTCAACCACCGGAGGGCAAAATATACTACAAACACACATGAAAGGAACAACACAGAATGGTTTAACATATACATCTAAGCAATACCATTGTTGGTTAAGCCATATGCTGTGCGACTGAGGGCCAGTGTCATCAGCTTTGCAGCCGTGCACTTCCCATCAGCATTGCCCTTGAGTTCTTGGTTCTCCTCTAATACAACAAGTAGGGAATTACACATTAGAATGAAATTGGGAAGTAATCAGATGGCAGTCTATATATATATCTATGCTTGTCAGCTAACCTGTAGTTCTTAAAAGAGCCAGTGCCAGTGAAGATGTGGAGCGAAAGCCAGTGAAGTCATTTAGGCCATTGCCTGAGGTGTTGGAGGGGACGCGATCATCGATTCGGTAGACTGCCTTTCCTTGACTAGGGTACCATGTGATATCTGCAAACTCATGCCGGTTGCCGAATGTTGCTGCTTGATCAGCCAAATCTGAATCGTTCTTCATTGTGTAGTTGATGGATCGCTTGAAGAGGGGTTGCAGTCTCAATGTTGCCTATATAATGTCCCCATTGTTTAATTTCAATATTTCTATTACTAGTACACAGATAAGTAACAATAAAAGAAGGCTCTTTACACCAGATCAGATACCAAAGAAGTGGAGGTTTTCTTCCATTGATGGTTCAATGGAACATGCCTAGGAATTTTGATTCACAGATAGGAACAAATATGGAAATTGATTGATGGTAAGGTCTAACAACCTATACCATAACTGGTTCTTAATGGTCTGTACTTTTGGCATTTAGCTCATTGGAGAGGGAAGCTCCATTTTGATTCTTACTATCCACACTGCCTTTTAGTGGGAGACAGCTCATTCCCAGTGAAATGGAATTCCACTAATTAAATTAAAATTCTGCCTTTAATGGTAGATTGTGATGGGCTGCATGCCTGCAACTATTGAATTTATTATCACCCAGTGGGAGGGTTACCATTTGCAATAAATCTAATTGAAAGTGCTCCTCCATTCTCTTGAAAACTGTAGTTTATGGTAATAAAAGCCCTATTCTATACGCCAACATGCGGTGCAAGTAAATTGTAATCACCAACTCAGAGTCACACCCCACTGTGGATATTCAAAACTGATCAGGGATCTCAGTGTTCATGAATGATGGAGAATTTTACTGCACTTTTATAACTATCGCTGCAGGGAGTACAGGATCAGTAATGGAGAAAATCAATAGAGATGCGCCAAACACCAAGTCAAAAACCAGATCATACCTGGGAAATAACTCCAAGAACTCCAATTGAGACCTTTGCTCCATTGAGATCTTCATGGCTGGTGTCAAGTGTCCGGACTTGAACGTATCCATTTTCACGCCCAGCTGGGGTGATGATTCGAAGTTGCTCAACGTATTCATGAACTGAACTCCCCTTGCTCCACAACGAGCTTCCATGTGCCCCACTGCTGAGTAGACCGCCAATGGTCAAGCCCCACCAGTATGGTGCGTAAGGCAATGCCAACCCAGCCTTGGCAGCCTCATCGATAACCTGCCTTAGAGTCGCCCCACTCTCTATACTTATTGTCATTGCTGATGGGTCGATATTCAATGTGCGGTTGAGGTACTTGGTGCTTATAAGAAGTCCATCCTCGCCATCAGTGCAAACTAGCTTAGGAATGCTGTGAGAAAAACGAGTTACTGCCTTCATCTTGGTTCTGTCCATGGCTGCCTTTGCTACAACTGATATAAGCTCTTCTTCTGTTGTGGGGTACGCCACAGCTGATGCTCGACATCCGCTTCGATCAGGGAAGGCGCCATAGGAGTTCGTTATCGTGCAGTTTGTGTTTTTGGATGCACACTTGATGGGATCCTCAGGAGGACTGCAACCCGCCATACATAACAATAGGCACAAGCATTTTAGACGGAAAATTTGGCGAAACTTTGGCATGGCTGAGAGATCGGTTGGCCAAGATTTCTCTGGTGAATAGGATATGTAGTCACAGATAGTATTGTAACACACACCAGCATTAGTTTGGCGTAGAAGGGTTTATATAAAGGCTGATCACTTAGGCCTGACCCCGTACTGGAATGCTTTGAAGTCAAGATCAATAATGGTTTTCCTTTTTTTTTATTGAGATTTTAGAGCTAGCTGTTGGGTTTTAGCGTGGTTTTGATAAAAATGAATCAAATACTTAATTTTTGTAGGAAAAGAGTGAAGGGTAATCCATGGAAGTCGGCAGTTCAGACTTATACGTTTGGTCCTCGTGGCATGTGGGTCAGGGCATTTTAAACTGGAAGGTCGGGGGTTTTGGGTCACCACCTAACACATCTCCATATGAAAGTGAATTTTCCCACTAGGAAAATGCAGCCCACGTGCAAGTTTTAGCCAAAATGCTTCTCCTCATCTGGGGTAATTTGTTTTTAATGACGCAACACCCACTTTAAGTAATGGGAAAAAATTCTCCTTTTGGGTGTTGGTTGAGATTTCAGGCCGTTTTTTAAATTCCTGTTGTCCCATCCATCCCTGTTTATAGCTAGGAGCTTCCACTGAGTTGTTGGGCAGTTACATTTTTTATTTTCTTTTCTTAAATGGGATGAAAAAGTAGAGAAATATGTCACAATTCCATAAGAAGAGGGGCTTGAGCCCCAAATTGTTTTGAAATATCCCATTTTTTCCCTATGTATTTCAATTGAAATATGGAAGCCTGGACCATAAAATGTTGGAGTTAAGAATGGGTTGACAACTTGACATTACCTAAAGGGGATTCTTTTGATCCTGAGATGTTTGAGTTACAGATCATGGATATGATACCTGAAAAGTTCAATCATTTTTCAAGAAACCATTCAGGGCCCTGTGGTGCTTGGAGACATTTGGCAGAAGCAACAAGGCATGGGTGGCAATTGTGGAGGAGAGTGGGTGAGGATTTATCAGTCTCCAACATCATCATTGAATTTTCAATACCCAATAGACAGTCTCGGAGTCATCATTCTGCATCTCAACTTCCGAGCTAATCAGCCAAGGCCACGCTACTACTCATGACATGAGAAAAAAGGCAAGAGGTTGCTTTTAGATTCCATGCTAGTTTGTTGTAGAAAGACCTCACCAGGAGGCAGCAGGGGTAATCAATTCCACCATCATTATGAATCTCAGTGAAGAAGTCAGAGGGTACCCCCTCTTTATTATTTGTTCTTTTGGGTGTGCCTGGGCTGATACTTTAATGGACATGGAAAAGAAACAAAAAACTATGATAAGCTTTTTCAAGGCATCAGAAATGGGTGGAGAGTGCAGAAAAGGATGAAGTCAGTGCCAGAAATAGAGCATTTTGAAGCATACAAAAAGTAGAGAGATTATTAGAGGGTTAAAAAATGAGCAAACCTACTGGAGATCTTGGAATAAGCATTTTTACAAGATCGTTGAGGGTCAATCAAATGGGTTAAGGAAGAATTCCATCAAATAGAGATTATCCAAGGGAGGAAAGCCAAACTTTGAAAAAGCAAAAAAGATACACAAAACCCAATCAAGCACTCAATCCTCTGCTCTACATTTCATGCCAACAACCAACCCCTATCATATATCAATCTATAATTGAATGAAAATTTAACAAGTTGTGGGTCATCTTTCATGGTCCTGTCTTCATCATTAATCACCTCATCCACCTTCTAAGGTCACTGGTTGAAGAAGGGGAGATCTCCCCACCAAGACTGTCTGTGCAGCAAGAAGAATAGTTAGACTGTTGTTCCAACCCCAGATATCCTCCACCCACACTCTTGAAACTTGGACTCCTCAAGTTATGTCCATAGCCTCCATAGCCAATTCCACCACTGTAAGGATCCGGGGCAGGGAAGGAAAGGCGTTTTCTCGCAGAGCCGGAGACAGAGCCAGGGCCACCCCGTTCCCTCTCCGGTGTTGACGGTCTCTGCCTTGGTGCACTTTGTGACCGAACCCGGGCCTTAGTAGACTCGGTAGCTGCCATGTAATTTGGCAATGCAGGACCACCACTGCCACCACCACTAGTAGTAGCGCCCCTTCCTTGTTGATGCAATCCTCCATTGTAGTAGTAATTAGACCTTAAACTGGGTGTTTGAGAGGTGTGAAAGCTTCTGTCTTCTCTTCCACAGCGAGGACTAGCCGACCGGACTTGCAGAGGCCTTGTTTTAGAGGGAGATGGTGTGATAGGAGATTGGTGGTGGGATACGTTTTGGTGGGCTCTATGAAGAGGAGAAGCAACAGAATGCGAATTGGGTCTTTGGAATTGGTTTGGTTGGTACTGGTTTTGATTTGATCTTCGGAAATTAGGAGCTAAGTAGGAATAAGGTTGGGAGGTGTCAATTTCCAGAGTCTTAATGGGGTCCCTCTGGTCAGTTGAAGCTCGTCCCCTGCTCTCCCAGGGCTTCGTGGCCATCCACCGATCCAGCCATTTCGGTTTCTCTTCAAGCTCATCCTCATTCCCCATTGACGGGCTCCTACCAGTTCTCCATATCTTTCATAAGGAATTTCAAAAAATCGCACCAGTCACCTCATCAATCCAATTACACAAAAACAAAGTCAAGAAATCCCAAAAACAGAGAGGAATCCAGAGACTAGTGTATGAAACCTGTTGGGACAAGGCCTGAGATAAGTTCTTCTCACGCTTCAACGCAGCTTCCTTTCTGGTCTGCAACATGGCCTTCACTTCCTCAATGGTATGTGGGCGTTCATCCCAATCATCAGCGATGCTACTTCCTTCTCTCGACTGCCATTCACAAACCCAATCAAAATTACGGAAGATTTTAAAATTGCTATGAAAATCTGGCGTTATGAAGAGACCACTTACAATTGATTTTCTCTCTGCAATGTCCTGAAGATACCGGGATTCCCACAAACTGTTTGTATCGCTGAATGTGGATTTTCGACTTCCCTCGTGGGAAAGTCTCAGGCGCTGATCGAGCACTCGGGCCTGCACTCGAACAAGAGCCTGCATGCATCGGAGGGTCATCTTTGCTTGCTTTCTGACGTTGTGACCTCTCACTAAAGCTTGCAATTTTACCAGTCCTTTAAGCGCACGGAGAGCTCTTCTTGCCTTGAAGCACCACCACAATTATGTCATCATTAGTGAGAATAGCGAAGAAATAATGTTTGAGTATCATTTGAAAGCATTCTAAAAGAGAAGATTTGTCAATCGGAAGTGTTTTGATTGCTTTTGAAAGCAACGTTTGCGTCGATGTTGCTTTAGAGAAAGCAAGAAAGTGGACTACTTTCGAATGGAAAGCAATGAGTAAAGCTATTTTTTGCTCCTTACGAGATAGCCTCTGAAAGCAGTCTGAATAACAATGGCAGCGTAGTTTTCTTTGGCATAGTGATTGGACGGCCTGGTGAGCCGAGCGACCTCCACTGCCGCTTGGGCGGTGGCGACGGCGGCCTCGGCGGCGGCTGCGGTAGCCACGGCCATCGCAATCGCATGGCGTTGCTCGGCGGCGGCAGAAGCGGAGACATCATCATTCACCGGTGCAACACCACCGCCACCGCCGGCGCTGAAGGAAGCTGCAACCTTTGACTGGGTTTGTGGCGATGCGGTTTCTTGGTTCGTGGGTTTCCGGAAGATCCATCTCCGCTTCTCTCTCTTCTGCGCAAAACCCAGCAAACACCACCATTACATCGATCTACCCACTCATTCAAACAGACCAAAAAACAGAATAAATTCAAAATTTTCAACAAGATAAAATCTCAAACCTTTTCTTCGTCTTCCTCCTGGTCATGTTCCTCTCTTCTTCTGCCACTCCTCTTGTCAGTCTCTTTAGTAGGAGATCTGAAAGCCCTTTTCACAGCAGTCAACCATGAGCTTCCTCCCTTCTTCCCCATAACCCAGCCGCATTTACAGCAGCCCTGCTAAACCCAACTCCACAAAACAAGAAGCAGCTAGTCGAGAGTTGATAAAAGGTGTGTAAATCTGTACGCCTAACTGCGTGGCAGAGATGTAATAGATTTTTGGTGAAATACTAGTGGCGTATTTTTGTGGCATGGGAAAACAGTAATGGTAGTGTCAGATGGTGCGTCAACAACTATGCATAAACATATTAAATACAACGTGAGAGAGAGTCGTGAGACCCAAGGGTGTACTGTGTAGTGACTCTCAGTGAGAGAGAGAGAGAGAGGGAGGGAGGGAGAGAAGTGATCTTACTGATATATATCAAAAGCTTGAAAGTAGTGGAGGAGAGAGAGGCATGCACAGCAACCAAAACACCCTTTATTGGTAAGGCTTTTCTTTTACTTTATGGAGGGATAAAGCTTCGAGTTTCTCGCCTTTTCTTCTTAAAAGCAACTGATCAGCTCTCATGGCGTCACGTGAGTCACGTGGCAAAGGGTGGTGTGGGGGTGTGGATGGAGGAGACTGGAGAGTGGAGACCAAGTGGGTGAGGGTGAGGGTGAGGGTGAGTCTCAAGCCTGGTTTACTGGGTCTCCCTCAAGAGCGCCCCCCATTGTATCTACCCTTAAATTTTGGGTAAAAAATATATATGAACTTACACGGAAGACTGGTCAAACTGTACTTGGATTCTTTTTGTTTTGTTTTACTGAGTCCTCTCATCCCAGAAGCCAAGGGGGGAAATAAAGAAAGTGACTGTTTTGGACATAGGAAAAAGGCCCTGTTATTTATTCATTTACGAGATATTGACCACCCCCACTCTGCTAATGTTTGTTGTTTAAAGACAGCTAATGGCCCAAATATTAGGTGGAGGGAGTTTAGTTTTGCTGTGTGGGGCTTGAATTTAGGGTTGCCTCTCAAGTTCAGATCTACCCACATGTGGGCTGTGGCCATGGGGCCCTAGGGAACCAATCTATGAGGTGGGTGACACAGTGATTGGGTACTATTTTTTCATGGAAGACTGATCTGGTGTCCAGAACTGGTAAGGTTTATTAAGAGATAATGTCTGTTTGAGACAATAAATAGATGACCAAACACATTTTTCTTTGTCGAGGTAGTGATCCACATTGCCATTACTACTGCTGCTCTTATCCATTCTAATGATTGAATTATATGTCCGGTTCTAACTCCTAACATGAAACTATTAATTTGATCCTGGAGCTGAATATGACCCCTCTGACTCCTCTACTTCGTCTGCATTAGTCACATCAGACCATTAATTTTGATCCAGAAGCTCAACATCAGGCCTTCGTCCATTTCTTGGAGCTGCATCACATTTACATCAGCCATGTAGATACCTCATTCAAACATGGTCTTATCAGGTGATGTTTTGGGACATAGGATTTACTTTTACTGTTTTACATAACCTTCTTGGGGCACACTAGACTTTCTGACTTCATAAATAGGATGGTGGTAATAGGCCAATTTGAATTCACTGTGAAGAATAGAGTAGCAAATGAACTTATCTTGAATGAAGAAGGTTTTTGACTTTTTTCTAGCACTCCTCCCCTGCAATGGAGATTCACACAGTTAGTTATCTTGCTACAGCAGAAGTCTCCATTTGGGGTTCTATCCATTGCGAAGAATTCAGTCACATTATCTTTTTGTAATGAATTGGATGAGTGGAGAACCGGAAGATTACATGTCTTTCAATTTCCGGCAACTTTCACTAGCAACAAAGCACAAGGGATGCAGGTGCAGTTTATGAAAAGCTTGACCAACATGAGTTCAAGGACAGATTTTTTTTTAATATGAATTAAGAATGAAACTTGACTGCTAAAAGGATTACATAAACAAATTGGACCCAAGATACCCTATCCGCCAGTAGTAAGAAAGCAACTATAACAATATGCAAGGGGTATATTTTTAATCTTATCAAGGGTTGCAATGTGCTTACTTTGGAACTGAAAATTTGGGAAGCGCCATCGAAAATGACAAAGTCCTGCCACATAGAAGATGATGCTTATGTTTTCTCAGCCCCACCACCTCTCCCACCCTCCTTCGCACTCCATTTTTTTCCTTTTGAACTGGAATCTTTTGTTCTTATTAGAATCAGAACAGAATTCAACAATAAATCGAAAAGGCAACCCAATAAAAGGATTTTTTTTTATAAATTTGACAAAAATTATGATAAATTTGGAATTATTTTTATCACTATGGTAGTTTAGGAATTATCTTTTTAAACTATTGTAATTTTGTCAAAAATCCCCCAATAAAGCCAAACCAAAAAGTTCCCAACTGCTATATATGTCCCTTCCCACCACACATAACCCCCACAAAGAAACAAAAACTAAAAAGGGAGGTGGAGGGGTAGAGGAGGGGAAGAAGAAGCAAATCCCAGAATACTGCATCTACAAATCCGAAGTCAGAAAACCCACAATAATGGATCCACCCCAGAGCAGAGAAAGAAACCATTACCTTGGTGACTGATATGGGTCCTTTAGATCTTGCTCTTAAACCTGATAATAAAAATGAATTAACCTGAAATGTCCAGGACTCATTAGTCTTGGGTCATCATTCAAGACATCAAAAGCCTTAAATCAGCTGCATTTGGCCATCAAACCCCGAAGTACTAACGCACAAAATAGAAACAGTAAATAAATAACCAAATAAGATACTACTGGGATTCTTTACCTTCCCTTTAACCCTCATGCAAATTACAGAATGATTCTAAGAACCCTAAAACATTATCAGTTTTATGATAAGAAACAATGAAGAAATCCCCTGAAAATAAAACATAGCGCATACATTTCCAACCTTTGGAAGACAAAACAATTGCCTAATGACTCCTTAGTAAAGCCTATCAAAGCCATAGCCAAACTTTGTGGGGAAACAACAATTTACAATTATTCCACGATTTACTTCTCACGTGTCTGTTCAGTAATGAGCTTATGAGTTCTAATCATCACCTATCTTTCCCTTTTCTATGTCCAAAAACATGCATTTGCAGAAGTTTATCTGAAGAGTTGGTGCTATTTTGAGCCACTTATCTTTGTTGCAGATCAAAACCTTTTTGTTTTTTGGTATCAATCGTGGGCAATGAATTTCTGGGTTCTGTCATACATGTTTAGTTCATTTTCTAGTTTGTTCTTTTTTTACCCTTCCCCTCTTTTCTAAGTTCTGTAGCCAACCTACACGTTCTTCTAAATTGACCACATCAAACCATTAATTTGTTACAGGAACCTATATGATCTATATGTACAATTTTCTGTAATGACATTAATTGCAAGCTTACACCATCTCTCTGATCCAAGGGCTCAGCATAACCAGAAAATGCATTTACATAACCTCAAATAGTGCCTAGCTATGAGGCCTAACTCCAGTACAAGCAAGAAGCAGATGACATCACCTTATGAAGACCAGAAAGCTACCAAGGCTGACTGTCATGAGCTTGATTACTCTTATGACAGCCCCCTCTCAGAAGGAGAACCCTCAGCTGTTGATGCTCTCTTTTGTGAAAGTAGTTTGTTGTGCCAGTTCTGTGCTATGATGAATGCACAGAACCAGAGAGGTTTGCTGTCTCCAAAATTGATTTACATGGGGCAAGCATATATATACATATGCACACACAATGTTTGGGGTTTGATAAGAGGATGTATCCATGAATATCACTGGTGTTCTTGCTACTGCTATCCATTATAATGACTTAAATATGTGTAGTTCATAATCTTTGGAACTACCCTACACAAAATTGATCTCACAAAATCATTAAATTATAGCTCTGTTCAATTTTCTGTTAACTTCATAAAACCATTGACAAGCCTGATCAAACCTGGTTTTTTGGGGTATTGGTTTGAGACAGATTCCATTTACCAAGCATTGATAGCAATATCACACCATTACTTTGATTCAAGAGCTTAACATGACCTCTCCCCCAGTTCCTTTGAAAATGCATTTATCCTCAAATAGGCCTGATACAAATCTAGTCTTATCATCTCAACTGGGGCTTATATTTCAATTTCCATTAACTTGATTCCAAACCTAAGCATGAAGTCCTTTTCCATTTTCTGTAACTGGATTGCATCAACCATGCAGAGCCCTGATGCAGCTAGGTTTAGCAGATGCAATTGCAGAATCGAGACAATCAAAATCACTGAGTGGAGGAGTATAGGGTATTTTTAACAAGTCCCAAAACTAGAAGAATATGATCATGCACATGCCTGTATGCTAGATTCTGAGTCTATAAATAGGATTGACAATGAGCCTACTTGAAGAAGAAAAAGATGGCGAATGGCCATCAAAATTCTTTTCATCACCACCCTGAACCCGGGCGTGTTGTGCAAATAGAGGCACCTAGCCATGGGGACTTAGTTCAATACAAGCATGAAGTAGGTGATATCACCATAGTGGTTGCCTCCAAGTCATGCTCCAGTGAGGACCTGAAAGCCATCAGGGCTTACTGTCATGAACTTGATTACTTTTATGAAGGTCCCCTCTCAATAGAAGTACCATCAGTTTCCGTTAAGGAAAATATGGAGAGTACCTCTGGCCATAAGGGGACAACCAAGAAGTAAAAGGCTGGCTATGGAATAAGAAAACTACTTGTAGCTCTGTTTTCTGCATATGCATGCTTGTTATCTGTTTCATTTTTCCCTCATTTTCCTTTCTCTTCCCAGTGTCTAATGCTCTCCTATTTTCCTTTCTCCTTTGTGTCTAATGCCATCTTTATGGTCGCAGAAGTTTGTTCCTGAGTCAGTTCTATGCTATGATATAATCAAATAAGAAGTATGTTCTTGTATCACTTATTGTAGTATTATATAATCAGGATGAATTGTTAGAACCCATCGATCCCTAGGAAAACACAGCCAACCATCATTAAGAAGTAAAGAGCATGGAAGTATAATTTGTTCATTCCATTTACTTTCCTAGTTCATAATATGTACTATATTGTAAAATAATGGAGCATGGAAGTAAAAGTAGTACATTCCATTTAAGATTGACTGGAAAGATCAATTTCCCTCCCCAGATCCTCCACTGAAATTGAGGAAGATACTCTTGACTGCTTCAAACACCTCTTCAATAGACCTTTCAGCATCAATCTAAGAAAAGAAACGAAAAGAAAAAAAAAGGGACATATTAAATGCAGATTTTCCACAGCATCGGTTCTTGCAATATAAAATTTCATAATGAAAATCACCTTCTGAACCTTTCTCTTGGAACTGTAATAATCAATTACAGGGAGAGTGGATTCAAAATAAACTTGAAAACGTTTTGGTATGGCTTGTATATTATCATCAACTCTTCCCTTTAAAATGACAGAAGAAAACAAGATTAATCAATTTTTGCATATAAATCACAAACAACAAACACACTAGGAAAGTAGCCAACCTGATTTCTATTCAAAATACGTCTCGTCAGCTCCTCTTGTGAACAATAAAAAAATAATACAAAATCAGGTTCCACTTTCATCTGCAATAAATTTGGAAATGAAAAAAAATACAACACTAAAAATAAATTAATAATAGATGAATATGAAAGGAAAAAAGGAAAAAAGGAAAAGAAAGGCCATCAGTTACATAATCATTATCATGAGATAGGATGAAGAGATTTCCAAATTAGAAAGTAGACCCATGATAAATAGTAATATAAGCAACAACATATTTGGCCTACAATATTTTCAAATGCAGTGCGGTTTTCTTCATTGCGAGGAAAGCCATCAATGAGAAATTTGTTGTTTGTGCTTCCCTGCATTGCCTGTTGCAGCAGCTTGACTGTTACCTCAGAGGGAACAATTTTTCCTTCCTTCTTATAGTCTGTAACAACAATAATGTTAGAGGGAGATGTTATGAGATAATAGCCATGAAAGAGAATTCAGTCTACATTTTATCCTCAACACAACAAATAGCAACAACAAAATTAACCACAGTATTATTAAATTGATAAATAAGGAAGCTAAGAATCATTTTTCTATTTAATTTTTTAAGATGGGAAAACTTGATATACAGACCCATTTTCTGATCCTGACTCAATTTCAGCCTGTAGAAGATCACCAGCACTAAGATGAGTAAACCCAAACTGTTTGACGATCAGGGGACATTGAGTGCCCTTGCCACTGCCAGGACCGCCTATCAAGAGGATGACAAGCTGAAATGAATGAAACTTGCAGACAAAATGTGGTAATTTTAAGAAAAAGTAGAGGGCTACCAAGGTGTATGGCAATACATAAAGTGACCTAGTCTTCCTTGAAATCAATTAACAGTCATGGTTTTTTCCCTTTCACTTTTTCCTTTTTTGAATCACGAGGAGCTCTAGATGGGCACGGGGGAAAAATACAGGAGACTTACTACTAAATATTCATAGAAGTTGCAAAATAAGAGCTTCTAGAGGACTCTAGAGAGTTTTTGCGGACAAAAGTTGGCAACACAATATAATCTTTCTTTTTCTTTTTTCTCCCTTTTTTTCTTTTAAAGCTATTTGCCTCCATCACTGCTCATAGTATCATAAAGTGTGGATCGTTTAGCATAAAATGAAATCTTCAATGTGACATTGCCACCGGAAATATGGGCAGACAATTAAGCATTTCCACAGGGAATATCAAATAACTGTTGGAGCCATATCAATCTGATGATTTAATTGAATAACTCTGGGAACCATTTCAATCATGAATATAGTGCTAAAAAAGAATTATCCAGTTGGGAACAAAGTTGCACCAACACTCAACTCAATTAACACTTAGGTTGCAAAACATTAACTCAGGTTAAAAATAACTAAAGACAGAAGTACTTTTGAAGTTCACTTCCATTGAAAATTAGTCGTCATTCAGAAATATGTTATACAATTGGATTGAAATCTCTTTGTTTACCACTGAGCTCTGGCTCATTGATTTTCAGGATGTTTGAAACTGAAAGGATAGCTGTTCAAATTTCACATAAATATATCAAGCCCTTCTTAGTTCCCAAAATTCTAAGTAGCCATGCGCAATTCATGAAAAATTTAATCAGTATCAATTGGAGAACAACAAAATTCTAACAATCAATTAAGAATAAAACTCAATTGCAAGAAAATTGCCTGAACAAATTGGATCCAACCTTTCCTACTCATGCAGATAACATGGAAGTAAGTACAACAATAAGCAGTTAAAGATTCTCATGAAGGGATATGATCTGCTACCTTTTGAATGGGAAATGCTGGAGACGCCATCTATAGGATCAAAATCCTGTAACATAGACAATGGTGCATATGTTTTTCTTAGTTCCTTTCTTTTTTCTTTTTTTTCTTTTAAATCATGATTGCAAAACTTCATTGTTTGTTAAGACTCTTTAATTCTATCTCATGACTACCAACCTGATGGTTCATCAATCAAAACCAATAAAGAAAAAATTCTCAACTATTAGATATCCCAAAAGAAAAAATAAAATAGGATCTACCATCCAGTAGTAAATCAAATTATTAAACTGAAAGAAACAAAAGCACGTGATTGCACCAGTCCCGTAGCTTCAATTTGAGCATGAAGTCTACCTAAACCATTGTCTAATGAACAGAGACACTCAACAACAACAAGAAGTCCACACAACAATCCACCCCTCTTCCCTAACCCCCACACAAAAGTGAGAGAAAAAAAAAAGGATGATAGAAAAAAAAGTTCCTTTGAAGATCATAATCCATACCTATCCCCTTTCCTTAGAGAAATTATATTAAAATCTAAATTTGGCTTAGACACTCCTTATTTCTTGTCTAGAACACACTAAATCAGAAAAAATCCAGGAAATTGCACATATCAACAACACTGGAAGACTCTAGGACTTTTTGTTTCTTTTCCTTTTCCAGTTAGTTAATCAAATCCAAGAAAAACCCTAAAACACCTTGGGTTTGGAAATCACTCACAGAAAGCCTACCAAAAAAAGGGGAAAAAAAATTCACTAATCCCACCAAATTGTTTTTTCAATGGACAAACTAAGATCAACAATAATTTTTTTTTTTTGGGCTAAAAATAAAAAAGAAGCTAAATTATCTTGCATGAAAACAAGAAGCAATTAGCTTTACCTGCTCTGAAACCTGATAACAAAGAAGCATTAACCTTAAATATCCAAATACCCAGTTAAACTTGGTTCATCAAAAAAACCCATCAAAAGTTCAAAACATCAAAAGCCCTAGGGCCTACACCAATTGCATTTAAGCCATCAACCCCCAGAAAATAGAGCATACAGAGAATGAAGTGGTGAGTTACATTACCTTACACTACCTAAATCACAATGCTTGTACCCTGAAATTCCTCCTAAAAATATTTAATATAAAGGCAATATTTTTCAGAATCGGTTGAGTTCTTAGGCTATATGAAAAAAATGAGGGAGACCCAAATAAAATAAAAGGAAAACAAAAAAGAATAAGCTTTTTCTCCAAAGGGAAAGAATAATAATGCATGAAACAGAAGAATCCAGCAACGGATTTAGTAAATTTTCCGACAATTACACATAATTTCCATTTCATTAACAGAAAAACCAAAGCACTGCATTCTGGAAAAAACAACAACAACAACAACAACAACAACTACAAACAAAAAACAAAACAAAACGGGAGAAGACAAGCCCACTTCGATCAAAACCACAACGCAGAACAAACGATGCTTCCTCGAAATATGTCTGAAGCTATTGCGAGAAAACAGAAAAACAAAAGCCCTAGACGAAAAACAGTGGGCAGAGATCACGACGTGGAGGGGTTTGTTCATGGAATCTCCCGCCATGCTTGGTTGCAGCCACAGGAAAGAACCTTTTCAAATTTTTTACGTAAAAAAAAATTTTAAAAATGTAAATAAATAATAAATTTTAAATTATTATTATTATTATTTTATATTGAAGAGTAAAAAATTTAAAATATATTTAAATTATTTTAAAGTAATCTGTAAAAATAAATTTTTTCTTTTTAATTTTTTTTGGAATTTTCTTGTTTTTATTTTTGATTAATTGTCAGTAATTTTTTTTATTTCTATATAATTAATTTGGAATATTCCTAAAATAAAGCTATCAATTAACAGGGCTCTTGAAAAAAACTGTAAATTAATGATATTTGTTTTCGTCTTATTCCAAACAATTAATGGACCAACATCATGTTTTCCATAGCAAAGAAAAAAAATGAAAAACATTCTTGGCAATTAAAAAAATATTTTTAAATCAACTTTTACTTTACAAAACATTAAAAAAACATATTTAAAAATAAGTTAAAAATATTTCAGATTCCTAAACGAATTTTTGTTTTACAAAACATTAAAAAATAAGTTTAAAAAACTGTTGTTAAAAATTATTTTTTAAAATAATGACCAAACAGGGTCATAATGTTTTTAAAAAACATTTTTTTTAATTTTTTAAAATTGTTTTTACTTGTATTTTTAGAGTTGTTTTAAAAAATAATTACGTACATATATATATATATATATATAAAAGGAATCATTAAAAAAAACATTAGATATAAAAATTATTTTTAAAACATATTTATAAATATTAAAATATTAAAAATATTTTAAGTTTTCAAATAATATTTTATTAAATAAAATATTATAGAACAATTTTTAAAAATTATTCTAAAAATCTGTTTTTAAAATTATTTTATGAAAACAATTACTAAATAAGGTGTTAATAATTTTATTAGGAATTTTGGAAAACACGTTGTGCCACCCAACGGAAGCCATTATCGGGCCTGAATGGTTTGTGGGCCCCAGAACTGCAAGTCCAACTATCAAGGCTTAGAAGTAATTCAAGCAAGCCCAAACCAAGACCACATGATCCAAATTAGTTGTGAGCCCAAAGCCCATTGGTCTAAACAATGCCTATGTAACTGGTAAACACATGTCATTCCCATAATGGTATCAAGAAAATAATAAATAATAAATAATATTTTTATTATTATTTGTAAGGATGTTATTATTATATTTAATAATTAAATAATTAATTTCTTATGCAGAATATTTTTTTATAATAAAAAAATTACGTTTTTTTATACATAAATATCCTCAATCAATATGCCACATAACTTCTTAATTTTTATCCTAATAAAAAATATATAGAAAGAAAATATAAGGAAAAATATGTCCTTTGTTAAAAATAAAAATTATATAGTAAAAGAATTTATAAGTATAAGTTTCATATAAAAAATTACTTTATTTGTAATATAAAAAATTCTTTAAAATAATATATAATAAGTGAAAATTGAAAATATTTAGGATCTGTTTGATAGTGTTTTTTTAAATTTGTTTTTAAAAATTATTTTTAAAATAAAGAACAAAAACCAGTTTTTTAGAATTTTTTTTAAAACAAGAGTATTTGGCAAGATGTTTTAAAAATAAAAAATAAAAAAATTACTTGGATAAAAAAATTTGTATTGTTTTTAAAAATAAAGTCTTATTTTTATTTTATAAAAATTTTATAAATTCAATTTATATTAATATGAAATAAAATTTATGTTAAATCTTATTAAAAATAAATAAATTTATAATTATATGCAAGTTAAAGATAAATAATTTTTTTAATTATGAAACAATTTTTTTTTAATGAAACAAAAATAATTATAAGACAAAATAATTTTAATATTCATTTTTAACATAAGTTGAATAAATACTTTAATTCATTTTTTTATTTGGACAAAATAGATAAATATTGAATTAAAAGTAGCTAGAAAAAAAAAAAGCAAAATATATATATAATGACGTTTGCATTAGCTCAAGTAGACGTGAGTCTGTGACCAGGCCTCTTTGTCCATGAATAAGACTGTCCAAATGCTTGAGCTCATCACAAACAGTTGATTAAGAAAGCAGAGAGAGAAGTAATGGTGTCTTCAAACTTCTAAATTTCTAAAATTAACTTTTCAAAAACTCTTTTAATCAAATGGCGGAATCATATGATAATGAAATGAAATTCAAATCATACCCGTTTTCATTATCAATGGTTTAGATTGTATAGCAAAATCTAATAACTAAAAGCCTAATATGGAGTAAATTGAAAAAAAAAAAAAAAAGAGGTTATAAAATTTATAAAATAAATAAATAAATAATAATAATAAAATTTACAAAGAGGTTATGAAAATATTTTCAATGTTTTCAAAAAGTGTTATAGTTAGAATAAGTAAGACGTAAAACTTACATTTCTTATTGATTTGCATTTTTGGGTATTAGTATAATATTATTAAATATGACATCACAAAACAATATTTTCAACACCAACCATAACTGAAATAAAAAAAAAGTCATTGAATCATGATTCTTTTGGCCAAATTAGGGTATAAGTGAGAGTGGAAACTTTGATAATGTCAAATCAACTTGGTTTTCAACAATTGTTAAAGGGTCAATTTGATTGGAGAATTATGAAAACCAATTTAATTAATTTGTTTTTCAATTTTCTTACCTTCTAATTGATATAAATAAATTAAATCGATATTTTAAAACTTATATTTTCACGAGTTATAATTGTTTTGTGTTGAAATATCCTTTATATTATTATACATATATTTTGGAGGCTTTATTAAAGTAATTTATTGTTATTTGATCATCGTTAAATAAATTTTAAATCAATTTATTTTATTTTAACCTAAATGTTTTGAATGTATTTTGAACTTTAAATACAAGTTAGGTTTAAAAACTAATTAGACTTAAAATCTAAATTAATTTGCATTCAGTCAATCAATTAAATTGAACTAAACTAATCAATTTGTGAGAAAACAAAAGTCACCCAGGAGGGGGGGGTGAATTGGGTTTTTAAAATCTTTTCAATCACAATAAATTCAAACATAATATAAGCAAAATAAAGAGATAGAGTTAAAGAATTCAAACTCGGGTTTATAGTGGTTCGACACTTTCTTACCTACGTCCACTCTCCTCAATCTCCTAATCGAGTGAGGGTTTTACTAACTTGAAGCTTCAACCAAGCTTTCAATCTTCTTACACTTGGATTCCGGCTCCAATGGGCTCTTACACAATCTCTTCAAGATTCAAACCTCTTGAAGGCTTTAACACTCAGATTTTTACAAGAAATAATCCCTCAACCTAGCTTAAGGATAGCTCAAATACAAGACAAAGGTAGGATGACACACAAGAGTGTACTAAAGGATATGCAAGTGGTGATTTAATGCACTATGAAAGAAATGAGAGTTTTTTTTTATCAAGAACAGGTAGGTAGACTATTGAATGCAAGTGTTCTCTTTTCAATAAATGAAGTGGAGCTCTCAATTTATAGGTTTCTAAGCTCGGGAGTCAAAAACAGCAAAAGGTAACCTCGTCCGGTTGAGCTAGGGGTCGACCGGTTCACTAGCCGTTGGAGCATTTAATACTTGACAGTTTACCGTTGCCTCGACCGGACCTCAACCGGGAAAAGAAAGCCATTGGGAGAGAGAAAAAGTTTTTGGCATCCCTCGACCGGACGAGCACAACCGGTCGACCAGTTCCTCAACCGGTTGAGCCAGTTGGCCATAGCCTCGATCAGTTGAGCATTTTTTGCCCCAAAAACCTATTTTTTTAATTCATTTCTTTTCTAACACTTAGGCAAGGTCTTTAGGTGAATTATTAAGCCAATTATAAAACATTTTGCCTAAGGTACATTAGTTAAAAACTCGGATTTTAATGAAATTGAAGTTTTAAAGAATAAACCGAGTTTTCTAAGTTGCATGAAACGTGTGAAAATCCTAAGTGCACTCATGCATTCATCTTACATTAGTTTCCTATTATCACAAGTCTTCCAAGCATCTTGATCTTGTATCCATTTGGTCATTTGATGAATTTTCGAGTTCATGCTTGAGATTCTTAATCATTAAACCAATTAGTTACTTAACTATGATTTGTTATCATCAAAACCCGATTAGGAGAACCCTTGGGCTAACAATCTCCCCATTTTTTATGATGACAAACCTTGGTTATCTAGGAGAGAAAAAAAAAATCTCCCCCTCAAACCAATCATGGATCAATCAAACAATTTTTAATAGGAAACAATGTAAAACACGAAAATTTGAATAGGAAGCAATGGATCATGAAAATATCATATCATATTTATATGGTAACCTCACATGTACACGAAAACATATGCTAAACAAGATATATATGACAATGATGACAATGACATGCATGAGGGTCTCTTAGATCCTATATATTTCTACCAATTTGGCAACATAAAAAAGAAACTGAGGGGGAATTGTAGATAAACTCAAGGCTGAGGGGGTAGAGGAGGAAACACAAAGCGGAGGTAAGCCATCATCTCTTCATGCTGACTCACCTGACGACTCTCAATGCGATCAATGCTCTGTTGGAGATGCTCGAATGTAGCCTACTGCTGATCCATACGCTCCTCGATATGCTCAAATCTCTACTGGAAGTGCTCAAATCGAGAAGTGAAGTCAGTCTAATACTGATCTATGTGTTCCTCCATAGAGTAGAAACGAGTGTCATGGACTAAAGTAAGATCCTCTATACGAGTCCCAAAGGAGTTGATTTGAGCTGAGACATCCGTCCAAGGCGCATGATCAAGAGCGTGAGGTGCCTGAGATGGTAGCTCTGTGTGAGGAAGCTCGGTAAATGATGGTTGAGATGATGGTCCTGCTGTGTAAGATGACTTAGTCATCATAGGCTCGGAGAAAGTGGCATCAACATGAATACCCTTTGACTGAGGTGGAGGCGGAATGTCAAGCTTGGGTCCTCTCTGCTCAAAATCCCTCTGAAGGTCTAACTCATCCTCCATTTCTCTGATTTCGGCCTCCTCCTCTGCTCCGGGATGCATCTGTCCCTGTTCCCGGGCCTGTCGCTCAGCTCTCCTAACCCATGAGCCATCGGGTGCCTTCTCGAACTTCATTCGCCCCAAGGACTGCTCATCATAAGTGTCATAGCTAGTAGGAGCCTCAAAGTCTGTCTCTCTGCTCAAGTCTACCCCGGCATCCTTGAATACAGGGGTAAGGAAACGGTCGTAGGGGAGTACTCGGGTCGTGCTCTCAGCGTAGGATATCATATGCATCATCATCAGATACCCTACGTGAATCTATCTCCCAGTCAGAATCGAGTCCACAATGAAGGCCTCAAGGTAGGAGACCTCGTCTCGATGTCATCCTTGTGGCAATAAGATGGGGCAGATCATGTGATGAAGGACTCGGCTGGGCACGGTCAGACTGTGTGTCGATGGTTTGCCCATCCCCTAGGCATCTGCAAGTCCGCACAACCTCTAAACAACCTCTCTAGGCTCAAATCCCGGCACAGTGGGCCACGCTTTGGCCTCATAAACTTTGGAGTCCAACTGAAGGAATGTCGAGAATGCGGCAGATACTTTCTGGGCTCAATCTGATATCAACTCCTCTAACTGTGGACAATATCGGTCCTCTAAGCCCATAGGTCACCTGTGAATAAAAAGTCTGCACCAGAGTTTGGAAGATCGGCTCGGAAATCATCACAACTGGCAGTCATCCCATCCTACTGAAGAGTCCCTCAAACCCGAAGTGTTGAAGTTGGGAGAAATTGATACTTCTCCCTAGGACGACTTTCCTCTGGGCGAACTTTTACTTGTATCGTTGATAGTCTTCAACAGAACTGAAGAGGGCCATGTCTTACCTCGCCTTTCGGCGAGCCTCCATCTGCTCAGGCTGAGATGGCTCAGCAGGACGTTTGCCCTGAGCCCTGGAGGTCCCCGTCTCTCGCCTCGGAGCCATCCAATGAACGGAATAGAGAGAAAGAGAAGTCTAAAGGGAGAATGAAACCAAACAAGAGAGAGCAAACACTAACCCGAAGCCCTAGGCACACAGAGATGAAGCTGAACCAAGCCCGATGTGCGCGGTATAGAGAGAAGACGCTCTCAAAACTGAAAACCCTAGGTTTCAGATTGAAACTCTAACCTCAAATGCGTCCCAAAATCCACTCCAAAGCCTGCAAACGGTCCAAGATCTTGCCAAAACTAACTTCTGGAAGCAGGGATGTGAAGAGTCTTCAAGGTATGGAGAAGAACAGGTGAAAAATGAAGTGCGGGGGGCATTTTAAATTCCCAGCCTCGAAGAACTGGTTCCTCAATCGGTTGACCACTTGGTCAACGGTCCAATTTTTTTGCATTTTCTTGTCTTGTGATCCTCCCCTTGCCATTTTCAGTTGAAATCCCCAATTTTTTTATGTCCGATGCCAAGGGAATTTTGATTTTTGGTCAAAATTTGACATTTTTCCTAAGATTATTTCTATATGATGCATATGATATGAATTTCACACAATCATAAGGTATATTCAATCAAGAATTCATCAAGCAATCATTTGATCATAAAGAAATCACCTCTAGTTGTCTTCTAATATCAACAAATTGCTCTTCACTTAAGGGTTTTGTAAAAATATCGGCAAATTGATCTTTTGTGCTTACAAATTCAAGTGTAATGTCACCCTTTTGTGCATGGTCTCTAAGAAAATGGTGTCTAATCTCTATATGCTTAGTCCTAGAGTGTTGCACCAGATTTTTTGAAGTGTTTATGACACTAGTGTTATCACATTTAATAGGAACATGCTCAAAAATCAAATTGAAATCACTAAGTGTTTATTTCATCCAAAGAATTTGTGTACAACATAAACTGGCTGCTATGTATTCGGCTTTTTCCATAGACAAAGCTACCGAATTTTGCTTCTTACTATGCCATGAAACAAGTGAGTGTCCTAGGAAATGACAAGTCCCACTAGTGTTTTTCCTCTCAACTTTACAACCAGTAAAGTCGGCATCCGAGTATCCAATTAATTCAAAGTTATCACCCTTAGGATACCATAAGCCTATGTCCATTGTCCCTTTTTAAATATCTAAGAATTCGTTTTACAGCACTTAAATGAGATTTTTTAGGACAAGATTGAAATCTAACACACAAGCATACATTATACATGATGTCAGGTCTACTAGCGGTTAAATATAGTAAAGAACCTATCATGCCTCTATACATAGTTAAGTTGACGGACTTACCTTTCTCATCCATGTCAAGCTTGATGGATGAACTCATTGGAGTCTTCATTGTTTTGGTTTCCTCCATATTGAACCTTTTGAGGAGATCTCTTATATACTTTGCTTGATTGATGAAGGTTCCTTCCTTTAGTTGCTTGATTTGAAGTCCAAGGAAGAAGTTAAATTCTCCCATCATGCTCATTTCGAACTCACTATGCATGCATTTAGAAAATTCTTCACAAAGAGAGACATTAGTAGCTCCAAAAATGATATCATCAACGTATATTTGCACTAAAAACATGTCATTTTCTTTGGTTTTTATGAAAAGAGTTGTGTCAATTTTTCCCATTTTAAAACCCTTTTTCAAAAGAAATTTACTCAATCTTTCATCCCATGCTCTAGGTGCTTGTTTCAAACCATAAAGTGCCTTTTTAAATTTAAAAACATGATTAGGAAAGTTAGAACTTTGAAAATCGGGTGGTTGTTCAACATATACCTCTTCATTTACAAAGCCATTTAAGAAAGTACTTGTCACATCCATTTGATATAAAACAAAGTCTTTAAAACATGCAAAGGCAAGTAGCATCCTTATGGCTTCCAATCTAGCTACGAGAGTAAAGGTTTCTTCATAATCTATCATTTCTTCTTGATTAAAACTTTGGGCTACCAATTTTGCTTTATTTCTTATAATTATGCCATTTTCATCCATTTTATTTCTAAATACCCATCTAGTTCTAATAATACATTGATTTTGAGGTCTTGACACTAATTCCCATACTTCACTTCTTTCAAATTGGTTTAACTCTTCTTGCATAGCAATCATCCCATTTTTGTCAACTAGAGAGCATTTTTTATATTTTTAGGTTCAATTTGAGAGATAAAAGCAAGATTATTGCAAATATTTCTAAGAGATGATCTAATTCTTACCCTACTAGATAGATTACCTATAATTTGATCTTGTGGGTGGTTGATGACAAACTTTCAATCTTTAGGGAGGTTTTGGCTTGATTCACCTTGCACTTGTTGAGGAGGAAGTAGTGCCAAAAGTGATTCTTCTTTCTTGGGATCCTTTACAATTTCTTCTTGTTGCCTTCTATCTTCCATTTGTAATTTTCCCATGGAGGTCTCCAAGCCTAAATCATCATCAAAGCTCTCTCTTTCTTTGAGAGAATTGTTAGATTCATAAAAAATAACATGGATGGACTCCTCAACAACCATGGTTCTTTTGTTAAAAACTCTAAAGGCTTTACTTGAAGTTGAGTAACCAAGAAAAATTCCAACATCAAATTTTGCATCAAATTTTCCAAGATTGTTTTTGGTGTTTAATATAAAGTATTTGCACCCAAAGACTTTGAAATAGCTAATGTTGGGTTTCTTGTTTTTCCAAAGCTCATAGGGAGTTTTCTTAAGAATAGGCCTTAATAAAATTCTATTTAAAACATAACAAGAAGTGTTAACCGCTTCGGCCCAAAAGTATTTTGGTAAATTGTTTTCATTTAGCATAGTTCTAGTTATTTCTTGAAGAGTTCTATTTTTCCTTTCAACTACCCCATTTTGTTGAGGAGTTTTAGGAAATGAAAAATTGTGGTTAATACCATGCTCATTGCAATAGTCTTCAAAATCAATATTTTCAAATTCTCTCCCATGATCACTTCTTATACAAGTAATTGTAAAACCTTTTTCATTTTGAATCTTGTTGCAAAACTTTGAAAACTCATAAAAGGCTTCATTTTTTTGACTTAAAAATAAGACCCAAGTCTATCTAGAGAAGTCATCCATAATAACAAAAGTAAAGATTTTTCTCCAAGGCTTGGTGTCCTAGAGGGACCAAATAAATCCATATGCAACAATTCAAGAGGCTTAGTTGTTGAAATGAAATTTTTGTTTTTAAAAGAGTTTTTGATTTGCTTTCCCATTTGACAAGCTTCACAAACTTTGTCTTTTTGAAAATTAATTTTGGGAAGACCTCTAACAAGTTCATCTTTGTTGAGTTGGGAAATGAGGTCCATGTTAGCATGTCTCAACCTCCTATGCCACAACCAACTTTGATCATGCATGCTTGAAAAGCATCTATCATGGTCATCATATTTTGAAATATTTATTTCATAAACATTATCACATCTATGACCCATGAAGATGGTTTTATCATTTTGAATATCTTTGATGATGCAATGAGATGCTTCAAAAACCACTTTAAAACCTTTGTCACAAAGTTGACTTATGCTCAAAAGATTATGTTTTAAACCATCCATTAATAAAACATTTTCAATAAGAGAGGATGTGTCATTACCAATGTTGCATTGACCAATGATCTTTCCTTTTGAATTGTCTCCAAAGGTAACGTATCCTCTATTTCTCTTTGTAAGGAAAGCAAACTTGGATTCATCCCCGGTCATGTGTCTTGAGCATCCACTATCCAAGAACCACTTATCCTTCTTTGATCCCTCATCAAGATCATCTATTGCCATGAAGTACATGTTTGCCACTTCCTTCTCCTTTTATTTTTCGGAGGATTCTTCACTTTCACTCCAAGTGGCCATCATTGCCTTCTTCATTCTTCTCTTGGCTTCACTCTTGTAGAGAGGACAATCATATTTAATGTGTCCCGACTTTTTGCACTTGAAGCATATCAAATCTCTTTTCTCTTCCCATTTCTCCTTATCACCATGGGATGAAGATTCCTTTTTAGAAGGATCACTTCTAGAGGTGAACTTCCTTCCTCTAAACCTTTCATCTCTCATGTATTTGTTGAGCTTTCTTGTGATGAGGGCTAAATCATCATCTTCATCACTTGGTTTTTCTTCTTCAACATCTTCTTCTTCCTTGGTTGTAGCTTTGAGAGCTATGCTCTTCTTCTTTTTGTCTTCACCCTCTTGTAGCTTCTTTGTCAAATTGATCTCATATGTCATTAATGACCCTATGAGCTCTTCCATAGGTAGCTTAGTCAAATCTTTTGCTTCTTGAATTGCGGTGACCTTGGTATGCCACTTTGATGGGAGAGACCTCAATATCTTCATCACCTTCTCGAATTCCTTGTAGGTTTTTCTCAAAGCTTCAAGACCATTGACAATGTCGGTGAACCTAGTAATCATCTCAACAATAGTCTCATTTTCTTTCATTGAAAACAATTCATAGTTATAAACAAGTAAACTAATTTTTGACTCTTTCACTTGATTAGTTCCTTCATGAGTTATTTCAAGCAACCTCCAAATTTCTTTAGCCGATTTGCATTGACATATTCTATTATATTCATTTCTATCCATAGCACATTGCAAAGTAAAAACGACTTTAGCATTTAATTGAAAGTTTATTCTATCAAGCTCATTCCATTCTTGCTTGGGTTTTGGAACCAAAACTCCATCAACTAGTTTAATGGGAAAAGTTGGGTCATCTTCAATGACATCCCATACATCTAAATCAGTAGATTGCAAATACCAAGTCATTCTAGTTTTCCAATAGGGATAGTCGGTTCTCGTAAAGAATGGAGCTCTATGTTTTGAAAAAATTTTAGCTTGGGATGAGCTTGATAGAATAGTCATTTCCTCTTAGACGATTAAGTCTTTAAACAAAAAGGTCTAGCTCTGAAAGCAATTGAGAAAACAAAGGCTATGCTTAATTAAGAAAAACACCCAAAAGGGGGAAGGGGGGGGGGGTGAATTGGGTTTTTAAAATCTTTTCAATCACAACAAATTCAAACACAATATAAGCAAAATAAAGAAATAGAGTTAAAGAATTCAAATTCAGGTTTATAGTGGTTCGGCACTTCCTTACCTACGTCCACTCTCCTCAATCTCCTAACCGAGTGAGGATTTCACTAACTTAAAACTTTAACCAAGCTTCCAATCTTCTTACACTTGGATTCCGGCTCCAATTGACTCTTACACAATCTCTTCAAGATTCAAACCTCTTGAAGGCTTTAACACTCAGATTTTTACAAGAAATAATCCCTTAACCTAGCTTAAGGATAGCTCAAATACAAAACAAAGCTAGGATGACACACAAGAATGCATTAAAGGATATGCAAGTAGTGATTTAATGCACTATGAAAGAAATGAGAGCTTTTTTTATTAAGAACAGGTAGGTAGACTATTGAATGCAAGTGTTCTTTTTTCAATAAATGAAGTGGAGCTATCAATTTATAGGTTTCTAAGCTCGAGAGTCAAAAACAGTAAAAGGTAACCTCGTCCAGTCGAGCTAGGGGTCGACCAGTTCACTAGCCGTTGGAACATTTAATGCTTGACAGGTTACCGTTGCCTTGACCGGAACTCAACCGGTCCTCGAACGGACCTCAACCGAGAAGAGAATCACCTCGACCGGGAAGAGAAGGCCACTAGGAGAGAGAGAAAGTTTTTGGCATCCCTCGACCGGACGAGCACAACCGGTTGACCGGTTCCTCAACCGGTTGAGCCGGTTGGCCATAACCTCGATCGGTTAAGCCTTTTTTGCCCTGAAAACCTTTTTTTTTTTTAATTCCTTTCTTTTCTAACACTTAGGCAAGGTCTTTAGGTGAATTATTAAGCCAATTATAAAACATTTTGCCTAAGGTACATTAGCTAAAAACTCGGGTTTTAATGAAATTGAAGTTTTAAAGAATAAACCGAGTTTTCTAAGTTTCATGAAACGTGTGAAAATCCTAAGTGCACTCATGCATTCATCTTACATTAGTTTCCTATGATCACAAGTCTTCCAAGCGTCTCGATCTTATATCCATTTGGTCATTTGATGAATTTTCGAGGTTATAACTGAAATTCTTAATCACCAAACCAATTAGTCACTTAACCATGGTTTGTTATCATCAAAACCCGATTAGGAGAACCCTTGGGCTAACAATTTGCTTTAGCCTTTTCATCAATAAAAAATTGGTTTAGTTTTGATTCAAGCAAAAATCGATCATATTAGTTTGATTAATTTTTCTTTTAAAAATCAATCAAACCACATTTTTACATCTTTATAAACCATTAGTTCAATCGTAGTGAAACTGTGATACTCGCATGATATCATATATATATCTTATATACTATTGAAAAATAATTATAAGAAGTTAAAAATATATAAATAATTATAACAACATTTTATTTATTTTGAACTTTAGCATATGAAACCATATGATAAAGATACAAATAAATAAATATATTATGGGGAAAGGAGGAATAGGGCTATGTCTAAATGTGATACATCCTTAAGCAGGTTAAGTGGGGGGATCAGCTGACATCAAAATCTTTACCTTTTGGTCACCATAGTGCCCATATTTCCAACCTTGATTAATGAAAATGGTACTTCAAATAGCTTAAAACCATCACCTTTGGAAGAAAAAACAAATGCCTAACTACTTTTACCTAAGATAAACCCGATCATGACCAGTTCTCCAACAATATAGCTCCATGCCTGATGGAAAAACAACAATTTAGAATCATATATCACCCTACTCATCTATGTTTAGTAATGAGTTAGTTTGTTCTAGTCCTTCATTATTCTTCATCCTTGTATTGTGGGACAAAAGCAATGGTACAAGCCAGCAGCCAGACAGCCAAACTTGCATGCTTGGATACCTATACCAAATAAGTATCCAATGAGAGAGAGAGAGAGAAAATAAATAAATAAATAAATAAATCAATCAATCAATTTTTTAATAATTTTCTATCCTTTAAAGCAAAAAAACCAAGAAAAGACGTTTAATAATCAAAAACTATTTTTTATTCTTTGTTCTTAAGAACAAAAAATAGGATATTTTTAGAAATTATTTTTTAATTATTTTTTATTATTTGTATTTGTTTTTTAAAGGTTTTTAAAAAAAATAAGTATACAAAGATGTAGACCGATTAAAAATCTAATACTAGAAGAGTAAGTTTGTAGCAAATTTTCCATAGCCTAAGCTCAAGGTGCTTCTTGGTTTCTTTTGAATCATAGCCACAATTATTGATTTCTAGCACTTGTATTTTTCTATACGAGTCCACATTTGCAATAAGTATATATATCTATAAAAATTATTTCTTGACCCAAGAAAAAGACAAGTTATTGAATTATGGGGATCACGTAATAGCTAGAGAGTTAGGTTTTTTCGAAAAGAACATGAAAAATAGATTTCATTCATTTTGATACTCATCATACTTCTAAGATACTTCCATGGAAAACTACCTTGTAGGGCTTCTTTTTATAAATTTCATTTATTTTGATACTCATCATACTTCTAAGATACTTCCATGGAAAACTACATTGTAGGGCTTCTTTTTATAGATTTCATTCATTTTAATACTCATCATACTTCTAAGATACTTCCGTCTTATAAGCAGATTGCAAATCCTTCTTTAATTATTTCCTTCTTATAAAAGTTTGAATTAAATTTTTGTTTGGCAGCATGATCCATCTTGGGCAGCAGCCATCAATGCTTAAGAAATTGCAAAGCACGTGCTGCCTCCTTCACAAGTGGAAAGTTAGCAACAAGATGATAAATGTCCAAGCAAAAAAGAAAAAAGAAACACATAAATATGTGTATTTTTCTATATGAGTCCACATTTGCAATAAGTATATATATATATATATATATCTATAAAAATTATTTCTTGACCCAAGAAAAAGACGAGCTATTGAATTATGGGGGATCACGTAATAGTTAGAGAGTTAGGTTTTTTCGAAAAGAACATGGAAAATAGATTTCATTCATTTTGATACTCATCATACTTCTAAGATACTTCCATGGAAAACTACGTTGTAGGACTTCTTTTTATAAATTTCATTCATTTTGATACTCATCATACTTCTAAGATACTTCCATGGAAAACTACGTTGTAGGGCTTCTTTTTAAAAAAATTCATTCATTTTGATACTCATCATACTTCTAAGATACTTCCGTCTTATAAGCAGATTGCAAATCCTCTTTAATTATTTCCTTCTTATAAAAGCTTGAATTAAATTTTTGTTTGGCAGCATGATCCATCTTGGGCAGCAGCCATCAATGCTTAAGAAATTGCAAAGCACGTGCTGCCTCCTTCACAAGTGGAAAGTTAGCAACAAGATGATAAATGTCCAAGCAAAAAAGAAAAAAGAAACACATAAATATGTGTGTATATATATAGTACTCAAAATTAAAAGTAAGGTATCAAAGCTTTTAATCACATCAACATCCTGGAAGATTTGACTCTTGGGCACTGATTTTCAAAGGAGATTGGCGCCCAAAGCCAACCCTTCAATTCATCTAGCTATTAATTATTGAATGTGCCCCCATTTAGATCTAGATGTAACCCCCTGCCTGAATTACACGACCCCACCCTCTACCTAACACGACTAATTTTCACTGATTTTGAGCCCTGATTATACATGTAATTTTCCTAATTATGATGAATGGCTTGTGGAAATCATGACTCATCGACAGCAACCCCATGTTTCAAAGTCCTTCCCCAACCACCATTATCTGCCTGGAAGGCATAATGTCGAGATTAATTCTTAATCTGTCATCAACAAGTTCAGTTATTATGTAGGTGTATTTTGTCGGTGAATCCCACAAGACGTATGTTTGTGGCTCCACTTTGGTCATAGATTATTTCCTGTTTCCATGGTGTGAAAACGAATTCCAGATAAAGATGGCCACAGTTGAACATGTAGTTTTCGCTTGAGGTACAACACACCAACAATAATCATGTACTACTTGTTTTGCTTTCGTTTACTTTAGGTCTGTTGTGAAAACTATCCGGTGCATAGACATATCTAGCCCATTCTCACAAGGTAAGGATCATGGGTTATGATCAAGCAGTTGGCTGAAAAGGCATTTGGCCTTTTGGAATGTTTTCAAGGAAAAGTTTAGGGGAATATATGTCCAACCTTCCACCTCATGGCTTTCATCGAAAAGCCACAACAAATACTTTCATTTATGTTAAAAAGCATGATATACATATTAACCTCAAATCTTGCAAGTTTAACCTTTTAGGAAAATTGATAGTTCAACATTGTATTAGAATTTGATTTGAAAGAGAGGTTTTGGATTTGAGTCAACTCTCCACAATTTGAATGTTTGTTTCCTCATTTGATATATTTCTCCCTAATTTGCATGTTTATCTTCATTATGTTGAATATGAATTCAAATTTGTCTTTGTTAACATCCAAATAGAAGTTTAAGAAAAATTTTGGTTTTCTTTGGGAAGTTTCAAAACTGTTTTTTTATATTTTGTAAAATAAATTCTTTTAAAATTTTGAAATATATTGTTTTATATTTTTAAATATTATTTAAAGGTAACTTTTTTATTTAGCACTTTTTCAATCATTGTCCCTTTTTGCATGATTATTTTTCAAAAATAATTGTAAAAATAATTAAAATATATTTTTCAAAAACGCCTTATTTTAGGTTTGAAAAACAAAAAAAAAATTGTTAAAATTTTTTTTCCCGAGAATAGAAAACTGTTTTCAAAGTTTTTATTTCTCATTTCAATTTTTTGTATGAAGTAGAATTTATATCAAGATTAATGGTACGTATTAATTCTACAAGCTGCTGTCTCAAAATTTCAAAAGTGGCAATGGCCTTTCATTAATGAGAGTAATAATTATTGAAAGTGGGTTTAGTGACAAAATTGATGATTTCAGTCTTTAAAAAAGATGGATGATGGAAAAGCAACTTTAAAATTGGTTGGGAGGAAGAAGCTGGGTTGGCTTCATCTTCACAAAACTTCTAACAAGTTTTTGTTTTATATATCTAAGAAGATTTTTGGGAAGTGGGTGGGGACATGGTCAGGTGATGCTAGTTGTCAGTCAAAGACAATTGGACAAACAAATTTTCTACAATGAAAGTGGCTTTCTCTTTTAGTACCGTACGTAGCATTAGTTTGCGTATGTGTGAGTGAGTGGGGAATGTGGTAGGTGGCATGGCCTAGAATTCCGCTAATTTCTTGATTTCCCTTCATTGTTCCACCTTCTGATCGGTTTGGACACTGGACATTGGACATGGGACTGACATTCCCTTTTGAAAATATCTTCCAAACCCCTACGCCCGCAAAAATCAGGGTGTTATGGAAACAAATGGGTCTGATTTCCCTACCGCAATCGAGTATTAAACTGACCATTTCTCATAGATAACGACCTGAGTGGCGCCACGCGTCACCTTGGTTCGTGCTTCATCTTCATCGATTACTGCATCTCTCTGGCCGGGAATCTGGGACACCCCCATGTCCCGAGCATTGACCGCTTGAGTTGTGGCCCCGTGGGCGCACGGCCTTAAGCAAACGGACAAACCAAGACAAATGAGTCTAATCACCTTAAATATATACGTCTTTCATCTTTTTTGGAGTTTGAGAATCGAGACTATGATTACATGTGTTGAACGAGTACATTTTTTGAATAATTTTTTTCCACTACTTTTGTGAATGGATACTGTGGAGAATCATTCATGGTGATTAGTTTTGTACGAAGTGATGATATACAACAAAATGTAACCATTTTGTAATGGGAAGATGGAAGACATAGTGATGAAGTGAAGATGAGGGTTGGCAATGGCACCCATTCTTCGGATCCTCGGCTTATTTATTTATGTGAAATTAAAACATATAGATATAGATATAAGTACTGCTGAAATGATAAGAAGGTGCTGACTTAAACAACTAGAATGATATTATTACATTATTGTATGTAGGGGTTTCCTGCTATGATGGAGTGTTGGAGATGTGGCATAGCGGGTCAGATGATTGCAGACATGATCTGGTAAAGCTCCACAGGTCGATTTCAGTGTTGTAGTCCTGAGTGGGGTGGTAAGACCTGGTGGTTGATGATGAGGAGCGTGGCTGCAGCAGCTGGGAGTCATGATCATTATGATCAGTGGGTGAAGAGAAAGGCATGGAGGGGTCATTGAAGCAGGCTAGTTGCTTGGAGGTGTCTGTTTGACCATTCAGGTGAGAAGCCACAAGCCTATCAAGGGCTGCCCAGTCATCATTCAGGCCCGTGTCCAAGTGGTAGACTGGGTGGGGGGTGATGGGAGCTGCTTCATTCTCTGGGATCATCTGGACATGGATGGGCTGGTAACAGTTTTGGCTACTTGTGGAGTTTGGGCTCTCTAGTGTTGGAAGCTTCATGAATCTGTCATGGAGGGTACTGCCATTGTTGATGACTGTGTCAATGGACCTCAGAAATCTTCTGCTGTTGTTTGCTTCATTGTTATCCTCCTTGCATGTCCTCCCCATATGCTGAAATATCTGCTCCAGAGCTCCCTCATCACTTGAATTCAGCAACTGGGTCCTTGTCTCTGCAGTGATGGATGATGAACTCATAGGGCTACCGCTTTCTACGGTTTTGTGATGGTTTTTCTTCTTGAAGATACGACAAACCACCCACCCCTCTTCCTGTGCTTCTGCCACAGCATTAGAGACCTGCAGGTTACCATTATAACCCAGTTTGTAAGGTCAATGGAACACTACTCCAAACTGAAATTTCAAGCCAAAACTAAGCTGAAAAATCAAATGGCTGACCTGGGTATCATTGGTGTTATCATCAAGTCTGTACTCATGCATGATCCAGTCAGATTTTTGGCCATGTGGGGCTCGGCCTTTATAGAACACCAGAGTCTTCCTCATTCCAATCCGTTTGAAGCTGCTGTATATCACCTTATCACGGCCTGTGGCCTTCCAAAACCCAGCTGCAGTGGCGCGATTAGTCCTGGTTCCCGTGGGATATTTCTTGTCCTTGTGGCTGAAGAAGTACCAATCGTTTTGAGGGGTGGATCCTATTCTACACTTCTCTGCAAAAACCCAAGCCGATATGAACATCACAAAGGGGAAGACACACACTATCTTGATGGAATATTCAACAAGAATTGCAAATTAAGAGAAAAGAATGAGAGGCGATGAACTAAATATGAAGCACAACCTTGAATGTCCCATGGCTCAAGCTTATTCAGATCAACATCACGAATTACGTCCAAGTCGATCTTCTCATACAAAACCTTCTTCCTCAAGTAGTAGTTCAAGAGCTCCTCTTCAGTGGGATGAAATCGGAAGCCAGGAGGGACCTGAGACTGCCCATTCACAGATATACTCATACTTTCTGGCATTTAACTAGAGAAATCAAAGATGGTCTCAAAATAGTAGTAATTATCAGAGCTGATCAAAGCATTAATGAAAAGAGGTAGGGAAGGAAGAGAAAAGCTGAGAATCTTATAGAAAATGTGAGGGGACAAGTTGGTGCACCCAAATGAGTATGTAGCTGGGGAATATTTATATGTGGGTTGGGACATAAAATGGTAAACTCACACGAGAAAAAGCTTTGTTTTCATGGCGATCACTGGTACATGGGCAACTTTTTTTGTTGAATGGGGGTTTAGTTTTAAATTTACTATGCTTCCAGAAGGCCCACCCACCCGCACAGATGGGGAAAGGGCATTGTTATAGGCAAAAAGAAATGGGATTAAACCAAAAAAGAAAAAAAAAGGAGTGCGGTCCTTGGAATTCTGGAAATGAGTAATAGTAGAGGTATGTATGCCCCACAGGCAGGACTGCACGCAGGACCCCACTAGGACGTTGTGGGCAACAAGAGTGCAGAGGGAAAGCTCCCATCAAAACTACGACCCCTGACCTTAAAAATCTCCAAGGAAAAGTCTCTCCATATTCCACTCTCTTCTCTCTCTTTCATGCATTTTCCTTGTGCAACCACCGCAACAAGAAAGAGATGATGGGGTCGGAGGTATTGCGCTTTCATGGCCCGTCATGGCAAGAAAACAAATGATGGCTTGGGGACATTAGGCCGCTCATCAAAATCCCTTTGATTATATGTCATATTGCCTAATTCCAAACCATACGCCTATTTACATATTCCTTTAGACCCTCCAGTTTCTTTTTCCCTTTTTTGGTGCGTGCGTTTGAAATTAATGACAGAGACTTGTCATTAAGCGTGGCTTCAAACATAAGATGAACATATGGGTTGTCTTCTTTGTATGGTAATAATTAAACAAAGGTAATCCTTGTTTACTTATAAATTGGCATATATGTAGTCTTTAATTGTATACATTAAAATATATGATGGGGTGTGTCCTCTTAATGGTCTTGTCATATCTATTAATTATTAATATATAAGGATTTTGAAATTTGTCAAGTCATCGATATTAATATCTTTGTGTAATTGATCGAAAAGATTGTATTCTTAAAGGGTATATTTGGTTCTTATTAATCTATTCTTAAGACTATGCTCGGTTCCTAAAAATGTATTAAGAATTAAGAAAAGGAAAAAAATTTAAGAAATATGGTTTTTCTCATATTTATTTTAAAATTAATTACCAAAATAAATCAAATAAAATAAAAATTATCTAGCAACTCATATATTTTCAACTTATTTTAATTTTCTTTTATTTTTTAATTTTCTTTCAAATTTTTCAAGAAAGGCAATTTTTCATGCTATATCATGGTGCAATATATAACAATAATTCTATATCTATCATAAATGGAGGAAAAATGAGAATAGAAATATTCTATAGAAAACCATAAGAATACTCAAGAGATATTCTAATAAATATTCAAACCATCTCTACTACTTTGTGTAAATACATAATAAAAAAACAATTGCTGACCTTCAATCAAAATTTGAAATCCCCTTTTAAATTCTTTTTCTCATCTTATCAGGATCAACAATGTAAATCAAGGTATTATGTTATTCCTTTTATGGATTATATGATGAAAAAGATGATTTAACGTGATTTACGATCAATTTGCCTTACATTAAGATTTAAAGCTTATTGTCTACTTCTTAAAAAGGCTTGAAAAAAGAACTTATAAAAATACAACTTTGTATCCTTTCATAATTGAGAAACATGAAAATATATATTTTAAAAAAAAAATTATCTAAGAGAAGATCTTAACAATTACATCGAATAACAAATCGCACAAAAGTCCATTTTTCTCAGAGATTTACCCATCAGAAATATACCAAACAATAGAATGAAGTTCATTTATAATTTTTCCACTCGATCTAAACATTAGATTCAATGTTATTCTAGTTCATCTCCATTTTTGTTTTTAATTATTATCGGAAGCAATTTATGAATGTTTTTATACAAATAATAGAATAGTAAATGTTATATCCTTTATCATATTAAGCCAAAAGAAAATTAATGTGAGATAATAACTTAAATTAGCTTGTATACATGGTTTGCTCATCAATACCTCGTAACTTCAAATTTTTAGTTAACAATTACTCGACATAGCATTGGAGTCCTGATTTTAGGAAAGTTGTAATTAAGGGGAGTCACTAAAAGGCAAATCTCCCACCGAACTTTATGCATTATTCCCTCTAATAGATGACTTAACTACATCAAAACATGACATTTAATTTTTTATTATTAGTAAATTGCCTAATCATGCCTGTCTCTATTTTCGAGGTGAAGATTCCTCCACAAAATATTTATATTTAATCATATATTATTGACAAATCAAATCATTTTTTTCCATCATCCCAAGCATGATACACACTTGTTCGTACAATGGGGTGTCCTCATCTTAAATCTCTCCCTCACATCCCTTATTTCAACTCACGATCCCTTCTATTTTGTCTCACATATCATATAAGTCATTATCTAATGATCATTATAAACCCTAGTTCATACGTTAGACTCCGTGGGAAAGAGCAAAATAAGAACTAGCTAGTTGTGTTTGAGATATCTTACAATTCATATGAAGTGTAGGTTTCCGTCTTCCAAAAGGGTCATTGGAAGGAGCAAATAAAAACCATTTCAAATCTTTTACAAAATTTTCGTACGAGAAAAAACACTCTTTCTTGGTGTCAAGAATCCATATTCTATTAGGTTTCTATTTTTTATTTTTCTTTTAATTTGTCATTTATATTTGACAGTATCAATGTGGAATAAATAATTAAAAATTTATGTGAGTCCTACATTTTTATAATAATATATTTATAGTCATGACTATGCCACAAGTTAGCTATGCTAAAATAATGCCCTGAGTCATGATGATAATCTAAAACCCATTAGCCGTAATCATGTCAAGGTCATATTATACTATACTACGATAGCTATCAAGATAGAGAGGAAAAATATTTTACAAAGATATTAATAAAATAAATGCAAATTATTGAGTTGATTTAACCAAATGATTTGGTCATATGGTTTCTCTATCTCATCCTATGTATGCACAACTCACATTATGGTGAATGACGGTAAAAGATATCAATTGATTGATTGCAAACACTTTTAAGATGAATTATGGAAATCAAGATTAAAAACAAGGAAATTAGAGGTCACGACCCGTAGATATCAATTTTTAATTTGGTATAACATCTAGTGACTTAATTTTTCTTTCTCCCGATTAAGTGAATTTGTAGTATTTGAACTAGGAATTAATTTTTTAAATTAATTAATAAGCTAATAATTGATAAAATTGAAGAGTTAATGTTTAGTGACTTAAGACAACCTAATTTAGATTTTGCTAAATTTATTATTTAATTTTACCTTAAATATTGAGATTAATGGGTACAACTAATATTTTCTTTTTTCAAATTATAGGGAGGTTACCAAAATAAACTTGGAAGGAAAAAGTGATAGTAAAGAAGTAAAGAAAATGAGACATAAAGTTGTTTGATTCTCACTTGTGGATAAAATTTCCTTGTGGAAGAATCTAATGGGGATTGATGATTAAATCTTTTATTAGTGCTTGATGATTTCTTTAATAACAAATCGATGTGGGACAAATTTATCAACAACTTAACTAAACTAAGTACTATGACCAATATGTAACAACGTTAAATTAAAAAACATGTATTATTTAATTAGAAGTTCATTGCAGAACATGGGTGGGAAACAGTATAGAATGTGTATTTAGTTATGGAACTTTTTGAGGTCTCCACTATAATCATGATAGATGCTCCTCCAAATTCTTTGCCTCTTATCATCATTTTTGGGGCTGATAAAATTGACTGACCAACTAACCACTTTATACTTTAATTTGATTGAGTTTTCATTTTTTTTTTTTTTTCTCTTGTTCTCTTTCTTTTCTATTTTCTGATCAGCCATATAATTACCAGATTTGATATCCAATTTGCATTTTTTTTGGCTGATGTTATTGACTGAACAACTAATCACTTTATACTTTAATTACTAATATGGGTTCTCATACTTTTTTTTTTTTTTTTTTTGGTTCTCTTTCTTTTCTATTTTCTGATCGGCCATATAACCACCAGATTTGTTATCACATTCTCAGCTTTTTTTGGCTGATGTAATTGACTGAACAACTAATCACTTTATACTTTAATTACTAATATGGGTTCTCATACATTTTTTTTTTTTTTTGGTTCTCTTTCTTTTCTATTTTCTGATCGACCATATAACCACCAGATTTGTTATCAAATTCTCAGCTTTTTTTGGCTGATGTAATTGACTGAACAACTAATCACTTTATACTTTAATTACTAATATGGGTTCTCATAATTTATGTATATATATTTTTGTTCTCTTTCTTTTCCTAGTTTCTTAGCTACTTACCCACCACATTTGATGTCCACTGGTTGCATATATTAATTAAATTATAAATAAATAATAGATGGTTTTATGAATCACCCATGTGATAAATGGATCTCTCTCTCTCTGATAGAGAGTTTGATCCTTTATGCAAAGTGCACCATGAATTTCATGTAATTCTCTCTCTCTCTCTCTCTCTCTCTCTCTCTCTCTCTCTCTCTCTGATAGAGACTACACCATGAATTGCATGTAATTCTCTCTCTCTCTCTCTCTCTCTCTCTGATAGAGACTACACCATGAATTTCATATAATTTAATTTTATTGGTATTGATTTAAAAACATTCATACTCACAAGCTTTGGTAGAAAATTCATCATTACTTCATTAAATATTTCTAGATAGTAATGAATAAAGGTTGAGAAGTCCACCTGACCTAAACCCCCTTTTTTAGATGGTTGTTTACCCACGTGATATTATCAATTCCTCATGTGAATAATAAATATATATATATATATATATATATATATATATTCATCCACGCAAATAGGATAAAATACATTTTTAAAAGACATCGACGTCACTTACCTAATACATCATAGTTTAAATTAAAGAATAAAGGGTTAATTTCACTTACTTCTCTTGAGTTTTTGGTTAAACCTAATTTAAAAATTTATCAAATATCTTCCTTTTGAATTGGAGGAAAAGTGAATAGAAATATTAAATGAAAAAAGATAAAAAAAAGTATTTGATAAAATTTCAAACCAATAAGGGTTTGACATATTTAACCAAAACCTTAATAGAGATAACTAAATTAATCTAAGAATAAAATTCAAGTTATATTTGATTTTTAGAAATTTAAGGAAAAATATAAAGAAAGAAAATAGAGACGAAAAATAAAAGAAAAAAAATAGATTTAAAATCAATAAATTATTTTTATATATTATTTTAATTCTTTTATATAAAAATAAAATAATTTAAAATTATATAAAATTTTAACTAATTTATATTTAATTTTTTTTATAATTTTATAATAAAATCAAATACAAGAAAATCTTTTCCTTCCTTAATATTTCCTGAAAATCTAACATAGTTAAAAGCAATATCAGTTATCAAAATAACAAGTAGTGGATTTTTGAATCAAACTTTCCAAAAAAAAAAAAGAAAAAACCTTGAAAAATGTCTTTATCCATAAAAGGACACAAAGATAAAAAGAAAACAAAAAGTCCACTCAAGCCCTCAAAAAGTCTTTAATTTTATTCCTTCCACATCTGTATTCATAGATTTGAGTGGCATATCATATGCCTCCCCAGTTGGTAAATTTGGTAATGGAATTGATTGTTGCAGTATGATTAGAAGATCCAATCTTACATTCATTGGTAGAAATGGAAATTAGAAAAGTAGGCATGGGCTCCAATCATAGCTATTGAATTGGCTCAGTCATAGCAATGGTGAAACATCAATTTGCAGTGACCAAATATTAAGAGATTAAATTAACCAAGGGATCCTAAGTCGCTCAAGTGTTCACATCACTGTTTGCTTTTAATCACTGACTGCCCTTCTTGCTTGAACAAATCTAGCTTCTTATGTGATGAAGCTTAAAGTAATAATTAATTTAATTAAAGGGATAATTAATGTTAACATTAATTAAGGGAACAAGATCTTGGGTGCTTAAGTGGATTAGGAAACTACAAGACTAGACAAAATAGAACACTAAGCATGCATTTTATATTTATAAATAAATAAAATGTGGCATGGGTAACACATGCATGGTGGGACTATTCCGACTTTGTTTGGACAAAGAAATTCTTGTCCGGGTCCTCAAGCACATGTCACAACAAAACATAAATAATTTAAAAACTCATATCAATAATTGAAGATGTTTTCTTCCTCGAAAATGAAAAAAGAAAAAGAAAAAGAAAAAAAAAGGACAAATTAAATTAATAAAAGGGTTATGAATAAGCATATTTGATTTGGATTTGATATGAAATTGTTTTGATATAAATATAAAAATGTTTGATTGAAAAGATTTGAATGTACTAATATATTGAATTCAAAAGTTTTTATGAAGATGATTATACATTATGTCTCCTATTTACAATCGTAATTGAAAATGTTTTATCCATAAAATTATATTAATATTACTTAAAGGATTTTAAGTTTATTTTTCATTCGTTGATAATTTTTCAAGTACTCTTAGTTCGGATAAGAAGTAATAGTTAAAATAAGATTTTGACATTATTAGGACTTTTGTTTTAAATTTTATTTATTTAATTATTTTTTTAATATTATATAAAAATTAGAATTTAATGACGATTTGAATTATTAAATTTGAAGTTGTTTAAATAATAGTATTCTAGTTTATGTGTTAATTTTAAAGTTGAAATTTAAAAATTAGAAAATTTTGTGTTATTATTCTAAAAGTTTTTAAATTTGAGGTGTAAAATGACTGTCATACTTGTGAAACGTGTTTCACATGTGATATACTAGTGAGTGGGTTGATGCTCGCCTTTTCATTGTTTTTACAATTATTTTTTATTTATTTATTATTTTTTGTTGGGTAACTTAAGGATCTATTTTGGGTATTGTGCATTTTTATTTTTTCTTTAAAATTCATATTTAAAAAATGGATATATAAAAGCTAATGGAAAAAATCCAATCAATGATGTTGAATAGTGATGAAGTATCATTCATTGGTTTCATTAGGTATGGTTTGTCTTTAATTAGTAGGACAAGTGCCCAACATGCTTGTTCTTTCAAGCATCCATTAATGTCAAGATTGATTGGAAATTTTGGTACGTAAAATGTCATTCAAACAGTCACAATATTCCCCATCTTGCCTTTATCAGTAAACAAACAATTTCTTTTGGCAATGAACATTAAACCTAGTTTAAAGTACCTTTATTTAAAGCTGATTTTCATCCCTATGGTATAGTATCTTGTGCCCAGTGATGCCATCAAATCTTCTAACCTCAAGGTGTGTTTCCCTTTTTTTTTTCCCATCAAACTTTGCAGGATCCAAAGGAAGTCATAGGAATCAACTTTCAAGGATAATTTTTGAGGGAGATGATAATTATGTCTAAACCATCATTTAAGGGGGGGTATGATGTTTCATGCCTCCAAAAATTCCAATTAGCAATCAAAAAAGGTTTGAATATATAGACAGTATTATTTGAATATAAAGGTTTCAGTGTTGATAGGTACTTGGCCATCCACCAAAAGCCTGCACCACATGTGCCCAAGAGATGGGACACACTGCATGCACTGCATGTTCAAAGGCATTTTTTCCTTTTCAACACACATGCATTTGCATTCAAATTAAAATTATGTGGTTTTCCAGGAAACCTACCTTCATTTTTCTTCATTCACCTGCAGCCTCTGTCCCATTTCTATCTCTCTCTCTCTCTCTCTCTCTCTCTCTCTCCGTTTCTTTCATTACTATTAGAGAATCAAATTAGATTCTGTATTTTATGTTGATGGGTTCCATGAAAGATTGTGAAACTGACAGCCTGAAAACAACCCAAATTTTGTGCCCAGTGTATTTGTACGCAGCGATGACTTCATTCTGATTCAGATATGGCCCATAATCACGCTTACTTTACAAATAAGAATTTGGTACAGTTTTCCTAGAAGACTTGTGAAAGATTATCATCATATGAATGGTTCCCAACAAAGGGATTTGGGAAAGGGCATGATCTAACTGCTTGCTAGCTGGAAAAGTTAAACTAGGGTTTATGGGCATAAACCAAAAGGAAAGAGCTAAGAGTTCATATACAAAAGCAAAACAAACAAAACTGGACTTATTTTCTGCCACCCATTTAGATCGATCAGTACAGTTTTTAGCATTGACAACAATGGCTCAACTTACATATCTAAAGCCCTGGGTCTTTCCTGCCTAATGCTGGTTTCTGCAAAACTTAATGACTTTGTGTTCCTATTTTCATTACCTTAAATCACTGAGGGAACATCATTAAAGCCACTTTAATAAAGAGATTCTCAACCGGCCGGCAATTATTCAAGAATGATTACTTTCAGTATCATACATGTGCGGAATATTTAGCTTCATGATCTAGGTGTAGGTGTAGATATAAAATTAATAAGAGAACTTGGAAGTTGGTGAAAAATGAAAATAGCTTGTCCAGTTCAAAGTTACCTAGCGACGCTTTCCCCACTTTTCAATGTCAGTTTGGTCTGAATGAGACGTTAATGTATATAAAATTTTGAAAGCTTCTACTGTACATATATTCCATATATGTGTATATGATTGACACCATCCATTTCAAATCACAGATATCCGCACATTTTCCACCATCTTACGTAGAAAATGGCCTTGCAGCCTCAATTAATCAGTGCTAAACTCTAACTCATGATGACGAAATCTATCTAAGACTTTGATCTATTGATCGATACAATGAACATAAATGGCAATAGAATATTTTCGACTTCCATGAGAAAACCTGTATCGAGGAATTAAAACGAGGGATTGACTTCTAGGCTATAGATACAATGAACAAAAAGCAAGTTAACTATAGGCACAAGTTTGGCATTTCAAATTAATCCTCTATTGAAAGGCATGTCCCAAGTTATAATATTTACGTATCCATTTATAGTACCAAATGATTTTTTTTTATACAGGTATGAAGGAGACATCAGAAATTGGCTGGTATCATGTATATATTTTTAAAAATCGTGATTTATATTGTAATACTTTTATTATTATCTTATTTGTTTGTATTCTTATTGAATCTTTTAAATTTTATCATATATATTAACTATACAGATTTGGATTTTGATTCGATACAGTGTCATTTTCCAAATGTTAAATGTAACTTGTGACTTCTCAACATGGATGATGATCAAGAATCATCAAATGGTATAGGTTGATTAAGACACAACTATTATTTTAATGGGGTTCTTCATCCGGCTCTACATCATGATCGGCATTTAGGCAACCGACAAAATAAATTAATTACTTGGTCATCATTGGATATGTAGTGTGACTAATCCAATAAGAAGGATGATGCCTTTCCATATTAATTTAATTATGTAGCACAGATTGACATTTGGCAGGCTTGAAAGTTGAAAGCCCTCTCACTCTCCATCTCTAGCTCCCTCTTTCTCATCATCAATAGGCTCTCAAGCTTTTCTTCACCAATATTATTATCTCCTCCTTTGGACCACACCAAACTGCAGACAATTCCATAGGCCCTGATGTCCTGGATGTGCTCATAGTCGGCTACAACATTAAAGCTTTCAGGGAAAATAATAGTGGGAGTTACTGATGCTTGTGAAAAGTAGACCACGTGTTAAAGGGGGCAGATATATTTAAATATATATATACATATCTTCCAACTGGGGGTGTTTGGGAGCCATGAAATTAACCATGACCAGATAGATGTTCAATTTGCCAATTGCTGCCCGACAAATGATGGAAAATAAACCATTTCTGCATCAAGTGGGGTTTTGAAATTTTTGGGAAAAAGAGAAAAAATGATCCAGGAGTCCCCACTTCAACCTAGAACTCCTCTGCCCACTTCTAGCAGTGCCTTAGTGACCTAGTATTCTCTTATTCCCCATTCTAAAAGCAGCTTTATTTGGTATAAAGTAGTCCATCATCCATGTTTTTCGCCTATATATATCAGCTGCAGAGGGGCATGCATTCAAGATAGAAGTATACATTCAAAAAATGGTAACCTTTTTATCACCATATTAGAAACGTTACATGTTTTGTAGGGAAGGGGCCTTGATTTGAACTTGATATCTTTTCTTATTTTGTAGTGATCATCCCCAGCAAAAAGTGTGTCAAAGCCTTGATTTAATTGATTTTGTTGTGATAATTCTTTTGGTTTCTTGTTAGTAGTTAAGAAAAGGTGTGATGGATTTATTTCTATATCTTACATCAACCCCTCAAAGCTTTTGAAGATACCACAGATTGATAACATATCAATGCACTAATATTGGGCCAGAACAAGCCTGTTGTTTTATAAACATATATATAAAATGGAGGCCAGCTGTTTAGCCTTAGGCCCTTATGTTCCATTAGTCCAAATTAGTATTTTAAGGGCTAACCTTGTTTAAGAGGAAGTAATAGATAGAAGAGATCATGGGTTTGAACCTCATCACCATCCATATACATATGATGATACTGTATACTAACTTGGGCTTTTGGGGTCAAATTGGGTAGCTTAATAAGTATACAAGCCATCAACCTGATTCAAGATTTCACTAGGACCTGAACCTGCACCACCCCTATCTATGTTCCTCCTGCTTGCCTAAACAACCATTGCTTCACTACTCTACATTCTGTGTCAAATTTCAATCACCAAATACAACCCTTTTTCTTGGGGTATTGACATCCTGATTGCCTAGATTAGTTTTTCATCCAACAATGTCAGAAATATTGATTAGTTTTAGACCAGAAGCTCCTTTCTGTCATCAGTCCTGTACCAGATAGTGAGTCCAATCCAATTAACTCATTTGAGGGTCAATTCATCCTATTTGGTATGAAGGAGCTGGGTGTTATCTTTTCTTGATTTATCTTTGAATTAAGACTTCGGGTACACATACAATTGCCTTCTGATCAACTTGGAAAGGTTCAGTGCTTTTAACAAACCAGAAAAAGAAGACAAAAGGAAAATGAAAAGGTTTCGATTAAACAATTCACATGGATATATATCAATATCACAATGAAGAACATAATAAATAGCATTAATTCTAAGAGAGAAAATAAATTAAAGTCAGAAAATACAAATGATATATTCGCTAAACATCTCCCCCATTCTTCTCTGAAGACCCCTTCCAACTACTGGCAACACTCCATTGATCTGAACTGGCCATCGATGAAACCCCATTACCGCACTTGGCCACAGTCCTCACGCTCTCGATCAACGCCTCCGTCCGGGACTCCTGCAACAATATCTCCGACAGCTGCTCCGGGCTTATCACCAGCTTCACCTTCCACACTCCCGTGCTGCTGTACCTCGGGAACACTTCCGGATACGATCTCTTCACCAACCCTTGGTTGTCAAACGACATGCGGTATGGCGTGATGAGAGACGAAGTAGATGTGTTGTCACTGAGCTTGGTTTCACTGACTGTGCCGACTCCTCCTGCGTTTTGGGGAAGGAGATAGTATAATTCTCCGGCGTGAAGCTCCTCGCTGTGGAGGAGAGGCTGGGAGAAGAGGTCAGGGCTTCGGAAGATGGCGTGGCCCGGGAACTCATTGGTGATGTTCTCGGCAGTGATGGGTGCGTAGAGCTCCATAATCCCACCATTGGAAGTCACCACTTTGATCATTTCTTCAACCTGTCCAAACCCTTTGAACACACAGTTCCCCATTCTTCATGCAATTAAGCTAATACTTTCTTCCTTTTTATTCTGGTTAAGAATTATTATGAGAATCAGGGATGGGCGTCGGTGGAAGGCGGAGGGGGGAGGAGGAGGTTGCTTGGGGGCTTCTTTCAATCGATCTATTCAATCCTTCTCAGCCGACACAAGAATCCTTTACTTTGTATCACAAAATCCAAAAAACTGGTCTTTTCTTCAGTTGGATGATACGCAGGAGCATTGACCATTGTCCTCCAGAGTTTGGCACCGTTGATGTAGCGTACTGGGGGTGGTGGATGTTGATGATAACGTAATGAGTCAACGTTAGTTGGATTCCAAATTGGGAGATGGAGAAAAGGATAGGTTGGTGGATGATGGAAATCCTGGAGATTGTAGTCAATGGCCCCAATCATGTGGTTGATGCTTTCACCTCCGTTTTCCCCTCCATCAAATGGACCCCACTTTTCGGCCATAAAAAGAAGAGAACTTTCTTGGGTTCTTTCCGAGTATACGACACTTCCATAGTGCAAAAACGATGCCGTTTTTCTGGATAGAAAAAAACAAAGAACAAATATTAATGGTTTCAATGGTAACTGTTAAGGATAACAATTTTTGTTGTTTAAAACAAGGATACGTTATATAACCAAAAATTATTTTCTATTTTTTATTTTTAAGAATAAAAAATAAGATATTTTAAAAAATATTTTTGTTATTTTTTATTATTTTTATCTATTTATTTAGGATTGTTTAAAAAATAATTATATAATTATATATAATGATTAAAAATAAATCATTGAATATAAAATTATTTTTAAAATATATTTAAAAATATTAAAAATAGATTAAAAATATTTTAGATTTCAAAAATATTTTTATTTTATAAAATAATAGAGACTAATTTAAAAAAATTATTCTCAAAAATTATTTTTTAGAACTATTTTTTTAAATAGTTACCAAACCAAACCTAAAGTCCTATTTAATTACTATTTTTCAAAAAAAAAAATTCAAAACTATTATGATGGTTTGTAAAATAAGTTTGTTTGAAATTTGAAATGTTTTTAATCTATTTTTAATATTTTAAAAATAAATTTTATGTCCGATTCTTTCTTTTTAATTATTTTATATATTTATATAATTTTTTTAAATATTCATCAAAAAACAAATGAAAATAATTAAAAGATATTATCTTAAAATACCATATCTTCTATTTTTAAAAACAAAAAATAGAAAATTTGTCAAATATAATTTTTTTTTTCATTTTAGAGAAAAAAAAATTGTTTTTCAAAACAGTTGTTAAGTAAACCATAAGACATTCCGATAATACTTATCAAACAAAAATTTCAAACAACTAATACATGCATGACAAGATTTAAATCATCCAGAGCACGTATAAATAAAATTAAAGTATAGAAATATAAATAAATGATATTAAGTTACAAATAATGAAATATATATACATATAGTAGGTGACTATTAACACCCACCGCCCAAAAAAATCAAAACATGAAAGACGGCAGGTCAAAGGCCAGAGGGGGGCCATGAGATTCCCATGGATCGAGTGTCCTAAAAGAAAGGAAAATAAAAATCTAGACCCTTGTTTTCAAATCAAGGCACATGTGAAACATTTACACAAAGATCAATGATAAAAATAAAATAAACAAAAAGGGTCTAAAGATCCATTGGTTGGGGGGTTCCAATCCAAAGAGACCCACAACGATATTCATACCTCATCAGTGTGGCCACCCCTCAAAAAGCTTTCGGTGGCACTCATCACAAGTCAAAAGATTTCTTAGTGGGTGATTATGGAACGGCATTAAGCAGAAAATATACTTAGGAGATGATTGGGCCTGATAAAAAATCATGATGTTGTTGGCTAATAATCACAGATTTTGTACAGAAGTTGGTGGCTTTCAAGCTTCAGAATCAGAGTTTGAATGTGGAAACTTAAGACTCTTACCAAGCTCATGACTCATGAGCCTCTCATGGAGCCAGCCACCACGATTCTGAGGGAGATTAGGCTTTCATTTACTAAGTAATGATTCGGGGTTCGAGGGTTGAAAACTTACTTAAATTTTGAAGTTGGTGGCGGTAGTGGTACTTGAATGCAAGCTCGTGATCATTTACCCAAGTTTTATGTCATTGTAAGGGTTCTAAATGATGCCAATTTTTCAACCCTATGTAATGTTTTTCCTCTTTGATTTTGGCTTGTCCTGGCAACTGCCATTGAATCTAAATCCTTTCTCTGTCGAGTTGGGGAGGAGAGTGTCTCATCAGTCATCACATGGAAAGGAGAATGCCGTCCTTGAGACTTAAATGAAAAAGAGGTTTTCACGGACTTATTAACTTTTATTTTCACTTTTAAGTTATTTAGAGTTTATTCCATCGTGTGATTTAAAAATAATAAGCAAAAAATTGTTTTTAAAAATTTCTAACATCTGAAAACAATTTTTCGAGAATAAGTAAAAATTGTTTTTATAGATTTTTAAAAATAAAAGGAAAACATAAAAAAAAAAAAAAAAAATTTATATGTTTCTAACATTAAAAAAAATTATTTTATTTGTAATTACAAAACTAATTTTATTTTTACTAGGACTTGAATTAAATCTTATTGATAATGTATAAATTGAATTACGATGTTTTTATAAAGCCAAAATAAATAATTAAAAATTAAAAAACAATTTATCCAAACAAGTTTTTTATTTTTATTTTTTATTTTTAAAAATAACCTGTTAAATACCCTTATTTTTATAAAATATTACAAATTGATTTTTTATTTTTAACTTAAAAATAAGTTTCAAAAAACATAATCAAACGAACCCTTAATGTCCAAAACTCTTGCTCTTTTTATTCTAAATTGATGTATAAACCTTACTTTCTATTTATTATTTATATTTATTGTGAATGTAAGAATAATTACTTATATAGTATGTTCAATCAACATATATTTTTGTTTTACTCCTAGTGGTAGCTTGTCTTTCACCATGCTTGGGCGGACTACATAGTAGAGGAATTATAAGTATTAGTAAGAAAAGAAAAATACATTGTTAGTCATTAATACGTTTGCTTGCAGTAACCATGACCTCATAGGAGAATCAATGGTGGCGTGTTTGATACATTACTAATACTAATAAATTTAAAAATTCATAATTGACTAGTTGTAGATAGTCCTAGAACTAATCCTAATAAATTTGAGAATTCATAATTGACTAGTTGTGGATAGTCCTAGGACTAATCCGATGTCAAGTTCGTAAGGGAAGTGTGAAAGCTTGAATGGTATTTTGGAGTACATGAATGCATATTTTATAATATAGGTTTTTTAAAATATAAAACCCGAGATTTAATAAAGCTCTAGATGGATGAAATTGACCTTAATTTGCTTATCTTTATTTTGATGGAGTGATTAGTCAAATTTGGTGTCATCTTTTATTGAATCAAAAGTTAGTCTTTGTTGGTATATTGATGTGTATTACATATCCCTTTTGGTTGATTAAGCCTTTTTCAAGGTACGAATTGCTTTCAATATAGGGGTGTCCCTTCCCTTTTGATTGATTGTGGACGGTTGCATCCTATTAAGCCTTTTTCATGGTACGAATTGCCTAAAGCGAACCCCTTTATGTTGGAGGCTAGCTTTTCAAATTTTTTCACATGGGCTTCAAACCCGTGGTCTGTAACAGAGTCAAAGATCGGCGTACGGGCTCTCAATGGGCTAGTCTACCTCCCTTGACTGGGCTCGAACCCAAGAACTGGCCCAAAAGTACAATTGAGGTCATGGGAAATGACAACTTTACCCATTTCTGACTAAAGGCTGCTTCACGCTTTCAAGGATTAATGTGGAATAATTTTAAAGATTTTTTTAAAGCTCGATAAGAGCTTTTACATCTATTTGACCGATTTTGTTTAAAGAATTTATGATTTTAAAAGAGTTTATCATGGAAATCAAAAAAATATTATTCCTCGTAAAAACTTTATTTTGATTTATGCAAATTTTTAATTAAACTTTTATTATACTTGTATCGTTTTTTAAATACCGTTTTCAATAAAAATTATAAAATTATCTCAAAAAATCTTAATGCGATTGATTAGGTTAAAAGCCCTGTTTTAATTTATACAAAAAGAAATTTATATTTTATAAAAAATTTATGATCTAGTATCATATAAAAAAATAATAATTTTGATTTCAACTTTGAACTTCTCATTCTCGTGGGTGGCAATCTCTACGTCATTTGAGCATGGACGTCAAAGAGGTATTCATGGTCCATTTAAAACACGCTACATGTAACATACACGATGGCGTCACGTAAAGCAATTGGAAAAATCCTGGGGACTATACTAAATGCATGAGACGTGTCCCATGGTTAAAAAGTTCTTTGATGGGATTCATAAATCATTGACGTCAGAATGCAACTCCCAACTGTAATGAATGAACCACACAAAAAATTGGCGAACCTAAATTCTGGTTTACTATTTTTTGGCCAAAGCAGCCATGGGAGAAGTCCAATCTGTGGGTAACCCAACGGACAATTCCGTCCAAATACTTCCCAATTACCACCGTGGACCCAACCTACCATGGTCCACGGGTTCCTTGGGGCTGCTCCTTCCTCTCTATTTATTGGGATCGTGAGGGTTGTTTGATTGGAACCAGTGCAAAGCAGTCCAGACAGATAAGAATCCCTTAATTTTGTGGGAGAAACATAATGGGGAATTTCTTTGGCATGATGCAGCAGGCTGTTCATCCATGGAGCCATGAAGAACAAGGGTGGAAGAAGATACCGACTGCGAGTTGCAGTGGGGTGAGGATTAAGGTGAGGATGACGACGGGGGAGCTCAAGGAGTTGATGGCGAGGGTGGATTCGAGCAAGGGCAGCTCGGAGATGGGGCGTTTGATTATGAGCGAGTTGTCCAAAGGTAGGTACCAGGCTCGAGTTGTGGCCTGTGGTGATCTGATGATGCCCAACCATGCAGAGAACAAATCCGTGCAGCTGAATTCTATCCGTGAGGAGGAAGATGATGATAAGTGTTCGTAATGTTAAAGAGAGCACGATATGCATATTGAACTCAAATTTTACGAGCTTAAACTTCTAGAAAAAATGGTAATTCGACGTGGTATCAGAGGTTCTTTCAGCAGGAAGGAGTCGCGCGCCTCTGTCGGTGTATCTCTCCACGTGTGGTCATGAGTTGCACTGAGAAGCTTTAAGCTTTAAGAAAATCAATGGTAGTTCAATATGTAAGACATGAAAAAGAAATAAATGGGTGTGTCATTTTGATCTTTGTTAGCACCATGGACATGTATATAAGCCTGTCTACTGATTAATATCTTCATCTTCCTTCCTCCTCATCACCATTCTCATCTGTTTTCTTTCTCTACTTCTGTTTCATTCTGCTTTTCTTCCTGTAAAAAAATGGTGACGTTAGAGTGATCTGTGAGGATGAAGATAACATTTTTGGTATGTTTGGAACGATGGAAAAGGGATTTTTCATTCATACACAACCCATTTTCATGGAAATCAAAACCTCCTCTTATCAGAAATGATAATGGGTAACGAGATGAAATTTGAGGATGAGAGAAATCAGAGGAAAGAAAATGAAATGAGCACTTTGAACGTTCCAGATAAGAGGACTAACATACACAATTTGGTGGGCTTGAAAATTTAGCTTTAGTTTGAAACCTTAACATTGACCTTCAATTGTCTTTAAAAAAGACAAGAAAAGGAAGGAGGGATTGATTGATATATATCACCCTTAACATTGACCTTCGATTGTATTTAAAAAAAGACAAAAGGAAAAGTAGGGTTTTAATTATTATTATTGAGAGGATGTGCAATGTATCAACCTCTTCCTCGTCACTTTCTGTGTTTTCTCTTTATTTGATCTTTCTATACTTTGCCTTTTTAGAAAGCATGAATTTTTTCCCATAAGAAATTGGAAAGATGACACTTTTTTGGATGCGATTTGAACTTTTCTTCATACAAAGAACACATGTTAAACTTTAGAGAAAAAGAAAAAAAAAAAAAAAGGCATGGTGGTATTGAAATAGTGAGTTTTTTTTTTTTTTTTTTTAAATGTAATATTAGAGGCAGTAGGGCAATGTCTCAAAATGGGTTGAATTCTGAAATTAAGTTTGAATGTGGAATTGAATTCAGAATTGTACATAGTCAAATCCAATCCAGGGTCTTGACCTTGAATGTTGAAAAAGCTAGAAAAACTGACAGATGGGCTGGTCAAAAATCCACCCATGTTCATACATTTAGGGTTGGCCCAACTCCCAAGCATAATGGGCTGGGCTGAAGTTAGATGGGCTTAACCCAAAATGAGCTCTAAATATTGTTTGACCGGGGTTGGCCTTAGTATCCTGTCAACTGCAATGAGGGTTTCAAATTGTATGAGCAAAGGGATTTTATATGGAAAGGGCCTTGTATCCATGATTCATAATTTTCTCAAGAAGAATTCTCCAAAGCCCACAAAAATGGACTTGGTACTCGCTCAAAATGAAAATTAGAATTTTATTAAAGACGTAGCTCACTAACATGATCATGACATTTAGAGTCACATCTATAATACGAATGGTATCAAATCAAATACCACAAGTGATGGGATCGGGGCCAAAACATTTACTAAACCTTCAAAACCTTTATATTATAATGTTTTTATATTCTCGTAGTCGTTGTCCTGTTACTACAACCATTAGGTTTTAATGTCAGATGAGTCGTTCATTTTAAGTATCAAAAACTGCTCTTTTGATCGGCTTGATTGAATATCATATGAAGTGGAATGAGGAAATGAACCAACCCAAGGGTTGCAATTTAGAACTTCCAACAACCAAGTACAATAACTTAATATTAGAACCCCATTTTGGTTTGGGTCCACATTGATGATGAACAAAAGAAAGATCAAGTACACCACAGTGTCATAATCACCGGATACCATACACAATGCCAACTATCATTATCGAAATGGAACAACTCAACTCAACCAGTTGGCTCCACCTTCAAAGGGCAGTCTAGTTCTACCACAACCACAAACCATCATCATGATAAATGGCTTCCATGCCCAATTGAGAATGAGCCCATCTCTCTGGTTTAAACAAAGAGGGTGATGAGTTGGTACACAAGCCAAAAATAGTGTAACATGGTTGGACATGGAATCGGTTTCTAAGTGGGTTTGTCTCCGGACATATTGGTCTTCACATTTCAGCCTTTTAAATTAAATGCTTTTATCTACTCCAATCATAGCATTCTTCTTGAGATGGGTTGGTCTCAGCCATCTTAACTTCTTATATTTGAAGCAATTTGGATTTTTAGTCATCCAATGAAATGTGAAAAGCATGTGTTTAAAGTTAATAAAACTTTTAGAAAAACAAAAATAATTAAATGCATGCCATCTACTAACCAAAAACCCACTCATTGCATTTCACATTGATTTATATTTTTTTGAATTGATTTATTATTTTATTAAAAATTTTAAAATTTTAAAAAAAATTATGAAAGGAGAATACAAAATAAAATACTTATAAATACGATTGAAAGATGAGTCATTGTAATCTTCAAAACTAAAATTTTTAACATAGTTGGGGAATTTAACCATCAAATGATTCATTTTAAATTACATATATTTTTCTTAATTAAATAATCTGATATTTTATTTGTTTCCCTATAAATATCACGACATTCATAAATATTTAAATTCTAAGATAACTTCTAAATATCTTCCATTAATAACATAATAGAATTAGGAATATTACTCTTTTTAATATAATAATTTATAACTATTCTCGACTCTCTCAATTTCATGATTTAAGAATTCTTTGTTTTTTACCGTTAACATGTCATATATTAAAGTCATATATACTGTAATAATTATTAAAACATTATTTCTATGCTTAGTTAAAGTCTCTAATTACACACTCTGAAGCGCTTTTATTTTCTTAAACCATCAAAATTTAATTTGAATCTTCCATTAATTTGAAGAATTCAATAAATCAATTTTTCAACCATTTGATTGACATTGTATCCTTTGGTTTGAAACTAGCAATCAATCATATAATCATGAAAATTTTGGAAGATTAAAATAACTTTTTCAATGACAAGAAAGGGATTCGATTGGATTTTCCTAAAAAAAATATGTGGTTTCTATGAATTCACATATTTCACAAAATAATGGAAAATTTTTTTTATAAAATATTAATAAATTTTGCAATTAATTTTATAATTTTTATATATTATTTTAAGCCAAGATAGGAAGTCCAAAAGAGAGGAGTAGTATAATTATACTTGTCTGGATATCTTATATTAACGTTTGTTAATCCACACAACACTCTTACTTTTGTACTTAGTACAATTGGTTTGACTAATATTTCAAAGGAAAAGGTCATGGGAGAGTGAGGAATTGGAAAGAATAAACAATTTTATCCCAAGGTATCTTTTATTTATTTATAAATATATATGTAAGAAAAAAAAAAAAAGTGGTCCAGTCAAGAACTTTAGGACTAGTAATAAAATGAGATGGAATGGGTATGGCAGGTGGGGAAGGAGACAAGTCTGGCCACGTTACAGTGAGCTTCTCCAGTCACTGATCACATGCAGGGCCGACCAACCAAGGGACTTGCAGAGACTCGACTCACTCACACAGAAGAGGGCACGGTGGTGAAATGGAGACCGTTTGATGGGGTGGAAAAAGGGGCATCAAAGGGCGTGGAAGGGGGCCCAAAAATGGAAGGGGAAGAGGAGGAGAGGGGAAGGCAGAAATGTATATTTAAGGGAAAATAATGGGAGGCAGTGCCTGTGGGCAAGGCATGTGCTGGGGTTCTGACCTCTGCCTGGTTTTGCAGCCTTCATGTGTGGATAGTACGATGCAGGCCACATTCACATTTTCTTATGTCCCTTTTCCTAAACTTTTCCACTTCCCCCACTCGGCTTGGCTTGCTTCTGGACTTGTGCTTGGCCCCCCCAACCCCCACGACTCACCCCCCTCTGTCTTTTGCCTTTTCTTGGCAGTTTTTCATGATTTTTCATAGGCCCAATTTCATGCTATTGTACTCCTCGTTTCCTTACTAAAGCATTCATATGATTGTTGATGATGATAAGAAAACACTAGATTTATGAATAATTTTTTAAGGACATTTAGATTTAGAATCTTTTTTCAAAAACCATTACTTTTATGACAAACTTGATTTATATATATAAAATAAATTAATAAAACGAAAATATTTTAAAATTTTTTATATCATAGGTTACGTCCATCGAATCTTTAATGCAAATAACATTAGTTCAATAATATAAAGATAAAACAACCAATATAATAATACACAAGATTTTAATGTGATTTAGCCAATCATATGCATATTTATAAATGAGAGATAATATTTTCAAAAAATATATTATTGATGATAAAATTAGATATAACTATTAGATTCTTAAAATATCTTATATTACGAAACCCCTTGCTTCAAGAGTATCTCTCATTCTTTCTTATATTTTTATCCATCTCATACAGTTTTTACAAGTACATTTTCATTTCATGACTTTTTCACGATTTAAAAATATTTATAAAGATATTTCTCACAATTTTTCTTATTTTATAAGAAAATATAATATTATAATAATATATCCACTTAATAAATATTATATACAATATTATTTACCAAAAAAAAAAATCATACTTATCATGACCACTCTTTGTATCCACACCTCGAAACATAAGTCAACTTTTGTTTTTTCTCACATTTCTATCTACTTTGTATAGTCTCTACTAATTCACCTTAATCTTATATTTTTTTTTTCTTCATTGAAAAATTTTAACTAATTTTCCTTATTTTATAAGGAAATATAATTTTATAATAATTTATCAACTTAAAAACTAATATATATATATATAAAGAATCCATATTTATTAGGAATTTAGTATTAAAAACTATTTTTTTCATGTTTTTTAAGAAAATTATATTCCTAAAAATAATTATAAATGAATCTCAACAATTAATTTTAGAAATTACCACACAAGCTCCCTAAAATCTAAGGAGCAATGAAATTAATTAGAAGTACCAAAATTAGTTTGAATTAGTGGCTCAACCAAAGGTGCCATTCTTAATGAGGTACCATTCTCAATATGGGCAATCCTCTAAATTTTAGGGCCCTGCTCCCTCCTGAAAAAATGGGTCCCACTTGGATTTCACTAGTAAATTGCCCCACAGGTGGAAAATATCCATAAACTTCATACCTATTCCTATTTGGATGACTTCTCAAAAATTAAAAATTCTTTTAAGATTAATAATTTTTTTTGGATTTATTTGATCAATTTATTAAATAAAACCGCACTATTTAATATATATATATATATATTAATGATAAAATATTATTTATTAATAGAAACTTTATTTTAATTTATATAATAAGATTTTTAATTTAATAAAAAATTTATATTATGAAGATTATCCTTTAAAATTTATAATTTAAGCTTCAACTTTAAGCAAGAAATTTAAAATACAAAAATGTTTTTTTTTCAGTTTATTTTTTGGTAAATAAATTTTTTTTAGAATTATTTTCAATTCAAAATTTGCCTGCAGACACGTGACATTCCACATGTGAAGTGAAGAGGAGCCAGCCAAGTAGCCGCCAGGGGAGCCGACAAGAGGGGGGAAAAGGGGAATAAAATAATAGAAGAGAGGAGGAATAAATAAATAAAAAATATTGAGAAAAAGATAAATTAATTAATAAAATATTTTTGAAGAAAAAGGACAGGTTTGACCGAACTCTTGGACAGTCCAAAGCCGTTGTGTGGTAGCGACGGTCATGATTCTGTTTCAGAGTCTTAATTATATCTGGTGGATCCAATTTACCCTTCCTTTTTCTCTCTCCACCCCTTCGATTTTGACCACCATAGACGCCGCTTACCACGCTTACCACTGGTTTTCTTTTTCTTTTTCTTTTCGAATTCTAATTTGGGTTTGGGGTTAGTGGGGGCGAAGCCATATGGGATTATCTCAAAATTTTCAGAACTATGATGTTTTGTTATCCCCACAGACTTAAATTAGAGGGACCCAAGTGTTAAAATGGGAAGAGGAAGAAGAAGACGATGTTTGGATGAATTAGGTTTTTTGTGTTATGAAGAGCCATAATCGTCTGGGGTACCCAGTTTGGTGCCCTAATTAATACTAAGAGAATTTTGAGGGTTTTGGCCCACCAAACACAACCTCATTGCCTGTACTTTTTCGGTTAAGAGAATGGCTGCAGCTGCAGAGAGGAAGAGTTGAACGGAGCCAAATAGGATAATAGGAGAGAGAGAGAGAGAGGGTGAGAGAGAGTCAAGGGGTATCATCCCAGAACCCCACAAAGGCCATTAACAGATCATGGAACAGTAAGAGAGAGAGAGAGGAGAGAGAAGAAGGTTGAATACAGCGAAGCAGATGCAATGCAAAACCCACCACAAATATATATCAGTATATAGAAAGTGCTGATACAGCGAAAAAGGTCGGTCTTAAATTTTCATTGGACACCTTTACCCTACTGTTCTTGTGTGGGTACCCACCAGCAGCTTTTCTGTCCCTCTGTTTTCCTAATTTTATTTGTTTATTATCATTATTATTTTTGAATATCATATTGTATGATTCTATATCTCTGTTGCTTGTGTGTACAAATTTTAAATATAAATTTTGTGTTGGGTCTTCTTTATCTTCTTTGGTCTCTCATTCCTTTCCACCCTCAACAGTAATGATTTTCTCGTTACGGGTATCGTTGTTGAGGAATCTGAGGAGGTGGTATTGTGAAAAAGTGGCAGTTATAGTAATAGAAAAACAACAAGAGGAAGAAGATACAGAAGAACAAGTGCACGAGTTTATGAGAGAAAGAAGATATTGTTGGGGTTGATTGATATGATGATCATCAAACCCCCTTTTTATTGACTTTTTTTGTCATCTCCATTTTCTTTCTTTTTCATTCTCTGTGTTTGGCTTCTGAGAAAAAGGGGTTGCTGGTTTTTTTGTTCTGGGTTTTTCCCCATTCTCTCTCTGTTGATTGGTTTTGTTTGGAGTCTTGTGTTTCATGTCTCAACCAAGGCAATTTCAGATGGTGGGGGGAACCAATGCTGGCCAGTTCAATGACACCACCTATACCAAAATATTTGTTGGTGGATTGGCTTGGGAGACTCAGAGAGATACCATGAGGCGTTATTTTGAGCAGTTTGGAGAGATCCAGGAAGCTGTTGTTATCACTGATAAAAATACAGGGAGATCCAAGGGTTATGGTTTTGTAAGCCCATTTCTCCAACCATTTTTTTTCTCTCTTTCTCCCTCCCTTTCTTCCTCCCTTTCTCCCTTTCTCCCCTTTTCCTTGTGATAAGCGGTGGGGGGTTTTTCAATGATATATGTGTTTTTACTTTTTATCAGGTTACATTCAAGGATCCAGATGCAGCCATGAGGGCATGTCAGAACCCATCTCCTGTAATAGATGGAAGGAGGGCAAACTGCAATCTTGCATCACTCGGAGCACACAAGACTCGTCCTCCAACTCCTCAACATGGTGCTTATCTCTTTTTCTCCTCCTTTTCCCCCAAATTTTCATTCACAATGTCATGTATCAATCTCACTGTTCCTTGTTTTCAAGTTGATGATCCTTTGATGAATGTTCAGCTAGTGTTGGCTCTTGACACAATGAACCAATGAGCATTGTTGGATAGTGTGTTATCAACCCTTGATGTGCTTTGTTTCTTTCGGAACAATGAATGTCATTTGAAATTTTCGTCTCTGATTCTACCCCATTCTGACATAAATGCTGAATACTTATCAGATTCCAAACTGAAATTGGAATCTAAACCCTAGAATATATGAAATTTGCAGGTGCAGGAAGGTTTAGGCCAGCACCAGGGTTAGTGGCTCCACCTGCTTATCATGGCTCCTCGTCTACATATTTTCATCAACCCACTAGTCAATATGCATTCCCTTACTCAACTTATGGGTAGGCAAGAAAATCACAGAAAAAAGAAATTTATGTATGTAAAGGTCAATGCTTTATTCCTCTTTTCTGCATCTTATTCCCTACTGATCTCTTCAGGTACACCGGATATTCACAAGATTCCATGTACCCCATGGTTAGTTCTTGTTTTGATGTGTGTGTGTATACACATAGCCTAGGCTGGCTGCATACCAATTTCATTGTTCCAATGCTAAGTCAAATTTGATTGCTTTGTTGTAGAACTTTTACAGTGTCTATGGAGGTCAACAATTCTCACCTTACTACACCACTGGAGCAACAGGGCCACCAGGGATTTTTCACAATTTCTATCCATATTATGCTCAATATGCCCAGAGTAGTCAAGGTAATGGTTTTGGCGTTCAATATCCCCAGGTGATGCAGTATCCATATTTGCCTCAGCAATATAGTTCTGCAGGGATTCTATCGCTTCCTCCAGTTGCTGGAGCAGCCACAAGCACAGGTTGTATTTCGAGCCACTAATAATATCCTCATTTCCATTATGTAGTGTTCCTCATGTCAATTGATTAGTCTCTTCAAGTATGCTATGCCTAATTCAACATTAATGATTGATTAAATGGAAAATGCAGCTGGTGTGACAGCAACAGCAGGAGCAGCTGGAACAGGGGCTGGTGCTTCTCAAACCGCCGGAACCACTTCTGAACAGAATTCATCAACTTAAATCAAATTGTGCTGGGGAATTACATCTTTTTACATGGCTAACGAATGAAAAAGGTGTGGAGAGCAAATGGAGAAAGGAAAAGGGAAAACATATCAAGTAACTAATTCAAAACAAAAGGATGCTTGATCAACTAGAATAACCAGAGGAGGAATCCAAGAATTCAGCATCAGACTGTTCATTCATCGAAAGCGCATTTGAGATACAAGGCTCGATCTACTAACTGTCATTAAGTCATTCACCATTCATGCTCAAGGGTACTGTCACTGTCGCAATCTTCATCATCATACATGTCTTGTTTAGGAACATAGAGGGTCTTAGCTGTAGTTAGAATTAGGGTAAGAACCATATTCATTTCTGTATTCGCATAAGGTGGAAACTAAAGGTTGGCTTTGGATCCCACCTTACATACTGATTCTCAGATGATTATGCCTAGGAAGGCAGAGCATCCAATGACATCCTCTTGTTTATATTAGCAGTAATCGGTTCGAAAGATTGATTTTATATCTTTGAACCCCAGATTGATTGGTCAAGAAGAAATGGCAAGCTCGGATAGCCTGGCCATTTTAACTTGTAATTCTTTGTTTGTTCATGATTCATGATTGACACTTTTCAAGATCGGACTAATTGGAGAAAAGTTGTGTCTCTTATCTCTTTTCTTCCAGATAATCTTCTCTTTAACTTTTCATCTTTCACTTTCAGTGGGCATTCCATTCGTATTTTGATCCTTCTTTTGCACTACTACCTTTTTTTGGGGTTTGTAGAATGTGTCTGGAATCCAAGGGATCCCACCAAAGCAATGATCCATCAATGTCCCCTTTTCTGCTTCAAAGTTGCGCACGCGGGGTTCTGCATCAAATGCTTGTCTTCTTAGAATTCAATGTCAAATTTCTGAGAAGTTTCTACAAAGACCAAAATGATGGATCACTGTTTGCCTTCGAATCCTCTTTTTGATCCCTATTTGTATGCAGAAATGGTATCCACCAGGTTGAGCTACACTTCTAGGGGGCCTGAAATAGAGTCCAAATGAGCTACTAATTTAAAGAAATGGAGGGCAGCCAGCACTATAATACACTTTTTCCAAAAACCCCAAAAATGAAAGGTAACAAGAGGAGGTTTTACACAATGGTTGATGCTGTATCTTCTGTTCAACAATGATCTAAAAAAACTTGCAGACTAGTTTAGCTTAAGCATGCCAGGGCAAACTGAAAGGATGGAAATCCAATGAGGGAGGAAAAGATTTGGGACTTGGGAACCATGTAGATCTGTGTGGGTCAGATCTTCCCTGGAACTACATGTTTGGGTCTTCTTTCTAGCATCCAAAATGCCCTCCCAAACTTGGAATGATTAACCCACTTGACCAAATAATTTCTAAAAGCATAGAAGCATAGGTCAATGCTTGTTTTTTACTCATCTTGGTCATAGACACATCACCTCAAGGCCCTTAACCCCCATCATTGAATTGGATCACAGCCACGCAGAACTCAACGGATATTTTAGGTCTTGACCTTCTCCTAAATCTTTATCAACCACCCTTTAATTGATTCTGAAAATGACAGTGTTGTTGCTTAGCATGCTTTGTGTAGCACAGTTGGATGGATGACTGAAAGCCAACTTGAAAGTAAATTGATGGGTACCTAAATCGAGATTTTGGTAGATAAATCAAGATTTTTCAAAGTGAAAAAATGGTAAGAAGTGAGAGAGAGATTACTGGTTAGATAGGGAATGAGCCAATAAGTCAAATGAACAGCCCCACCACCCCCACCACCTCCACCATCTCCTCCACCTTCAATATTGGATACCCCACAACAAAAATTGGATCATGCTCTAGATTTGGAGAAACAGAAGCAACCCATTCAAAGATTTTCCAATGTGGTTGTGGTGAATCTGGTGATATGCCAATTCCATCATTGGGGTGTAACCCAAATTTTACATTTAGGCTAATTATATTATTTTTTAAATTTTTTAATTAAATAATTTTTATCGGACTACAAATAACCGATTCGAGAGTGCGAAGTTCATGATTAAGAGTAAACACTTTTATTGAGACTTTAAACACTAATTTTCATATCTAAAAGTATATTAAAAGACTTAAATTAGGGATTTTAGTTTGGAAGTCAATAGAAAAATCTTGGAGGAAGATGTTAAGAGTAGTTAGGGCAGTTGTGCGTTAGCTGGTAGTGTAGTTTAAAGTTTGAACTTTTGGGCAACATGGCATCATCAAAGCTTGAACTTCAATGGAAGGACGAGTTTGAACTGCGACAGTTGTTTGCTTCCTCCACCATCTATTGCACCCATGTTCAATTTCAAAGAAGTGTTTTCTGTTAAGTCCTTGTCAAATTGTCAACTTCACATACATCGTTGACTTTGTTTTAGTCAATGTGAGTTGAGAGCTTGAAGAATTTTTTTGAGAATGTTTTTTGAAATTATTTTTAAAAACAATTCTCGACTTAAAAAATATTTTTGTTTATTGGAGAATGATAGGTTAAGATGTTTTCAACTTACCTTTTATGTTTTTAAATATTTTTCAAAAGTAAATTTTACATATAACATTTTATTTTCAATAAATTTTTTTTGTTTATCCTATTATTTTTTAAAACACCCTTAAAAAATAATTAAAATATGTTATCAAAATATTATTTTTTTGCTTTCTTTTTTAAAGATTGTTTTCTATATATTTTTCTATTTTTGAAAATAATTAAAAAATTAATTTAGTCTTTTTTGGAACGTTTTTTATTTAAGTTATTCTTTATATTTATATAATTAATTTTTAAAAATTTTCTTTAAAATATAAATAAAAATAACTAAAAATAATTAAATTATCTTGAAAGCAATTGATATATACAAATGTGTTTCATGTCTTTTATTTTTGAAAAAACAAAATCTTGAGACTTATTTGAAAATTATTTTTAAAATCAGTTTTTTACTTTTTATAACAAAAAATAGTTTTTTAATTTAAAAAATATATTTACAAATTTTGGATAGAAAATAACTTTTAAAGATATTTTTAATTATTTTTTGTAGAGTTTTATAAATAACAATAACAACTTTTACATAAATATTACTTTATATTTTAGTTTTATGATTAAGGATCTATTTGGTAAGGGTGATTAAAACAATTTTTTTGTTTTTTTTTTATATTTTAAAAACAGATAATAAGATATTTTCAGAAAACATTGTTTTAAAAAATAATTATACAAATGTGTAAAATGTAGAATGATTAAAAATAAAACATTAAATATAAAAATTATTTAAAAAATATATTTAAAAATATTAAAAACATTTTTAGATCCATTTTTCATACTTCTCAAAACATTTTTTTTTTATTATAACTCTTAGGAAACCATTTACAAACAGGCTTCAGTTTTTAGATCAGACTGTTGGCCTGAGACTAGCCACAACCTAAAGGCAGTTCATACCACTCTTTAGTTTGATTTTATAACGAGGGATTTACCATAAAACAGCGTCGTTTTATAGGTAGGCATATACCATGAAAACGGAGAAAATCGAACGGTGTCGCCAACTGGATGACGTCGTTTTAGCTTCCACCCAAAGACAAGGTAGAGCCGTAGAGCATCGAAAAATCGAATCGCTAACAGGAGTTTCAGAGGAGGTCTAGGGTTTGCCTTCGAATAGGAAAGGGACAAAAAGGTGGTTTCTTTGATGTATGCTCTGGCCTCCGATCACTTAAACAACGAACTTCCGGCAATGTTTTGCTGAAATTTTCCTTGGCGTTGACACAAATTTGGCACTTTAACAACGAATTGAATGCCTGTAATAGCACCATGAGCGTAAAATGGCCGAGATTTTTGATCCCCACGCAGCTTTCTCAGATGATTCGGACCCAGAAAAACCCACTAACAGCTCTGAAAATCTTCAACGAAGCCAAATCTAAATTCCCAAATTACCGTCACAATGGGCCTGTGTATGCCACCATGATCAACGTCCTCGGGAGTTCAGGTCGAATCGCTGAGATGAGGGAAGTGATCGATCAGATGAAACAGGACTCCTGCGAGTGCAAAGATTCAGTCTTTTCGAGTGTGATGAAGACATATGCAAGAGCTGGGATGGTGGACGAAGCTGTGTCTCTATTCAAAACCCTTCCGCAGTTCAATTGCGTGAATTGGACTGGATCTTTCAACACCCTTCTGCGAATTCTGGTGAAAGAGTCCAAGCTCGAAACCGCTTGCCGTCTTTTCCTAGAGCATTCTTGTGGGTGGGAAGTGAAGTCTCGCATTGGTTCCTTGAACTTGCTTATGGATGCTCTCTGTCAAATTAATCGTTCTGATCTCGCATTGCATGTCTTCCAAGAGATGAGGTATCAATGTTGTTCGCCAGATAAAGAAAGCTATCGAATTCTAATGAGAGGCTTGTGTGAAGATGGGAGGCTCAATGAGGCCACCCATTTGTTGTACTCAATGTTCTGGAGGATCTCTCAGAAGGGTGGTGGTGAGGATATTGCAGTTTACAGAACCCTTTTAGATGCTTTATGTGATAATGGTCATGTTGAAGAGGCTCTGGAAATTCTCGGTAAGGTATTGAAGAAGGGACTCAAAGCTCCTAAGCGATGTCGTGGCCATCTCGATCTTAGCTACTGCCGTAATGGTGAAGATATAGAACGAACCAAGGGTTTAATCAATGAAGCACTGATCAGAGGTGGGGTTCCCAGCATGGCTAGCTATAGTGCCATGGCCATTGACCTCTACTCTGAACGTAAAATCGGCGAGGCCAATCAAGTGCTCGACGAAATGCGTGATAGAGGCTTTAAGCCCTCCCTTTCGATTTATGAAGCGAAGATAGCAGCATTATGTAGGTGTGGCGGAGTTGAAGAAGCTGTGAAGGTAATTAAAGAAGAGATGGTGGAGGACAGTTGTGTTCCAACTGTTAGACTGTATAATATTGTGCTGAAAGGCCTGTGTCATGAAGGGAAATCAGCATTTGCAGTTGGGTATCTGGAGAAGATGGCTAGGCAGGTAGGTTGTGTTGCTGACAAGGAGACTTACAGCATTTTGGTAGATGGGCTGTGTTGTGATGGTAGATTTGTTGAAGCAAGTGGGATTTTGGAGAGGATGTTAATTAGATCATCCTCGCCTGGTGTTGAGACTTACAACACACTGATCAGGGGCCTTTGCTTGATGGGCAGGCAATATGATGCTGTGATATGGCTAGAAGAGATGGTTGTCCAGGGAAAGCTGCCAGCAGTTTCGGTATGGGATTCATTGGTAGCATCTGTCTGTTCCAACATGACTGAAGCTGGTGTTTGCTCTGAGACACTTGAGAAGCTATGGAGTTCTTGATGCTATCCATTTCTACCAAAAGTGAAACCTAGGAAATGGACTCAAATGTGATATCTCACATTGGTCAGAAGAAGAAGTTCCAGACGTTATATATGCACAGACTTGTGTTTTAAAGTCATGAAGAACTATTTAGTCTACAACGGATAATATATATGGGAAGAATCGAGTCGCTACAATTGGTATTAGAGTTTATTCTCAGTCCTAGTGTAGACTTTAGCCCCCTAAGGGGTATCTATTCGTCTGAGTGACCTTATAATCTAATGGGATACAACGAGAATGTTGTATCTACATAAAAAGGTGAATGTGATAATCGACATTGGTTAGGGGGAGAAGGTTTGGAGCACCTTTCTATAAACGACTTCATTGCAAGAGTTGCTTAACAACAACAGAAGAAAAGGATGAACTTAAAAGGAGTGGAAGGAAGCAATGGTGAAACAAAGGGTTTCATAGGGAAGGTGAGAGGAAGGAAGCTAAGAAACATGAATGAGGTATTAGGCAAACAGAGAAAGTGATGGCAGTATTCAAATCTCTGCAGGGAAGGAAGAGCCACAAAGAGCCATAGCTGCAGGTAGATACTTTCACCCCTCGTGTCACTTTGGAAGACATCTGAATGTATCTTTTCTACTTCAATGCAAATACAGGAAAATGCTAAGTTACCAAATGAGTACAATACTAAATTTCAAATCCTAGTTATTAACACGAGTATGGAACAAATGTACAAACAAAACAAATAGGACCTAACAATTAACAAAGGTCACTTTGCCATATCACAAATTTTCAACTACCTTCACAGCTTTGCTGATTGGTATATCTAGTGTATTTATTCTATATATTTGGAAAATATGATTTTTTGTGACAAATAGCAACAGGGCAAAAACCCTTCTGATCTTGCTTTTGAAGTTGTAAGAAGGGATTCAAATCCCAAAACGGCGTCGTTGCGTCAGATTCCATTTTTCTTCCCTTTCTTAGAAGGCTGGACCTTGCGGGCGGCTACCTCAAATGGGCTCAGTCCCTGTTGGGGTAAAGTGGGCCCTGCTGCTTTCCCCTCGAAATGAGCCCAAAAGGTCCATCAACTTGCTCCTTTAAAAACGCTTCCTCCTTCCAATGGAGCCCTAGCCCTACATTTTCACAGCAGCGGCGGAGCAGACCAGTTTCAGATCTCTCTTCCTTCAGAGGTGACTTCATCTTCTTTATTATAATGTGTATTTTTTTTTAGTTTTTCATTTTCTCTGTTTGTTTCCTCAGAAAATAGTTTCCACGTATATGTTCTGTTTGGTTGCTAGGAAAAGAAAACAAATTTTTGAGCCTGTTGTTGTTGCTAGGAAAATGCATTTTCGTTTCTTTCTAACTTCTAAGAATAGTATGTGGATTTGTTCTTTTGTGTTTCTATGTGAAGCCTAATAAATCCTGACAACTTCATCAGATTTTGCCCAAAACGATGTCGGTTGGAGAGCTTGCTGCCGTTTACGCATGTCTTGCCCTCCACGATGATGGCATTCCCATTACTGTATCCTTTTCTCAAACCCTGGAATCACACTATCAACCTATTAATCTGTATTTATGTGTACATATATCTGTAAAACGAATGTATATGTATGTGTGTAAAAGTATGTATATAACTATGCTTCTTGGTTGGAACATGGAAAATGGAAGTTTGTGCCCATGTGTATGTACTATAAATTCACACAGATATATGGAAGATGGGTTTTCCCTTAAACAGATGGTAACAGGCAGAGAAAATTTCGACATTGGTGAAAGCAGCTAATGTTCCAGTGGAACCTTATTGGCCACTCTTGTTTGCAAAGTTGGTGGAGAAGAGAAGTATTGAGGATCTCATAACTAATGTGGGCTCTGGTGGTGGTGGTGGTGCTGTGGCTGTTGCTGCCCCTACTGCTGGTGGTGGTGGTGGAGCTGCTGCTCCTCCTCCAGTTGAGGAGAAGAAGGTAATTCATTGGGTTTTGTTATTTGAAATTTGAAGGGCATTGGACTTTTTTGGTTTTTAGGTTGGTTTCTTATTTCTCTGATTGATTTATGTATTTTCTTAATGCAGGAAGAACCCAAGGAAGAGAGTGATGATGACATGGGCTTTAGCTTGTTTGATTAGGAGCTTTTGATTTGGTTTGTCGCTAGTTTAGTCCTGTGTTAAATCTTCTTTTAGGGTTTTTATGCAGGCTCGAAATAGATTTACTCTTGTGAGAGGAAGTATCAAGAAGTCTGGCTGTTTCAACTTTTTATGTGTTTTGACTGTTTCTGGTATAAGTAATTAAAGCCAATTTTGCCTCATACATCACCAGATGTCTACTTAATATGTTTAGTTTTATAGATTTTGCTTTTATATTAAAGAAGTCTGGATGTTAGTAGATGGAGAAGGGCCTTGTGCAGCTTCAAAATGCTTTATGATTTTGAATTGTAAACAAATAGATTGTTGCTGGGTTTACCTTCTATGATTTGATCCACATTTTTATGATAAAATTATCCATGTGATATCGCAATTTAAGTTTAACTTTTACCAGCTTCCTGATCTTTCCTCCGTTTAAGGATTATTCCCTATGATTCTGCTGTATCATTTTTTTTGTAATGTAACTGGTTTAGTGATGCCTACATATATCTTGTTTTAAAACTGGCATGTGGCTTTTAAAGATTTGGATTTCTTAGAATATAGGGCACAAGATGATAAAGTAGAGCTACAGCCCTATCCCAAGTGGGTTTAGGTTTTGGATGGTGAACTTAGTTTATTCTTGTTTGGAGATGAATGCTTGGAAGCCAGTAATATCCCTTCTGTTGCATATGACCATGATGGTCTTGACTCTAGGAATGTGCCTGCAACCCACCTTTTTCTCTTTGGGTTGTAGGTTTGATTTCTCATGAAGGCATTTTCTCCATCTCCTATTGCAGTTTTTAATTCCTCAGAAGTTCACCTTTCTTATCAGTAGGCAATTGCATGCAGGAATTCTTTGGTATGCAAAGCTTTTTATGTCAAATCTTTTCAGTAGCTTAAGCAAGATAATAATCTTCAGCTTTAACTTTGTTATGTTAGCAAGGTATTCTGGGTCTGCAAAGCCTACTTTTAATTTTGCAGTAGCTTAATTGGGGTGATAGTCTTCATCTTTGTTAGGTTAGCAATCACTCTTGATTGAGTGGTGGCTGTCCAATAGCTCAATCCCTCGGCCTGGGGAATGGATTTCTAGCCAGAGAAATGGAAATAGGTTATTATTCTTCACCAGATAATTGTTGCATGGAAAATGGAAAGACACCTGTTCTTTAATCCCTTGGAGCTTTTGCAAAGGCAATGTCACCACAGTGATTAATGACACAAATGCGCAGAAAGAATTGCCCTTCCTCTCATCTAGCTTCATCTGTGTAGTTATGGATTGAAGTTAGGGTTGTCTCCTGAAAAAGACAAAAGCAAGACGAGCTTGAATTTGTGGCCAACTGAAAGACTTGTAGTCCCATAGGATAAACTTTTATACACTTCCAAAATATATAATTTTCTTGTGTATAATGCTCCTCAAGCTACAAGGCCCGGTTTGGCCGGGGTTGGTTCTATAGGATCTTGGTAAAAGCCACCCTGAATAGCCTCCCAAGAATGCTGATGATGGACGACAAATGAATGAATTGAGGTTGATGCAAATTATTTTGACCCTCAGGGAGTGGCAACATTTTCCCTTGAAAGAGGAGCAATCTCTTCACCATCAATTCCAGGTTTGCTGCCAGGAACCCCCAGGCTCAGCAGCACCTCTTCCCACTTCTTGGCAGGTCCCTGTGCCATAAGAAAACTCATTTCCGGGGACATATGGCTTGATCATGCATCTTTTTTCATTAAGCAGAGTTTTCTTTTTTTGCTTACCTTCCAGGAAAGATCTTGAGCCATGCAATTTTGTACCATTTCGGTTAAAGCTGGGGTACCATAGGTTGCAAGGGCCCTCTTGACAGAGGTTGCTACTGCAGTCACATCTGCAGGATCCACAGCGTCACACTGAAAGACCAAAGGTTAAGACTTCAAGCTCAATCCACACCAAAATCAGCAGAAAGCTGTGTGGTTTCTGGACTAGGAGGAGATCATATCACTTACTTCCACGCTGAAACTTCCCATCTGGAATCCCGTAAAGCCTTCTTTGACCGTATCAACCAGCCCACCTGTCGAGGCAACAATGGGCACCTGCAGAAGAGTTAAAATTACATCAAGAACATGTCAGGCAGCTGCTTTGAAGTAGCAGATGAAAGGAGAAATTTGTGGGTGGGGCTCATACAGTTCCATATCTCATGGCATGTAATTGAATGAGACCACACGGCTCGAATCTACTTGGAACCAGTAAGAAATCAGCACCGGCTATTATCATGTGGGCAAGGGGAACATTGAATTTCGCCACTCCTCGGGCATTGTCAGGGTACTTCTTCTCCAACTGTTCAAGCTGCTTCTCCATTGGCTTTTTGCCAGTCCCCTGGGATAAAGCAGAATGCAGCTTATGATAAAATTTAAACCTGTGTGTGTATTGGTATCAGTAGAAGCAACCTTGTCAGTGGTACTACAATGCCCTATTCTGTTCTTACAAGGACTATTATCTGAACATTCGCTGTGATGAATTGTGGAATAGCAGCTACTAGAATATCTGAGCCTTTTTGCTCTTCTAGTCTACCAATGAAGCCTATGACAGGGATAGTTCTATCCACTGGCAACCCAGCTTCTGCTTGTAGGGCTTCCTTCAGAAGAAGCTTTGCCTCCTTCACCTAATAAAACCAAATTTTGAGAACCATTAGCAAACAAAGCCGGAAAGTTCTGGTTATGGAAGCAGGAGTAATTTTCTTAATGATTCATACTGTTGAAGCATCATATTTGATAGATATATATTTGTCAGTTAACGGGTTCCACTCCTGGACATCCATGCCGTTAATGATTCCTGTGATGCCCGTTCTGCGAAGGATGTTATCCAATTCCACTCCTTTTTCTACACCAGAAACTAGCTCCTTGGCATAGTACGGGCTAACAGTTAAGACCTTATCTGCTTCTAGTATTCCTGCTTTCATCCAGTTGATTTTCCTTCCCTTCACAGGTTTTTCATACCTGCAGAAATGGAATGATCATACAAAAATTCCAGTTTCATAGAAATACTTCATATTCAGCCCATTGAAACTCACCCATCTGTGAAGTCGAAAGAGCTTTTGAATTCATCTGGGAGATTGAGAAGCGAGAAGTCTGCAAAGGCAAATCTGCCTTGGTAGGCTATGTTGTGAATGCAGAAAACAACCTGGCATGGCAGTGAGCAAAACTCTGAGCTCTGTACACTGAAATTTACTTTGGCATCTGACTGAGACTCCTTACCTTGGCATTTCCATATCTCCCTTTGAGTCTGTACATGGTCTTCAAGTAGCAGGCTAGGGGGGCAGTGTGCCAATCATTAGCAATGAAAATAACATCTTCACCTGCATGCAGGAAGATTGAAGTATCAAGCATGAATCATTTCTTTAGCAGTAGTATCTGGTTTCAATAATCACAAGAGGGTTCCCACCATATGGTCCAGAGAAATATTTACTGCTTTTAAGATTCAAAATCCTAGGTGCTTCCAGAGCTGCCTGAAAGCCATAGGAAGAACAAGTAATTAACTAGTAAATGGTGTACCAAGTCCGCCCATCTGTTCTATGCAGTTGTCTCCATTACACAAAATTAAAATTGTTCATGCAACTGGAAGGACAGAGATCAACTACCTGGCATAATAAGCTAAATCGAAGTTGGTTATCCTGGAAATCCTCTCCAGCAAAAGGGCCATAGAGTTTTGATCCAGTTTTCCCCCATACCTGAAATTTCAGTGATTATGCCATTTTTGAGTTTGTCTCATATCTACAATCGTAGTCTATTGTCAAGCATAAAAAATATGGTCCATAAGACAAGAGAGGGATGGTAGTCCATGCAGAAAACCAACCTTCTCAAGAAACCAGGGGTGATCCACAAATACACGATCAACTCCTCTCTTGTAGCAGTGGAAGAAGCGAACCTTTTCAAATCTATCCCCTACCTTTAGCTAAACACCAGAGGGTATCCAATAATTTAAATACGTAGAATGATAAAATGATGGTGGAATGCTGCTGCCTGGAAGGAAAGGGACAAATTTCTTCTCAAAATTTATATCATATACCTGAACTGTGACACCTGTATCCCATGCATCTTTGTACTGGTCGAAACGTGGAGAAACAGTCATAACACGGTGTCCATTGGCCTTAAGATGGTAAGTTGGGCTCTGATTAGTTGATTCAAGTTCAACTAGGTTTCTGGGTTAAGCAAGGAGAGGAAGGAAGGGAACTTCACTTACTGACATTGCTGGGGGCAGACCTCCAAGAACATCGCCAAGTCCACCAGTTTTGCTCCATGGACCTACCTCTGTTCCAACATATATCAAGCTCATACCACATCCACAAATAATGCCTCCCCACGGCCTGGGATTCTCATTCTTGAACCCTTTCCTGCTACCTTTCCTTGTGACTTTTATTGTGGTCCTCTGATGCAGCTCATCTACACTGTTCAAAGCCCTTAACCCATTATGAGCTAAGATCTGAATCCTCGGCCTGAGTTTTGTCAATGTCGCCTTCTTCTCTATCCTACAAGTTGCTCCACAGTTACCATCTGAGCTTCTTGGTAGGAAGTTTGAAGCTGTCACAGTTGCCATCACTGACTTTTTGTTCTGGAAAGGGCCACAAGGAGTTAGAGAATCGGGATTTTAAAGTGTTTCCAAATGAATCATATCACTTAAGATCCTTAATAGTTGATCCAACACATTGACATTGGACCTACTCAATAATCAATGTGATATACATCAACAAAAACCAATTTTATAAACTAATATCTGGTTTTCATGTTCCAAACTTCAGCTCAATAAGGCATATTCAAGAAACTACTTATTGGTATCAAAATGCTTTCAAAGATTCACTATAGCTCATTATCATAGAGAAATACAAAAATTTTACTTGCTGGGTCTTGTTTCTTTTACCTCACCTTGTCTCATAAACAAGGGTTAGTCAGGAGTATGCAGTAGTTGTTTCTTTTCTTAGAAGCACAATAAGGAAAATGAAGCTGTTTTTAGGCTGTCTATCGAAAAACTAATCAGAATTTCAAACCAATACGCTAACTGTGAAGGTTTGTATCAGCCATGTATTAATCAGATGGTTGATTATGATGATTGAAGCAAATCAGTTGGCTTCCCCAGGCTACAAATCTTGAATTGAATGACCCAAACCCTGGAGTTACCTATCATATAAGTGAATTGGACTTCTCAAACTTCAACAAAATATTGAGGCAGACTAATCTGAGGAAAATAGGATTCAATGATATTAATCCTGGAACATGTTCAAGAACATTTATGAATATAATGGCAATGACAAAGACAATCCAACCCAAAATATGCCTGAAACAACATGAAGAAGCACAACACAACCATCAAAAACAAACATTCTCACTTGGATTAAAGTAGTTTCTATGATAATGCAGTAAGAATTATGAAAGAACATGTATGGAAGCATATACCAAAGTACAGAGAAAACAGAGTGCACAGAAGATAAGATGCTTGAAAAACCAAGAAACCAGATGCAGAAAGCTAATATAGAGCACATACCCACACCACTAGCTGCCATTTATAGTGTTTAATCTCAGTCACAATGCACTCCACATGGCAATTAGAGAATGGCTGAGTAGTCTCTTTCTTCTTGCCTTTTCTCCTTTTTGAATGGTTGAATGGCATTGCATTGCCTTCAGGATCAGTTCCCAGCTTTGGATTTCCACTTGTGGTTACCATCCTCCCTGGCTATGGTATTTCTTTGGGTAGACAAACAAATTATATTTGGCTGCATATGACGCGCACCATGAAAAATAGTTTCCTTGACCTTTTTCCCCTTCCCATTTCCCCCACACTCTCACAGCATCAAATACAAACAAACCCAAAATCCCTCTCAATTTCAATTGAAAACGTCCTCCAAGTAAAGAAAACAACTTTGCCAATAAGGCTGTTCTGAAAAACAAAAGCTCAATTCAATCCTATTCAAGCTTGGTTGTTTTGAATGCTCTCTCTTTTTTTTTTTTTTATATCTGTTCATCATGCATTTTATTAAGAAGTTGAGAGATAAATAAGGGAATAAATAGGTAAAAGGTCCAAACTTTGAGTGACTTTTGATTGACTAGTGTTTCCTAGAGGCCAAACACCCATTTGAGTTTGAGGCGGTTTAGAGGCCTTTTCTTATGATGAGGCACAAAACAAAACGAAATTGGGAGATGGGGTATATTTCTCAATCGAAAAGGAGAAGGCTTCAGCGATGACAAAGAAGCTGAGCGCACCTCCAATGGAGCTAGATCTCGACTCGTTCATACACCTCACAAGTGATGACGACGACGACGACGCTCTCAATAGGGTTCCTCATCGGACCGTTGATGAAATTCTCAACGATTCTGATTCTTCCTCATCATCGTTGTCACCTTCCGATCACTCCTACCTTGCAAAGCATTCTTCCCTTTTTGAGGATGCCAATGATTCTCGCGACGACGTCGTTTCTGTTTCTACCCCTAAAACTCTTTCCGATGAACGCCCCAAATCTGCTGAATCACTGAAATTCAACGAGATTGAGGACCGACTGGTTCAGTTCAAGGCCAATTCTTTAAGTCGGGTGAGAACCGGCGATCTTTCGGGGGATTCGTTTTCGTTGGGCCGGAGAGTTTCCCGGCCGTTGCCGCCGCTGTTTGGCAGTGTTAGATCGAATGCGAAGCCGGGGGCGGCGCTCGCGGCTGCTGCGGCCGCTTCGCGGCCTGTTCCGACTCCTCATGCCGCGGCGATCAAGTCGAGGAGAGCAGGTAGTGGTGCTCTGCAGAGGGTTTTAGATACTGAGGAATTGGGTGGCTCGGGTTTGGATAAATTAGGGTCTTCCAGTGATGTTTTGAATGGGGCGGGTTCCGAAATTGCTTCATCGGATTGGAAATCAGGCGAAGAGGATGATAAATTTGAAGATTTTCAGTCAGCTACAATTGAATGGACTGTGAAAGCAGATGTTGATGATAAAGTATCGGTTAAAGATGAGATTGTGGAAAGTTCACATAGGGATGGTGAAGTTTTCGACTTGGAAAAGGTACCAACAGAGGTGGTGCATACATTAGAAGAAGATGAATCAAGGGTTAATGATTCTGATGAAATTTTGTTGAATTCCAGTGCCGAAACAGGGCTTGCAGCTTCTCTTAGCATTGAGGAGGAGAGTTTTGATTTGAATGAGGGTTCTGCAATTTCAGGTTCGTATGATGTTAAAGATCAGAATATTGCATCTGATAATGTGGAAGAGACTGCTTCCAATTCCACATTTTTGGATGCTGCAAATTCTGCTGATAAGGATGAAAAGGTCAGGGAGGATTTGACAATTTCAACATTGAAAACACAGGATCTAGAGCCAGTTGAGCCACCATCTACCGATGGTGAAGTGAATATTGCTGGTGATGATTGGAGTCCAAAAAGTGATGTTACCGAGCTTGTGGAAGAGAGATTGGGTCAGTTAGAGAGCAAGATGGGTAGTAAAAGGACAGAGAAGAAACCTCGCTTGAAGCCACTTGAATTGGCCGAAGAACTAGAGAAAAGTCAGGCTTCAACTGGTTTGCACTGGGAAGAGGGTGCTGCTGCCCAACCAATGAGGCTTGAAGGTGTTCGGAGGGGTTCAACAACATTGGGATACTTTGAGATTGACAACAACAACACTATTACACGGACTATATCATCTCCAGCATTCAAGCGTGATCATGGTTCGCCACAAGTCCTGGCAGTTCATCTTAACTTCATTGCAGTGGGAATGTCAAGAGGGGTTGTTATGGTTGTGCCCAGTAAATACTCTGCTTATAATGCTGACAACATGGATGCAAAGGTTGCTTCTATACATACTCCTGTGGCCCTTTTCTTTTTCATATCTTTAACCATTCCATCAAAATTATATTTCCTTTTAGATTTTTGATGTCATTGGGTTCTTAATGATTCTTGCTTTTATGTGGATATAAGAACCACTAGCAGAGTTTACAAAAAATGAAATCTTTTACAAGGAATTGCCTTTTTCTTATTAGGCACATCCAGTAAAATTTAGAATTTTGTATTTCATGCACACTTATTGATATTTCATTTTAAGGATTTAGTTGTTGAGGTTTCACTTATTGAACAAAGCTTAATATATTACAGATCTTGATGCTTGGTTTGCAAGGGGAGCGGTCTCATGCACCAGTAACCTCCATGTGCTTCAATCATCAAGGGGACCTTCTCTTAGCGGGATATGGTGATGGTCATATTACCGTTTGGGATGTGCAGAGGGCAACAGCTGCAAAAGTAATTACTGGAGAACATTCAGCACCTATAATACATACATTGTTTCTGGGGCAGGATTCTCAAGTTACTCGTCAATTTAAAGCAGTTACTGGTGATAGTAAAGGTCTGGTCCTGTTGCATGCTTTCTCAGTGGTTCCCCTGCTTAATAGGTTCTCCATCAAAACACAGGTATGGCTGGCATTGTAGTTATTCTAATTGATAGTCTCCTCATATTGGTGTTCTTATGTTTGTTGATTGAAACAGTGCCTTCTTGATGGACAAAGAACGGGCACAGTACTATCTGCTTCACCACTTCTTCTTGACGAATCTAGTGGAAGTTCTCTGATGTCCTCCCAGGGAAATGCTACAGGGTCAACCAGCAGTATTGGTAGCATGATGGGGGGTGTAGTTGGGGGAGATGCTGGTTGGAAACTCTTCAGTGAAGGCTCTTCTTTGGTTGAAGAAGGTGTGGTCATATTTGTCACCCATCAAACTGCTCTGGTGGTATGAAGTCCTCAGATGATTGCGCAAATTCCAAGTACCTTTTGTCTTGTAAATTGATGCTTGCATCTGTCTAGAGATCTCTTGATTGCAATGTGTTACAGCTGCATATCTTTGTTCCAGGTAAGGCTCAGTCCCTCATTGGAAGTCTATGCTCAGCTTAATAAGCCTGATGGGGTTCGAGAGGGTTCCATGCCTTACACTGCCTGGAAATGCATGACAATCCACTCACGAGGCTTGTCTACTGGTATGGATCATGGATTTTTTTTTTTAAAGTATATTTTCTATTGATTGCTTTCTAAAATATGAATTTGTTGCAGAAAATACACCTGTGGAAGCATCTGAAAGAGTTTCGTTGCTTGCAATTGCATGGGATAGGAAAGTTCAGGTTGCAAAGTTGGTCAAATCAGAGTTGAAAATATATGGGAAATGGACTCTTGAGAGTACAGCAATAGGTGTGGCTTGGTTGGATGATGAGGTATCTTTTCTGCTTCTATTATATGCAAATTAGCTCAAATCCCTTCTTGTGAATACTCTACATGCATGTGAAGTGTTTTCTTAAAATATCTTTTTATACTTCATAAGATATAAGAGATGATAACAGTTGTATGCTTGCCCAGATCTTGGTGGTTCTTACATCAACAGGACAACTTTGTTTGTTTGCAAAGGATGGCACTGTGATTCATCAAACAAGTTTTGCAGTAGATGGATCTGGAGGAGATGATCCTGTTGCATACCATACTTATTTTACCAATATCTTTGGGAACCCTGAGAAAGCTTATCAGAATAGTATAGCTGTAAGAGGAGCTAGCATATATATACTTGGACCTGTGCATCTTGTTGTTTCTCGCCTTCTCACATGGAAGGAACGCATTCAGGTTCTGCGGAAAGCAGGTGACTGGATGGGTGCCTTGAACATGGCAATGACACTTTATGATGGAAATTCTCATGGTGTTATTGACCTTCCTAGAAGCCTGGAAGCTGTGCAGGAGGCCATAATGCCCTACCTAGTAGAGTTGCTTTTGTCATATGTGGATGAAGTATTTTCTTACATTTCTGTCGCATTTTGCAACCAAATTGGAAAGATGGAACATTTGGATGACCCAAAGAATAGAGGCAGTTCTGTGCACTGTGAGATAAAAGAACAATTCACTCGTGTTGGTGGTGTTGCAGTTGAGTTTTGTGTTCATATCAAAAGGACTGACATCCTGTTTGACGAAATTTTCTCAAAATTTGTGGGTGTTCAACATAGAGGTATTTTCAAATTAATTTTCCTTGGGTATTAAATGCTTCCCTTAAGTATGCTAAATTTTGAATTGAAGTTTGGATCTCTGGATGATATTATATGTGAATCCAGAGCTATTCCAGATTGCTCTCTTGTATCCATGTATATATATTGATAAATAAAGACTCAAATTAAATTAAGAAGAGCCGCCAAAAGAGCCACTCAAGGTATACGAGAAACAAACCTCCCTCACCACTAAGGCTCAAACAAGCGAAAACAGAGGAAGAACTTCAACAAGTGCCCACTCATTCAAAAAAACTTAATAAAGTTAATGGACAGTCATCTATAAACAACTTAGACTTTGACCACAGAAAGCAAACAAAATCCCTTTTTAGATTTTGGGCAGAAAAAAACCTTGTTATTGAATGCAATTTTGTTCCTTGCCTTCCAAACTGTTCAAAACAAACATAAAGAGCTTGCGCTTTTTGCCAACAAAAGAACCATGCCATCCCAGCATAGTATCTCTAACTAATGAAGATAGCACCCAAGACACCCCAAAAAAACACCTCCTATAAAACCCTTGTCTTTTCACAATGGAGAAGCAAACGATCTATGGATTCTTCATGCTCAAGGCACAAGCAAATATTTATATTTCATTGAGTGAAAGAATTCTAGTGATATTTATATCTTAGTATGCTCCTTGAGAATGATTAATCCATTTTTTCTCTTTTATAGGACAAGACAAATAGTTTCCAGGAAAGGTGTTTTTCGCATTTGTTTTTTTCTCGTTAAATTTTTTTTCAGTCCAGTCTGTTTTAAGCTGCTATGCAATTGTCTATGAAGTTTGTGAGTTGTTCCATGATCCTAATTCGTTTTCCTTAGGCGCAATTGAGCATTACTTTCTGATTTATTTACTTTCTAATGCTCTAATCTTGTAAATCAGACACATTTTTGGAGCTTTTGGAACCATATATATTGAAGGACATGCTTGGATCTCTTCCTCCTGAGGTATTGCATAATGTTGAAATGCCTGGCCTTTTTGGAGCCATTGTTGTAGATACTAATATGCTGTAATTTTTTGGTCTGAAGATTATGCAAGCACTGGTGGAGCATTATAGCAGCAAAGGGTGGTTACAACGAGTTGAACAATGTGTTCTTCACATGGACATTTCTTCATTGGATTTCAATCAGGTCATACAAGATTTGCTGATCTTTCTCAATTGTTGTGTTATTGAACCATTGAATGATTTGTGATCATTTAGTTTCATTCTCCCTTTTCCTTCTTCATGCCTAGTTGCTAATTATTCTAAGTTGCCTTGCAGGTTGTCAGGTTATGCCGGGAACATGGATTGTATGGTGCCCTGATATATCTTTTTAATAGAGGTTTAGATGATTTCAAAGCACCATTAGAGGAGCTTTTGGTCGTTTTGCTAAATAGACCAAGAGAAAGTGCTTCTTCCCTTGGGTATGTTGTGCTGGTCTCTCTGCTGATCAATTGACCACTTGTTTCCTTGCTAGTTTGCTTCTGTTTATAATTTTTTCACATTCCATTAATGACAGTACTGACTTAAACCTATAACATGTGCTTTCCTCATGGAACATGGTGAGGCATGGAGGTTTCCTTGTATTCTTGTTGCTAAGTAATTTCTGTTTGTGACAAACCCTAATTTTAACATTGTATAAAGTAAAATTAGAAGTAAAGCATATGTTAGCACTAATTTTATCCAATTAACTCATGAATTGAGTACCTTAGTCTCAAGCAATTTTTTAAAAGGGTAAAGGTGGTCTTAAGAGGTATTTTGCCCAAATGGGGTGAAGCGTAAGCCTCAACTTAAACAAAAAAAAAAACTAAAATTAAAAAAATAATAATTTATAATAGTAAAATGAAAATAAAAAATCTCAAAAATCAGAAAAATACTAATAAAATCACATGAAAATGTGTCTCAATGGTTCTGTTTTCAGGGTTTTTCCCCCTTGTAAAGAAACTAACAACTATTTGTATTTGTCCCTTTTATGACAGCTATAGTTTTGATGTGAATTTCAACTTCCAGCTATAAAATATGTTGAGACTCATGGTTAAAGCAAATCTAATGTCAATGACCACATGATTTATCGTAAACTATTATGTGATTTCTATTGATGTTGTATTAGAACATAAATAAGATACACATTTGAAAGATGAAGTAAAAAAACACAGTTTGTATAGCCAGTCCTGGTTGCTTAAGAATTTGAATCTCATGCTTTTAGATTGAAGTAATTTTGAAGAAGGATCTCACACAAGTTTTGTACTTTTTCTTTACCTGGTGCAAATTGTTAAATTCCCAAATGGTTGCTTCTTGAATTTTGTTGAGAACCAATTTCATCCTTTGGTAGCAATCCTTGTTCAATTTTAAGCTACTAAGAAATCTAAGACCTGCATATCCAACCAATACATAAATTCTGTAAGCAAGTTCCCAAATGATTTATGCTACCTTATTTTATTCTGAAATAAAATTTAAGAGTAATGCAGCATTAGTTTGATTACAAAGTTTCGGGCGTTCAAATTGATGTTATAGCATGTTTGACTTCTAACACACTACCCATTCTTTAACTATTTTTGAGGTTCTTGGATTAAGCCTGATACTACCCATTATTTAACTTCTTGTTGAATATTTTCTTATTTTCTTTGCTGGCCTGTAATTAATTCATCACTTCCATTTCGTCCTCTAATAGAAAAATGTTGCAATATCAATATTTTGTTCCTAAAACTTAGGATAGTGTTTTAAATTACTAAAAATCTTAAGCTATATGAGTTGTAACAAGTTATAAAACAAAGTGACAACTCGAGTTAGATACAGTTATAAATAACAGTCAGCAGTAGAGTTCATCCTTTAAAGGGTGGAAAATTTAGTATGGAGGTTTATCTCACTCTCAATTGAACATTTTATCACTTGGATCCAGCATTTGCTAACTAGTATGCAAAATTCAGGATATTGAGGCCACTGATGAAAACTTTTTATATAAGGCCTTGTTTGACAAGATTCTTGTTATTGATAACATCTTTCAGAGGTTATTTAATCCTTGACAAGTGCAATGTTCTGATAAACAGCAGAATGTGTTGTAATCTTACTGTTATTATGTTATTAGCAAAACAATATTATTTTGTATGTTACTAAGTTTTTTGACTTCATATGATTAGGTTTCTATTACCAAATTTAAGTGGTTACTGGAAAGAGTACAGGATACTTGTTTGTCTGAAATATTGCCTTTTGGGCCTTGGGAATTCTTTTTTGACTTTATATGATTAATTTTCTATTACTACGTTTAAGTGGGTCACCGTATGTTATGGATTTTGGAAACAGGTACAGGATGCTTGTTTATCTGAAATATTGCTTCTCCGGTCTTGCTTTCCCTCCAGGTATGGATTTAAGTCGAGCTATTCCTAGAATTCACTGTGTAAATGAACTTAATGATGATGGTGATATGGATCCATATTGACTCATATACAATATTGAATAAATGAGCTGGCCATTCTCATTAAGATGGTTTTGTGAGAAGTTGATTTACTCCATAGTGATTAAACACTTGTGATACAACAATAGTAAACATTTTTTTTTTTAAATTTATTTTATATTTTATATTTTTTTTATGTAAATCAATATATATCATCGATAGGGTCCTTATCTTAAGTGTCTTGCAATCTATATACAATATATGACACAAGACACGATATGGCAATACAACAATATAAAACACATTCAATTATTTTAATAGTTTCTAAGAAAAATCATATTTGGAAAAAAAAAAACTTATATTAATCATTTAAAATGTATTTTATTATCAGAAATTGATAATACAAAGGAAAGGGTGAGGCAAAATAATCTTACATAAAAAGGTTACATATTTGTTTTCAGAGGCGCACATAAAAGATTGAAACTTGAGTAAATTTATTCTTGTGGTTTTATTAGAGGATTCAAGGTAAAGAGGCAAAGTGGAGAAGGGGTTTCAGTGTCCCATTTGTTGTTTGCAGATGACACACTTCTCTTTTGCGAGGATAATAGGGATCAGCTGATGTATTGGAAGTGGGCTGTTTATTGTTTTGAATTGGTATCAGGTCTAAAAATTAACATGCAGAAAAGCGAAGTTATTCTGGTGGGGGACGTGGAAGATATGGACAGAGCAGCCGCAGTTTTTGGGTGTAAAGTAGGGAAGTTCCCTACTACTTATCTAGGGTTACCTCTTGGAGCTCGTCACAATTTGGGTAGTGTCTGGGATGTTGTAGAGGAAAGATTCAAGAGAAATTTGGCTACGTGGAAAAAACAGTATCTTTCTAAGGGGGGTCGTCTCACTCTCATTAAGAGCACTCTCTCAAATCTCCCCATCTATTTTATGTCGCTTTTTGTAATCCCAAGAAAAGTGAGACTCAGATTGGAGAAAATTCAAAGGGAGTTTTTGTGGGGAGATATGGAGGAGAGAAGGAAGATCCACTTGGTAAGATGGGCGGATGTTTGCAAAGACAAGAGGTATGGAGGATTGGGGTTAAGGCATATGAAGGATTTCAATAAGGCTTTGCTCGGTAAATGGCTTTGGAGATTCCCTCTTGAGAGAGGGAGTTTTTGGAGGAAAGTCATTGTTGGTAAATTTGGAAAGAAGGAAGGGGGTTGGACCACTAGAGAGGTGAGAGAGTCTTATGGGATGGGCCTTTGGAAAGACATTAGAAAGGGTTGGGAGGATTTCTCTCTTAGAACTAGAATTCATATTGGCAATGGCAGAAGCACTAGATTTTGGTGGGACATTTGGGCAGGAGACTCTAAGCTGAAGGATATGTTCCCTCAGCTGTTCAGAATGGCAACGAACAATTCTGCTGCAGTGGCTGATCTTTGGGGGAGGCAAGGAGGGGGTGGTGGGGTTTGGGAGGTGCACTTTAGAAGATCCTTTCAAGATTGGGAATTGGAGGAGGTGAGTCGTTTTTTGGAACATATTTCTGCAGTAAAGGTTCAAGAAGGGGAGGATTTCTTGGTTTGGAAGATTGAGAGGAGGGGAAAGTTTAGTGTTAAATCTTATTATAGGTCTTTAAAGGGTGAGAATAGCCCTTTCTTTCCGGCCAAAGAGGTTTGGGGTTCACATGCCCCTTTGAGAACTCGTTTTTTTACTTGGGAAGCAGTTTGGGGCAAAATTTCTACTATTGATATGTTGATGAGAAGGGGTTGGTCTATGGTTAATAGATGCAATTTGTGCAAAGAGAATGAAGAATCGGCGGACCACATCCTTATTCATTGTGACAAGACTAGGAAACTATGGAATTCATTGTTGTCTTCTTTTGGGGTGATATGGGTATTCCCAGCTTCAGTGAGAAACTTGCTAGGCGAATGGAAAATTAAGGGCTTAGGGAAGAAAAGGAAAGCAGCGTGGAGATTAGCGCCTATTTGTCTCTTTTGGTGCATTTGGGGAGAGCGAAACCGAAGAACGTTCCAAGAGGAAGAAATGTCAGAGACGAGTCTAAGGAGCCTCTTTTTTCGGTCTCTTCTAGAGTGGTCTAAACCTTTTCTGGACTTGGACTATCTCTCCTTTCTGATTTTTTTGGGTGATGGGGTTGAAGTTTAGCTGTTTCCTTTTTAGTATGTTGTTGTTTTTGTGGCCTTGGGTTTGGCTTTCTTTGTATACTGCCTGTGTACATGGGGAGCGCCCCCTTTTAGGCGTGTTTTAATCAGTTTTCTTCTCTTTGTCTATCAAAAAAAAAAATTTATTCTAGTAGTGAATATTGGAAGTTGTTATTTGAATGTTGACTTTGACTTGATTGTGTATAAATACTCTCACTTGATGTGTTAATTTTTCCTTTTGCCTCCTATGTATGAAAGTTGTGCCCCCTTTTCATTAGGTACTTTTGATATGATTTAGATTGCCTATTAGAAAAATATATTAGTTCTTTTTTTTTTTTTTTGTGTGTGTGCGGATTTCTTCTTCTTTGGGGAGGGAATGATGATGAGCTGGAAGAGTTAGAACTTTGAAGGTGGCACATAAACAAATGCATATCAGGAACACATACAAGTATACATTACTAGTTGGATCTTGGGACTAAAATTTATGGTTAAAAATTTGGAAGTTTGTTTTGGATGTTTTATGATGAATTGGTGCATTAAAATTTCATATTTTGTTAAATTGGATTTGCAAAAACTACTGGGTTCAATGGATTCATATATGAAGAAGATTTGGATCAATATATTCTATTCAACACAGGTGGGAGAAGAACCCAGTTGTTATTCTTAAAAAAATAGAGGATTCTATGATATAGTAGAATATTTCTGTGCTTTTAACTATGAATAAAAAAAAACCTCTTTTGATCTTACTACCTTCATGAAATGCATAATATGCGGCTCTATGCTTTATTCTTCTGTTGTATATGTAGTTTGTATATGTATGCATATGCTTTTCTATTTTTACTTCTTGTTTTGTAAAAATCCATATAATACACCATACAATACATGATAAGGAAGATTAGAAGAATGAAACTTATCAGAGAAAAGAAAAATAGAAGAATGGTATGCAATATGATTTATGAGCAAACAATTAAGCCAATGAATCATCTATGAGACATTGATGTGGATGCTATTTAGCTTCTTGTCATGTAAATATGTCAGGACTCTGAATAATTTCTAAATGATTTATTTTCTTCTATGTTTTAATTTCCAGGTGTGATAAAGAATAACTAAAGTACTAAAAGAATAATGTTCGAAGATGTATATATTTGAACATAAAACTTTGTGCTAGGTTCCAAAATTAACCTTCTTCTTATACCTTTGTTTAAGATGTATCACTTTTACTGCTTGGTTTCCAATATGCATGGAAGAGTTTAACATTATAGAGGGCACTGAAGCATTAAATTATTTATTTTGCAGGGCATGGAACTCTTCCCCCTACACGCTTGCCATCTCTTAGAACAGAACTTGTTCAGTTTCTACTGGAGGATTTGAATGCCCTTAATTCACAAGCAGTTTCAAGTCTGTCATCCACCAGAGCTCTCCCCAACCTGTATCATCTCTTAGAGTTAGATACTGAAGCTACTTTAGATGTTTTGAGATATGCTTTTGTAGAAGATGAAATTACAAAACCTGATGTTTCTTTGCATGATTCAACTGATGCAAATATGGAGGCTGGGAAAGAAATTGATTTGATGGGTGAAATCCAGAATTTATTGGTTCAAAATACAGTAAATGCTCTTATTCATATTCTTGATATCTCCCAAAAAAATAGGTCTTCTGGCAGCAGTGATATTGGGTCATTAGAGTTATGGCCTTCAAAGAAAGACATGGGTCATCTATTTGAGTTTGTTGCATACTATGTTGCATGTAAAAGAGCTAATGTCTCAAAAACTGTACTGAGTCAGATTTTGGAGTACCTGACTTCGGAAAATAAACTTCCACAAAGTTCCTCCAAAGAAAGTGTTGGTACTTTGAAAAGAAGAGAGAAACAGGTGCTTGCACTTTTGGAAGTAGTGCCTGAAAAAGATTGGGATGCATCTTACGTGCTACATCTATGTGAGAAAGCAGAGTTCTACCAGGTATTTTTTCCTGTGGCAAACCTTCTTGTTACTTTGTCACAGGCATTGCAAGGATATGAAATTTTATATTTGGTTGTAATCATTTCTAGATTTACTAGTTATAGGTTAGGCAAATTAACAATTTTAGTTAAACATATACTTTATTCACTTAGAAAATCATATGGCAACTTGAATAGAATCTATAGAATATGGGAGAGAATTTTTGAGCAGTATCAGAATATCAATCCCTTCATACAATTTAATAGACATTATTTTGTAAATGCACAAGGCCCAAATTGATTGCATTAATAATAGTTGATTGGCCTTTGAGGCTTGCCTCAAGTGGTAATAGGTTGGGCAAGGTTTGTGGGAGGTTTCAGGTTTAAGTCCCAATGGGGATAAAAATTTTCCTGCCAAAAAAAAAGGTTGATTGATTATGGTGAGGCTTTTGATTGATTGTATGAGCAGTAGAAGAGAGAGGAAGTGGAAGATAGAAACAAATCCTTGGCAGCTACTCTTATATATTTTGATGTTTGTGCATGATGGATTAAAAAGAATGTGAAATTTTCATTTTGAATAAAAAAAAATTTATTTTTAAATTTTTATTATTTGCAAGTTAGGCCCTTTTCAATTTCCATTATTTTATGGAGGCTTTTTGTTAGATGAACATTTTACTGTTATCCCAACCTTTTAATATCAGTATTGATTCACCAGATCCTTTCTCATTTTCAGGTTTGCGGTTTAATTCATTCTATCAGGCATCAGTATCTTACTGCTTTAGATAGCTATATGAAAGATGTGGATGAGCCTGTTCATGCTTTCTCCTTTATCAACCATACATTGTCACAGCTTAGTGACACTGAATCTGCTGCTTTTCGGTCAGCAGTCATTTCTCGAATTCCAGAGCTGGTAAACTTAAGCAGGTATGGATATTTTCTGGAGTTATCTTGGATCTGTGTTTCACATAATTTGCGTGGATTCTGTTTTAACTGTGAAGCTTGTTTTTCCCCCTTCTGATTGATTTCATTCTTTGTTTGATCTTTTGCAGAGAGGGCACATTCTTTTTGATCATCGATCATTTTAATAAAGAGAGTCCACATATCCTCTCTGAACTTCGTTCTCATCCAAAAAGCCTATTCCTTTATTTGAAGACGGTCATTGAGGTTCACTTATCTGGCACCCTCAACTTTTCTTGTTTACAAAACGACGATACAATGGATGCTTCTTGTGGACGTAGGGTGAAGAATCAGTTATATGGACTTGAGGCCTACTTGGAAAGGATATTGGATTTCCCAAAGCTACTACTTAATAATCCAGTTCATGTAACTGATGAAATGATAGAACTTTATCTTGAGGTGAGCACTTCACAATTATGCATAGAATACTTGATTAAGATGATCAAATTTTGATTTCTGAATATGCTTTTGTTCATTCATGTCTTTCACTTTTTTTTTTTTGTTTCTTAAGGTTATTGGATCTTCGTTAGCATTGTTAAATCATCTGCTTTGTCCACTCAAGCAGTCAAATCAGCAAAGTTTTATCCCAATGATATGGGATTTGGCTATGCAACTATTAACTGGGTCATCTTATCTCTTTGATCTAGTCCATTATGTCATTTTATACTCCCTCATGCCATATTCTTTTTAGTCTTCCCCTTCTCTATGTTATAGTGGCAAATTTTCTGTTCATCATTTGATCATGTTAGACAACCAATTTTCCCAAAAGCTTAAGCTTGTAGGATTTGGGCATAGAATGCATATAATGCACTCTAATATCCTCCCTTACATGTAGCCTCCTTTGGACTTACATTGTTGGTTTAATAAATTGGGGAAATAAAATAACCTCCTTTTGGGCTTAATAACTTGAGCAAATGAATATCCTTCTTCCAAATGAGGCTTCAATACCATGTTAGACAACCAATTTTCCTAAAAGCTTAAGCTTGTAGGATATGTGCCTTATATCATGTGCTTTAATAGATCATCCTGGTGTTTGAGCTCCAAGTATGTGGTTTGTCTAGACATGGTAGTAGCCAGTCCTGAACTGACCATTTTTCCTAACAATAAATTTTGTCACAATATTGGATATCAAGAGGTTTTCTCTGATTTTCTTCCACTGATATCTCATAGCAGCCAATTTTCTCACTTTTATTGTTAATCAAAATGCTAGCTCACACTTCTTGCAACTGAATTCATTTCTAACGTTATTTTTTGCCATGCACCCATCTCAATAGCCTTCTTTCTTCATTTTTTTTAAGGCTCATACAGATGATGTTCAGGGAGCATATAAAAGGAGTATGTAGCATATTTAGTATAAAGCATGGCTGGTGATTGCACATCAGGTTTCTAAATAAGCTCCATTTTTCTTTTGCAGCTATTATGTCAGTATGAGCACACCTCGGTTCTCAAATTCTTGGAAACTTTTGAAAGCTATAGAGTAGAACACTGTTTACGCTTGTGCCAAGAGTATGGAATCATTGATGCAGCTGCCTTCTTGTTAGAGAGGGTTGGTGATGTTGGAAGTGCTCTTTTACTTACTCTTTCTGGCCTCAATGATAAGTTCAATGTGCTCGAGACTGCTGTGGGAAGTATACTTTCTGAGAAGGCTTCTTCTGTGGATCATTTGAACACTGTTTTAAAGATGAAGGAGGTCTGTAGAAGTGCATTTTGAACTGGAAAATATACTGAGCATTCTATGTGTGGTCAACAAACAAACTTATTTCTTTTGTGGTCATTTACTTGCAGGTGAGTGACATATATGATATATTACATACCTGCATTGGACTATGCCAGCGGAACACCCCTCGTTTGGTTCCTGAGGAGTCAGAATCCCTCTGGTTCCAGTTGCTTGACTCGTAAGTTAAAAACCCATCACTTATCCGCTATGTTTGGTTCTTGGAAAATTTGAGGGAAAATACGAGGGAAAAAAACAGAGAAGAAAAATGAAAGGAAAGAAGAAGTGAAATGAAAAATATATTCAAAATTAAGAAATTAGTTTTATATGTTCTTTAAAACTAATTTTGCTTATTTTTCTTTTTCTATATAAAGATTGAATAATTTTAAAATACATATTTTAAAAATAATTTTAATTATATTTTGAAAGTTTTTGTAGGGAGAAAAATAGTTTCCTTCATTAAATTAAAATTGAAATAATACATGGAATAAATAGAGAGATCTTACACCAGAATTTCAACCTCCCTAGAAAATAGGAACTACTCAAATAGAAAAAACAATTCTAACATCTCCCTGATGTCCCTAATTTTCAATTCTAACAATTCTAACTTTTCGTCACTTTCCTGAAGTTGGAGCATGGAGATCTATCATGCCCAACTTGCTGATTAGATAATCAAAGTTAGGTTGCATGAGTCCCTTAGTTAAAATATCTGTTGTTTGTTGTGTGGTCTGAACAAATGGCAAACAAATAACACTGGCTTCATGTTTCTCCTTTATCAAGTGTTGGTCAATCTCTATATGCTTGGTCTTGTTGTGTTGTACTGGGTTATGAGCAATGTTGATTGTTGCTTTGTTATCATAGTATAGTTTCATGGGACACTTGATAGATTTCCTTAGCTTCTTTAGGACTGGGTTTAACCACAATATTTCACATATTTCATGTGTTTGGGTGACAACATTCTATTTTTTGCTTCTCCAAGTAACTAGATTACCCCAAACAAAGGTGCAGTACCTTAAGGTGGATCTTCTATCTATGATGGATTCAACCCAGTCTGCATCAGTATAGACTTCCATGCTTTGTTGTTCATCCTTCCTAAAGAATAACCCTTTCCAGGTGTGCTTTTTAAATACAATAAAATCTTATAGACGACTTCAAGATGTTCTACATATGGGATGTGCATAAACTTGCTCACCACATTAACAACAAAGGCAATATTTGGTCGAGTGTAGGATGAATAGATTAGCTTGCCCACCAATCTCTAGTATCTTGTAGTATTCGAAAGAATTCCCTCCCCTTTTTTCTTGAGCTTCACATTTGGATCCATGGGAGTATCTAAGGGCCTTCAACCACTCATTCCTATCTCTCTCAAAAGGTCTAGTATGTATTTTCGTTGAGATACAACAATCCCTTTCTTAGAACATGCCACTCCCATACCAAGGAAATATCTCAATGACCCAAGATCTTTAGTCTTGCACTTTGAAGCTAAACTCTTCTTTAACCTGTCCATCTCCATTATATTATTACTCGTGAGAGTGATGTCATTTACGTAGACTATTAGAATTGCGACCTTCCCTTTGACCAAAAACTTCATGAACATAGTGTAATCTGTTTGTCCTTGAAGGTAGCCTTGCCTTTTAACTAATCAAGTAAACTTCTCAAATCATGCTCTAAGGGATTGCTTAAGTCAATATAAGGATTTTTTTTCAATTTTCACACCTTGGAATTAAACCTTTCTTCAAAGCCAAGAGGGGAATCCATGTATACCTCCTCCTCTCGATTGCCATTGAGAAAGACATTTTTAACATCAAGTTGCTGCAGAGGTCAATCTAAATTGGCAGCAATGGACAAGAGCACTCTTACTATATTCAGCTTTGCAACCAGTGCAAACGTCTCTGAGTATTCAATGCCATATGTATGAGTGGAACTCTTGGCCACCAATTGAGCTTTATATCTTTCCAATAAGCCATCAGAGTTGTATTTAACCATTAAACACCCACTTGTAGTCAATAGTAGACTTACGTTTAGGTAAGGTTACTACCTCCCAAGTTTTGTTCTTCTTAAGAGCCCTCATTTCTTCAAAGACAACTTCCTTCCACTCAGAAACATTTAAAGCATCATGTGCATTCTTGGAAATGTCTACATTGGAGATTTGTGAGGTAAAAGCAATAAGAGATGATGATAGGCATTCATAGGATACAAAATTAGACATAGGATGTTTAGTATAAGATCAAACACCCTTTCGACGGGCAATAGGAATATCAAGATTACCATGACTCGGATTGTGATATGGAAGGAGAACCTGACTCAGGAAGAGTTTTACTTGACTTGGGATTTGAATGTTGATTTGTTCTCAGATCAGATTCATGGCATTGTTACAAAGTGGAGAGTTATCCTTTCCTTGAATTTTGTTCTTCCTTGAGTAGAAAATACCCTTAAAAATTTTCCCACTTGATTTGTTTCCAGCATCTATTCCCTTGTGAGTTTGATTGGTTAATGACATTAAGGTGGGCTGTCATGTAGTTTCAATACCTAAAATATCAATTTCCAAGGTTGGTTGAGGAGGAGAAGGTTGTTCAATAGGTTCGGGTTGTGGAGTAGGAGTTTCATCACTACTTGATCCTATATTAGGTTGTGCATCATTACTACCCAAGCCTACAATCTGAAACACATCTACAAGATCCAAACTTTCACTTGTATTCTCCCTCTGAAGATGAGTGTTACAAAAATATGATTTTGTTTTAAAAAAAGTTCACATCCATGGAAACAAACATTTTTTTTTTCGAAATGGGATCAAAACACTTGTACCCCTTTTGTGTTGGAGAATAGCCAACATAAACACATTTTTTGGTTCTAGGATCAAGTTTTGTATAGTTGTGATTGTGGACATGAACAAAAGTAATGCAACCAAAAATTTTTAAGGGTAAATTTGTTGAAACCCATGATGTAGGAAAGGAATTTTTGAAAACATGGGAGGGAGTTTGGAATTTTAAAACTCTTTTTGGCATTCGATTAATCAAATAGGTTGTTGTAAGAATTGCCTCTCCCCATAAATTCTTAGGAACTTTTGTTGAAAGTGATTGAGCCATTTCCAAAAGGTGTTTATTTTTTCTTACAACCACTCCATTTTGTTGTGGTGTGTCATTACAAGAATTTTGATGCACTATATCATTTTCAAAAAAATATTTTCCTAAGATTGTGTTGAAATATTCCTTTCCATTATCACTTCTAAAAACTTGAATGTTGAAACTATGTTTGAACCATTTCACAAAATTTTTAAAAACTTGTTCAATTTCATATTTTTCTTTTAAAAAAATACGCCTAACATATTCTTGTGTGATCATCAATGGAAGGAGCAAACCATCTTTTACCTGAAAGTGTACTAACCCTAGATGGTCCCCAAACATCAATATGAACAACAAAAAACAGTTTAAAGGGTTTATAAGATTGTAAAGGAAAATATGTAAGACAGTGTTTTGCTAACACGCTTCACACTGAAACAAAGATGGGTCTTATTGTTAAACACATTTGGAAACTAATATTTCAAATATCAAAGTTGGGATGACTTAGCCTAAGATGCCATAATGTTATTTCATTTTCACTAAAACAAAAACAAATTCAAAACAAGTATTTTGAGATTGTCTTCTCAATTCAGTCCCATCTTCGAAGAAGTAGAGTCCCCCACTTTGTCTAGCACTATCAGTCATCCTCCTTGAGTTCAAATCCTGAAACTCATATTGAGATGGGAAAAAATTAGCTTGACACTTTTGATCTTGTGTTAGTTTACTAACAGACAATAAATTGTAAGACAAATTTAGAACATGAAAGACATTATGAAGTGTGAGAGATGAGGAGATGACAATTGACCTTTTTTCAGCTGTAGCCAAAAGTGAGCCATCGACTATCTTAAACTTTTGATTTCCTGCCCACGGACTATAAGATGAAGATGGCTTTGATGAACTAGTCATATGATCAGTTGCACCTGCATCTATGATCCATGGGCAATTAGAATTGACGCTAATAAGGGTTGTGGTAAGATAATTGCCTTTCTAAGCTAATGAACAAGAAGGTGGTTGATTTGTTTGGGATGATTGAAGAAGTTTGCACAGTTAATCTATTTGTTCCTTTGTGAAAGGAAGATTCTCTGAGGAAGTTTGTTACCCTTGATCGGTACTTCCGACCTGAAAAGCATAACCTTCATTCCTTGATCTCTTCTTCCAATTTTGTGTCTCATTGCGTATCTTCTAGTAGATGCCATAGATGTTTGAAGTGGTCACACCATGGTTTTTCTGTTCGTTTGGCATCCTTTTTTTTATCCTTCATGATTGTGCCCCTTAGAGATAAGAGTAGAGTTCTCAGTTTCAAGACTTGCCTTTGGTGTAGGGTTGCTTAACATAACATAACATGTTGTCAACCTTTTTTTTTTTTTAAGGCAAAAGAGCAATATGGATTAAAGAGCCAAAAAATGCTACACCAAGTACACAAGAAGTATACATGTGCACTCCAAAGAAAAAACAATAAATCCCTCCCCTTATTGGTAACCTAACCAATCAATAAAAGCAATCATAGAGAAGGACTCTTGCCTTAGACCCCCTTTGATTCATTCTAAAAAGTTACACAGAAAAACAGAAAAGATAACTTTAGCTCTTAATCTGAAACCTCAACATTTTCAAAAGCCCTTCTATTCTTCTCTTTCCAAATAATCCAAAACAAACAAAAAGGAGAAAAATTCCATGCCTTCTTTCTCTTTTTTCCAATGGAGCCGCTGTGTCAACTAAGATGTGTTGCTTGGATTGAGGCATGCAACACCCAAACCACGCCAAACAAGGAGAAGACCAATTGTCATAACAAACTTGCCATAGAACCAACTTCATCTACCTTCTTCTCTTCTAACTTAAGAGAAAACCTCACGAATAGTTGGTAGTGATTTTTGACCTCGAGTCTGCCCTCTTACCTCATCCAAGTCTTTGTTGAGTCCAGCTAGGAAGACAAAAACTTTGTCATTTTCCTCTCTCTTCATGTGTTTTACACTGTTGTTATGATAGTCTCCTTCATCGTCATAGCACAAATCTAGTTTTTGTCATAGTGCCATCATTTCATTGTAGTACTCGGTTGCTTAATAATCTCCTTGCTTTGACTTACAAAGCTTGGATTTCATCCCGAATATTTGAGACAAGTTTTCTAAATATTTGAGACAAGTTTTCCAAATCCGAGTATGTATCACAAACTACGTCCCATACATCTTTAGTAGTTGGTAAAAACAAAAAAGGCTTTCCAATTTCAAGCTCTTAGAATTGATGAACCAGACAATTATCATGAAGTTCTCAGATCTCCATGCCTTCATATTTAGATTGTCGGTTGCTAGCCTTTTTACTTCACCAGTTAAATGGCCAAATTGTCGTTTTCCATCAATCACCTACTTCACTTATTGAGCTCATTCCATATAATTTTTATCTTTCAATTTATGAATAATTAAATGAAGATAGTTGGAATTTTCTGGGCTATTGAATGAAACAGCAGGGCTAAACTAAGTACCCTCCAAAGCTTCCTCTGTTGACAAATTTTGATTTTAGAGTCAAAGCTTTAATACCATGAAAGTTTTCATGGCGAGAAAAATAGATTTTCTCATTAAATTAAAATCAGAATAGTACATGGAATAAATAGACAGAGATCTGACTCCAAAATCTCAACCTCCTTAGAAATTAGGAACTACTCAAACAGAAAAAAACAAATCTAACAACTCTCTAATATCCCCAATATTCGAATTTATTAATAGAAAAACTAACTAGCAAATTCCCCAGCTTTTCGTCATATTTGATTTTCTTTTGTATTTTTCATGGTAAATTAACTATGATAAAATTGTTTTTGTTAGTGTTTTTTTCCCCTTTTCTTTCATGCTTTCCGAGGCGCTACCTGTGACTTGGCATGGGAGAGGGGGGGAATTTTTTGAAATCCACCATCAGCTGATACACGATTTCATCATTCTATGGTTGTTAAAGCTTTTATTCATGGCTTGCTAGTTTCCAGATGTGTAACTAAACTAAGAATGAAGCTAATATACTTTCATGAATGCACATACAATTTTATGTTGAATCATATGTTGTCACATTCCTTACATTGCTGATAATCCTGTGTTTGAATGTAGGTTCTGTGAACCTTTGATGGATTCATATGATGACAAAATAGTTTCAGAAGTAGAAAAACCTGTTGGAATACTAGCTGAATCCTTGGAAACACAAGCAGGTGATGAGGCATGCCTGAATAAGTGGAGTATCCCAAAATCCCATCAAGGTGCTCATCTTCTGAGGAGATTGTTTTCTCAATTTATCAAAGAGATTGTTGAGGGAATGGTAGGATTTGTTCGCCTTCCAGTAATCATGTCGAAACTCCTCTCTGACAATGGGAACCAGGAGTTTGGTGATTTTAAAGTGACCATATTGGGAATGCTGGGAACTTATGGCTTTGAAAGAAGAATTCTGGTATGTCTACCTTTTAAGCACATTTGCACTTAGTAGGTATATGGCCTGATCCAGGTGTTCATGTGTAGAAATCCATATAGCTCTAGGTTATAATTAAGTCTTTGTTGTATGTAGATTAGCTGAAAAATTTAACTTAGCTCAACAAGTATCTTATGTGATCCTTGAATTCTTAAATGATAGTTGTTTCAGATCGAGAGAATAGCAAGTTCCATCTAAAGATTTCTGCTTTACCAGTAATAAGCAGCAAACCCTGCATCGAGGCGTTTAGTTACTTACAGATCTTTCTCTGCATATATCCTTACATTAGGCATAAGATAATTTTTTTGCTTTTTGTGCACGCATCCTTTCTATTGGAGGAATAATTTTATTTTTTCTTCAATATAGGTTATCAGCTACTGATTCAGCTGTTCTTGTTGTCGATCATGATTCAATAACTTTTATACTGATTTAACCTGTGCCTTTTTTTTTATGTGTTAGGACACCGCCAAATCCCTGATAGAGGATGATACATTCTACACCATGAGCTTGCTCAAGAAGGGAGCTTCTCATGGATATGCACCCAGGAGCCTAATATGTTGTATATGTAATTGCCTTTTCACTAAGAATTCTTCTAGCTCTAGCATTCGAGTTTTCAATTGTGGTCATGCTACTCATCTTCAATGCGAACTTCTGGAAAATGAGGCATCAAACAGAAGTTCTTCAGTTGGATGCCCTGTTTGTCTGCCTAAGAAGAAGACTCAGAGATCTAGAAGCAAATCAGTTCTCATGGAGAATGGATTGGTGAGCAAGGTTCCATCAAGAAAGCCCCAACAAGCTCAGGGGACTATTGTTCTTCACCCACATGAAAATGATGTGTTAGAGAATCCTTATGGACTTCAGCAAATCCCACGGGTAAACCAAACTCTGATCTTTTTCCTCTTTTCCTATATTATTCAGTCATTGTCAACTAACTAGTTCTGGATGCTGTAGTTTGAGATCTTGAATAATCTTCAGAAAGATAAGAGAGCAATCCAAATTGAAAACCTGCCCCAGTTGAGGCTTGCACCACCAGCTGTTTATCATGAAAAGGTGGCAAAAGGAATTGACTTTTTAACCGGAGAAAGTAGTAGCGCCCTTGCAAAAATAGAAAAACCAAGTAAAACCAGGCAACTCAGGGAGCTGAAAGTGAAGGGATCATCAATCCGTTTCCCTTTAAAGTCAAGTATATTTGGTGAGTTATGCTACCAATTCTCGTTTTAGATGCTAAAGTTCAGCCATTTCCAATTCTGACTCATGGAGGACATTTTTGTAGGCAAGGAGAAAACCAGCAAGCGGTGACAAAGGATGACAGAAGAGCATCATGTATAGACTAACAATACTGAAGAACTCCATCCAAAGCTAAAATAATCAAACCACATGAACTGCCTTTTTGACCCCTTCGATCTTTTCAATTGCTTGAAAGTAGGCATTTTAATCTTTTTTGGTATCTGTTTTGTGTTCATATCAAACAACTGTTGTAACTGTTTTAAAATTGTAACGAATTTATACACGATATTAGAAAAATGAGGCCTTATTATGTAATGAAATGAGAAGAGAATTACACCAATGATCAAAGGAATACTTTTCTTGGTGACAAGGTTAGATTTTGTAACCTGCAACCAACTTGTGACAGGAATGAAGAATATAGGATAAGGTTGTAGTACTTATAGATTTAGATTGGTAATGTATTTCAAGCTGGAAGCTGCCTTCGTGCCTGAACACAGCTTAAACTGCATAGAACCATGCTTAGAAGGCCACACAATGCCCACTATGGATGGATGCCCCTCCAGCTGTGTCTTTAAGCTTAGTTATTCATGTAAATCATTAGGTTCACACAAGAGGGTGTAAATTAAATATACTTTTATTGGTTTTGAATTTTGGGTAGGAGGTGAGGTGAATGAAAATAACAAACAAAAATAATTACGAAGGTATTTGATGAAATTTTAAACAGATAGAGTTATGTGCATTAAACTTAAACCTCAAAAGTATGAATAAAATTAACTTGCCTCAAAACTCTTCTCCACATGTTGGAGAATTCAAATTTGGTTTGTTGGCTCAAAACCTAGCCCTTAAGATCTTAAAATCTATAGACTTTTCATGGCAAAGCCCTAAGGTCCCTAACCCCTATACTGGGCAAGAAAAATGCACATACCATAGGAATTGGTGTAAGAAGGGCCCAACCGGGTTCGAACCGGTGACCTCTTGATCTGCAGTCAAATGCTCTACCACTGAGCTATGGACCCTTAGTGGGAAGGGCAATTTGATTTTACGGTTACAAGCAAAAGAGAAATTAAAATGGGTGTCTTAGGGCAGAAAATGACATTGGCCTCATCCAATGCCACCTTGCAACTCATCCATGTCCACATGGTCTCCAAGTCTCCACACTCACCCTCAAAAACTGCCATCTATATATGTGTATTCAGATATATTTACCCCCAAAAAGAGAAAAAAAAAAAAGGGAAAAAATTTTGAAAAAAAAACTTCGAAAGTGTGAATCAAGTGTAAAGAAGGAAAGAAAGAAACAAAAATCTGAAAAAACGAAGTGGAAGTAGAGGAAGTTTGGGTGGGCTGCCCCCTGGCTTCTCTCCTTTAAGACTCCAACGCTTTAGGCGGTTGTTTCTACGCCTTCTTCCTCGTTTGCTCCGCCTCTCCCCCATCCTTTTATACACCCCCTACCTCATTTCATCTCACATTGTTGGGAAACCATAAAGGAAATTGTGAATTTCCACCTTTCCTTGTCTCTCCCTTTCCTCCATCCCCGACACTCCCTTTTCCAGAAATGGCTTCTTCTTTCCTATCTTCGGGGATCATTCAGCCCCTCCCCCTCAGATCTCCTGACAAACCACAAACCCTCTTCGATCATCTCAAGACCACCTCCACTTTCCTTGGATCTACCTCTAAACTCCGCTCTGTTTCTCTCTCTAAGCCCAATCTCCCCAACCCCCACCGTCGATCCACCGTCGTTGCTGTTTCCGATGTCCTCAAGGAAAAGAAGACCAAATCGGCTGCCTCCTCTTCCCAATTGGTGAGGCCCGGATTCATCTATATTTCTCCGCCTTTAATTGATAATACTACATCGTAAAGCTTTGATCTCTATTTTTGTTGGGGGTTCTTTGTTTTCCGGTATTTTGATTATGAGAATTGCGAGAATTGTGCAATTGGTTTCGTTTACTTTTCTTACATTTTCTCAATTACCAAACAGAGAATAATCTTTCGTGTCTTTTTGTCTGTTTCAGCTGATTACGAGGGAGGAAGGGTTGGAGCTGTATGAAGACATGGTATTGGGTAGAGCTTTTGAGGACATGTGTGCTCAGATGTACTACAGGGGCAAAATGTTTGGCTTTGTTCATCTCTACAATGGCCAAGAGGCCGTGTCCACTGGCTTTATCAAGCTGTTGAAGAAGGAGGATTGTGTGGTGAGTACTTACCGCGATCACGTTCACGCGCTGAGTAAAGGGGTGCCTGCTCGTGCTGTGATGAGCGAGCTCTTCGGCAAGGCCACTGGGTGTTGCCGAGGGCAAGGTGGGTCCATGCACATGTTCTCGAAAGAACACAATGTTCTTGGTGGGTTTGCCTTCATTGGTGAGGGCATTCCGGTTGCCACAGGGGCTGCATTCACTTCAAAGTATAAGAGGGAGGTTCTGAAGGAGGATTGTGATGAGGTGACCTTGGCATTTTTCGGAGATGGGACTTGCAACAATGGGCAGTTCTTTGAGTGTTTGAATATGGCTGCATTGTGGAAATTGCCCATTGTGTTTGTTGTGGAGAATAATTTGTGGGCAATTGGGATGTCGCATTTGAGGGCAACTTCGGATCCGGAGATTTGGAAGAAGGGGCCGGCTTTTGGGATGCCAGGATTTCATGTGGATGGGATGGATGTGTTGAAGGTGAGGGAAGTAGCTAAAGAGGCAATTCAAAGGGCTAGGAGAGGAGAAGGACCAACTCTGGTGGAATGTGAGACATATAGGTTTAGAGGACACTCTTTGGCTGATCCTGATGAGCTCCGTGACCCTGGTAAGCAGTTAGAATTAATTGTCTTGTCTTGTTTCGAATTATCCAGTTGTGATCTTAATTTCCATTAATTTTGATGATTTTTCTGCCTATTGATTTGTGACTGAGCTGTGACCATTGACCCTCTTCAACGATTTAGGCAAATTCCCCTTCTTGGGGATGATGGGATTCAAACTAACTATTATTCAGAAATTGACTCGATTCTGTTGGTGGGGGGTTCATGTCTACAGAAGTCTAGTTAGGAGATTCATAAAAATGGGTTTGAGAAAAGGAGGATGTCCTTCAATTGGCATCATATAGTGGTTACTATGAGGAAAACAGTATTGCATGGCTAATCTCAAATCGGTAGATTAGAAAATGTGGCATTCACATCTAAGAAAGTATAATATTTCTGCACTGGTGTTCTCAAGCTAGCATTTTAGCAACAGCATTAAACCTCTTTTCTTTTACCGCACCAGGACCTTCTCAAAGTTTTCCAAATTACTGAAAAGCTTGATTATACTTTCTTTATAGACGTGAATTCCAGTGGCAGGTGGAATGCGAGATTTCGTAGGATTGAATTACCCTGTGCATGCCAAATTACCCTGAACACTGAGGGATCTCAGGATTGAATTTTCAAACTGTTGACCCACTATGTGCTGTTTTGGTATAGCCCTTGCCTGTCAATTTTGTTTGAGTACTGTTTCAGTTTTCTTCAGTGTGTGATTATCAAATATATATATAAATATATAATAGAAATAATTTTAGTTTTTTTTGAACCACTGGGCCAAAAAATGATGGTTAGTTCTGGTTCAGTGTATAGAGTTATTATGAGAATCAGACAGCAGATGAGGTTGTTATTATATATCATTTTTCCCTTTATTATTTCTCCTTTATACCAGATTGTTATCTTTAGAGGTGATTCATTTTTCTCCACCTCATTGTTGTGGGTTCATTTTGGCAGCTGAGAAGGCTCATTATGCTGCTAGAGATCCCATCACAGCCTTGAAGAAATACATCTTTGACAACAAGCTGGCCAGTGAGGCAGAATTGAAGGCAATAGAGAAGAAGATAGATGAGGTGGTGGAGGAGTCTGTTGAGTTTGCAGATGCAAGCCCTCCTCCACCTCGCAGCCAGCTACTGGAAAATGTGTTTGCAGATCCAAAAGGCTTTGGAATTGGACCTGATGGGAGTTACAGATGCGAGGATCCCAAATTCACTGAAGGCACCGCTCATGTCTAACCTTTCCACATTGGTCAATAGATGCAAGCTTTGAGCTCTGGGTGATGGGGCTTTTATATTTATCACTGCTGGCAATCACCAATTAAATTTTCCAAATGTTCTTAGCTTTACACTATAAGCAGCATTTGTTTTTAGATTTGGTTGTTTAGATTTTCTTGTTTCCAAATTTGTTGCTGCTTGTTGTTTAATTATCATTGTTCTTTGGACTCTGTTTGAATGGTAAAACCTAAAGGCTGGATTACAGTTTCCACAATTAGAGTATATATGGGCAAATGGCATAAATTTTTGCATTTTATCAGGATTCTTGACTTGTAAATTAAATGTCTTCCAAGCGGCTTACTTGTCTGTTGTTGCAGTGTTACATTTTTTGTTGAGTAATTTATGACCAAAGATTGCTGTGTTTGAGACCCCATTTATCAGAGACTTTTAACAATGAACTGGGCAGTGAGTGGAGACGGTGCTGTAGTTTGGACCAAGATAGGCAGATACATAGGATGATAGGACGAGTCATGTTCACCAAAACCTTAGGTAATTTAAAAAAGTTATGCTTAAATTATTGTAATAGAAGAAGTTATTACAAATATATGATAGTTTTTGCCACCTAGGAGAGAGGAGAGAGGGTGAACGGATAAATTTTTTTTAAACCAAAATCATCTTTTCAAATTTCAAAAGGCGAAAAAAAATTTTCAAAAGGAACTCGTCTCTTGAAGAGACCAGTTCCATGAAAAAAAAAATATAGCAAAAAAAAAATTCCTTAAGGGAACTCGTCTCTTGAAGAGATGAGTTCCATGAAAAAAAAATATATATTTTTTTTATAAAAAAAATTCTCAAATTAAAAAAAAAAAAAACAATTCAAGAGACGTTCCTTGAGGATTTTTTTTTTTTTTTAATTTGGGAATTTAAAAAAAAAAATTTCCATGGGAATTCCTTGAGGAATTTTTTTTTTTTTATTTTATAATTTGGGAATGTTTTTCAAGAGACGAGTTCCCTTGAGGAATTGCATTTTTTTTTTTTTTTTTTTTTTAAATTTGGGAATTTAAAAAAAAAAAAATTCCATGGGAACTCGTCTCTTCAAGAGACGAGTTCCTTGAGGATTTTTTTTTTTTTTTTTAAATTTCAGAATGTTTTAAAAAAAAAAAAAATTCCATGGGAACTCGTCTCTTCCTTTTTTTTTTTTTTTTTTTAATAATTTGGGAATTTAAAAAAAAAAAATTAATGGAGACGAGTTCCTTGAGGAATTTTTTATTTTTTATTTTTAATTTGGGATTTTTTTTTTTCATGGGAACTAGTCTCTTCACTTGAGGATTTTTTTTTTTTTTTGGGAATTTTTAAAATATATATATATATATATATATATATTTTAATAATTTGAGAATTTAAAAAAAATATATTTTATTTTCATAGGAACTCAAACGAGTTCCCTTAAGGAATTGTTTTTTTCATGGAAAAGAGACGAGAGGAATTTTTTATGGAACTCGTCTTTTGAAGAGTTCCCTTTTGAAAAGGCTTTTTGAAATTTGATCAAAAGATGATTTTGGTTTAAAAAAAATTTATTCGTTCACCCTCTCTCCTATCTCCTCTCTCCTCTCTCCTAGATGACAAAAACTACCATATATTTGTAATAACTTCTTCTACTACAATAATTTAAGCATAACTTTTTTAAATTACCGTATTATTGAGAAAAGTGCCGAAATGTCATTTTTCATATGGAAGAACAAGGCCTTTCTTTTGGTGTTGGTCCAAATTATAGAAATCATAAAAGAGGGCTACAAAAGGGCATACTTCCAATAGCTGTATCAAGCATGATGTTCCTTTTTTTTTTTTTGCCAAAAGCAGTAGGCAAAAGAGCATATCCGACATATAGCAAACAACGGAGTGGGAGAGGGAAGAAATCCCCATGGTGGGTAGCTGTCTGTCTCCCTTAAATATACGATTTGAAAAAATTGGATTTAAAAGAAGCAGAAACCCTACACAAGGAAAATGAACAAAAAAAGCATGAACCCTGGAGGGGATTACAACTTAAGAGCTGCAATTGCTTCAGGTTTAAAATCGATCCTCAGACCTAACACTCTCCTCACCTCTGCCGGAGTTAGCCTCCAGGTCATGGGACCTGAGTTTTCACCCCAGAAATCTAGGATCTCGGAAACCTTCTCTAAGTTAAGGATGGTTGCCATCTGGGTAAGACGAGCAAACTTGTCTCTGACAGTCCTCTGTGTCATGCTGGAAAAATGGTGTACCAGTGCCCTTGCATCTCTATCAAGTTGAAGACCTCCAAGCTGGCTGAACCTCTTCTGCATCATGATCACTTCAAGCCTTTTTGCAATGAAGTCTATGATCAGATGAACAAATGAATCGTAGTTATTGGCAGTCATTACTGGCTGAAGCCATGTTGCATTGGTCTCAACAGCGTGGAGTAGCCTCTGGACCCATGGGTCATTCACCTCATTATCTGCATATTCAGCCTCTGACAGCTCATAACTAATGGTACCAACACTATCTAACACTGGACGGATTCGGGGTGTCACAGTTGCCACAAGTTGCTCCATGCCAGCATTCAAGGTTTGCTTGAAGATGTTGCTCATCTCACCCAATTCGGACAAACAGGATTTCACTTTCTCTCTATCAGCCGGTGTAGGAAATACCTGAAAAAAATTATTTCAGTCTGTTAAATACATGAACTTGAGATCATTTCTTCAATCAGGCGGAAAAAAACACAAACACTGGAAACCAACCCCACAAATAAGTAACTTAGACAATTGCTAGAAAACAAATCTAAGAAAGCAAAGCATGTGGTACCAAATAAGATAGCCAGATGTATTTGGTATTATCAGAATACTCTAGGATTTTAAGCACTAAAACAGTTTTTTTCCCTCCTTTTTGTCAAGCAACAAAGATCAATTACAAAGATGTCAAAGGAGAAAGAAAAGGCTGGTAATCCTTTCTTATTCCATCCGCTACATAAGCTACAATTTTTTCTCCCTCAAAGTCTCCACATTTTCTTTTCATTCTTCCATCATTTAAAATTTTATATGCATAATACTAAAATCATCTCCTCAGACACCCTAGAGGAGAAATGAAACTTCACTAGCCTTTCTCTTTGGAATCTGGCAAAACATTCTCTTAAAGTGCATTCCAAACACTCAAATTCTTAATGCAGTACATGCTGCACAAAAAATTCAGGAGAAAATTCCAAACATTTTAAAAGCCACAAAAGTAACATAACTTGCTATTTTGTTTAGCAGCATCAATCATATTCTTGTCAAGGTGAACATGACAGAAAGCACTGTCGGCATTTGGCTACTGTGAGAAAACAAGTAACTTTCCATCATTCCATGAGTGATATCTTTTGGTATTTGCTTTGGTCGGAGTCTAAAATGTTTATAAAAGATGGTCCTTTGACGCTAAATGATTTCATTGATTGAATGGGTTCCCGGTGAGCAATGGGTTGTTTTTTGTTTATCTTGTCTGGTCAGTTCTTGTTTCAGCTTAAGAGGGTGGGTCTCTCTTTCTTGTACATCTTAAGTCGCTATTTTAGCGGCTTGTTCGTAATACATTACTCTCACTTATCAAAAAAAAAAAAAAATAATACCTTTTGGTATTTTCGCATTTTATTATTATATTGAAGATGCATATGAGTATTAATTCTGCATTTGAAAGAAATACATTTCTCCTCGTCTTTTTATTCATTAAGAAGCCATAAAAAAACATTATAAGTAAGAAATGCAACCAAGAAGGATGGGGAGTCCTTTGAAGGAAAGAGAAAGAGAAAGGAAAAATATATCCCACACAAAGAAAAAGGGAAAAACTGCTCCCGACAAAAGTTCCTGAGGGGAAGCTGGAAAGAAATGATCATGAAACACTTCAAAAGTTTGGAAATGTCTCAAATATTCATTTGACTCTATCTAAGCCATATCCTCATGTTAAAATCATAGGCCATCATACTTTTTCTATAGCTTTGACCAATGTTCTTCCAAACCTTCCTTGTCTCCTTCCAACAGCTTCAGTCAGAAACAAATAGTTCCTTGCTAATGCAGCAACTGGTCTTCATCACACTGGACCTAATAGGCCTAACCATCTTAGATGTATTTTCTCTCACCTTGTCAAGTTGGTAGCAACTCTAGCTTCTTGCATTTGAATTTCTTTCTTTCTTTTTTTTTATTTTTTTATTTTTATTTTTTTTATGTCACTCATTCATCTCAACATTTTTATTTACATTGGAGCATTTTACAGACACATTGTTTAACTACCTAGTATTCTACACCATAAAGCAAGTTTAGATTCCCATAGTTTAACAGGTAAACCCACTAAATTCATCCTGCACTAACTCAATAGGCTACATTTCTTTAATCTCCCCCTTGTTATGGACAATCAACCTAAATTGTAAAAAGATTCACTATTGGGTTCATCTTGCCTCCTAGTTTTACCTCGATGTCATTCCATATAGTTTGTCTTCCTTGTGCTTCCACAAACTTTTGGATTCCACACATCTGTGTAGAAATCTTATAACTGTCCCAAAATGACAACTGTAACTTTACCAAACAACATACACAAATATATCTGTACCGAGAACCATACCTCTTTTCTAACTATAAATATATGATGCAAGTATCACAAAACTTTTTCTGTTTTACATCTCAATTAGAGGCACATAGGATTGTGGTTTTAAATGTCTATCATACTTATATTTTTCCTTGTGTAACCAATGAAAAATTTATGTCCATTAATGCCTTATATTTCACTTTCGGATCTTGGACAGATTGGATAAATGAGCATAGCAGCAGAAATTGCTCTATTTGATTTTTTTTTTTTTTTGATTAGTAAATGAAAGAGTGTATTATAAACAAAAAGCGCCAAAACAGCGCTCCGAAGTACACTGGGGGGTATACATCAAACTCTTTAGAGCGCAAAAAAGGAAAATTGCTCTACTTGATTTTAAAGGACTTGCAAGGCAATATGTTGTAGACTTTTATTTAAAATGGGACCTAGGTATATGTGATTTTGTCCCCCTTTTTAAACTCTTATAATTGTTTCCAGGCTGTTCCAAAGGCGCTCTTCAGGGCACATATAAAGGTCAGCTCAAGCTAAATAAACATTGGAGACACTAGGGAACCTATAATTCTGGTTCCCAAGTGAAAATGTCAATACTTTCATGCCCAAAGAACCTTCAATGCAATTGCCCACTTGATCATTAAAAGCGCAATTTTGCAGTTAGTCATTAGAACTTCAAATGGTTTAAGTGCAGTTAATCATTATATGGAAAAAAAAGTTATCATGCAATCAACCAAGCAAAATAAAACATTATTTCTTTCATCAATGAGTAAATTTTAATAGGTAAAAGAAAATTTGCCACTCACCTCGGCACATTGCTCTTCTATCTCATGCCTCAGTTTCAGGACATACTCACTGCTCACATCCATATTATTCAGTGCGGTTGCAATCTCTGTCCCAGTCTTTTGCACACCAACACCACCCAAGAACAGCTTTGCTCCAAGATTAGGCTCTCTCATTTTCTGTTGCAGTGCTTCCTGGTATTCATTACCCAACAAACTAATTGAACCACTAAGAAGTGCAAGCACTGAGTTTATATTTGAAGTTGATATCGCCCTTCGCAAGCAACTCTGCAAAACATAGAACACATCATCCACCATTGAGGTGGTGAGACTATCCGGCACATGCTCATCAATGTTGATAGCTTTCCTCACATTCTCCACCATGAAGAACCCCTCAAGAATAACATAGTATCCAGTTATATCTTGAATTGATCTACAAAAGCTTCCATTTCTAAAAGCCTTAGTAGCACGTGGACCCAATTCCGGATCAACTGAACTCAACCCCTTAATAGTGGACACCATGAATTCTGTGTAGTCCTCCCCTAACTGCATCAAGGACAATATCTCTTCCAAATACAACTCAATCTCTCTGGGATCGGGTCCCTCAGCAGCCCCAACAGAGAGCCGGTTTTTGTAAGAATTAATCTCAGAAGTCAATCTAGCTAATTTCCTGTAATCCATGTACTTCTTCAAAATGGAAGATCCTCGCGAATCACACTCTTCTTGAAGCTCGCAAATGGCATACACAATTCCATCCTCACCACAAAGACTGCGAAGAATCTCACTATTTTCTTGGACAGCAAGAACAATATCTTTGAACAAATTTGTGAGGCAACCAACAAAATTGGCATTGCTTTGATTTCCGGAGGATTGTTCCATCAGTTCTACCAAATGTTCGTACTCAAGCCTAGATCTCATACCAATAACTTTCTTCAGATAATTCACATACATTTGCAATCCTTCTTCCTCCAAATTTAGAGGCGAGAAAAGCCGAACGAATCGGAGAATGGTGGGGTGGTCCCGCTGATCGATAGCTGCCGCTAACCTCTTCCTCACAATTCCTTCCAGCTGCTTCTTGGATGCCATGAGCTGCTCCCTCTGATCCGATCCAGAATCCTTATACTCAGAATCGATTCGGAGAAATGTCTGCACATACTTGGCGGCAGACTCATAATCTTCAGTCTCCAGCGCCTTCTGAACCCCCTCGATGCAATTGCCTCTCTCTACAATTGCATCGATGCGAGAAAGCGTGGAATTTACTCGAGACTGAGCGAGATCGAGCTCGCGGACCTTGCCACTGACCTGGTCGGCGAGATCGCAAGTGGACCGAACGTTGGTGAGCATGTGGTCGGAATCGGCCTTGACGATGTCAAGAACTTGAGCAGATTTCTGGAGATTGGAGAGTTGCTTGTCGAGATCTGTGCGTTGGGAGAGGAGGTTGTCAAGTTCGAGCTCTAGGGCACGCTGGTAAGCGATGCATTCATGGAGGATCCGAGTCATGGCTCCGACGTCCGTCAGCTTGCGGACCTGGTCCAGTGCCTCCGGCGTGCCCAATCGTAAGGCGGCGGTAACTTGGTCTTCGGCCGGAGCATCCATCGTCGACGATAACGACGACGACGACATGGACATCGTGAATCTGCTACTGTGAAAAAACCAAATGGAAAAATGGAACCCAACCCAGCAGAAGAGTCTTGACAAAAAAGAATAGAATTGGGCCAAGGTGGCCCAGCACAACTTGGCCCATGTGGACCTGCAGCCCATCGGATCATCATCCAAATATAAATCAAACAATGCGTTTACTGGCTTTGGTTTGCAGGACAATGGCCTCAGCTTCCTTAATATCCTCTTCGTCTTCTTCCTCCTCCATCCTCTGTAAATCCACACCCACCGCACCAAAGCGTTATGTTTCGTCCTCGTTGCCCTCTTCAATCCATTTCGCCCACCCGAAACTCTCCTGCTCAATTTCCATCTCCCTCTCCAGGACCAGATTTTCCACAGTCGTAGCGGTGGCCGCGGAAGATATCAACACAGATGACAGTTCTCCCCAAGAATCGAAGAGTTCTGTGAGACCTTGTGAACTGTACGTGTGTAACCTTCCGAGAAGCTGTGGCATTTCGGAGCTTCTCAGTATGTTTAAACCTCATGGAACAGTTCAATCTATTGAGGTAGGCGTCTTGTGTGTTTGGGAATTGCGGATTAGGTGGTTGAGGAAATGAAATAATTTTTTTCAGGTTTGCCGGAACGCGGAGACCGGGGTGAGCCGGGGATCTGGGTATGTTACGATGAGCTCCATGAGGGAAGCCAAAGCTGCAATTGCTGCTTTAGATGGATCTGTGAGTAGCCCCCATTTTTTATGCTCGTTTGGTTGCTGAGAAAATGTGGACAAGAAAAAAAAAGAAAAAAAGAAAAAGAAAAGTGAAGTTCTGAATTCACAATTTGGAACCCCAGACAAGAAGATCGACATAAAAACATAGTGCTTGTTCAAATTTCTTTTCTTTTTCTTACTTTCTCAGCCTCAGCATTTATCCTTATCATTATCAATCAAAGAATCATTCACAAGATTATCTCCTGCTGTGAAGGATGTGGGCGGGCGTGAAATGCGGGTTAGGTTTTCAACTGACATGAATTTCAGGCGGAGGAACAGCGAGGCTCTGAATTCAGCACCCATGAGGAATCTGATATTTGAAAGCCCGTACAAACTGTATGTTGGGAATCTGGCTTGGGCTATTAAACCTGAGGACTTGAGGAATCATTTTAGCCAGTTTGGAACTGTGGTGAGCGCAAGAGTAGTCCACGATCGAAAAGCAGGAAAGCACCGTGCTTATGGCTTTCTCTCCTTCTCTTCAGCTGCAGAATGTGAAGCTGCCATGTCTCTGAATGGAAAGGTTCATCTCCATTTTCCCACAGTTCGATCTTCTGTCCTCTCATATATTTCCTAGTTTAGTTGATCATGGCACTTCTCATTCCCTTGCAGGAATTTCGTGGTAGGTCGCTAGTAGTCAGTGCAGGCATGAAAAGGCTCGAGTCTTGATTCCAATTTTGGGCAAAGAAATTGCTTTGGATGATCAGCTTGGAGACAAGGGACTCCACCATTTTGTATTCTCATATTTCTGATCCAAAATTTTGGGAGATTCTTAAACTATTGTTGTTATATTTTAGTTTCACATTCAATATATTGGAGGGGAGGTTTCTTAGGATTGCTAATGTTCATATTCTGTTGTCAAAAGTGATGTTTTCCATATGCTCCATCACAGAGTGACATCTTCTACAGGGCAGGTGGTATTCATGGCATTTGTCCCATATGTTATTTCCACCAAGACATAACCTATAACTCAAGGAAACAATAAACCAGACACAAATTTGATGACTTCTGAACTTGAATTTTGAAATACTGATCAAAACACAGCTCTTTCAATCGAATACGACTTGGGGAATAGACGATATTCTCAAACAAGTAGAATTGAAATGGTTCAACAAACACTGGGATTCAAAACCATTACACCAACTATAGATGTGTCTAATGCATTCATGTCACATAATATGATGCACATTATCTTAAGCATGTTTCCACAACAGGGGCATCCCATTCACCCGTACCCTTAAAAATCAATGAGAGATTTCCATCAATAGACACACCCTCAAATGCCTTAACAACAAAAGAAAGGACACTACCGTCCGGATCAGAAAAGAAAACTTCAAAGAAACTGAACATTTCCCCTCCAATGCTTCATATTCATTCAATAGTTTTTCACTCATTAAACACTTCAGATTTGGTCAACCACGAATCGAATGTTGCTGGGTCTTTGCATGCATATGCAATTGCCTGTGACAAAAGATAAAAGGCTAACAATTAAGATGACAGGAACAACAAGAGGTGACAATGACTTCATAGGGTAAAGAATTGGAGTATAAAGTATTACAAATTAAATTAATTCCATCAAAAGGTCTTTTCTTTATCTAATTTGAAGATTCAAACTTCTTGAAATTCTCTACAGAACAATTTCTGAAAAATAGAATAAAGGAAACCTATGTATACAGGACAGTTCATTGGAAATTTTAAATTGAAGAGTGTCGATGATGATATTCATTGAGTTGTACAGAGTACGAATTACCAACAGCTCCTACAAGTAACAAATACAACCAATACTAATGATTCACTTACCAAAAATCAAGAAACGGCATATCATTAAGCACCCTAGGTGCTCATTCTTTTTTCTGCTGGTATGATCAAATTACGAAATGACATCAATGTTACTTCAAGCTAGATCAGGCAGGTCTTAGTAACATTCCTCAGGGTTTGACAACATTAAATAACATTACTGATGGACAAAGAAAATGAAACAGTTCACTCCATATTTCATAATTCTGCAAATAAATTACTCCAAAAATTCCAAAAAAAATAAGAAAAATCTTTCTATTTTCCAATAATTGGAAACCTCTACATCTCTGAAAACTGCCGCTAATTTCCCTTGGAAGAATATGAAAAAAAAAACTGATGAATTGAGGAATGATTACAGAAATGAGAAACCCCAAAAGTCCATAGTTATTAAGATTAAAAAAAGAAGGTAATAAACCAAGAAATAATCTGAAGAAGATTCAGTTATCTTTCAACTCCACAATTCCATTCTCCCAACTGAGGATAAAATATCATTTTAAAATTTTCCAATTTAAACACATGCGTGTGTGCGCATGCGCCAACAGTAGGACAAAAAATCAAGATCCAGAAACTAAAACCCCAACCCTCTCTTTGGTTCTTAACAAGGCACCAAACAAGAAAAAGAATAATAATCCAAGATTTCATCATTCTTAAGCATTTTGAAGCATTTCCTCACTGTTCACTTTTCTTTGAGAGAATCAAAGAGAGAATAAGAAAAAAAAAAGACCAAACAGAGAAAAAGATGAGTAAGCTTTTCACCTGATCTTGGAGAGAGATAAAGATGAAGATGATCAATTGAGACTTCTGGAATGGTCAAGAGGTCTCTGTTCTTTCGACAATCAGAACCAATAAGCTCTTAACCTCTTCTGAAGTGAAAAGGAGATGCCAGAAATGGAGATACTGCAGCTCATGGTCTAAAGGTCGCAGCTGCTTTTTGAGGAACTTTGATAGGCCTTGAGAAAGAAATGGCTTCATACCGCAAAGAATGGTCCTCAATGATTGACAGAGATTCAGACAAATATAAATAGATCATACAACCAAATCCCAAAGAACAATCAAGCCTTCCTTGATTTATCTCTTACCTTCCTGATCACATACTCCTCCAAGCCAATACCTGCCTCCACTAATCTTGTATTAGGTGTAATCTCTAACTTCAAGGCTTCATCAAAAATATTCTCCATTCTCACCAACTTGTCGACCTCACAAATCCTAGGTATAATAGCCACCCAGGTCTCTGTATGTGGCGCTTCCCCATGCCTCAGCATTTCCCCCAGCACCTCACAAGCTTCCTCAAGCTTACCGACATTACAAAACCCATTAATTAAAGCATGAAAGACTGAGAAATGTGGAGAAAACCCCTTTGACAACATTTCCTCCACATAATTCTTTGCCTCATCATACAACCCCTGATCACATAACCCACTAACCAAAGTCCCATAAGACATCAAATTTGGAGAGCAGCCATTTGAAGGCATATCCTCAAGAACCTTACATGCATCAAGACCGCGTCCTTCCCTGCAGAATCCCAAGATAACAGTATTGTAATGAACAATGTCGGGATTGCACCCTTTAACCTTCATCCTACAGAGAAGCTTGTATGCCTCCTTAAGCTTCTTCTTCCTACACAAACTATTCAACAAAGTTGTGTAACTCAAAGCATCTGGAACGTACCCCTTGTTTAACATATCTTCCAATAAATCAACTGCTCGATTCACCTGACTCTTCCTACACAACCCCTGCATTAAAATCCGATACGAGTCCACATCTGGTGCAACATCTCTCTTAAACATTTGATTGAACAGAGTGTATGCAATACTAAGATCCCCATTAAAACAAAAGGCACTCATTAGAATGTTATAGGACTTAGTGTCGGGTGAAACCCCATATCGGTGAGCTGACTTAAAGAGATCAAAAGCAGGGCGGATATAGTTACGGTGAGAAACAAGCAATTGAAGAAGGCGATTCAAGTGTTTGGGCAGTGGCTTAGAGTGAAATTGAAGCATAGAGTGGAAGGTCTTGAGGGCTTGATCAGGCAAATTGGCTTCACCATAGATCTCAATAATGTCAGAAAATAGGGATGGATTGATAGAGTACTGTTCAGATTTAAGGCGCATGAGGAGGTCTTGCATGAGAGAGAATTGACGAGCCCAACCAAGTTTAAGGATCAGAATGTGGAAGGAAGAGTAAGAGTGCTTGAAATTGGGTTGAAGGGAAGCTAAGTCGAAAATTTCTTTTGCAAGAAGAGGGTCTGATTGAGAGGCTATAAGCTTTTGGACTCGAGATGGGGATCCAATTGAGGAAGGTTTCACATGAGGTTCTTGTTTATGTTGATGTTGTTGTTGCTGGTGGGTTGATGAAGAATAAAGAGTGCGCCATGGGGTCCTTGGGAGAAGAACCAAATGGAAAGGGGCAGCCATTGCAGTTCTATAAGAGTGAAGCAAAACTCGGTGCATTTTCATTTGTAAATTTATAAGTGCTGAACTCAGTGGAGAGCTGAATATGCCCTTTAATCAAAGAGAAAAACAAGCCCTTTTTTTTCCTGGTTTTTGAAGAATTTAAAGACTACCTCCAATAGTCCAGGATTCAAAAGCCACTGTCACCCAATCTAAGCAACTGGAATGGATAAAGGGTACTCTTTTCCTGCCACTATTTTGTCCCAAAACTCAAGCCAATTCCAATTCCATTTCAGACCATTGTTAACCTGCTGGTTTGAGGTTTCAAAGAAAAAATACATATTCAATACCATAAAGTTATAACAACACCAAAGATTTCCATTGGCTCATAACAGTAAAGAAAAACAAAATCCACCTTCTAATTTCACAGACTTGGAATTCAAATACATAACAAAAAAATAGGGAAAAAAAAAATGAAGTTAATAAAAAGCTTGGTTGGAGCAAATTACAGAGATAGCGACAAGTTTGTGAATTTGTAGAGGTTGTAATGAACCCAAAAGAGGAGAACTGAATGCTCACATGGAATTTGGTTTGATTATGGGAATCAAAAAGAGCACATCTTTGATGAAAATCGCTTCGTCAGGGTAATGGGGTTCGAAAACCCTAGTGGGTCCTCAGAGGAGAAGAACAAATAGGGGGAAAGAACAAATTCTCAAAAAAAAATATATATATATTATTAAATTAATTTTCAATTTTTAAAAATAAATTTTTATTTTTTTAAAATTTTTATTTTTTAAAATAAAAATTTATTTTTAAAACCTATCTCAACATTAACTTCATATTTTATAATATAAATTTTTTCTCTCAAACTTTTTAAATAAAAACATGATTTTAAAAATTTGATCGGATCGATCAATTTAATTATCAATCAATTTAATCGATTTGACTGTAAGTTGGTCATCGTTCAAGTTTAATTCAATATTTTGAATCGTCTAGACTTTCAATTGGTCTCGAATCATCGAAATCGGCCGAAACAACCGATTCTCCCTAAATCGAACAGTTGAAAAGCTAATTTTTTATTTTTTATTTTCCCATTAAAACGATGTTGTTTTGGATTAATATAAAGCCTCTTATTTCTCCCCAGCAGCCCTAATCCCTTATCCTGTTGCCATTGCCCCTTGTTGTTGCTACCCTCCATTCAGCCTTTAGCTGCAATACGCCAATACCACTGGAGCCCACGTCGCCCATCGACAAGGACACTAACACTACTGACAACTCTACCTCCAATAATGAGTTGCATTGCTGCAATTTGCAAAGATCTAATTGAATATTAAAATTTTATTACATATCGAATATAAATATTTATTATTTATTGAATCATTGGAGTATAATTTATTATTTTAATAATTAATTTGATCAGTGTGGATTTATAAGAATATTGAAGAAAAATTCTACCAATTTTACCAATTTCGTCCTTTCTAATTTTGATTTTTCTTTTTTTCAGAAAGTAAGGAAAATAGAAATAATCTTTTCGGTAATGAAAAATTGATTGCCGATATGGTGAGGATTGGTTGGGCATCGTTTTCCAACTGGGATAAAAATAAAAATAAAAATAAAAATAAAAATCTAAAAAAAATATGCCTACCTGTGGGATTCTGCCACGTCACTCAGAACGAAAAGACAGAAAGTACCTTGTCTTGCCAATCCCAACCTCCCACCATCTTTGGACTAAAAAGATCGTTGCGTAAATTAGCCCTTTGGCCTACAAAATATTTTCAACCTCCTTTTTATTTTTTATTTTAAATATATTTTAATATAAATTTATCTTATATATTTTTTTTAAATTTAATATTTAAGATAATGAAACTTTTTTATATCTCAATTTTTTAAAAATTATTATTTATTAAATGTAAACCTCTAAAAATTCTTATTTTTTTAATAACAAATTATTATTATTTTCTATTTTTGAAATTTGTATCCAAACTGACACATAATTTTAAAAATGGTTAGAGAGATGCCCATGGAACATGTTTTGTGGTCAGTCCATATGTCGTGTCTGTCACCTATCTTGAATACCATCGGATGATAAAACATTAATTTAAAAATAAAATATTAGAACTAAATGCTGACCAGTGCTCGACTAAACAGGAGGGGTCCCACAAATGGTAATGGAAAACGAGAAAGCGAAAATGAAAGGATAACGAACACGTCATAGCAGCGAACCAGGGCTGGTGGCCACGAATAGAAGATTCCACAAGGACGCTCCACGTGGCAATATCCTGTCCACAAGATGTCAGGTGTGGTGAAAGAAAGCCGACGTGGCAGCACTCACAAAATATCCTCGAAGGAAGGCAGCTTCTCTAGCACGTGTCGCTCAGGAGATGGGCCCGCTATACAAGAGGCATAAAAAATCAAAATAAGTGAAGGATATTGTGCCAGCTCATCGTCTGCATCCAGAAACCAATGGCGGCCCTCCTTTTGATAGTGGTGGGAAAGATATTTTGGAGAGATCTAGCGGTTGAGAATGAACGAAGGGTTCACCGAGTCGATTCTTCTGTTAAATATGTGGAAGATAGATATTTTTAAGGTGGAGCATGATGAGTCGGACTTTACTGCGCAGGCTTTTCTTCTCGATTCACAGGAATTAGGGTTTGTTTATTGAGGTCGAAATGGGTGAAGCAGTTGTGAGTAGTGACGAGGTGATGGAGGTGGAGTTGCAGGAGGAAGAGAAGAGAGTGAGGGAGATGGAGGGGAAGGAGGAGAAAGAGAAGAGTTCATCGGGTGTGGTGAGGTGGGGGAGGTTTCTTCCTCGGATGGTTCTGAGGGTTTTGTTAGTGGAACCTGATGACTCCACTCGTCAGATTATCGCTGCTCTTCTTCGGAAATGCAGTTACAAAGGTAATCTCTTTTGTGCTCGATGGTGTCTTTCCCATTTTCTTCGTTTCTTTTTATATTTTTGCTTGAATTTCGTGTTTGCTGTTTTCCTACTCTGAAAAGCAACAATCTTGAGAAGGTGCATGGTCTCCATTGCTGGGGATATGGATTTGGTCGGTTTCGGGGTTTTGGAATTTTAAATTTGGGATAATTTCGTCAGGCTTCCTCATTTTCTGGTTTTGTTTATGAATGCTGTATTTGGCGGAGAATGGAAGAGAAAGGGTTGTTATAGTCGGATTTGAAATTGAATTAGAAGTTTGGCATGTGTAAGGTTTAAGAGCAAGAATCGGGGATTGAGCTGGTGAAATGGTGTTTCTTTGTTTTTTGGGAGTGCAATATTGATGCAACTGGGCAAATCCAAAAAAGTGTTGAGATTTGGTACAAGTCATTTTTCTTGGTTCTCTGTAATGTATATGATATACTCGATACCTTATAGATAACAGGGACATATTGGGAGAAACATCAAACCCTTAACTTCAGCATTATACATGGATATCTCTAATCAACTACGCTGATATGTATGAAGCTTCTACTGTAACTTGCGGAATTTTATGAATATTTCTATGGTCTTATTATTGATTTTTTCCTTTTGGTTTAGTGGTTTTTGTTTACATGTCTCTATATTACCCTTTTTATTTCATTACATGCTTTTGTTTGCTGGTTCCCTGCTTGCCACCAAGACTGTAGTTAACCAATTGGGATTATCTTGGAACCTGGGATTTCCCTTTAATATATTTGAAGTTTCTTCACATCTGTCGTTTTACTTTGACTCTTTTAAGCATATGAATGGAAGAAGAGATGACATCTTGAGCTTATGATGTGTCACACTTCTTGGACTGAGGAAAAATATTTTTTTTGTTGAACCAGTTGCTGCTGTTTCTGATGGCTTGAAGGCATGGGAGGCACTGAAGGGGGAACCCCAAAATGTTGACCTTATATTAACAGAAGTGGAGTTGCCAGCAATATCTGGATTTGCACTTCTGTCATTGATAATGGAGGATGACATTTGCAAGAAGATTCCTGTCATAAGTATGTGATCTTGAGTGTTTTGTTTTGTGATCTTTTCCACTGTTTTGGTCTTTTAGATGAGAGTTGAACCTAAACAAGTTATAATTTCTTCTCATGATCATGCAGTGATGTCTTCTCATGATTCAATTAGCATGGTTTTGAAATGCATGTTGAAAGGGGCCGCTGACTTTCTTGTCAAGCCTGTTAGGAAGAATGAGCTGAGGAACCTATGGCAGCATGTTTGGAGAAGGCATGCAGTAAGTTTAATTTGCTCAATTTTCCTTCTCCAGCATTGGTTGGGATTGCTCCGTTTCCTAGTTTGATTTTTTTCACACAACTTTCACTGATTTTTTCCTTAATATTTTTTTAATTTTCTCAGCCAACTGGTGGGCATGTGTCTCAAAATTTAAGCATTGCACAGAACAAAGTTGAAGTCAGTTCTGAAAACAATACAGCAAGCAATCACTCGAGTGATTATGTGGTTTCTGCACAGAAAAAGAAGGAATGTAGTGAGAAAGGGAGTGATGTCCAAGTAAGTTTTATCTCATCTTGCAGTGGAGGGTGCAAGGCATTTCTTCTGCTCCAATCACTATACTGTTTTTGGCACAAGGAACACTACTTTTTTTAGTCTTTTAGGCATGATACTTCCTTGTCGATAATTTTTAAACTTTTATGCTATCTGACAAAACCTTCACACTGCTAGTCTGCTATGAATATGGTGAAAATAAGGAAAGTGTGAAATGATTTTAAGATTTCCTTCAAAGTTATATATTAGCTGATTTTATTTGGCTCATGGATTGCACGGTTGGCTCTAAAAGTAATAAGTGCTTGAACATATTCAGTTTAGTTTCCAGGGTCTCTGAGGTGATGCATATAGATGAGGCTCACTTAGCTTAAGTAAAACTTCTTTTTCCAGATTAGGATGGTTTCGTGAAGTTTTACATATAGAATGCATGTTTTTGCCACCTTTTGTGCAGAGCTCTAGTACAACGCCTTACTTGGAAGCTGAGAGTGCGTACATGGAAAATATGCAGGGATTTTCACAGTTGAAATGCAGGAGTGTATCTAACTTGAGCAATGAGGAGATAAGGAAGCATGAAGACTGTATTGAGTTGGATAAGGAACCTGATAGGCTTGAGAGTTTAACTGGAGGTATTTCAAATATCTTGCTTTCTTTCGGCTTTTTTGAGTTTCTGTTTTATTCTGCTACTTTGATCTATGGGGCATCTGACAAGCTACTTGTTGCAGGAAAGACAATTACATTGGGATCAGAAGTTGCACCTGGCAATGAAGGTTATCATTCAGCTGCATTCAGATGGGAAGAAAGTCATTGCCGTGCTAAGAGAGTGACTAGTGGGGATGGTGTGGGACCTGCAAGCCATATAGAAAACACTGATATTACTGGTGAGAATCATGGTTGCAATGAAAAATGGATTGAACCTTCTAGTGGGGCCATTGACTTGATAAGCACATTTGATAATTACCCAAAGGACCGTAACCAATTTTCTAGTTCCAATGATGGCATCAGCAAGGATGGTTTTGCTCCACAGTTGGAACTTTCTTTGAGAAGATTCCAACCCTGTAGCTCAAAGAACCATGGAAGTGATGAAAGGCATACACTAAACCATTCTAACTCATCTGCCTTTTCATGGTGAGTTTCTATGCCTGTTCTTCCATTCATGAATCATATATCATGTAAGTTATGATGAAACTAATGTACCGCTTTGTTTTGCATTTTCAAACCACTTTTGAAAAACTAATAAACTAAACATGGTCTAAGCTCCTTAGCAAATTTTCAAATCTTCTGATGTTATCAGTTGACCATTTTTTAGTGAAAATCAAATAAAGTTAATATACTCTAATAAATAAAGGACTATTGAATTAATGAAAAGATGCCCAAGATGTAACAGTATATGAAAAGGCAGATGTAGTAACGTGTTGTTTCTGTCAGGGATTATATTTTAAAACTACCTTAAGCATTCCTTTATGGCCTTTGATTTGATTTTGCTTGATGAGTAACTGACTAAATGGTCATTATCTTTGCTGTACACATCTTTCTGTTGAATCTCTAATATATCCACTGATGGATAATCTTCTAGACTGTTGGATCTCTTATATACGAGAAGACTGAAAATGCTTCCATTATTGTCTCAACATATAAATAAGAAGCCTTTTATCTTCTGAATATAGAGGGAAGCCCAAATCATTTAATGAATCTCCAGTCAGGTGTTAACTTTTTAGGTAGTTTGGTTCTGTCAAGAGCATTTCGTATTCTTTTTTGAACATTCTTATATCTGTTTATTCTGAACGGAAAATGGATATCAGTATGACAGAAATATTGGTTTTACCATATTATTAGACTGGATCAATTCAGCGCACAGGCATAGAATAGAAGATATGGATTAATATAAAGATATAAATCGTCTTATTAAGTTTCTTTGAATTTTGTCCTTGAGATAGTTATTTGAGGTTGGATGATAAATATTGAAGTATCAGCTTATATTGGCTTTCTAATCAATTCAAAACCTGTGTCCACAGGTATAATAATGGGAAGTCATTGCAACCCCTTTTTCCAGCACCGGCCATTAATTGTACTGAACTGAAGGAGGATGCAAGTTATTCTCATGAACAATTATTCAATCAACTCCCTGAAAATACTGTTGGTACTTCTGAGAGGTGTGGTGCTGCACTGAGTGTTACTCAGGGAAATATGACCACTCTGGTCATGGGTCAATCTAATCAAGCAGGGGCAGCATTTCCAACCTCTCAACTTGGCCTAATTCCTGTCCAAGGGGTAAGATTTGATAGTTCATGTGCTGGCTATGGCCATGTATTTCCTCCCATATTTCATACACAACCGGGTTTACCCCCAATCTGGAGTCCCAAGTCAGCTTGGCAGCGGGAACAGTCCCATTTTTCCACAAGTTCCTCACTTTATTACAATCCTGAAATTCAGAGTCTGGAACAAGATTGCCTCACATTTAATTCTACTGACCAAACTGTGCATGAGCAGGAGAACAATTTGGAACCTATGGAGGAACTGAGTCATGGTTCTCCTGTTGCTGGTCAGAGTGCTAGTAGTAGTTTATGCAACGGTGTGGTAAGTCATCTTAGCAGCAGTGTGCATGGAGGCATTTGCAATAGAAATGATGGCAATCCCACTTCAAATGGTGCCGTCGTGAGGACTACTGCTCCTGAAAGTGTGAATGACGAAGGTCTCTCCAATAATGATGCATTGAAAGGGATGGATTCCCATCATTCCACCCAACGTGAAGCAGCTTTAATGAAGTTTAGATTGAAACGGAAAGATCGTTGCTTTGAGAAGAAGGTATGTTAATGTTCAATAATACTGTTGTCATGTTGCTTTTCCATCATGTTGCATTGAGATTTGAGTGATGATCTCAATTCTAGATTCTGCTTCCCACAGCAGAGATTAATTCAAACCCAAAACACTGTCATCAGCCTTCCATCAATAGGTCTTGACTAGCTTGGAAAATGTTAGCTTGGATTCATCTCCAAGTTTTGCTGATAGCGCCAAATTTATACAAGGATACATGAAGTTGTTCCAATAGTTTAATGCAAGTTTTCTTAACACAGGTTCGATACCAAAGCAGGAAAAGGCTTGCAGAGCAGCGTCCCCGAGTGAAAGGACAGTTTGTTCGACAAGTGCAGACTGACACTCCAACCGCTGATGGGTAATCCTGGTACCCTTTGATGCTCATATTCTGCGCTGCCATTAACAAGACTGGATAGCCGAAGATGGTTGATTGTCTGAGGCAGGTTACTGTACCTTTTTGTATACTCGTAGCGTTTAGAAAACAGGGTTAGAATGATTCTTCTTCTCTGGGTGTTTGGCATTGCTATGGGTTTTGGTTGTAATACTCTTGCTTATACTGAAACATAGTGTAGTAGTAGGTATTCAACTTTTGTGCAGCCTCGATTTGCAGTTGGAGGAAATGCCTGAGTTTATCTATATATATAGATAGATATATTTTCCCACTTGTTAATACCTTAAACATATACAAGTGCTGATCAGATGTAAGAGTGTAAATTTGCATTCATTGGTTGGATTTGGGTTGAAGGTTGCTCGCTTGTTGTACTTACCCGCTTGTAAGTTGTTACATTATAACAATGCATAGCATGGCCATGTGCTCTCTTACTTTATGCCTTTATTCCACTTTTTCCCTTTCAACTTTAGTTCTAATACTATGCTTTCCGGGTTCTCTGCTCCTATTTCTCTTCAGCTACATGGTTGGTGAATTGATACAAGAAAAATTAAAATTTGACTGAAAGTGTCTAATTTTGAATAGAAATAATTTAGAATGTGTTTAAAAGTGTTTTTTAAATTTTATTTCATTCTAAAAATGATTCCTAAAAGCATTGTGAAATGCAGTCTTAAATACGAGTGTTTTCCAATTGTAGTGTTGGCGAATTTAAGTTGAAAGATGTCTGAGTGGTGGTATCGATACTCCACGTGTGATGGGACCCAAAAGCCATTTGGCATTGAGCTCAAGATGGCCCTGTGACGAGGCATCACCCAATCAGACCCAACCATGTAAAGGTGCTGAGACATAGCCACGTCCCATTTCATGCAGAAAACTGTGGGTCTGGGCTTATCCACATGTCGGCTAAGCTTTTCCGCAAGGAAACAACCCCTTTCTTCCCCTCTCCCCCTGTGTTTGGGATCTGGTTTACAGAATCCACGGGAGGAGGATTTCTATTTCCCAGGTTTTTCAGCATGATGGTGAAGAGTACTCACAACTACTAAGTAATAATCACCCCAAACTCTTTATAATAGTACCTGTTTAGTATAATGTTCAACATGCATTTTCTTTTCCTTCTTCTCATCCTTTTCGCAATACGTGGAAAAGAAAAAGTAACAGGAAAAAAAAATTAAAAGAAGAGAAAAGAGGGAAAGAGGGAAAGAGAGAGAAAAAAAAACCCCACTTTAATTTAGAGAGACCTAATTCTTCTTTCCTTTTCTTTGCTTTTTTGTTCCATTTGTCTCACTGATTCTTCTTCTTATTCAGCCTTTTCTCACAGTCACTCGCCACGATCACCACCCACTGAACCTTTTCTGTAACCCCTTTTGCTATATAAATCCTCTGGTCTGATCTCATTTTCATATCAGTGGAGCACACAACAGCAGAAGAGACTCAAACCCAGACCACCCAGACCAAAATGAGTAAAGAAAGCCCGTCTAGCCCCTACAGACCCAAGGACCCACGGCGAGCCTGTTGCACCTTCATCTTCATCCTCCTCCTTTTAGCAGGCATCACAGCTCTGGTGGTGTGGCTGGTGTATCGTCCCCAGGAACCACAGTTCACGGTGATGGGCGTCGCCATCTACGACCTCAACACCACATCCCCTCCACTCATCTCCACCAACATGCAGTTCACCATCGTCACGCGGAACCCCAACAAGCGAGTCTCCATATACTACGACAGGCTTTCGGCGTTCGTGTCGTACCGGAACCAGGCCATCACGCCGCCGGCCATACTGCCGCCTCTGTACCACCGGAAGCACAGCACGGTGGCGCTGTCGCCGGTGCTGGGTGGCGAGGCGGTGCCAGTGTCGTTGGAGGTGGCAAATGGGTTGGTGATGGATGAGGCGTATGGGGTGATGGGGTTGAGGTTGGTGCTGTTAGGGAGACTGAAGTGGAAGGCCGGAGCCTTCTGGAGCATGCATTATGGGGTCTATGTCAAATGTGATGTGTTGGTGGGTCTGAAGAAAGGAGTTGTGGGTCAAGTTCCTATGCTTGGATCTCCGCTGTGCAATGTTGATATATGAAGTTACAAAGCTTTTTCCTTCTAAGTGTCTTCTTCCTTTTTTTTTTTGTAAGTGTAGTTGTTTTCATTTTGTAAACTTTTGCCCCTTTTATCTGTAACACTGAAAGGTAGATAATCAGAAAAAGTTCAAACTCAGAGGAGCATGTGTTCATGTGCATGGCAATATGGATAATAAAGGGTCTCTTCTTCCTCTTCTTCCTCTTCTTCTCCTTCTTCTTTCCTGATATGCTCTGTTCTTCCCTCGTCATCCTCCCTCCCTTTTTCTTCCTTATTTTAGCTCATCTTTGGTAGTTTATTCATTAAAGTAATTGTCGGTTCTAATTTCTTTTTTTGTTTTCCTTTTTGGCTTTGTTTCTGTCTTGGCTACAGGGCATCCACATTGACACGTCTGGCTCTGCATGCAGCCTATTACCCCACCATTTGGCAATCAATTTTAAACCAGTATGGAGAAAGGAAAAAGAAGAATAGAAAAAGGAACAACCCATTTGCCATATGCATTGCACCTTTGCCTTTTCCTTTATGTAGAATAAGTTCCTCCAAACTGCCATTTTCCTCTGCCTGAAAGTATTTGCAGGGAAGTCAAAATTTGATAGTGGTGATATCTCATATCTAGTATACTGGTTGTAGGGTCTTTGTTGGATGAGGATGGAATATTGAGATTGGTAATAATGGTGATTCCTTGGTAAGATAATAAAAAGCCAAAGTCCTGATGCCCCACCATTTGTTTGCTTGTGCCCACCACTACCATCTCCTTGAAGGGCTGTATAGCTTAACCACATTTCTTCTGATCCTTCTCCTTTAACAAAGAAGTTGAGATATGTTTTTTTTTTACTGAAGGATTAGTGCTTTAAGGATCCCATTCTTGTTTTTAAGTAATGAATAAGATCAATTGATAAAGTAGTGGGATTTGAAGCCCTGGATTTTGGGCATCGCATGCCTGGATCCCACAGCTCTAATCTCAATGTCAAGTGGATGTAAGTGGGAATCAGATTCACCTCTTTGCATTACTTTCCGTGACAGATAAGGACATTGATTCTTTACTGTCATGTTCCTGGGCAACCCACAACTCGTGACCCTGCTCAAGGGTTTGATAGGAAGGGTTACTTCTATCCACACTGAAAATCAATCAAAACATCCTAAATTTTTTTTTAGTATAACGCCTAATTCTAAATAAATTAGTTAAGTTAAGATTTACTATCACACGTTATTCTACTTTTTTAAAACCAACCCTCACACCATATCCTATTTACAAGTATAATAAATTTAGGAGTTATCTTTCTACTATCTCAAATATTTACAATAATTTTTAAGTCAAAAAAAATATTTCAAAAAATGTTTTAAATTAACATGTGTTCTCTAATCACTACTTTTCAACCATTATTCAAAAGAAGACTTTTCAAACTATAATTTTTAACGTAATCTAAAATACCCGATCATTATATTTACCATCGACGATCGAGCTTGTAAGTCAATCTTTCGTAACAAAAGGTGAGCAAGCAATTTTCTTCTTTCCGCCTTTACCATTAACAATAGTTCTTCCATGCTTTGGTGGTCTCTTCTTCTCTCTTACGTGCGGGCCATTGGTTTAGGCCATGCAGCCATGGCAGAAAACAAGGAATCATTTTGAATTAATGTCTCAAAAAGGACCATCAGAGCCCTCTAATTAAAATGTCTTTCATTCTGCTGCCCAGTCATTGGATACGTGGCCAAACTCTATGAGAAGTATAGAGTTGTGACAAATCATGGTCAGCTTGCCATGGAAGGTGACAAATTGGTGCATTTGAAGATGAAAAATGGGCTGGATTCTACGAGCCTGAAGGCAATACTGCCTTCACATGGAAGTTCCCTGAGAAGGTAACCACGCTTCGTGCATTTGGAATGGGCATCAATGTCGTCGACCCCATTTTTGGATAGGGCTGCAAAGGTTGTAATGGCTTTGGATTGAATTTTTTCAATTTAAAATCAACTTAGAGTTAGGCTTAGATAAGGTTTAAACAATCGAAGTTAAGATTTGGGATTAAATTTTTTCTAACTTAAAATTAATTTAGGTTGGGCTTAGATGAGGTTTCGACAATCCATGTTAATATCCCGTGATTTAATATTTTGGTAATATTTATGTTGATCTTATCTTACATAACAATATTCATTTTTATTTATTTTAATTTTTTTTTTTTAAAATATCAAATTTTATTATTATTTTGAAACTTTTATCTCATTTATCATTTAAATTATGATATAAATAAATAAATAAATTAAAAAGTATTAAATTAAGGTGATGTTTGTTTTTCGATTGAATAGAAAAAATCAAATATGTTTTAATTATCTTGACTTAGGTTGGATTGACTTTGAACTAATTATTTTATAATTTGGATTAAAATTGAATTGATAATCGACCCGATAAAAGTTATATCCTAGTCCCACTTCTAGAAAGCTTGACACTCCTATATTGATTTAACTAATCTACCAATAATTGGAGCAGAGTATTCCTCTCTCATGGATTTAATTAGGTAGAAGCCTTGGCCAGACAAGAGGCAAGGGATTTGAATAGTGCCCCATGGAAGACAAAACCGCTACCATGTTTGCAAGTAATGGTGACAGAACATAATATACAGCAAAATTTTCAATACAATAGTCAACTTTCCCCTTAAATTTTTGACCCAATTGAGATGCTTGATTAAATGCATACAATCCAAATCACAAGAGACGTCAATGAGCTCAAATTGATTGCCTTGATCCCTCTAAATAAATGGCTAAAATCATCAATGACGATGAGCTTTTGTTGTCTTCTATTAATTACTTTTGAAAACATGAAATAGAGAATGGTTGTGCCGCATGGAATGAGCATGGACAGATTCGTCACTGCACAATAGCCAATTATAGAAACAGCGAAGTGGGCAGCCGGATCTGACAATTTGTAGTTGGATTTTTCCAAGTGCCTGTCCCTTTTATCAATTGTTTTTGACACTTCTTTAATCAATAATCTCTTTCCCACTCATGAGCTCCAGGCTTTAGTATAGTCTCCATCAGCATGGAATCAATTTACTTTCTTATCCTCATCAATTCTGTTCAATTCCCTGGTTGACTCGTCCAACCCAAGTTCCAAATCAAAAAGCCCCACCCAACTGCAATCATTCATGCGCACTTCTGAATCCTCCATTGAAGTTGGAGCAAGATGACCATAACCTCAGAGGTAGCCTCATGCTAATATTAAACTGCAAGTCCCTTCAACCCCCTTTTATCATTTGATCTCCTCGTATGCTTACCATGCCTTTTAGCACTTTGCTTTTGTTTTTTTTTTGTTTGGGGATCTATGGAATCAACTATATGCGAATATTCTAACATGGGCTGGTGGATATGGTAGTTTTAGGATGATTTTGATAGGGTTTTGAATTTGGTTTATCTGGAAATTAGGCAGAAACCCAGAAACCCAGGTAAGTACATTTCTCTATTTTAGGTAGAGTTGTTTTTTCTCTTGTCCCCATTTCATTTCAGGAATCATGGTCTGTTCATCATTTAAATCTATTTCTTTGCTAATGATGGAATTATTATTGAATGTTTGATGGATAGAGTTCGATTTGTTTGGATTTGAAAATTGAATATTATGATTTTTTAGAATTGGGAGCAATGTGGTGTTCAAGTTAGGGATTTGGGTTTTGGTGTCTTTACTGTAATATATTCTTCACACGGTTTGACAAATTCATTCATTTCAAACTTTTGAGATGGGGCAGCTACAAACCCTGATATGCCCATTGCTGTTCTTCATTACTTGAAGAGACAGTTGTGTGGTTTACCTAATTGGGTTGACTGGGTATGATGGAAAAGGCATATCCGGATTCTGTAATCAGTTCAATTGCCTAATGTTTTTGTCTGTAATTGTTCTTTATCGTTTATTTAAGTGGCATCCACTCATCTACTGCTGGCGTCTTGTTCAGTGTAGTTAAGGTGTCTATGCAGTTGGGCCTCCTTAGGAGAGGTGTGGCATGACTTCCCCTTCTTAGAACTTTGATCCTATCATAACATGCCAATATTTGATATCATAATTGTAATATGCTTTGTTTCTTATCAATGACACAATTATTTTTTACATTGTAGTATGCATAGATTTACCCTTAAGAGTGCAATTATGATTGTTGTTTTGTGTTGTTCCTGTTACCACCAGATGGAAGCGCAAAATCCGCAACATTCACAGATTATAGAGATAAGTGGTGATGTTCCTGCTGGAGGAAGGAGCACGGGAGCAAGCAAAATTTGTGGGGAAGCGCCCTGTGGGTTCTCAGATTCTGGATCAAGCTCCAAGGATGCCAAAGAGCGATCAGCTTCCATGCGCAAGCTTTTAATTGCGGTTATACTATGTGCCATCTTCATGAGTGTTGAAGTTGCTGGTGGCATCAAGGCCAACAGTCTTGCAATATTAACTGATGCAGCACATTTGCTTTCAGATGTTGCAGCTTTTGCTATCTCCTTGTTTTCACTCTGGGCAACAGGATGGGAAGCCACTCCTCGTCAGTCTTATGGATTTTTTAGGGTGGAGATTCTTGGTGCCCTAGTTTCCATCCAGATGATATGGCTACTTGCAGGAATTTTGGTTTATGAAGCCATTGTTAGACTCATTCATGACACAGGTGAGGTCAATGGCTTTCTAATGTTTCTTGTTGCTACTTTTGGTCTGGTTGTGAATATCATGATGGCTTTCTTGTTGGGTCATGACCATGCTCATGGTGGGCATGGTCATGATCATGGCCATAGCCATAATGATCATGATCATGGTCATGGACACAGCCATGGAATGAAGATTACCACACACCATCATCATCATCATGAGCATCACTCAAAAGATGATGAGCACCATCATACTCATGAGGATCCTTCTGAGCCGCTGCTGAAGAATTCTTCGCAAGAAGGAAATCAACCAGAATGCAAGAATGAAGAGAAGAGGGGGAGGAACATCAATGTACAGGGAGCTTATCTCCATGTTCTTGGGGACTCCATTCAGAGCATCGGGGTAATGATTGGAGGGGCAATCATATGGATTAAACCTGATTGGAAGATAGTTGACTTAATCTGCACTCTTATCTTTTCTGTTATCGTTTTGGGAACAACAATCAAAATGCTGCGGAGCATACTCGAAGTCTTGATGGAGAGCACACCAAGAGAGATTGATGCAACAATGCTTGAGAAGGGGTTGTGTGAGATGGATGAAGTGGTGGCCGTTCATGAACTGCATATATGGGCCATCACGGTGGGAAAGGTCCTGTTGGCTTGCCATGTCAAAGTCAGGCCCGAAGCAAATACAGACATGGTGCTGGACAATGTAATAAATTATATTAGAAGGGAGTATAACATCAGTCATGTAACTATACAGATAGAGCGTGAATGAAGTCCTCAGAACAAAAGGGCAATAGGAAGTATCCTTGGTTTGTATCTGGGGAGCTTTTGCTCCTACTCCTAGAACTATCTTTTTCTTTTTCTTAATTGCACAAACTGTTTCCATGCGCCAATTTTGAATATTAAAATTGATATTGTGAGGCAGATTGGCCGATATTGGCGTCAATTTCGTAGCTTCCAGGCTTACAACTTATATGTAATCCTCCTTCCTCCCATGGCATCCTTGTTTCCAGGTTCTGTATTGGTACAATCTCAATGGAATCTTCAGTTTCTTAGAATTTTTCCTTTGCTTCATTTCATCCAAGTTACCATACATGATTGTCTGCATCATTCTTTTTATAGGGAGAAGCCATTGTCATGGTGTGAAAGTTATAATGGCTTTAACTACAGCCATCATTATGCTGAGAGGGGGCCTAGCATTGAGCCTCCAAAACGCGCATGAGATGGTTTTCGGCTCCTCGCTGGGCAACATCCCTTTGGTTGCTGCTGACTAACAGCAACTGTGCATACGGTGGTGGAATGGTGGGTTGGGCAGTCACAATCTAACCCAATAAGCAAAAACATGTGAATACTCTAGTACTGTTTTACGTTTTTTTCCCATGAATGAAAACATCACCCTTGACGTGGCACTATGTTGATGACCAGAGGAAGCTGGAGAGGGGCCAGCTTAAGAGAAGCTGCTCCTTGTGAGATGGGGATAAGGTTCCTGGCCTTTGGTCCTGCAATGCTAGAGCTTTTCAGGGCTTTTCTTAATGGTGTCCACATGAGTTAAATGGACTGCAAACTTGCTGATCTCCTAAAACTAAAGAGTTTTAATGCTATTTTGCTAGGATGTATGCGTTGCAGTTTTAGAGAACGGCTCTGGTTGTGTGGTAGTTTTAAAAGATGGGAAATTGAGGCCACAGTTTGAACGGATAAGATTCTTAAAAAACTTATCAAATGAGATTGGTGTCTTCGAGCAGGGGGTTTGAACTGGAATGACCTTGTCTGTAGGGTGAAATATGTGTCTCCCATCTGTCTCTTTCTGATTTCCTTGTGTGAACACACACATATACATACAAATAGCAACACCTTTGCCATCTTCAATTATTAAAATGGGCGGATGACCAATGACTCAAACGCTGTCCATGATGTAGAAAGGAAGGGAGCACCACATGGTGAGATGGTTACCATGGAGGGGTCGCCTTATAAGACACGCCTATGGTTATGGTTCAGGTGGCATCGACGATGGCCTGATAGCAACACCAAGGGGAAAAAAAGGGTTGTGCCTCTCAGAATTTGAGATTCAATTAGCTTGATTGAGCCTTGATAATCAAAATAATTTCACACCATTTCCACCCCATCTTGTGAAGCCTACAGGTTGTGTCTTTAGTTGGGCTATTTCATTGGCAGGAAGGCAGTCTTTACACAAAATTATTCGCCTCTCTGGCGCTATGATAGACAGTACAATAAGCCTTCCTCCATGGACCATGAGGAGAAGCCAGAAAAGCTTTCCCGTGGCTTTATTTTGGTTAAAAGGCCTCTTCTTGCAGGGCTACTGGGATACCCACTAACACTACCCAGTGTGCAGAATAGGATAAGCAACAGTTCTCAGCTGAGCATTGCACACTTACAATTTATCAAACACCTTCATACTCAACATTGAAGTCAACAAATGACAGCTCTACATTCCCCAAAACAATGAAATAAAAAAAGTATTATAGTCAAGTAAAAGGGTTAGAAAGTAATTGAAGATTCCATTAGAAAGGGGTATCATTGTCTTGGAATATCCTCCAAAAGTATTCATAGAAGGTCTCAATGATTTCAAATAATCAAAACTCCATCGAGTATTAAAATTTTCCCCAGGGGCCCCAAAAATAAAAGATAAGTCATTGAGAAATGCAGCAGTACCACCACCACACAGCTCCCAACAGTTGAAGGAGATCCTATGGGTACATTAAATGCAGGAATTGTACACTATGGGAATGTCAAATACAGATAAAGACAAAGGTTCTAAAGCTTCATTCCAAGTTTTTAAGCATAGAATGAGATGATAGGGTTCTCTATGTGTTGAATGTTTTTATGTGTGATATAACATGGTTTTGATATCAAATTTAGTGCCAATTGGGTAAAAAATGAGGGTGTTAGGAGTGATGAGCAATGGTGGGAGACGGAGAGATGGAGGAGTGACACAATCCATACAAGGACTTTCCAAAGCTAATCTTGGTATAGGATTTGGGGGGGAGTCCCCACAACTGTCTGTCCCCGCTGGTGGACAAATCTGTCACGCCAATAATGCTTGGGACCTTGGAAACCAGACAACCTCTTCTTCTCTCTCTCTCTCTCTCTCTCTCTCTGTTCCTCTCCCACCAACTCTCTCAGCACTCCCGAAATACATCTGTTATATCTTCTAACTTAGTTGGGTATTTTCCACCCTTCGTTTCTCACCACATCCTATTCTATTTTCCATTTTCTTCACCATTGTTAATCCATCCTAACCCCATTGCCCTCTCTCCTTGAGTATTTCGAAGTAATTAATGTTTTCTATTTAAGAGTATCCCTAGAAGCAGAAAGAAAGGAATATGTTGCAGGCTGTGTAGATGGGGTCTCGTTATGCATCACTGTGGTTTCCTTCATTTATTACTGTTTGTTTTGTTGGTATCACAATGGAGGAATGTTGGTAACCCGTAACCGGGAGTGAGAGACACACCCAGAGAATTTAAGGCATTGGTGAGAGGGACGAGCAAGTAGGGAATTAATTTCACTGCTATTTGTACCCACTTCTCCAACTGCTCAGCTTTGATGGAGAGGCTTCAAGGACCCATGAATCCCTGTGTATGTTAGTTTCACATTCGTACTCTCCTCTCCATTCCCTCTCCTCTTACGCTTTTTCTCTTCAATCCCTTCTCTAGATTCAACAAAATGGACTGCATTTACTTCCCACAATGCTTGCATTCAATGCTTTGTGTTATTTTTCTGGAAACACCAACTTCTGCTCTGCTCCTTTTTTCTCAACATTCTATTCTTATTCCATTTTTATTCCTTTTTTCTCTTTTCTTTTTCTCCCCGTTGCATCCAAACCACCTACCCAACCCATGACAGTGATTTTCTGTTTCTTGTTTCTTTTATCGGATTTAAGGGATAAAGACTGCTGTGAATTCAGATTTTTCCTTATTTTCTCTCTTTTTTCACATGTTTTCTCTCTGGGTTTCTCTTCAATTTTGTTGCAGTTCTTTGGGGAGCATTTGGATGTGGAGGGTTTGGAACACGGAAGTAGTTTGGAGTTGGGTTACGGGCCATTGCTCAGCACAGAGAGCCAGAGATCTGAGGAAGAACAAGCACTTTTTTCAACTCCTAGTTTAGAGGACAGAATGCCGTTTCTTCAGATGTTACAAAGCGTGGAATCTCCACCATTTTCACCCTTTACAGAACCAAACTTTCAGGCACTTTTGAGATTACAGCACCAAAAGAAGCCTTGGGGGATGACCCACTTGACTGAGTTGGACTCTCGGATTCAGGCACGGGAGCTTGAAAGCTGCATCACCCACGACATATTGGAGATGCATTCTCCAGTCAAATCCGAGACCAAGGAGCCTCAACATCACCAGCATTCAACTCCATGTCTCGAGGGTACAAGCTCCGAGTGCAACCAGGACCAACCCAACTCAGCAGAGAATGGTTGCTTAGACACAAATTCAGGCTCTTCCCCGGCGTGGGTTCAGCCACAAACCAGGCAAAAACAGGCCCACTTGTCCAAATCCCCACCCATCACCCGGGAAAGAAGAAAGCGAAAGAGAACGCGGCCGACGAAGAACAAGGAAGAGGTGGAGAGCCAGCGTATGACCCACATTGCCGTCGAACGCAACCGGAGACGCCAAATGAACGACCATCTCAACGCCCTCCGCTCCCTCATGCCGACCTCCTACATTCAAAGGGTAATTCTCCAAATATTTGGTATCCTCTTTGAGTTGGATTGAGCATCTGTTCCATTTCAATCAATGAAATTTTCAATCTTTTCGTTTGAAAGGTTTGGAATTTATATTTTGTTTTTGCCATTAAAGGGTGACCAAGCGTCCATTATTGGGGGTGCAATCGACTTTGTGAAAGAGCTTGAACAACTGCTTGAATCCCTACAAGCCCAAAAAAGAATGAGGAGAAGTGAAGAAGGCGGTGACGCCTCCACAAACTCCTCCTCATCCTCCCCAAAAATTGCGTCCAAAGGGTTATGCACCCAACACAGATTTGCTCCAGACGAAAGCAATTCTGCCGAGGGAGGAAGGAGCGAAGAATTCACATTCACAGCGGACAACAAGTCTGCAGCGGCGGACATAGAAGTCACCGTCATTCAAACGCATGTGAATTTGAAAATTCAGTGCCCAAGAAGGCCCGGCCAGTTGCTTAAGGCCATTGTAGCCCTTGAAGATCTCAGTCTAACAGTGTTGCACCTCAACATCACCTCATTACAAAGCACAGTCCTTTACTCCTTCAATCTCAAGGTGAGTAAACCATGACTACCATGATTTTCCTTTGGTTTTCGGCGAGGAATTCAAGCAACCCAGAAGTGAATTCTTTTCAATCTTTTTTGTTTTGATTTATTTCGTGTTTTTTCGCTGTGGAAATGCAGATAGAAGACGACTGCAAGCTAGGTTCAGCAGATGAGGTAGCAGCAGCAGTCCATCAAGTATTCAGCTTCATCAATGGCAGCAGCTGATGGGTCAAAGATTCAAGGGGTGAGCAAGCTCAGCAAGCAGCACATATTAAATATATATTTTTTTGGAGAGTGAACAGAAAAAATGAGGGGATGGGGAAGAGTGCGCACTCCCTACTATTGTCTGCATCCATGCCTTGTAGTTGTGATAAGCAGTCCAGAATGCAGATGATGTCTACTGCTTAACTCACAACTAATATTTTTTTTTTTCTTTTTTTACTCTTTGGACATTGTTTTTCTTTTAACTTTTGGGGATGGGCTGTTGGTGCAGCTGGGGGTCCACTTGTTTGAGTTTTCTTCTAATCTCATCATTACTCAGGAATGATGCTTCGCTTTTTAAATTGACTTTGGGCTGTCCTCAGTTCTTTAGAGGTTTGCTGTATCACATTCTATGTCCTCTCGCCTTCCTTCTTTTCTCTGCAACCAAAGTGGGCCATCCACACTCCATTGAGGTTTCACTTTCAGGCCCAAGGGAACCACCCATGTACCAAACAACATCATCTTTTTAAGTACACCAAACTTCCATCTCATATTCGACTTCTTCCCAAATAAATTTTCTGCAAATGTTCAAGTGGTAGCAAGAAAAGGGATTTCTTTTGTAATGGGGTCCAACCTGAAATCATTAAATTTCTAATGGGTCCAACGGACAGGAGTCAAGTGCCTTAAAATCAGGACGTGGCCTGTGGAAGTGGGTATGCATGGCACTGTAGAGAATTTGAGGCAAGCTACACAAAAGACTGATCAGTGACAAGTCCCAGTCCCCAGTCCCCAGTCCTCAGTCCCTAGTCTCCAGTCCATGATTTTGAAAAATTTGACCACATTTGTCAAATGCAGAGAGCTGAGGGGGAGCTGAATTGCAATGGGTTCCATTGTTGACACATCATCAGGTAGCAGCCAGGTACTCTCTGGTTGCCCACTGTTCCTCCTCAATTTTACCGTCATCAACAGGGCTGCCATGAGACTCCTTGGAGAGGTGTTGTTTGTTCAAGACTTGCAAGTACTAGAAAGGGTCAGCCAGCTAGTGTCACAGGCAACTATGGTACCTTCTTCTTGACAGAACCTCACCATGGTGAGCCCACATCAATCAATTTTTCAGGGCAAAGTAGACATGGGGCTGTGACAGCCATTGCTCACCCCACAATCCCCCATGGTTGGTGTTTTAAATATTATTGATAAAAGCTTCGGAAGGAAAGGTGTGATGTGGTAGAACCGTAGAAGGACTGTGCATGGGCAGGTGTTTGACAGAATCCACAAGTCAAAGGCCCATAGGAAGAGGGTCAGGGACGGAGAGGGGGAGTGGGATCGAGGTGTTCAACTTTAAGGCCTGAACAAATGTCATAAAGCGTCAGAGGGAGAAAGAGATGGAAACCCCACCACCTCTGCAACCCACCAGTCCCAGCCTCAGGGCTGAGACTGCAGCACCCATCCCCATGTGCTTATAAGTTATATCAACCAAGTCTAATCTCCAATCTCTAATCCTATTCCGTTTTTCCTCTTTCTTTGTGTTTTTCCCAACAGCCTTTTAGGATTGCCCCAGATCAACTTTACTCCACTCCTTGGGCACACCCTTCCCAGTTCAATAATTTAAATGGAAAAAAGCCTTTCATTCATCTGTATTATTGTCTTAAAACTTTTGGAGCATGATCCTATATACAAACAAACTAATTATCCTCACTCTCTTTCTTTCCAGCCAATACAGTACTGGTCCCCTTGGCTTATTTCAAAAAAGGAAAAAAAAAAGACCATCATTGTTCTATTAGTTGTGTAATGTCCATGTCATAGTATCAGCCTATAAAGATGATTTTAGGGCAAACTCAAAAACCTTTTTCTTGCCGAGTTTCTTTACTTTCATGGAGCCCAATCCCTTCAGATTGACTTGGGCTGCTTATAAGATAAAAGGGATTATTCACTTTTAGGGGATGTTGAGGCTAGAGAAGTAGAGATGCTTTCTTGACCTACTCCTCCTTGGAGAGCCAAACCCCCAGGCGCCGGTAACCGTGATACCCATCTCAGATTTTGGAATAAGTGACTGTTTTATTTAGAAAGGTGTGCCACCATATCTACCATACCAATCACTCTCGCATTTCCATACGTACTTACTCTTTGGTTATTAATCAGTATTGAAAAGATGTTGGATTGGCATATGATTTATGCGATCAACTAATAGTATTAAAATGGCAAAGTCATTCTTCAAATTCCAAAGGGGTAGTAGGCCGGAATGGATATGTTCTACACCAAGGTTAGACTTCAAGTCCCAAAGAGAACCTCTGTCTCAATCTGATTCCTTCTCAACCGGGTTTTTTTTTCTTTGCAAGGTTTGCCTCCTATGAAATGTTTTTAAAATGCATGGCATTTTTGAAGTGTGTGTTCATCTCAGAGCAATGAATTAAGCCATTCAATTTGCAATGGAGTCAGGGGTTTTCTGGACAACCGGCTTTTTGTCCGGAATGCTGACAAGTACGTCCTGGTGGTGGTAGTCGTGGTGGTGGGTCAGAGATTCCGATCGTAGGCGTCCAGAGAGAGAGAGAGAAACAGCAGAAATCACCTCGGAGACTCTGTGTTTTTGGAAAACTGCAAAGGACGTTTCATTATGTGGGCCCCAACCCACCACCATCATCTCGAAAGAAGAGACACCCAGACAGTATACACCCCATTTCCACCTGATCACCTACACCACCACCACAACAACTCTTTTCTTCTCCTTGGCACCCATTCCGGGTAAGAAGCTTCATGGCATAAGTAGGTGTTTTGAGCAATTGGGTTATGTTGAAAGCTATGTTTGAAAGGGGAGGGGAGGGGTGTGGCTTGATGGGGTTGTTGAGTTGAGAGCAATGCAAACAAGAATGGGATTCTAGGGCAGCTTTTACCAAGTGATGGAATGTGTGGGGGGGAGGAAAGTGAAAAGCATAATGAGATGATTTTGGGATAACACACCCCGACCAAAAATATAAAAAAACAAAACACAATGAGAGGTTGAGCCATGAAGACAAAAGGCTAATAATGTTAGAACGTGTCATCAATCTATCCTACTTTTGTTGTGCTCTGATTCTGATTCGTCTGGCGCTAAGAGACATGGGTTCTTATTGGAGTTTGGATCCTGAATGACTTCTCTCTCGTACCCTCTCTTATCTCCCTTGCCCCCCTCTTGTCTTCTGTTTTCCACCATGCAATTCAACAAGTTCTACATTTTTCCTATCATGTCGTAAATCAAAACGGTGATCACTATGTTGGTAACTTGGTATTAAAAAAATTAAGGCAAAAGAAAACAATCCGTTTCATAGGTTCCTCTTTTCACAAAGCTTGTGTCAAGAAGAATGAATACCTCTTATAGATGCCTCTTTTTCACAAAGCCGTGTGTATAGTTAAGGTCCTTTCATCATGTGGGAGACATGGATAGACATCTGTAAACGGGTTTTTCCTCCAAGAAAGAAGCCACGTACCAATGGCTCCTTGGATGATGATTTTTTACTATATATAGGTAACGTAGAAGGAAGAAATCTATTACTCATAACATTTTCCATCCTTCATCTTTTTTCTTTTCCTTCCTTTTTCTTTACAACTTGAGTGCTAAATTGACCAAAGAAGGGGAATCAATCCATAAGAGTACCCACATTCTCTTTGCTTATAGGCGTAAATTAAAGTTTGATAGAAAAAGTGGATGTTTGATAAATAACTTAATAACTTAAAGTAATTTAATAATTTAATTTAAGTAATTAAGCATATTTAATAAAATAATTTAATGATATGAATTAAAGTTAAAAACAACTTTAAGTAATAAATAAAAATAATTAATTTATTCTTCATTTTACCTTTTTACTTTTCATTTGTCTCAATTATTTTCATGATTTTTTTTTGCTATTCCACAACCTTTATTATTACTTAATCTCCTTTACCCTAATTATAATTTATGGAGATAAATATGTTAATTTAATAATTTAAATTAAGTTTTAAGTTAATTTTATTAAACAATCTTAATACTTAAAGTAAGAATAAGTAAAAAATTTTAAGTTATCAACTTCAATATAATTTAACTTAAAATTAAAAATTGTTGCTATAGAAAGGTAAGAGGCAAAATGTTCTTTAATATTCCCACTTTATTGCTCTCTAATAAATGCATAAAAAAAAGGGGGAATTAAATGACCAAAAATCCACCCCCCATAGTTAGAGTATAATAGTTAGAACATATTCCCCTGTAGTCTGAGAATAGCAGTTAGAAAATATTCCCCCTGTAGTTGGAGTATAGTAGTTAGAACATATTCCCTTGTACATCATCAAGTGATTAGACCTAATTTTGTTTTCATGGGCCTATGGCGCATGTCTTCTTGGGCAGTTGAGACAAAGTTGGTGTTGTTACCTTCTTTTGTTCCTATGCTGAATAAAAAGATGTTCTAATTTTTATCTCTTGTCCCTCCTCAAAAAGAGCAAACAAGTCTTTCGTGGGTGTCTTATTTCACGAAGGCACATGTCTAGTTGATGTGTTGTTATTGCTTGAAGATCATAAATAGGCATTTGCTAAAAAACAAACCATTCTAAGAACTTAACCACCGACCGCTATTAAGTAGTATTTAAACTTAAGTTAAATTAAGATGTATTTGGATTAAAGAACATACTCTCAGTGCAACAAGATGATGGTGCTTTTAGGGATAGCAATGGGACGGGTTGGGATGGGGGCATTTAGGGATAGCAATGGGACGGGTTCGGGATGGGTTGCCCCCATCCCAACCCCGCCCCGTTTATTCAAAATTTTTCTCATCCCCATCCCATTTAAAAAATTGAATGGAGCGAGACGGGTATGATAAATTCCTATACCATACCCGCCCATCTCGTCTAACTTTTTTTTTTGAATTTTAATTTTTTTATTTAAAAAATTACTTTAAATTTTTTTAATTATATTAAAACAAATATATTTTATAAATAATTAAATTATTATATTTTTTATAACTTATTTGATTAAAAATATTTTATAATTGTCTATATATTAAAAATAGTAAAATAAAAATTAAATTAAATTAATTTTATATATAATTGGGACAGGACGGGACGGGGCAATACTCGAACTCACCCCGGGTTAAAAAAAAAACTCTCAAACCCATCCCAAATCCATTTATTAAAATTGAACCCTGTCCTATTAAGGACGAAACGGGGTGGGTACCCGAAAAAACCTGCCACATTACCATCCCTCGGTGCTTTACTCCTAAAGATTGAATGACCAAGGCTATTGGTGGCGGTACAGTCTCAAGCACTGGAGTACATGAAGCTCCTTGAGTGTCCCTCCAAACACAGAATGATGAACTAGGACTTGGGTGTGAGGATGTGACTGTTACTTTATTGTTGTTAGTTCTTTACTGTTAGGCCTGAGCCCACTGTGTTTCACAGGGGCTTCTCCTCAGAGATTGGTCCAAGTCCACACTAATAAACCTAGCCTCAAAAGGGAGGCCAAAACCATCACTCAGTGGACCTGTTCAAGGCCCTACAAGGGCACCACCACTACAGAGATGATCATACAGAGAAACTGCAATTTTTATTATTTGAATCATTCTTCTCTTCCATTCATTTTTCTATTTCAGGGAATTTGTCCTCTTTTATCCATATTAACATTTCCATTTCAGCTATGCCTTATCCATGGTCAAGCTGTGCCTGTGGGATCACTTCTTCCCTCTACAGCCACTCATTCATCTCAAACACTTAGGAATTGGATTTCCTGACCACCATACATGACCCGGATATTTGTGATTTGCCCATGTCAATATTGCATTGATGAAGGGAATTTTATAGCTGGCCCTCAGCACTTCAAAAAAGATAACATGAATAAGGCACATATTTGGGCACAACAGAGGTGTATCCTATCCAATGAAATACCATCAAATGCCTATCCAACAGCCATGTCAGCACTATCTTGATGAATGAAATGAGTGGTTCTCCACCTCCAAACTTGGGAGAAGAAGCATCTCTACATACCTAATGAAAATTATCTATCTCCTCCACTCCATGTAAAACCAGAAAAACAAAAACAAAAACAAAAAAGGATCCATCCAATTCCCCAGTGGCCTGAGAAATCTCTCACCTAGCCTGAAGGATTTTTTTCAGAAGCCATGGCCTCAACCACCACCCCACTTTCCATCTCCTCCTCATCCACCCTCATTGATGGCAAGGCTCCTCGCCAATCTGCCGCCGCATCGTCCCAATGCGTTACTCTCCCTACACTCCCTCCTCCTCCTGTGCCATCTCAGAACCGGCCTGGGAAAGGCACCACTTACTGTGAGTACAACTCATACAGATAGTGATTTAGACATTTTGGGTATGCATATCTGTTTGTTGTAGCCATTGATCTTGGTGTTTTCCAGGTCGTAAGATCGCTCGCAATGTCATCGCCATGGCCACTGGGGAAGCTCCTGCAGAGGTTGGTACAACTGAGGTGCCAGAGATTATCAAAACAGTTCAAGAGGCTGTAAGAATTTTAGTTTTGTCTCATAAAAATGCATTGTCTTCTCTTGCTGTTGAAGCTGCTTGTGTATTCTCTCTTTTTTTGACAAGATTGTTTCTCGAATGTGAAGTGGGACAAAGTTGAAGATAAGTATGCAGTGAGCTCCCTTGCAGCAGCTGGTTTTGTTGGATTGTGGGTCTCTTCAGGGATGGTCTCGGTGAGAATCAATCGACCATGATTCCAATTTAGGCCCTAGATTTGCTTGCAGTTTAACTTCTTAATGATGATTCAATTAGTGAGTAGGTTTCTGAGAGATGACCGGATGTCTTTTGTAACAGGCCATTGATAGGCTTCCTTTGGTTCCTGGTGTGCTTGAGATTGTAGGCATTGGCTACTCTGGGGTAAGTTGATTATAGTTTTCTGTATGTATCCATGTACAATTTGTAGACACTGTCGGTTCGATCAATGTAAGTCCTTATTAGCATTTTGAAGTACATTCATGATTGACCTTAAACATCAGACCCTTTGGTTTTTCAACCCTCACATTTTAGCCATTTTCAGTGTGGATTCTGGTTTGGTTACTCTTGGACTTTGTATAAATTTTGAAAGAAAAAAAAAAAAAATCATGTTTGCAATGCCTGTTTACCCATCTAATCATCCTTCATTCCAACAGACCTAAATTATCTGATCAATAATGTCCATGAAAGAAACCCCAGTGAATGTGGGTTATGTTTTCTTCCTAGTTTTTTATGCATCCTCTTTATCTTCCCATTTCTTGCAGTGGTTTGCATACAAGAACCTGATTTTCAAACCAGACAGGTATGTATCAATTCTCTATCAAAATAAAAAACAAAACCTTTACATCTGATTCATTCAGTGATTTACTGCTTACTGCAAATGGTTAATGAAATGCCAGGGATGCTTTGATACAAAAAATCAAGGACACATACAAGGAAATAATAGGGAGCAGCTAAAGGAAGTTGAAAGAAGAAATGCTGCTGAGATGAGGCAAAGTTTTGATTTCTGAAGCAAATATCCTGCAGCATTAGTGCATGAAAATGTGACCATGCTTCTTTTTGTTCTCGTAAGGTTCTAACCCATGTAAGGTGCTTTTCTTGAAGATACTTGTAACTATTATATATATGCATTATTTCCCTGTCTGTAGCACTATTTAATGCCATAATGATATTTCTTTGGTTAATTGAAAGTTCTTGATCACCCAGAATGTATATTAGTCCATATCATTCAACTTATTTTTCTGCTAAGACCCAGACTATATAACAATACATTCAATTCAACTGAAATTTTTGCTATAGCTATTAGAAAAGAAGAGTTGTGAAGCAGAGAGAAAGGTATCTAGAAACAAGGAACTTGCAAGGTACTCAAACTGTATAAGATCTCGGCGTGTATGTCTTTTGTCTGTGACATGAACACATGAGGATAGAGTAGCTATAGAAAAGAGCAGTAGCTCAATTGGGGCTAGTAGCTTTTGTCAAAGCACGGGATTTTTTGTTAGCCAACTTTCCTAGAAAACCAGAAATGGGGCATGCAAAGGAAAAATTTTATGGTTAGTCCTGAATTTGGAGTGACTTTACTTTCACAATAGCCAGTTTAAGAGTCACTCTGAGTCTCTAAAAGTCCTCTCTAACTAAACCATACTTTGTTTTAATAACTTCTGCCTACAGTGGAAGACAATAAAGAACTGGACAAACAATGTCTTATTGTGTAGCCCAAATGAAACCAAAAGGACAGAATGGAAAAGGAATGAGAGCAAGTTAGCCACCTCTATTCCCACAAGAAAACTTCAAAACAGATCCCTTGAAAGCATAGAAATGGAGTAACAGTGAGTATTTGAGATAAATTTCCCACAGAGGCCATATCAAAAGGGAAGAGGTAAGATCTAGGTGAGCTCTTACCTGATCTCCAATAAATTGGGAAGGATGGAAACACTCACGATTTTGAGACCTCATAGGACTAGATAACTGCTTGCCAATAACCCCCTGTTTTCATGATCACATCAAATCCCAAAGAGCATTACAAGATTATTTAGAAAGGAGAAAAAATGTGAATACTGTCTACCAATCCATGGGAAGTATGAACTATGAAGGCCAAAATATTCAGAAATCACCTTGATAAGAATGGCATCTCCTTTTGGAACATATTTCCTCCAACGTGTTTCACACCTGGAAGAAAAATGTTAAATCAACGGTACAAATTTCTGAAAACTCTTTCTTTTAAGCTATTGATACTAACAGAGCCCCATCATTTTGGTCAGCCAGACCGGTTCAAACTGATCACCATTTGTACTGTTCGTGGAATGTAATGCAATGACTACAATCATAAATCTAAATGTGTTAACCATTGGCTGTGGCAGCAGCCATGGAAATGTTTAAAGTGGTGGTGGTGATCAGTGATGGTAGTGTAGGGGTTGCAACAACAGTGGAATCAAAACAAGAAGTAAACGAAGACAAAAGAAATAAAGGAAAAGAAATGAATACACGAACTGAAGCATCTGCATTATTGATTAAAGTTACTTTGGTTGATCATACTCCAAACACTAATTGCATAAAACAGAACCATTACAGAGTTATTCCCTTTTGCAAAGTTGTTTCCTAAACAATTGCAAACAGTACCATGAAAATTAACCATATGTTGTTTACTTGAAGATTTCCATAACCCAATAACAAGAGACATAGCATTCATATCTGATGCCAGCAAATCCAGCTCCAATTGCCAAGTCCAGGAACTCCTTCCTTGTCCTCTCCTTTCCTCCAGGGTTTTGAGTCAACATTATCAAATCTGTTTGGCAGATAGCTTTCACAGTAGATCCCTTTTCCGGTATTTCTGGAAGAACCCCCTCCACAACGATCACCTTCCCATGCTCTGGTAGAGCTTTGTAGCAGTTCTTCAACAACTTTAAGCAGTGATCATCACTCCAATCATGAAGTATCCACTACATACACACATATATTTTATCATCACCAAATTATCAGATCCAAAATAGCATAACAAGGTTATAAAAAACCTTTTTTCTTTTAACTGTCAATACAGCAGCCAATATGCTGGTTAGGAATGCTGGAAAGACTCAAACTCACCTTCATAAAAATGGCATCTCCTTTGGGAACACTTTCAAACATATCCCCTCCAATGTGTTTCACACCTGCAACAAAATTGAATTATTCCATTCGGTGAATTTATCTTGAGCCCAAACTAAACTAACACTTCAATAAAATTATTTGGAAGCAGGAAGTAAAAAGTGATACCAGGATACGCCACAGCATGTTCTATAACATGAGGCAAGTCAAAATTAATAGCCTCAATATGGGGGTATTTGGATGTGATTATGCTAAGGGTGGTTCCCAGACCGCCACCAACATCCACCACCCGCGTAAGGTGCTCAAAACCCTTGTAGGACTCAAGGATCTTATTAACAATTACCGTTGTGTGGTTGAACATTGCTGTGTTGAAAACCTGATTGAATCTGGGGTCCTTGCCAGGGTACTCAAATGCATGAGATCCATGGACCCTGTTAAATGGTATTCCTCCTTCAATAATCGCATTTTTCAGTTGGGACCTGAAGTGAATGGAAAGCTGAAGTTATCTAACTGGAAAAGACACAGCAATGAACAAAGAGATCTAGAAAATGTGCATAAAATCATAGTTCTTCTATCAGATCATCATTTTACTAATATCTCTTCACTACTAATATTAGTACTTCAACACGATCCCAAACCCACAATTCACACCTAACAGCTTACTATTTTCGTAGATCTAATTTGAAAAAGTAGACGATGAGATAAGGCATAAAAAAATCACTTCTAGGTGCTGAAGGTGAAAACATGGTCTCTTCATATTTCCCCTTTGTCTTGGTCTGTATCATTAAATGGAACCACCTTTTAGGTTTGGAATTCACCATGAGTCTAAACAGAGTAAGTTAAATGGTTGATTTCAAATTGCTAAGCCTGGTCTTTTTAGGTTTGAAATGCAAAAAGTCTAAACGTGATTGTCACTTGTTTGGTACATATGAAAAAACCCAACAAAATTAGAACTTTTTGGTTTGGAGACCAGGATTTATTTTCAGTAATCACAACATACCAAATCGGTTTACAGATAAATCCATGGAAATTGGGTTTATGGGTTGTGATTATGAGAATTGTGGGGGCGTTAGCAAAGGAACAATAGTTAAAAGTATGCTCAGCAGGGCGAGGGAGAGGGAAAAGGAGCAAACTGACCAGCTATCCATGAAGACCTTGTCCTGGATCAAAGCCAGTAGTGGGCCGAAGGAAACTCCATCTTGATTACTGGCAAAGTATTTGGAGACAGGTGTGAGTGCGTACACCCTCTCATCACCATCAATGGCAGAGCAACTGAGAACAGAGTGAGTGGTAAGAAGGTAGAGCATACGATCCAGGATGATGGGTGCCTCTTGGTTCTTTGTAGGCAGCCGGGAAGCTATTTCTGAGGCAGAGGCCTGACCCAATTTGGCAATGATATCAAAAAGGCCTAGCTCAATGGAGGTGTGCATAACCATGGGCAACACAGACGAAGTCACCAATTGCATGGCGTAGGAGCAGGGCTCTACATCACCATCCTCATGGCATAGCCTGCTGCTCTGTTTCTCTTCTGCTGAAGGCTCCATTATTGGCTCTGCTTGGTAAACAACTTTCCCTTTCTCTCACTCTATTCCTCCGTGATGATCCAAACCACCACACCTCTGTACATTATATAGAATGGTGTAGAAATGGATACCTACATGTACAATTTCTGCCACCTTCTTGGGGATGTTGTGCATTGAATAGGTGCAGTCTCTGGCCAAGCTGTCGCCACCCCAGCCATTTTTAAAATTTTTTTATTTTATTATTCCCCTGTTTTTTAAGTCTGGCTTGAAAACATCTTCAAGTGACGCATTTGATGATGAAAATTTCTAGACTTCTCCTAGCTCATCTATCCGATTATTTAATGAAATAGTTTTAGGCACATATAAATTGAATTTCTGCAAAATCTTGATAATAAACGAAAAATAACATGTGAATTATCCAAGTTAAATATTTTATTCCTTGCTCTGTAACCCTTGGAGGAGGACATCCATAGCCATACGCGGTCCATGCGGACTGTGGGAATGTGGGATGAAAGCCCTACGTTGTCCCACATTTTTATCTTATCTCTACGCAGTAATATAAAAATAATTATTAAATACAAATTTTTAAAAAATAATTCAAATTTATTACTCTCTTTCATTGGTGTCTTGGACCTTCACGTGCTTTCATTTCAACCCTTTCCCTCTGGCCTCCTTTTGGACTTTGGCATGCAGAATGCAGAATGTTGTGTAGACAGATGCGGATCTCCATTAGGGATCATAAGGGGATTATTTTTTTTGTGGGGTAACTGTCTCATCCCAAATGATGAGTTTGAATTTTAACTAAATTGATTTGGAATAGGTTTAAGAATTTTCTTAAAATTCGAAATGAGTTCGGGTATTGCCTTGTCTAGTCGAATTATATATAAAATTAATTTTTATAATTAAATTGAATTAAATTTTATTTTACTATTTTTAATATATAGATAATAATAAAATATTTTTTAATAAAATAAGTTATAAAAAATATAATAATATAATTATTTATAAAATTTATTTATTTTAATGCAATTAAAAATGTTAAAAGTAAGTTTTTAAAAATTAAAAATTTTTCAAAAAAAAATTAAACAGGATAGGGTGGGACAAATATGAGAATTTCTCATACTCACCCCTTCCTGTCTTGTTTAATTTTTTAAATGGGATGTGAATGAGAATTATTTTGAATAAACAGGATAAGTTGGGATGAGGGTTCCTATCCCAAACCCACCTGTTGTCATCCCTAATCTCCATGATTGCTTCTGAATTTTACTGAAAAGAAGAGTAAAAATTGGCAACCCGCCAATTATCATAGTGCAACATCCCTTCAAAATTTTTGAATTATCAGCTGCTACATCATCATACATAATTACACACTAGCAATCTAGGTAATGATTGCTAGTGTGTAATTAACCTTGTCAATTTATTTTAGTATTGCTCCTTATTCATTAAACTAAATATCAGATATGTTTGATTCTCAATAAGTATTAAGAAATGAAAACAAATGTTAAGTGAAATATTTTTTTTGTGTTTGCTTATGATATGAAAAATATTGAAGAAAATTAAATATAATTAAAATTAGTTGAAAAATAATTTAATTTTTATATTGATGAGTTAAAATAAATTAAATAAATTTGAAGTAAAATATAAAAATATTTTATTAACTTTTGTTAGATTTTGGTGACCTGAATTCTTTATAGTCCAATCTAAAAAGCTTGTGTTGCAACATATATGGTAAAGTTAAAAGGAAGGGGAGGAGGGGTGGGGGAGGGGCCTGTTGGGATGTGAGGGCTTGCCCCGCGGTATGGACCTACCTTGTTTAGTACTCTTCTATATATATATAAATGTGATGATGTTTAGTTTTAGGGTTATGATGAAGATTATGCTTGTAGCCGATTTGTTCACAACTCTTTTTTTTTTTACCAATTTTTTTATATGTGTTTTTATTTGGTTTTTTCCTTATTGTCTATTCTCAACAACTTTAAATTTATTTTTTATTTTACTTCACATCTTTCCTTTTATTTTTTCTCTTTATATTTTTTCTTTTACATTTTCCCTTAAATTTTCCAACAACCAAACATAATCTTCTAGGTAAAGCACAATTTCAAACAATATTAATTATAATGTTTCATATCACGATCAATCTAGGATCATACCAACACTAATCGGTATCATTTTAGGAAAAGCCTTTTAAGAAAAAACTTTCATTCTATCATCTAAAAATCAATCAATATCCAAAAAGAATAATTTAAAGTCTTTTATGATATTGAAATGTCATCATTTAAGTGACTCATACTTACAATCAAAAGCAAAATTATTGGACCTTGAAGTAGTCCTAGCATCTAAGTACTTCATTGATTTAAAATTTTGTCAAATAATAATTTTATAAATGTATTTCATATATAAAACTTATTTTTAAGGAATTGTTAAACACATTTACATAAAATTTTCTAGACTATGTTTGGTTTCCAAAAAATTTGAGAGAAAAAAAAAAAAAGTAAGAGGAAAATAAATTTAAAATCAATAAATTATTTTTATATGCTACTTCAAACTTATTTTACTTATTTTAATTCTTCAATATAAAAAATAAATAATTTAAAAATATATAAATTTCTAACTAATTTTAATAATATTCTATTTTCTTTTATATTTTTTATAATAAAATTTAAGTACCCTATTAGTGATTTATATAGAACCTTCTACATGTGCCACGTAGTCTTACTTATATACACCTTCATATAAGTCTGTTCAAATATTTCGGGTCAAGGCCTGATTAGAGCCCAATCCAATCCCTTTAGGGTCGGGTTTGGACTGGTCTTTTAAGCCCGAGCCGCCCGTTCCATGGGCAAATCCTAGTTGGGCTGAGTATTAAAACCTAATATGTGTATATGGTAAGCATTATCCAAAAATGTTATGCAAGAGAGGAGATTTGAAACTTCCAAAAGCTGAAAATTTTGGCATGATAACTATTGAACTACTTTTGGGCTTGGGACAGGCATGGACTCCAGTTTAACATCCAACTCAGCCCAAGAACTATCCAATGGCCCATTTGGGGTTCGGTAGGGGAGTCCTGAGCCTAGCCTGGAGCCCAACCAAGAGGGCCTGAGCCCAGCCTGGTCTGGCCCATTTACATGAGGTCATGTAGTAAGTGAGGGAATAATGGTGATAATTTTGACACGTATCACAACATAATTTAAAAAAAAAAATACAAATTTAGCGGGTTTGAGTTAGGTGTAATCATATTTGGGTCATAGTAGTAGATCATGTTCGGGTGACTGTTCAACCCGTATAACCTATTTAGTTAATCATGTCAAAACGACTTTTATGATCCAACTTGTTTATTGAGTGTAAAATAATATTGCCTACGTGGTAATGAAAATGTAGTACAATTTGCTGAAATGTCTTAAATAATTTGATGGAAGTGGTGGCGATAAATGGAAGTTTACAACAACAACGGAATCAAATGAAGACGTGGATCACATCATTCACATACCAGCACATGTTCATTAATCAAATATAATTATTTTGGTTTCTCACCATCCAAACACAACTTTTCACTCACAAACGTGAATAGATAGATAAGAGTCGACTATAAATACTGTTTACTTGAAGAATTCCATGATCCAGTAATTATACACAAGGCACTCAAATCTGATGCCAGCAAATCCAGCTGCCATTGCCAGGTCCAGGAACTCCTGCCTCGTCCGTTCCCTTCCTCCAGGGATTTGAGTCATCATAATCAAATCTAGTTGACAGAGAGATTGCACAGAAGCACTCCTCTCCGGTATTTCTGGAAGAAACCCCTCCACCACAATTGCCATTCCATGCTCTGGTAAAGCTTTGTAGCAGTTCTTCAACAACTTCAAGCACTGATCATCACTCCAGTCATGAAGTATCCACTATGTATGATTTGACAAATCATTAGATCAGAAATGGTATTATCATGTTTAGTATATTAAGAGAAACTTAAACCCACCTTCAGAAACATGGCTTCTCCGTTGGGAACACTCTCAAACATATCTCCTCCAAGGTGTTCCACCCCTGCAACAAATTTGAACCACCCAATTTCAACTCGGGGAACTTGTGAATTCAAAACAAAACTTGGTGAAATGAAATGAGACAATACAAAGAAATACCAGGATAAGGCAAAGCATGCTGTATAACGTGAGGCAAGTCAAAATTTATGGCCATAATGCTGGGGTATTTGGATGTGATAATACCAAGTGTGGTTCCCAGACCGCCACCAACATCCACCACCTGCTTAAGATGCCCGAAACCCTTGTAGGATTCAAGGATCTTATTTACAATTATCGTTGTGTGGTTGAACATTGCTGTGTTGAAAACCTGATTGAATCTGGGGTCCTTGCCAAGGTACTCGAATGCATGAGATCCATGGACCCTGTTAAATGGTATTCCTCCTTCAATAATCGCATTTTTCAGTTGGGACCTGAAGTGAATCGAAAGCTGAGGTTATCTAACTGGAAAAGACAAAGCAATGAACAAAGAGATCTAGAAAATGTGCATAAAATCATAGTTCTTCTATCAGATCATCATTTTACTAACATCTCTTCACTACTAATATTAGTACTTCAACACGATCTCAAACCCTCAATTCACACCTAACAGCTTACTATTTTCGTACATCTAATTTGAAAAAGTACACGATGAGATAAGGCATAAAAAGAATCACTTCTAGGTGATGAAGGTGAAAACATGGTCTCTTCATATTTCCCCTTTGTCTTGGTCTGTATCATTAAATGGAACCACCTTTTAGGTTTGGAATTCACCGTGAGTCTAAACAGAGTAAGTTAAATGGTTGATTTCAAATTGCTAAGCCTGGTCTTTTTAGGTTTGAAATGCAAAAAGTCTAAACGTGATTGTCACTTGTTTGGTTCATATGAAAAAAACCCAACAAAAGAACTTTTTGGTTTGGAGACCAGGATTTATTTTCAGTAATCACAACATACCAAATGGGTTTACAGATAAATCCATGGAAATTGGGTTTATGGGTTGTGATTATGAAAATTGTGGGGGCGTTAGCAAAGGAACAATAGTTAAAAGTATGCTCAGCAGGGCGAGGGAGAGGGAAAAGGAGCAAACTGACCAGCTATCCATGAAGACCTTGTCCTGGATCAAAGCCAGTAGTGGGCCGAAGGAAACTCCATCTTGATTACTGGCAAAGTATTTGGAGACAGGTGTGAGTGCGTACACCCTCCCATCACCATCAATGGCAGAGCAACTGAGAACAGAGTGAGTGGTAAGAAGGTAGAGCATACGATCCAGCATGATGGGTGCCTCTGGGTTCTTTGTAGGCAGCCGGGAAGCTATTTCTGAGGCAGAGGCCTGACCCAATTTGGCAATGATATCAAAAAGGCCTAGCTCAATGGAGGTCTGCATAACCATGGGCAACACAGACGAGGTCACCAATTGCATGGCGTAGGAGCAGGGCTCTACATCACCATCCTCATGGCATAGCCTGCAGCTCTGTTTCTCTTTTGCTGAAGACCCCATAATTGGCTCTGCTTGGTAAACAACTTTCCCTTTCTCTCACTCAATTCCTCCGTGATGATCCAAACCACCACACCTCTGTAAATTATATAGAATGCTCTGGAAATGGATATCTACACGGTCAATTTCTGCCACGTTTTTAGGCAGGTCGTCTCTGGCCAAGCTCTCGTCACCCCACCCATTTTTTTATTTTATTCCCCTGTTTTATAACTCTGGTTTGAAAACATCTTCAAGTGATGCATTTGATGATGAAAATTTCTAGACTTCGCCTAGCTCATCTATCCGATTATTTGACGAAATAGTTTTAGGCACAAGTAAATTGAATTTCTGCGCATGCACATCCAAGCAAAATCTCGATAATAAATGGAAAAAAAACATGTGAATTATCCAAGTTACATATTTTACTCCCTTGTTCTTTAACTATTGGAGGAGGACATCGCGGTCCGGGTGGGTATGAATGTGGGATGAAAGCACTACGTTGTCCCACATTTTATTTTTATCTCGATGCACTAATATAAAAATAATTATTAAATACAAATTTTTTAAAAATAATTCAAATTTTTTACTCTCTTTCATCGGTGTCTTGGAGGGATAAGTTTGAATATTGTGTTGATAGATGTGGATGTCCATTAGGGATGATAATGCACCGATTTTTTTTGGGGTACCCGTCCATCCCTAATGGGATGAGTTTGAATTTTAATTAAATTGGTTTGAAATAGGTCTGGGAATTTTTTTAAAACCTGGGATGAGTTTCAGGTATTGTCTTTCAGGTATTGTCTTGTCCTATCACATCCGGATTATATATAAAATTAAATTTTATTTTATTATTTTTAACATATAGATAATAATAAAACATTTTTTTTAATAAAATAAGTTATAAAAAATATAATAATTTAATTAGTTATAAAATCTATTTATTTTAATGCAATTAAAAATGTTAAAAGTAATTTTTAAAAAATTAAAAAATTTTCAAAAAAAAATTAAATTGGACGGGGTGGGATAGGTATGAGAATTTCTCATACCTACCCCTTCCTGTTCTGTTTAATTTTTTAAATGGGATAGGAATGAGAATTATTTTGAATAAACAGAACGGGTTGGGATGGAGACCTGTCTTGAACCCACCTGTTGTCATCCCTAATCTCCATGATTGCTTCTGAATTTTACTCAAAAGAAGAGTAAAAATTGGCAACCCACCATTTATCATAGTGCAACATCCTCTTCAAAATCATTGAATTGTCAGTTGCTAAATCACCATACTCGAGCACTCTAAATCTAGATAATGACTATTGGTGTGTAATTAACTTTGTCAATTTATTTTAGTCTTGCTCCTTCTTCATTAAACTAAAAACCAGATATGTTTGATTCCCAATAAGTATTAAAAAATGAAAACAAATGTTAAGTGAAATAATTTTTTTTTGTGTTTGCTTATAATATGAAAAATATTGAAGAAAATTAAATATAATTAAAATTAGTTGAAAAATAATTTAATTTTTATATTGAAGAGTTAAAATAAATTAAATAAGTTTGAAGTAGAATATAAAAATAATTTATTAACTTTTGTTAGAGTTTGGTGACCTGAATTCTTTATGGTCCAATCTAAAAAGCTTGTGTTGCAACTTATATGAAATAGTTAAAAATATGAGATTTTTTTGGGGAGGGGGGTCTATGGTGGTATTGGTTTGATCTTGTCGGGGGTGCGAGGGCTTGCCTTCCCGGTATGTACCTACCTTATTTCGTACTCTTTTATATATATATATATATATATATATATATATATATATATATATATATATATATATATATATATATATGTAATGATGTTTAGTTTTATGGTTATGATGAAGATTAGGCTTCTAATGTAGTCGTTTGTTCACAATTCTTTTTTTTTTTTTACCTATTTTTTATATGTGTTTTTATCAATGTTTTCAGAAATCGGACCGATCATTGAATTGGAAAAATTATCAATTCACGATTCACTGGTCAAACCGACAATTGAACTACGGTTGAACCGATAATGTAATAAATATATAATTTATATATTATATAAAATTTCAAATAATTAGAAAAATTTAAAATATATAAAATTACAAATTTTAATAATGTTTGATTTTTATATTTGGTATATTAAATTAAATGATAAAGTTTAATATTTTAAATTTTGTTAAATAGAAATATGTAATATTTAAGAATGAAGATATATTTAAGATGAAAAAATTTATAATATTTAATTTATTTTTTTGTCTTTGTATTTTATTGTTTTAAAATTATTCTATTAATTAGTTTATATTATTTTTTATCAATATTATTATATTATTATTATTATAAAAATAAAAGAGAATTTAAATGTTTACATTCTTTAAAGATTTTATATAATAAAAATTTGAAATAAAAACAATAATCTTAGATTCTTTTATATATATATATTAACAATATCATTTAATAAATATGGTGGTTCAATGGTTCAAAGCTTCAAACTTTGAGATTTGTCCAACCCTCAAAGAAGCAAGGTTTTGCCTCTATTTAGTCCCAGTGTCAATTGCACATCGGAAGCACATGACTTCTGAGAAAACAAAGGCTATGGTTGATTAAGAAAAACACCCAAAAGAAGGGGAGGAGGGGATTGAATTGGGTTTTTAAAATCTTTTCAATCACAACAAATTCAAACACAATCTAAGCAAAATAAAGAGATAGAGTTAGAGAATTCAAACTCAAGTTTATAGTGGTTTGACACTTCCTTACCTACGCCCACTCTCCTCAATCTCCTAACCGAGTGAGGGTTCCACTAACTTGAAGCTTCAACCAAGCTTTCAATCTTCTTACACTTGGATTTCGGCTCCAATGGGCTCTTACACAATCTCTTCAAGATTCAAACCTCTTGAAGGCTTTAACACTCAGTTTTTTACAAGAAATAATCCCTCAACCTAGCTTAAGGATAGCTCAAATACAAGACAAAGTTAGGATGACACACAAGAGTGCACTAAAGGATATGCAAGTGGTGATTTAATGCACTATGAAGGAAATGAAAGCTTTTTGATCAAGAACAGGTAGGTAGACTATTGAATGCAAGTGTTCTCTTGTCAATAAATGAAGTGGAGCTCTCAATTTATAGGTTTCTAAGCTCGAGAGTCAAAAGCATCAAAAAGTAACCTTGTCCGGTCGAGCTAGGGATCGACCAGTTTACTAGCCGTTGGAGCATTTAATGCTTGACAGATTACCGTTGCCTTAACCGGTCCTCGATCAGACTAGGTCAACCGATTGAACCGATTGGCCATAGCCTCGACCGGTTGAGCCTTTTTGGCCCCGAAAACCTATTTTTTTAATTCCTTTCTTTTCTAACACTTAGGCAAGGTCTTTAGGTCAATTATTAAGCCAATTATAAAATATTTTGCCTAAGATACATTAGTTAAAAACTCGAGTTTTAATGAAATCAAAGTTTTAAAGAATAAACCGAGTTTTCTAAGTTGCATGAAACGTGTGAAAATCCTAAGTGCACTCATGTATTCATCTTACATTAGTTTCCTATGATCACAAGTCTTCCAAACGTCTCCATCTTGTATCCATTTGGTCATTTGATGAATTTTTGAGTTTATGCCTGAGATTCTTAATCATTAAACCAATTAGTCGCTTAACTATGGTTTGTTATAATCAAAACCCGATTAGGAGAACCCTTGGGCTAACAACTTCTATATGCTCTAAGTGCTTTATAAATACCTTCAACATCCAAGCCAAACATGCCAGCAAATTAGGCTTGAAACATGGCCCAAAGTTAAGTTTTATAAGCTTGTCATTGGATTGGGCCTAGTGGCTTGGACCAAATTCAATTAGTTTTAGTTTTGAAAGTTTTGGGCTTGATGGATAATGGGCCTCTTAATAATTAACAAATTTTTGTAACAATTATGGTCTGACTGATTTGTAAAAAACTTGATAGTTTGTAAAAAACCGGACAATTTGTAAAAAAATGGACAGATGATTTGTAAAAAACTGGACAGTGGTTCAACCGTCGTTTGAATGGTTCAATACCTGTTTGACCATGAAGTAGTTTATTTAGATGGACTAAACCAGAAAGTTCACAGGTCGACTGTTCGATCGATCGGACTAGTTCGGTTTTTAAAACAATGGTTTTTATTTGGTTTTTTCCTTATTGTCTATTCTCAAAACTTTAAATCAATAAAGTACTTAGGTGTAATTGTATTCGGGTCATAATGGTAGATCATGTTCGGGTTTGATTGTTCAACCTGTATAACCCATTTAGTTAATCATGCCAAAATTGACCTTTATGATCCAACTTGTTGGTTGAGTGTAAAATAATATTGCCCACTTGGTAATGAAAATGTAGTACAATTTGCTGAAATGTCTCAAGTAATTTGATGGAAGTGGTGGCGATAAATGAAGTTTACAACAACAATGGAATCAAATGAAGATATGGATCACATCATTCACATACCAGCACATGTTCATTGATCAAATATAATTATTTTGGTTTCTCACCATCCAAACACAACTTTTCACTCACAAACGTGAATAGATAGATAAGAGTCGACTATAAGTACTGTTTACTTGAAGAATTCCATGATCCAATAATTATACACAAGGCACTCAAATCTGATGCCAGCAAATCCAGCTGCCATTTCTAGGTCCAGGAACTCCTGTCTCGTCCGTTCCCTTCCTCCAAGGATTCGAGTCATCAGAATCAAATCTAGTTTGCAGAGAGATTGCACAGAAGCACTCATATTTGATATTTCTGGAAGAAACCCCTCCACCACAATTGCCATTCTATGCTCTGGCAATGCTTTATAGCAATTATTCAACAACTTCAAGCACTGATCATCACTCCAGTTATGAAGTATCCACTACATATGATTTGACAAATCATTAGATCATCATCAGCATCAAGCGCAGAGCAAGTGAGGATAGAATGAGATGTGAAAAAGTAGAGGATGTGGTCCAACATGATGGGTGCGGTCGGGTTGTTTGCAAGCAATTGGGATGCTATTTCTGAGGTAAAGGTCTGACCAACTTTGGCAATGATATGAAAAAGGCCAAGCTCAATGGTCGTTTGCATAACCATAGGTAATAGAGAGGAGGCCACCAACTGCATGGCATTGCAGTAGTGATCTATCTCTTGTACTTCTTCTTCTTCTTCACCTGTATTGCCATGACTGCACTGCCCTTCTTCCATTGAAGAACCCATTATTGCTTCGGTTTTGTTCCTGGCTTGAAATTCGATGATATGGCTGGGCAAGAGGCTATTATTCCCTCAACCTTCCCTTGGAGGCCCATTGTTTCCCCATCAATATCTTACCATTATCACATTTATTTGTATCCAAATTTTATTAATATTTGGTTGTTTTTTTCTTCTCTAACTTTTATTTAATTACACACATCAACAATAATAATATTAACAAATGATTTCATTCATCTCCAAGGTTTAAATGAAAATAACTTTCATTCATTTCAAAATTTGTCAAATACCTATTTTATTTTGAATTAAAGGGGAGGTGAGTGAAAAGATCAAAATAGAAAAGTAAATGAGACATTGGATGAAATTTCAAATTAACAAGTCAAGTATATTTAGCCAAAACCTTGGAAGCGGTCAATAAATTTAACTCTTAACATTAAAAATTTTATAAATATCATTTTAATACCATAATGTAGACCCCACAATTTGTCCCAATTTTATTTTTATATTAATTTTGAGCCCAATTTTGTCGTTAGATTTTAAATTCGATTACATGTGATATTTTTGGCTCATTTACCATTTAATTCTTAGTTTTTATTATTTTGTAAATTATTTTATTTTTATTTATTATTATTATTATTATTATTATTATTATTATTATTATATATTGTTGTAAAACAAAGTGAGAGGAAGAAAGCAAGAAAGATAGTAGAATGCATAGGAAAACTCAATAGAATTTCATTAGAGGTCTCTCATTTTTATAGGGAGTTACAAAATATATTTATAGATGATCATCCACAAGTTACCATAGTGGTATAGAATCTCATATTTTATAACACCCCCCTCTTGAATGATCATAAGAATATGCCTCATTAAAACCTTACTAGGAAAAACCCTAGTGAAGGAAAAAGAGTACAATATTCTTTTGGATTACTATAACTGCCTCGTTAAAAACCTTTCTAGTAAAACCCAATGGGACAAAACCTGGACGAATGAAAAAAAAAAGTGCAACGTAATAATATTCTTATCAATTAGCTCCCCTTCATGTTGACATGATTATATTTTCTCTAATAGTACAACATGGAGATCTTTGAGTTGTCGTATTTCAATGAGCTTCTTGAGTGTTGTAGTTGGCAATGCCTTTATGAATAAATCTACTAAATTGCCACTTGATCTTATTTGTCAAATAACAATTTCATTACTCTTCTTTGATAGAGGAGAGTCCACATGACTCCCAAATATGTTGGATCATAGATCTTAGCTATATACATTCACGACATGCTTCATGAATTACTAGTATTTCTGAATGATTTGATGATGGGACCACCATTGTTTGTTTGACAAATCTCCATGAAATAGCAGTACCATTGCAATTAAACACATACCCTGTTTGTGACCTACCTTTATGTGGATCTAAAATATATCCTACATTTGCATATCCAAGCAATTGTTGCTTTGATTCCCTCGAGTAAAATAGACCTATATTAGTAGTTTTACGAAGATAACGCAATATATGTTTGATACCATTCCAATGTCTTCGAGTTAGAGCACAACTATATCTTGCTAATAAATTGACAGAAAAAGCAATGTTTGAATGTGTACAATTGGCAAGATACATAAGTGCACCAATAGCACTAAGATATGATACTTTAGGACTAAATAATTCTTCATTTTTTTCGCAATGACGAAATTGGTCATTTTTCACATCAAGTGATATGAAAAACCATTGGAGAACTTAAATGATGTGTTTTATCCATATAAAAACGCTTCAAAACTTTCTTAATGTATGTTGATTGATGTACTAAAACTCAATTTGGAAAATTCTTGATCTGCAGACCGAGACAAAATTTTGTTTTTCCAAGATTTTTCATCTCAAATTCTTTTTTACAAGTAATTTACTGTTCTTGCGAACTCTTCAGGAGTTCCAACAAGATTTAAGTCATCAACATACACTGCAATAATTGCAAATCTAATTTCTGATTTCTTAATGAAGATGCATGGGCATATAGGGTTATTCATATACCCTTCTTTTAACAAGTATTCGCTAAGGCGATTGTACCACATGCGTCCAGATTGCTTTAATCCATACAAGGATCATTGTAACTGGATTGAATACATACTATGAGGCTTTGTACAATTTGCTTCAGGCAATTCAAATCATTCAGGGATTTTCATGTATATATCATTATCCATGGATCCATATAAATATATTGTAATAACATCCATGAGACACATATCTAGTCCTTTCGGGACTGCCAAACTAATTAGGAAACAAAATGTGATTGCGTTCATGATAGGAGAGTATGTTTCCTCATAGTCAATACCAGGTCTCTACAAGAAACCTTGTACTACTAATCATCTTTTATATCTTATAATCTCATTATTCTTATTGCGTTTTCGTACAAATACCCATTTGTACCCAACAGGCTTTACATCTTCAGGTGTTTGGACAACAGGTCCAAAAACTTTTGTTTTGTTAATGAGTTTAACTTTGTTTGCTTAGCTTCTTTCTATTTTGACCAATCATTTCTATGTCGGCATTCTTTCACATTTCATGGTTTAGGATCTTCATCATTTCTTATGATATCGAAGGCCACTTGGAAAGCGAAAATATTGTTAATAATAATATTATTTTGATCTCATTTTTCCCCTGTGTATACATAACTTACTGAGATCTCACAATTTTCAGGTACATCTGCCTCTTCAGGGGCTTCTCGTTCAATATGTGTCTCTTCATGGGCTTTTTGTTCAATATGTGCCTCTTCTGGGCTATAGCTTTATCAATTTTAAACTGATCAGTCAATTTGATGGCCTCTTTTAGAGTGCTAAGTTTTTCTTGAGTTCTCCTCTTCCGGGGAGTTACATCCTTTGAGTTGACAGGTCTACCACACTTCAGGCGTATTTTAGATTCATTTGTTAACTGTCCTACAGGGACATTAATCCGTGCTGGAGTATTTGCAACCGGGATATGTCACTTTCTTTGTATCAATGAATGCATCTTGTAATTGATTTGCAAGATTTTGTAAATAAATAATGTTTTAAACTTCCAATTCACATTGATTGGTACGAGGATCAAGATAAGTCAAAGTCAATGCATTCCAAATAATTTCATGTCGTTATTCTGGAACTGGCTCTTTCCCTCCAACGGCGAAAAAATTGTCTCGTTAAAATGATAATCTGCACAACATGTCATTCTACCTTTTAAGTGTATAGGTAGACTAGTCACTAAATAAACACTTCTGGTTTTATAATGTACATCCATACGACTTTTTACCCCGGGGGACCAAGTTGGTCTTACAAGATTTTTCTGGATCTATCATCGTATAAAGTGTCATTCACATGGAATCAAATACTACTAGTGACATATTATAAGCTCTTTTAGAGCCTTTAATCAAGTTTCTATCACCTGATATAGTATTAACATTGTTTGTCATAAATGTTGTGCAATTAATGAGACAAAAGTTTCATCAAAGTGACAAGTCATAAAACATTGTCATAAAGACATTGTCTTTATAGAGTTGAAGAAATATTATCATAGAGAAAGAGTTAAAATCAATGGAAAAATATTAGTCATTGATGATGACTTAACTTAACAACTTGTGTAAAAACAATGAGAACATATATAACACAATAAATCAAATATGAAAAGATAATTATTTTATTTTTATTTTTATTTTTATTATTTTATTATATATATTCTTTTTTTTCTCTCCCTTATCTCTCCACTTTCTCTCATCTCTCCTCCACCTACCCCCCATACTCCCACGTGTAACACTATCCCATCTCCTCTCTATTCTTATTTCTCTCTTTTCTTTTTTTAGTTTTTTTCTTTTCTCTTTTTATGGTGGCTACCGCCGCCCCCCTCATTTTCTTCTTTTCCATTTTTTTTCCTTTTTTCTCTGGTCTCCTTCTAGAATGACCGACATACAATTGGCCGGTTGCCTATCTCCCCATCCCATCTCTTCTTTTTTTCATTTCCTCTCCCTCCCAACTCACACACATGACCGACCCTCATTTGATTTTTTTCCTTTCTCCCCAAAAAAACCCACTACCACACGTCCTCCATGCTCTCATTTCTTTTTTTTCCATTCCCTAATTCTTTTTCTTTTTCTATTTCTTTTGGTTTCCCGTGAAACCATCTTCATACCCGTAGTCGGCTAGTCATCATCGACAAGTTGCTACCGGTAACACCATCTCCATTTCTGGTACCCTTCATCCTCTCTCTCTCTCTCATTCTCTTTCTTTATTTTATTCTTTTTTATCTTTATTTTTAATGCATTTTCCGTCTCCCAACCACTACAAACCCTAATTTTCTCTCATGGTCTCCAAAAAAAAAAAAAAGTGTAAATTCATTTTGATTTATAGTCTCCAGAAAAGTGTAAATCCATTTTAATTTATTTTATTTTTTCTTTCTTTGATTTTAATAGTAATTATTGTTTGTGAAATTTGGATTATTGAATTAATATGAAATTGGGCTTCGGTAATTAATATAGAATTTTGGTTAATTTATTGTTGGTAAATTAATATGAAATTTGAGCTCATTTATTGTTGGTGAATTAATTTAGAATTTTCTAATTTGGGCTAGATTAGTTGATGTTTATATGGTTGTACTCATTTTAATTATTCAATTGCACATGATATAATATTGTGATATATTTTGGACGTGTGTTTGCATATTAAATTGGGTTAATTTTGATTATGGATTTAGGTTTGTATATTAAATTAAGCTTGGATCGTGGGATATTAAATTTAGGCATAATGAGATTTATTTTAATTTATCATGTTTTGGGTTTGATTAATTGAACTTATATTTTGACCATTAATTTGAAATTTTTTGACTAAGGCCTATGACATGTGAGATATTTTTGTTGGACTATTTTTGTTTTTTCATGGACCAATTTTGCAATCATGTTGGCTGAGTACGAATTTATGACACGTGGAGCATGAAATTTCATGGAAGAAAGTGAGACATGAAAAATTGTAGGAAGACATTGAACTTATTGTAAGTTTGTTTGGGTACACATTTTATTTCTCACTACTATTTGATTTGATTTTTGTAAATATTTGTTTATATATATTTAATGAATGTGTACAGAATTGAACATCGAATAAACCAGAAATTTTGTTTAAATAAGAGGAATAATTCAATAAATATGTTTTAATAAAATAATAATTTTAAAATATTATTCTTAATAAAAGAAAGTTTTTTTATTAATAAAAATTTAGAAAAATGCTTTTAGAAAAATAAAAAATAAAAATTGTTTTTAATATAATTGTCCAAAAATTTCTTTGTTTAATAAAAATTGTGTAAAAAATTGTTTTGTAAATAAAGTTGTCCCAAAAATTAATTTTTAATAAAAATGTCCAAAAAAATGCTTTTTAAATAATTTTTTTCCTTAATTGAAATGAGATTAAAACTAATTTTTAGAAATAGAGCATTTAAATATATATTTTTTAATACAAGAATAGAATAAAAGTCATTTTTGCAAATTGAAACAAATCATTTTCCTTGATAAAATTGGATTGAAAATATTTTCTTTGTAAAGAAATTAATTCATTTTGAACAAAATCAAATTGAAATATTTTTGTAAACAAAGTTGTAAAAATTCATTCTTTTCCTAACAAAGGTAAATAAAATATTATATTTTTTTATTAATTTTCAAATTCAATACATAACCAACCCATTACCCTTCTATCTTCATTACATGCACAAAACCCTAAGAATAAAATAGTAACGACCCGCTCCCAACCGTGTAAATATTGTTCGCTTTAGACCTAAAGGGGTCTTCACGACTTTAAAACGCGTCTACATGGTTAAGAGAAGTTTATACTTATATAGTGCCATAAACTTTCCCCCATATTCGATATGGGATATCACAAACACCCCTCCATGCAGACACAACGTCCTCGTTGTGTCCCACGGGATTGTGGAACCAAATAGACAAACACCCCACACCAAGGTCGGAGACTGACTCTGATACCATTTGTAATGGCTCACTCCCAACCGTGTAGATATTGTTCGCTTTGGGCCCAAAGGGGCCCTCACGGCTTTAAAACGCGTCTACAGGGTTAAGAAAAGTCCATACTTATACAGCGCTAGAAACTTTCCCTCATATCTGATGTGAGATGTTACAAACACCCCCCATGTGACACAATGTCCTTGTTGTGTTCCACGGGATTGTGGGACCAAATAGACGAACACCCCACATCGAAGTCGAAGATTGACTCTAATACCATTTGTAATGGCCCACTCTCAACCGTGTAGATATTGTCCACTTTGGGCCCAAAGGGGACCTCATGGCCTTAAAACGCGTCTATAAGGTTAAGAGAAGTCCATACTTATATAGCGTCAGGAACTTTCCCCCCTATCTGATGTGGGATATCACAAATTTTTAATGGCCATCCTATATGGAGTCTTAAAGATAGGAGTTGTTCCTAGTACCAAATCAATGGTAAATTCCACCCTCCTTTCTGGTGGTAAGCCAGACAAATCATCTGGAAAAACATCAGGAAAATCCCTTACAACGGGTATGTCCTCCAACTTTAAATCACTTTCATTACTCACCACATAAGCCAAAAAGTCTTGACAATCCTTCCTAAGCAAAAAACTAGCTCGTCAGGCTGAGATCATATGAAGTGGTCTATCCGCATGCTTCATCTCAAAACTAAACTTAAGTTGACCAAAGATGCTAAATATCATCATTTTCCCAAAACAATCAATAGAAGCATGATAGGAAGCTAACCAATCCATTCCCAAAATTACATCAAAATCCTAAAGGTTAAGGAGTACTAAGTCAACTAGAATTTCCTTATAACCAATCATCACAAGACAATCTCTAAGCATTTTACTGGTCATAACAGAAACTCCCATGGGAGTAGCAACAATCAAATCAAAGTCTATGCTAGCAACAAGCATACCCAACAGACCAACAAAAGAGTGTGTTGAGTCTGGATCAATTAGGGCTCTAGCAAATAAAGTGTGGATTTAGATAGTACCTGTCACTACATCAGAAGTAGCTTGAGCATCTCGATGAGTCATAGCAAACACCCACCCTTGGGCCCTAGGCTTCTGTTTATCTTCTTTATTCTCCCACTCAGGCTTCCTAATGATAAACTTTTTATTCTCTGGACAATCCCGAACCATGTGTCCTTACTTCCCACAACCAAAACAAGCTCCAGTCTCCCTATAACATGGCCTACCCCCATGCTTCTGACCACAAGTAGGACAATTCACATCTAAATTTTGGGTTGTCTTCCCTTTATTCTGATTTCTATTAAAGGCAGACATTTTCTGTGCTTGGTTACCATGAGGAATAAGCACCATCACTCCTATTCCTCTTCATTTGTTGTTTCCTACAGTGATGAAGCTCCTCATTATCATTTTCTGCAATAAGGGCTCTGTCTACAATCTCTGAATAGATGTCAAGTTTCAGAATAGATATCTTGTTTTTCAGGTAGGGCTTTAATCCATCTTGAAACTTTAATGCTTTTTCCTACTCCATAGCAATCAACTGTGGGGAAAAACGTGACAACTCTATAAATTTGGCCTCATATTGGGCCACAATCATCTCCCCCTATTCCAAACGAACAAACTCTCCCATCTTTTGTCGCCTAACATTGTCAAAGAAGTACTTCTTGTAGAAAGCCTCCCTAAACTGTCTCCAAGTTATAGGTCACTAATCCTCCAAAAGCCTATTGGTCATACGCCACCAATGATCTGCTTCTTTGTCTAACATAAATGCTGCATAAGAGGCCTTTTGCTCCTCAGAGCAATTTATGACATCAAAGAATTTCTCCATCTGAAGAATCCAAAAAAATAAAGAGGACCTAGTTTCTTAAAGTCATCAAAGGAACTACCCCTAGAAGATGAGGATTGTCCTTGACCATTAGTCTCAGCAGCTCTAGCTTGACGCTTAACCAAACCAGCTAAAGTTCCGAGATACTTATAAAGCCCTTCTACATTCATGGGAGGCAAACCCTCAAGTAGAGGAGGTACACCATCATTAGCCTGACTATTTTGGGAAGATGTTGTTCTTCTTGGTGGCATGATCTCCTATAAAACATGAGGTGTAGCTAAATTAGTGATCGCTCGGATTTTGTCGTTTATTGGATCAAAACAAAATTTATAACCTAATTCACTATTCTATAGCAATTTGTACCCGATCAAAAAGTGGTTTTAGTACAAACTACCGTAGTATAGTGGTATTTAGGTATCGTCCACAATGATGGATTATTCTCGGTAATTAAGGCTTGAACGAGATGATAAGAAATGATGGTGATCAAGTGAATTTTACTTGAAATTGCATGATAAAATCTCAAGATAGCAATGTACTCAAATTGAATTGAAAATGAAGTGTAAAAGAGAAGAAAATTTATAAGATGTGAGATTCTCGGACTTAGGATTTTCTAGAGAGCAATTTCCATGGTGAATAGGTGTTGAGATCTAATTTTCATCAAGTTAGATTGAAAACCTAAATTTTCATCTAAACCGATTTTTGATTTAGCTTTAGATCTAGATCTAATTTCTCTTAAAATTAGGTAATCTAATCCAAGAGATCAATTTGAATCATAAATTCAATTCATCTTAAACTATCTTCCAATGATTCACACAATGCAACTATTCAATGTCATCAAATCTAGCATTAAGAATTTGATGAATCTACCTAGCTTGCATTGTAGCAATCATTCAAGACAATTTGAAGAGAAAAATCCCCAAATTTCAATTAATCAATCAATTGGATCTAATTACCTTTACAATTCAGGCTCAATTCTCTAATTCACCATAGATCTTGCCTTTAGATCCTCCCTCCTCCGAGAAAAACGTGATTTAGCCACTCATGCTTGGAGATTTGATCTCACAAGACATGTTTGGCTACCGAGAAAATAAGAGAAACTGAAGGAAAATGGAGAATAATATAGAGAGAAGAAGAATGAAAAGTTCTACAATTAGAAAATGTATCAAAAGTTCTTAAATGAGTTAATCCCGTTTCTATTTATAGGCCAAGGTAAAAAGGACACTTGGCAACATTTTAGAGGTCTTCTAGATGCTTCTTCATCAAGGAATCTGGAGAGAATGCATTTTCGCACGAGCCCCTAGCAATCTCGCATGATGGTGCGAAGTGGAGAATCCAACAGCTTCAATTTCGTTCTTCTGGAGCGTTTCGCATGACTGTGCGAAAATTTCGCATGGTCATGCGAAATCACTTCCTCAAAATTTCTTTTTATGCTGCAGCCACCTCCTTTCTGTCTCATTTCGCATGACTGTGCGAAAATTTCGCATGACTGTACGAAAATTTCGCATGGTCATGCGAAACCGAAAATTATGCTATTCCGGCTCCTCTTTACAACTTCTCTCATTTCTTCATGTTTAATCCATCTCCACCACCTTCAATTAAGCTTCAAAGCTTGGTTCAAGTGCATTTCCTCTTCCTCATGATTACATTATGTACCCTCCTCCATTCATTTTCCATTTGTCACTCCATGCTTCAAAAATCACCTTAAAATATCTCCAAAACTCACAAAGAACCATTAGTATCACTTGCAAGGGTAGTAATGTATTACTTGGGCAAATTAGGCATAATTACTACTCAAAAGGTGTAAAACTCGTGAAAGTTAGTATCTAAAATATGTGGTTTTTGAGTAGTAATCAATTAGTCACTAAAAAACTAAGTAGACAATTTAGGTTTATAAGGAAGAAAAAGTTTATACAAGATGAAGTAAAACTTAAACTAATGTGTCACTCATCTATCCCCAAAGTAAACTAAAACAAGTTCCCAACAAGATCATAACCTAGTTGTTCTGATACCACTCTGTCACGCCCTGAAACCCGCTCCAAGGGCATGACGATCATTTTACACTTCAAGCCCAAAAGCTTAAAATGGAAACAACACAAACATTCATATTGTAACTGGAAATTTACCAATTACCAAATTCATGTTCAAAGTAGTAGAACAAAAATTCTAAAATCTCCAAATAATAATTTTTGTTTTTTGAAACTAACACATCAAACCAAGTGTTATTGTCCAAATAACTCTAAACTCAAATAATACTAATGGAAAATAAATTTTAACATCTAAACAATGCTAAAAAATAAAGAGAGTTTTAACACATGTCCTAACAAGGCAATTTCCCCTCCTAATCTTCACTCCTCGCCCGAACTAAGGGTACCTAGAAAAATTATCAATAAATGGGAATGAGCTTAAAGCCCAATAAAGAATATTAATACAATTTCATGGATCAAATAGTTTCAGTCATACTTACAAATAGAAGATTTAGTGTAAAATCATTTTCATAAGAACATTTGAGTACAAATATGCTAATACATTTTAAAGTGTTTAACCAAACATTTGCATATATATATATATATATATATCAAAATCATTTCATATCCATTTCAAAACAAATACATTTCAATTGTTTTCACTCTGGTTATCAAATAACAAATAGTGTTCATTTAATTAAATTACTTTAATTAATTAATAATTTTTAAATTATGATTTTACCCCTAGATTGGGTTTGGGGCATTACATGAATTATCCAAGTTAAATATTTTATTCTCTTGCTCTTTAATTCTTGGAGAAGGACATCCATAGCCATACCCAGTCCATGCGAGTTGAAGGGAATGTGGAATGAAAGGCCTACATTGTCCCGCATTTTTATCTTATCTCTATGCACTAATATAAAAATAATTATTAAATACAATTTTTTTTTAAAAATAATTCAAAATTTTTTACTCTCTTTCATTAGTGTCTTGGACCTCCACGTGCTTTCATTTCAACCCTTTCCTTCTAGGCTCTTTTTAGACTTTGCCATGTAGAATGCAGAATGTTGTGTAGATAGATGTGGATGTCCATTAGGAATGACAATGGAACGGGTTTTTTCGAGTACTCGCTCCCATCCCTAATGAGATGAGTTTGAATTTTAACTAAACTGGTTTGGAATAGGTTTGAGAATTTTTTTTAAAACCTGGGATGAGTTCAGGTATTGTCTTATCCCATCCCCCTGGATTATATATAAAATTAATTTTTATAATTAAATTGAATTAAATTTTATTTTACTATTTTCAATGTATAGATACTAATAAAATATTTTTTAATAAAATAAGTTATACAAAATATAATAATTTAATTATTTATAAAATATATTTATTTTAACGCAATTAAAAATGTTAAAATTAATTTTTTTTAAAATTTAAAAATTTTCAAAAAATATTAAATGGGACAGGGTGAGACGGGTATGGGAATTTCTCATACCCACTTCGTCTTGTTTAATTTTTTAAATCGAACAGGGATGAAAATTATTTTGAATAAACGGAACGGGTTGGGATGGGGGTACCCATCCGGAACCCACCTGTTTCCATCCCTAATATCCATGATTGCTTCTGAATTTTACTCAAAAGAAGAATAAAAATTGGCAACCCAACAATTTTCATAGTGCAGCATCCTCTTCAAAATCTTTGAATTATCAGCTACTAAATCACCATACTCAAGCACTTTGAATCCAGATAATGACTACTGGTGTGTAATTAACTTTGTCAATTTATTTTAGTCTCACTCCTTATTCATTAAACTAAATACCATATATGTTTGATTCCCAATACGTATTAAGAAATGAAAACAAATGTTAAGTGAAATAATTTTTTTTGTGTTTGCTTGTGATATGAAAAATATTGAAGAAAATTAAATATAATTAAAATTAGTTGAAAAATAATTTAATTTTAAAATAAATTAAATAAGTTTGAAGTAGAATATAAAAATAATTTATTAACTTTTGTTAGAGCTTGATGACTTGAATTCTTTTTGGTCCAATCTAAAAAGCTTGTGTTGCAACATATATGGTAAAGTTAAATTATGAGATTTTTTTTAGTGGTGGGGGTGGGGGGTTCTGATCCTATTAAGGGTGCAAGGGCTTGCCCTCGTGGTATGGACCTACCTTGTTTATTACTCTTTTATATATGTGTGTGTGTGATGATGATGTTTAGTTTTAGGGTTATGATGAAGATTATGCTTCTGATGTAGTCGTTCGTTCACAACTTTCCTTTTTTTTTTTTTTAACAATTTTTATATGTGTTTTTATTTGGTTTTTTCTTTATTGTCTATTCTCAACAACTTTAAATTTATTTTTTTATTATAATTCACTTCTTTTTTTTCTCTTTATATTATTTCTTTTACATTTTCCCTTAAATTTTCCAAGAACCAAAAATAACCTTATAATCTTCTAGGTAAAGCACAATTTCAAACAATATTAATTATAATGCTTCATATCACAATCAGTCTAGGATCATACCCACACTAATCGGTATCATTTTAGGAAAAGCCTTTTAAGAAAAAAAAAACTTTCATTCTATCATCTAAAAATCAATCGGTATCCAAAAATGATAATTTAAAAGTCTTTTATAATATTGAATCATCATCATTTGAGTGACTCATACTTACAATCAAAAGCGATATTATTGGACCTTGAAGTAGTCCTAACTCCTAAGTACTTCATTGATTTAAATTTCATCAAATAGCAATTTTATAAATGTATTTCATATATAAAACTTATTTTTAGGGAATTGTTAAACACATTTATGTAAAAAATTTAGACTATGTTTGGTTCCCAAAAATTTTGAGAGAAAATAGAAAAGAAAAGTAGGAGGAAAATAAAAAATATATTTAAAGCCAATAAATTATTTTTATATGTTACTTCAAAATTATTTTACTTATTTTAACTCTTTAATATAAAAATTAAATAATTTAAAATTTTATAAATTTCTAACTAATTTTAATAATATTCGATTTTCTTTTATATTTTTTTATAATAAAATTTGAGTACCCTATTAGGGATTTATATAGAACCTTCTATGTGTACCACGTAGTCTTACTTATATACACCTTCACATAAGTTTGTTCAAATATTTTGGGTCGAGGCCTAATTAGAGCCCAATCCAATCCCTTTAGGGTTGGGTTTGGGCTGATCTTTTAAGCCCGAGCCCGTTCCATGGGCAAATCCTAGTTGGGCTGAGTATTAAAACCTAATATGTAATGATAAGCATTATCCAAAAATGTTATGCAAAGATTTGAAACTTCCAAAAGCTGAAAATTTTGACATGATAACTATTGAACTACTTTTGGGCCTAGGATAGACATGAACTCAAGTTTAACATCCAACTCGGCCCAAGAACTATCCAATGGCCCATTTGGGGTTCGGTAGGGGAGACCTGAGCCTAGCCTGGAGCCCAACCAAGAGGGCCTGAGCCCAGCCTGGTCTGGCCCATTTGCATGAAGTTAGGTGTGTAGTAAGTGCGGGAATAATGGTGATAATTTTGACACGTATCACTACATAATTTTTTTTTTTTTAAAAAAAAAACAATACAAATTTTAGCGGGTTTGAGTTAGGTGTAATCTTATTCAGGTCATAATCATAGATCATGTTCGGGTTTGTTTGTTCAACCTGTATAACCTATTTAGTTAATCATGTCAAAATTGACCTTTATGATCCAACTTGTTTGTTGGCTGTAAAATAATATTGCCTACGTGGTAATGAAAATGTTAGAAGTAATTTGATGAAAGTGGTGGCGATAAATGAAGTTTACAACAACAATGGAATCAAATAAAGACGTGGATCACATCATTCACATACCAGCACATGTTCATGGATTAAATTTAATTATTTTGGTTTCTCACCTTCCAAACACAACTTTTCACTCACAAACGTGAATAGATAAGAGTCTGACTATAAGTACTGTTTACTTTAAGAATTCCATGATCCAGTAATTATACACAAGGCACTCAAATCTGATGCCAGCAAATCCAGCTGCCGTTGCCCACAGTGGAAGACAATAAAAAACTGGACAGACAATAAATTTCCCAGAGAGGCCATACCAAAAGGGAAGGATGGAAACACTCAGGATTGTAAGACCTCAAAGGACTAGGTAACTGCTTGGCGAATAACCCCTGTTTTCATGATCACATCAATTCCCTAAGAAAAGAAAGCAACACCTGCATCAAAAATGTAAATTAAGTATATTAGGAAAAGAAAGGATGAAGAATGCACAACATTTTCTTTATTTGCAACTTGGGGTTGTCCTCATTGTTCTCCTTCTCATTGTCCTCTTAAGTCACACTCTAATCTTATTGGGCCATTATCATAAATGAACCTAAGCTGCACTATAATGACTTTGGAGTTTTCTGCTCGACTCTAAAAGCATGTGGAATCTTCATGGTGGAATGGTTATGATTGAAAGTTTTCCAATCATTGATATGAGATCTATGTCAGAAACCAAGGAAAGCCATAACCCACTTTGCATAACTTCTAAAAACTCCTTTAAAGCTATTGATACCAAAAACAGAGCCCAATAATTTTGCTTCAGTCAGACCGGTTCAACCTGATCACCATTGTACTGTTTATGGAATGTAATGCAATGACTACAATCATAAATCTAAACATGTTAACCATTGGCTATGGCAGCAGCCATGGAAATGTTTAAAGTGGTGGCGGTGGTGGTGGTGGTGGTGGTTGTGATCAGTGTAGGGGTTGCAACAACAGTGGAATCAAAACAAGAAGTAAACGAAGACAAAAGAAATAAAGGAAAAGAAATGAACACGAACTGAAGCATCTGCATTATTGATTAAAGTTACTTTGGTTGATCATACTCCAAACACTAATTGCATAAAACAGAACCATTACAGAGTTATTCCCTTTTGCAAAGTTGTTTCATAAACAATTGCAAACAGTACCATGACAATTAACCATATGTTGTTTACTTGAAGATTTCCATAACCCAATAACAAGAGACATAGCATTCATATCTGATGCCAGCAAATCCAGCTCCAATTGCCAAGTCCAGGAACTCCTTCCTTGTCCTCTCCTTTCCTCCAGGGCTTTGAGTCGACATTATCAAATCTGTTTGGCAGATAGCTTTCACAGTAGATCCCTTTTCCGGTATTTCTGGAAGAACCCCCTCCACAACGATCACCTTCCCATGCTCTGGTAGAGCTTTGTAGCAGTTCTTCAACAACTTTAAGCAGTGATCATCACTCCAATCATGAAGTATCCACTACATACATACATATTTTTTATCATCACCAAATTATCAGATCCAAAATAGCATAACAAGGTTATAATTTTTTTTTCTTTTCTTTTAACTGTCAATACAGCAACCAATACGCTGGTTAGGATGCTGGAAAGACTCAAACTCACCTTCATAAAAATGGCATCCCCTTTGGGAACACTTTCAAACATATCCCCTCCAATGTGTTTCACACCTGCAACAAAATTGAATTATTCCATTTGGTGAATTTATCTTGAGCCCAAACTAAACTACCACTTCAATAAAATTATTTGGAAACAGGAAGTAAAAAGTTATACCAGGAAACGCCACAGCATGTTCTATAACATGAGGCAAGTCAAAATTAATAGCCTCAATATGGGGGTATTTGGATGTGATTATGCTAAGGGTGGTTCCCAGACCACCACCAACATCGACCACCCGCGTAAGGTGCTCAAAACCCTTGTAGGACTCAAGGATCTTATTAACAATTACCGTTGTGTGGTTGAACATTGCTGTGTTGAAAACCTGATTGAATCTGGGATCCTTGCCAGGGTACTCAAATGCATGAGATCCATGGACCCTGTTAAATGGTATTCCTCCTTCAATAATCGCATTTTTCAGTTGGGACCTGAAGTGAATCGAAAGCTGAAGTTATCTAACTGGAAAAGACACAGCAATGAACAAAGAGATCTAGAAAATGTGCATAAAATCATAGTTCTTCTATCAGATCATCATTTTACTAACATCTCTTCACTACTAATATTAGTACTTCAACACGATCCCAAACCCACAATTCACACCTAACAGCTTATTCTTTTCGTACATCTAATTTGAAAAAGTACATGATGAGATAAGGCATAAAAAGAATCACTTCTAGGCGCTGAAGGTGAAAACATGGTCTCTTCATATTTCCCCTTTGTCTTGGTCTGTATCATTAAATGGAACCACCTTTTAGGTTTGGAATTCACCATGAGTCTAAACAGAGTAAGTTAAATGGTTGATTTCAAATTGCTAAGCCTGGTCTTTTTAGGTTTGAAGTGCAAAAAGTTTAAACGTGATTGTCACTTGTTTGGTTCATATGAAAAAACCCAACAAAATTAGAACTTTTTGGTTTGGAGACCAGGATTTATTTTCAGTAATCACAACATACCAAACGGGTTTACAGATAAATCCATGGAAATTGGGTTTATGGGTTGTGATTATGAGAATTGTGGGGGTTAAAAGTATGCTCGGCAGGGGGAGGGAGAGGGAAAAGAAGCAAACTGACCAGCTATCCATGAAGACCTTGTCCTGCATCAAACCCAGTAGTGGGCCGAAGGAAACTCCATCTTGATTACTGGCAAAGTATTTGGAGACAGGTGTGAGTGCGTACACCCTCCCATCACCATCAATGGCAGAGCAACTGAGAACAGAGTGAGTGGTAAGAAGGTAGAGCATACGATCCAGCATGATGGGTGCCTCTGGGTTCTTTATAGGCAGCCGGGAAGCTATTTCTGAGGCAGAGGCCTGACCCAATTTGGCAATGATATCAAAAAGGCCTAGCTCAATGGAAGTCTGCATAACCATGGGCAACACAGACGAGGTCACCAATTGCATGGCGTAGGAGCAGGGCTCTACATCACCATCCTCATGGCATAGCCTGCTGCTCTGTTTCTCTTCTGCTGAAGACCCCATTATTGGCTCTGCTTGGTAAACAACTTTCCCTTTCTCTCACTCAATTCCTCCGTGATGATCCAAACCACCACACCTCTGTACATTATATAGAATGCTCTATTTCTGCCAGCTTTTTAGGCAGGTCGTGCATGGAGTAGGTGAAGTCTCTGGCCAAGCTCTCGCCACCCTACCCATTTTTTTATTTTATTTTTATCATTCCCCTGTTTTTTAACTTTGGTTTGAACACATCTTCAAGTGATGCATTTGATGATGAAAATTTCTAGACTTCTCCTACCTCATCTATCCGATTATTTAATCAAACAGTTTTAGGCATATGTAAATTAAATTTCTGCACATGCACTTACAAGCAAAATCCTGATAATAAACGAAAAAATCATGTGAATTATCTATAAGTTGAATACTCTATTCCCTTGCTTTTGATCTTTTGCTTATATTTTATATTTTTTGGGTATGGGTTCAAAAAAAATACCATTAGATCCCATTTGGGTACAAATTCTTTAACTTCATTCTTTTCAAATTTTTTTGGTGGTATTTTAAGATATGGTTGGACATCCTAATTGGATATCATTGGATTTGTTCGGCTCAATCAATGTCATTGGCTCTTTTCAAAATATTAACCTCATTGATTGCATATTTTGGTGTAACTAATTATTCTTTACTTTAGAATCATATTGGTTATTGGATAGTAAAAAATTGTAACAAGTGTAACCAAATCTTCTCCTCAGATCATCTTTGGTGGAGTTAATACTCGAAAGAGCTAGTGTGGGAAAATCCACTTTGACCCATTTTTGTAGTTTATATACTCTTGTATTACTTCCCCTCGTGACCAGTTAAATGAACTTTCCAATTATGCCTAAGCAAAGTATTCCTAAGCAAAGTATGCCTAAGCAAAATAGATCATAGATATTTATACTCGGTCATTTACCGCCACCATGTCCTTTCATTTCAACCCTTTCCCTTGGCGGCCCTTCTTGGACTTTGGCATGAACATTGCCCTCCACCATGTCCTTTCGTTTCAACCATTTCCCTTTGGGGGCCTTCTTGTAGTTTGGCATGAACATTGCCCTCCACCATGTCCTTTCATTTCAACCCTTTCCCTTGGCGGCCCTTCTTGGACTTTGGCATGAACATTGCCCTCCACCATGTCCTTTCGTTTCAACCATTTCCCTTTGGGGCCTTCTTGTAGTTTGGCATGAACATTGCCCTCCACCATGTCCTTTCATTTCAACCCTTTCTCAAATTTTTTAAGAACCAAACATAGTCTAAATTTTTTTACATAAATGTGTTAACAATTCCCTAAAAATAAATTTTATATATGAGATATATTTATAAGATTGTTATTGGACAAAATTTTAAATCAATGATATATATATATTGAGAATCTACAAGTACCAACCAAAGGTTTATCGAGACATTACCAAATGTACTCTCTATGAAGTACATAGGAGTTAGGACTACTTCAAGATCCAATAAATATTGCTTCTGATTCTAAGTATGAGTCATTCAAATGATGATGGTTTAATATTATAAAAGACTTAATTTTTATTTTTTTTTAATACCAATTGAATTTTAGATGATATAATGAAGGTTTTTTCTTTTTTTCTTAAAAAGGCTTTTCTTAAATGATATCAATTAGTGTTGGTGTGAACCTAAACTAACTGTGTGATATGAAGCGTTATAATCAATATTGTTTGAAGTTGTGCTTTACCCAAAAAAAACTATAAGGCTATGTTTGGTTTTCAAAAAATTTAAAGAAAATATAAAAATATAAAAATAAAAATAGAAAAGAAAAAGTAGTAAAGAAAAATAAAAAATAGATTTAAAGTCAATAAATTATTTTTATATACTACTTTAAACTTATTTAATTTATTTTAACTCTTTAATATAAAAATTAAATAATTTAAATATATATATAAATTTCTAATTAATTTTAATTATATTTGATTTTCCTTTATATTTTTTATAATACAATAAAAAATTTGAATCCCATATTGGGGATTTATATAGAACCTGCTAAGTGTGCCATGTAGTCTTACTTATATATTCCTTCATATAAGTCTGTTAAAAAACTTCGGGTCAAAGCCTGATTCAAGCCCAATCCAATCCCTTTAGGGTCTTGGGCTGAGTATTAAAACCCAATATGTATATATGATAAGCATTATCCATTATGCAAGAGATGAGATTTGAACCTTCCAAAAGCTGAGAATTTTAACATGCTAACTGTTAAACTACTTTTGGGCCTGGGACAGGCATGGACTCAAGTTTAACATCCAACTCAGCCCAAGAACTATCCAAAGGCCCATTTGGGGTTCGGTAGGGGAGTCCCGAGCCTAGCCTAGAGCCCAACCAAGAGGGTCTAAGCCCAGCCTGGTCTAGCCCATTTACATGAGGTCAGGTGTGTAGCAAGTGCGGGAATAATGGTGATAATTTTGACACGTATCACAACATAATTAAAAAAAAGAAAAAAGAAAAAAAAACAATACAAATTTTAGCGGGTTTGAGTTAGGTGTAATTGTGTTCGGGTCATAATGGTAGATCATGTTCGGGTTTGACTGTTCAACCTATATAACTTATATTTAGTTAATCATGTCGAAATTCACCTTTATGATCCAGTAATTATACACAAGGCACTCAAATCTGATGCCAGCAAATCCAGCTGCCATTGCCTGGTGGTACAACTAGACCACTTTATGAAATTTCATTATCAAAGTCCTATTTGCACAACATATCAATAGACCAACGGAATCCCTTTGGGCCTCTCATTTTATTAGGAAAATCTTATTATAGAACATGGCATGCCATCTCTTTCCTAAAACCATGCAAAAAGATAACTATGGTTTACGTAAAGTATTCCTGTAGACCCCCGGTTTGCTGGCCACCTTGAAGGAGTTGTCACCATATGGAGAAGTGGGGGGACCTATTTTCTTCAAGCTAGCTACATGAAACACGTGTTGGAGCAACTGACCGTGGCCATGGTGTTAGTTGGGATGGTGACCAGCTGAGTAAGGGAGAGGAGAGCAGGTCCATGACTTGCGGGAGGAGTGTTGACTGAGAAAAGGGTGGGGTTTACAAGGAGGTGGGGGCTGTTTGGGCGAGGGGGCAGAGGACAGAGCAGAGGCTGGTTTTTGGGGGCAGAGTGGGAGAAACTGAGAAGAAAAACAGAGGAAGAGAGAGCTGGGAGGGGGGACAAATCCGACTCAAGGAAGCACTCCAGGTATGCTCATTGTGAACCATTTTTTTTTAATATTTTTTTATTTTTATTCTGGGTATCATTCTATTGGATGTATTTGTTGATTTATGTATTCGTTTATACACTTGTGCTATTGATTCTTTCTCTGTTCCATGGGATCCGGCTTGAGAAACTGATAAAGACCTTCATCTTATCCTTCATGAGACACCTAGAGTCATAGGTGACAATTTGGTTTTGATTCTGTTTATGTTTTTCTCCACTAATATGAGCCCATGGATCGATCCCGAGTTGTGATTCCATTGAGTTTCTATTTTTCATGTTTATTATTTTCCTTTAGTCTCTATTTTTTTTCTTTCATCACGTGTTATTGCTCCTTCATCCTAGTTTTCCGGTAACTGCTTCACAAGTGTTCTATATGAGTTGAGATATGTTGGGGTTGGGGATTCGGGATCCCTGTTGTACCCTTGGTGAAAATCAGCAGAATCTAGGCCCTTATGCGTTTTCAGAGTCGCGTGGGCCTTTCCTGCATGTCTCATAGCTCCCCTTTAATGATGAAGGTGAGTTCAGGAAATGGCAGAAGGAGGTTAGAGAGGCTGAGGCCTTGAAAAATGGCTCCATTTCCGGAAGTGCAGGTGGTGACTTTGGTAGGGATGCTGGGTGTTTTAAGGCTGCAGGAGAACTTGAAAAGGCTACATGAGCCTAGGTGATTATCTTAGTGTCTCGTTCATGCTTGTGGTGTGGGCATGACAAAGATGTGCATTGGAAGGAGGGCTTGTGGGGTTTTGTATGGCATTTTTGTAATATGGGAAATAGGTTTGTGGTGTTTCTTTGGTGTACTGCCACATGGAGATGTTCTTTTTATTTGTTTATTCCTTAAAAGACATGCATGTACACGTTTGCCCATGCTAAGCCATTTCCATTTTTTTTTTTAGTTATTATTTTCTTAGTTTTCTTCAACTTTGATGCCAAAATTTTCATTTTCAAAATTTTAGTCTTAAGATAATTTTTTCAAAACTCCAATATTTTAAATTTAATTATTCAAAATTCAATACTCAAAATAATTTTCTAAAACTCTAATTTTAAATTTAATTTTCCAAAATTCAAATTTTCAACTTTAATTTTCCAAAAATTTCCAACTTTTGAATTTAATTTCCAATTTCCAAAACTCCAATTTTCACATTTATTTATTTAATTGTCCTTCTTATTATTACTTTATTCATTTATTTAAAATTTCATTTCTAAATAATTCTTCAAATTTCTAATCTCTAAATTCAATTTTCAAATTCCAAAATTATAATTTTCGCAATTATTTATCTAATCATTATTATTTTCTTCGTTATTATTATTATTTTATTTATTCATTTATTTTTAAAATTCCACTTTCAAATAATTTTCAATATTCCAATTTTCATAATTTAATTTTTATAGTTCCAAACTCTCAAATAATTTTCAACATTCCAATTTCTTTTAAATTTAATTTCTAAATTCCAATTCTTAAACTTAATTCACAAACTCCAATTTCTAAATAAATCTCAAAAATCCAATTTTCTCTCGAACAGTTTTAATTCCACTCCGATTTTAAAATAATGTTCTATTTCTTTTAATTTTTACACAAGCAAGAATGATGAATCTTCATAATTCAGAAATAATGGGATTCATGAGATTAATTCATGCAAGATAAATCGGGCTTTGGTGAGGGCCCCACACATGTGATTTTATGACTGATTGATTGATTGATTTATTTATTTATTTACCATGCTTGTTTGATTTATTTTGTTCCTTGACATGCACATAATTTTATTTATTCGTGATTCACTAATCCTGTTTCATGGTAGCGCATTTGTGATTGGAGGACCAGGTACGTATCCACTCATATTTTGTTCATTCTTTATATATGTTTTGATTCCCATATGTGCATGATCGCTTTGAGTATTCATTGATTTTCTCATTGATTGCCATGTTAGCTTCATTTTATTAGTAGAGACCCGACTTTAGGGACTTAAAGGGGTGTTACGGTCTTTACCGTACCTTCCCGATAAGTAACCTGACCCCCGAACCTGATCCGGTTTTTCATAGACCACCTTTTCCAAATAAGGAGTCACACTTAGGGTTTTTCTTTCTTATTTTGTTTACCCTTTTAAAAATAAAACAAAAATAAGTGGCGACTCCAAGTCAATATTTCCTAATAAATAAAAATCAATTTTTGAAATCAAAATCGAGCTCGCCATCGAGTGGGAAAACGCATGAGCCGAAATGCGGGGTCCACAATTCCATACCCAATAAGCAAGAACAAACCATTTAAATCTCACAACTTTACCAACTCTAGGAATTCCTTTTTGTTGGTAAATTAGGTTTCACAGAATGAAAGTAGACAAAAGCTGGCCAACCCTAAAACAAAGCAAACAAGAAAATATATTTGAAATAGGTACTTATCATATTTAATTGATTGAGATGTGATAAATCACTATCCTTAAAGTAAATCAACCTCCTTGAGTATCAACCTCGGTATTGTAGGGAACCAATGTCCCACCTCTAGGGATTTGATAGTCAAACCTCATTTTATGCGCACATCGTTAGCAAAATACAACACAACTTAAACTTTAAGAAAATCCTAAGAGACTGCAATTAGAATATAGTAATGTTCGAGTGTTATAATAGAGTAGGGTGTGATAGTGGCAAAAATAACTTGGGATAGCAGCGGAAAAATGGAAGATGCAATGGTACAATAGTGGTTGTAGATGAGCAAAGTGTCACAGACTATTTGTCTAGTGTCCATAATAGTGTAGCGGGAGTGCTTATCAAGAAGAATATATTGGCTGGTTAAAGCAAACTGTAGTGAGGATCATGCTTTAAGCATTGGGTATGTAGGTGTTGTTGGAAGATTCTTTGGAGTTCATGCATGTCGACCCGATTGTGTTTGAGGAGTTTGTCGCTAGTCATTGACTTAACAATGAAAAAGAAACTTGGTTACTCCTACACAAATTGATCAGGATTTGGAGTTGTTTCCCTAATGAGTTTATGGCAAGATGAAACCAATCAATATAAAGCATTTGAAAAGCATGACGTGCAGGCTGAGCTCCTTGAATAGGCTTATAGGGGGGTGTCGCACATACTGTGCTATTGCGACGAAACTCTAGTCACGTGACAAAAGACTATCATGGGAGGACTGCATACATTGCAGGTGTAGTGGTAGAATGCGAGAAAATACTAAATGGGTATAACCTTAAAGTCTACACGACTACAACTTGAAAGCCCAAGTGGCTATAAGAATTAAATTTGACTAATTAAATCAATTTGATTTCTTTGATCAGATTAAAAAAAATAAAAAATTAAAGGATCGTAATTAATTTTGGCTCTTTGAATGTTATGTTTTTATTTTACAACTGATAATATAAAAATAGTTTAACAAAAAATGGATAAGAAGAATAAATTTATAATCTTTGCAATATGTATAGTACATATCTTTAACTTAGAATTATTATATTTAATTAATATAAAAGGGATATTAAAATAAAAGTTTAATAAATTACTGTATCATTTATCCTATCTTATATTTGATTAAGGTTAATTTCATTCACATCTCCTAAGATTTAGTTTAAATATGTTTAACTAATGTTAATTTCAAATTTTGTAGTTAACACCCCTATGGAAATATTTCACATATAAAATTTATTCTTAAGAAAATTATTAAACACGTTTATCCATTACTAAATCTCATTAAATGATAATTATGTATATTTAACACGACACACACATAACATATGAGTAAATCCATCTAACTAAACATGACCTCATGTTGTACATGCTAGTACTTGGATGTGGTCATACAAAATATGAGCCGATGGTCTAGTATGCCACCTATTTTCTTATAACTCACTCCTAGAAAGATTTTATGGTACCTCTTTGGTGCAATACCAAGCTCATCCTAATGGTACCTCTTTAATACACTTTGCGGTAATAGTATCATTATAGAAAAACCCTAAATATATATATATATAGTAGTATAGTTATTCATTTGTAGCCTTCATTTTAACGAGCTATTTTAGCTTTTGTTAGTTAGTTGTACCAGTTATTATGTGGACATAAACGTTCTCACATATAGTGCCACTTCAAAAAATTCAACTATTATATTTGTGACTTATATAAAATATGCCATTTGTGCCATGCAATCTTATATATACCTTCGTAGAGAATTGAATTTAGTCTATTGCCTTGATGACTAGCTTGAGTCTGTTTGAATTTTTCGGGTCGAAGCCTGATTTGAGCCCAATCCAATCCCTTTAAGGTTGGGTTCAGATTGATTTTTTCAACCCTAACTCATTCCATGGGCAAATCCAAGTTAGGCCAAGCATCAAAACCATATATATATATAATAAATACCATATATGGGATGGAAAAAGACTCATAAATGTTATTGAAAGCTTGATTGACAATTCTCAACATGAGTGCTCAAGCAAACTTAACCTTTGAGGTGCTTATTTAAGTGCTTGAGTTGTGACTTTTAGCGCTTGAATGCTTTGGCCAGTGCTTGAGTGCTCCTATTTTACCCAAAACAAATTTTAACACATTTTAACTAAAGTTGTTGAAATCAATCCAATTCATACCCTTTCAAATTCTAACTTAGATTTTATAATCCAATTGAGTGAACAACAACCATGAATCTTCAGTGGATATTTTTAGATTTTATAATAGAATGAAAAGGAACAAAATTGTCAACAACTAAAATTAATATAAAATATCCTAATAGTTATACTAGAGATGAGATTTAAACTTTGTAAATGCTGAAAATTTTGACATGCTATTGAACTAACTTTTGTATTGTTTTCATTTTACAATGTGCATATTAAGGAGTTGGGCTTAGGTCAAGCTTGGACTCAAGTTTAACTTCCAATTTGGCATAAGAACTGCCTAAAGCCTCATTTGGGCTTGGGCAGGGGTGGCCTGAGCTAAGGGTCTCCAACGGGCCGGGGCGGGCCATTGAACCCGTTGATTGGTCAACGGGCCGGCCGGGCCGGGCCCTTGGTAAATCTAAGGCTCGTAGCCCAGCTCGTGGGCCCTCGAGTTGGGCGGGCTAGGCGGGCTTTGGGTAAAAATTAAAATATTTTTGAGTTTTGAAGGAAATGGATCCATAAGCATTCAAGGAGAGCTAGCCACCAACTGAGCTGGCCCTCTTTTGTGTAACTATTTTGCATTAGTTATATATATATTAGAAATGTTGTATGATTTTTGAAAAAAAATAAAAGTGAGTTGGCTGTTCAACGGTCACATGACCGTTGAGCATGCCACTCATAATTCATAAATATCAAATATATGACAGTTGAACGGTCTTGACATTTAAAAAAAAAAAAATTAAATCCTAATATTTAAATCCCTATAAATATTAAATAACCTCAATTTTTTTCTATTCTCTTAAGCTCTCTCCCATTCCACAATATTTCTAATTATTGCATTTTGTCTCAAATTATTCAATATTATTGGTGGTGAAAAACAAGCATTGGTGGTTCAAAGAGTTCAAATTTGAAGGAATTTCTGCTTTGGTTCTCCAATTTAGTAACATACTTCACATTTTCTTTTATTTATTTGTTATATTTTAATTTTACATTTATTATTTTTAGCATAATATTTTATCAATAATTATAATTATGACAAGTGGTTCTTGTTCTTCATCTAATGCATGTGATAACAAAAAATTTACTTCAAATATATGGATTTTTTTTTATAGAATAGAAATAAATTTAGAAAATAATAAAAAAGAAATAAAAGCAAAATGTAAAATTTGTAACAAACTTCTTAGTGGTGGCTCAAATGTAGGTACAGGTCATTTAAAAAGGCATCATGAAAATTGTAAAACTAAAAATAATGTAGATATTAGAAATTATATGCAATTAGGTAAAGATGAAAGTGGAAATTTAAAAACATTTTCTTATGATGAATCTTATTGTCGTGAAGAAATGATTGGTTATATAATAAGAGCATAACAACCTTTCAATTTCATGGAAACTCATGATTTTACGGGAACAATGCAACGAGCTGTTAATCCTCAGTTTCAAGGTTACTCTGGAAATACAGTTAAAAGAATTCTTATAAAAAATTTTGAAACACAAAAAGAAAATTTAAAATTTTTTTTTGCAAATTTTGAAGGAAAAAATTGTTTAACATCTGATATTTGGACATCTTTAACTCACAGTGGTTTTTTTTATGTATAACTGCTCATTATATTGATAATGAATGGAAATTAAATAAAAGAATTATTTCATTTAAAATAATAAATGCTCCACATAATGGTAAAAATATAGCATCTTTAATAAATGATGAAATTATAAATTTTGTCATTCGTGATAAAATATTTACAATAACATTAGATAATGCTTCTAATAATGATGCAGCAGTATCTAGATTAAAACGATATTGGCAAATAAAAGAATATCAATGTAAAATATTTTATGTGCGTTGTTGTGCACATATTTTAAATTTAATTGTAAAAGATGGATTAAAACACGTTGATTATACATTAAAAAAAATTAGAGGCATTGCTGCGGGTCTTAATAGTTTTCAAGCAAAACATAAATTATTTTTTGATTGTTGCAAAATGTTAAATATGAAAAAAAGAAATATAAATTTGGATATGCCCACTAGATGGAATTCCACTTATAAACTTTTACAAACTATTATAAAATATAGAAAAGTAGTAGAACTATATGAAATACAATTAATTAGCAATGATTGTGAAGCAGATATTGATGTATTAAATGATTATGATTGACATATTGCAGATCTTTTAAGAGATCTTTTTGAAGTATTTGATACTTCAACAAAAAAAATTTGTGGTGTATATTATCCATCTTCAAACCGAGTTGTCATGCAAATAACTAATATTTTTATTGTACTTCAAAAATATTTAAATTTGGATATATTTAATGATGCAATATTTGCAATGATAGAAAAATTTAGAAAATATTGGGGAAAAATACCTTTAATTTTTTATCTTGGTTTAATTGTGGACCCTAGATTGAAATTTGAAGCTTTGGATGAATGGTTAACAATTATTTATTTTAATGACCAAATAAAAATTGAAGAAATTAAAAATGAAGTAAATTCATTATTATATAATTTATATAACTATTATAAAGAAAAATATGGTGATGATATTAGTTCTATTAAATTACCACCTACATCTACAAGCTCTTCATCTTTTTATAAAGAAGCTCTAGAAATGTTAAAAAGTCAAAAGAAAGCAACAAATAGTTCTCCAAACAACACAACTGATTTAGATAGATATCTTAATATTGATTTAATTTCATTTGAAGATGATGAAGATTTTGATATTTTAATATGGTGGAAATCACAACAACACAAATATCATGTGCTTTCTATCATTGCTCGTGATGTACTAACAGTTCCTGTTAGTACAGTTGCATCAGAAGCTGCTTTTAGTGCAGGTGGAAGAGTAGTTAGTGATAAACGATGCAGCTTAGCGCCGGATTCTATTGAAGCAAATATATGTGTGAAAGACTAGGCAATAGCAGATAAAATGATATTTGATTCTATTCAAGAAGAAAATATGCTTGTCGATATGGAAAAACTAAAATCATCAAGATCTTCATGGATTTGCGATAGTTCGCCATCACCACCAAGAGATAATGATTAAAATATTTTACTAAATGTATGTCATATTTTTATTTTTATTTTTGTGGTTGAAAAGTACAAATGATTGACAAATAAGTAGGTGTTAACCTAGTTGGGATGTATTTATTTTGTAGTGATGTAAACTTTTCCCATATTTTCAAATGTAATGTATACATTCAATGAGTAAAATAGTTAGCAATGAATATTTTTATTAATGTAGCCTTTTATATTTCTTGAATATTTTTATATATATATATATATATATATTTTTTAAGTGGCGGGGCAGCCCGACGGGCCGGGCCGGGCCTAAATTGGGGCCCATGGCCCGGCCCATCCAGAAATGGGCTCAGGCCTGCCGAGCCGTGGGCCGCGGGCTTTTTGGAGACCCTTAGCCTGAGCCTAGCTTGAAGCCCAACTAAGAGGGTATTGAGCCTGGTCTGGTCCATTTACATGTGATCTGTTTTGTTAAGCACGTGGGGGAATAACGGTGGTAATTTTGACAAGATACCACAACATTATTTAAAAAAAGAACAATATGAATTTGATCGGGTTTGGTTTAGATGTAGTCATGTTCGTGTTATGATCATATATCGTCTTCGGATTTGACTACTCAACTTGTCTAACCTATTTATTTAATGACATCAAAATGACCTTTATGACTTGTTTACGAATGGGATGTATTTAGATTTGATTACTCAACTTGTCTAACCTATTTATTTAATCATACCCAAACAACCTTTATGACCCAACTTATTTATGAACGGGTTGGGTTCACACTTGATTGCAAGATGATATTGCCTAGAGACGTAATAAAAATGTGTTACAATTTGCTGAAATGTATAAGTAATTTGATGATGATAAATGAAGTTTACAACAACAATGGAATCAAATGAAGACGTGAATCACATGATTCACTTACCAGCAGATGTTCATTGATCAAATATAATTATTTTGGTTTCTCACCTTCCAAACACAACTTTTCACTCACAAACGTGAATAGATAAGAGTCTGACTATAAGTGCTGTTTACTTGAAGAATTCCATGACCCAGTAATTATACACAAGGCACTCAAATCTGATGCCAGCAAATCCAGCTGCCATTGCCAGGTCCAGGAACTCCTGCCTTGTCCGCTCCCTTCCTCCAGGGTTTTGAGTCATCATAATCAAATCTCCTTCACAGAGAGCTTGCACAGAAGCACTCCCCTCCGGTATTTCTGGAAGAAACCCCTCCACCACAATTGCCTTGCCATGCTCTGGCAGAGCTTTGTAGCAGTTCTTCAACAACTTCAAGCAGTGTTCATCACTCCAGTCATGAAGTATCCACTACATATGATTTGACAAATCATTAGATCAGAAATAGTATTATCATGTTTAGTATATTAAGAGAAACTTAAACCCACCTTCAGAAACATGGCTTCTCCATTGGGAACACTTTCAAACATATCTCCTCCAAGGTGTTCCACCCCTGCAACAAATTTGAATCACCCAATTTCAACTCGGGGAACTTGTGAATTCAAAACTAAACTCGGTGAAATGAGACAATACAAAGAAATACCAGGATGAGGCAAAGCATGCTGTATAACATGAGGCAAGTCAAAATTAATTGCCTTGATGCTGGGGTATTTTGATGTGATTATACCAAGTGTGGTTCCCAGACCGCCACCAACATCCACCACCTGCTTAAGATTCCCAAAACCCTTGTAGGATTCAACGATTTTATTAGTAATCATAATTGTGTGGTTGAGCATGGCCGTGTTGAAGGCCTGATTGAATCTGGGGTTCTTGCCAGTATACTCAAATGCGTTTACTCCATGGGCCCTGTTGAATGGTATTCCTCCTTCAATAATTGAGTTATTCAGATGGCACCTGAAGAAGTATTGGGAGATATCTGGAGTCAGTTGTGACCCCACAGACAAGGTAGATAAAACGAAAAAGATAGAGCAGACTGACCAGCTATCCATGAAGACCTTGTCCTGAGTCAATGTCAGCAATGGGCTCAATGAAATGCCATCTTGGTCAGGGACAAAATATTTGGAGACAGGTGTGAGTCCATACACCCTCTTGAGCCGCCCACCATCAGCATCAAGCGCAGAGCAAGTGAGGACAGAGTGAGAGGTGAGAAAGTAGAGGATGCGGTCCAACATGTTGGGTGCGGCCGGGTTGTTTGCACGCAGCTGGGATGCTATTTCTGAGGCAGAGGCCTGACCAGCTTTGGCAATGATATGAAAAAGGCCAAGCTCAATGGCCGTTTGCATAACCATAGGTAACAGAGAGGAGGCCACCAACTGCATGGCATTGCAGTAGTGCTCTGCCTCTTGTATTTCATCTTCTTCACCGGTACTGCCATGGCTGTACTGCCTTTCTTCTGTTGAAGAACCCATTATGGCTTCGGCTTTGTTCCTGGCTTGAATCACGATTTTATGGTAGTGCAAGAGGCTATAGTTCCACCAACCTTCCCCTGAGGCCCATTATTTCCCCATCATTACCTTACCATTATCACATTTATTTGTATCCAACTTTTATTAATAGTTGGTTGTTTTTTTTTTCCCATCATCGGCATTCACCCCTCTCGAAGTTCGAAATGCAAATAGCTGATTTAAAAATTCATAAAAATTAAATGGAAATATCAAATGAGAAAGGTAATCAAGACATTGCATACGATGAAATTTCAAACTAACAGTCAAATATATTTAATTAAATCTTTTGAAAATGTCAATAAAATTAACTCACATTAAAAATTCTATAATATTATTTTAATACCCTAAATTTTATTTTAATACCCACAAAGTGTTTACATTATCCATATACTAATAAAATATTTAGCTTTATTTTATACATGGGACAAGTTGATGAATAAGAAGTGGAATTTTGCATCATCAAAAGTCATAATTCTTATTTGAATTAATTAGAGTGGTATTTTTTTTTTTTACCATTAATGGCATAAAATAATAGAAGCTTATATTGCTAGAGTAGCCAAATTGATCAAGGCGAATACTGAGAAGTGTATCGTAGGTTCAAATTCTATTATTGATGATACCTTAAATTTACTAATTATCAAATAATAATAATAATAATAATAGAAACTTTAATTAATATGTTTCAAACAAAATGGTAAACTATTTAAAAAATTTTTAATTCTTAAAAATAAAAATCAGAATTCTTTTTGAACAACTCATTAATTATAAATTATTTTCAACTATTAATTTGTTTAAATATTTTAAAAAACAAATATTTAAATTTGGTCAAACAAATATTATGCTTCACTCTATATCCAAGGTCAAAAGTGTAAATTGCGTGATTCATAAATATAATAAATGAAGGAACCAAAACGATTAAAAAACTGGGGTCCCCACACAATACTCCGTAACATACCCTACCAGTGTGGGATACCATTTCCATCTGTGGCAAAAAACACATGTAATTGCCCATACCCAATTTAAGGGTAAAATTATAATTTAAAATTTAATAATTAATTAAAGTAATTTAATAAGGATAAAAAAGTCTTTTCGCATTGAAAACCCCTAGGTATAAATTAAATTTTTCTTATTCTCTCTATTCAGAAAACCCTTTTACACAAATATTAGAAAATCAAAGAACATAGAGTTGAAGATTTGGAGGTTTAGGGTTTGAAGATCAATTTTTCGGGTAAGATTTTTAATCCTTAAATTAATATTTTATATTCATTAATTAGTTTTGAAAATTTTAGATATTTTTTGGAATATCTCAATTTTGATTGGAGTTCATTTAATTAATTTCTAGGTTAAAAATATTAAAAATTTATGAACATAGTTTGATCTATTAATGGAGATCAACAAATTTTGATTATTCAAATGAATGGATTTAGAAAAATAAATAAATATATAGTTTCGGATGTGAAAATTACCATAAAATTTGTAAATATGGAGATTAAAAATTTTGACTTTAGAGAGGAGAAAAAAAAAAGATGAAAGATGCGCATAGGTAGGAAGGATTTGGCATGTTAAAAAAAAAAAAATGGTCTGCACGTGAACCTAGAAAAGGAAGTAAATAGTATTTTAGTAAACAATGAGAAAGAAAATGATGTTGATGGCTTGGAAGAGAAATAGGTTAAGGTGTCGTTGGGTATTGAAAATAATAATAATAATAATAATAATAATGAGTGGAGTTGGTACAGAATTGTTGGAAAAAAAAATTAAAAAAATGCATGGGGCATTTGTTAAGTTTGAGTAAGAGATTTAAATAATAGTAATAATAGTTTAATACAAATAAATATTCTTAAAAAAATTAATTTAGATAAGTTAGAAAAGATAAATAAATTATTATTTAGGAAATTGAAAATAATATTGAATGGTAATAATATTAACATGATAAATTAATTAAGATTTTTAATACTAAATAAAATATTTTTAGGATTGTCAAATTTATATATTTAGATAAATAATCAATAATCAATATTGTGTATGATATTATGTTAGGTGAGGAGGAAATTCTTTAGAGTTAAATACTTCAAGATTTTGAATGTTTTTTCAAAGTAACGAAAATTAATGCAGATTTTTATAAAAGAAAATACTTTTATTTTTTATATTGTATTTTGAAATGTGTAAAAATATTATTTTTATCTTTACACATGGATCAAATATGTGTTTTGTATGGAAATTATATTTGAAAATTTTCTTTGTTTATGAAAAATGAAAAATTGAGGAGATATGATGTTTTGTTTTGTAAGTTCGAATTAATGAAATAAAGTGTTTGATTTTGGATTATATGGCTCTAGTCAACAGGTTATAATTGTTGATATTTTCTGCCCTAATAAACGAATTATAAAAGTTGATATTATATGACCCTAGTCAACTGATTATAATAGTTGACCTTATAGCTATAATCAACGAGTTATAATAATTGATTTTATCACCCTAGTCAATGGGTTATAATTGTTGACATTTAGTTTTGCTCACCTTAAATGGAACAAATTTGAAACTAATTACTCAATTGTGAAGTCTCACTTAATTGGGCATCATTTGTTATACGATAACCAAAGTAAAGATATTTTGAATGTATTCGATTTAGTTTTGATGAAAAATTATTTGATGAGAAATTGTTTTGAAATGGATACGAGAAAGTTTTGTTGAAAATTTTGAATGTATTAGCATTTTGAACTCAAAAGTTTGTATGAAAATAAGTATATGTTATATCTCCTATTTGCAAGAATGACTGAAAATGTTTGATCCATGAAACTGTATTAATGTTCCTTATTGGGTTTTGAGCTCATCCCCATTTGTTGATAATCTTTTAGGTAACCTCAATTCAAGCGAGGAGTGGCCGTTAGGAGGGAAATTTGGCTTTATTAGGACATTTGTTTAAACTTTCTTTATTTTGGAGATTGTTTAGATGTTAAAACTTAATTCTTGTTTGAATTATTTTAAGTTTGGAGTTATTTGGACAATAACATTTTGGTTAATGTATTAGTTTTTTTAAAGTTGATACTTGGAGATTTTAGAATTTTGTCATACTTCTCTGAACATGAATTTGGTAATTGGTAAATTTCCAGTTACAATACGAATGTTTGTGTCATTTCCACTTTGAGCCTTTGGGCTTAAGGTATGAAATGACCGTCATGTCCTTGGAGTGGGTTTTGGGGCGTGACAAAATGGTATCAGAACACTAGGTTATGATCTTGTTGGGAACTTATTTTAGTTTAATTTCGGGATAGATGAGTGACACATTAGTTTAAGTTTTGGTTTCATCTTCTATAAATTCCTATTCTTCCTTATGAATCTCAATTGTCTAATTGGTTTCTTAGTAGCTAATTTAATTATACCTAATGCTTTATAGGGCAACATGGCATCAAGAAGAACAATATCTTCCCAAAATAGTCAGGCTAATTGTCTGATCAGCTAGCTTTGATGGGCATGCGGTGAGTGTAGGTCTGAAAGGTTTGTTGCCTTCTGCATATATCCTTGAGTGCATTGCCCCTCGAGTAGGCGGAGCTTGGGAGATGCCAAGGCCTATTCTCTGTTGTGTCAGCGAAAGCTTTGATGCCAACAATGTTAGTTCAAGAACATAAAGATAAAACAATGACACATACAGTATACGAGGTTTTAACGTGGTTCGGCCAACCATGCCTACGTCCACAGATGAGAGAGAATGATTCCACTATACAATAGAGAATATTATAGATGACAGAACCAAATACAACTATTGGGTTCTCGAAACATCACATGTTTTCCCACTCCTTGTATCCATACCCTACTACGAGCCCTCTCGCTCCACAGAGTACTTCTCGTTCTTCCTCATATCTCTATCCACCTCGTATAATCTCTACAGGTTCATCTTCATCTCATGACCTAGAATATTTATAGAGATATTTCCAACAACCTTCCTTATTCTATAAGGAAGTCTAATATTACAATAATATATCAACCTATAAATATTCTATATAATATTCGTTACAAAAAAGGAATCTATACTAATTAGGAATTTGGGACACTTCCTAACAGTCCTCATCCCACCGCCTCCCGCTGCTACTGCTACAATCCTATATTAATTCCTACATGTCACAGTGTGTGTACTGTCTACAGATGGAAATTGCTCTTATCCCCCACTTTTGTTTATTTATTTATTTTCTATCTTTGGCTTGTTTTAATATTTTCGTGGATGATTGTCACTATGTTACCCACCATTAATTTCAATGTTAAAAAACATGAGGAAGAAAATGAAGAGAAAAGTGAAGGAAATGAAAGGAAAAAAGTTACCAAAAGTAGGCACAAAGAACCCATCAAACTCACCTACGGGACAAATTAGGAATATAAAACAAAAATAGCAAGAGCAAAGAATGCGATTGCATTATAAGATTGCAATTGAACAGATCTAGCAAGCTCGAATTAACATATCAGGAAACCTATTAATCCAAAAAAGCCATGAAGAGTAACAAAAGTCCAAAGACCACTTAATTAACACCAATAAGTAAAATCTCCTTGCACTTCAATACCCTGTAGTAACAATAAAGAATGGAAAAAGTGAGATTTAATTTATTAATATGAAAATATATAAAAATAATAATAATAATAATAATAATGTTTTTTATTTTTATTATTTTATTATTTTGATTTTTTCTCTAGAAATATTATAAAATAAGATTTTGAAAAAAAAAAGAGTTTATTATAGTATTAATAAGTTAAAAATAAATTCATATTTTTTATAATAAATAAATCAATAATAAATTTGTATTTATTATATAATATTAATAATTGTTTAATATAATAGAGAATAAAATTTGTTATAAGGGTTTTTCATATAAAATGTTTTACAATATGATTGTACTTGGATATATGGTATAAAAATAAATAAATAAATAAATAAACAATTATTTTATATTAAATAAATTAATCATAATTAAAATAATTATATATTATTAAATTTATTATTTATTATTTAATAAGCAACCTTATTACTTTTTGCATTGGTAATTATGATTAAATAGGATTTGTTTGACAATATTTACTCTTAAAATTCTAGGAAATAAAAAAAAAATATTAATCCTATTTAAATAGGATTTTTTTTATGCACAATATTTCCTAAACTTTTAGGAAACTAAAATAAGAATCCTATGAAATGTTTGTTTCTAGAGAAAAAAAATCTCAAATAATAAAATAGTAAAATAATAATAATAATAATAATAATAATAATAAAATATCTAAACGAAAATGAAACATATATATAAAATAGTCTAGTTGTCAATTGATTTGAATGACATGGTAAGTAAAAAGAGCATTTTTGAGAATAATTAGACGATTATTTAAAAAGTGCATGTACTTTAAATTATTTTTAAATATATGAAGATAATACAAATTTAAAAATTTTGGGATTCTTTTTTCTATATATTTTCATATAAGTGAATCAAATCCCATTTTTTTCAATAAAGAATGTACCGACGGAGCGTTCATTGGGGGTATTACAAAACATGTACGAGTCCCACACGTACACGTCATGAACAGCCTGCTTTTCTCTGTTATGTAAAGAAAATTGGTGGATATAGAAATAGTTTTGATTGACACATTACAAATTTCTCTATTTTTTCTTTTCATTTTTGTGAAAAATATCTCTAATTAATACTTAGAACATACTATTTTTAGTAAAAAAAAATACAATATAAAATATTATTCATTTTATTTATTTTTTTCTTTTAAGAGGACACAAGTGCATATTACTCAAGATTCAAGGCATGAATACCAAGAGCAGGGCTGACTCTCACAGTTGTAATTTTTTTTTTTTTCCTTTATTTATCTATGATAAATTTTAGCTTCTATTGATAAAAAAAATATTTTTTTGATGTTTGGTTGTTTCATGGAAAATATAAAAAATCAAATATAATTAAAACTAATTAGAAACTTATGAATTTTTAACTTATTTTATCTTTATATCGATAAGTTAAAATAGATAAAATGAATTTAAAGTAATAAATAAAAATAATTTATTATTTTTACATTTTTTTTATTTTCATTTACTTTTTCTTTCCTTCTATTTTTTTTTTTTTTTTTTCCCTTTATATTTTCCCTCAAATTTTCTAAAAACCAAACATAGCCTTAAAGAATTTCATAGATGTAAATTACAACTATGATAGTTAACGTTAATTAAATTCTTTGTAAATTACAATTCAACCATAGTTAAGTAGGTAAATATCTTAATTGAAAACTTAATCTCTATTAAGTTCTTTGTAGATATAACTTAATGATAGTTAAGTTCGGGTAAATATTATGATTAAGAACTTGATCTCAATTAAGTTTTTCATAGATGAAACTTAATCATAATTAAATCTAGGTGGATAATATTCTGATTAAGAACACGATCTTAGTTAAGTATTTTATGAAGGAAACCTAACCATAGTTAAGTTGAGATGAATGTTCCAATTAAGAATTAACTTACCACCATAATTTTTAAAGAAAAAATAATGTCAATTGTGTACATCTCTTAATTCGTTTTCATGTCCATCAATGTAGAGAAATAGCAAGAGCTCAACCCCTTTTTGTTAAGACAACAGAATAGAGTATACCACTTTATGAAATTTCATTATCAAATTCCTATTTGCACAACAATTTAGCAGTAAATTGAATCCCTCATTTTATTAGAAAAATCTTGTTGTAAAACATGGCAAACCATCTCTCTCCCTAAACCGAGAAAAGGATAACCAAATGTGCAGTTTACTTAAAGAATTCCATGACCCAATAAGTAAGGACAAAGCATTCAAATCTGATTCCAGCAAACCCAGCTCCAGTTGCCAGGTCCAGGAACTCCTCTCGAGTCCGCTCCTTCCCTCCGGGGTTTTGAGCCATCATTATCAAATCTGTTTGACTGACAGCTTTCACAACAGCGCTTGTTTCCGGTGCTGCCGGGAGAACCCCCTCCACTACTATCACCTTCCCATGCTCCGGTAGAGCATTGTAGCAGTTCTTTAACAACTTCAAGCAGTGTTCATCACTCCAATCATGAAGTATCCACTACATGATATCGCAAAAATCATTACCCGTTACATCAAAATAGCATTAAGGAATAAATAAATAAATAAATAAAGTTCCATTTACTCAAACTCACCTTCATAAAAATGGTTTCTCCTTTGGGAACGCTCTCAAACATATCTCCTCCGACATGTTCTACGCCTGCAAGAAAATAGGATTTTTTCCGTTTCAATCTGGCCAGAAACAGAAAGTGGACGCAAGAACAAAAAGTACCTGAAGTAACGTACCTGGATAGTGTGGGGCATGTTCTATAACATGAGGCAAGTCGAAGTTAATGCCCTTGATGCTGGGGTACTTGGATGTGATGGCACCGAGGGTGACCCCAAGACCTCCACCCACGTCCACCACCTCTTTGAGGTGCTCAAAACCCTTGTAGGACTCGAGGGTCTCGTTAATAAATAGGGTTGTGTAGTTGTGCATTGCTGCGTTAAAAACCTTGTTGAACCTGAGGTCCTTTCTAGGGTACTCAAATGCGTTTGACCCATGGGCCCTGTCAAATGGTATCCCTCCTTCAAGAATCGCGTTTGTCATTTCGAACCTGAAACAGATTGAAAGATGAGCAGTGAGCACTAAACTACAAGAGGTAAATAGGACATGGGGAGGAGGGGGAAAGGGAAAGGGAAAGGGAAAGGAAAATGGAAAATGAACTGACGGACCAGCTACCAATGAAGATTTTGTCCTGGTTCAACGCCATTAATGGAGCAAACGAAACCCCATCTTCGTTACGGGCGAATAATTTGGAGACGGGGGTGAGCCCGTATACCCTCTTGGAGTGCCCATCATCAGTGTCATCGACAGAGCAAGTGAGGAGAGAGTGAGCGGTGAGAACGTAGAGAATGCGATCCAGCATTGTGGGTGCGTTCGGGTTGTTTGTGGCTAAGTGGGATGCTATCTCTGAGGCAGAAGCCTGACCCACTTTGGCAATGATGTCAAAAAGGCCAAGCTCGTTGGCCACATGCATAGCCATACATACCACAGACGAGGTCGCCATCTGCATAGCTCTGGAGTAGTGCTCTGCCGCCTCCTGCTTCCCATCACTGCCATTATGAGTCTGCATTTCTTCTTGCTTCGCTGCTTCCCTTAATCACAATCTCCTTCTCCCTCTCCCTCTTTCCATATATATAGTTGGATAAGGAGACTATCCCTCCTGTCCTAGCTGTATCAGACTAGACTCCACGGCCAGGCCATTGAGACCATTGCCCAGATGTTTTTCCATATTAGGGTAGTATCCATTATTTTTTAAGCTTATCTCTTTCTGTTTTCCTCACATACCAAAAAAGGAACTTTCACCCTTTGAAAATTATTAATAAATATGATAATTTGAAAGAAATTATTATACTACTAAAAATAAATAAATAACCCTTTTTACCATATTTCCCATATTTTTATATCATACCAAGTTAGCTGATTCCTAAATTTTTTTTTTCATATTATCAATTTTTTTTTTTCATATTATCAAATCTTACCGTTTGGTTTTGGAAAATAGATAGGAAAAGTAAAAGAAAAGAAAAGGTAAAAAAAATAAAAAATGATTTAAAGTTAATAAATTATTTTTATATGTTATTTCATATATATTTTTCCATATATTTAAATTTTCTATATAAAGATTAAATAATTTAGAAACATACAAATTTTCTTAATAATTTTAATTATATTTGACTTCTTTCATATTTGTCATAATAAAACCAAATATGAAAAAATCATTTTTCTTAATGTTATATTTGGTTCTCGAAAATGGTGAAAAAAATTATTTTCTTATATTTTATTATACTATGAAAAATTTTAAAAAATCAAATATAATTAAAATTAGTTAGAAACCTACATATTTTCAAATTATTTAATCTTTATATTGACGAGTTAAAATAAATAAATTAAGTTTGGAGTAGCAAATAAAAATGATTTATCGACTTTAACTTTTTTTTTTATTTTTCTTCACTTTTTTTTCCCTTTTACTTTTCCTCTCTGATTTTTTTTTCCTTTCCATTTTCCCTCAAAATTTTCAATAACTTAACATTTTCTTTTTTCCCTAGTATTTTCCAAGAACCAAATATAGCCTAAATAATAGTTTGACACATATTCTTCTAATGAGCTAACTTTTCTTAATTAAATGGCCTAATCTATTTATCTTATAGTATTAGAATTCAAAATCCATAATAATAGCTTATCACATTTTCTTCTATTAGGCCAACCACGACATAATCACTTTATTGTATAATATTAGAATTCAACTAAGACTACATTATAAAAAAAAATTAAAAATATACTCGAAATTAAAAATAGCAATAAAAAAAACAAAAATTTTAAATTATATTACCCTTAATAAAATTTATAGCTAATTTATCTTATATTTTTAAATTTAAATTTTTTCATTTAAGACAAAACTACTATTTTTTTATTTAATTTTTATTTTTTATATAAATAATTTTTAAAAATCAATTCATTTTATATTATAATTAGCTTAATTTTCTTTCCTTTTATTTTAAATAAAAAATTGATTTTGTAACTTATATATTAATATATTTTATTAATTTTATTTTAGCATTAGGGTTTTCATAGTTTTAATATTTTTTGTACAATTTATTTTATGAAATTGTAAAAAATGAACTTTATTTATAAATATTACTTCTAAACTTTCATATGGGTTACTAATTATATTAAATAGAAAGTTATTATTAAATATATAAAAATTTAAAAGCTATATCTAGCATAAAAAATAAAAATAAAAATTAGAAGTCATTTATAATATGTAATTAAGCTACCATTATGATATGGGATTATGACAAATATAAATTTACAACTTATATGTATTAAGTTCTTGTACTATTTAATGTAATAGAAAAAATCAAAAGAAAAATGGTATGAAAAGTGCAATCGATCAAATATATCCCAAAGGAAAATTAGTAAAAGAAAATAAAAAGATATATATTTTTAATGAGACCATTTTTAGAATCCATTTGACAAATTGTAAGAAGCGTTTTTAATTTTAAAATTGATTTTGAAACAACCTTAGGTGTTTGCTTTTAAAATTTTGAAAAATTAGTTTTGATGTTGAAAAACCACTTATAGTCATTGATGAAAATTTCCATTTTTTTTGGCCGAAATTTTGAGTTTCGGTGACTAGTGATACAAAAGAGGGGAGCGAAATGTCGACAGGAGAAATTTCGCCAAATTTAGGTTAAAATCGGCGAAAATTCAGCTTTAGGCGAAAAATTGGTGAAATCTACAAAAAAATTGTAGGGTGCTGCAATTTATCAGCGAAATTTTGGTTTGTATCGTAGATTTTTCGAAAAAATCGGTGCCTCCATCTGCTTCCCTATGTTGATCTGACAATCCAGATCTGGTATGATGGAGTGCCTTCATATGCTTTCTTGGTCCTCTGATCTGACAGCTCCCAACTTCCTCGCATTGATCTGACGATCCAGATTTGGTCCAATCTCCAATGATCAATTCCATGTGCATCTAATGGTCCAAATTGAATTTAAATGTGATCCAACAACTAGAATTGAACCCCAATGGTTATATGATGATCCAATGGTCAGAATTCACCTAGATTTCAATCCAACGCCCAATTTTGTTTTGCAACGGTAAAATGAGATTCCAAAGGCTATTTTGCCCCAACTTTTTTTCTATAAATAGCTCATTTTTCACCAATTTCATCCATATTTCATCTTTGATCTTTCATTGCTCCCAATGTTACTCAATTTTTTTTTTTTAAGGTATGTTTGTTTTAAATTTTAATTATTTTTGTATTGAAGTGTAATTAATTAATATATTCTTTAATTCTTCAATTTTATTTTTTTTCTTTTCAATTGTCATTAATTAGTACATCAATTTTTTTCTTTTCATTTGTAATTAATTAGTACATTTTTTAACTCTTGAATGAATTAGTAGATATTCATAAAATTAATTTAACTTAGTTAATTTATTAACTTAATTAACAATATTAGTAGCTTCCCAATTTCTTCAATTTTTTTTTTCTTTTCAATCATAATTAATTAATCCATTTGAATTAATTAGTATAATTCTTTAACTCTTGAATGAATTAGTAGATTTTCATAGAATTAATTTAGCTTAGTTAATTTATTAAGTTAATTAACAATATTAGTAGCCTCCCAATTTCTTCAATTTTTTTTCCTTTTCAACTGTAATTAATTAGTCCATTTGATTTAATTAGTACATTTTTTAACTCTTGAATGAATTAGTATATTTTCATCGAATTAATTTAGGTTAGTTAATTTATTAAGTTAATTAACAATATTAGTAGCTTCCCAATTTCTTCATTTTCTTTTCTTTTCAATCGTAATTAATTAGTACATTTTTTAACTCTTGAATGAATTAGTAGATATTCATAGAATTAATTTAACTTAGTTAATTTATTAACTTAATTAACAATATTAGTACCTTCCCAATTTCTTCAATTTTTTTTCTTTTCAATCATAATTAATTAGTCCATTTGAATTAATTAGTATAATTTTTTAACTCTTGAATGAATTAGTAGATTTTCATAGAATTAATTTAGCTTAGTTAATTTATTAAGTTAATTAACAATATTAGTACCTTCCCAATTTCTTCAAATTTTTTTTTTTATTTTCAATCATAATTAATTAGTACATTTGAATTAATTAGTACATTTTTTAACTTTTGAATAAATGAGTAGATTTTCATAAAATTAATTTAGTTTAGTTAATTTATTTAATTAATTAACAATATTAGTAGTTTCCCAATTTCTTCAATTTTTTTCCTTTTCAACTGTAATTAATTAGTCCATTTGATTTAATTAGTACATTTTTTAACTCTTGAATGAATTAGTATATTTTCATCGAATTAATTTAGGTTAGTTAATTTATTAAGTTAATTAACAATATTAGTAGCTTCCCAATTTCTTCATTTTCTTTTCTTTTCAATCGTAATTAATTAGTACATTTTTTAACTCTTGAATGAATTAGTAGATATTCATAGAATTAATTTAACTTAGTTAATTTATTAACTTAATTAACAATATTAGTACCTTCCCAATTTCTTCAATTTTTTTTCTTTTCAATCATAATTAATTAGTCCATTTGAATTAATTAGTATAATTTTTTAACTCTTGAATGAATTAGTAGATTTTCATAGAATTAATTTAGCTTAGTTAATTTATTAAGTTAATTAACAATATTAGTACCTTCCCAATTTCTTCAATTTTTTTATTTTCAATCATAATTAATTAGTACATTTGAATTAATTAGTACATTTTTTAACTTTTGAATAAATGAGTAGATTTTCATAAAATTAATTTAGTTTAGTTAATTTATTTAATTAATTAACAACATTAGTAGTTTCCCAATTTCTTCAATTTGTTTCCTTTTCAATTGTAATTAATTAGTCCATTTGAATTAATTAGTACATTTTTTAACTCTTGAATGAATTAGTATATTTTCATCGAATTAATTTAGGTTAGTTAATTTATTAAGTTAATTAACAATATTAGTAGCTTCCCAATTTCTTCATTTTCTTTTCTTTTCAATCGTAATTAATTAGTACATATGCAATAAGTTTGATTGGCATGATTACTAGATTTGCAATAAGTTTATTTTTAATTACTTGTTTAATTTAAATTTTTATTCAATTGTAATTAAATAGTATATGTTCAATAGATTTGCAATGGCTGGTGCAAGTGGAAGTGGAGGTGGAGGTGGTGGGAGTGGCATGTTCAACCGAGATCTAACTTGGAAGGATTGTTCACCAATAGAGGGGAACCGAAATAAGACAATTTGTAATTTTTGTGGACCGTTGATGAAGAGTGGAGGCATTAGTCAATTCAAGTATCATTTAGCGCATAGAGACCTGAATAACAACACCAAAAAGTGTCCTACAATGCCACTCGAAGTGAAAAAGAGATACGAAAGATGTTACATGAAAAAAAAAAAAAGCAAAAGCAAAGAAAACTGCACATATTGAAGAGATTTGGGCCTAATTACATGGCACTATAGGGGCTAGGCATACGCATGTCATAGACGAGGATGATGATGAAGATGAAGAAGTGTATATGTATCCAGTAGATATGCACCCAGATAAGCGGGATGGTTATCGAGAAGTGGCTCGTGCATCTAAGGCAACAAAATGGGAACGACAACAATATGAAACTGTTGTGGGAAGCAAGCATAAAACAGGGGAGTTGTCATTCCCTAGTGGTGCGCCGACAATGCGGAAATCTCAAAGTACACGACATTCAAACCCATCACCACCTATTGCACCCTTCTTCTACAAGTCTTCTATAGCAAAACAAAAAAAAAATATTAAAAATATATTAAAGGGTGGTTCAATTAAAGAAACGATAAGACGCTTAATAAGCAAATTCTTCATTTATGATAGCATCGCACCCAATAAAGCAAACTCTCACCACTTCAAGAATATTATTATTTGTGCACAACAAGCAGGTAATTTCTAAGTTCTCAAATTTTATATTGTTTCATACCTTGAGTAGGTTTAGTCTTTTGTGTCATGTTTCAAATATTTCTTACATATGATTTATAGGAATGGGAATTGAACCTCCATCTCCATATGAAATAAAGAATAAGTATTTCGAAATGGAGTACAAAAATATGGAAGCTTATATGAACCAACAAAAAGAGAAATGGAAGACATATGACTGCACCATAATGTTAAATGGATAGACAAGGCCCACGAGATTAAGTATAATTAATTTCATGGTCTATTCAAAAGGGAGTACGGTGTTCTTTAAGTTAGTCAATGCATTGAACAATATCAAACACCATAAATACATATACAAGCTATTGAAGAATGTTATCAAAGAAGTCGGGGTAGATAATGTGGTCCAAATTGTCACAGATAACGGGTCGGTGTTAGTGAAAGCAAGGAAGGTGTTGATGAAGAAGGTTAACTTATATTGGACCCCATGTGCAGCACACTGCATCAACCTAATGTTTGAAGACATCGGGAAAATACCTAATATTGCAGATGTGATACGTAATGGCCGCAAGATAACCAACTTCATTTACAATCATGGTTGGTTACTTGCAGAAATGAGAAAGTACTATGGTGGAGACATTGTTTGACCGAGAGCTACAAGGTTTGCTACAAATTATATTGCTCTTGAAAGTCTTCTTAAAAAAAGGTCTGATTTGAAGAAATTGTTTATGAGTGATGAATGGACACAACACAAGCTCAATCGGACAAACATTGGATGAGATATGGAGAAACTAATGTTTGACCATCAGTATTAGGATAAAGTGACACGTGTTGTTTCATACTTTGAGCCACTATTCGTGGTGCTTCGAATCATGGATTTAGAAGTTGTTCCCACAATGTCGTTTCTGCACAAGCTTATGCAAGTGATGAAAGAGAATCTCATTCATCAACAAGTTGGCAATTGGATCTTTAAAATTATCAAAGATCATTGGGAAAAAACATTAAAACATCCACTTCATGTAGCAGGTACTTAATTTTCATCAATTGTTACTTTGATTTTATTTCATTTTCTCTTACACAATACTAAATCTACATAATTTTATTGTAGCATACTTCTTGAATCCAAGGTTTCAATATAAGCTTGGAGTTGGTAGTGATCCAGATTTAATTCAAGCAGTCCATGGTGTATTTACTAAATTAGACCCAAATGCTGAATCGATTGGTCAATTTGGAAATGAGGTAAATAAGAAACTCTTATTTTACTCGGTCTAATCAAAGAATAATTTCATTCATCATTTTATTTGAACGTTTACTAACAAATATGATATTAACAAATTAAATATTGAATACATAGCTTGTGCTTTTTCGAGATGGAAAGAGAGGATTAGGTGATTAAGAGACAATTACATCAAGGTCAACCATGGTACTCGGTGAGTACCATTTCTTAATAGAAAAAAAAAATTTGATTTTCATTATTATAAATTCATCACATAAGGATTTATATAATTATGAATTCCCTTGCAGTTGAATGGTGGTTCATGTATGGGAACCAAACACCTATATTGAGGAACTTGGTCATTAAAGTTCTCTCACAAACTGAATCATCTTCTGCTTGTGAGAGAAATTGGAGCACGTTTGCTCTCATCCACACAAAGCAATGAAATCGTTTGGCTTACGCCCAACTGGAGCAATTAGTTTTTTGTTACTATAATATGAAACTAAAGTTATGCGATATGGAGGTAGAAAATGATCGAGTTGTTGAGAAAGATTACCTTGATCTTCTAGACATTTCAGCCAAGGTGGGTGAAGAAGAAAATAATCAGTTATTCCAATGGGTCAAACCTATACACTTGGATGATGAAGTTGGTAATCCTGATCCCCGAATTGCCGCTCATGCTCGAGAATTTGGAGTTGATGTTGAACATGTGGTCCAAATAAGTTCACAGTGAAAGTTTTAGCAAAAATACTAAGGATTCATTTCAAAGGGCATTGGATTCCTACCAAGAGGTTGACTCCACAAGTGCTAGCCAAAGTAGTAGACTTAGTGTTGCCGGTACTTTTACTTATAGTTACGATGGTTTAAGATGTGGAACTGATGATAGGGATGATAAAGCAAGAGGAGATAGTGGGGAACGCCAACAAAGTCAATATCCAATGAGTCAATTCACTTGTGAAAATGATTTCACGCCCTGCACACAAGATGAAGATCGTGGCTCTAGAAGAGCTGGTACAGTCATAGGAGCTATTGGGAAGCACTACAGAGGAAGAGAACGGACTATGACTCCATATAACGAGGAATTACTTTCAGGGAGTTTTAAATATATGAGTATATGAACTCAATTTAGTGACTCCTCAAATGAGGCTAACATTATAAGGATGGGTTATGGTCAACCTTCAAGTTCAACTAATGAAGAGTATGGTATGTCAAGCTACCCTTCTGATGCACAAATGTTAAGAGATATATGCATGGCATGTTAGAATTTTTAACCAATATTATCAAGGCTCAATGAGTTGGTACCAATATTGTCTCCAACAACAAGACGAGGTTCCTTCATTTACCAATTCCATTGAACCACATCGATCCTCATTTTGTACTAAAGGGTCATTACAATGTAATATGTACAAATTATTGATATTTAATGAAATCAAGTCTTTCATGAAGCTTCATAATGAGTGTACAATTACAAAATTCACATTTCTTATCAACTGACATGATATAATTACATCTAATATCGCAAATCATATCATACATATATCAAATTCTTCAACAAAGCAACTTTAAAATGTTTATTATACTTCTAATTACATTGCTATGAGGTTTTTCTTACATTTCCATGAGTTTTGATCAATTTTTGGCCTACTAAATTTTTTTTTCCAAAATATCTGTTCGATATTTCTCTGATATATCTGTAAAATCAAGTTACCGATATATCCGTGATTACCAATATTTTCATCCTTACTTATAGTGTTTCTGAAAAAACATGTCAACGTTCTGCCTAGCAATTAGACCAGTTGGTGGATTTAGGTTATGTTTGGTTAGAAAATAGGGAAGAAAACAAAATGTTATGGACAATAATTTTGTTTTTTAAATGAAAAATATGAATATATATATATATATATATATATATATATATATATATATAATTAAAATTAGTTAAAATTTTAGGTATTTTTAAATTATTTAATATTTATATAGTTGAATTAAACTACATAAAATGAATTTATAATTGTATATGAAAATCATTTATTAATTTAAAAAAAAATCGACTTGTATTTTTTTTTTTTCTTTTTTTTCTTTTTACATTTTCTCTCAAATTTTCTAAAACTAAATAACATTTCTAGTATCAATGAAAGACTAATTAAGCAACCCACCTTCAAGGAACTCTTGGCACCTCCTGTTGGAACACCTTCAGGCATATCTCCTGCAACATGTTCCACACCTGCAACAAAATTGGATTCTTCCATTTCCACCAGAATTCAAAATTGAACCAAACCGTTTTTCTAATAAAATTATTTGAGAATTAGAGATATATACCAAGGTAGGGTGGGGCATGTTGTGTAACATGATGCAGGCCGAAATTAATGGCTTTAAGGTGGGGTATTTGGATGTGACTATGCTAAGGGTCACTCCTTAGACCACCACCAACATCAACCACCTGTCTGAGATTTCAAAACCCTAAGGTTATGTTTGGTTCCCGAAAAATACTAAGGAAAGAAAAAAAATGTAAAGAAAAATGATTTTTTTATATTTGATTGTCCTATGAAAAATATCAAAGAAAATCAAATATGATTAAAACTAATTAAAAACTTATGTATTTTTAAATTATTTATTCTTTATATTGATGAGTTCAAATAAATAAAATGAGTTTGGAGTAACAAAAAAAATAATTTATCAACTTTTAATCTATTTTTTTATTTTCCTTCACTTTTTCTTTCCCTCTATTTTTCCTTTGTATTTTCTTTCCCTTGCATTTTCCTTCAAATTTTCTGGAACCAAACATAGCATAAGAGTTTAGGATCTTCTTGGTGATTATAGTTGTGTGGTAGACCACCACCAACATCAACCATCTATTTGAGATTCTCCAGACCTCAGTAGACGTCTGGGATCTTCTTGGCAATTATTGTTGTGTGGTAGACTATTGTGGGCATTATAACTTAGGATGACAACAAGATATTTTCAGTATTTTCATAAAATATTTATAATTCAAGAATATCACATAAATGCATTTATGTAAAATTTTGAATATAACACAAAGATAATAATAAATTATTAAAAGAAATTAAAATATTTATATTTGATCATACAAACTACCTTTCTTGATATTGAAATCATTGTACATTCTTTTATTGTCTAATAATAATACCATTGCATAGTAACTATTTTTTAAAAAAATAAATAAAAATATAATTTAATATGTGTTATTAATTATTTTGTTATATATTAAATTCTTATCCAAAACTTTTATATTTTTAATCAACTTTTATGTTTTTTTTTATTTTGTAAAAATTTCCATCCATCAATATATTTTCCAATCCAAAAATGATATTTTGATCATTAAATTTGTAACAATATTCATTTTGACTAATTCAACCCTTGAATGGTAGCACATCTAATTGAAAAGGTTAGGATATGACTCAATTTATTAAATTTTTCTTTTTTTAAAAAAATGTACTAATTAATAGTTAAATGGTTTGTGATGGGTCACTCTTATCCCAAGCCCGTACCATTTATTTGTGTCTATTCCTATCTCCATCCAAAAAAATAATTAAACAAGTAAGGTAAGGGGTATAGGAAATTTTCATACCCGTTTAATTTTTTTTTTCCTTTTTTCAAAAGGAAATATTAAAAATAAATATAATTTATAAATAAAAAATATTATAAATATTTATTTTATTTTTATAAAAAGTAATATTTTATCTATGTTAAAAAAAGTTGAAAATTGAATAAAAAAATCAATTAAAATAATTTTTTATTTAAAATTATATATAATCGAGAAATGGCAGGACAAATTATACTCAAACTTTCCCTGAATTTTTAAAAATTTTCCAAATTAGCCTCAAAACCTGATTATATTTATCTCAAATCCTTCCCATTAGAGATGGAGTTGGACGGTAACTCGAAAAAACCCATTGTCATTCCTAACTACAAAACATTCATATATCTCCATTAGGCCTCTTCAATACTTATGGTTATAACTTATCTTTTGAATAGTTTGAGTTAATTTGGTCATACTTGGTTTGCAAATTATGATGTCATAATAATTATAATTATAATTATAATTATTATTATTAGTTTTGTTAAAAGTATTTAAAAAGGTTGAAGGAGAGAAGAAGAAGGGCATCTCAAAGCACTGCCTTTTAGCCATTTCACTCAACATGACTAATTTACCTAATCTTGACAAACATCATGAGTTTGTCCTCTAGTCGGTAATGTCTAGAAAAGCCCCTATAAAATTTGATAGCCTCTAAAAAGTCTCTGCAACTAGACAACACAAGAAGCCTATAAAAGCCTACAAATCTCCTAAAGCAGGAAGAGAGTTCCACCTCCAAATCGAACCATCTTCAAGTAGCTCAAGGAAAACCCCACACTTGAAAAGGCTTACATAAAATGCATAAAGGTTGCTGCAAGATGAGAACAATGGGAAGTCACATGTCATTCCAGCGGACTTTCACTCTACCAAAATCTAAAAAGTCTGCAAAAGAAAGAAAAAAAGAAAGAAAAGAAAGCAGTTTCTTGAAAGTTTCATAATCAAGAAGCTTATAAATAACTCCTCTCAACCAAGAGAAGGGCAAGTCCTTCTCCTTCGCCAAATCCCCTTCAATATCCACCAAACTCTTCCTAACCAAGAAAAGGGCAAGTCCTCCTTTGCCAAATCCCCTTCAATATCCACCAAACAAACGAATAAAAGTTTAATTACTCATAAAAGAATTTTTGCATCTTCAAGGTTGTTAAGAGTAAAAATGGATACTAATTATAGCATAGTAGAGACGAGTTGGGTGTGGATGAAGATGGATTGACATTAAGGGATGAATATAGAGAAACTTTTTGTTTTTCTCCTAGCTTAAAAAAATAAGAAAAAAAATAAACTCGTCCTAACCCATTTATTTTAATTTTAAACTCATCTCATTAGAGACGGTGGAGTGAGTTTCAAAAAAACAAAGTTCATCCTATTGTCATCCCTAATCAAATCTTTTAAGTTATATTTGGTGAGTTTCAAAAAAACAAAGTTCATCCTATTATCATTCCTAGTCAAATCCTTTAAGTTATATTTGGTTAATTGTATAGATAAGATAGGATAAAGGAAAAGTTAATATATTTTATTCTATGTATAATTTGGTTGATTGTATAGATAAGATAGGATAAAGAAAAAGATAATATATTTTATTCTATGTATAATTGGTATTAAGATAAGATAAGTTATCTTATCACTTATCGTATCCTATTTTCAATCATATATGGAATAATAAATGATGATATATATTAATTGTCCTTTTTATAGTAATATTAAGTTATATATATAAATTTATTTATTTTTATCAATTTTTTAATATAAATTTTTTGATTAAAATTAAATTTGTGGTCAACAAAGAAGAACTAAAAATGTTTATAAAATAATAATGAATAACATATATAGAAATATTTTTTATTTATAAATTTTAAAATATTTTAATCATGAATATTGTTAAATGTAAGATAAATTTTATATTTTTTAACAACAAATATTGGAATGCAATATAATTTTTATTTTAAATAAATATCGAATATTGAAAAATAATATATATTTCATTTTATTTTTTAATTTATTTTATAAATTTAATATAAACATAACATATTTCATTACATATACTACTTTACAATACCATGATTATTAAATATAATATTCAAAAATATCATATCTCATTATAAATAATATTTTAGGATATGTATATCATATCCAATAAGATATGATATTTTATAATATACATATCTTTTTATTATTTTGTATATGTATTTAATTTTATTGTACATTTATTTAATGGTATATAAGTTTAGTTACATGTTTTATGTGATAATATATCATTTTCTAATGATGTTAGTTTTTTATAATAAAAAAATTAAAATATTTAACTTTTTTTATTTAATTAAAAATAATTTATTAATATCAATTAATATAATTAAAAGAACTTTATTATTTAACTTTTTTTATTATAAAAAATAATCTATTAATATCAATCAATATAATTAAAAAAACTTTATTAATATCAATTAATATAATTAATATAAATTTAATTTAATTATATTGATTAGTATCAATAAATTATTTTTAATTAAATAAAAAAATCAAATATTTTAACTTTTTCTGCACGCTTTTCCTAGCCCAATTATCATACTGCAGTAACCTTTCATTTTCAAATCGGTTCCCCTTAATATTCAACCACTAAAAGTCTAAATCACATGCCCACTTACCTCTATGAATCTGGGCTTTAGACTGGTCACCAAATTTTTTACAGTTTTGCAGACAAGGAATCAAAACCAACCTCATGTGCAAGCAGGGTGATTCACGCCCACCCTCAAGTCATGATCAGACTGAGTGGTCCATGCCATTAAGCACTGTAAATAGACTAAATAGTATACTTGAATATCTGTTTATCTGGGTCTGTCAACTACTCATGAGTCATGACCCACCAAATATACAATAATAAACAAGTCATATATTAATGCTTCATATATGACAATTTCATGGACGAATCTGTCGAATTTATGGAGTTTGTTGTTGTTCTTGTTACAATTACTCCCAAGCTACAGATAAAATGGCTACGTCTTGAACATGTCCAAGCAGGATTGAGTAGCAAGGCCCCTGTTCCAGAATTTCCCAAAGTACTCACTGTATGTAAATTTCCTGTAAAGGGCAGGATGACCATGGTCGACCAGTCCCGGAGCTGGTCCTATAACTGCATCTGGTGATGGGCAATAAAAGGTTGGAATGGAGATCCTCTCCTTCTGGCAGTTCACCACGGCCCTATGGACCGCACTCTTGTAGCAATCATTGCTAAGTACCTGCAAACATCCAGTGGATTAATCATTAATCAGATATTGTTGATCTGTAATATCAGAATGTGACATTGTCTTGTTAATACTTTTGTCTCCATCACCTGGATTTGATCACCAATGTTGACAATGAAAGTATTTGGAATAGGGTGGATGGCCACCCATTTTCCATCTTTGAGCACCTGCAAACCGGGCACATCGTCTTGAAGGAGGATTGTGAGGGCATTAGGATCAGCATGGCCAGGTAAGCCAAACGTCAGCTCTGGTTGAGGACAAGGTGGGTAGTAGTTGAGGGCCATCTGCTGGCTGTGCCTTCCCAGCGCCTTATCTATGTGGTTCCTCTCTAGTCCTAAGCTTTCGGATATTGCTTCAAGCAGTAGTAATGCTAATTTTCTAGCCTCCTTGCAATACTCGGCCACAACTTCTCTGTGCAAGGCCACAAGGCCACATAAGAATCTTATCAGTACTTGTACATATACTAATTACAATAACTACACATCTCTGCTAGAAAATTAAGTTATACCTGAAAGATGGAGGGTTGGAGGGCCATTCCTGAATGTAATCCTCTAAAGGGTAGCAATAGAGTCTCAGGAAATCTCTCCAGTTGGACACCTGCTCGGTTTTCACATTGAAACTAGTAGAGAGTCTCATAGTCTTCAAAGGGTCATCGGAGTAGTTCTTCAACCTTTCACTTTCCGGCAAATGGAAAAACTCCTTTGTTATGCTCAACATGCCATGGATCACACTCTCTGGTATTCCATGGTTCTTGACCTTGAGAGAAACAAAAACAAGAAGAATCATGTCAAAGAAAGGAGAGATACAAGAGTAATACAGATATCGACATGTACCCGAAAAAAACCATCAATCTGGCAGGCTTCAGCTATCTGCTTGATAACATGGGAGCGGCTAGGACCATGGAGGTCTTGGAGGTCGATGAGGGGAATGGAGCCATCCAGTGAGGACTGAACCTCATCAAGGTTTGGGCGGTCGTTCACGGGTCGAACATATCTTGAAGGAACACAGTCTATACTGGATGCAAGGTCAGACAACAGAAGCTTTGCATTGGCCATGGCTACCCAAGAAATGTCTTTGTACTGAGGGATGGCCTGTTCAGGAGGAAGAGCCCATAAATTTATGGAGGCAGTGGGTTGTGGGTGGTAATTAATTCAGCACACGAGATAAGGACGGATTTATTTGGTAGCTCATCGACTATATATCAGCTATATATATGTAAGCAATTTAGTCCTTTGTCATCAATGCTACGGGTTCATATGAGGTAAATGCTTCCAAAAATAATGATAATAAAGTAAATTAAAATGAAATAGAGTCTAACTGAAGCTCCTGATTAAGTCCTTGTTTCAAAGTTTGTCGTGTTGCTTAAACATCATGGCTTACGAAATTTTCATGAATAGTCATGATATCATGAGTAGTGATGTCATGCCTCCTTCGTCACGCAAGTGGTGTCACTTTTCTAGACTGCCCTTTGTCAATCTAGGCGACAGCATGGAGTCGGGATCCCTAACATATTATATCAAGGGATAAGGATGAAATCTTTCCATATCGAAAACGTAATCCTTTCACCTTTTTTTGTGATGTGTCGTGAAGAAGCGAAAAAGTTCGTGACGCTATATATGTAGAGACTCATCTTAATCAAGAAAACATGTTTTAAAATCATGAGGGCTCTCTTGTACCCAAAACGAAGAATATCTACATGATTGAGTGCGAGTCGTTATAAATGGTATCAGAACCAATCCCCAACCTCGGTGTGGGATTTGTTTGGTGTTGTAAGGGTGTTCATCTATTTGATCCCACAATCCCATGGGACACAACAAGGACGTTGTGTCTGCATGGGGGTATTTGTAGTGTCCCACATCGGATAGGGGAAAAAGTTCATGGCGCTATATATGTAGAGATTCCTCTTAACCAAGTAGATGTGTTTTAAAGCCGTGAAGGCCCCTTTGGGCAAAAAACGGACAATATCGTTACATTTTTTTAATCTAAAAAATACTTATTTGCGTTAAAAGTACCTTCAACCTTTATTTATTATAAAAATAATCATTATTTTTAAATACATCGATAAATATTAAAAAATATTTATATAAAAAATGACTTACTCTTCAAATTGAAAAATATGAAAAATTAGTTTTATAAATTTAAAATATTTTCATCAATTTTAATCAATTAATCTTTATATTAAAGGTATGTCCACGGTAACAAAAGGACACATATTAAAAATAGTTTACTGGTATATATATTATATCCTATAAAAAAATATCATCTAATAAGAAATAGTCACATACCCAAAGAGCTCATATTATTTTATAAATAGTCTTATTATTATGTATCTAGACCTTATTTCTCATGCTTGAATTTCATTTCCTTTTATTTTAATTCAGTTTACACATTTCTCCCTCTTAGTATAATCATTCAGACCAGTGTTGCATATCTACCAATTCCTCTTCCGATATAAATCTTTTCCAACTTGAAACCTTCAAACTTAATCATCCGAAGTATTGTTATATACCTAACAGTCTCTCTTCCAATATGAGGTCTCTTTTGATTTAAACCCATAAACTAATTCTCATGCCGCTTATTAGAATTGAGGACATAATTATCTTATTTGAAAACCAATTGATTATTAACAAGGTCAAACTAATCCTTTTTACGTGTTCGAGGTCATATTTGTTTTAGGCTTAACCCATCTTATATACACCCATATGGAGCCTTGACAACTCATCTCTAGGCTTATAGCAAAACCTAATTATTTCCCCTCTTACATACTCATCTCAAAATTATTTTTCGACAGTCCAATTTTCAAGAATCAACATTATTATATACCTAACAAATCATACACTTAAATATCTAAGGTATAAGTTGGGTGTGGTAACATATCATTTTCCTTACATAGAAATATGTATTCAACCTCTTTCAAGTCATGGAACTAAAACCATCATTGGCTGATTCATGCTTCATCATCATCGCTAATTGATGCTTGAATCTATAAAATGTCATAGTAAAAGAATATTTGACTGGCAGCTGGCTAATCCAACCACGAAATCGAGATATAGCAAAGAAGAGTGAACCGATTCCTACATAGTCCCAAAAGCCACGTGGGAAAGGGCCGGGTACAAAGTTTGAAAGGGGAGGAAGGCATATCTCCGATCTTCCCGTAAAATTGATTTCAAATTTTGAAAGGGCTCATCATCTTTTGAAATTCTTGCTCCCATCTGTCAAATTGCACTATGAAGGTGACGTGAAAGGACATATATTCAAAGGCCTAATCACATCCTGAGATTCTGCCCGCAAGTCCGGCCGTGAATCCTTGATATATTTTTCGAATTGAAGAGTTTTGGGTCAAAATGGCACACAGATTAGTAACATCTAACCACTTTTTAAAATTTATGTTCAAATGGGTCTATTTGATATCACGTAAGCACCATATCATTAAAAAAAAAAAAGTTGTCATTTTAATTAAAGCCGCAGTTGACAACTGTGACTTTATTTTTGAACTAAAACTGTAATTGTCAACTAAGGTTTTAGTTAATTTTTTTAATTTAAAATTTAATTAAAAATTATTAAATTACAATTTATGATTGAAATATAAAAAAAAAATACTTAAATAATAAATTATTTATATTTAAATTTAAAAATCTAGTTACACATAGGTTCTCTCCTTATGGAGGTATGTGAGATTATATATGTTTATTTTCCACTATATTAATGTTTAGTGGATATTTTTTGTGACTTTAATTAAATTATTAAAAATTACATTTTGTAGTAGACTTTTTGTAATTAATTTCATTAACTAATTTTGTAAAAAAATCTATATATGACAACTACGGCTTAAAAGTATATTATTATTTCGATAAAATAAATTTGTCATAATACAAATAAATTAATATTTAAAAAAAAAACAAATTAAATATTTTAAATTAATAAATTATATAATTTTATACATTATTTATATGTTATATAAGTTTATTATTTTAAGATTATTAATTTATTAATAAATAAAACATTAATTTATAATATCTTCTATTTATTAATTTATGTTTGTTGAACTAATACTAGATTCTTAAGTTTAAATATAAATAATTTATTATTTAAGTATATTTTTTAAATTTCAATTATAAATTATAATTTAATAGTTTTTAATTAAATTTGAAAGTAAAAAAATTATAATTGAAATCTCAGTTATCAACTACCGCTTAAAAATATATTATTATTTCGATAAAGATAAATTTATCATAATATAAATAAATTAATATCTTAAAAAATAACAAATTAAATATCTTAAATAAATTAATTATACAATTTTATATGTTATATAAGTTTATTATTTTAAGATTATTAATTTATTAATAAATAAAAAAATTCATTTATAATATCTTCTATTTATCAATTTATGTTTGTTGAAGTAATACTAGATTTTTAAATTTAAATATAAAGAATTTATTATTTAAGTATATTTTTTAAATTTCAATTATAAATTTTAATTTAATAATTTTTAATTAAATTTTAAATTTAAACAAAAATTAACTAAAACCTCAGTTGGAATTGCGGCTTTAACTAAAATGACGAAAAAAAATTATTTTTTAATGACACAGCTTCTACGTGGCACCAAAGAGACCAATTTGAACATAAGTTTCAAAAAGTGGTCAGATAAAAAATTGGTCATTTTGACCCAAAACTCGAAATTGAAACTACAAAATCAAGGCTTAAAACTTTTGTGATTCAAAGTTTTGTTTTCTGATGACAAATACTTGTTTTACGCAGCCAAATTTGAAATCATCTCTCTAATAGCGTGGTTGTATTTCTTAGCACAAGTCTTATGAGGATAGTCATACTATTGAAAATGTAACTTAAATTTGTTATAAACAAATGTAGTTTGCAAGGTTATTCTTTTGGAGCCTTGGTTCAGTATGACATCCTGTTATGGGCTCCGAAGTTGTAGTATTGGCAGGGACGGCGCTAGAAATAGAGGAGGAGGGCTTTTAGGGGGCAAATGTGAGCCAAAAAAGCAATATTTAACTTGTCGGTTGCTTTGTAAAAGATAAATTTTTTATTTTTCAGGGGGTTATGTGCCCCTTCTAAACCCTAGCTAAATTTGTTAGTGAATATCCTGTTCTTGGTTTTGTTCTTAATAATCAATGGATATAAATTCAATTATATCTAACTACTTAAATTTTGATTTTTTGTTTTTTTTGTTTTTTTTCTTTCAAAACTTAAATTCAGTTCGATTGTTTTGGTGGTGGATTTCATCAAAGTGATGTAGGATTTTGTTTGATAGTATTATTAGAAAATATACTTTTAATATAAATAACATTTTTGAAGAAAAATAAAGTACTTTGTCAAAATTTAGAAATTATAATAATGTATTTGGTGAATTAAATACCATGATCTAATAATGAACCATTTTGATTAATTGAAAGATTCTTATGAAATGTTGATTTGATCGATTGCGTGAAGCCTGTACTAGCAATGGAATTGGGGAAAATATATAGAAAATATAGTTCGAACCTAAATGATCTATCCAATACCAAGATGAAGCTCGGGTGAAACTAAGCGTCAAAGATTTTTTATTGTTGTTAGAAAAAGAAAAAGTGTTACTCTCAGTAGCATAGCCATATCATACTAAACCAAAATAAGGTTATATACATTCTAGTTATGAGGAGGTATATACTTTTGTTTTTAATTTATATTTTTTTTAAGTATTTCTTTTTCTCTTATAAATATAAATGGATCTTTATTTATGTTCCTTAACATATTTGTCATAAGGTTCAACTCCCACATTTTAAAAAATTGAAAAATTATTTATAGTATTTATTGGAGAAGCACTAGATAATTCATTCTCCGAATAAGAGTGCGTTTGACAATAATTCTTAGAAATGTTTTTAGTTTTTCTAACACTTGAAAATATTTATTTTTCAATCATTAAAAATGTTTAAAACAATTCTCAAAATCACTGTCAAACACATTCTAAGAGTGCATTTAATAGTGATTTTAAAAAGTGTTTTTAGTATTTTTTTTTTTTATACTTGAAAAATGTTATCGTTCAAGTATTAGAAATGCTAAAAACGTTTTCTAGAATTATTGTCAAACGCACTCTAACACTCTTAAAGAAAAACGCTTCTAATGTTCGCAGTAATGTTTCTATTTAAAATACTTTTAATAAAAATGTTTTTGAAGAAAACATACTTTTAATATAAAAAAAATATTTTAAAAGAAAAATAAAGTATTTATCAAAATTTGGAAAGCACTTTTAAAGAATTAAAAAAAATCTTTTGTAGTATTTATTGGAAAAACACTTGATAGTCCATCCTTCAAATAGCACTCTCAAAGAAAACACCTTGAACATGCTTAGTAGTGTTTCTATGTAAAATACTTTTAGTAAAAATGTTTTTTTTTTAAATATTTTTAAGAAAATCATTTATTAATTAATTCTTCAATGAACATTCATTTAGAGTACGTTAGAGAGTGGTTCTAAAAAATATTTTTAATATTTCTAATACTTAAATGATAAAATTTTTCAAGTATTAAAAATAAATAAAAAAAACGCTTCTTAAAATCACTATTATACGAGTTCTTATAATTTTTTAAAAGTGTTTTTGAAAAACCATTTTATAATTAATTTTTTAACATTTAAAAATGTTTTTTAAATTTTACCAACCATATGTTCAATAACTTAATACATTTGAAAGTATTTTTATTTAAAATATTTTTATTTCAAATATTTTATTTAGAAACATTGTTTAGACATTTACCGTGTTTTTTTAGAATATACTATAATTAATTTTTTAATTTATTAAATTTATTTTTAAATTTTTATTAAACACCTTTTTTTTCAAAAATATTTTTTACACTTAGAATATGGTACTTTCAAACGCACACTAAACACGCGCCAGTTGTACATGATCCTTATCGTCGTACACGGCTATGTTCCCCTGGGATATGACTGGTTTGGAAGCATTATAACTCACGGGCCAAATCTTCTCCTTTCTTCACACTTGCCTACCACAGTCTACTGATTAACCCAAGTGAGATTTTTTCTTCCAACCATATCTGAACCATGAAGTGAATGATGCCTCGGAGCTGTAATAGCTTACAATTGAGAGCAATTTGGAAGCACGTAGGGCTTGGAAAAAAAAAAATAGGGAGTACAATGGCCCAAGTGCACCAAACTTTTTGGCAGGCCAAATTTTTTTGAACAAGTGGAGGATAGTGTTTAAGCCATAAATGACCAATCAAAATGATTGTGTGAATGATGCATACAGGCCAGATGTTCCATTTGGACATGAGGTGGGGAATAAAGCCCGCCAATAAGGGAAGACGAGTGGGGTGGCCGTGGGGTTTTGGTTCGTCACTTGGGCCCCAACAGGTTTGGGTTGGGCTAGTTACAACTTACAAGGTCCTCTTCTCTTTAGTGAAGAAGCCATAGGATCGAGTAATCGAGACCGACTTAGATATAGATCATGTGACTAAAACATGGGCACACATGGGCACACAAAGATAAGGTTCAAAGTATCGATCGAGATCAACACATTAAAGTATCAATTGGGACCAACATATCTTGATCTAATCATGTTTGTCTCAATCATGATTTTGACCTAAATTTGGGAGTTAATCGGTAATAACTCGATTTTGATTTGGATATAAATCATTTGGTTTGATCAACTCATAAAATAACTCAAAATTACAACATGCTACAACTTGGAGTAAATAAAAAAAAATTCTTCATAATGCTTAGAAATTTCTTCATCAATTAAAAAAAAATTAATTTTCTTTTACTTCCTCTGAAGTTTTAACTAAATGCACTTGATCTTCGTTGATTTAAAATTTCATCAAATATCAATCTTATTTTAAGTGACTAAAGAGGTAAATGAAAATAACAAATAAAAAGAATAAAGATGGTATTCGATGAAATTTCAAATCAACAAGGACTACATGTATTTAACCGACACTTAAGAGAAGTGGATTAAGTTAATCAAAAATTTAAAAAAAAAATACTTCAACATATATGAGTTTATTTTTAAATGATTATTCTTTTTTTAATAGTCATGCTTGTCTTTATTATTTTCATTGTTTATTTTCTAGATATACAAATTATCAAAAATTTATGTTGGGTGTGAAAATGGTTATGGGAATGTTATAAGTGTTTTCAATTCTTAATATTATAGTCTTGTTATTAGTTTGCTAGAGTTTTTTTTTTTTTTTTTTTTTTAAATTTGAGTTTTTAAATTAGTATATTGTGTGTATCATCTTATTGTGTATAGAGGCGGATGTAATGATTTTTTTTTTTTGCTTAAATCTAAATCTAAATAGAACTTAATTTAACTTTACTCTAAATGCATCCTAAATTTCATGTTTCATCCTTCCTAATATTTATGCCCCAAATCATGAGATTTAATCGGATTATGTATCATTCATTCCCTGTCTTCTTTTTATATATATACTGTATGTATTTTTTATGGATAATTTTCATAAATCTCTTATTATCTCTTAATTATTTTATTTTATTATGCAAAAATATTTATAAAAACATTCCTAATAATTTTCAATCTAATATTAAAATAGCGCGTGTACCAAAAATATTTCATTTACAAGAAGAAATACATGCTACTTACGAATTTGATACACCTTTTAGAACATTTATACACAACTTCATCCTATTCATATATTGAGGTGAAGAAAATTAACTTTATTGATACTTCTACGTGGTCATCAAAACAGTGGTTTGGGTCTACACTTCCTTGTATCAAAAGCATTTTCTAGTTTTGAGTCTCTTGAAGTCCTCTCTTGAAGTCCTCCATTTTTAGAAGTAACGTAACTAATTCTAGACCTCAAGGTGTAAGCCACGTTCACTCTCCTTCCCCCACAAAAATTATAAGGTTAGGCAAAAAGACATACATATAAATAAATAAATAAATAAAGCAATTTAATCCCATAAACCCAAATTAAGGTTTTCTCAAAAGTTTTATTTTTATTAATGCATTTAGAGTGAAAATAACGAATATTTTGATTAATTTTATGGGCTATAAATATTTTAAAACCATAAAATCAAAAGTAAATATACGTACATTGTTTAAAAAGACTCCTAATCTAATCTTGTATCATCATATAATTATTTAATATTTTAGGTAAAATTGTTATGAATATTTATGAATTATTATGCAAAATATTTGTACTATAGTATGTGATGTTTTAGAATAGATTTTTTATATGATGATTTAGATCATATTTTATGCAATTTATATTTGTCTATTTAGTGTAAAAACAAGTTTCTCTCTTGTCATTTGGATGTATTTTTTTAAAAAAAATAATTAATTAATTTTTAAAAATAAAAAAATAATAAGTTCTATATAAAATTAAAGAACTTTTTAAGATTTATCTTAAAATATAATCACTCTTAAATTTTATTTAATTTTTTATTATTATTTTAAATTTTAAAAATAAATTGTAATGACATAAGATAAGTTTATAATTTTTATGTAGAAACTATTATAGTTTATATAAAATATACCCAAATGTAATTACCATCGATTAATTATAATTTAATTAAAATCAATTGATTTGAATCAACTCTAGGATCGATAAAACTCAATTATACCTATGCTTACCTTTTTTTCTTTTTCTTAAGTGATTTTGTTATAAAACCAAAAATTATTATATCCCTGGTTTTAAAACCAAAACAATTTATCTTACACTGATCCACCTACCCACTTATAATTTAATTTTAGTTCATATTTTTATAAAAATAAATAAATAAGGAAATCATTTACGAAGGACTTTTGGGAGCATTATTACGTACCTAAGAATCTTTATTCCATAATGGGTATTACGCAACTTGAATCCTTAGGGCTTAGCCATACTAAGCAATGTTACATACCTAATAATCTCTCTCCCTAACATGGTTAGAGAGAGATCAAAAACTAATCATACCAAAATACCACACAACCCCTAGTTTACCTTGAGGGATTCGGTACACCTAACAACCCCAATCGGATAAAAATACCTAACTATTGATAAAATGTTGTAGATCTAACTTAAAACTAAAAAGTTCTAAGGAAAGTCACTATAAAAGGCTAATGACTCTAAAACATTATATCCACAAGTGACATACAACCTATGCCAGAAGCCTATGAAAGAAACCCAAGACTCTTCCCAACAAGTCCTCACTTCCCTTTCAAATCATATAGTAGCTTATATAAAAACCTTAAAGAGGATCTCTACTTCTTCATTGGATTTCTTACAACTCAAATCCATGACCCAATTTTGATACTATTTATTAGGATCAAGTACTTCGTCAGCTCATTGGAAAGCTCATTGGAAAACTAATTAATTGTCAATAAGTTCAAGTTAATTCTTTTTATATGGTTTGATGTCACACTCATTCACAATTATCTTGGGGTTTAACCATTCGAGGGCTAAGTTATAATGAGGCTAGACTCATTTGACACAACGCATTCATCTTGTGGCCTCGACTCATCTCAAGGTTTGCACCGAAACTTAACCATTTCCAACCTCACACATGCAACCAAAACTTATTTTTCAACAACCATTTTTCCACGAAACATTACATACCTAGCAAATCAAATGCTTGAACATTTAAGTTATAAGTTTGATATAGTACCTTATCTTTTTACCTACTCAAAACTATATAAACTTGGGCGAGCAATTGACATATAAAAGGGTATTTAGACGCAAGTCATGGAACCAAAACCATCACTGGCTGATTCATCATCATCAAGGCTGTAAAATTTTGTGATTCAAGGTTTTGTTTTCTCTTGACAAATATTTGTTTTTGGCAGCCAAATTTGAAATCATTTCTCTTATAGTGTGGTTGTATTTGTCCAATAATTGTTTTTTTTTGCTGTCAAAATTTAGAAAACATTTTTTAAAAATTAAAAAAAGAAATATTTGTAATATTTATTGGAAAAGCATTTGATAAGTCATCTCCAAAAGCCCACTATCATTGTGTTTAATAGTATTTTTATTTAAAATGATTTTAATGAAAGTGTTTTTTTAGAAGTATTTTTGGAAAAGTCATTATTAAATGTTTATCAAATAAGTAATATAATTAATTTTTCAATATTTTAAAAATATTGTCTAAATTTTGTTAAATAACCATCATTTTTTTTCATAAGTGTTTTATAAAAAATATTATCAAATTGACTTATTAGAGTGTGTTTGGTAGCGATTTTAAGAAGTGTTTTTAGTTTTTTTAATACTTAAAAGATAAAAAAATTTAAATATTGGAAAGTGTAAAAACACTTCTAAAATCATTATCAAATGCATTCTTAGAGTATGTTTGTGAATAATTCTAAAAAACATTTCTAACATTTATAATACTTACATAAAAATAAAAAAATTAAGTATTAGAAAGATTAAGAATACATTTGGTAGTGATTTTAGGAAGTACTTTTAGATTTTTCTATATTTGAAAGATAAAAATTTTTTAAGTGTTAAAAAGATAAAATACTTTTTAGAATCACCGTTAAACGCACTATAAAAATATATTTTTAAATCACTACTAAACGGGCTCTTACAACCCATTTGGTAGTAATTTTAGAAAACATTTTTAATATTTTAAATACTTAAAATTTTTCATTATTTAAGTGTTAGAAATGTTATAAACACTTTCTAAATTTACTCCCAAACGCACTTTTATGTGTTTAAAAGTATTTGAAATTTCCATTTTAAGTACTTTCATTTCAAGTATTTTGTTTAGAAATATTTTTAAGATAATTACCTATCAAGTGTTTTAATTTTTAATTTGAAATTTTTTTAAAAATATTGTTTAAATTTTATTAAATCTTTAATTTTTTTTATTTTAAAAATATTTTTATATTTCAATATTTTCTAAAAGCATTAACTTTTAAAACAACATAGATAAAAGCACTTTCAAATACGCTCTGAGCACCCGCCACTCGAACATGATTCTTATCATGTCACGCGGCTTCGTTCCCCTGGGATATGACTGGTTTGGAAGCATTGTAACTCACCGGCCGATGTTCCCGGTTCTTCACACTTGCCTATCATAGTCTACTGATTAACCCAAGTGAGATTTTTTTCTTCCAACCGTATGTGAACCATGAAGAATGAGTGGTTGGGTCTTATCTACATTCCTCGGAGCTGTAACGGTTTATTATTGAGGGCAATTTAGAAGCACGTAGGGCATGAAGTACTTGGGGGAAAAAAAAAGTAGGGAGTACAATGGCCCAAGCGCACCAAACTTTTTGGTAGGCCAAATTTTTTGAACATGTGGAGGATAGTGTTTAAGCCATAAATGACGAATCAAAATGATTGTGCGAGTGATGCATTACATACCAGATGTTTCTTTTGGACAAGAAGAGGAAAACAAAGTCCGTCAATGAGGGAAGAATAGTGTGTTGGTAGTGGGGTTTTCGACGTTAGGTAAGAGCACTCACTTGGGCTGTTGGGCTAGTTACGGTCGGGTTAAATATAACTCTGGTGACCGAGACCGATTCGGATATAAATTGTGTGACTAAAACATGACATGAAAATATGATTCAAAGTATCTACCCAAACCAATACATCAAAGTTTCAATTGGGACAAAATTTAACCATATTTGTCATGGTCATGGTTACCACAAGTCTGAATTTGAGAGTTATTTGGTAATAATACGATTTTGATTTAGGTATAGCTCAGTTGGTGTGAACTTCGATGGAAGCTTTTTTTGAAGCAATAAGGCGTTGATCTAGTTGTCACCAGAGCCACAAAGGACTACAATTTTTTTATTTTTTATTTTTATTTATGTGGATAAGCTCCAATTGCATTATAGGAATTACAAAAAAAAAGGTTCTTTTTCTTTCATATACCTATAGTTATTGTCTTCAATTTTTTCATTTTGATAGTTTTTTCAATTACATAATTATACTTATTTGCAGAAATACCTCGATGTTGCCCATTAATATATAGAGTCCAATAAGTATATCTTGAGTTGGTATGGAAATGGGATCATTCAAGTATAAATCATTTCGTTTGGCCAACTCATAGAATAACTCAAAATTACCACATGCTATAACTCGGAATAAATGAAAATAAAAATATAAAGGGAATATATAATATTTACATTAGTAGAAATTGTCTTCATTCATTCACCTTCCCTAAACTTTTAGTTAAATATACTTTATCTTTATTGGGTTTCAAATTTCATTAAATTTCCTCTTATTTTGAATGAGAGAGGAGGTGAACGAAAAGAATAAGAATGATATTTGATAAAATTTCAAATCAATAAAGATTAAATATATTTAATCAAAATGCTAAGAGAGGGTAATGAAATTAACAAAATAAAAATAAAAATACTCCAATACAAATTGGTTTATTTTTAAATAATTATTCTCTTATTATTAATCATGTTTGTTTTTATTATTTTCACTGTTTATTTTTCGGATGTACAAATTATCAAAATTTAATGTTGAGTGTGAAAATAGATATAGCAATGTTATAAGTGTTTTCAATTCTTAATATGTTTGTTGAGTTTTCTATATATTTTCATTATTTTATTTTAAATTTAGAGCTTTTTAATTAGCATATTGTATGTATCATCTTGTCGTGTAGACAAGATCTTTAATTCTAACATATTAGTATAAGAATACAAAGATTAAACAATCTATACACAAAATATAATATGTTTCATTCATTGATCTCTACATCCACAAATAATAAAGAGTCGTGTTCATGTATGGTATAAAATATTTTAAATGATTAAAAATAAATATTAAGCCTAAAATATCACAATTTTTTTCGCTTCTTATATCTAGATTTTGAACTATATATCTTTACTATACCAGATGTCTTTCGTTCTTTCAAATATATTTATCTAACAATAGATATAGTTTTCACAAACTCATTTTAGTCACCCTAAAATGAAGAATCAAGTAAACTAAAATTGAAAAAAAAAAAAAGAAAAAAGGAAAAAACTCAAGAAGTTACCTCAATTTCAATTAAAAAAACTAATTTCACTTTTCGTATTATAAGATTTAAGTCATCAATATTAGTCAAAAATAAAATTTAAAAGAAACAAAATAGTAACCCATGCTTCAATTTTTATTTATTTTTAACCCTAGCTATCTGTTAGCTTCTAGAAAAATAAAATAATAATAGAAAATAAAATTTTCATCTTTTGCTTAAAAAATGAAAAATAAATAAATAAATAAAAAGTGTCCCACACCAACTCACTGAGAAAAATTATAATTTAGTTTGTAACGTTAATGAATATTAATAGGTTGATAATAGAATAGATTTTGTAACGTCAAATATTAAGAGGTTGTAAATTGTAATAAATAAATTATTAAGGAATAGTTTTGAAATTTAAAAGTAAATTAATGTACATTTTTTGAAATAAAAAAATTGATATACACTTTGTATTTTTATTAGAAATATGGATTTTATTCGCTCTTTAAAAAACTTCCTAAGCTAATCAAGAGTGATTTGTATCATCATGTAATTATTTAATATTTTAAATAAAATTATAAAATATATTCAAATGTAATTAGCATCCATAGATTATAATTTAATTAAAATCCATCTATTCGATTTGATTGTGGGATTAATCAAAACTCAATCGTGCTTGTATATGTCCTTTTTTTTCCTTTTGTATCGAGATTTTATTATAAAACCAAAAGTCATTATATCGTTAGTTTTAAAAATAAAACAATTTACTTTTAGAGCAGAAGTCTTACATCGATCCATCTCACTTATTTATCGTCATGTAATCTTCATTAGAAAAAAATGAATAAATAAATAAATAATTTACTTAATATATGATTAGTTCATGAAATTTGAATGGTACTTGGCATAAAATGTGGCCTTTTTACTTAATCCATGTTCAATTAATTTTTAAAATGAAGAATGATTGGTACCCATCATATGTATTTTTGGAGAAGGGTCCCTTCCTTTTCCGGGCATTGATAGAGAAAAAATAAAAAGGAAATTTGGTACACATGATGATGGAAGAGATGGCAAATTAAAGCTGGAATGTCCTAGAAATGGTGAGGGAAGCAAGGGACTTGTGATTTGAAAAGACTAATCACAAATTAGGGTCGATCCTGGAGCGGGACGCGCATGGCGCACCGAAGCGCAGCCTAGCAACGAGCAATGGAGGAGACGCCACGTGCCCAACTCAGAGAATAACGCTTTTAGGACAGATGAGGTGTCCGTACAGGGAAATGGGAAAAGCCACGTATTGAAGTGGGGCCCAAGGGGTATAGGTGGAGGCGCTTTTACGGACTCCATGTATGTCTTGAGGCCCAACTAGGCATTGGAAGTGTGTGGACGAGAATAGAGAGGAGGGCGTCAGAAAAATGGGAAAAAGCGCAAGCGTGGGCTTATGAATGCGAACACTCAACCACTACAAATTTGACACTTGGCGTCATCCAGTGAGGCGCTTCTCCCTCTGCAAGGCTATAAATCTCTCCCCCAACTCTCTCTCCACCGCAGCCTCAAATAAAACCCCCACATTTTCTTATTTTAATAATTATTTTCTTAAAAAAAATAAATCCACAAGAAATTATAGTGGCTGAGATTGCTTCACAGTCTCTCTTCCTCAGACACAAACTCTGGCTCTCTCTCTCTCTTGTTTTAGGTCTCGCCTTCTTACTCTTTTGCTTTTGTCTTCGCTTCTGCTCTGTTCTCTATCTTTCTCCCTCTCTTTCCGCCATCGTTTCCTCAGAGTCTAAGCGTATAGAATTTGTGAGATTCAATTTCAGTATCAATTGTTCAGGCGCCGATCTACCATTGCGTTTAACGCCATGCTTTCCGCTCACTCGCCGATGAATTGAGTCCATGCAGGATCGGGGAAGAGATCCGACCAGACAGAATTTTCGTCCGTCATGCCTTTTGCGGAAGGTATTTTTTTTTGCCGATTTCTAGGGCTTTGTGCTTTTTGAATCCGTGTTTCCGGTGGAAATGCTATCGTAGGTACTGTTGTGAGGCTCGGGGGGGGGGGGGGGGGGGGGGGGGGAGGAGGAATAGAGAAATGAGAGGTTTGAGATTTTTGTTTTGTGTTTTGTGTTTTTTGCAGTTTTCTCGGCAACCAAACGGAGGATACCGGGTTTTATAGAAGGTAATGTAAGGATGCATTGTTGAAAGGTCGGTGTGCGGATCACTGTGGATTACTGATTCGTGTTTGTTTGCTTTTCACGTTTTAAAGGTTTTGGCGTCCTACGATTCGTTTTGGTGAGGATTCTGAATAAGGAATTTTCTTTGTAGTGGATTTCTTACAGTTGTTTCGGATTCAGAGAAGCGTCTCTTTCTTACGGTGGATTCAGAAAAATATCGATAGAATTTTATTTCTCTTTTCTTATAGGTGCATGTAAATTTGGAATGCTTATTATTGATGTTAGAAAACAGAGACGGATCTCTACCGATTCTCTTTGCTTTCTGTATTTTGCAGTAGCATTACTTTATCAGGTTTCATTGACAAAGACGGCTAGGCTATTTGTAGTATTCAAGACATCAAGAGATGAAAGGAGGTTGTCATATTCCTCGTTCGTCACGCTCCATAATCTGAAGCAGCGGAAGCTGCCTAGGTTCGGTAATCTGAAGCAGCGGAAGCTGCCTAGGTTCGGTAATGGACATATATTCCTCTGGAGAGGACTTGATTATCAAGGTGATTTTACATAGGAATTTTTTTTATTTATTTTTCTTTTATGCTGAATTCTTGAATCAGTCTGTACAATGACTTGAAACTATTGTTTTGACGATGAAATTGTGAGTTATGAATCTTGGTCAACATCAGACAAGGAAACCGTATACTATTACCAAGCAGCGGGAGCGATGGACAGAGGAGGAGCATAATAGGTTTCTGGAGGCCTTGAAGCTTTATGGGCGAGCTTGGCAACGTATAGAAGGTAATAAATTTTTTCCAACCTCAACTTATTACGTTTCTTCTATTTCTTTTATTTTTATACATCTATATAATGAGTTGGGGTTGCAACTTACATTCAGAGTAACCCCCATTCAGAAATTTTGGAAATCTAGTCCGTAAAATCTTTAGATGTTTTTGGAGCTAAATCTATTATGAATAACATGGAATGTTGTCTTTTAATTATACTTAGTCTTACTTGGAGATCTGTTCCTTCCTTTCCTTTGTTTTTATTTGGTGGTGTGCAGAACATATAGGAACAAAGACTGCTGTGCAAATCAGAAGTCATGCACAAAAATTCTTTTCAAAGGTCTATCGATACCTTCTAACTTTATGCTTATTGTATAAATATATCTTTGTTTCTTATTGCTTGGTAATATTTCTATATAATAAAACAAACTGATGTTCATTCTAATCTGCATTACTGGAGTATGTTCTGCATCACTGTTGATGATTGGATTCAGTTTATATGTTATATGCTAATGTACCAACAAATTTTTTTAAGTGGTAATTTTTATGAAATCAAAGAGAGAAGTGGAGGGGTGGGCATGGCCGTGGGGGTGGGGAAGAAGCATGTTGCAACTAGGAGAAAGAGTAATATGAATGAATATCCAATGTCCTTTGTAAGGATATGTTTATCTACTAGCCCCATCTACATGTAAACAGCTTCACCCATCTATGTGTGCCCAACAACTTCACCTGCTAACATATACTCTAAAATCACTATGCTTGGAGAGCCTAATCTCACACTCAATGCTTCATTCATGAACTGGACAAATGTGTTGCTCATTTCCGGATCTCATGTCCAAAACTATGTTTAGAATATCATTGAACTTAAATGCCAACTCAATATTTCACTTCAGCAACTTCTTTAAGTTGCACCTTGAATTACCCAATCTTTCCATATCACCCAATTCAGTGGTATCACAAGAATTGATGCACTATATTCCACAATACATGCTATGTCATGATACAATTCACTATTCATATTGAAATCCTTCTAAATCAAGAGGCATTGGACAATACATGTTGTGTGTTGGATGATACTAACAACCATGGTGCAAAGGTATGTGAAATAAAAAAATTTAAATAGAAACTAAAAAATACACAACTTTTTTTACTTAAAAATGATAATATTTTTGCTACATTTGAAACAACTTAAAAGCTGGAAAAAATGGAAAATTCAAATCAATCTTCCTTTAGGATCATAAGATATTGAAACATCTAACAAACTTAAAAACTATAGTGCATCAGTGAAAAGATACAATTTGTTAGTGTTTCCTTGTAGGCAAATTATAGATGTATATGTTAAGAGTGACTTTGCAACAAAGGGTTCACAATCGAAGGCACAAGAAGTATATACAAGGCATACCAGTCAAAAGAAAATAGAAACAGCCCTAAACTGGCCTAACCTTACATATTCAAGTTATCAATAAAGTCTAAATAGGAAAATTTAGGGCCTATTTGGCAACATTTTCACAAAATTATATTTGGGAACAGTTGTTAAAAATAGTTTTTAGGTATTTTTAGCAACAAAATTCTGTTTGGGAACCAAGATATAAAAAATAGTTTTCTTAATTTATTCTCTTTGTAATGGTACTGTGCACTTTTGTATGATGAAAAAGTTTTTAAAGTATTCTCTATATTTTCAATTGTTTCTCAAAATACCCAATAAAAAAACACCTAAAAACATCTTAAAATTGTTTTAAAAAACAACCTAGAACAAATTCTCAAAAAAAGCTATTTTTAGTATAAAAAAAAAATTGTTAAACTTGTTTTTTAAGTTAGAAAACTGTTTTCTGTTTTAAAAATCATAAATCTAGGTTCAAAAATAGTTCCTAAACAAACCCTCAACATCCTTTTGCATGCTTAGATCACACAAACAAAGCTTTATGCAACAACTTTCAAAGCTAATTTTGAGTGCTTTAAGCCTTGAAAGAAGTTCTATTTTACTCGCTCTAGATGCTTTAAAACAAGCATTTGGAAGCATTCCTCTACAGTGTCTTATAACACTTGCCTACAAAGTTGCCATGCCAACCAAGTGGAATATTATTTCTCGAATGACTTTTGAATGTTTGACATGGTTAGAGTAGGTGTTTTGCAATTTCCTCATTGAAATATTTGTTTTTATTTTTATTTTTTGGCTTCATGTAAGATCAATTGAAAGTAGTTCTTTATGAATCTCTAGTTGAGAGGTAGTTGTTACTGGCCATGCTTTATGAATCTCTAGTGCTGAGGTAGTTGTAAGTGATCATGCCCAGGAAACTTTTTACCTTATGATACTAAATATGGGGCAGTAGTGTAATTGTTAAAGTTACAAGTTTGGTACATCTAGGCCCAAGGGATAGCAATTCTGTAGTTGTTGCACCTTTCCTGCAAAGGTGACCTTGCCTTTTATTCTTGCAATTTCTGAATGTAAAGAAATTTCACATAAGTGCATTTGCTTTTTGTATGATGCTTCTCTTAAATTCTTGATTTTTTTTTTTTCTTTTTGATGCTTCGATTGAAGTTTTGGATAATGTTCAGTGATATATGATGTTTGCATGTGCAGATCTACAATATTTTTATCAAAGTGGCACATTAAGATTTCATTTCTGTGATGAAAGTTTTAAGTTGCTTTATATGGAGGGGGGTGGAATGAGGTTTCATTGAAGGGTTGGAGGGGTTAAGGGGACATCAGAACTAGAAATCCTTACTACCTGAATTAATTATAAGGGAGACATAATACAAACACTATTAACCTCTTCCTTTGTTCACACTTCAAGCTTTGAAATTGTGGGCTGATTTTGGATACTATCTTAAACCATGGTTCTAGACCCTGAGGTGTGACATGGCAAGGCTGAGATTTCACACCTCCTATTTGTCAACAACACACTTTTTTGTGAAATAGATAAAGAGCAGATATCTTATGTCAAATGGATTATATTATGTTTCAAGTTTGAAAATCAACCTGGAGAAAAGTGAGTCGAATGAAGGATTTCAATTGGATAATGAATGAGGCTGTAGGAGGGGTAGCTTTCACACAAATTATTTGGGTACACAATTTGGTGCGCAAAGTATTTGGGTACACAATTTGGTGCTCAATCTAAGGCTATTTCAATGTGGGATTTAGTTAAGGAAGGTTCAAGAAGAGATTAGCTTCTTAGAAATGTCAGAATCTCTCCAAGAGAAAGAGACTAACCTTACTCAGAGGTATTCTTTATAAATTTCAATTTATTTATCATCAACTTTTATAATCCCAAGGAAGGATCAGGTTGGAAAGAATTTAGAGAGATTTTCTATGGGAGGAGATCTTCTTGAGAAGAATGTCCATTTTGTAAGGTAGTTAATTATTTTTGCCAACAAATCTAGTTAGGGCTTGGGTATTGGGACCCTTGGGACTCTCAAAAAAGTGTGTTACTAGGTGAATGACCTTTAGAGATTTGTTGCTGAGTAGGATAGCTTTTAGTGAAAGGCATATTAGGGAAGTATGAGGAAATGAATGGGGAGTAGTGCTTTGTAGAAAGTTAGGATGCTTACAATTGAAGCCTTTGGAACATAATGCCAGTGGAAACTTCAATGTAAACATGTTAGTTCAAGAACACAAAGATAAAATATAGTATACCAAAAGTACACGAGGTTTTAACATGGTTCGGCTAACCATGCTTACATCCATGGATGAGAGAGAATCATTCCACTATATCATAGAAAATATTATGAAAGATAGAAACCAAATACAATTATTAGGCTCCCAAGGATGTTTTAGGAATCTATACCATTTAGGAATTTGAGGCACTTCCTAACATGGAAAGCCATAAAGGTGGAGGTTCTTTTTTCTGGACTAGTAAATTGTCAATGGCCTCAAAGTCAAGTTTTGGCACACTTCCTAGTGTGATAAGGATCCTTCAAGAATCTTTTTTGAGGAATCTTCAAGTTGACAGTTGAAAAGAATGCTTAGGAGGTAGATTTTTGGAATGAGTATTGTTGGAATCTTATATTTAGAAGGAATTTTTTGGACAAGAAGTTGATAGGACTTTGTTTTTTGGAATGATTTCTTTGTTTCATATTTTGATTTCTTTATGTGTTTGTAGTGACTTGGAAGATAGGTTAGTTTGAATGATTGATAGAAAGAAATCATTCTCCACTATAGAATGGCTATATGTCTAGTTAGGGGTAAGGTTTTTTTTTACTAATTTTCCTAGTTTTTTAGGCGTTCTGATTGTATACTTCGTGTGTACTGTTTTCGCCGCTTCTAGGCGCTTCTAATACAATTTCTATTTACCTATAAAAAAAAATCATTCTCTATTAGATCATATTACTTGTCTTTGACCCCAAATGAAATATCTACCTTCCTTGTCAAGCTAATTTGGAAATCTAGAGCACTCTCTTAGTTTTTATTTTTTATTTTATTTTTATTCACCAAAAGTAACTTGAGAGAAAACTTGACCTTAGATTGCCTCATGAATAGGTATTGAAATCTGGTCAATAGGATTGTCTTGGCTATGAAGATCTTAAATCAACAGCCAACACCTTAATTTGTTGCAAGTGGACTTCTAGACTGTGGTCTACAGTGTTTTCTTTATCCAACGTTTCTTTGGTGCCTTTTTATTTGGCTAGAGATGTCCTCCTTTGTGAGCATGGTTCCTTTGTTGAAGCTAAGCCAAGATTGTTTGGATGTTGTTTCTATTGTACATTTTTTAAATCACTTGGGAAGAGTATATAAGAACATATGAAGTTTGAAGAGGTCTTGCATGGAGCTGAAAGACATGCTCCTCAAGACTCTTTTTTATGGGTTGGGGAAGATAAGGCTCTTAATTTTTTTTTTTTGTTTCCTCCTTTTGGATTTTAAAGATAGTATGGGAATAGGTTAGCTTAGTGATTTTAGCTAATTTTTTTAGCATTACTTGTGTACATTGTGTATACATGGGTTGTGAGTCTTTTTTTATTAGGCTTTCCATTAATACATTTTGTCCTATTTACCTATAGAAGATTTATAGAAGTGACATGTACTCTATTTTGTGCCTTAGTTTCCTTAAACATGTGCCTTGGATTGTGTGTTCCACTTGAGCCTTGGGAGACCCTTGTGCCCCCTGGTGTGCCTTATGCCTTGTATAGCCCTTGGGTGGTAGCATCGTCAAAATGCAGATGTTGAGATGAGTGCCAATGTAGGAAAATATTATAATAATAAAGGACATAGCTTTGAAAATTGAATAGTAGGTCAAGGAAAACTCTAATAAGATGGCTATATAGCTATCCTTTAAAATGTTCCTTGATGTTGGGGAGAGAAGGCTTTGCAAATATGAGATGGAGGCGTGTTTGAAGGATGGTACTATCCTACATCTTTGGTGTTTATGGAAAGGGAGAAATCAAAGAATTTTCTAAGGGTGAAAACTCTTAATTTTGAATTTCAGAAGATATTTTCTAAAGTTTTGTTGCTTGTTTACAATACCTTTGGAGAGGGGAACATGTTTCCTTTGACTTTGTACATGTGGTGGGTTTAGGGGGTGAGTGAATTGAATGGTTATTGGATTCTGGTTGCTTTTTCCCTTTTTCTTGTCTTTCCTCCTCTTTTTACTTGTATGATTCTATGGTACTCTATATATTCCATGTGCTAGAGGATAAACTTTTTTTGGTGCTTTGATATGCCAAAATGAGGATGTCTCATATTCCTATGACTTTGTACATATGGTGGGTTTAGGGGGTGAGTGATTTGAATGGTTATTGGATTCTGATTGCTCTTTCCCTTTTTCTTGTCTTTCCTCTTCTCTTTTTACTTGTATGATTCAATGGTACTCTACATATTCCATGTGCAGTAGGATAAACCTTTTTTGGTGCTTTAATATGCTGATGTTGTGACAATTTACAAAAAAATGTTAGAATAAGAAATTCATCTGCTTGTAAAAAGTTAGAATTAGCACAAATTGAGGACCAAACGAGGGAAAATGGTTTAATTATGTGTAGAAAAAACAAATTATGGCACCAATTAGAAGGCATTTGGTATTGTAAAGACAAGAGGGAAACCAAAAAGGATGACTTATGATCTGAATAAAGATAGCCTTTGATTTAATAAGCATGTTATAAGAGGGTAGTTTGGTCATGCACAAAGAAAAAGATGATTATACTAGTCAAGAGTCATTTAGTTTTTGTTAAGATGCACTAGAAGAAAGGGAAGGTAGAAAAAGGATGCTTATGATTTATTGGGTGAGATGACCCATGGTCATGCACAAAGAAAAACATAAGATTATACTGGTCAAAAGTCATTTAGTTTTTGTTAGAGGCGGTAGAAGAAGAAGAGGAAGGTAGAAAAAGGATGCCTATGATTTTATCTGGTGAGATGACCACTAATTTCATAGAACATGCATGTTGTGGTAGTTTGGGGTAGGTTTTTTTTTTTTTTTTTTGTTTCTAATACTATAATTCAATGGTATTATTTTTTCGTTTAGGATTCTTTTGCTTTATTATATACATACGTAATGTGCCTAAGCTAGATGGATGGTTTCACCTAAGGTAGGTTTTGGAGTCTCCTATACGCATACAAAAATGACTAGAAGCCAATGGTGCCAGTTGGAGTGAGATAAAGTAGGAATCTTTTACTTCTCCATGAAGAAGTGGTAACTGACTGGTTCATGGGAGTACTTGGGAGGCCATGCCTTTGCTCTTGTATCTTGCATCGTAATAAGACCCATGCTTCTATTGTATGGAGTGGTTAGATCTTGACCCTATTTGGGGCATCAGGATAGGTTTGGATGATGATGGATCAGATATTGACATCTTTCAAGAATTAAACATGGGATCTTGCACTAGAAATAAGTTACCACTCGAATGCAACTTTCCAAGTGCATGTATAAGGCTTATTTGTTAGAAAGGGCTAGCATAAACTCAAGTCATTTATTCCCTAAGGTTCACCCAACCGCTTTGAAAAATGAATGATTTTTGCAAATGCTCACCTAATTGTAGTGAAATCTTATTAGAGTTCAGTAGATGGATCTTATTCAGCCTTGCATGGAGGGTTGCCATTTGACAGAAATTGATATTATGCAATTGACTTACAAATAAATTACTTGTCTTATAGAGACACTGCTTTGTTTGGCTGGTGGAGAAGACCAAAGGGTAATAAAGTAGGAATTGTGGTATATGAACTTTTTGCTCTTACATATCTGATTCTAGGAAGGAATTGGAAGAACTTGTGAATTGGAAGACAATGTTCCTTGCGATATAGTTACCCTTCTTTAGAATCTTTGAAGAAATCAAGTGGCAGTACAGGGATTAAATAAGATATTGGCTCACTGAAGGTCAGGATAGAATTATCAAGATATCGGCTCACTAAAGGTTTTGCCAGAACTTCATGGATGTACCTTATCCAACAACATATCCAATTTGTATGGAATGGATAGTGAGTTTTTACGAAAATTCTTTGGGCATTGATGGATTTTCTGATCTATCAGCTCTGAATTCTACAGTGTGTTTCCCAGATTTGCTCAGACAACATAATGAAAAAGTATCCAGCTTACTTGGGAATCTCCAAAATGTTGCAAGGGCTTTATTCAAGAAAACCATTTTGTCAATGCTGATCACCTACCATCTTCTTCTGCCTCGATCAGGTTACAAGGTGTTCATTCCTTATCATTCTCACCTTGATTACAAAGTTCAATATTTTTCTGGACTGCTTTTACATTAGCTGGTAATTCCAAAGCAAAACTTAGCTTATGTTTCAGAAGTAAGCATTCTAAATCTTAATGAGTTATTGTGCTCTGATTCATGCTAAGTATCTTCTTTTAGTGCTTTGCAAGGGTTTCAAACTGAAATATTCACTTGTAACTGAGTTTTGAGAATTAATAAATATTTTATCTTCAGTTGGAAAAGGAGGCTCTTGTTAAGGGAGTGCCAATAGGTCAAGCTATAGACATAGAAATTCCTCCTCCACGGCCTAAAAGGAAACCAAGCAATCCTTATCCTCGAAAAACTGGTGTGGCTGCTCCTACTTTGCAAGCTGGAACGAAGGATGGGAAATTATTAGCATCAGTTTCTTCTTCGCATCCTGGTAAACAAATACTGGACTTGGAGAAAGAGCCGCTTCCAGAGGTAAGTATCTACCCTATTGTTCTTTTATTCATGTCCCTGTTTCTTGTTCTGTTATTATTATTATTCTTATGTTTCCTTTTCCTGTAATTAATCCCACTTTCATGCTGTGTTAATCAGAGACCCAGTGGAGATGAAAAGCCAGGCAATGAAAATGAAAACCAGGATGAGGACAACTGCTCAGAAGTTTTTACCCTTTTCCAGGAGGCTCCTTGTACATCTATGTCTTCAGCAAACAAAAACTCTATACCAACACCAGTGCCACTCAGAAATTCACGCACTTTTCGGGAGTTTGTGCCATTAATGAAAGAGGGAAGTAACCAGGATGAAACAAATGAATCTTACATCACTGTTGAGCCCAAAGGAAATCAGAAGTTGGATAAACCTGATTCCAGGCAAAAAGCACAGGATAGTGGCATGAGTAAAGCCTCAAACTTGGAGAATTCTCACCCTTCACATGAGAAATTGGTTCAAGCTGAGAAAACTGATGAACCAAGCCAGTCTGAAAATTTTGGTTCACAGCCGAAAAATGAGATGCAAGCAGCTCAGAACTTCCCAAGACATGTCCCTGTGCACGTTCTAGATGGTAGCCTAGGAACGTGTACTCAGGCACCTTCCTCGGAAATGACGTATGGAGAATCCTTAGTTCACCAAATGGGAATTCATGGACACCCAAACTTGTTCCAGAATCCTGCTGCATCTGCAACTACCGAACATCAAAATAACGGGTCAAGATCTTCCATTCATCAGTCATTTCCCACTTTCCATACTCCCTTTGGCCCAATCCGCAGCAACCAAGATGACTACCGATCATTTCTCCAAATTTCCTCTACTTTTTCGAGTCTTATTGTATCAACTCTGCTACAAAATCCAGCAGCCCATGCTGCAGCAAGCTTTGCTGCTACCTTTTGGCCCTGCTCAAATATGGAAGCATCTGCAGATTCTCCTTCAGGCACTATTGGAGGTTTCCCAGCAAGGCAAATAAACGCAGCTCCAAGTATGGCAGCAATTGCTGCAGCCACTGTAGCTGCTGCAACTGCATGGTGGGCAGCCCATGGAGTGCTTCCCTTGTGTGCTCCTCTTCACACTGGCTTTACCTGTGCTCCTGCATCTGTAACCTCAGTTCCACCAACAAATACAGGTCAAGCTCCAGCAGCCAACACAGAGAGAAGAGAAAACACTCCTCAAGATCAACAACTGGACCTAGAATGCTCTGAAGCTTTGCAAGCACAACATTCAGCATCTAAATCACCAGCCATGTCATCTTCAGACTCTGAGGAGAGTGGAGGTGCAAAGCCAAATACTGAGTCAACTGCTCCTGATAAAGAGAAAAACACTACAGCAGTAACTGAGCTCAATGATTCGACCAAGATGAAGAGTAGAAAACTGGTGGACCGTTCCTCGTGTGGTTCCAACACTCCTTCTAGCAGTGAAGTAGAGACAGATGCATTAGAGAAGCATGAGAATGGCGAGGAAGAGTGCAAAGATGCTGATGTAAATCAGGCAGCTGGTGAGGCTAACAATCGCCGTTGTAGAAGCACCAGCATCCTTAATGAATCCTGGAAGGAGGTCTCTGAAGAGGTAATGGACAAATCTCTAATGATATTCTTTCTGCATATCTTGCCGCAAGTTCTTATGTTAACCTGACTGACATGCCAGGGTCGGCTGGCCTTCCGAGCACTCTTCAGCCGAGAAGTATTGCCACAGAGCTTTTCTCCTCCACATGATTTGAAGAATAAGGGGCTCCAGAATAAGGATTTCAAAGAGAATAAGCAGGGTGGAGACGAGAAACATGAAAATGCCTTGCAGTTAGACCTCAACAGCAAGGCATGGGGACCTTGTTCCAGTCACCAAGATGTGGAGAAAAATGGATTGATGGAAAATGACAACAGAGAAGAAGGGCTGCTCACAATAGGGCTTGGGTATGGAAAGATTAAAGGTCGTAGAACAGGATTTAAACCCTACAAAAGGTGTTCAGTAGAGGCCATTGATAGCAGGGTCACAAACTGCTGCAGCCAAGGTGAGGAAAAAGGCCCCAAGAGGATACGCCTGGAAGGGGACGCTTCAACCTGATATTTCATAATGCATGCAAATTTAAACGGAGGAAACCTTCGTAGCTTGCATTCAATTTCTAATTTTTCCCCTTCCCCTTGCATATTATCATTTTCTGTTTAATTTCTAGTCATGAAAGCTCACGAAACTGTCGTGTAGTTGTGTGTACCATATATATGTCTACATTTGATTTATGTCCCACTGCCTTGAACCTGTCAGACTTTGATGCAGTTATAACTCCTTTAAATAGACTTGAGAATCATAAAGAAATGAATGTCTTTAATCAGTCTCGTATATTATTCCTCTGCAATTTTAGGTTCCAAAATACAACTAGCCAGAGTTCAAAAAACTAAACCTATGTATATATAGCCATATAGAACCAAATAACCGTCTTTCCTTGAGCTTAAGTGACAATATAAAAGAACAGAAAAAGAAACCCAAAAACTCTATACAAAGTGTCTCTTCCCTGTTGAGTGGAGAGAAAAAGTAAAAAAAAAAAAAAAAAAAAAAAAAACAATTGACGACCTTTATTTACATGAACTCCTGTGCAATAGAGCTCATCTTCATGCTCCAGATTGCCAGCAGTCCACCGCATACTTTCTGTATATTTTATACATGCCAATATATCTAAGCTTTTATCATGTCATTCACTGCAAAAAAAGTTGTGTCCATGCCATCGCCCCCAAGTTCAAATTCAACCCAGTCACAATCTCAAGGAATTGTGTCAGTAATAAGCAAGCCAAGCCATGAATGATATAGCTGGGGGTCTAAGAATTGCTGTACACATTTGTATTTACTTGCTGAGGTGAATCCAGGGATTACTTGGAAGGCAGCTGTGAGATTTGGAAGCGAGTTAGATGGGACTCCAGGTAGATAATGTATCTTTGGATTCGGTGCTTATTGGCGGGAGTTAATGAAAAAGGAGGGTTGAGTGGCAGCAATGTAGCTTCTCCTACAATAAATGAAAGCAGAAGCATTGCTTTGGAGTACAACGCTGCTGCACTACCCTTGTTTTCCATATATTCATCCACCTGGAACAAGGGCAAAAACCTATTTAGGCAAAAGCTCTAGATCATTTTTGAACAAGGGTTTGAGAGGAGAAGTGGAAATATAGAAGGTTTACTTACAGCACCGCTTTTCCCAAATGCGAGAGCTGCTTGGTATATAATTTCCATTGCATCTGGCATCTTGCTATTACCTGCAATATGTTTGATGGTCGGTTTGAGTGTGCAAAACCTAGTTTTAAGTGAAGAACTCACAAGCATTATCACAGAACAAATATCAGGAGTCTAACCATCCATATCTTGAAGATGACTAGATAACTTTTCTGCATGATCACATGCAGCAATAAACTCACTCTCCACCAATATGGAAACAGAAGAAGGCTTGCTAAAATCTATTTCTTCTTCTTGTGAGTTTAGTGACAGGCCAGCAACTTCCTGAACAGGGGCAGATTCATTAGTTGAAGAGGTTTCAGGTAAATCACTCCCTGCAGTAGAGGCCAGCCAAGAGCTGCAAACTTGTACAGCTTTCTTCCATATAGCCAAAACTACCAGCTCAACTGAGAATGACTCCAGAAATTGACCATCTTTTAACTGCAAGAACGCAATGACAAGTTAGCAAATAATATCTGATATATACACGACACGTTTCTCAAACTAGTGAGTAGCACATCCCTTCTCCCACTTAAAATTAACAAGGATAAATTATGTCTTTTAACACATTCATTCCATTATCTTGCATAACTTTTAGCACCAAGGCAGAAATCTAATTCTGAAAAGAAAATATGCCATTTGGGGTGCAATGTTTCTTTCCATAATGGATTGAATATAAGAACACAAGCTCTTCTATTTTTCAGGTAGTATTTATAGAGCACCCAGATTATAAACCCTGCATAGCACATCAAATTCCTTCATGTAACCCCAAGAATATATGGCTTAGCAGTTTATTCAGAAGATACTTAGAACAAGCTCTTTTGTAGGATGAGTTGTGGGGAGACAACAATGCTCTGTCTAAAGGATGAGCACATTGCATCTAGAACCACATAATGTATAGAAGTGCCATGAAAATACTTATGCCCAACCAAGAGAGAAAAAATAAGCCTGAAAAGAGTGTCAATTCAGGAAATATATCAACCAATTGCACTGCTCATTTTAGGCAAACATCTGAAGATAACATATAAAAAAGATCCTCACTGATGTGATATACTGTTTTATACAAACAACCGTCACTTATTGCATTCAAACAATAAAATGGGATCAACTTGAATTCTTGATGGGATTTATTGACAAAAATATCTATGCATCTACATGTAGGAAAAGCTGATAGAATTGGATATCATGAAAATAGATACTGTTGGAGTGCATGATATAAATTAAGGGCCCAAATCCTATAAGCTTAAGCTTTTAGGAAAATTAGTTGTCTAATATGGTATCAGGGCCCTGTTTGGCGGGAGGTCATGGATTCAAACCTCACACATGTTTATTTTCTCAATTTATTAAGCCCAAAAAGAGGCTACTTTATTTTCCATAATTTATTAAGCCCATGTGTAAGTCAAAAGGAGGCTACACATGAGGTAGGATGTTAGAATGCATGATATAAATTATGGGTCCAAAGCCTACAAGTTTCAGTTTTTAGGAAAATTGGTTGTCTAACAAACATAAATATTTATGTGATTTCATGTATAATATCATCTATTAGCTTTAGTTGTAAGAGTCCACATAGAACAAAATATTGCCAAGCACAAAAGAAATACCAACCTTTGCTTGAGCTAGTTCTGAAATAGCATGAGCATACTTATGTAACAAGTGGAGCCTCCTTGAAGAATGCAAAACGGAGAATTCTTGATCCTCCTTTAATATAGTTGATGCACAAGATGGTGCAGATGGATCTGGTTCATAGTTCCCAGGGCTTTCCACAGCACCAACAGAAGTAGCTGTCAGTTCTGTTGTCTTCATTGCAACAGCTACATCCTCATCATTCTTATTTGGAGAGTAGATAGTAGCTCTAGCAGCAGGATTATCTTGCAGGGATGTTTCAAGCGAAGAAGAGAGTGTCTCCATTGAAGTAAAATGTGCATTGACAAGAACATATCCCTTCTCAATGGACTCCATTGAATCAGCAACTGAACATATAAAGCCAATATGAGCTATGTGCTAACAAGCACAGGATTAAATGGGCACACCTTCAGCAGATAAACTGACATTTTGGATGACCAGATAAATTTAGGGCACCATCAATAGATTTACTTACTTGGATCGTAATGTGCAATGCTTGGCATAAATCCATAACCACCTTTATTGCCGGATGTGCTACCAAGTTCTTGTCTATGTAGTATTTTGCTGTTAACATCATGTATTGATGAAGTTAAACTTGGGTTTCTGGTAGATGAGTTGAGCTGATGTGCAGAAGGTAATTGAGGGCTCTGAGTAGAGTCTGTAGGCAAGTTTTTGCCTTTTAAGCATTCAAACTGCACAACCAGAGGTTTGGTTTGTGGAAGTAAGGAAGGCTGCTCAACATCCACTGTCAACCTACAGATTATGATAGGATAAATAATTTGGATTAGTTCCCCAAGTATACTGAATCAGCAATGCTACCAATGTCAAACAACAAATGTCAATGTTTTGCATCTAAAAGATTAGAATCTTACCTGGGCTCCACCAGGAACTTATGATCGAAGAACTCATTGAATGTTAGTCGCTCAACTGAAAATTTAAGTGTAGATTACATGAATACTTTTTTGGATGAGCGGGATATGCCAACTGTAGATCAATATAAAGCAGGGCATTCTTTTTACCAGGAAAACGATTTAAACAAGTACAGTGAGCATCCTAGATTGCTATTTGATTCATAAACATGGGACTAAAGAAATGTAATTACAATTCAAACCATCATTACTGTATAGAAACAGCCTGCAAATAACTTTTGATGAGCAAACGAGTAATGAGAAATCAATTGGTTTCACAATTATCTAGTTTGCTCTTACAACTCCATGCTTTGATTATACAAATAGCTTACCTCCAAGAAGTAAGCTAATATAGACTTTTTTTTTTTTTTTTTTTTTTAATAACCGAGGAACCTTCCATGGCTAAACCCTTGGGACTCTTCATGAGGATCCAAACCTCGGGGTGCTGACCGTCCCGCAACAACCAACACCGAGTAAATTCAAGATATCATTAGTGACAGAATTCGAACCCAGAACAATGTACCGCTTACTAGGACCACACTTTCCAGTAAGCTAATATAGACTTATGCACATGAAAATGCAAATATTTACACCTTATCTTTTGCATTAGTTAATTTAATAGACAGCATGCATTCAGAATGATGACTCACAGTATATCTTGTTTGCTGATGACAATGTAGTTTTAGTTGATGAGATGGAACCAACAAAGGAGCAGATTTAGAACTATCATGAAATATTCTTTAGTCTAAGGCTTTTAAGATAATCAGATCAGATAGAACATATGGAATGTAGTTTTGATAAAACAAGCAGAGGAAATTATGGAACATGGCAGATTATAGTTGGTAGGATACCAAAGTTATGATAATGGTCTGATCATCACGATTGGGATGAGATTAAAACTGACATTAACAGTAGGATGGATGGTGAAGAACATCTAAAAATAGAATTTATACAGCAAATGTAAGGTATGCAGTACAGATCCAATGTGGATATTAAGTAAACACAATACTCTGTAGGGGCAGCACAGCAGTTTGCAACAGAAAGATAATGTCATATATTAAAGGGTTGGTGGATCACCAATGAGCTAACAGATCACTAATTACTCTTAATTCCAACAGTTAAGCATGGTTTTATATGTTTCCAGCATGAAGATGAGTTTGTGTTTACCCAAGATTAAATTCAAGAGAGTACAAGTTTATCCAAGATCGGGTTGGTGGATCACCAATGCAGCTAACAATTCACAAATTACTCTTAATTCCAATGGTTAAGCATGGTTTTGTGTTTTTCCAGCATGAAGATGAGCACAAGCTTACCCAAGATTAAATTCAAGAGACTACAAGTTTATCCAAGATTGAATTCAGAAGAACCTAACAACACTAGGATTTTGTACCATCTTCCAATTTGGACAGGAGCAAGTTCAAAAGAAAAATGCAGCACACTAAAATTTTACACATGATCAATAATGCCCTTTGCAGTAGCTTATGAAAAGCGTGAGCAAAACACCTTTCCAAGAATCATAATCAAGGGTCATTGTAACTAATACCTGGGTTTTGACGTAAAAGGCGTCTGCAAAGATCCACACAGTCTGGATGAAGTTCTTGTAAGGCACCTTGCGGAAACCGTAGCTCACTGGCGGATAAAATATTATGAAAAAGCTGTATGCAGCAAGAGGTCAAAATAAGAAGAAAATAACACTGGAAGTTGATATGTTTCATTTACCAGCATAACTTGTAGTTTCTGGCTATGGTTATATGAATTAAAACTTATGATCTCTCGTAAAGAATTTACAACAGTTATTAGAACCTGAAATTGGGTACTGCCATCAAATGGCGGCCTCCCAGTCACCAGTTGGAATAAAATTGCTCCAACACTCCATAAGTCAGCCTGCATAACAAATGCTAAATTAAAGACAATATAAGACTGGCACAGACTTTGACAAGCAAAGCAGCTCTGAAGTCAAATTTTCAGTTTGCAACACCTTCGCATCATATTTTTGGTTCTGAATGATCTCTGGAGCCATGTATAATGGTGAACCACATTGCGTGTCAGCCAAGCCTTGGGTAAGGTCCCTGGCATACATCAACTTTCAGGAAATGACTATGTGCAAACATACAGTAAAGATCAAACATGATAGCCTTTTTTGTCTTCATTGTTTTTAGCTAGTCAGAAACGATACTAGTTCTGAAAATGTCTGCCTACCAAAAACCACATGGGAAACCAATTCAGTGGGCAGACTAAAATTGTCATAAATTTAATAGATTTCTTTGTAGAACCAACTCAAAATAACTCCTATAATCAAGAGATTTCTTAAAATATGATTTTTCATGTCCATTCAAACCGCCATCCCACCCCGTGATCTCTTAATAAGAATCTAGAAAAGGAAAAAAGAATGCCCAGTACATGGTAATTGAAAATTCAGAAGCCTGTTACCTTGCATCTTCCCCAATAACGTGGGCATGCAAACAGAAAACCACAGAATTCTTGGACAAAAATAATAACAATGACAATAAGCTCAGACGACAGGCTCATTACCTAGGTCAAGGAAAGCTTAAAAAAGAAAAAAAAAAGTGGAGAAATTGTCAAGAGGTGGGATAAATTTCATAAGTGAAATGTGGATTTGTATTTTTGTACAGAGACTCTTTCATTGGGACCTCTCATACATCATGACCTCAGCTGGAGGTTCCCTGGTCATCACTTGCATTGAAGTCACTAATATACCTACATTTTTGGTTTCTCTTTTGGATAAGGGAACAATCAGAAAAAAGAGTTATGTGTATGCAAAATAAGTGTTTGTGCTATCACACTTGTGAATTTAACTAAAAAGATAACAATATTTTGGCTTGGCAAGCATAAATCAAAGTCTGGCTCCACTTGGTATGTTGTCAATAATTAAATTGGGTGTGCACAGCCATGCGCTTCCACAGAATGTTCAGTAAATTTTAGAATCTACATCATTTAAAAACTTAGTCCATTCGCTGAATTCAAGCTTAATTTCATAAATCAAGTATCCAGTGTCAATTAAAATAGCCATAGAACAAAAGAATCGTTAAGTCCTCGAACAACGCAGAGTATCTACTATTTCTGACAGAGAATGTATAATCTTCCAAATGCTAGAGTTGATAAAGCACATCAAGAACACCAAATAGTGTGGGCAAAAAGAAAAGCTAAAATTGAATTTTAAACCGATTTCAGAGTCCAGACAACTCTCACATAGTTGAAATGTTGATGAATTTAACTGACAAAGCAATATGAATAGGCAACTAACAATTCCAAATCCAACCTAGATTAGAAAATCATTTCTCATAATTACATTAGAAATAAATGATGGGATATTCAGGATTCAAACAATAATATATGGTAACAAAATAATATTACCTTGCAAAACCAAAATCCCCTATCTTCAACAGCGGAGCTGTTGTTGCCTCATTAGTTGACAAAAGAAGGTTCTGCAAATTAGAGTATGCGCAATGTATTAGAAAGACATAAGCTGAAAAAAAGTAAAAATGTGTTCGTTTGAAAATTAAACCCTAAATGCTCAGAAATCAGTTAACTGAAACTCAAATTCGTTTTCAAGAGAAATCCTTCATCCCAAGAAAAACATTAGAACTGAAATCTTACAAATTACATTGGACATTAAGAGCCTGTTGGGCAGTGATTCTAGGAAGTGTTTCCACCCCTTCTAACACTTGAAAAATAAAAATTTTCAAGCGCTTGAAAGGTTAGATGCGCTTATCACTACCAAATGGACTCTAAATTCATGCCAAATTCGAATTTGTGTATGCATTCCTGGTTACATGGGACTAAATGACAGAATGCTACAAAAACAGTGAGAAGAAGTGGCTATACCTGTGGTTTTAAATCTCGATGAATAAGCCGCTTTTCATGAAGCACCTGGAGTCCTGCAGCTGAAAAAATAAAATAAAAAATAAATAAACCAAAAAATAAAAAATAAAAATTCCACAAATTGAATAAATCAAAATTTCCTGTTCAACTTGAATTACCGAATATAGTCTAATTTTATTTTATTTTCCACAATAGTTCCATCGGAGAGGTCTATAATAATCACAAGGGAGGCAACTGAACGTGAAATAGACGCTATAGGCAATTACATACCCAATTGCCTCATAAAGTGCCTGGCAACAGCTTCGGGGACCCTTCCGCGGCGATGAATGTAGGCGGCGAGGTCTCCGCCATCGCAATACTCCAAAACAAGGAAAATTCTATCCGAAGTCTGAAATTCAAAAAAATATAAATATATATTTTTTTGTATAATTATGGATGATGATGACGATGATGATAACTAATTGATCAAGATGAATGGATGTAAAATCAAAATCAAACTAGAGGAAGAGAGAGATAGTAGAAGAAGAACCTCAATAGCTTGGAGAAGGCGAATAATGTTAGGATGATTAATGGTTCTGAGAATCTCAATCTCCTTGAACAGATTATCCTTGACTTTAGGATTAAGGTGCTCTTTATCGATTTCCTTAATGGCCACTACCCTGCCCGATTGCCGATGCCGAGACTCCCACACCACTGCATACGAACCCGACCCGATTCTCGGACCCAGTATATACTCCCCTACCACCCGGCACTGCTTGCAATCCGGATCTCCCATTTTCCTCTTCTTCAATTCCTCTTTTTCATGCTCTCTCCCCTCTCTCTCTCTCTGAGTCTCTCCTCTTTTCTTTTCTTTTTCTTTTTCTTTTTATTTTGGTTTTAATTTTCTAATTTGATCTTGTGATGAACTCTGCTTGCTGCTACTCGACTCCCACTATGATTAGACTATATATATTATTAAGGGGTTGTTTGGGGATCAAGGCATGGGAATTAATTGGCTCTCCCTTGCCTTTTAGGACTATGATTTCCCTTTTCCCTTTTTCCTTTTTTTTTTTTTTTTAATCCCTTTTGTCTTTAATCATCATTTATGAAGGTAGTTTCCTCTTTCCCAATTTTGTTCTTTCTCCTTGTTTTGTTCTTGGTCTTTTTTTTTTCTCTCTTGTGATGATGAAAACTCTGATACTAATCCAACAATTCTCTCTTGATGCATAGGCACTAATGTTGTGGATAACCAACTTTACTATTAATGTTGACTTAAAAGCAAAAAAAAATAGTAGTCCTCCTATCACTATCATTCCCCTTTTTTTTTTAAATCTATTTATTAAGTGATAAGTGATACTTAAATGTCAAAAGCTTTTAGATTTAATAAATCTCTATGACATTTAAGTTTTAAGCTCGGAGTCCATTTCGTTCGGTTTTTGAGAAGTGAAAGAATTTTTAAATTCAATAAAAGTTGTTATATATGTTTTTTTAATTATGTTCAAAGAGCTTATGATTTTACGAAAAGGGTTTCGAACTTTCGATATTATCTTTTAAAATTATGGATAATTGTGTTTTACATTCAGTTGAACCCAAAAATTAAGTTTTGATCTATATAAGTTCACTATTTAAGTCCAAGATTAAAAAAAAACATGAAAATTGAAAAAAATGATATAAATTTTTTATTTTTCCAAAAACGATCTTTACTCACTATGAAAAAAAAAAAGAATAGAAAAGTATTAATTTAAATTTTATTCATTTTGTAAACCTTAATAAAATTTAATATAATTTAGTGATTTGGAAAAAAAATACACCATTTTTCAATAAAGATAAAAATAAATTATTATTATTATTATTATTATTATTTAAAAATCAAATATCTTGGAAAATATATATTTTTAAAATTATGTATGTAAAAAATAACTAAAAATATGTCAAATTTATTTATTTTTAAATGATATATTTTTAGAATATATTTTTTTAAAAATTACTTTCCTAAAAATAATAAATTTTCATAATAATTATTAAAAAAAATTAAGATAAAAAAGTTTTTCGGTAGAAAATAATTTTGAAAAGTGTATTAGTCTCTTCATATTTTATATCATCTTCATCAATTATGTCATTTATATAAATCAAAACTTAATTTTTAAGTCCAATTAAGTCCGAAATACAATTATCCCGACTAAAATAAAAGATAAAAACTAGACCACTGATCGAGGAACGAGTAAAATCAAAAGATACTTGTGGTGATAAAAGACATAAAAAGTAAGAAAAAAAGAAAGTTAGCTTACAAATCCATCCCGAGAAAGAAGGCCCCAATTTGGGGAAGAAGGATCCCAATTTCCAGAAGAGGGTTGTTTTGTTGTGTCAAAAAGTAACTTCTTATGACATGAAAAAAAAAAAAAAATCTGAGTAATATAAGTAAAGACTAAAGACTATTAATATCAAAAATATTTTTGTTAACTTTTATGGTAGTGTATGTTTCAGCTCATTGTATGGAAATCTCATTTGATACCTAGTTGTTTTCTTTATGTGAAAGCTGGGGAGGTAGCATTGGATGGATTAGACTTTCCCTTTGAGATATTCATATCTTTGCTTTCGAGTTTCAAATGTCATGGCACGTAGTTGAAGGTTAATAGGTGGAGGATGACACCCACCCCATGAGTCCATGGCTAATTGGCAATGGAGCATTGGGGGTTGGGAATGAATTTGGATCTGACATTCCGAAATTCTCAAATCTCGAAAGCTGAATATGCTTATAAAAGCTGAGAGAGCCAGAGAGAGAGAGAGAGAGAGAGAGAGGAGGGCAAAGTGAAGAAAGCATTGGCATTGAGGCACAAGGTACTTGATTCGCCGACACGCCACGGTCTCTCAGCGGCACAGCCCCACATGCCACCATTGGTGTACCCCATTGCCCAGACCAATCGTCTTCCCTTCTCCAACTTCTAAAGCTCCCCAGTCCCCCCATGAGCCTTCTAACTCACCACTTTCCACAAATCCATTCTAAGTATTTATCATCCTCTCCCCCTCCTCCTTACTTCCTCTGCTCTCTCTCCATACTGCTCACACCTGACACCCTTCCCCCCATGTCCAATGTCCCCTCTTCTCTTCTTTTCCTCCTTCTTCTTCTTTACACTTGGTGCCTCTCATCCTCTTCCTCGACTGAAACTGAGTGGTTCAGTTTCAAATGAGCGCAATGACAAATGTGGGAGCATTCATATCCCATTCCCTTTTCACCTCAACAGCTCTTCTAATTCCCCTGCATGGCCTTCCAGCGATGCATTCCGTCTCTCTTGCGTCAACTCCACCACCCTTTTCCTCAACATTGCCTCCAACTCTTACCGGGTCCTCCAGTTCTTCTCAGATGGCATCTTGGTTGATTTTCCGGGCGCCACTTCTTGTCGTCAGTATAACGATTTGAATTCATTTCGTTTCTCGGGAAATGACCACTTTGGCATCTCTATTGACAATTTCATTGGCTTGTACGACTGCGAGGATTCTTCCCTGTGCAGAGCTGATTGCGAGATCAATGTCATGCCTGCTTGTGATTCCAATGGCAATGGCAATGGCAATGACAGTAGTAGGACTTTCCCTGCCTGCTGCTACGCACTCTCAGATGGCGGTGTTTGGCAAACTGGAAATGGGTTTTCAGTGTTTTCCCAGTTTGGGTGCAGGGGATTCTCTTGTTGGCTTCTTCAACCGGGCACCAATCAAGGGAAGCGTGGGGTTAAATTGGAATGGGCTGTGCCCAAGAACTTATCTCAGGGAGTCTGTGCTATAAATGCCTTCATGGTCAATGCTACAAGCGTCCAACAAGGGATAAGGTGCATGTGCCGGGATGGCTTTGTGGGGGATGGCTTTGCACATGGACTTGGATGCTCCAAATGTGAGTTGTTTTCCCACATTTTCCACATCAGTAATAGTGCTATTCATACTTCCCAACAGTACCCTGTTGGATGTTTGATTTGTAACAGTAGTTTCCCCCCTTCTCCTCATATGCTTTACTCCTCTTCGCCAATTATATACCTTGAAATGAATCTTTTTTGCTATCATCACTTACATCATAGCCTCGACCCATATTCTTTCCTGCCATTATACAGTGTTCATGTTGAGCCATCACTCCTTGTTGGTCTAATCTTCCTGCAATAGTCATTTTAGCCTATTAGTAATGATTGTCAAATTGCCCATGAATAGCTTATTTTGTTCATCAACTAGGCCTTTTTCATGGTCATGTTGTTTCTTGATAGACCCAACATTCTATGTCAATGGCAATCAGGTGTTATAAGGCCTAAGCAATCATATTCTTCTAGATCAATTGCTGCATGAGCATCCATTCCACTGATGAGGTGTTGGACTCCCAACTCTTGTGCTAATCTATAGGTTACAGGGCCTTGAGTTAAAACTATGTATTGGTCAAGGTTCACAACATTTACTACAGAGTTAAAACTGTGTCTCAAATTCAATTCATGGTATTGATTGCTTAGGGAAGAGTAGAGCCATCTCAAAAGCATAGAGAAAAGGGGTACCTGCATTCAGATTAAGAGCCATATTGAAAATGTCTAGCTAGAAGGCCCACGTAGAGTGAGAGCTATCAAGAACATGAACCTCAGAAGAGTGATGGTCTGTTACAACACCAGAGGATTATTAGCAGATCCTAAAGGGATTTAGGGCTGAATGATGCTTTGCATCAGTCCTTAGGCTTTTGGTGTAATGGTTCAGATTTATAACACCAAGCTTCCTTGGGTCACTTGGACAGGTGAAGTCATTACATCATTCTCTACTTTTTGTCTCATTGGTGGTGTTAAACAAAAATGCTAGGATACCGGGTACTTGTATACATATATGAACATCCCTGATTCATTCTTCATACTTAAAATTAGAACTTCTCCTCACATACTGAACAATCTTTGACAGCCTGCATCAAGGATGGAAGGGAAGCAAATGGCAAGGACTGTAACACCGAAAGGCGTAATGAAAAGAAAGTAGTAATTCTAGCTGGTACGCGAGCACAAGATTGACCCTTTATTTCCAATTTTCATATGCATGCTAGTCTGAAGACTTTGGTTACCAAAAAACACAATTTCCATATCTGTTCAATCATAAGTATGCATCTGGGCTTTTAGAATCCCTTTTAGTGACTTATGCAGTTAATCATAGCATCATCCTTTTCAGAAAAATGGCAGTATTGATCATGAATCCCTTTAATGTTTTCTTGTTGCTGCAAGAATGATGTGGTGGCGTCTGAAACATGCAGGAGTTCTCGCTCCGGTTTTCATCATTGCCTCCTTGATTGCACTCTTTTGTCTATTGAAACGGCATGTTAAGTCGGGGACATTTGATCCTGATCAGGCCCACTATCAGAGCACCATCTCATTCCGGAAAGCTTGTAGGACTCAGTTGTTTACTTTTCATGAGCTAGAAGAAGCCACACGAGGATTTGAAGATGGCCAAAAGCTTGTAGATAGCAGTAATGGAAGATTGTATTCTGGGGTCCTTGGGGATGGATCCCATGTTGCTGTGCACAAGGTTCAGTGTGGGAATGAAAGAGACCTCATTCAGGTTTTATCCCGGGTGGAGGTTTTATCTGCAGTTCTACATAGGAACATGGCTCGCCTCCTTGGATGCTGTATCGACTCTGGTTACACCGCACTGGTGGTCTATGAGTATCCTGCAAATGGCACCCTGGAGGAGCACCTGCATCAAAGCAGAGGGAAAAATCTGTGTCTTGACTGGTACAAGAGACTGAAAATTGCAGCTGAAACCGCCAGCATTCTTTCCTTCTTGCAGCATGAGATCTCTCCTCCCATCTTCCATCATGATCTCAAATCAGGTTGCATCTTCCTGGACCATGACTTTTCAATCAAAATTGCTGGATTTGGGCTACTGAGCTCTGCCCTTGGGGATGGAACTCAATCCTATAACAACTCTGGAGGTTCATGTTTTCATAGAAATGATGTTTACAACCTTGGAGTAGTCCTTTTGGAAATCATTGCAGGATCCAGAGTCTTGGACCCACCAACAGTAGCTTTGCAAAAAATAGGGAGTGGAAAGCTGGAGGAGATTGTAGACCCAGTTCTTTACTACCATGAACAGCCACCATTCCGCAGAGAGCAGATAGAGATAGTTGCAGACCTGGCTACAAGGTGCCTCTTGTTTGGTGGGGATGGAAAACTAGGTATGATGGATGTCACAAGGGAGCTGGTACACATGATGAAAGAGAGCATGGATGGGTGCAGTAAGAGGGGTCCTGCATTGGAGGAAACATTTTCCAACTCAAGCCTCCTGCAGATGATATCAATGTCTCCTGACTCCATTTAGCCTTGAATTGTTCTTGCTGATCATATAAGATCCCTACAACTCACCAAATTTGGCCCATTTCAGTGGAAGAAGGAAATCCTCAGGCTCTCAGCCAGTGTCTCTTAGGATCCAAATGCTGCTGATCTGGTCCTATGTATGTAATTGTATGTGTTATTTTCTGGGTATTAAAGCATCTCAATGAACACACATTACACTAACAATAAATATAATATCATGGAAGCCTTGTCTAGTCAGAAAATAAAAAACCAGCCCCACTTGTATGATTAAATACTGTTCAATTTTCCAGATGGTGGAGTTCTATTGGACCCCGACCCTATGTCAGATATCATATTGTTGTCTGAAATCAATTAAATATAGAGTAGTTGAGGCCAAACATTGGAGGGGCGGAAGTTGTACCAAACCACTCGGGAGAATTTCATTCATTGCAGTAGGCATTGACCCATGAGTTTTAAAAAAAATAAAATTGAAATCACATTTTCTATAAATAAAATAGGAATCAATTTTGGAAGTTCAGCAATCCACGTGGAGATGACACCTACCCTCTTTTTCCTCTCCTCTGCGGCCATTACTAATAGGGTGCAGTTGGACTTTAGTGCCTCCAAGAATTGACCAGCACCTGTTTGCTTGCCTCTCTCTAACCAGTCCTCTTCAACTTCTTCCTCTTCTTCTTCAATCCCAGGATCCCAGGATCCCAGGTATGTTTTTCTCATTTATTTGGTTATCAGACTCATGCTCATTGACTCTTCTACATCCATATAGATAGATACTAATCCTTTCATATTAGGAATGTAATCTTCATGTGGCGTAGATTTAAAGCGACCCCATTTGCTTGTAATAGACCTGTGATCTAAAACCCTAAGTATCATTAGAATGGATCAAAACTTCCAAGTTTGGATTTTAGTTGATATACAACGGGATTGGGGCCGACCCAAGAGTTTTCCCCCTGTGATGTGAAAGGGGTTTTTGTAAAATTTCATTTAAGTTCTTTTTGATGGCGGGGGGTTGGTGGCCCCTATTTTGGTGCCATCTTAAAAGTAGGGTTGCTACAGTTGGATTGCTAGGAAAATGTTTGCAGCATAAATCGAAGTAAAATGTAGAATCTGGCAAATGAGACCCCATTCCCAGAACTTCGATTTCCATATAGATAAGTCTATACATTGGTTTGCATTAGTTTTGGAATACCTTTTCTGGGCATCCAAACAACTTAGAAGCAAAAGATTTAAAATTTTGAATTTGTTTTCTTCTTCCCCAGTTTTTTGACCAACCAAATCTCAAGACACCACCCTGGTGTCCCCTGCTTTTTGTCTCAATTTCTCTGCATAAATTCCAAATCTTTGCTGTTCACTAGCTATTTGTGTATAAACTGATAAGCGTTTGAAAATTTGTTAGATAAATCAAATAGACAAATATGTGAGTAAAACCTGGGAAAACTCACTGGCCCATCAATTGGGATTTTGCCTGGGATGTGGACTTACTATCAGAGAATTGCCTGAAAACTTCAGTCATTTTGAATCTTCCAGTAGATACTCTAGCCATTTTCTTCTTTTTCCAATTCTAAGTCAATATCTTCTTCACATTCTATAGGTGCTTATGAAATTAGACTTTCAAGAGAAATACATACTGACCCAGTATGAGCGGAACAATTTTATCAACTGTTTGCCATCTTTTTACCATAAATGCATGTAATAATTCTTCTTGATCTGATTAGAGATGAGTGATCAAGTGAACAAACATGAGGCTCAAGAAACACATGCTCAAGAAACTCAACTGCAACAACACTCAGTTCCCCGTCTGAATGAGAGGATCCTCTCATCCCTGTCAAGGAGATCTGTTGCTGCACATCCTTGGCATGATCTTGAGATTGGTATCTATAAAATAATAACATTTATTATTCAGAGTTCTTTGCATATAAATAAATATGGAAATTAATCATGTTGCGCAATCTTGTATGCAGGACCAGGAGCACCCCAGATTTTCAACTGTGTATGACTCTAGACTCCTACTACTTTAACAAGTGAAAAAAAAAAATACATTTTTCTTGAGCCAGAATATAATATTTAGTTGGATCATGCAAATATGCCAAATGAAACAATTTGTTACAATCAAATCTTACAGTTGAGAGGCAGAAAGAAGGAACATTTTAAAGCACTTGGATGTAAATAATCCAATTGGAATCTCTTTTTCAGCAGTCATTTCCTAGTTCAAACTTGAATGCTTGAATCTGATATCTAGTTAGGGCTTCTGCTTCTTGAACTTTATGTTCTTATGGTACAGGTTGTTGAGATAACAAAAGGAAGTAAGGTCAAATATGAACTTGACAAGAAGACAGGTCTGATTAAGGTAAGATTGAATTCCAGCTGTTTTTGGCATGTATATATAATGGATGATTTGAAAATGGGAACTGCTACTCCTATCTCACAGAATATTTTCTTTGAAATGGTTATTGTAGACGGGCTTCTATCCCTTAGAAGTACTGTCCTTCCAATTTATTACTTTAGATTTTAAATATTTTTAATCTTATACTGATTGTTCCTTGTGCTTAAATAACTGTTTAGGTTGATCGAGTTTTATATTCGTCAGTGGTCTACCCTCATAACTATGGTTTCATCCCTCGCACATTATGTGAAGACAATGACCCAATGGATGTCTTAATCCTCATGCAGGTAATTTAAGAATTCATTTATTCAACAGGGAAACTTGTTCATCTAATTCAGTGAACTGGTGATGGAACATATTGTGAAATCAACAAACTTCTTGAATTATTCGTGGAACAATAAGGCTCATTTTTCTTTTCATAACATGTTTTGCATCTAATCATGGCATGCATGTTGCATGTCAAGAAAGATCGAAAATACATGCTGACCTCAATTAGCATTTTGAATAGGAGCCAGTCCTTCCTGGTTGTTTCCTGCGAGCTAGAGCCATTGGATTAATGCCCATGATTGATCAGGTACTGTCAGTGCTCTAAAGCATTTTGAACCTTTGGCATTGCTTTCCATTGATGTATTTTAAGTAAAAATTTGTTCGTCATTTCAAACCAGGGAGAGAAAGATGATAAGATCATTGCAGTTTGCGCTGATGATCCTGAGTATAGGCATTACACTGACATCAAAGAGCTGGCCCCTCATCGCCTTGCTGAGATCCGACGTTTCTTTGAAGAATGTATCCTTTTGAGTCTTACAACTTGTAACTCATTGTCATACCTTTACCTTCCATATTAATTTTTGAGGTTGAGTCACAGGGTGAGGGATATCGATTTCTTAACAGATCACAGATAAGAAAAATGAGAACAAAGAGGTTGCAGTTAATGATTTCCTCCCGTCAACCAGTGCTGTTGAAGCCATCCAGTACTCAATGTAAGTCAGCCAAAAGGCTCTTGAGCAACCCTAAAATCTCAATCCTCCATATTAACACAATCCCAACTACTTTCTAGTTTCTACCACAAGACTTGTCCCAATCTCACAAGTTTTTTAATCAATTTGCTGCAGGGACCTTTATGCTGAATACATTATGCAAACCCTGAGGCGCTAGGCACATAAGCCAAATATTTCTTTTATCCCAATATGCTGTTTTGTCAGCAAAACTTATGAAAAATTTTCACCCATTACTTCTTGGAACTTTTGGGTAATCAGTCATGCTGGTTGGGTTCAATAATCCTGTGAGAGATAATGATTGATGGAATTTATTAGAATTATAATCCAGGGATTTTTTTTAAGTATCTGTGTATCACATTAATCCCTTTGTTCAAGGGTAAAAAAGTTCCTCAGGCTTCTAAAGCAATTGGACTCATCCAGTTCAAGTTGTACCAGTGTGCTTGATTGAAATCCTAAGACTTGAATGTGTTAAATTGATTCAGTTATGTTTCATCCCAATTGAATTAAATGACAATGCTTATTGTGATAATGAATAGATAGAAACCAGTTCTACGTAGGGGACAGAATTCCTTCTGTTGTAAGGATGTCTGCATCTCAGATGTCATGCATAATCGGCTAGTTTTGAGGACTTAGTGAATGGATATGCCAAAGGGTGGGGTTAGGGAAACCAAAGTTTTAAGACAAGGAAGTCCTCTTTTCGTGTTCTTTTTCACTATTGTAGCTGATGTTTTAAGTAGGGTACCATACCATTTTATACTTCAATGTTTTCCTTTCTGTTTGTCCCTTGTGCATCTTTAAAACATTCTTACTCTCCTCAACTCCATCATTTCTTACTTATATTATCATAAACCAGTGCCATATTGTAAAACATAAAAGTTATTGAATGTTATACTTTCTTTTTGTTCCATCTTTATTGGCTTGTCTATTAATAGGGCGGTTGAATGGTCTAGGAAAAAGACATCAATTTGCTCCCAACCTATTGATTCGATTAGAGGTGTACAAACTAAATATATTGATAGAAAACAAGGGTAAAGATGTAGAGAGACTTTGCAATTGTATATTTTTAAAAATAATTACATGTTTGTTCCTCCTTACAAAATAAGAAGGGTGCATGTTACTTGCAAGGCGTAAATAGTGAGTGAGAGATCCATGAGAATCATACCATAATTGAAATGAGAACATCTAATATGCTTATTGATAAAATTTCAAGAATATTGAATGGATGAAAAAAAAAAACTGTCATTAGGTGATATAGTTCTAATTTAGTTATACTTGTTTCACACTCCTAACTAATTTTTATCTCTTTGCAAGATTTCAACATAAGTAATGTTACAAAAGATTCGAGGTTGAGAAATTGCAAGAAGTTTTTCTTAGGTCAGGGTTAAGGAAAAAATATCATTTTATCAATTATGACTTATTAAAATATGTGGATGTTTAAGATTTTAGAAGATTTCTATGAGGAATCGTGTTCTCTTAGGGAAGTATCTTTAGAAGTTTAGAAGTTCATTAGTCAAAGTTTTCCATTTTGGCATCAAGTTATTTTGAGCATTTAAGGGATACATCAGGATACATCCTAATAGATGAAACTTTAACATTTCATTTAGATAGCCACATCAAATGCCCTTTAAAGGCTATTGTATAGGTTTTTCAAAAAATTTCTAGACACTTTACAAAAGATGATGAGGGTGAGAATTTGTTTTTGAGAAAAATTGTGATGAGTGCTCTCAATTTCTAAGTCTTCATAGAATTGTCACGCTTAAAAGTCTTACCATATCAACTATCTTTGATAACTTTTTTTTTTTTTTTTCCTTGGAATCTTAATTTTTGTCGCAAGTTGTAACCTCACTGATTTGGATATTAAGGACAATAAAAGATTCATGTCCCTTTTTACTCATATATACTTATTTTCATTCATCCAAAATGCAAAAGTCTAGTTATCATCCTCTTCAAACTTATTCTCAATAAAATCATTCTTCATGACCATATCCAATTTATCAAATTCAATTCTTTTGTTCCCAAACAAATTTTTATAGAAATTTAAGATCTCATCTAAGGTCAATGTCTCGGCTAATGACACACAAGAAGGTAAAACATCAATGACATGTAAAAGTTGAAAAGACCTTACAAAGCTCTTGGCCTTAATTGATGCATTCTATACATGAAAAGTGAAGAAATGATTGACCATCTCTTTTTATATTGCTTAATAATTTTGATATTACAACAATCTATTCAAACAAACCAAGACGGATTAATTTTAAGGCTACACACAACAGATCTCTTATTTCACAATGATTTAGATTGTGTATCAAAAGAAAAAATGCTAAGATATTTGAGGACAAGTGAAGGTCATAAAAGAATGTGAGATTTACATAACTTCTATTCCTCTTTCTAGGTATCTTATACCAACTCTTCGTAAAGCATTCCCCTCAATGCCATTGAGCCCAACTAACATTTGATGTGTATAAAAAAAGGCTCAAATAACAAGAGGAGCCTTGTTTGGGTTTGAGGAGATACCATCTTTGTATATTCTTACGTGGGCTAAACCTATTTTGTACAAGTCTCCATTATTTTATCAGGTTTTTGTAATTGTGAGAAAGACTCTTAGTCCTTCTCATAAACTTTTATTTATAATTAATACATATTTTGTTTGTTTCTGATAATTAGAAGAAAAAAAAAAAAAACAGTTCCTAGGAGAAACAGCATAAAGTTACATGCAGAGCAGCTTCATCCAGTTACAAGGAGAACTGATTCTCGATCCTAAACGAAATCAGGTGTACCATTTATTTAGAAGTTCCAAAAGCAGAACCGCAGCAGAGTCCTTGGCCTTCTTCACACTGGGCATTGGCTCTCCTATGCATTCATCCGTCCATCCCTTATCATTTGTATTCACCCTCACAGCAAATGTAAATCTCTTGGCATGTGCAGGACCGCCCTCATTCACACACCTTCAAAGTTATGGGATTATCAATTCACGTAATTGTTACTATTTTCTTTCTTTTTTTTTTTTTTTGTATATAAGCCGAAAAAATACAAAGTTTGTGTTTAATTTCTTACCGGTAGACTGGCATGGGCCAATTTCTTCGCAAGCAGATATCGTTCAATGTTTGTCTTGTAAATGTTTGGCTACCATTCTTCTTTTTCTTCCCATTCTCATCATCACCCTCCTTAGCTTCAGCTGTTTCCCTTTCTTTTAAAACAACAAGAGCATTTCTAGCAGCTAGTTTCTGTGCCATCTTCTTCTGTGGATTCTGAGCAATCCCAATCTGGACACCATCAATGAATACTTCAACAGTAGCCAAATTGCCACTTCGAGTGGCTTTGTACTCCAAGCCCTCAGCCTGTTGTTGGCATCTTTCTTGCAGCTCCCTCACAGGATGCATTGGGAGTGTTTCTGGAGTAACCATTGGATGCAACAAAGGTTGGAAAACCTGGAAGTGAAATTGCAAGGTCAGAAATATGAGTCTCTATCTCCCCATTCAAAAACCCCCCACAACCCCAAGTGTATTCAAGGAAAAAGGAGAAAAAGAACTAGGTCCTTATACTGAAACTAACCTTCCAGACCACAGCAGTATCGCGTCCACTGTCGAGGAAAATAGCACCAGCGATAGATTCAACAATATCACCAAGAACTTTTGGAGCTTTGCAATCTCCCAAACCAAAGGAGTTGAACCCTGGTTTTGATAATTCATCTTGAACTTCCTTCACAAAGTCCCGAATCTGAAATTGAAAGCCTCCATAAGCATTTAGCCTCCATATCCAGAGATATATAATAAAAAAGAAGGAAGAAGATACCAACCTGTTTTTCAAGGGCACTCGACCCATGCCGAAGGTGAATGTGGAGCTTATGTTTAACTGCGACACGAGCAAAGTTTTCATTGTTTACGGCAGCAGCCCGCAAGTCGGTCAACCGGCCTGGGGGCAGGTCTGTGTATGTGAAGAACAAGTGCCTTGTAATGAGATGATCCAAGACTGCATCTCCAACAAACTCCAACCGCTGATAACAGGAGACTCCAGAAGATGGCCGTGAAGCATGAGTAATGGCTTCTATTAACAGGCCTCTGTTGTTAAACTTAATGTTTAAGGCACCTTCTAAAGTATCAAAGTTAACACTCCTGAGTATGCTCTCTGGAACATTGCATGGCCCAGTTGCGCACACTATATCCTCAGGATCAAACTCTACTTGGATCCCAATCCATTTCATGAGGTGGTTAGCAGCATTCTTCCCACCTTCAACATAATAAACTCCAATCAGAGCTTCAACTACATCTGCAAGTGTCTTGCTAGAGAGGACCCTATAAGAACTTGAATCACTCTCAAGCTCACCATCTTCCATTTCATCATCATCATATCCATCACCATGACGATCATTGCCTGGTGCAGTCTCAGAAAATGGTCTTTCATGGTCAAATAAGGATGATTCTGTCTCTTTGGTATCTTCATCAAAGACAGGAAGCACCCCAGGAGCAGCCCATCTAGATGGAGCAAAGCGATCTGCTTGGATGTATGATTGAAGTCCTTTACACAATGCAGACTGATAAAGGACCATATTACTCACCATTTGTTGTCGCATCCTAGTGAGCTGTCCCTCGTGTTTCTGGGGGTACTTAAGAAATAGAAATCGACTAACAACCCACTTCAGGTAAGCATCTCCCAGAAGTTCTGCTCTTTCATAGCAGAATGTCTCTTGACATGAAGCAGCAGTCAAGGCTTCCAAGATCTGTAAATAGAGGAAAACTTCAATGAATAACCAAACAACTACCACATAGAATAAACCATATGTAAAAAAGTATGCCAATACCTTTGCAGCAGGAACAGGATAATTAATTACATCTTTTAGCTGGACCGCAAGCAGCATACTTTCAACCCTCCTCATTATTGAGGGCAATCTCTGGGCACTTCGAACAAGTGATCCAGGAAGTGGATGTACAAAACACAGCTCAGGTGGGAGGAATACATAGTATGTTTTGTCAAGAGTCTCATCAGATTCGCCTTCATGTGCTACACAATTACAACTTGCCTAATCAAATTCCAGAGGCTGAAAAAGATGGGAAGCAAACTTGAAAGGCAGGAATAATTTTACAAGACAAAAGCATACTGCATACCTTCTGAGTGTTCAAACCGAGGGGACAGGAGATTCTTACAGTATGAAACACCCCGTCCTCTTATCAGAGGTTGTTGCTTATAAATCAATTCGACACCGTATCTGTTAGTAATATACAGACAAAACCAACAGCCAGAAGCACCCTTTGTTGTGCAGGAAGAAAGAAAAGCTTATCCAATCTATTAGGATTCATAAACTACTGTCATGGAAATGTATGTAACCTGGTGTTGATAAGCCTGAATGTTTCACATAAACAGTAGTTAATCTTCCCTTAATAGACTGATGACAGCTTTCCTCTTCTTCAGGCACAACATCAGAGGTGCATTGTGGCTAACAGTCCTTGCATTAGAACCAAGATATTTCTAGGCATTGGAAAAAAAAAAAGGTAAGCTAAGATCTTATTTCCTTTCACTCAAGAAATCAGGAAAAAGAAATAAAACCATCCAAAAAAGGATTAAATAATTAAAGATGGTGATGTGAAACATACTTCTGCCTATAGTAGTCAGCATATGAGCTGTACTCCAAAGGACCAAGATAACCTTCTTTCCTCGGGAATGAGTTCTCTGCTGTCATATCATACCGTACAGAATCCACATAAAACCTCTTTCCTGAGTGTGCAGCCGTTACAATTCGCCCCACCAGATCTTCTGCACTGGTCTGAGTACCAGCCATCATCAGCTTGCCTTTGGTCAAATCCTCACCCTTCATCATTTCAATGGTTTCCCGATTTGGAACCAATCCAGAAGCTCTCACGACATCATACTGAGCTACAGCTCCTCTGATACCATAGGTGGGATGAGACTTCTGTCCAAAAGCCATGCCATGTCGCAATTTTCCAAAACCATACTCCCTTCGGTCTCCACCTAGTGTCCGCTCATTTGTGCCAAGGTAAACATCTGGCCGAGCTCTTTGAAGGGGATTGCTCCATCCATCTGTCCTGATTATTCTTTCAACAAGATCCCAATCAATTTGTCTTATAGGATCTTCAGACTTATCGCCAACCACAGGGACAAACAAATATGCTTTTGCTGGATCCCATGGAGTGGTGGAAGGCTCAACATCCACATCCAGTACAATGCTCATCAATCTTACATGAAAACTCTTAAGGGATGCCAACTGCATGCAAGCAGAATTTAAGAGGTTTATTCAAGCAGCATTGGTGAAAATCTAGTAAGAGATGTTTGTCATTTTGATAGTACTTAGTGCGGAAAAAAGCAAACCAACCTGACCCTCTGTAATATCTATTGGTCCCCAGAAGACAAGAGATGCCTTTGTTACCATGGTTCGAGCAATAAAGAGATCCATCGAGATCGATAACACCTATTCATAATATGTGGGGTTATTGAACCATCTTATCAAATGTACTAATACTAGAACAGAAAACAAGTGATCAAACCTCTGCATCCAGCTCATTGCCGAAAAGTACTACAAAATCTGAAACTTGAGTTAAGAATGGATCTTTTGAGGAGCCGAAATTTACACATTTAACTGCATACATATACAAATGAACCAATCTGGAGCTGTTGCAACCATCCTTCCCCAATAAAATCCATTCTCCCTGCAAGATCAAAGAGAGCTTAACTGAGGGCTTTTCGACCCAGATAACACCTTGAAAGATAAGAAATCCTCAAAAAGGTCAAAGTAACTCATACCTAGTAATAATATTAAAAAAAGAAAACGGGGAAAAAAAAAAAAAAAAGAACAAAACAAAACAAAATCTCCTCAGTTGAAAGTATCTCATGAGCCATCAATATCTCATCAATGGGAAACATTAAAGCTACAACCTTACAGATGACAGCCCTAAAGACCTGGTATTAATTTTTTAGTCCTCATTTTTTCATGAAAACCACCGGATGTTTGTGGTGTAAAAGGAAATTAATTACACGGAATCTGTGGATTAAAAATGAATTGAAATCTCACAGGTTTTGAAGATTCCCAAGTCTTTGAATCTCATGTGAGTAGTCCCAAACTCAGGCCACAACTTTATGGATCTGGACCCCCTAAAACTGAAGCCATTTGGGCCTTACATAAGGTTCAAAGAATGCAAACCAACTGAATCACAGACTAAAGCCAATAAAAAGGCTTCCCTCGTAGAGGCCTCAACATCCAGGTGCTGAGATTTGCAGGTTTGGTAGGAAATAATATAAAAAAATTGACCTTTATGGCAGTCACAGATAGGGCTGACAACTGTCCTAAGATAGAGGCAGGTTTCCTTTACCTCTTGATCTGTTCAATGCAGGTGTGGCACATGTCAAGAATAAAACATCTGTGCCCACCTTGGGGAGTCTCCATCTTTACTCACCAAGCCAAGAACCTTAAACAACTGTGATAAACCTAGGATGTTGGTTTCACCACCAAGGCACATTGAGTTCATTTGAACTCATTCAGACCTCAGCCCTCATCCCATCTTAGGCAGACAACTTGATCAGTGTATTATGCCTCGTGCACTCCCAGGGAATCTTCAAGGAACGCTTTCCTTGGAATCCACCATCATAATGGGCTTCCACCATCTTGTGCATCTGAAGAAGCCCAGGGCATTCACAAGAAGGTGGCATAACCCCTTGCATCATATGGTCTAGGATGACGTGCCAGCGCTACTAATTGGGTGCCAGCACATAGCTGTGCTGTTAGTTAGAACTAAGAAGGGAGCAAATACCTTTCAATGCACTTTCTAGTGTGCACTTTCATTTTAGAATGTGTTGTTCAGCATCATGAGTCTACAAGCCCCACTGATACCCACCTATAGTCTAGTCAAAGTACCAAACTAAACACCCAATTCTACAACACTCAACCCCATAAAGGGGGAAATAATAATAAAAAATAACGAGAGAGAACCATCCCTCACGGTGACTAGTCATCATTGGTGTCTGGTCAGATCACAAGTTCAATGAGCCACATGGCACACATTACAAATTGAATCAAGATTAATTGTCAACAAGGTTATCTTTGCTGATATGTGAAATATTGCTAGTTAAAAAAGGCCATCATAAATACTGGATGAACTAACCTGGAGAACATTAGCCACACCTTCAGGATAGAACTCCCTATGCCTAGCAGTCCCAGGAAGTGGATCTCCTTCATCATTCTGGTCAACCTTTTCTCCTTCTTCCCCACTTCCCTTGTCTGGCAAGAGCATGTCAGTAAATGCCCCCATCTCATGAAGCTTCTTACAAGCAGCCAAACAAACAGCCTGCAAAGTAAAAGCAAGAAGTTACCCTTGAATGAACATTACAAGAAGCAGGCACAAATCTGACAACATGATGCTAGCATGCCTGTTGTGCAAGGCGCATTGAACTGCATACTGGACCCTCAAGTTTTTCAAATGGTGCATTACAGGGCAGTTGAAGCTTGCATGAATATTCAGTAGGACCTCCTGGTTTCTCATGCCGCTCCATAATAAACTCAGGACGAAGTATTGAATACCTGGATAACGGATAGAAGAAGATTGAGTTGGAAATGAATCATCACTAACAACTGAAACTATAAATAATAAATAAACTAAATTTATTTAAAACAAATCAGCCAAATGAAAAGTGGTAGAAACTGTACCTGTCACTGGGTAGCTGAGAGCAATAGAAATGGATAAGTCCAACAGCAGAATTTAAACTCACAATAGCACCAGTGGACTCCACCTGGTAGACAGTACCTGGTGTTGTATCCACTGAAATTAACCTTGATGTACCCTTAAGATGACTAAGGTCGGTTCTCTCAATTGCCTCCTTTCGCAAGGTCTCCTCACTATTCCTAGCATTCCTCAAAAATGCTCCATGTGACAAATTTCCCCTGGAGCAAAAATTGGAGTAATTGAAAAATCCACAATTAGTTCGGGGAAAAATCCTACAACATACCAGCACAATAAAAACAAATGCAAAGATCTCATGAAAAAAAAAAAGCTAATGCAAAGAAATGACAGCCGACGCAAATACCTCTCAACCATCAAGATGTAATCAGACCCAGGCTTTCTTGCACGGCCCCTAGATTGGATGTATGCTAAGACAGTTTTTGCAAGGTCAAATCGAATAACAACATTGCATTGCCGAATATCAAGTCCTTCCTCGGCAACACTAGTGGCAACTAATAATGTCACCTACAAATACAATGAAATCAATTAACATGACAATTGCAGCACCTTAAAAATTGTAAGCAAGCATAAAATTTAGACATACACGTCCATCTCGGAATTTGGCAATCGTGTCCTGCATCTGGCAAGTCCTCATTTCCTGACTGTTATTGTGCCCAATCAGGCTAGCACACTTAATAAAACTTAGAGAAGGAAGCTCTACAAAAACCTGCAGTGGCAGAACATAACATGGTACCATGAGCAACTTGCAAGGAAAACTGACTGAAAAAAGCCCTGGAGAAAACAATATGCATTATAAGGTGCTGCAATATATATTCAACCTTAGGAAGAACCAATGCAGCCACCACTCGCTCAACAAAGATGATTGCACGGAAATCCTCTGTCTGTTGATACTTCAGAAGTATTTTAACCAGTGACTGCACTTTTGGAGTCACTTTTCCATCTGCCACGGCAGCCCCTATTATTACATCCACATGCTCTCCACCAGAGACAACTATTACATGCAAGGAAAAAAGAGTACAAGGAATCAAGCTATTATTTTCTTTTTCCTTTTTTTAATAAGCAAAATTAGGAATCAAAATACCATTCATCATAATATCATGATCTATCACAAATTTCAAGAAAATAAGGGAAAGAAAGATATGTTTGACACAGGTAAGCTTGCTTGATGAAATTATCATACATTCACCTTTATAAAAATGACAAAATCCAATTGCATAATTTGTCCAAGCATGAACAAATTGTCAGGTCTATATCAGCATAGTTCAGCTAGCCAAATAGCTGGAATTACCTAATTCTAAATTATTATCAAGGATCATCAACCAGTACTCACCATGACTGTTAGGCAGCTCTCCCTCCTCAATCTCTTCAATAGCACTCCCATCCACACTAACACTAGTCTCAGTGTCCACTACTTTTTTATCCTTGTCAGAAACAGCTCCCTCTGATAATTGGCATTGTAAGAGAGATACAACTTTATTCAAGTAGGATTCTTGAAACTTGACATCAAGCTGGTAGTTTGCCCTCTCATCATTTTGTAAAGCTGTCAAGAAAGAGTGAGCAACCTGCACAAGAAATGGACTGAGCAAATCATTCCACCAAAAATTATATGTTTGACAAGTGAAACAATTATTGCAAGTTGCTATAAATTAGTGTACATTACCTTGAACGCACACCACTGTCCCAGTTCACCAAGTGCATAGTTAATGGCCCTCAACTTTTGAATCAAATTAGCAGCCCCATCACTCTCGGTTCTTTCAGAAACACCATAAACTTGGCGCAGCTCTTCCTTTGCCCCAGCATCTCTGGCTCCCATAAATTGCCATTTACTTCTCCTAGAACTAGATTGAGCAGCTTCCTCAACTGCTAGTTCCATTTGTTTTATTTGTTCATGAAGGGACCACAAGGTGGCAGCTTTGTCATACTCAACCACAATTTCTGAGGGCATTGGCACATGTTTTTCCAACTCTTTGCGGTCTTTTATTGTACAAACTATGGAATCTAGTTTGCTTTCAAGATTACGAATCTTTATTGCACAATCCACTTGGCTGGAAACACCTGCATAAAAAATAAAATAAAAATTGAAAAAGGGGATGCAGCAACAGTATAATGTAACTTAAACTTTATATAAGAAGGAAGCGATTGTTGAGATGCTCTTTTCAGGGAAGCCATTAGTTTCAACTGAAACAAAAATGCCTGCAACTGATATTCTTGTTACTGCAAATAGGACATATACCTTTCAAGTTAACAGGAGAAGCAGTCATCCCAAAAACAGATGGCCTCTTCTCCTTCGGAGTTGTATGATAGAACTCCGACATCACTAAGGAATAAGGATGTTTCTTCACTGCATGATGACACTCATCCAGAATGAGAAGATTAATCGCTTCCATTTTTATTATGCTATGCCTCAGAATGTTCAGCAGAATTTGAGCTGTCATCACTAAAACCTGCAGTGAGATACAGTAGCAGCAGTAAGTTCAGAAATGAGCAAGCACTACACAACTTACGTCAAATAATAACAATGGTTTTAAATAATTATGTATCAACTTTGCAGTATTGAATGCACCAACATTTGTATCACAATTTAGGAGTATAACCTAATTTTCCTCTAATTAAACGCTTAAACCCATAAACATGAATGCTAAGATCTCATCTGAGCATTAAACAATTGGCATACCTAGAGATAAAGATGATAGGACTCCAATGTGAAGCTTCGAACACAGCAACCTCAAAAGCTCATGAATGATAAGAGACTATTATATTGATTACAAGTGACATGTAAAATGGAAAATCAGGTGGCTAGACTAGCATTGACCATGCATATGCTTGACTAGAAATTGATGCATGGATTTTATTCAAGGCAAAACCCTTCAGATTCCCATGGAAGATTTGATTCAGCCTCCTTATTGGTGCACTATGTTTTTTCATCTAATGAATAAAGAAAAGGGAGATTAAAAGTAATGTCTGTTACTCAAGAAACTACATTTCAACATCAGAAAGGTGAATAAGTTTATGTAATCTAGGAGGTGCCAATCAAGGGAGGGAGCATAATTGTCTTTGGAAGAGGGTTACCTCCAGTAAATTTTGGGAGATGGATCCAAATAGGTCTATGAGGCTTATGGTGTGGGTCTTTGGAAAGCTATAAGATGCAGATGGGAAGAACTGTAACCTAGGACATATCTCAGTCTGAAACAAGCTAATGGCCAACTTGTGGTTAGAAAGATGCTGTAGGAAATACTCTTTGAAAGAAGGCTACCCATATCCAAAACTGCGTCAGATTGAAAGGCATGAGTATCAAGGGTGGAGGGGAGATGTCATTCGAGCCCTTGCTTTCAAAGGTCATTCCATGATTGGGAGTTGAGTCTAGTGGCTAGCTTGCTTGAGTGCATTCATTCAAAGGGGAAGGACACCTTTGTGTGGAAAGGGGGAAAGAACGGAGGTTTTTCTATTAAATCTTTCTACTCCTTAGATTTGATGAGTTCAATGAAATCTCCTGCCAAGGAAGTTTGAGTTACAGGAGTTCCATCTAGAGCTTTTTCTCTTTTTTTTTTGTGGGAGACCATAGGGGGAAAGATACAATTGATCAACTCATGACAAAAGGTTGGCTTTTGGTAAATATTGTTTTTTTTTTTTTAATATTAGTAAAAAAGGAGAATATATTAAAAGCGCTTGTAAATGGATTTTAGTAAATATTGATGCCTGTGCAAGGAAAAGAGGGATCTGTGAACCGAATTCTTTTTTTTTTTTAGATAAATAAAAGAATGTGCTGCTCAATCAACAATAGAAGTTACAATTAGTCAAGCATCTCACCTACTTCTAGAGAGTGCATAATGGTAGATTTTTTTAGAGAAGAGGAACAGTGTCATTGAAAGATTTTTTCTTGAGAACCATTGAGGTTGGTCTTGGATCTCTTAGGGGCCTGATCTCTCTATGTCAGATTTTAGTAATAGATTAGGTTTCAATGTATAGCCCAATTTTTTCTTCTCTTTGCACTTTTCTTGTTTGGGCACACCTATGCATCTACTGTGTTTAATTGGTGCAAAATATATACATCCTACATTCACCTAGCAAAAAAGAAAACTGAAAATAAAAGTAGAAAAAATCATGGGAAAGCCTGGCAAATTTTAGGCTTCAGTATTAATCACATTTGCAGATATATGCTCCTATGTTTAGTTCAAATGTGGCTATAGAAAAAGAAAATTTCTGAAAAACTTAATATATCAAGGTTATCATTTTAATCATGACATCAAAATAACCTATGGGTGTTTTCATGGGTGTTCTGATCAGGTTTGTATTTCATGGGGAGGATTTATCATCCTTCTTATGTTTTATTATCTTTAATTAATACATCTTTGGTTTCTGATCAAAAAAAAAAAAAGAGCAAAAACCTATAGGTGGATTATAATCTTGGACTAGGTACTAGTTACAACGCCTTAATCTAAGTGAAGCTTTAGAAATGGAGACTTAGCACTATTGCATTACACATTTTTGTGCATCTGAAAATAATTGGTGAGTAGGCAACAAGAATTGACAACCACAGATATCAAAGGAAACAAAGGAAGGGCAAGAAAAAAGTTATCATTTTGAATATTCTGCATTAAATGTCGTTTGCTTTTGCGACATACTATCAATGAACATACAGCTTTCAAGTCCAATTTCAGTGGCTATACATAGAACTTAATGAAGAACTGTTCAGATGCTAGAGACATAGTAAAGACCTGCAAAGTTACTGAAGGGCTAAGGAAGACCGTTACAAATACAAATTCTTTTCAGTAGTTGTGAAAAATGAACATATGAAGTGACTTAAAAAGTTGCCATTGGTGGGGACTACATTAAATTAGGAATCATTAAGCATGAAGATTAAATGCTAATGACAAAACTACTAGAATTACATGGAAAGAGTAGTACTCTTTAAAACCTAGGATTAGTACCCAAAAATACACCAGGAAGAGTCTTTCCTAGTGTCAGTTTCTATAGCTGTTTTTTGGATAACAAAGATGTGGGAACAGATTAGGGGGATGTGAGGGTGGAGTCCCAACTTTTATGGACAGCTCCATTACTGGGAATTGGAAGGAGTGGAGACCTTTTTTTTTTCTTTTGAAGATTGCAATTGAGCTCAATTAGAAGTGATGAGGAGGATAGATTAGCTTTGAAGGAACCAATTATAACAACTTCTTTGTCAAATCCTTCAATACTTCCCTAACCCAAGAAAGAAGAAAGTCTTAAACTACAAGCATAGTTTGAAACCCATGAGTGCAAATGAAAGTGGATTTTTTTGCTTGGAGAAGGATTCTATGTCTAATTAGCTCAGAAGAAGAGGATTAATTATACTAAATAGATGTTACATGTGTAAAAGGGAAGATGAGCCAGTTAATCACAAGCTCCTTCATTGTTTCAAAGTGAGAATCCCGTGCACCTAGTTTTTTCTCTGTCTAGAGTGACCTGAATAATGCATTTTTAATTTTCTAAGTCGGTATGGTTCCTTTGAAAGGAAGAACCAGTAGAAAGCTTAGAGAGACGACCCTTTGTGTTTGTTTTAGACATTATGGAAGGTAAGAAATAAGAGGTCATTTGACGATGCAGGACAATTAGATCAAACAATCAAATCTTCCTTCATGTTTATCTTTTTGGATTGGACTATCGCATACACAGATGATCGTTCTATGGCCATGATTGGCTGTGTAGGTTCGCTGAATTCTAATTAGAGGGAGGAAGGTTGGTTTTTGTTCTCTATTTTCCTTTTTGCTTGCCTGTTGGCACTATATCTATACATCATACATAATTTGGTGTGTCTCTTTTCTGATGCTAGTAACATATTTTCTCATTTTGCCTATAAAGAAAATGTAAATGAAATTGTGAAAGGTATGTACATGTTTTGTTTCAAACTCGCGCTGCCACCTTCGAGCATCCCAGAAATCTTGACCCATTTCACCACAGTAATGACCCACCTGGTAACCAGTTCGCTCACGAATAACTTCTGCTTGCTGAAATTGAATAAGAACACAAATATATCAACTTTTTGCAGTTGATGCATGTAGTTTCAAATCTGCATAGATTTCCAGATTATATTACCTGATAAACAAGTGGAACTTTTGGTACCAAAAAGACAGCAAGCAATTTCTTGTTTTGTCCTTGCAAATCATTGAAAACACTTCTGATGAGAAGGACAGCAATAAGCGTTTTCCCGGCCCCTGTCTCAAGAAAAGCTATTGTATTTCTCTTCTTTGCTTGTTCAAGAACATCCAGTTGATACTGTCGGGCTTGCTCTTCAGGAAGTTTCTCCTTAGGCTCCTCGAGTCTCCTCTCTGTCACACTTCCATTGCATTCCTGGTTTTTCTCCGTTCCCATCTTGCCTTCTCTATTCCTTTCAGCTTCCCAAGAACCCAGGTGAAAAATCATCTCTTTAGACCCTAACCGATCCCTCTCCCAATAACCCTTGGCTTCTCTGTCCCTCCACTCCCTGTCTCTACTTTCCCTCCTGCTACCGTAATGTTCTTTTCTCCTAATTTGATCCCCATCTCTCCGATCAAACTCCTCCCAATTGCGACTTCTCTTCCTGCAAGAGGACCTTTCCCTGGGTTGATATTGCCCTCTGGTTGAATAATGCCTATCATTCTTTGAGTCACCAAGTCGAGCCCTTTTGCTATACCTTTCTTGGTCATCAAAATCCCGATCCCTTGAGGCATCATTAGGCCGATTTTCATGCTTTTTTACTCCATTTCCCTTGGGAGAATGAACCAATTTCGATTCTGCTTTACCATCCAATGACATTTTTCCATTATCAGCTTCATGAAACTGGCACCCATCATCAGACCGCCTTTTAGTGCCATTAGTGTCATTTGGGGACACATCAGATACACCAAATGAGTGATGAAGTTGCAAATTGGAAGCCCCAACTGCGACATTCTCAGTCTGAAACCAGGTCTGGGAAACGGCGCAATCAGGAATTCCAGTCGTGCCTTCATCAACAACAGGAGTGAGGCCGGTGCCATTTTTTATACTGTCAAGAATGCGATCAATTCCTCCAAAGAAATCACCCACGCCGTCCGGATTGGAAGGAGCATCCGCCGATTCAGAAACAATATTACTTTCAAACTCAGGGAAATCAAGGTCGCAGGGAATGTCCTCACAGGCATCAAGCCAGTAAGCTTCGCTCCCCGACACCCCCTTATTCATTATCTCACCTTCCATTACACTCTCTATCTATCTATCTATCTAACGATTCTAACCAAACCAAACCAAACCAAACTAAATTAAATAAAGATCTTTCATCTTTCTGCTTTCTGCTCTTTCCTTCTTTTGTAAAACAAAACAAAAGTGAAATAAAACAAGACAAAACAAAACAAAAAGGAAAAGAAAAGAAACAATTGGAAAAAATGATGAGGGGATTCAGATAGACGGATGGGCAAGGAGAACTGGTCTGCGATTCAACAGAAAGCGGGAGAAGCAGAGGCGGGCGAGGATAGACCGTACGAAGCACGCAAATAGTTCAAGTTAAAAGTCTCGTCTTCAAACTTTGTGTGATTCAAAGATTCCACGGTCTATCCACGCGATTCTGCTCTCTCTCTTCCACTATGCGCCTCTCTCCTCTCTCTCCCGTGCCTCTCTGTTAGGGCCGAGAAGGTTACACACCTCCACACAGTCTGCGTGAGACAGCGAGAGAAAGAAAGAGAGAGAGAGAGAGCGAGATAAATATTGGATTTGGGGAGAACGCTGTGACTCTGAGGGTTTAGGGGTTTGCCGAATAGCTCGCTCTCGCCTCCTTGCCCTAACCGCCTTTGTTTTTCTGATTTAGAGTGACAGCCCCCTTGTATCTATCACTCCTTCCTTTCTCTAGATATTTCCTGACCTGGTATTCTTCTTGCGTACGTGGCCACTTCTGAATGGCTTCTTTTCTTGAAAGCCACTGTCACGGGAGCACTGGTGGCATTTTTACTTTTGTTGGGACAAGGGGAAGTTCCGGGACACGTGGCTAGTTTTGGGACACGAGGGACCCAACTTTCCGCTCGTGGAATCCGGCTACACCACTGTCGAGTATTTTAATTTTTAAGTGAAAAAAAGTCAACCACATCGGAGGTTTTGGGCCGTTGGATTTATTCCTGTAAGTGAATATATCTATCCTATCAGATGTCTTGGTGTCCGGCGTCCACCAGCTAGTTGTGAAATTCAAATTCTTGCTATATGCTGCTTTCTTTTTAATATCCTCATCGTCATTCCTAAATTTATTTTATTTTTTTTAATCATCACAACTACTAATTCATAAACCCTTGAACTTGACAAAATATATATTTTAAAATTGTAATAGGATTTTTTCTTTTTAAATTAAAACCCTAACACCAAAGAAAAGATAATGCATTAAAAAAAAAATTAATTCAGGTTTAATAAACCAACTTAATAATTTAAAGTGACTTAATAACTTAATTTGAGTTATTAAATAAATTAAATATATTTAGTAAAATAATTTATCAACATGAATTACAATCAAACAACAACTTTAAGTAATAAACAAAAACGATTAATTAATTTTTAAATTCACATATTCATTCACTATTTTTATCTTCATTTGCCCTAATTACCTTCACCATTTATTTTGTTACTTCACCACAATCTCCATTATTACTCAACTTTTTTTACCATATTACTTTAATTTATGAGGATAAATATGTCAATTTGATTATTTATAATAAATTTTGAATTAATTTTATCACACAATTTTAATACTTAAAATAAAAATTAAGTAATAAGTTTTAAGTCAACAACTTAAACATAATTTAATTTAAAATAAACTTGATTTATTAAATAATAAATATTAAAATTTACCAAACATTCTCTGGTATTTTCTTAAAACCGAGAGGTACAAGATCTATCCTCAAAATCTTTTACTTAATTATTGGTTCAAAATAAATTAGTAGAGTGGTTAGAATTTTGGTATGAGCAAATCCACAAATACTTTCCAACATCATAAGTTGAAAAAAGATGAATCAATCAAATCACTTTTTGGTAAAGTATGGCATTACCCCTCTAGTGTTTTATCAACACCTTGGTGATACTCCATCTTCATATAAGAAAGATGAGAATGTGACCATTGAGAATCATTCCAAGGGTCCACTAATTAGAAAAAGGAAAAATATCATCAAACTTTAAGAAAGCCCTAACTTGGGGAAAGTTCATAACTTTACAGCCCCAAAAGCCTAAAAATTTTACAAGTATCAGATCCTATCAAATGCAACACATGCCACAATGGTCCAAGCTATAAATATCAAAACTGACCAAATGGTCAGTTACAAATACCATTAATGCTAACCAATGGTCAAACTAAACAATGACTAATGGTTGAACTCTAGGGCACATTTTGCACTATGGTTGCATTAACGAGTTGCATACAATTGCATGAGCCATGTGGGTTGGTTGCAAAATTGGGTCACAAGTGACTAATGGGGTTACAAATTAACAGAGCAATGAGCCATGTGGCCTCTTTCAGAACTGACAGTTGGGCAAAAGCCCAGTTTCATTTGCTCAGTGTAAAGAATTGGGCAGGCCCAAATTCATAAACAGTTTGTGCAGTGATAGGGAAAGCATGCAAGCAACGGTTGATCGGGAGGATGGTTAACCCAAGCTCAACTCGAACTTAAAGATGATAAACCCGAATCCAATCCAATCCCACTTCTAATCATTTATAACTTTCGGAATTGGTTGGGTTAGACTCGGGTACGTTGAGTTGTTCAAAATCCATATGTAATGTTTTTTTAAAATTATTTTTTATATATTTATATAGAAATATAAATAGTAAATATGATAAAATTTTAAAATGATAATAAAAAAGTAAATATATGGCATAATATAATTTCATGTTTTTTTATTTTTTTAAATAAATATTATTTAATAAGATAATAGATATTATAAAAACATTAAATTGGATAAATTATTGAACTTTAACTCAAACCTGATTCAAATTGAGTTTGAATTAAGAAAATTTAAACCAAATTTAACCTAAATATTGAAAATATTTACTCTGATTCGTTTAGATTTGACAATTAGTTAAAGTTGCAACCCTACCAAGAAGGAAGCTTGCTAAATGTAAGGAAACCAGTCGGTTGGAGGTCAGAAGAATCAAAGAAACTTTCAGGCACCATCATTGCGTCCAAAGAGTTGTGATGGGCTTGAGGTGTCAGTTGGGTGAGGCCTGTGTAAAGTGACGGTATGATAAGGGGGCAGACATCAAGTGGATGATGAAGCTGAGTATATCATGCACTCACCTACTGACGACAAAAGCGTATATGGCCACGCCATTTTATTTGACTGGTATCATTGTTTGGGAAGCCTTTCTCATCACAGAATTCCGCTGCACTTTTAGACCTTAAAAAAAAGGCTTCACTTATATCTGAAAATTAAGTGCTATAATGGGATATATTAGAACATTATGATGTGAGGTAGTTACTTACTAGGCACTTAGACAGTTACATGGGTGATGCCCCACTGAAAACAAAGAAGAGGGCTTTACATGCTCGTCGTGATGGCATGACTCTCATGGCCTCTCCGCCCAAATGAGGCAATTAACGACAATGGGGGACAAGGTTTGAAGTGATTGAAAAGGGAGATTTATTATCCACCACTCAAATGGAAGGACTGCTTTTGGGGGTCACATGCATGCGCTATTTGGAGGGGATCATGTTGTGTACCTCTGATATTGCAACCTTTGTTTATATGATTAATGTATGGAGCATTTGAGTCCTCTCGATAAATAATCAATAATCATATAATCAATAAAATTTTATGTAAATTTATCATAAATTATCGTTAGACTATAAAATTCGATTAAGTTTTGTTGCATTACGCAGAGGGTGTTTAGGGTTGAGCTTCTTATAATTGAGGGTTGGAGGGGACAAAACTCTTTCATAATTTATTTATTTATTTATTAAATGACAGGTTTATCTTTATTGTATTTAACCCTTTTATAATTTAAAGTTTCATGAAAGAGTAAAATAGTGTATAATCGTAATTGAGAAGAAAATAAGAATCTTCATCATTATGATTCTTTCGTTTTCGTTTGATTAGTGACTTTTTAAATGTTAATACGTTTCACGGATGTAGCGATTGTATTGATTGTATTGATTGTATTGATTGCATTGATCGTCAATTTTTATAAAATATTTTTTTTTCTTTGTTTCTGTTAGTGTGTGATTGTATTAACAATAATAAAGTATAGCTCGGAAAAGATTGCAAGCTTTGTTTATATGTGAGATTGTGATGAAATTAATGTATGTATCACTTGGGTCCTCATGATAGACAATCAATCATGTGTAACTCTTTGGAGAGGTGGAGAGAGTGGAGGAGAGGGGGAGATGAAGAAAGATTCCATTTGGCTACTTCACAAAGGGAAAGGCAAATGAGATACAAATGAAGTGTGGAGTGTGGAGGATGGATATGCAGTTTTTCTTAGTTCCTTTTCAATGGGTACTTGGGAATGGAAAGAGGTGGTTTTGTGAACAAATGTGAAGTGGGGATTTTGAGTTTGGTACGCTTTGATCACAAACCATACATTCACATGCAATTATGCTAATGTCGTCTCAAAAATGATTCCCTCTTCCTCCTCCCCCATATGGACCCATACCACATAAATTGCGAATTGAGAATGGCCCACGCCCTTTCTTCAAAGTGCATGTGGATCACGCCTTCATCACAAAAATCCCAAACAATATTTTCAATTATCAGGTGGTCGGCAGTCCAACCCTCCTTCCCCCACCTATATTTCGCTTTCATCCTCAATTTTCTACTCTAGCCCACATCCCAAACCCCAATTATTCCTTCCTCCTTCTCCCTTTCTACATTTATACTATACAAGGCTCTCACCCAATCTTTATTTTTAATCTTTATTTTCTATTTCTAATTATTATTATTATTGTTTGGTGACTATGCGTCTAAGCATGCAATTGATTTGACATTTGGTAGCATGCACGTACATTTGGACCACCACCATCTTCCTTAAATGTGATGATTAATACATCTCCTATGTTGGTTTTTTTAGTTAGTTAAAATGAAAATGAAAGGAAAGAAAGAATAAGAAAACAACCCGTCGGAAAACGCGTGAAAAAAAAAAATAGAGAGAAAAATAAAAAATATTATTTTTATATATTTTTTCAAATTAGTTTTTCTAATCTTTTAAACGTGAAAAAGATATATGTTTTTTTTAATTTAGTAATTTCCTAATGTATATGAAAAGATTAAGATGCTAAACATTCAATTCAAACACCTTCATTTAGCTAATTAAATTCAAATTCAATTGCAATGTTTATGCTCCTACCCAATTTTCCCTCCCTGTTACAAATTAAATCTGGCAATAAGGGCTGGAAATTAATGGATAGGGTTTGGAGGACACCCACATCTTCCCCAACAAAACTACTCAACCCTGAATTGATGGAGGCCAACCCAAAGTTTGTAAGGACTTGGTGGTTAATTATGGTACTGTATCTGAATCCAAAATATATACACACCAAATATATTCCTTCTCATCTAAAGAAAGAACCATGCATAGGAATTCAAAATGTCAAAATACATAACGGACAGTATAGACAAACATGGAGAGAAACAATCCAGAATGTGTAGGTCATGGCCGCCGGACACAAACAAAAGAGGTAGATGCAGCATCCCAATTCCATAATGATAAGGTTGGTCATTTTACACAGACATATATGCATTTGGGTATTATAATTTTTTATTATTATTTTTTTTGGAATTTCCAAGGGTTGTTGACAGTTAATGAGAAGGATTTGACGTGTGTAATGTTCCAAAATGTACAATTTGTTAGAAATGAATGTTCATGACTGTTCTATCATGAATGGGCAGTGCTTGTTAATTGGTTTTAAGTTCACGAGGAGGAGGAAAAAGGGCAAAAGGATGGAACCAAGTTTTAATGTTGGATTGCCAGGAAGTATTGAGATGTAAAAAAAAGAAGTGGGTATGGGGGCTAAGAGTGATGCAATGAGGGTTGGGGGAAAGCGACCCAACAGGGCAAAGAGGCTAAACGGTTTCTGAGATGGCAGAGGTGGGCAGTAGACTAATAGTGAGAGGGTTTGTAGAAGGAGAGAGGGGCCGTAGTAGCTCTCAGTAGTCTAATGCTGCTGAGTGGTGTCCCACTGTCGACTGGGGAGGAAGGTTTGTGGAATGGCAATGAAGGGAAAAAAAAGGAGTGAGGGAAGGAATTATTTGGGTATTCTCGCCCACATAAACCATTCAAGTGCATGCTCTTCTATGAGTATTCACTATTGATCACTGTTCACTCTCCACTCTCCACTCTCCACTCTTCAGCTGCCTGCCTGCAGCCTGCCTGCTTGCCCTCTGCTTGCTTGATTTTCTTCTGTCTCCTTCCCCTTACCTCACATGTGTCCCCACTCCCCTCGTCCCGTTTCCAATATTTAATCTCACCCAACATCATCTATTCCTAGACTCTGAACATTATACAGCTGTTGGCATCATCATCCTGATATGGATACCACTATTTGATAGAGACCCTTCCATGATTCTTCTATGCCCCCTATCCTTCATTTCCCCACCCCCCCTTTTTTCCCTTAACAAAATATTTGATACCACCCATTGAATTCCCCACACCTAAACCCCCTATACGAACTCTCATTTATTACCATTCCCACTCCATCCCCATCATGCAACCAGACTTACACATATTAACTAACACACTGCCTTCTCAGAGAGGTAAGGTTGAGATTAAACCACAAAAAAAATGAAGGGCTAGCTGCTAGCCATCCATAGATGTGGCATGCCCATATTCCTCACAGAGTGTGTGTAAATATGCGTGTGTGACAGTGCGAGAAGGAGAGAGAAGGGGACAAAAAGCCAAGAGAAGAATTATGAAACAAGATAGCCGCCAACTGGATCATAGTGTATGTGGGTGAGTGTGGTTGGGCATCTAGTGTAGGGGGTTGTGGTCCTAAGCCTATGCCTCTCCCACCTATACTGTGTACAACATTATTCATATCCCTAGCTAATTGTCTTTAATATAATAGTACCAGTAAAGGAAAAAAAAAACAATATTCTTGTTTGTATTGAAATATTATTTACAAATTAACTCCAAATAGGGGTTGGAAGGAGGATGAGCATGAGAGGGGGATTCATGTATTAGAATAAATTAATTATCTATGATATGAGAGAGGTCCCCCATAGTCATAGGTTTCTAGCAGGCTTTAGCTTTAAAAAGGCACCGCCCATCACCATTACCCCCACATCCCCCCTCTTCTATACTTGGATTGAAACTAGCGATACTTCCTCAGAAATTCTCTACCAACTTGTTTGTTGCTTCCCCAATTATTTAGTACAGTCGTATAAGTTGAAAATTTAGTACCCATAGGCCATATCCTTGGTATTATTAAGGATTGGTAAATCTAATGAAGAGTCACTTCAAGTTAACAGTGTTGGGTGCCTGTTTATAGAGGGTGGAAAGTGGCTTCTTGTTTGCAATTCGTCATCATCTCAAAGGCTGCTACCAGTGAACCAATCTTCCATTCTTCTCATTCCTAGCCTACCTACTTCTTTTTATTTTTTCTTTAGATTAGATAGATATGGTGGCATGTACAGTGAAATTGGGTCCCTTGTTCCTACTAGGACAATGGTTTCCCCCTTTTTTATTAGTAAAATAGGGATTTTAAAAAATAATAATATTATTTTAAAAAATTACTTTTGAAAAACAGTATTTAAGAAAATAATTTTTTAATAATAGATATTTCACTTTCTTTTCTTGGTTTAAGTAAAACCATCTTTTCAAAATTAAATTTCGATATTAACATAATTTATAATCTACATTAAAATCTTCTTTTTAAAAGATAACTTTGAAATTAATATAATTGTGCAAAAAAAAACCCTGTAAAATAGAAGTAAAACCGAAAAATATTTTATTTTTGTAATTGAAAATTAATTTGAATTAAATGTTGCTCATTAATTGAAAGCAGGTAACAACAGAGTTCATAATGGGCATCCAATTAATAGGTTGGCCTTCCTTTTTTGGTCTTTGGTTATTTGAGGAAGTGAAGAAATTCCCTTGTTTGTAGAAGAAAGCAAAGAAGTTCAACTGTTTATAATACCCCAAAATTGCATATTATCTATACACACCAAATATGTATAGAATATAGAGTATTTCTAAAGCCTAGATATTGGCTTTGTCTGGCTTAATACCAACATATGATATACATATATGTCTACCAACATGGGTTTATTTTAACTTATTTTGATTCAGATTTCTAGTTATTGGATGATCAAAACAGGTGGGGCTGGTGGCTCAGGGATGCCAGAGGCAAGTCAAGTAATGAAATACTTGACTCTCCCCAAGTCAAGAGATATACATATAAAAAATTAAAAAACCCACCTTGCATTGAAGCAAACAATATGACCTTAGTGTATATGGTAATGGTATTGTCATGAAATTTCAGTTTTGGTATCTCTATAAGCGTATAAATTCTAGATGTGACCATCAAACAACATCTCTTGACACTCATTTCTTATCAAGACTAAAATATCAACATGACTGCCTGAACTGGACCACATGAATCAATCAATGTGCACATCCACTGATTGGTGAGATGGGAAAATGAAAAGCAATGAAGAGGATGGTGAATGAAAAACCAAATCGAGTAGCTGTGGATTACACATATGGATAATCAATACCGAGAAAAATACAAGAAGTGGTAGCATGGTAAGTCTCTGTGGCTTGTTAATTCCGAGGGGAATATTTTTATGGCATGAGTACAGCCTAGCTAGGAGTTTGGCCCTGAGGGGCGGGGTGGGTGGGTTGCTTTGTTGTTTTACTAGCTACAAACCTGAATCATTTTCCAAAATGGAACTTAAGGAGAGATACTCTCCTGGAATCTTGACTCTTATCGGTAAAAGATGTGAAATGGAAAAAAGGAAATAATGGATGAGAACCCTGGACATGATATGACTTCATTTTCTCAAATTTATATGATGGGCCTGCAGCCAAGGAACATTTGGCAAGAGGGTATCCTTACAGATAATGAATTATCCTTCCTTCCGTTCCATCCATCCAAAGCTGGTTTGAAGAGAAGTCTTGTCATGGAGGAGATGGATTTGCACTTTCTGATAGACAAGATCAACTACCCCACTCCAAATTTAATTTCTTTAGGCTTGGAGGCTTCACCCATTAGGCCATTGCTAATCAAACCATGAATTAATTGGAAGTTGATGTTTCATAACTCCATTCTCTCTCTCCTATCTCCTCTCTCTCTGTCTCTCTCTCTCTCTCTTCAATCATGGATTTGGGTATGGAATTCAGCACTAAGCTTTGTGCTTTTCTGCTTTCTTACCTTACATTTCATGGGTGTTTCTAGCTCCCAAACCATACAAAGAGTGGAGGTAATTTCATTAGCTAGGTAGCTAGCCATGTAATTTTTAATTAATATTAGGCCAGTATCACTTTTTATGCTTCCATATATTTAATTTGAAATACATATATAATAAGAAATAATTTTTTTAAATAATAATAATAATAATGAATGTCAAAAGTTACCATTATTAAAAGCATAGAAGATGGCAGAAGAAGAGGATATGAGTCCGTGAGAGTCATTAATTATTAAGGAGTAGGGGTATGTGGAGATGGAGAAGGGGGAGAGAAGTCCAAACCACAAAAGTAAGGTGGGGGGGATGGATGAAGTTGAAGAAGTGGAGATTAGGGGTTTAGTTTGGTGGCTGATTACAGGAATCTTTCCCACTAGGAGGAGGATGAGGCGCCCAGATTTAACTTTTTCTCACCACCACCATAGCAGGACCAGTATACAATCAATGACACCAAAGTCAAAACTTAAAACCTAACTCTTTTTAGCATTTTCCTTTTCCTTTTAAAAATTTTCTGGGTTGGAGGAGTGTTTGGGAATATAATAAAAAGAAAAAAAAAAGAAAAAAAGAAAAAGGGAAGATGGAATTGAAACAAATATTGTACATATGATGGGGTGGGGGGGCAGATACTCATCACAAGCTGATGGCGTCCAGTAGGGTCTTGGAGCAAAAGGATACCCAATATGATGGAAAGGGACAAGCTCACATGAGGCGAACCAGACAATTCATGGGTCCTTACGTATAAAACTTCTCTCTTTCTCTCTTTTTATTAAGAAAAGAAAAGAAAAAGAAAAGGAAAAAATGGAAGGAAAATACATTGCTCAAAATTGTACATGATAAAGAAACTTCAAGGGAGCTGCTAACTGATAACCAGTCAGGAAAACCCACATCTTTCTTCTCTCGTTCTCTCTATGCGGCCACTGCTAGGTCAACAACATCAGCTTATTCAATCCATGGCCTCTCATGTTTTAGGGTTCGGGAGTTGTTGGTCAAAGATGAAGGCACCGACCCTCATTGTATCGAGTGCTCCCTTTTGATTCTCTGGGGGCCTCAGAGAAAGAGAAAGAGAGAGAGATCTGGATGCGAAATCGGAAACTAGCTAAGGGGAGGACTGCTACTTTATTACAGGCCAGGTATTTGATATTTCACCCACAATTCTTTAGACCCACTTTTAATTTTCATATAACAAGGTAAAAATTGGAGGTGGGTCATCATGGAGTTTGGGCAAGAAATGAAAGGTTTTTGTGATAAAGAAGAAGAACAGGAGGAGGAGGAGGAAGAAGAAGAAGAAGAAGAGGAAATAATGGGAGAAACATGTAAGGTACCCTTTTCTTCTTCATCTTCATCTTGTGCTTCTCCTATGTACAAAGGCGTTGCTCCGGAGCCATATAGGTATGAGCAGCAGCAGCAGCAGCAAAGGGCGTGGCTGGGAACGTCGGAGCCTGAAGAAGAGGCAGCTAGATCTTATGATCGAGCTGCACTGGAGCTTGGTGGCCCAGATGGAGTCACCGATTCGAGCAGGAAGCTGGAATTTGTGAACTTATCACTGAAAAATAACGAGGACGGTGATGGAGGAGGAGGATGCAGCAGCAGCGTCGGTGGTGGTGGGGTGTGTGTTGAGAGAGAGCATATGTTTGACAAGGCCGTGACACCAAGTGATGTAGGAAAACTCAACCGCCTTGTCATACCAAAGCAGCATGCTGAAAAGTACTTTCCCCTTGACTCTTCCGCTAGCGATAAGGGCCTCCTCTTGAATTTCGAAGATCGGGACGGGAAGCCTTGGCGATTCCGATACTCCTACTGGAATAGCAGCCAAAGCTATGTGATGACCAAAGGGTGGAGCCGCTTTGTCAAGGAGAAGAAGCTTGATGCCGGTGATATAGTCTCCTTTGAGCGCGGTGTTGGAGAATCAGGTAAGGACCGTTTGTATATAGACTGGAGGCGCCGGCCTGATGCACCGGACCCCACTTCCCTCTCCCATCTACATCTTCCAACCCAGCTACCATTCTCCCAGTCCGTCCGATGGGGCAGACTATACTCACTCCCCCAGTCACCGTCCATGTCCATGAACATGCCCCAAGGCCATGACCATATGCAGCAACTCAATTACAGCAGTATTCATCCTTATCATCGCCACCACCATCACCACCCCCACCACCATCACCACCACCACCACCACCACCACCAGAGGAACACCTTAAGCGGTGGTTATCATGACTACAATGCAGTGACTTCAGGTTCAGGCTCCCTATACTACCTATCATCATCATCTTCCTCGCATCAGATTGGGGCAGTGCAACAGGGAGGGGATGCTCCCATGGTTATCAACTCCGTACCGGTTGTCCACGGTAAAACAACAGCCAAACGTCTCAGGCTATTTGGTGTAAACATGGAGTGTTCAACCCCAGATGATCACCCCGAGTGCAACATATTGCCTTCAACCGCAATACCGCATGTTACAATGGCTTCTCTCTCTCCTCATCTTCCCTCCTCTTCTCTCCCTCCTCTCCAATTAAGGCTCTTCAATGGCTCCCCGCTTCAAGCAGTGCCAGATGAGTTTCCAAAGAAAGGGAAGACTTCCTTGTCCTTTGATTTGGATCTCTGATCGGAGTATTAATCTGCAGTCAAAAGGCAGGAGAAGTGAAGAAGTAGAAGCCCAATGGGGTGTTTGAATTGGACTTAATTTTGTTTTCCCAGCATTTTTCATTTAGCTCAGCGGCAAGGGTCCGGCCGGCCACATCTAATAGCCATGGATACTGAATAAAAAAGGAAGGTTGAAATATGAAGAAGATCAATCTTAATCAGCCTCTTGTCTTTTTGTTTTCTTTTTTCCATTTTCTTTTTCTCTTATATAGTGCAGCTGTTGGTGAGGGTTTGGGGTTTGTGAAGAGCTAGAGATATGTAAGAGAGGGGGGTTGCCAACATATCCAGTTGATATCTTTCAATTGTGTATAATACATATAAAGACGTACCAGCATAATCTCATCTGCATATCATTTCATATCTTTTCTTAATAGGGCATGGATCCACTCAGTTGGGTTTGGAAAATCTTTTTCATCTTTGGTTATCAACTATTTTCTCTCTCTCCAAACACATCATTTTTGGATACTTGGCAAGCTTGTGGATGGTTTAACGTTCTTGTCCTTCTTTCTCCTTTGCTTTTTTATTGCCATGGTAGGTTAATGTTCTTGCTGCTGCATCCTTGGGCACGCTTGCAGGTGGTGCACAGAAAGTTACAGAGCTGTAAAAGGTAGTATCTGTATTCTTATTCCTGACTTTTCCCTCCCCCCTCTAAATTCCTAGCTTTTATTATCTTGTTAGCCTCATTGTTTCGCTTCTTGGAAATTCACACTCACACACACACACACACACACCCATACACACACCTTCTCGTCTCGATTACTGCTCACAAAAGGTTCTTTAGTTAAAGAGGTTCCCTAAATCAGCAACCTGGTGTAGTACTGAAACCAGACTTGTTTTAAAAGTTGCAAAAAGCTAATTCTTTATTTAATACTCATCTTTGGAAAATTTTAGTTTGGGTATCTTTTTCTTTGAATATTAGTATTCTACTCAAACAGTACCCTATATTTCATGTGATTCAACAGTTACATAACGGTTCACACATGGCCACGGGTTCCTATTACTCTTCCCTGACAATGCAGTTTCTTATTGGTTTTCTTCTCCAACTTTACTGTACTAATAAGGATTGTAGGCTGATCAGGCCATAATCTAGAAGGAATTAGTTCTTCACTTTGTTGAAATTCCAATAATACTGAAGGTTTGTTCAACAAAAAGCTTCTCTCTGCATAGCTTTCACCTGTACAAAACTATTACATATAAGAAGAGGTGCCCCTTGACATGTTATATATGTATAGGTATATCTAGCTACAAATTACTGAAAAGTTAATGCACATGAAGACACTAAAATATATAGGGAATGGGAGCTAGAGAACATTCTCTACACAATACATGGTGTAAATACAAAGAAATTCAAACTATTCGTCTGATCAAACCTAATGAAGAACCCTAGTTGGTCCTGGTTATGCATATGTATATATACTTTCCAAGCACAGTCTCTTATGTTTGTAGTACATTTAATCAAATTTATAGATACTGTGTGATGATCAGAAGCTGGATCAAGTCCAATTCAAGTTTGCTGTGTGCATTTGAGGTTTTATTCTGCCTCAGAATTAATGCAGGTGAAAGACTGGACTTGCACCAGAGTGTCAATGTCATTGGTACTTCAATTTGGTGTTTACTTTTCATTGTTAGTGACAGTACAGTATTATTTCACATTGTCCTCATATATATTACCCTCTCCATGAGTTAACTGATGAGCCCTTATTTGAATACTGGTTCTGCAATATTGATTAAAATGCCAGTGATTTAACTTGGGTATTGATAGATGCACGAGCCTATTACCATTTTTGTGTTATCAGTAACAGTATTTTGGTGTACTGAAGTCAGATGCATGTCTGGGTTCATGGCTGCTTCCTTGATTAAAATTGAAACTCCTTCCATCCATACATACATCTGTAGTTATATATACTTCATATATCTTATATATTTATGGTATTTTTGGAACATTATGTCATGCCATGATTTCCTGAACTAATCATCAACTTAAAGTGCTCTATGAATGGTATATGCTTGTTGGAGATGTTGACTGATAGTACACAGTGACTATGCACTGATAAAATCAATAGCTGAGTATGGACATGGGGTGGCTGATAGTAATGTGCTCTTGGGGTGTGTTTTGAAGCTGAAAAACTTAAAAATCTCTAGTTATTGAGTTAGGTTTTCAAGATTGCTGAATGAAGAAGTCAATTGAACATTCTTTTGAGAGGAAACTTTGAGGGCAACTTTAAGGTTATGTTTGGTTTTGGAAAGAGAATTGAGGGAAATGGTAGAATGAGAAAAAAAAAAAAAAAAAGATTAAAGTTAATAAAGTAGAAGGAAAATATGTGCGAAAAAAAGAAAAAAGGAAAGAAAATAAAAAATATATATTAAATTAATAAAAAAATTATATGCTATTTCAAACTTATTTTACACTGTTTAACTATCCTATATAAAGATAAAATAATTTAAAACTATATATAAATATTAAATAAATTGAAAATGTAATTTTTTTTTACTAATTTTAATTATATTTATTATTATTATTATTTATTTTTTTATAGTAAAACCAAGCCCTTTTTTTCTCGGTATTTTCCTAGAACCAACATAATATAACATTTTTTTCCTAAGAACAAAAAAATATATGACACATGATATGGTTTATCAAGGCTAAAATGCAAATTAGTACAGAAAAACATATAGATAATGGAATTTACCAACTTTTATTTGGCTAATAAAGTTACTTACAATTAATGAAGAAGAAAAACTACGTAGTTATTATCTACAGACTTTCAAGGACAAACTTTCAGAATCATGTACTGAAATTAACACAAAGTTTGGTTGCTTTACAATACAGATATGTTAAAAGACTGTTTACCTTCATTCAATCTACTGAACATCCATGCTTTTCAGATAGAAAATTAGAAGTTTTCCATTCTAGGACCTGGAAAAATTTGAAGAATGTAGAAGAAAAATACAAAGGAGAAAAAGGATTAAAAAAAAGAAGAAAAAAATTCACACAATTATTGAGGAATGCCCCTTCCTAAACTTTCCTCATTTTTATTCAAGGAAACCCTTTTTTTTTTAGTATTTTTCCCCCATCCCTTTCTAGTATTTCCTCTTTCTTTTTCCATTACATTGAAAAAAATAAAATCATCTTCAATCTATTTTTTCCTGTTCTTAGTATCTTTTAGGAATCAAACATAGCCTGAAGATTCAAACTTAATTGTAAACTCCGGATCTATTAAATTTATCAATGATCCACACTGTGATTTTTATGTACTTTCAAAGATATATGCTCAACAGTTTCATGAAAATGTATCCAGGGAAAGCTACAAAGCTGAATTAGGTAAAGAAGGTATGTCTTAAATTGGGGATGATATTTTAGAGAATCACTTTAATTTGAAGTTTAGTGAGCATTAATGTAAATGCACAGTACTTCATGAACAAAAGGACTGTGCTGCATGCATATTGGCTCCATCTACTGTGTACTAATGAACATGGAAGTCACACAGAGGGGTGCATGAAGCACCAGTGGAGTGAATACAACTTGTGCCAAAGCATGGTTGAAAATCTTTCCATTTCCATTGGGTTAGAAATTCATGGATTTATTTTGTTAAGCAAACTGCAAGCCATGTAGTTATGTCATAACTTTCCAGATTCTTAATTTCTGATCTTTGGTTTCATCGACACATGGGAATTATCTAGAAGTCAACTTAGAATGCATTTGAGAGTGTTTTTATTTGAAGTGCTTTTAATTAGAACGCTTTTTAGCTTGATTTTTCGGGTTATATTTCAACTTTATAAGAGTGTTTTCTAGATGTTATCAAATATCTCATTTTTTACTTTTTATGATGCCATTGAATGAGCCATTTGCTTTAGGAGGGACTGGAAAAATGAACTCAATTTATCATTCTGCTATAAGATGCAATGCAACCTCTCAAGGAAGTAAAGTAATTCTTCAGTGCTATAGATTTAAATGCTTTAAGTAAATTGTAGTTATACTTTATAACATTTGATGGGAGGGTATGTTAGATCAGCTGAATGAATTACTTCTGCATAGAGGATCAGGAAATTGGCTTGTTTCCAGTAGTGTCTTAATTTCTTTTATATGCTTGAAAATTGAGTTCAAATAGGAGTTTTCTGGAACTTCTCTCCCTATCTACTTTCATATCTTATATAGGTATGTAACAGAAACAATGGATGAACTGCAATTCAGCAAACTTTACTAGCAACTTTCAGAATATGTAGGTGTAATGCATATATATACTTGGATATGTATGGAGTTGCATGCCTACTGTTCATATTATTGGCAAATCCTTGAATTATTTCATTCAACTGGGTAATCAAGTCTCTATCAAATTGATTGAACTTGATATCCAAGTTCCCTTGATATATTGCACTTAGAAGTAACTCTTGATGTGTGCTTAATTAACCTTGTCACTTCTCAGTCTGTCATATATTTTCCCCTCCCAAGTAATTCTAACTCCATTTCTGATTCTTCCCAGTTCATTGATTAAGGATGGGGTAGAACAAGAAAACTTAGTTTTATATGTCAATTAATCAAAGATAATTAATGCATGATGTTAAATCTAAGCACATTATGAGTTCATATACATTTGATAACCAAGCAACAGTCATTTATGTATGGCTAGCTGCTTCTGCATACACTGAATGCATCTCTAGCTATCATATCCTTCTTATTCTATATGGCTAGAATTCAAGAAATAGTTAACCTCCTCATATATTTTGTTCTCCATGAAAGGAACCAAACTGCTTTTAAGGTTGCATTGGAAACAACATGATCAATAAACAAAGTGAGTGCTGTTGGATTGATCATTGCGGGTGCAACTTTCTCATGCATATATATGTAAAAATAATAAAGAAGATTTTCTATTATATATAGGTTAAAATGCATGTGATGATCGCAAAGCAGCAGCTTATAATTAAGAAAGGGGGTGGTGTGTCTGACACATAAATGCATGGGATGATTACAACATAACAAATTAGAAGCAGTCATATATATATGTTTGGTGTGGAAAGAGCCAACCCCATATGGGGTCAGTCCTACTCAATAGTGTATTTTTCTATTTGGCCACATATGGGATTGGAATGCAACGTGAGATCTTGTGGTCTGTTCCTGGACACACAGTGACAACGAATGGTAGCTACCAGTACTGCTAGCTCCAACCATCAACCAAAATTAAAATTAAATGCAGACACATATAGATTGCCTGCAAAGAGAGTCATGTGGGTTGGGAATTAATGTGGGTTTTTCTTGGAAAGTTAGAAAAGAAAAATGTATATATGATGGGCGGTAGAAGAATAAGGGCAAGTTGTCAATTTAAGTTGGAGCCACTGGGTCTTATTGTTATTATTATTATCATTTGCAAGATTCTGCAATCTTCAAAAAGAAAAATAAAGGGAGTGTAGGTTAGGGTAATAGGGTATAATGGATGATAACTAGAAGGACTTAAAAATGAGAGATAACAGCACAGAGGCGTGGGGGGTGAAACTGCATGGACCACGTTGTAGTGTTTCTATTTTCTAAAGCTTTAATTAAATGCAGTTCTGGTCTGTGTGTGTCATTATACGGCATGAAAGAGAGAGAGAGAGAGAGAGAGAGAGAGAGAGAGAGGAATTAGGTGTAGGGTTGTGCTGCAGAGAAAGGAGGAGGGGGGAGGGGGGGGAGGAGGGAGGAGAAAAAGGCTGGCAATGATATTCATCTTTTGAGGCCAATAACAGCGACAGTGCGATGGATGCATCCGATCCCATAACTTCACTTCATTATGGGAATTTGTACGCACACTTAAGCGCCTTTATTCATTTCTTCTTTTCTTCTCGTTAGCTCATCTCCCCCCATTTCTCAGTCCCGTCCCCATCCTGTTGGGTCTTTTTCCAATCTTCTTTCTACTCCAACATTAAGGCCCCACTTCCAACTCCCATATTAAAACAAATTTAAACTCCTTTTAATAATTATTATTATTATTTAAATATTTTGCATAATAATTAAAATCATAGAAAATTTATTTATTTATTTGACATAAAATGTATGTGTAATACATTTCTAGAAAAAAGTTGAATTTTTTTTTCTTATATTGATCAAATTTTTAAATAAAATTTTGTTATTCAAAGGTTTTTCATTTAAAAAAAATAATTGGCCAAAAATATTAAAATTACAAATAGACTTCGAAATTTTTTTTTTACATATTAAATATTAAAATGTTGCACTTATTCCTTATTTGACTTTATTAAAAGTTAAAAACTTTAGCCTCAAAAACTACCTTTTCTCTCCTTTCTATGAGTCAACATTATAGGTTCACCAAAGTTCACATCCCTACTAACAAAAAATATCTCCTTTTACATCAATTACCCTATCTTAAAAATATTCACTTTCTTGTTCTTTGCTCCAATTTACCTTTATTTAGATCAGTGTAAACTAACTAGTAGGGGAACTAGGCCATAGCTCTTTAAGAGTTCTATAATTAATAAAAATTGAAAGGGATATATTCATAAGATAGTGAGTTGTAACTATTTTAACCCAACATTCCTTTTATAACCTTACATCTGTAAACATATAACATGCTTTCTCTAGAAAAATTATATTTATTTATTTTATAATAACATTTTATAATGAAATAGCCTAACAATACCATGTCTCTTGATAGCGTCATTCATGTGGAACCCATTGATCTCTTCCTCATATAATCCCATTTTATTATTAGTTTTCAAGTGTTTGATCTATTTTTCTATTTGATTATTGATTATAACTTTCATAGTTTGACCTTCTAAAAGACATCATTCTTATACTTCGAAGTATATATCTAGTCTTTTCAAAAGAAGTCATCAATGAGAGTTAACATTTGTTTTTTACTGCCATGTGATACAATCTAATGACCCTAAAAATTCAAATAGATATAATTTAAAGTATTTTTAGTCTCGTAAACAATTGTACTAAATTTAACCATGTACTATTTCTTAAAGCTCTCATAAACTTATCTCTTCATTTTTTTTTTTTGTTAATCAAACAAATCTTGTTTTCTCAAGATTGTCATATCTTTCACTCATATGTATAAATCATATAAGCCACAAGATGATAGTCTCTGAAATCATTTCTAAGGTTGAAATATCTAACGTATTATATAATACATAAGCATTATTAATTTTTTATTTTTATTTTTTACCCTTTCATCAAAATAAGAACACCTTTTAAGATTCTTACAACTCCACCTCTAGTTTATCGGTGAATCCGTTAGAGTTACGTGTACTTAGAGAAATTAAAGTTTTCAACTTTGGAACATTCCTTACACCAATCAATGTTCTTACAATATCATGATGCGATGTCTTAATTTCAGTTAAATTTATCCCAACTACATTGTTTCCCATAAGAAATGACTATCTATAAAGTGGTAAATACTAAACCAGGAGATGGGAACCCCTTAATCAATGACTAACACATTAATTGTAATTGAATTTTTTTTCCTCCAATTGTCGCTTTTTTCTTTTTGTTTCCTTTACATTATGGAAAAGCTCACAAAATATCTTATTACAGAAGGATAACAAAGTAGTATGGTGCATTTTCTTCATAAGTTCATTATTCATATTATCAAATATCTCGCTAATGAAGTATCTCTAACTACCTTTTAATGTTTTAAACAACTTTTATTGAACTAATGAGACACGCATCTTAAATGTGCTTCAAACTTTTCAACCTTAAACTTTGTCCTCATTCTAGATTTAACAATATTAACTTTGATACTAATTTGTTGAGAAAAATTAAGATAAATAATAACAATAGGGATAAGAAAATAAAGGAATGACGATAAAAAAAAAAAAACACAAAACTTGTGATGATTTATATAGTTTAACTTAGAGCTAATATCCACAAGCAAAGACAAAGCAAAACTCCCCTTATTGATTAAAAAGATTACAATTTTTAGGTTTCAAATCTCACAACCCTAATTACACCATAAAAAGATAATTTTCTAATCAAAATCTCTTCCTATATTTTTTCTAAATACATATGAATATTCCATATATTATCTTATTATTAAAAGAATATATTTTAATACAAAAACATTAAAGTTATAAATTGACTTGATATACATTATCTAATATTCTATATCTATTTTCTTCATGGACATGTAATATTTTTATACAAAAAAATTAATAAAAAACACTTAAAATATCTCAAAATTATAAAAAAAAATTTAAATCAAAATTTACTAAATATTATTTTAAAGATAAAAAATAATTTTTTATAAGTATAATTATGTGTTAGAAATATACTTTCTCTCAATACCTAATGAAAATATACCATTAATAAGATAATATCATGTATATATTTTAAATTTTAAATCTTATTATTTCTACCCTAATCCCATTTATTTATACTCTTAATTTTTAATTTTATTTTTTTAATACCCTTATTCTACGATGTAATATGAGCATTTTGTTCGTACCACCATACTCGCTTACCATTATCTTTTTTTATTTTTATTTTTTTATCCAATATGATCAGATAAGTACTAAAAAGTGAGGTTGACATGTGACATGCACGTGCCGAAGTGCTTGCTGAAGAACATGGCCACAGGACCAGGGGTTTTGAACTTTGGATTTCAATTGGATTCAATCGGCTTTTGGTGGTGGTTGTGGAGATGGAGCTGAGATGCATCCATTGCGGATTTCCGATTAAAACATTGTTCCTCCAGTATTCTCCCGGAAACATCCGACTCATGAAATGTGTAGGTTTTACATTCTTTTCTTCCTTTTCTACAATCATTTTTCTCGAGCAAACAAAGGAACAGTTTGTTTGGTTTTGGTAGGAAAATTGCAAAGCAGTTGCTGACGAGTACATCGAATGTGAGAGCATGGTAAAGTTTTTTCCTTTTTTGTTTTTGGTTTTCGGGATTGAGAAATTTTCTCTATCAATTAATTAACCAATCATTATCCTTTTCTCCGTAGATTGTTCTTATTGATTTGATTCTTCACAAGCCAAAAGCATATAGGCATCTTCTCTTCAATTTTCTCAATCCACAAACTCTCAATTTCCAGGTATAATCCACTTATTTGCGCCCCACCACCCCCCCCCCCCCCCCCCCCCTTTTCCATTCACTTCAGCGAAATTCCCACCTTCCTCTCTTTATTGCTTTTGGGTGTTCGATAAAAATGGATTCTTTGTTGTGGCAAACTCAGTTTCCAACTGTTATTGCAGGGTTTATTGTGGAAGTCAGCTTTGGGGTTTCTTCTTTTGGATGCATGTATCCATTTCATCAATATGCCTATTTCATATTTTATCTTTTGGAGCATTCTACTGTTCTTTGAATTCATTCCAAAATGTATACAGACATAGCCTTATCCATCTAAGACAGGATACTGGTTTTAACAAGGAGTGAAGAGGAATGGGGTTTATCCATGAGCTTTTCTTCTTTGTTTTGGAGATTTTCAAAGGTTTGTATGTCTGTTTTGGGCTTGAATGAATCATGATCACCTTGGATTTTATAATGTGTCTAATAAGTTTCTTGACTCCAATTGTAGATACTGATGGATGTCTTGTTTGGGAACTTGGCTTTTCTTTCTATTTTCCTTCTTGCAACAAGGAATTTGCTCAACACAGTTGGTGGAGCCTCCAGGTAAAGCTTAAGTTGATTGTTTGCATGAAGATACTTCTTATTTCTTTGTTTGGTAATTTTAAATGTTCTATATGCCTTACATTTCAGCTGGTGCTGATGCATATTGGTTTCAACACAGTTCAAAAAGGAATGTTTTGGATGATTTTTCCCTTGTGTGAGACCATGTATGCAATATTTATTGCCAGTAGTGGACTTATATAAAAAAAATGTATTGCAATAAGTATTGCTGGTAGTGGGTCCTATCACTAGAACTGAGTTTTCTTAGTGCTGAACAATGCCATTTTTAGATGTGCACCTTTAACAATATCTAGAGTTGATAGTTTTTTCCCACTTTTGACCATAGCTATTATGTTGTGCTCGGGGGAAGGGTTTCTCATCCTTCTTTGTACTTAATCCATGATAATAAAATGTTTGTTTCTTATCAACGAAAAAAGAAACCAAACACTGATGGTTAAAAAAATTTCATTGTAAGTCAATGAACATCTATTAAATCAAATTTAAAGAAAACTTTATAAGAAGGAGACCATTAAGCTATCCAGGCTTTATGGTACAGACTGCAGAGCACTGGGCAGTCCATAAAAATAAGTGTAATGAAATGAACACAAGATGAGAAAAGGTTAGCTCTGATAGTCTGATCATGTGCATAGAAGTTCAATGATTATACTGGTAAGGAGCACTTTGGTTCAAGTTGTGCACTTGGCAAGGTTTGATGGATGAAGTGGGTAAGTGCTACTGGGCTGCTTCATGATTGATTATTACTTTTATGTGAAATTAAAGGAAAAATTCTACAACCAAGTGGGACCACATCTGTGCATGATAACACAAAATGTTGAGTGCTCTGTGAAACGAGTGTAATTGACATGAGAACAAGCCCAGTGAAGGTAAGCTGTGAGCCTGTGATGGCCTTTTCTTATGCAGACCATTCATCACAATGGCACAGATGGTGACTTGGTTCAAGTTGAAGGTGATGAAGGACAAATAAGGCCTAAAAGAATGTGGATTGTGAGAAAACACATTCAAGTGTATTTAACAAGGGTTTTAGAGCAGAATGGTACAGTAGGATAAGTGCATTTGGGAGCGTTCTCTACTTGAAGTATTTTAGTAGCAATGTTTTCTCTTAAAGTGTTTTTAGGATAATCACCTATAAAGTGTTTCTTCAAAAAACACTACAAGTGATTTTTTAATATTACAAGTGATTTTTCAAAATTTTAAAAGTGTTTCCTAAATTTTGCCAAACACCTTATTTTTATTTAAAAACATTTTTTAGGCTAAAAGTGTTTTTAAAAAACACTGTCAAACGGAGTCTATATCTGTGTCACCTAGGAAGTTAAATCTGAGCTGATTGAGATTGGCTTCTCTTTGTAAAGTTATTTATTTGTTGTTCTCTTATGCAAAGTGAATTAAAAAAGGGACATTGGCAATTTGTCTCATTCTTCTCAAAACTGCACAGGTACAAAAACCTTTTGCTAGCAATCCTCATTTCAAGTTACTTCAAGATTTTCCTTATTGCCATGATGGTACGGTTACTTAAAGTCCCTTGGTTGTCAGTAATAGTTTAATAGTGGAAGGATATTTAACAGTTTCCTCCTCTAACTTTGTACATGTATTGTGCAGGTTTGGGAATTGCCATCCTCTGTGATTTTCATTATTGATGTATTTGTTCTATCATCCAACACAGTGGCTTTAAAAGGTCAGAAATATTGGTCTTTCTGGTTTTATAAGGTGACAAATAACCATCATGCATCATTTGTTTGCAATTTGTCTGTGACCACGAATAATTGGCATATTGTTCCTCTCTGCTGTGTTGGTTAGAGAATCACTTATCTGCTTGTCTAATGTGCCAATCAGAAAAGTTGAAATATCCGCTCGTCTAATGTACTTTCTTTTCTGCAACGATATCATTCTACCTTTCTTGATAAAAAATACATTTTACCTTAGCTGAGGGATTCTTGCTTACAAGGCTAATTTCTAGCTTTAGAATTCACCTACTGCTTCAGACATACTGATACACTACATCATAAGGAAACTTGTTTTTAGCTGAAGGATGCTTAGATCAGGACATCTATATCTTACAGAATCTAGACATATTTAATTTGTGATGTGATAAACACCTCCAAGTTAACATGCTAGCTAAAATTGAAATGGAAATCAGTGGTTTATTCTATGCCTATAGCTTCATCTGAAAAGAAGGGCATTTGTAAAGACATGCCAAGAAAGATATTCATGATGGATCTAAATCCTTGTGTCATTTAAAGCATCTATGATGTTGGAAGGGGAGGAAATGGTAGTCTAGGTGGCAATATTCAACAATGGTTATGGCTGTTTATTTTAAGCTTGTCTATAGTTATTATATTTAGGAGAACATAATGTTTAATTTGAGGAGTGACAGTGCTTCAAATGAGTTTCCATTCAGTAGGATTACATGAAAGGGGCAATAGAGGCACTATTTTTCTGTACCACATTAATTTTGGATCGACCATGTTGTACTCCAAATTTTGTTTTAATTTCAGATGGTGTGAACTTCATTGTTGTGTCCATGGATGTGATAAGTAAGAGTCACATTTGACATTTGATTTGTAAGTGTTTCATAAAAGCATAGCTGAGAATGCTGTGTAACTAACTCTGATAAGAAATAGCTCTAAAAGTCAAAGAAATGGGTGTTAGATCATGTTGTTTGTCAGGGAGTTATTATCTTCTGCAAGTTGATATTGAACCCTTTTAAGGGCAGAGAAGATCATGAAGATTGGTAAGGGGGGATCTAAATTGTAAGTAGGGCCTCTTAGAAAACTGGAAGGTCATGTGAAAGAATTGCAAGACCAGCCATGCTTCACAAAATAAAATACAGTGGTGGCATCCATAAAGTAACATTCTTATGGGAAAGTTCTTTTAAAATAAAGAAGTTCTTGCTTTGATTGGTGGAGGAATGGAGAGATATGGAGGTAGCTTCCAGGGGTTGAGCATTTGTATTCAAGGTGGTCTGGTGATTCTAGCCTTCTAAGATATGCCTTTTACTTGGTCTATTACCTACTATACACAGGAATTTATTTTATGCCTGCACCAAGCTTCGTGACCCATCCACCCCTGTACCAGAGAGAATTGCTATGATGGCAAGGGACATTTTGGTATTTGAAGCTGTTTTTGCATTTATATAATACTTTTAACAGAAATTAATAAGGGTTATGTAATTAAAATAATGGCTTTGAGCTTAGAGCTTAGGCAAGAGAATGATTGAAACCCTTATCATTCTCCTACTTGGATATAAGAGTACTGTCCAACCACATAATCCTTCTTGTGTGGTTGTTTGCTTTGTTGCCAACCCCCAACTAGTTGGAATAATGCCGACAGTGAAGACAATTGACAACGAACATAGCCCTTATACATGCAAGATTTATATGCTAATTTGGAAACAGGTCATTGTGAGATTAAAAATCAAAGATCAGCAAAATTATTCACCCATAATTGATACTGGAGAATTCTATGCACATGGTCATTGCGTTAAGCTCAATACATTATGGTCAGAATTTTTTCCTCAGACAAGTGTGCTCACTATTTTTCTAGTAGGTGCACCCTGATTAGGGTGACCTTTATGCATTGCTGAATTTGGTTTCCTCTAGCCCTAATCTCAATCAATTACAAGTTTTGTGGGTTACTGACTAAAGTAGCTATAAACTTCATGCTTGCACTAATCACCTCTCTTTTCTTTTGTACCAGTGGTCACAGGCTCAGGTATGAGCAGATGCGCAGAGACCTGCTTTGTTGCACATGCTGTTAAGTTGTTTGTCAGTCAGTTGACCATCTTTCATTCATCACGATTTTTACAAGATTCAAAAATACTTACTTGTGAAATTCCAATTTATAGCATGTAAGCACTGCTTCGGATTTGAGTTTTATTTGTAATTATCCTCTGCAAACTCACCTGCAGTGGCTGAATCATGCCCCAAATATGAATGTAGGCAAGGTGTCGTAAGTTTGTAGAAGAAGAATTATTTATTGTAATGAAAATTGATGAGTCTCGAGTTTTTCATGGCATTTTAACAGGGGAAATATTAAGTATGAGATGGGGTGATCCCCATTACCCCTCTGGAAATCCTAATAACAGAATGTGTTCTTCCTCACACTTCAAATCTGCTAGGAGAATTTCATCAGGTGGTGTTGGTTGCAGCATATCTGAGACCCTGCCCAATCATCCCCAGAAAATATTTTCAAATCTAAGTAATTCACTAAAATACCAATTGAAAATCGTTTCTTGAAGAGACCCAATGCAATTGTTTAAAGCAAGCTGGACACTCAACAATGGATTGTCCAGCAACCAGCAATAGCGGCGTGCTTTTAAATATTACAAACTGCTGCATTTACTCGAGCAAAGAAGCATACAAATATAAACAAACTGCTTTGGATAAACTGGAAGTTATTCAAGTGATGTAACTTTCAAAACTTGTTTCGAAAATTATATCCAACGGATTTGTCCATCTCAACTAAAAAATTTCCATAGGGTCCGGTGGGGGGTCTGCCTCTTCTCCCCAATGACTGTTGGGACGGGATAAATAAATTCACTGCTTTCATATGGTCCAAAGAAACAAAGAAAAGCATTATTTTGTCTACTACTCAAATCTTGATGAAATATTCCCGCAATGGAACAGAACAATGTGAGAAACAAAACTAAATGATAACCTGTTGGCTCATTTCCTCCCACTGGCACTCTCCAAATTCATTTCCTGAAGGTTCAGCAACAGATCATTGGAATTCAAGAAAACCCTGTTGGCAGAGTTTGAAATTGTATGTGCAATTTCTCGGGAAGCTTCAATTTTTCTGAGCGTGATGAATGCTGGATTGTTGGCAATAGCTTGACCTATCAGCTGGGCACTCTTAGCCTCACCCTGTTCACCAGAGAGATTTACTTACTTTAAAATTTATGAAACTGAAAAGAAGCGGCACAATATTTGAATGTAACTAAGAGGAAGGTGAACCACCCTCAATCAGGGGTCCAAATCAAACTAGTATTTGATATTAGTTGCCCAGAAGGTCAAACCTTAATGGGAAAACTATCAGAACAGGAAACATTCCCATAATGGTTGCAGAAAATCCTAGTTCAGAACACTGCAGCAGCTTTAATGGAAACAAAGATTTGCATTTCTTAGGGCATGGATGGACCATTTCTTATTTCTCACCTGTGCTCTGATAATAGCACTCTTCTTGTCTTGCTCAGCTTTTTCCACAACAAATTTGGCCCTTTCAGCTTCTTGTGCAGCCACTTGTTTAGCCTCAATAGCAGCAGTGAACTCCTTCCCAAAAGTAAGGCTTGTGATGGACACATCATCCAGAGCGATGTTGAAATTGGCTGCCCTTTCTGTCAATATCTTGCGTATTTCCCTACTAACAGCCTATAAAGAACATACAAATTGCTCAGAACTTAGTAATTTAAAATTTTTATCTAATCCTAACAACCTATATTCTTTCACAGTTATTACACCAAGCTAAAATATAGGAAGCAAGAACCCAACTCATGATGGGAACTGCTCATGTGATTGATGATAGAATTGATTAGCTTGAACATTGGGGAAGGACGGAAAAGGTGCACAGAAGAAATTCTGACAATAAAGCACTACTCACCTGATGGAAAGAACTGGGAACTTGAGGAAGAATTAGAGTACTAACAACCAAAATTTGCAAAACAAAATCCTTATCTTAAATAGTTATCACTATTTATCTGATACTCATACTTCAAATTTGCAATTAAATTTGTTTAAAAGAAAGACGGTTACCTACCTCCCTCTGAGTAATAAGCTGGCTAGCATTATACTGTGCAACCACAGCTTTCAGAGTTTCATGAATTATTGAGGGCAGGACTCTTTCATTGTAGTTCTCACCAAGGGTTCGATAAATTGCAGGTAACTGGTCTGGCACAGGACGGGTAAGAACTCGAAGACCAATCTTTACCTGTGCAGTAAAATCAAGATCCATGTTCAGAAAGGAACACAATTCAAACTAATAATGACTATACCTTGATATCGCACTAAAAGAAAGTTATATAAATTGCAAAGTAGCTTCTGGAATCATAACTTCAAGATCCCACAAATTCAAATTGCTATCCCCATCAAACACAAACTTCCCAAATATGGCTATTAACACTGTAATTTAGGTAGTGCATTTCTCATACATATGAAAAATATAATTTAAGAAGGAAAAAGAAATAGGAAATTTTTGGAAATTCCTCCAATGACTGCAGCACTTCAGGATGGTCAAATAGCATAGTCAGATAGATACTACACAGGATACCAAGAACTCACAGGCAGGAAGAGCTAAATTGAGTTTCATACTGTAAGTTGCCTGGATTCCAGTATCAATAGCAGCATCAGCAAACCTCAATACAACTAAATATATAGTGGCACTGTAAAAGAATATGTTAAATATAAAACTAATAATAAAAATACTCAAAACAGAACATCATAAACATCAAATAATATGTTTTCATACATCATACGAATTAGAAACATCATATATGTGATTAAAATAGTTTCAAACCAGTGAGGTGCACTGTTTTGAGCACTCACAGTCAGTCCTGGTAGAGATCCAATTCGCCCGAAAAAAAACCATATATGCGTGTTTGACTGTTCATGAGTGTGTTTATAAAATAAGTTACCTCATTTCTGTTTCATGTTAAGAAGACTTTTGACCCCAGAATCACAAATCATGGAAAAAAAATCAAAACTTAAATAACGTACAGATACATCAGTCTAGAACACCTATGGAAATAAGTAAATTTGTTATGAACAAAAAGAACCAACACATTCCATTTTCAAATTATCAAAAGAAAAAACAACTTTTTTTTTCCAATTTAACCCCCAAGCTTCCACATAACCTGCATGAGAGGCACTCAAATGGCTTTGTGCACCTTTAAGAAACTAGCATGTTTGGGGTTTGAAAGTGATTTATACTAAGTTTTTCACATGACAGGCTTATTACAGAGCAAATGCAGACAACAAATAAAATAAAATTGCAACACAAAGCAAACTCAAATGAAACAATACAAACATGATTATCAAGACATGCAAGGATCTTGTGAATTTTTTTTTTTTTTTTTCATGTGTAACTTTTTTTTACCAATCCATCATCAAGAATAGAACAGTAATGGTACCATACTCACAAATGAGCATACACACACACACATAAAACAGCATTATCTCATAAAGTCCTAAAACTGGCCCAGTGGCTCTGATGATTAGTAAGTCGTTGATCACACCTTATGGTGGCATATGAAGGAAATGGACCCATTCAATTACCGAGGGAAATACAAACATGGCAGCATGTATAAAAACTTTTCAATTTCATCCTTGGTTCCCTTTACTGAGATTGGTCCTAGACTGCCCAGCAATAATATATTGAAACAAACCAAGCACCATGCATTATTATCTTTTGATACATGACAAAGTAGTAAGCCAAGCTCAATTACTAAGGTTGCTCAATGTTCTTCAAAATTAACAAAGATCTTTTATGAACAAAATACATACTTGGACATCAATATCATTCCATGCGACAAATAAACTTCAACACAAGAAAAAACACAACGCAGCTGCGCAGTGAGCACATAGCGAACAAGAAAAACACAATAACCCATGTGTGCAAGCACACATGCACACAATGAAAGACAAGAAAATGGAGAGCCAGCAGAATAAAAGTCACAACCCCAAAAACAGTCAAACAAATTCACAACATGAGAATATGCATATGTGTGTGTGTGTGTGAAAAAGAGAGAGAGGGAGAGAGAGAAAGTATCAAAACTAACACAGAAACCAGACCACCATTGGACAAGGAATAACAAAGAGAGAGATAATCAGAAGTAGATAATAATATATCATCCAACACAGCACAAAAATTAAAATGGATGACAATTCCAAAGAAGTTACTCCCCTCTTAGCAATGCAGTCCACTTCCAAGGTAGTAATTAAGAACGAGGGATGTAATGCTCTTGAGATAAGATGAGAACAAAAATACACACACAAAGAGAAAAAGACAAAATAAAAAAGGTCTCTCCAAAGGCAAGAGCAGCACGATTCCACTAATCCCACCTACAAGATCACCCTAGCATTTGGTTGTTTTAAAAAAAAATTAACTAAGGAAATGCATACAAACACCCAAAAGTTAGAATTATAAATAGAATATGTCCCAGATGTGTATATTGCAGGAAACAAAACATTCTGATAATGGCTAAAAATAAAGTCTGAAAGTTGCAGCTATGTCTCACTTCATCACCTGAACACATGATCAGCAACATAATCACAACATTTTCTATAACAAGAACTAGAAAACAATATTACCATCTGGAGGTCACGGCTCCCTGAAGTACTCTCCACCAGATGAGGGCGCGCACGGACATCATAGATAACTGGCCTTTCAAACCATGGGATCATCAGGTGAGTCCCCTCAGGATAAACCTGCATATCCCATGAAAGTATGATGTTCTAACGAGTTACGTTGAATGACAAACAATAGGGAAAACATAAATTACAGAATTAGTGATGCAGGAAAAGAAAATCCAAGATTTAAGGTTCTTAATTGTAGGTTTTATCAAACACGCATAACACTAACATTTTTATCAAGGTTTATCATCAAATAGGGCAAATGTTGTACATAGACAAAAAGGGAACATTTGGGCAAAAAAGGTAAGATGCTCCCAGTCGCATCCAACCCCAATGCTTCAATTGATTCAAAAAGTGTTGGTCCAAAAACAATGAGCTCCAAATAACCTCAGAGACATATCTATTGGTTATTGCTTTTACTTGGAGGACAGCTGTGTACGTTGGGTCTTATTCCCTTTTTTTAGGCGGCTTTAATAAATTCATCTTTGCCTATCAAAAAATTATTTTTTTACTGTTATTATTAAATATTATATAATAATCAGTCCACTAAAAAAAAAGGGCATGAGCTGAACTTGTTGTCCAACCCACCCAACAACCAATGAAGGGATGTCTAAGGACTCTTAGCACCCTACCAGCACAGTGGTCAGTCCATCCTACCTTTTATATGGGCTATGAGGTGAAATGCAGGTATTCAACCCACTGGGTCCCAGACACACCATGGTGCATTCAAACCAAACCACAAGAACAATGATGATATGAAAGCCTAAATAGAATTTGCTATTTCGGTTGATAGCTTATTATCTCTGAGGGAAATTTAACTCATTAAGACACTTTATTTTCCACATCAAGCACATAGGTCAACTGTCCAACGATCAATTTAGCTGACAATAAAATCACAGTAATCTGAAAAAAGACTCACAGTGAACGGTACAGCAGCAGAAAGCTCAAACAAATATATTAGTTGACTCACAGTTTAAGACAAGAAACTCATTGTATTTTATCAGCTCTTTTTCAAAAGTCCTTCATTTTATCGGCTCTTTTTTGAAAGTCCTTCATTTTATCAATTCAAGCATTAAAAATATTTCAAGATTTGTCAATAAATTTAAGAATGGCTAGAGCTGGAACATGAGTATGAACCAACTTAATGAAGCAAGTCTGATATCTCTAAATTCAAAGCACTCTCACGAAAGAGTATACTAGCTAGCTTCACATTCCTCTTCAAAGAAAGAACATGTAAAGAAGCTGGAGAAACAACAGGTATATCATAAAAAAAAGTTCCAATGATGGTGACTATCACTATTGAATCCAAAAGAAAACTTGATTTGCATGCGATAGAGATATTTCAACACAGAACCATTTATGCATTCATTGGACAGTTTCAGAAGAAGTTTTATCATCTTACAACAGATACCTATGAAAAATTGCCCTATTATGTAAGAGACAAAGTCATCCAGAATGCACATTCTAGATGCAATATATAAACAAAACAAATAGGCTAGAAAAAAGTGACTAGGTTGCTGAAAGATTTAAGGTACTGGAAAATATAAAAAACCCCATTATATAAAACACATAAGAGTGGAATATTGAAAGTAACATAAGCAAAGCAAGTAAAATCTAAAAGCAATTACCCAAAAAAACCATATAAGTAGAGACAAAAATAATTTAATGGATTTTAGGTCTCATATGCAAGAAACCAAGGGGAAATGAGAACCTTATCTTTGACACCAATTATGCGATTAAACACAATGGCCCGATGGCCTCCCTCAACATTGTACAGACTGTTAATAGCTCCATACAATCCAAGCCCACCAACAACTCCCAGCTTAATCAAAGCAGAAGCTGCACCACCACCTGGCACCTTGGGAACTTTGACATTGTTGAAATTCATGTTCCTGAACGGGAAGAATTGGTAGCATAAATAACGACATGGAAAATTGAATTGCAACAGAAAAGAAATAAACCAAAAGTACTTGACCACTTCTCATGTCCAACCAATATAAATGTATGCAAAGGCAACAAATGAATTGAATCAATATCCAAAGAACAAACCCCACTGTATGCCCCATTGATTTCAAATCATGAAACTTCAGATATTTATTTTTTGAATCACAATTCAGAAATCTTTATTTATAGCTATATCTATAAATGAAAGTAGGAAGAGCTTGTAGATGTTTTTCTTTCCATTGTACCCCTATTATATCATATATTTCTCCTCATATCCCACATATGTATTGGTTAAGTGCAACAATCACAATAAATTCACCTTTATATTATTTCTCAGTTAGAATAGAAAAAAAAATTAAATTCATTTGACTTCTTTTTCACTTTAAATTACTTTTGTTTCTTTAAAGATTTCTTACTTTTTTTATTGCTCTTCCTTATTTTCCAAAGGTTCCATTTACATTGGGATTCATTGCTGAGATGGTATGCACCACTTATGTTTCCATGGTAAGATTAGTGAACATTAATTCAAGCCATTTTTTTTTTACATATAATAATTGTACAAGATAATGTTCCTAGATAGTTAATTTTATAAAAATGATAGCTACAGTTGTAATCCAAAATGAAATCCTAGAATTCAAAATTGTACAACTCCAAAGCATTAAAAGAGAAATCCTTGCTCTTTGTTTGGTTTTCAAGAAAATAGAGCAATAAAAGAAAACGACACTCTCATCCCTATGCCTGATTTTTTTTTTTTTTTTTTGATAGATAAAGAAGTGTGTGTGTCTATACATATAACCTTCCCTATCCTTTCTCAGTGTAGGGCCATAAACCCCTGTAAAAATCCAGCAGACGCCGTCCTCGCACTTCCCCCTGTTCCGAGATGGTTCACAGTTCGTCTAGGGCCTTCCCATTCTGTTCTTTTCTTCCTTCCATCCTTTTAAGCAGTTTCAAAATCTCCCCCTCAAACCCCTCGGTCGGCATTCCCAAGCTGTGGCCAAACTTTGCCAGGCAACTGGATGCCCAACTATCTGAAGCCCCTCCCACTTCCTCCAAAAGCCCGCCACCCATCTCCCTTCCAACAGGTGCCCGTCTATTTCCTTAATCCCCAGCTCCAAACCAGTCGAACCACCCAAAACCTTCCCATCAGCCAATGTTACCCTCAGACGGTCAAGGACCACCTCCCCTTCCACAACTCCCGGACCAAAGCCACCACCGGAGCCACTACCGGCGCCAACCATAGCCCTATCCAGCCCAGAGAAAGAAGAAGGAGAATCCCAACCTCCCCCCCACTCCAAGTAGAATAAAGAACGAGGATATGAGATGGCATACCTGGAAGCCTCCTCCGGAAAAGCTTCGTCAGTGAGATCAGATCGTCTGGTCGCCGGAGATCGTGCTCCCTGCGCCTCGCTTTGTCAAACCCACCGTTAAACCCCTCTTCAGCCCTCCACTCCTTTGCTCGCAGGCTCTTCCGCAAGCCCTAGCCTCTCTTAAACTCCCTACTCCACTGGGCTGGCCCGCTACCACTGGGCCTCACACATCTTCGCTGGGCTGGCCCACTTCCACAACTAACTTATGCCCACTAATCACTCCCTTCATCAAGGCCCAGCCCAATCCATGCCCCTTCTGGGTTTTGGACCCAACAGCCTCCTCCCCAGGGCCTTTAGCCATCTGGGCTCCAACACCAAAGAAAAAACAAAGTCAAGGTCCGAACCAATCTGATGTTTGGGCACATTTGGACAAACAATTTTAATATTTGAGTTTTCTCAAAGCTCAAAACATCCGGATGATTCAGTTTAGCTGGTAATTCCCAAGGCTCCCATTTGCAGACGTCAACCTCCGGGATGATGTCCACCTAGGAATCATCGTCCACTATCTTCAACTTCAAATCGGAATCCATGCCCCGTATCTTCAAGCTCAAAAAATGATCAACCAACAGTTGTTCTGTGGGATAAAATCTGAATCCCACTGGTAAAGTTTCCAAAATCATGCCCATCATCTCTTCTCCTGACACACTTAATTGGTAATCAAATAAACAAACACCGGTTACACTATTATTATTACTCCCATATACTGTATATATATAGAGAGAGAGTCAAGGCATAAAGCTTGGAAATGGGCATAGAAAGTGGATGCACCTCTTGACTCCGCTTAGCTTAGGAACAGCCCGTCAGAAATCTTTCTTTTTTCCACATTTTCTATCTGAAGTTCACACACAGTAGCCAAGTTTGATTCTGATGGTGTATTGTGCGGTCGACATTTCACTCCTTCGGTTTTCTTCTGGTGATGAACGGATATGATGAAATGGAGCTTCACCATCTTGCTTCCCAAGTCTGATTCTCTCCGCTTTGGGACTCCACGTGCGTACGCACAACCATTTGTTTCTCAGTTTATTTTATTTTGTTTTGTCTTGTTGCGACTCTTTGGGGTTATGTGTCCTCCAATATTATCCCATTTCATTTCGCTTTTGGCCATCAATAGAAGACCTTTCTTTCTACAGCAGCTTTATTAGTTTATACAGGTACACTTTCTAATGGATTCTGCCCCAGATTTTTCAATTCTATCTGCCTCTCTATGGCACTACATTGATGAGCTTAATGAAAAGAAGGCAAGATGAAAGAAATTTCGCTATGATGGTCTGATCATGTGCAAAGAAGCTCAATGATCATACCAGTAAAGGAGCACTTTGGTTCAAGTTGTGCAATTGCATAGTGTGATGGATGAAGTGGGTTAGTGCTGTTAGACTGCTTCAGGATTGATGATCGTTACTTTGATCTCGAATTGAAGGAAAAATTTTAGAACTCAAGTAGGGACATCTGTGCTTGATGGAACACTATGTGAAATGAGTGTAATCGACATTAAGAAAAAGTCGCGAGGAAAGGTAAGCTGTGGGCCTATGATGCGCTTTTCATGTATTGATCACAACAGCAAAGGTGGTGAATTGGTTCCAACTTCCTAGTTGAAGGCGATGAAAGACAAGTAAGGCCTAAAAAGAACATGGGTCAAGCTTGTAAGGTAATGTGAAAGAATAAAATACTGTGGCGTTCATCAGGTGTTGGGCTCCCTCGTATGTGAGGGAGTGGGCCCCATATGCTTGGGGCCCAAGTCAGTTACATTGAAAAAAGAAAAAAGAAAAAAAATGGGGAAAAGAAAAAAAAAACAGAAAGAATAGAAGAGAGAAAAAAATGCATTTGTCCAGATTTTATCAACAAGTCGGTCCGCTCAAATTAAAATTTGGACGAGAGGTTTGAAACTCGACTAACTACAATTGGAACAGTGAAGATCAGATTTTGAGCTTGGGAACTAGTGTTACTGCCCATGAATAGTAACGATGTTTTTGGGTATACTTTCTCCAATTTTCTTTATTTTTTTTTTTGTCAAGAAAGATTGTATAATCCAATACTATATGTGCTAAAAATATATAGATGATAATATTTTATTGATGATAATATAACCTAAAAATATGTAGATGATAATATTTTATTGATGATATTTTTTCGATAAATACAGAAAAAATTTATATATTTTTATATTTTAACTAAATTGTTTACAAATATGTTCTCTTTCCCCATCTTTCCTCATTCTTATGCCCATACAATATTCCTTTAAACCTTTTATTTTCATGTGTACCATAAAACCTCTATAAAATAATTCTCTTAGGATTGAGAGAAAATATTATCTTACAAAAGTTATTGATTTATCGATAAATAAATAATTTATTAATTTATTGATAAAAAAATATTTATTAATTTATAAATAAATGTTATGTTTTTATTAATATTTTTAGAACCGAACCGGATATTAAACCGAAAAAATTATCGATTCTTGGTTCACCGGTCGAACTAGTGGCCGAACCTCGTCGAACCAGTGAAGTCATAAATATATATTTTATATTTTATTAAAATTAAAAATAATTATAAAATATTTAAAATATATAATTAAAAATTAAATAATATTTATAATATTATTTATTCATTTTTATATAAATGTATTAATGGTTTAAATTTATTTAACAAAATATATACAATATTTAAATATAAAAATATATTCAAAATGGTAAAAAAAAAAAAAAACCTTATTTAAATATGAAAACAAATTTAAAATTAAAAAAAAGTGATATATATTATTTTTTGAAATAGCCTATATAATTATTTTCTATTAAATATTAGTACAAACAAAGATGTAGAATAATGGAGGGGTTATGCCATTATGAGCTTGTCATCCAAGTTCAAACCCTGGTGTTGCGGCATGGAGTAAAGTTGACTTTAGTTAAAAAAAATAAAATAAAATAAAATAAAAAAAGATTGGGGGTGCCGGGCACAAAAGAAGAAGGATATGAATTTTTTATCTTTTCAAAAATGACATTTATTGATTATGAAAAAAATAGTAGAAAAACATTAATTTAAATTTTATTTCTTTTGTAAATCTCAATAAAATTTAATTTAGTTTAGTGATTTGGAAAAAAAATGCCCTTTTCCCAAAAAATAAAAATAAATTATTATTATTATTATTTAAAAATCAAACATCTTGAAAAATATACATTTTTAAAATTGTGTATATAAAAAATAATTAAAAATATGTCAAAATTATTTTTTTAAATGATATATTTTTATAATATATATATATTTTTTTTAAAAAATAGTTTTCTAAAAATAATAAAATTTTAGAATAATTATTTAAAAAAAAAATTTAAGATAAAAAAAGTTTATCAAACATTATGATAAAAAAATACTCAAAATAGTTTTGAAAGATATATTGGTCTCTTCATATTTTATATCATTCCCATCAATTATCCAATTTTTATGGATGAAATCTTAATTTTTGAGCTAAATTAGTTCAAAAACATAATTGTTCCTAATATTTATACATGTATGACTTAAAGTTAATAAATAGAAGTTAAAAAAAAACCTTAAAAATACCAAATCAATGATGCCAAATGGGGGGCAGGGAGACCACTTGTTGGAATAATTTCAAACGCTCCAAAAGATACCAAATCAATTTGACTACCACGATTTTGGTTCTGGAGATTTGAATGACCAAAAATTAATAATATACAATCACGAGTACACTTAGTAATTATTTACTCATTTAATACCTCCATCTCCTTAATTAATTACTTATTTCAAAAAGCAAAATTGTACAAAATAAATCATGGATGAAATTATTTTTAAAAATATTATTTAAAAACATAAACAAAAAGTCATTAATTTAAATATTAAATAAAGCAATAGAAATGTGCCTTAACCCTTAATTACTAGTGTAAAAAAACGATGAGTAAGAGAGGGATAGCATAGACTGGCAGGAGCGGAATCCATAACCCAGCCAGTAGTGGACGTCCGCATGGCCATGGCCACCGCCCATATGGAAAACCAAAGTTTTCTTGGTACCGATCACCTCTTCGGTGACCCCACGCTTGATATCACGATCCGGACCGGTGGGTTTCAAGTAGCCAACATTTGTTGTCCTCTGTAATTGATTGCGCTTTGGGTACTTTTTATAAAGAGGAGAGAAGAAGAACCACTCCGGACCATATGTTTGTATCTCTGAAAGAAGAAAACAAGAATCTGCACAAAGGGAGGAGAAAAAGATTCAATGGCGGAACTGAATGAAGCTATCAATGGAATATCCAAGACAACATTAGAATTGGAAAAACATAGAGGGTATTAGGTCCCTCTCCCATACACGGCAGTGTCACTTGGGAAGAAGCTTAGAGGTGGGCATAGCAAGTGGATATGGATCCCACTTCCTGACTCCATGTAGCTTATGAACACCGCGTGAAGATCGAAATCCTTCCTTTTTCCCAAATTTCTATCTAAAATTCGTACACTTCATAGCCAAATTTGATTTTGATGCTATCTTGTTGTGATGAACGGACATGATGAAATGGAACTTCACCAACTGCCTTCCCAATTTTGGTTCTCTCCACTTTGTGACCCACGTCGGTCTGCACACCCATACATGTTCCATCAATGAGCTTTTGAGTTTCTTTACTTCATTCATTTATTATTCATTTATTCTCTCCTATCGCATTGATCCTACACATTTAAAAATGTAAAGTTAATTAATATAAAAGTAATATATATATATATATATATATATATATATATATATATATATATATATATATATATATATATATATATATTGCTTATATAAAAGCTTTATTTTGATTATTTAAAAATTGATTTCATATTTAATATAATTTTTATAATATCAATAATTCCTTTTAAAAATTTACGATTTAGGCATTAACTTTAATTTTTATAAGTTGGGTTTTTAAGTAATTATTTATCTATTTAAAAAAATATAAAGAAATAAACAATAAATTCAATTTATTCCATAAATAAAATAAGTTCCATCCTCTACAAATATATTCATCTTCTGCAACTTTCCTAATTTCTTCTTTGAAAACCCTTTATTTTCATACCTAATTATTTTTTATGGTGAGTTCAAAAAGAAAAAAAAATCACAAATACTTGAGAAATTAATAATATATGAAACCTAGAAGTTTTGTAAAGAACATTTCAAATTTATGAATATCAAACTCAATTCAATCATATAATCAAATGCAATTTAAACTCAAACCAATATCAAGAGAAAATGGACAATTAGAATTTTAAGACCCGCTTCCTATCGTGATATGGGTAGACATCTTCATGCATATATGCTGCTAAAAAATCATATATATATATATACTTCTCTTTCTCAAGGCTTCTTGGTCATGGCTGGCTTGCTGGTGGCTTTAAGAGAAGTCTAAAACTAATGTGGTGGTATCACCTCCAGGTAAAGGCTAAGGCTTTGAAAACTTTGCACGGATGTCTTGCACCATAACTGAAATAAGAATCACCAACAATAGTATGCCCACGAATAAATTGACAAGATAACCTGGTGAGGAACTTGGTTCATGGCCTGCAGAAGCTGTCCCTGGGAAATTGAAAGAACCCTTTCCATCCCATATATTTGCCTCAACTTGGGCCACTTGAGTGTCTGTCACTGCTTGATCCACCACTCTTACCATATGGTCCCTTCAATGGGTCTGTGGGCAGGTTGATAGCCTGTCAATATAACCGTGCCTCAGGTCTCCGCCGTCGACAGCTGATCTCATCTGAGGGGTTAACTCTTTGTAAAGGCGTGCATCCGAATCAGTAGCAAGATCATACGAGAGAGGTCTGTCTGGCAGAGCATTCTCCTGAGGGAAGAAGGAAGGAAAAAAAAAACACTTCAGTCTCATGTTCACAACCGAGGCAGTGAATGTTGGGAGAAAAAGAAAAATTAATGCTCAGTCATATCGTCTGGTTGATAATTTTTAACATCAGAGGCAATATTGTTAGCAATATTGTTAACAACTGGCCCACCCAACCCACGATGTTGGGTGGGCCATTCAGATGAAACCCAGTACCTGTAGATGAATCGTCAACGTCCATATTCATCGGCCAAGTTTCTTGATTGGATGGCTGTTTGGGTAACTTGCCATTGTTGATTGTGGGGGAAAACCAGACCCTGTTTGTCTTTAAGCGACACAGAACCAAGGTCTTCTGCACAATTTGAAGGACAAAACAACATAAATTCACAGTACATATTCCAGCCATATTAAATCCAATCCATAGAAGAATTCTTACAATAAAACAATCAATTAACAACTCAACAATTTCCCTGGTCATAAAAATGTGCCTTAACCCTTAATTACTAGAGTCAAAAACAGTGAGTAAGAGAGGGATAGCATACATTGGCAGGAGCGGAATCCATACATGCGCTGTACTCGTGGATAACCCAGCCGGTATTGACGTCCGCAACGCCACGGTCACGGTCACCGTGCATTTTGAAAACAAAAGTTTTCTTGGTACCAATCACCTCTTCGGTGGCCTCACCCTTGATTTCACGATCCGGACCGGTTTTTGCCCAGTAGCCAGCAGTTGTTGTCCTCTGTACTTGATTGCGATTTGGGAACTTTTTATGAAGAGGAGTGAAGAAGAAGTACTCCGGACCATCTCTTTGTATCTCTGAAAAAAGTGAACAAGATTCTGCACAAAGGGAGGAAAAAGGCACACACTTGACAGAATTACATTCGTGTTTATTGAAGACAAAAAGACTTAAATCCCAAAACTCAAAAACACCTAGATGATTCAGTTTACCTGGTATAAACCAAGGATCCATTTTGTAGGCTTCGATGACAGGGATGATACCTTCGTGGGATTCTGTGCCCAGTATCTTCGACTTCAAATAGTGATAAACCAGTTCTTCTTCGGTGGGCCGAAATCCGTAGCCCACTGGTAACAATTCAAAAATCCTGAGTATCTCCTCTTTTGTACATACTTGGATGGGAATTAAATAAATAACCACTACTATTATTACTAGAATGATGATGATGAAGAAGAAAAAGATTCAATGGCAGAAATGAATGAAGCTATCAATGGAATATTAAGGGGGTATTTGTGAGGGCCGTTTGGCCTCAGAGCAGATAATATGGGTGCGAGTAGTTACATCTTGCACCATAATTGCAATAAGAATCACCAACAATAGCATACCCACAAGTAAATTGAAAAATAACCTGGTGAGCAACTTGGTTCATGGGCTGCAGAAGCTGTCTCTGGGAAATTGAGAGAATCCTTTCCATCGCATATTTTTGCCTCAACGGGGTCCACTTGAGTGGTGTCACTGCTTGATCCACCACCCTTACCATATGCGCCCTTCAATGGGGTCTGTGGGCAGGTTGATAGCCTGTCAATATAACCATTCCTCAGGTTCCCACTGTCAACAGCTGATCTCCTCTGAGGGATTAATCTCTCTTCAAGATATCCGTCCGAATCATTAACAAGTTCATACCTCTCTGGCAGAGCATACTCCTGAGGGAAGAAGGCAAAAAAAAAACACATTAGTCTCATGTTCACAACTCAGGCAGTGGATGTGGGGAGAAAAAGGCAAATTAATGCTGCCTCACCTCTGGAATCATATCGTCTAGTTGATTTCCAAGATCAGAAGGAATATTGTTAGCAAAGTGGCTCCGATCAGCACCTGAGGTCATGATGTTGGGTGGGCCATTCAGATGAAGCCCAGTACCTGTAGATGAATGGTCAACGTCCATATTCATCGGCCAATTTTCTTGATTGGATAGCAGTTTGTGTAACATGTCATGAAGGTTGTTTTGTCTAGGAAAATCAGACCCTTTTTTTTTCTTTAAGCGACACAGAACAAAGGTCTCCTGCACAATTTGAAGGGCAAAACAACATAAATTCACAGTATATATTCCAGCCATAGTAAATCCAATCCATAGAAGAATTCTTACAATAAAACAATAAATTAACAACTCAACAATTTCCCTGGTCATGAAAATGTGCCTTGACCCTTGATTACTAGAGTAAAAAGCAATAAGTAAGAGAGGGATAGCGGAGGTAATGGATAGCATACATTGGCAGGGAGGGAGGCCATAAGTGAGCGGTACTCGTGGATAATCCAGCCGGTATTGACGTCCGCATGGCCACGGCCACCGTCCACATGGAATACCAAAGTTTTCTTGATACCGATCACCTCTTCGGTAGCCCCACGCTTGATTTTACGATCCGGACCGGTGGGTTTCCAGTAGCCACCATTAGTTGTCCTCTGTAATTGATTACAATTTGGGTACTTTTTATAAAGAGGAGAGAAGAAGAACGAGTCCGAACCATATGTTTGTACGACTGAAAGAAGAAAACAACAATCTGCACACAGGGAGGAAAAAGGCACACTTAGACAGAATTACATTCATGTTTACTGAAGACAAAAAGACCTAAATCTCAAAACTCAAAAACACCTAGATGATTCAGTTTTACCTGGTATAAACCAAGGATCCAATATGTAGGCATCAACCTCAGGGATGATGCCTTCGTGGAATGCCGTGCCCTGTATCTTCGACTTCAAATACAGATCAACCAGTTCTTCATCGGTGGGACGAAATCCGGATCCCACTGGTGACAATTCAATAAGCCTGCGTATCCTCTCTTGTGTTGACATACTTAGCTAGAATGATGCTGATGAAGAAGAAGAAAAAATTCCACGGCGGGAATCAAATAAACAGACACCACTCCTAAAATGACGACCCAAATTCCACTCCTATAGATATATATGTACGACCCCTAACTTAGTGATTAATTTTGAAGAGTTGGGTATAAAAAATTGAGACTATAGGTTATGGGTTTTTTTATTAGAGTGTGAAAAGGAATGTCTCCACCAAATACTTTACCCCTTGTGGACCCCTAACTTGGGGCTTAATTTTTAAGGGTTAGGTGAATAAAAAAAATAAAAAATGGAGACTATAGACTACCAACTGGTCAACGACGGGTTTTTTGGATAAGAGTATGAATAACAGATCAATATATACAAAAATAAGGATGAAATTAATTTATAACATAACAAAAAAATATATATATAATGATTTATTAAAAAAAAAAGATATTTAAAAAAAATTAATTTTAAAGAATTTTATTAAAAGAAAATTAAATTTGTTTATTTTCTTAAAAAAAAGTCAATTTATTTTAACAAATGACTTGATTCAATTTTAATTGCATTCAATTTTCAAAAAAGTTATTCACACGTATTATTTTATTGAAAGAATTTTATACAAAATTTCAATTGGACAATAAAAATTATTTTTACTTGTTTTTACCATAAAGTAATGAATTTTTATAATTTTATTTAAAAAAAAAAGTATTTCAATTTATTTTCATTTAAGAAAAATGATTTATACAAATTATTAAAAAAACTATTATCAATTTTATGTGAAAATTAAGTTTTAAATAAAAAAAAAATTGTTAGTAATAAATAAATAAAATTTGAGAAATTATCTCTTCAAAAATCTATTTTTCCATTCCCTATTATGGAACATGTTCAATGTTGTAAATAAGAACAAAGATGGATATCCTTCTTTACAATTTTATCCCTCATAATTTTAATTAAGGGGAGCTCCTAGATTTTGTTTTAATTTATCATGCAGTCTAAAACCTCCTTCATGTGTGGTCTCTTTTTGAACTTACATATGAGCTTCTTTATTTATCTCATTTACCCTCTCCCATGTCATTGATCCTACACATTTAAACAACAAAAAGTTAATACACACATAATAATATGTAATAAATAATTTTTAATTAAAAGAAAAAATTAATATAAAAGTTTTAAAAAATATTGTTTCTATAAAAGCTTTATTTTGATTTATTTAAAAAGCTATTTTATATTTAATATAATATTTACACTACCAATATTACCTTTAAATAAAGTTTATAGACTCATTTTTTAAGTAATTATTTATTAATTAGAAAAATTAAATAAATTAAGTTTCATCTTCAAACCTTCAACCATTTTCTTTTTTTGATTAACCCTTTATTTTTATACTTAATTATTTTCATAGTGAGTTGAAAAGATAGGAAAAATCATAAATGCATGCTATTAGTAATATATGAAACTTAGAAATTTTATAAAACTAGTTTCAAATCTATCAACATTAGAGTTAAAAAAAAACTGATTAATCATTGAAACAAACACAATTTAAACTCAAAGAAAATGGATATTTAGGGCATATTTAGTAACTATTTTAAAAAATAATTATGAAAAATAGTTTTTTAAAATAATTTTTGAAAATTATTCTCAGATTTTTGTAGAATAAAAGTGTGTTTAAAAACTTAAAATGTTTTTAACATGTTTTTAATATTTTTAAATATATTTTAAAAATAACTTTTATATTTAGTGTTTTATTTTTAATTAATCATTTTATATTTTTGTATAATTATTTTTTAAAATAATTTTTAAAAAATAAGTGAAAACAACATAAAATAATTAAAAAATATTATCTGAAAATATCCTCTTTTTTGTTTTTAAATATTAAAAAATAAAAAATAAAAAATAATTTTTAATTATCAAATATGTTTTTCTGTATTTTTTTTATTTAAAGAATAAAAAATAATTCTAAAAAATAGTTTCAAATAGATCCATAGATTTTCAAGACCTGCCCATATGGATGGACTTATAAAAAAAAATGATGGATTACCAAAATTAGAGAGAAAACAATGACTACTTAAAGTGAAAAGAGGAGCTTGGGGAATGAATATGGGAGAAGCCAGATGTCAGAGATTGAAAGTAGTCTCTTCCAAGGGGAAAAAATAACTTCAAGAGGGAAAAAAAAAAAAAAAAGTCCTCTTTTTTGTCATAAGCTAATTTAGGGTTAACGAGGATAAGAACGAGATTTCGAGGTTTTATTATTTTGTCAGCTACCAACCAAAGCTTTTGACCCTCCAGCTAGCATGCCCCACATGTCTACTAAAAGTTGAGGCCTAGACGAATCAATGGGATACCAAAGTCAACAAAAATTAAATGACAGGCTTAACCCTTAAGTCACGTATTTTTTTATAAGAGTACGAACAATTTAAAAATATAATTCATACATAATAATTCTAAATTTAGTTTTATTCATAGGAGAAAGAAAATAAATTATAAGTAAAAAATTGTCTATTCAAATGATGAGTTTAAAAAAATTATAAAAAAAAAAGAGAAATAAATGAAATGAGAAATCATGAAGAAACGATTTCCAAAAAAAAAAAATTCATTTGGGTTTTTATGTTTTGCATGCCCTTTTGATTTATCAGGAATCTCTTTCAATACAAAAGACAGTAAAAGCAACAACTGCAGCAGCAGAATGTAGAACAGATGACTAAATCCAATTCGATGAAGGGGAATTATAGTATAGAACCTTGGTAGACTATTTATTTTGTGGAAATAGTCTTTTTCTTAGTTTTTTTTTTTTTTTTTTTTTTTTTGTGGAAATCGTATATTCAAGAGACGATTTCCAATCTTAAAAAAGTATCATTCCCTCCTACTTGGCAAAAACTATCGTAAATTTAAAATTATTTTTCCCACTACGATAATTTAAAAATTATTTTTTAAAATTACCATACTCTTATCAAAAATCCCTTAAGTCACACCCAAAGGCTAAGTGCAGTTCTTTTGTCATTTTTATTGATCAAAACCCAAATTAAGGCCATACCCTAAGGTGGACAGTTGCAGCCTCCCTCACAGGCATACAACAACAATAATCACATTTATCTTGTAATTCCATTTCCCAACCACCCATCTCATCTTTATTGCTCCTTTTTATTGAGAGAATATACACATGAAAGTTTTTAGCCTACTAGAGTACATTATCTTTATGGTAAGGGATTCATATCTATAAATGTGTAATATGTTATCGGAACTTTGTTTGATGGAGGCTTCTTTCTTATTTCTCCAATTCATTATGATTAAGCAAATTGTTTGTTGAGGAGACAATTATTTTTTTGGTTTTCTTTTTCTTTTTTAAAATAATAATGTAAATTTTAAAATTCAAAGTCTTTTATTTAAAAGTTAATTTTAAAATTGAATATTTAAAATGAATTCTCTCTTTAAAAATAATATTTTATTTGATTTATTGGAAAATAAATTTCAATTATCATATTTTAAATTTTTTTCTTTTTTTAATATCAAAACCCACCTGCTTAAGCCTAATACTTGGAAGCATAAACCCAAACTTGGGGACAACTTTGGTGGTCAATAAAGGTAAAAGATAGATTTTTATTTTACATATATTTTTAAATTAATATATGAAAGCTCATTCACTTTTCCCTTATGCAAAAGGTACGACGCTAGTGAAAACTTAAAGCTTAATATAGATTTTTTTTTTCTTTTTTTAAAGAAAAAGACTCACAATTTCTTTCCACGTGTGATAAGAATGTCCCACCATTAATTAAATAAAACAAAAATAAAATAAGATTTGTCCACGTATGTATAATTATCCTCTTTTTATAAAAATATATTAATATTTTATTACATGTATAGGAGCATGCATCGATCAAATTCATTGAATGAGTGGACAGCGGAGAGAGTGGAGAGAATCTTGGAGTTGTAAGGGAGGAAGTCAATTCAAGGGTAGAAAGAAGAAAAATTCAACTTGATAACTGTTTTTGAAAACCGATTGAAAAAATGGTTTTTAATAATAATTTTTAAAAACTACTATGTTTTGTAAGACAAAAATACATTTGAAACCTAAATATTTTTAATATTTTTAAATACATTTTAAAAATAATTTTTATATCTATATTTTTAGTTTTAATCATTATATATATTTGTATAATTATTTTTTAAAATAAAATTTAAAAAATAAATAAAAATAATTAAAATATGTTCTTTGAAAGAACAAAAAACAATTCATGGTGTTAAACATATTTTTTACTTTTTTTTAAAAAAAAATTAAAAATTATTTTTAAAAATTATTACCAAACATACCCTTCATCTATTTCCTAATCAATTTTGTGTGTGTTTCATCAGCGAGCTTTTGAGTTTCTTTACTTCATTGATTTATTATCTCCAATGACATTGATCCCACACACATTTAAAAATGGAAAGTTAATACACACATAAATGAAAAATTAATTAATATAAAAGTAAAAAAAATGCCTATATAAAAGCTTTATTTTAATTTCATATTTAATATAATTTTTATAATACCAATATTTCCTTTTCAAAAATTACGATTTAGGCTTTAGCTTTACTTTTTAAATAAAAAATAAGAAATTATTTCATACCAACTTTATAGATTGTATTTTTAAGTAATTATTGATCTATTTTAAAAAAGAAAAAGAAATAAACATTAAATTCAATTTATTACATAAATAAGTTCCATCCCAAACCTTGGCCCAATATCACAATATTTTCATCCACAAAGTAATCCTCACTGTGTGAATTTTTTGGTCAATGGCTGGCTTGCTGCGGCTTTAAGAGAAGCCTAAAACTAATGTGGTAATATCACCTCCAGGTAAAGGCTAAGGCTTCTAAAACTTTGCACGGATGTCTCGCACCATAACTGCAATAAGAATCACCAACAATAGTATGCCCACAAGTAAATTGACAAGATAACCTGGTGAGGAACTTGGTTCATGGCCTGCAGAAGCTGTCCCTGGGAAATTGAAAGAACCCTTTCCATTGCATATTTTTGCCTCAACTTGGGCCACTTGAGTGTCTGTGTCACTGCTTGATCCACCACCCTTACCATGTGCGCCCTTCAATGGGGTCTGTGGGCAGGTCAATAGCCTGCCAATATAACAATGCCCCAGGTTCCCACTGTCAACAGCTGATCTCCTGTCATAAAGGAATCCGCCGAATCAATAGCAAGATCATCCTGAGGGAAGAAGGAAGGGGAAAAAAAAAACACATTAGTCTCATGTTCACAACTGCGGGAGTTAATGTTGGGAAAAAAAGACAAATTAATGCTCAGTCTCACATCTGGAGTCATATCGTTTGGTAGATAATTTCTAGGATCAGAAGCAATATTGATAGCATAGTGGCTCCAATCAGCACCTGAGGTCATGCTGTTGGGTGGGGGATTCAGATGAATCCCAGTACCTGTAGATGAATCGTCAACGTCCATATTCATCAGCCAAGTTTGTTGATTGGATGACGGATTGGGTAACATGCCATTAAGGTTGGTTTGTGGAGGAAAACCAGACCCTGTTTCTCTCTTTAAGCGACACACAACATAGGTCTCCTGCACAAGTCGAAGGACAACAACATAAATTCGCAGTATATATTCACCCATGTCAAATCCTAGTGAAGACCAGCAGCAAATTACTTACCAGCCAACAATCCATAGAAGAATTCTCATAATAAAACAATAAATTAACAGCTCAGACAATTTCCCTCGTTATATATATGTTTTTTCTGGTTGACCAAGCAGTGTTGATTAAAACAGAAACTTGTGAGATTCACACAAAAACAATGAGTAAGAGAAGGATAACATACATCGTCGCGAACAAATTTCTTATCTGCGTGGTACTCATGGATAATCCAGCCGGTTCTGACGGCCGAAGGACCACGGCCTTCATGGAAAACCAAAGTTTTCTTGGTACCAATCACCTCTCCTGTGCCCCCGATGCTTGATTTTACGATCCGGACCGGTGGATTTCCAAAAGCCCTTATTTGTTGCCCTTTTGAATTGACCGCCATTTTACGGCTTCTTATGAAGGGGAGAGAAAAAGAACCACTCTGGATCATCTGTTTGTAACACTGAAAAAACTGCAGAAAGGGAAAGAATCATACCCATGTTTATTAAAGAGTAGAGATTTAATTAATCTCAAAACTCAAAATTCAAAATACCTGGATGATTCAGTGCAGCTGGTAATTCCCCAGGCTCCCATTGGCAGACATCAACCTCGCGGATGATGTCTACCTGGGAATCAGTGCCTGGTATCTTCATTTTCAAATGGGAATGATCGCCCCATATCCAGGAGATCAAATAGCCAGCAACCAACTGTTCATCGGTGGGATGAAATCCGAATCCCATTGGCAACGATTCCAAAAACCTGCTTATGATCTCTAGTACAGACATAATTGGGACTCAAACAAACAAACACTACTCCAATTATTGCTAGGATGATGAAGATGAAGAAAGAAGATTCAAGGTCGGAACTGAGGGAACTGAGTAAAGCTATTTATAGAATATCCAAAACAACATTAGAATTAGAAAAACATACAGGTGTTTGTTAACCTCCTTTATGAGATATACACACAGGGTAATCTGAGTGACTTTGGAAGAAGCTTGGAAATGGGCTTAGAAAGTGGATCCTACACTTCTTGACTCCGCGTAGCTTAGGATTAACGCGAGAAATCTTTCCTTTTTTTTTCCCCATGTTTCCCATGTTTCCCATCTGAAATTCGCACACTTCATAGCTAAGCTTGATTTTGATGGGGTTGAAATTTCACTCCTTGGGTTTTCTTCCAGTGATGAACGGATATGATGAAATGGTCCTCACGAACTTCCTTCCCAAGTTCGGTCCCGTCCACTTTGTGACCCTACGTCCGTACATGCGGGACACTTGGTCGGTCCATCCCCATTATGAACACAATGATGGGCGGCATCTTGAGAAACGAAGGATAGAGTGATTGGTATTACACTAGGTAGTGTCTGAATGAGAAAAATTAGTACTTCACAGTACTGAGTGATAAAATTGAGAGGATTGTGAGCATATCTTAGCGTGTGAAACTCAAGTAGGGGAAATACTTGAGTAATATTTTTGTCCAATTTTTATCATATAGTGAATTTTTTTTCTCGCTTTACTCTATAGAGGTTTCTCTCATTTTGAGGGATATTACAATTATCTTTCATACAGATATAATGTTGTCATTATATCCCATGGAATTATAAAATCAAACAAACAAATACACCTTACAAGATTGAACAAACAAAGGTCTATTGTGAGGTCAAAAAACAAAGACCCACATTGGGACTAAAAATTGGCTATGATACCATCTATAATGGTCCACTTTCAACCATATAGATATCCTCACAATTTTATCACTCAGTACTCTACCTGTGAAGTACTAATTTTTCTCTTTCAGACTCTACCTAGTGTAATACCAATCACTCTATCCTTTGTTTCTCAAGATGCCGCCTATCATTGTGTTCATAATGGGGATGTAAATTAAGTGTTTTTTTTTCTGCACTTTTATTTATATGAATTGGCAATGCCACCCATTTACTCATTTAAATTTTTGAAGGTTGACATAGTCACTTAACTGCTTAATTAAATTTTTAAAGGTTGGCATAACCACCTAAGTTGTTCATTTAATTTCCTGTGGATTGACATTGCCACCAAAGTACTGATTGATAATTATTGTGGATCGGCAAAATCACCCAATTATTACTTGTAATATTTAACAGGTAACATGCATTAAGAGTTATAGTTTTTAAAATTTTGTTGAATGCCTTCAACTCCAAGGGGTGGTGGCGCAGTTGGCTAGCGCGTAGGTCTCATAGCTATTTGAGTGATCCTGAGGTCGAGAGTTCGAGCCTCTCTCACCCCATTGTTTTATTTTTGCACGATGCTTGTTGTTCCTCTTTGCACTGAACACATTGCATACATCTATAATCAATACTGCCCCTCTAAACACCCATACAACAAACATATAATTTTCATCCACAAAGTGATCCTCACTCTTTATATTGCATCCACAAATCATGGCCAACTATTAAAGTAGTATCCCTTGAACCTTGAGTCTAAGATATGTCCATACTCTTGAGTCTTCGCCATTGTTTTATTTTTGCACGATGCTTGTTGTTCCTCTTTGCACTGAACACATTGCATACATCTATAATCAATACTGCCCCTCTAAACACCCATACAACAAACATATAATTTTCATCCACAAAGTGATCCTCACTCTTTATATTGCATCCACAAATCATGGCCAACTATTAAAGTAGTATCCCTTGAACCTTGAGTCTAAGATATGTCCATACTCTTGAGTCTTCGCCAATGTTACTGCTTGATCCACCACCCTTACTATACACTCCCTTTAATGGGTCTGTGGCGGTATGATAGACTGCCGACAGAACCAGGGTTCAGGTTCCAACTGTCAACAGCTGAGCTCCCCTGACTGGTTAGTCCTTCACAATGGCATTCATCCGGACCAACGATGAGACTACCCGCAAATTCTGTATCAAACCCATCCTGAAACTGCATACTTCCATAGCTATTGTTAATGCCACTGGGAGATGGGAGATCCAAGTCAAGTCCTTGCTCTGTATCGGAGAACAAATCAGAATCCAGTGGAGTAAATGTGATATCATTTGATAAACCTTGTAGCTGAGGATCCTCCTGTGGTAAGAAGCAAGAGAAAAAAGAAAACATTAGTCCTGGATTTGCTTCACATGTTCAAAAACTGAGGCAGTGAAACACTGGGAGAAAAAAAAAATGCTCATTCTCACGTAGAAAGTCATTTCCTCTACTTGGTAATTTCCAATATCAGAAGCAATGTTTGCTAGAATGGTGGCTCGGCCCAGCACCTAAGGTCATGTTGTTGGCTAGGCAATTCTGATGAATCCCAGTACCTGTAGATGAATTGTCAAGTTCCATATTCATCACCCAAGTTTCTTGAACGATTGGCAGTTCAGATAACTGCCAATCCTCAACCACCCCTGTTATCATAAACAAAAATTTTGATTCCAGTCCTCAACCACCCCTCTCACTTATGTCTTTATTCCAATACAATTTCATAAACATACAATCACAACAAATTTGAGACAAGGATCATCAAGAAAACAAAATCAAAACACTCTTTTATTCTGAGAAAATATACATCATGGAGTTTCAGCCACTAGGGACAAGACAACCATACAGAAGGACACCAAATGATAAAGTAAAATAAAATCCAAAAGCTCCCTAAATTTAAGTCATTAGGGACAATACTACAAAGAAGGATGGTCACCTGCTTTGTTCCTCTTTACATTGAACACATTACATACTTATATATCTAGTACAACAAACATATATGTTTTCATCCACAAAGTGATCCTCACTCCACACACTGCATCTACAAGCTATGGCCAAGTATTTAAGTAGTATCCTTGCAACCTTGAGTTCAAGATATCTCGATATTTCAGAACCCACTTGCTTCTCTTGAGTCTTCACCAATGTTACATCTACTATCCAGACTGCTTGTAACACCCAAATATCCTTAAAGACAACACACATTTTTATACACCCATAAAAAACTAATCCTCACTCCATATAAAGCATTTACCAACAAGGCCAATATGTAAGATATCTCCATGCAGCTAAAAAAACACACATGCTTCTCTCTCTTGATGCTTCTTCACTGTATGAATCTCCATGCTGCTAAAAAAACACACATGCTTCTCTTTCTTGATGCTTCTTCACTGTATGAATTTTTTGGTTATGAACGGCTGGTCGGTACCTTCAAGAGAGATCTAAAACTAAGTTCACGTGAACAAACATTGTTTTATTTTATATTTTTAAAAATAGAAACTCATACAAAAAGTAGATATGTAATTTGTATATTTTGGAGACACTTTTTAAACTTTTTCAAATTTGAGGAAGTAAAAAGTTTTGAAGTGTTTTTAAGAACACAAGAAAAGTTTCTACTTTTTAAAAATAAAAACTAAAAAAATAAAAAGTGTAGTCTAGGGGTTGGATTAATTTTGAAATGTAATAATATCACCTAAGGGCAAAGACATTTAAACCTTTGCATTGATGTCTATCACCATGACTGCAATAAGAACCACAAACAATAGTATGCCCAAAAGTAAATTGACAAGATAACCTGGTGAGGAACTTGGCTCATGGCTTGCAGAAGCTGTCTCTGGGGAACTGAAGGAACCCTTTTTATTCATTCCGACTGGCTCATTCCATATTGAACTCCGCTTTCGATTTGCTTTTTCAGTAACTTTGCAGTCTCTGTTGAACTCTCTGATGGGGTTTTTGTTCTGGAGCGGATAACCATATTCTGCCCTGTCTTTGGCCTGCAAACAGGAACCTTGGAGCACTGTAGTGTCAGTGTTACTGCTTGATCCACCGTCCTTACCATACACTCCCTTCTGTGGGCTCTGTGGGCCGGCTGATAGCCTGCCAGCAGAACCATTGTTCAGGTTCCGACCATCAACAGCTGAGCTCCCCTGACCTGTTAATCCTTCACAATGGTATTCATCCTGTTCAACGATGAGGCTAGCCACGAATTCTGCTGTATCAAACCCATCCTGAAACTGCATACTTCCATAGCTATTGTTAAAGCCACTGGGAGATGGGAGATCCAAGCCAAGTCCTAGCTGTATTTTAGAGAACCAATCAGAACCCGGTGGAGTAGATGTGAAATCATTTAATAAACCTTGTAGCTGAGGATACTCCTGAGGTAAGAAGCAAGGAAAAAAACATTAGTCATGGATTTGCTTCACATGTTCAAAAACTGAGGCAGTTAACCCTGGCAGAACAAAAAAAAAAAAAAAAAGGCTCATTCTCACATCTAAAGTCATTTCCTCTACTTGGGAATTTCCAACATTGCTAGAATGGTGGCTCGGCCCAGCACCTAAGGTCTTGTTGTTGGCTTGGCCACTCAGATGAATCCCAGTACCTGCAGATGAATTGTCAGGTTCCATAGTCATCAGCAAGTTTCTTGAATGATTGGCAGTTCAGATAACACACCATTAAAGTTAATTTCTGGAGAGAACCCACCTGCAACAGCTTCATCAGGGATTGGAATATCAGAACCTGTATTCTCATCTGTTTTTCTCTTTAAGCGACACAGAACATAGGGCCTCTGTACAATTTGAAAGACAGAACAACATAAATTCACAGTATATATTCCAGCCATATCAAATCCTTGTGAAGACCAGTAGAAAATTACTTACCAGTCAACTTAATTAAATCCAATCCAGTAGAAAATTACTTACCAGTCAACTTGGTTAAATCCAATCCATATAATTCTTACAACAAAATAACTGACTCTCAATCACGTGGATATTGTCTATTGTAGGCTCAAAGGACCCTCACAAGTTTAAAAAGTTTGTATATATATGGTGTTATAATTTTTTTTTCACTATTCCATATAAGATATTACAACCACCCCCATGCAGATTGTGCAGACACAATTGACTAAATAAACAAAGGTCAATATTAATGTAAAACTTAATTGCGATACTATTTCTGTAGATATTGTTCACTATGAGCTCATTAGGTTTTTGCGGGTTTAAAACACATCCATAAGGTTAAGAGGAATTATATATATATAAGATTAAGAGGATATTATCCGCTTTAAGCTGATAGAGCTCTTGCGGGTTTAAAACTCATCTATAAGGATAAGAAGAGTTATCTTTATATATATATATATATATATATATATATATATATATATATATATATATATAATTTTTCTTATTCAATATGGAATATCATAATTATCATTCATGCAAACACAATTTTTTCCTTATCTAATGTGCGATATCATCCCAAATTTTTCCAAATTTTTTTAAACAAAATTTTACATGGAGGGATTTAAAACTTTTCTCATCAATAGGTAAAGAATCTCATTATTACCTTTAAACTACACATATTTTTTGTTCCTTTTTGACCTTTTGAAATTAATAGTTAGATTTGTCCCTTTCACCGTTAGCTAGCTTCACCACTATTCCTAACCATGTAGATATTGTTTGCACTTGGTTTAAAGGGTTTTCACATTTTAAAGACGGGTATAAAGTTAAGAGGAATCTATACATGGGAAAAAAAATTCTTCTATCTAACCTAGAATATCACACTTAATCCCATATTAATTAGTACCATTCAAAGAGGGACTCAAACAAACATGTGTCAATAATTTACTTTCCTTTCTGTGTCAACCAAGTAGCGTTGATAAGAAGAAAGAGTGTGAGGGATAATGGAGGTAATGTAGCATACTTTGGCAGGAAGGGCCGCAATATCTGTACGATACTCGTGGATAACCCAGTTGGTCCTGGTGGCAGCAGGACTACGGCCTATATAGAAAACCAAAGTTTTCTTGGTACCAATCACCTCTTTGTTGGTCCCAGACAAGATGTCACGATCCTTACCGGTGGGTTTCCAGTAGCCAGCCTTTGTTGTCCTGTTGGAACGACTGCCTTTTGAATACTTGTAATCAAGAAGACTGAAGAAGAACCCCTCAGGATCATCTGCTTTCATCACTGAAGAACCTACACACCAAAAAGAAAAAAAAAAAAAAAGAAAGCAGAATCACATGCATGTTCATTAAAACTCAAAACACCTGGATGACTCAATTTACCTGGTAATTCCCACGGATCCCATTTGCAGATATCAACCTCAGGGATGTTCTCTACCTTGAAATCCATGCCCAGTATCTTCGGCTTCAAATAGTTATCAATCAGTTCTTCATCGGTGGGAGCAAATCTAAATCCCACTGGTAATTTTTCCAAATCCCTGCCTATCTTTCCTCCTTCTGACATAATAATTGGGAATAAAAAAAACAAACACTACTACGATTATTACTAGGATGAAGAAGAAGAAGAAACTCAATGGTGGAACTGAATAAAACTATCGATATAACATAGCATTAGGGGTACTACGTCCCTCTCCCATATGTGGGTCTGTATACATATAGAGAAAGAGAGTCGTCGGACTAGTCACTTTGGAAAAAGCTTGGAAATGGGCATAGCAAGTGGATCCCACTTCTTGACTCCGCGTAGCTTAAGAAGACCGCGCAAGGAACCTTTCTTTTTCCTCTATTTTCTATCCGAAATTCACAACGCAACTTTAAGTGTACAGTATAACAGACTTACTTCCTACCCAAGTTTGATTTCGATGGTGTATCGTGCGCTTGAGATTTCACTGCTTTCGCTTTCTTCTAGTATGATCGAATGGATGTTCGATCCAATGGAACTTCACAAACTTCCTCCCCAAGTTCGGTCGCGTCCGTACACACATCCTTTCTTTTCTCAGTTTCTTTCTGTTTTCTTTCGGTCTTATTGTGCTAATTGGGTGTTATGTTCCCCGGTGCGAAGCTGGGTACACATTGGCGCTTATTTCATGCAGAAAAGCACTCCTCTTCAATGGATTCTCCCTAAGATGTTTGTTTGTTTTTTTTTTTTTTTTTTTTTTTTGAGACAATTATTCTTTTAAGGGTAGATAAAATATATAAAAGATGTAAAATTGAGATCGAAAAGTAACAAACATTTATAATTGGGTTATATAATATGATTTTTTTATAATGTCAAAAATACCCAAAGATATAAAAACGGTATAAAATAAATTTATATCATATAACTATGTTGTATTATTTATGATGTACTTTACTTGTTTTTTTTTTTTTCAGACTTTTAATTGTCTGAGTGATATATTTTTAAAAAATGATTGAAATAAATAAATTAAACTCACAGGGAAAGTAAAATCTTGATTTAAAAAGTTTATTTTAACATATAACTTTACATTATTTAAATATTAAAATTATTTTTTAAATGATTTCAATATGAACTTTTATTTCGTATAATAACAATATATATCATATTAAAATTCTAAAATATATGTAAAAAAAATCTTTAAAAAAAAAATTATTGTTCTCTTTCAAACATATGAAAATTACATTTTAAAAATATTATTATCAATATTAAATTTTAATAAAAATTTTATTACTTACTTTCAACAACTTTATTAAAACATTATATTATTAATAATAGAATAACAAATAAAACTAAAAATAAATTTAAATCATAGAAAATATTTCTTTTTATTTAAAATTTTAATTATTCAATTATAAAATATAAAATAAAATGAAATTAAATTATAAAATTAAAAATTTTAAAAATATAACTAAAAGTCTACTAATATGTTTTTTTTTTTTTAATAAAAAGAGAAATAAAAATATATTTACAAAAGAAATTGAAGAGGTGAAATAAATGTGACACTTAGGTGAAAAGGGAAGACTGAAGAGTAAAGGAGTGGGAATAAAGAAATGGAGAAAGAATATATAAAAGCCGAATAATCAAAAGATGGGGCCATAAACACATTGACTTTTCTTTGATATATTTGAAAAGTATTTTTATCTTTTATATTTCATATTTTTAACATCTGTTAAATACATGAATTTCTATCCATTCTTTGCTTTAAGTAACCCTAAATCATAATTGTCTCAATTTTCCCTCCTTCTTTTTGTCTCTCCATGGTACTTTACGTTGTTTCTTCATGACTCTACCTATCTTCTTTAATATATGAATTGGTATAGATATCACCAATATGGCAAAAGCCATGAAAAATGATGAAGATGAATTGAAATAGGCTTATGGTAGAAATAATATTGATCAAGACCTTCAAACCTTTAATTAACTTACTCTCCATTATGGATGAAAATATTGGTAATTACAGATGTATCAATAATTCGATTTTATGGATATATCAACGAATATTTTGAACTCTAAGAATAATATAATAAATATCGTATGTATTGATAAAAAAAAATGAATTTTATAAATATATATTTATTATTAAATTACATCAATTATTATTGGACAATAATATCATGATATTTGAGTATAATATATATCATTTTAAAATTATAATCCATTTAATTTGAATGGTACTAAATGATATAAAATAAATGATGATATATGTATAAATTTTTTTAATATTTAATTAATATATAAATGATATAAAAAATCTGTTAAGAAAATTTTAAGGTTAGTTTTATATTTTTATTAATGAATTAAATGAAATTTAAAAATAAAATAATTAAAATTAATTTGTTTATTAAAATACTCTTTTAATATTTTGTTTTACGATGGTTTTACCATATATTTATTTGATACCCTTAATTTAACAAATGATAAGTCAGCCCAGTGGTCGATTAGGGCTGTTTGTGTTGGGTTTGGGTTCAAGTCCCAACGCGCCGCAATTTAAGACCGCACATTGACCAAACCACCTATGTATTGACTAGACTGAAAAATGACGAAATACTGATACCGATATATCATCGTATTTCGACGAAATTTTCATCATTGCTCTCCATCAAGCAATTGGTATTATACTACCTAGTTAGACCTATACATTTTTCTTTCTTTTTTACTTATTTATTTTATTTTTTTCCGAGAAAATTTTGGTAGAGGCTAGCTGATACCACTCACAAACCTTGAAATTTGAACAATTCTAAACATGCTAAGCTTAATAGAGGAGATTCTTATATGTTATATGCATTATGTTACTAAGAACTTTACAAATTTTCTTTGATTCCTTGTTTAGCTTACATTTGGTTCTAGGAAGTACCAGGAAAAAGAAATTGAAGAAAAATAATTTTCTCAATCTTTAGTTGTACTATGAAAAATATTTAAAATAAATCAATATAATTAAAATTATTAAAAATTTATGTATCTTTAAATCATTCTATCTTTACATAAATTATTTTTCTTTTCTATTTTCTTTCTCTAGTGTTTTTTCTCATATTTTATGAGATTAAAAAAAGTCTTACGTTATGACGATTATCATTTTTTTTCCTACAAAAAAGAAGATGACTTTCTACATTTTAAATACCGGACAGAACAACTTTACCATTGAGAACATAATAGTGAGTCTAGTCTGATAAGAAAATCTTTGAGATTCTTCTTTATTTGGGAAATTTGCAAAGGGTGATATCTCTTAAAGTGTATTTGACAATAATTCTAAAAACGTTTTTAATATTTTTAACACCATCAAATGAGTTTTTACTTGACAGTGAAAAAACACATGATAACCTTGAATTTTATGCAATGTCTAATGAGATAGAGTTTCTTTAACTCAATGGTAGATCCAGTTGGATGTCTTGTTTGGGAACTTAAGAATATCTTTGTTTTTTTCTTTGTATTTTAATTCCTCAACTCAACCACCCTCCCTGCTGTATCTTTATTCCACTACTCTTATCATAAACATACAACCACAACAAATTTGAGACAAGGATCATCAAGAAAATAAAATCAAAACACTCTTTCAGCCACTAGGGACAAGCCAACCATACATAAGGACACCAAATGATGAAGTAAAACAAAATCCAAAAGCTCCCTAAATTTAAGTCATTAAGGACAGTACTATAAAGAAGGATAGCCACCTGCTTTGTTCCTCTTTACAATGAACACACTACATACATCTATGATAAGGACTGCCCTATAACACTCATATATATCTAGCACTCCACATATTGCATCAACAAACTATGGCCAACTACTTAAGTAGTATCCTTGCAAACTCGAGTTTAAGATATCTCTATACTCCAAAACCCACTTGTTTCTCGAGTCTTCACCAATGTTACATCTACTATCCAAACTGCTTGTAACACCCAAATAACCTTAAAGACGACATACATTTTCATACATCCATAAAAAACTAAACCTCACTCCATATAAGGCATTTACCAACAAGGCCAACTATGTAAGTCTCATCCTTGCAAAACCCTTTGAGTTTAAGATATCTCCATGATGCTAAAAAAACATACATGCTTCTCTTCCTTGATGCTTCTTCACTGTGTGAATTTTTTTGGCTATGACTGGCCGGTTGGTACCTGCAAGAGAAATATAAAATTAAGGTCACATTTACAAACATTTATTTTATTTTAGATTTTTTAAAATAGAAACTCATACAAAAAGTATATACATATATTTTGAAGACGCTTTTTGAAAATTTTCAAATTTGAGGAAGTAAAAAATTTTGAAGTGTTTTTAAGAACACAAGATGAGTTTCTACTTGTTAAAAATAAAAAAGGGAGCATAGGGGTTGGATTTTGAGATGTGATAATATCACCTCAGGCAAAGGCTTTTAAACCTTTGCAATGATGTCTAGCACAATGGCTGCAATAAGAACCACAAACAAGAGTATGCCCACAAGTAAATTGACAAGATAACCTGGTAAGGAACTTGGCTCATGGCTTGCAGAAGCTGTCTCTGAGGAACTGAAGGAACCCTTTTTATTCATTCCAACGGGCCAATTCCATATTGAACCTTGGAGCACTGCAGTGTCTGTGTTACTGCTTGAGCCACCGCCCTTACCATACACTCCCTTCACTGGGCCCTTTGGGCGGGCTGATAGCCTGCTAACATAACCCTTGTTCAGGTTCCAACCGTCAACAGCTGAGCTCCCTTGACCTGTTAATCCTTCATAGTGGTTTTCATCCGGATCAACGATGAGACTATCCACGAAATCTTCTGTATCAACCCCATCCTGAAACTGCATACTTCCATAGTTATTGTTAAAGCCACTGTGAGATGGGAGATCCAAGCCAAGTCCTTGCTGTGTTCCAGAGAACCAATCAGAACCCGGTGGAGTAAATGTGATATCATTTAATAAACCTTGTAGCTGAGGATCCTCCTGAGGTAAGAAGCAAGAAAAAAAACATTAGTCATGGATTTGCTTCACATGTTCAAACCTGAGGCAGTGAACCCTGGGAGAACAAAAATAAAAAAAAATAAAAAAAATAAAAGCTCATTCTCACAAAAGTCATTTCCTCTATTTGATAATTTCGAATATCAGAAGCAATATCGCTAGAATGGTGGCTCGGCCCAGCACCTAAGGTCATGTTGTTGGCTGGGCCATTCGGATGAATCCCAGTACCTGTAGATGAATTGTCAAGTTCCACATTCATCAGCCAAGTTTCTTGAATGATTGGCAGTTCAGATAACACGCCATTAAAGTTAATTTCTGGAGAGAACCCACCTGCAACATCCCCATCAGGGGTTGGAATATCAGACTCTGTATTCTCATCTGTTTTTCTCTTTAAGCGACACAGAACATAGGCCCTCTGTACAATTTGAAAGACAGAACATGATTTCAGTGTATATTCCAGCCATATCAAATCCTTGTGAAGACGAGTAGAAAATTACTTACCAGTCAACCTAGTTAAATCCAATCCAGTAGAAAATCACATAAAAATCAACTTAGTCGAATCCAATCCATAGAATTCTTACAATAAAACAATCAAAATCACGTGGATATTATTTGCTCTGTCATGACCTTTTTCTTTTATCTAATATAAGATATCACAATCAACTTTCATATAAACACAACTAGGATATGCAGACACAATATCGTGTCCTTGCAAGGCAAATAAACAAAGACCTACATCAAGGTCAAGGTCCTAACTCTAGTATCATCTGTGCAGATATTGTCAACTTCTATATATATATATGTACTCCTTATCCAATATGAATATCACAATTAACCTCATAGAAACACAATTTTTCCCTATTTGAATTGAGATATCACAATTAGCCCCCATATTGACACAATAATTCCCATATAGATACAACTAAAGGAACCTAACTTTGATATCATTTGTGTACATATTATCTGTTCTAGGTCCAAAAAGCTCATACCAATATGGGATATCATAGTCACCCTTTTTGCAGACACAACATCTTCGATGGGACACTTGCAAGGTTGAATAAACATAGGTCCCTTGTAGAGCCAAACAAACATAAACCTATATCGAGGTCAAGAATTAGCTTTGATATCATTTGCAATAACTCACACCTAACTATGTAGTATTGTTTACACTGAGCTCAAGAAGCCTTTATAGTTTTAAAACACATCTATAAAGTTGAGATAAATTTATACATATATAACATTAAAAACTTTTTCCTCTATCTGACTAAGATACCACAATTAATCTCATATTAATTAGTACTATTCAAAGAGGGACTTAAATAAACATGTGTCAGTAATTTACTTTCCTTTTTGTGTCAACCAAGCAGCGTTGATAAGAAAAAAAACAGAGTAAGAGCGGGATAATGGAGGTAATGTAGCATACATTTGCAGGAAGGCTGGCAATATTTGTGTGATACTCGTGGATAACCCAGTTGGTCCTGGTGGCACCACGACCACGGCCTCTATAGAAAACCAAAGTTTTCTTGGTACCAATCACCTCTTTGTTGGTGCCAGAGAAGATGTCACGATCCTGACCAGTGGGTTTCCAGTAGCCAGCATTTGTTGCCCTGTTGGAACGACTGCCATTTGAATACTTGTAATCAAGAAGACTGAAGAAGAACCACTCTGGATCGTATGTTTTTATCACTGAAAAGCCTACACACACAAGGAAGAAAAACAGAATTATGAACATATTCATTAAAACTCAAAACACCTGAATGATTCACTTTACCTGGTATTTCCCAAGGCTCCCATTTGCAGACATCAACCTCAGGGATGATCTCTACCTCGGAATCCATGCCCAGTATCTTCCACGTCAAATATTTATCAACCAGTTCTTCATCGGTGGGAGCAAATCTGAACCCCACCGGTAAAGTTTCCAAATCCCTGCCTATCATTCCTCCTCCTGACATACTTAACACTTGGGAATCAAATAAACAAACACTACTACTATTATTACTAGGATGAAGAAGAAGAAGAAACTCAATGGTGGAACTGAATAAAACTGTCAATATAATATAGCATAGGAGTACTACGTGCCTCTCCCATTTGTGGGTGTGTATATATATAGAGAGAAAGAGAGTTCGGACTAGACACTTTGGAAGAAGCTTGGAAATAGGCATAGCAAGTGGATCCCACTTCTTGACTCCATGTAGCTTAAGAAGACCGCGTCAGAAACCTTCCTTTTCCCTCTATTTTCTATATGCAATTCACAATGCAACTTTAAGTGTATTGTATAACAGACTTACTTCCTAGCCAAGTTTGATTTTGATGGTGTATCGTGCGGTTGAGATTTCATTCCTTTCGCTTTCTTCTAGTATGATCGAACGCATATTCCATGAAATGGACCTTCACAAACTTCCTCCCGAAGTTCGGTCGCGTCCATACACCCATCCTTTCATTTCTCAGTTTCTTTTTGTCTTATGTCCATCTTGTTGTGCTAGTTGGGTGTTATGTGTCCCACAGGGCAAAGCTCTGTTTACGTAGCCATTTATGTTTATTCCAATGCAGAAAAGTACTCTTCTTCAATGGATTCTCCCTAAGATTTTTTTTCCTCTCTATAATACTCTACTTTGTTTATTAAGCCATGAAAAATGATGAAGATGGATTGAAATAGGCTTATGACAGAATTAATATGGATCAAGACCTTCAAACCTCTGATCAACTAGTTCCTCATCAAGCAGTTGGTATTACACTACCTAGTCAGACCCATATTTTTCTTGAGGAGATTCTTATGTGCTATGTGTGTTATGTTGCTAAAAACTCTACAAATTTTCTTTGATTCGTCATTTAAGTCATGTTTGGTCTTAGAAATTAGTAAGAAAAGGAAAAAAAAATTGAAGGAAAATAATTTTCTCAATCTTTAGTTGTACTATGAAAATAAATAAATAAATATAATTAAAATTATTAAAAATTTATATATCTTTAAATTATTTAATCTTTGTGTAAAAGAGTTAAAAGAAGTAAAATAAGTGTAAAATGGTATATATATATATACTATTGAGAACATAATAGTGAACCTAGCATGATCAGAAAATCTATGAGAATTTCTATTTTGGAGATTTGCAAAGGTTGGTATGTCTGATTTGTGGGCGGGGGCGGGATGGGGATGGGGATCATGATAACTTTGGATTTTATGCTGTGTCTAATGAGATAAGTTTTTCTGACTCAATGGTAGATAAATGGATGTCTTGTTTGGGAATTTGGAATTCTGGGTAATGGATTCACCAACTCCCATTCTGATACCTCCTTGATGTGAATTGTAGCTATCCTTCGTACCCAACGCAATCGACTGACCTTTCTTGCTTGAATCAACTAGAAGGTAGAGTGTAAGGAAGACGATAGACTAATTTACCCTATTCATTCTTAATGGTAGAGAGATGGATGTCTTGTTTAGGAATTTGGAATTCCTTTGTATTTTAAGTCCTCAACTCAACCACAACAAATTTGAGACAAGGATCATCAAGAACACATTACATACATGTGCATCTAGTACAACAAACGTATATGTTTTTATCCACAAAGTGATCCTCACTCCACATATTGCATCTACAAACTATGGCCAAGTACTTAAGTAGTATCCTTGCAACCTTGAGTTTAAGATATCTCCATACTACAAAACCCACTTACTTCTCTTGAGTCTTCACCAATGTTACATCTACTATCCATACTGCTTGTAACACTCAAATATCCTTAAAGACAACATACATAATTATAAATCCATAGAAAGTAATCCTCACTCCATATAAAGCATTTACCAACATGGCCAAATATGTAAAGGCTATTCTTGCAGAACCTTGAGTTTAAGATATCTCCATGTAGCCAAAAAAAAAACACACATGCTTCTCTTCCTTGATGCTTCTTCACTGTGTGAATTTTTTTGGTTATGACTGGCCGGTTGGTACCTTCTAGAGAACACAAGATAAGTTTCTACTTTTTAAAAATGAAAAAAATAAAGAGTGTACAGCAAGGGGTGAATTTTGAAATGTGATAATATCACCTCATGGCAAAGGCTTTTAAATGTTTGCATTGATGTCCAGCACCAACAATAGTATGCCTGCAAGTAAATTGACAGGGTAACCTGGTGTGGAACTTGGCTCATGGCTTGCAGAAGCTGTCTCTGGGGAACTGAAGGAACCCTTTTGATTCATTCCGACTGACTCATTCCATATTGAACTCAGATTTGGATTTGCTTTTTCAGTAACTTCGCTGTCTTTTTTGAACTCTCTGATGGGGTTTTTGTTTTGGAGCAGATCAATAACAGAACCATATTCTGCCCTGTCTTTGGCCTGCAAACAGAAACCTTGGAGCACTTGAGTGTTTGTGTTACTGCTTGATCCACCACCCTTACCATACACTCCCTTCAATGGGCTCTGTGGGCGGGCTGATAGCCTGCCAACAAAACCATGGTTTAGGTTCCAACTGTCAACAGCTGAGATCCTCTGACCAGTTAATCCTTCACAATGGTATTCATCTGGATCAACAATAAGACTATCTGCAAATTCTGTATCAACCCCATCCTCAAACTGCATATTTCCATAGCTATTGTTAAAGTCACTGGGAGATGGGAGATCCAAGTCAAGTCCTTGCTCTGTGTCAGAGAACCAATCAGAATCCAGTGGAGTAAATGGGATGTCATTTAATAAACCTGGTAGCTGAGGATCCTCCTGAGGTAAGAAGCAAGAAAAAAAACATTAGTCGTGGATTTGCTTCACATGTTCAAATCTGAGGCAGTGAACCCTGGGAGAAAAAAAAAATGCTCATTCTCACATCTGAAGTCATTTCCTCTACTTGATAATTTCGAATATCAGAAGCAATATCGCTAAAATGGTGGCTTGGCCCTGCATCTAAGGTCATGTTGTTGGCCGGGTCATTCAGATGAATCCCAGTACCTGTAGATGAATTGTCAAATTCCATATTCATCAGCCAAGTCTCTTGAATGATTGACAGTTCAGATAACACATCATTATAGTTCATTTCTGGAGAGAACCCACCTGCAACAGCTTCATCAGGGGTTGGTATATAGGACCCTGTCTTCTTATCTTTTTTTCTCTTTAAGCGACACAGAACATAGGCCCTCTGCACAATTTGAAAGACAAAACAACATAAATTGACAGTATATATTCCAGCCATATCCAATACTTGTGAAGACCAGTAGCAAATTACTTACCAGTCAACTTAGTTAAATCCAATCCATAGAATTCTCACAATAAAACAACAAATTAATAACTCAATAATTTCCCTTGTTATGTAAATGTGCCTTGATGTGACAACATCTTCCCAACCGCTCTAGACCCAAAGGACCCTTAGAGGTTTAAAACGTATCCATAGGGTTCAGAGGGGTTTATACATATATAGTATCACAAACTTTTTTCTCTATCCGATGTGGAATATCAAAATCACACAACAAAGATCATGCAAACACAACATCATGTCCTTGCGGAGGCCAAACAAACAAAGGTCCATATCAGGGTTGAGAACCTAACTTTGATATCATTTGTGTAGATATTGTTTCGTTTAAGCTTAAAGGGCTCTCACAAATTCATAACGCATCTATAAGGTTAAGAAAAGTTCATACATATATAACGTCAACAACTCTTTCTCTTGTTTGATGTAGAATATCACAATTAACCCTTATATAGACATAATTTTTCCTCTATTCAATGTGAGATCACAACTACCTCTCATACAAACACAATAAAAACCGTGCAAACACAACATCCTATATCCTCATAGAGTTGAACAAAAAAAGGTCTACATCAAGGTCCAAAACCTAGTTGTGATACATATTGTTCTAAGTTTAAAAGGCTCCCACTAATATGAGATATTACAATTATCTTTCATACAGATATAATGTTGTCATTATATCCCATGGGATTATAAAAATCAAACAAACAAATACACCTTGCAAGATTGAACAAACAAAGGTCTATTGTGAGGTCAAAAAACAAAGACCCACATCAGGACTGAAGATTGGCTATGATACCATCTATAATGGTCCACTCTCAACTATATAGATATCATTCACCCTAAGTTTAAAGGGTCTTCACAAATTTAAAATATGTTTACAAAGTTAAGAGAGAATTAATTGATTAAAATGATGAAATAATCCCTATATTTGTAAATTTAACATCTTCCATGATTGTTATTTTTTTATTTTAAGAATAATCAAATTTTCATATAAATGTCTTTAACTATTTTAAGTATTTACATATATGTTTAAAAAAAAATTATTTTTATAAGAAAAAAATGAGGGTATTTTGTCAAAATGAGGTAAAAAAAAATGGAGAGTAAATTTTCAAAATTGGGTTTTCAATTACCCATTTAATCAAATAACCTAAATCTATAAAAAAAAAAATTCCTCTACAGTGTGGAATATCACACTTAATTAGTAACATTCAAATAGTAATTTACTTTGTTTTTCTAGTCAACCAAGCAGGTAAGAACAAAAACAAAGTAAACCAAGCAGGTAAGAACAAAAACAGAGTAAGAGAGCGAGAACGAATGTAATGGACAGCTTACATTGGAAGGAAGGGAGGCGATATCTGAGCGATGATACTGATACTGGTAGATAACCCAATTGGTCAACACAGCAGCACGACCACGGCCTTCATAGAAATTCAGAGTTTTCCTGGTACCAATCACCTCTTTGTTGGTCCGAGACAAGATGTCACGACCCAAACCGGTGGGTTTCCAGTAGCCAGCCTTTGTTGCCCTTTTGAATTGACTGCCATTTTGGTACTTCTTATGAAGAGGAGAGAAAAAGAACCACTCTAGATCATCTGTTTGCAACACTGAAAAACCTACACACACATAAGAAAAAACAGAATTATACGCATGTTCATTTAAACTCAAAACGTCTGGATGATTCAGTTTACCTGGTAATTCCCACGGCTCCCATTTGCAGATATCAACCTCAGGGATGATTTCTACTGGGGAATCCATGCCCAGTATCTTCGGCTTCAAATGGCGATCAACCAGTTCTTCATCGGTGGGATGAAATCTGAATCCCACTGGTAAAGTTTCCAAAATCGCACCTATGGTCTCTCCTACTGACATAATTGGGAATCAAATAAACAAACACTACTACTATTATTACTAGGATGATGAAGAAGAAGAAGAAACTCAATGGTGGAACTGAATAAAACTATCGATATAATATAGCATTAGGGGTACTACGTCCCTCTCCCATATGTGGGTCTGTATACATATAGAGAAAGAGAGTCGTCGGACTAATCACTTCGGAAAAAGCTTGGAAATGGGCATAGCTAGTGGATCCCACTTTTGACTCCGCGTAGCTTAAGAAGACCGCGTGAGAAACCTTTCTAAGTGTACAGTATAACAGACTTACTTCCTACCCAAGTTTGATTTTGATGGTGTATCGTGCGGTTGAGATTTCACTCCTTTCACTTTCTTCTAGTATGATCGAATGAATATTCCATGACATGGAGCTATGCAAACTTCATCCCCAAGTTCAGTCGCGTCCGTACACAAATCCTATCATTTCTTTTGTTTTGTTTCCGTGTTGTTGTGCTAGTTGGTGTTATGTGTCCCCATTCCCATTTCATTACACTATTAAGAGAAGATCTCCTTCCACACAAGTTTTATTCCATGCAGAAAAGTACTCTTCTTCAATGGATTCTCCCTAAGATTTTTTTCCCTTCTCTGTCTCTCTACAGTACTCTATGTTGTTTCTTCATGGCTCTACCCTCATCATCTTTAATGTACGAAACACTATAAATAACACCAGTATGCCAAAAGCCATGAAAAATGATGAAGATGGATTGAAATAGGCTTATGACAAAATTAATATTGATCAAGACCTTCAAACCTCTGAATAACTTGCTCCCCATCAAGCAGTTGGTATTACACTACCTAGTCAGATCCATATTTCTCTTTTTTTCTGGGAAAAGATGGTTGAGGCTAGCTGGTACCAATCACAAACCTTGAAATTTGAACAATTCTAAACATGCTAAGCTTAACAGAGGAGATTCTTATGTGCTATGTGCATTACGTTGCCAAAAACTTTACAAATTTTCTTTTGATTCATCATTTACATTTTGATGAAAATCATTATTTTTCCAACTAGAAAGAAAATGACCATGTTATGTTTTGAATACTGGACACAGCATCCTCACTATAGAGAGCACAACAGTGAGCATAGCATGATCAGAAAAGAGGGTTTATTCATGAGCTTTTCTTCCTTACTTTGGAGATTTGCAAAGGTTGGTATGTCAGAAAGCTCCCTGAATTTAAGCCATCAGGGAAAAACCTGTAAAAGAAGGATAGCCACCTGCATTGTTCTTCCTTACAATGAACACATTCCATTCATCTACAATCAAGAATGCCCCTGTAACACCCATATATCTCTAGTACAACAAACATATATATTGCATCTACAAACTATGGCCAACTATTTAAGTAGTATCCTTGCAACCTTAGAGTTTAAGATATCCTCATACTCCAGAGCCCACTGGCTTCTCTTGAGTCTTCACCAATGTCACATCTACTATCCAGACTGCTTGTAACGTAGAAATATCCCCAATACAACATACATAGATACATCCATAAAATGTAATTCTCGCCTCATATAAAGCATTTACTAACATGACCAACTTTTTAAGTACAATCCTTGTAGAGCCTTGAGTTTAAGATATCACCATGCAACTAAGAAAACACACATGCTTCTCTTCATTGATGCTTCTTCACTGCAAAGGCTGTGAAATGTGATAATATCATCTCACTGCAAAGGCTTTGAAACCTGTGCATTGATGTCTAACACCATGAGTGCAATCAGAACCACCAACAATAGTATGAGATAGCCCTGGTGAGGAACTTGGTTCATGGCTTGCAGAAACTGTCTCTAGGGAATTGAAGGAACCCTTTTGATTGCTAGTGACTGGCCAATTCCTTATTGAACTCAGCTTTGGATTTGCTTTTTCAATAACTATGCAGTCTTTCTTAGACTCTCTGATGGGGTTTTTGTATTGAAACAGATCAATAGCAGAACAATGTTCTGTCCTGTCGTCGGCCTGCAAACAGAAAGAGGTAGAATTGCTAAATAGATATAATGAGAAATTCAAATTCAACTTCAGACAAACTTCTCACCTTAATAGAGACTGACTTTTCTTCTGGTTTTGTCATGCTGCAGCTCAATTTGGTTAACTTGGCTATGAGTGTCTCATTATTTGAGGCATTCCCTGTCAATTTGAGACTCTTTGGAGCAACCCGCTGTGCTACAAAGTTGTCTAATCTCTCAATGGAGGGAGCATCAAATCTCCTGGACTCATCATGAAGAAGACTCTTGTTTTCCCTTCTGTGCTGGTTAATGCTGGATAACCGTGAAGTGGGTCGATCCATTGGTGACTGCACACATTCCTTTGGACTGAGCCCACTAGTCAAGCTTGAAGCTTGCAGCAATTGACTATACTGTAGCATAGAGAAGGCAAAAAAAAAAAAGTTATTCTCCAACTATTATAAACAATTATGCAGTCAAAACACCAGGCAGGGATGCAGCATGTGGGAGTGTTTGATCTCAAACTTCAATTTTAGAGCTCCCAAGAATGTTCAAGAATTCATTTTGGGGTTGGTGAGATATTGGAGGGCAGGGCATATCTTTACCTGAACTTGGGCCACTTCAGTGTCCCTTGATCCACCACTCTTACCATATACTCCCTTTAATGCGCTCTGTGGGCGGGCTGATAGCTTGCCAATAGAACCATGTCTCAGGTTCCCACTATCAACACCTGGGCTCCTCTGACTGGCTAATTCTCCAAAAGGGTGTTCATCCTGATCGACAATAAGAGTATTCAAGAACCAAGTAACATCGTCATCCTGTTCAGTGGTGTCATCCTGAAATGGCGTCCTTCCACAGACATTGTTAAAGCCATTGGAAAATGGGAGATCCAAGTGAGGTCCTTGCACTGTGTCAGAGAAAAAATCAGAATCCAGTGGAATAAAAGTGGTTTCGCTAAATAAACCTTGTATCTGAGGATCCTCCTGCGGTAAGAAGCAAGAAAAAAAAAACATTAGTCATGGATTTGCTTCACACGTTCAAAAACTGAGACACAGAATGCTGGAAGAACATAAAACACACACACACAAATGCTCATTCTCACTTCTAAAGTCATATCCTCTACTTGATAATTTCGAGTATTAGAAGCAATATTGCTAGCATAGTGGCTCGGCCCAGCACCTAAGGTCATGTTGTTGGCTAGGCCATTCTGAAGAATCCCACTACCTGTAAATGAATTGTCAACTTCCATATTCATCAGCCAAGTTTCATGAAGGATAGGCAGTTCAGATAACAAACCATTAAAGTTAATTTCTGGAGAAAGTGCACCTGCAACAGCCTCATCAGGGATTGGAATATCAGAACCTGTATTCTCATCTGTTTTTCTCTTTAAGCGACACAGAACATAGGCCCTCTGCACAATTTGAAAGACAAAACAGCATAAATTCACAGTATATATTACTTACCAGTCAAATCCTTGTGAAGATCATTAGAAAATTACTTACCAATCAACTTATTTAAATTCAATTAATAGAATTCTTACATTCAAACAGTGTTGATAAGAACAAAAACAGAGTAAGAGAGGTATAATGGAGGTAATGCAGCATACATTGGCAGGAAGGCCGGCAATATTTGCACGATACTCGTGGATAACCCAGTTGGTCCTGATGGCACCACGACCACGGCCTCTATAGAAAACCAAAGTTTTCTTGGTACCAATCACCTCTTTGTTGGTGCCAGAGAAGATGTCACGATCCTGACCGGTGGGTTTCCAGTAGCCAGCACTTGTTGCCCTGTTGGAACGACTGCCATTTGAATACTTGTAATCAAGAAGACTGAAGAAGAACCACTCTGGATCATCTGTTTTTATCAATGAAAAAACTACGCACACAAAAATAAATCAATAGAAATAAAATAAAATAAAAAATCCAGAATTATACGCATGTTCATTAAAACTCAAAACATCTGGAGGATCAGTTTACCTGGTAATTCCCACGGCTCCCATTTGCAAATATCAACCTCAGGGATGATGTCTACCGGGGACTCCATGCCCAGTATCTTCAACTTCAAATGGTTATCAACCAGTTCTTCATCAGTGGGATAAAATCTGAATCCCACTGGTAAAGTTTCCAAAATCGTGGCTATCATATCTCCTACTGACATGCTTAATTGGGAATGAAATAAACAAAAACTACTACTATGATTACTAGGATGATGATGATGATAATGAAGGGAAGAAGACTCAACGGTAGAACTGAATAAAACTATCAATGGAATATCCAAAACAACATTAGAATTAGTATAGAGGCACTACGTCCCTCTCCCATATGCGGGTCTATATATATATATATATATAGAAAGTTGTCGGACTAGTCACTTTGGAAGAAGCTTGGAAATGGGCATAGCAAGTGGATCCCACTTCTTGATTCTGTAGCTTAAGATCCGCGTGAGAAACCTTTCTTTTCTCTCTATTTTCTATCCGAAATTCACAATGCAACTTTAAGTGTACTTTATAACATACTTACTTCATAGCCAAGTTTGATTATGAAAGGGAGCTTTACAAACTTCGCCCCCAAGTTCGGTCGGGTCCGTGCACACATCCTTTCATTTCTTTTGTTTTGTTCCGGTCTTGTTGTGCTAGTTGTTGTCATGTGTCCCCCGTCCCCATTTCATTTCATGACTATGACAGTTCAGACCATTAACAGGAGATCTTCTACAGAAGTTCTATTCCTGCGTTTTTTTCAGTGCAAAGCTGGGTAGCCATTGAAGTTTATTCCATGGAGAAATGTCTTCTTTAATGGATTCTACCTATGATTTTTTCCTCCTTTCAGCCTCTCTACAGTACTCTATATTGTTTCTTCATGGCTCTAACTCCCATCTCCTTTAATATATGAACCAGCATAAATATCACCAATATGCTAGAAGCCATGAAAAATGGAGATGGATTGAAACAGGCTTATGACAAAATTAATGTTGATCAAGACCATATTTTCCTTTTTCTTTTTCTTTTTCTTTTAAAAATTTTCTGGGAAAAGATTGGTTTAGACTAGCTGATACGAATTATAAACCTATGCTAAGCTTAACAGAGGAGATTCTTATGTGCTATGTGCATTATGTTGCCAAAAAACTTCACAAATTTTCTTTGATTTAGGTTACATTTGGTTCCAGAAATTATTAAAGAAAGAAAAATAATATTACCAAATGATATATATAAATAATCTATTAACATTAAATTTTTTTTTTCTTTTACTTTTCCTCTTTATTTCCTTTTTCTCATGTTTTCCTTCATATTTTCCTGGAACCAAGCATAACTTTATATTTTAATCATAATCATTTTTTCCTCTCAAGAAAGGAAATGACCTTGTTATGTTTTGAATACTGAACACAGCATCCTTACCATTGAGAACACAACAGTGAGGCTAGCATGACCAGAAAGAGGGTTTATCTATGAGCTCTTCCTTGAAACCTTATTCTCCACCAATGTCACATCTACCAAAATCCTTGAAGACAACATACATATTTATACATCCATTAAAAAGGTAATCCTCACTCCATATAAAGCATTTACCAACAAGGCCAACTATGTGAGTCATATCCTTGCAAAACTTTAAGTAAGATATGTCCATGCTGCTTAAAAAACACACATGCTTCTTCACTGTGTGAATTTTTTTGGTTGTAAGTGGATGGCTGGTGGACTCGAGAGAAATCTCTAAGGTTATGTTTAGATATATTTCTTATTTTTTTATTTTTAAAAATAGAAACCGATACAGAAAGTATATATATTTCTCATATACTTGACAAAGCTTCTTAAGATTTTTCAAATTTGAAGGGTAAATTTATACTCTTTGCATATGAGTTTTTATGCTTTTTCTACAAGAAAGTGTATCAGAAAGTAACCTAGGGGGTGGGTTTCGAAATGTGATATTATCACTGAGTGCAAAGGCTTTCAAACCTTTGCGATGAAGAAGGTTATGTTTAGATATATTTCTTATTTTTTTATTTTTTAAAATAGAAACCGATACAGAAAGTATATATATTTCTCATATACTTGACAAAGCTTCTTAAGATTTTTCAAATTTGAAGGGTAAATTTATACTCTTTGCATATGAGTTTTTATGCTTTTTCTACAAGAAAGTTTATCAGAAAGTAACCTAGGGGGTGGGTTTCGAAATGTGATATTATCACTGAGTGCAAAGGCTTTCAAACCTTTGCGATGAAGTCTAGCACCATGACAACAATAAGAATCACAAACAATATTATGCCTGTGAGAAAATTGACAAGTTCAGCCGGTGAGGAACTAGGTTCATGGCTTGCAGAAGCTGTCTCTGGGGAATTGAAGGAACCCTTTTGAGTGCTTCCAACTGGCTCATTCAATCTTGTCATTGAACTCAGCTTTGGATTTGCTTTTTCAGGAACTTCGCAGTCTTTCTTGGACTCTCTGATGGGGTTTTTGCTTTGGAGCAGATCAGTAGCAGAACCATATTCTGCCCTGTCTTTGGCCTGCAAACAGAAAGAAGTAGAATTACCAAACGGATATAATGAGAAATTCGAATTCTACTTCAGTTAAATTTCTCACCTTAATGGAGACTGAATTTTCTTCCGATTTTATCATGCTGCCACTCAATTTAGCTAACTTTGCTAGGAGAATCTCATTATTTAAGTCATTTCCTTCCAATTTGACACTCTTTGGAGCAACCCCATGTGCTACAGAGTTGGCTAGCCTCTGCTGGTTAATGCTGAATAATCCTGAAGCGGAATGCTGCTGTTGAGCCATTGGTGACTGCATACATTCCTTTGAACTGGAAACCACACGACTGGAAGCTTCCTGCGATAGACTAGGCTGTAGCAAAGAAAACAAAAACAAAGTCATTCTTTAATTATTGTAACCAATTATGCAGTCAAAACACCAGGGATGCAGCATGTGGGAGTGTTTGATCTCAAACTTCAATTTTAGAGCTCCCAAGAATGAACAAGAATTGATTTTGGGGTTGGTGAGATATTGGGGGGCATATTTTTACCTTAACATGGAGCACTTCAGTGTATGTGGCACTCCTTGATCCCTTAACATATGCTCCCTTCAATGGGCTCTGTGGGCGGGCTGATAGCCTGCCAATAGAACCATAAACAGCTGAGCTCCTCTCATCGCTTAATCCTCCATAAGGGTATCCGTCCTGATCAATGAAAAGACCATCAACGAATTCTGCATCATCCTCATCCTGAAACTGCATACTTCCACAACTATTGTTATAGCCACTGGAAGACGAGAGATCCAAATCAAGTCCTTGCTCTGTGTGATGGAACAAATCATAATCTAGAGGATGAATTGTGGGTTCATGCAATAAACCTTCTAGCTCAGGATCTCCCTGAGGTAAGAAGCAAGAAAAAAAAAACATTAGTCATGGATTTGCTTCTCATGTTCAAAACTGAGGCAGTGAACGCTGGGAGAACACCAAAACAAAACATAAAAATAAATCAAAAGCTCATTCTCACGTCTAAAATCATTTCCTCTACTTGATAATTTCCAATATCAGAAACAATATCGCTGGCATGGTGGCTCAGCCCAGCACCTAAGGTCATGTTGTTGGCTAGGCCATTTCCAGAACCTGTAGATGAATTGTCAAATTCCATATTCATCAGAGAAAGTTTCTTGAATGATAGGCAGTTCAGATAACAAACCATAAAATTAATTCCTGGAGAAAACCCACCGGCAACAGCCTCATCAGGCCCCGTATTCTCATCTGTTTTTTTCATTAAGTGACACAGGACATAGGCCCTCTGCACAATTTGAAAGACAAAACAACATAAATTGACAGTATAGATTCCAGCTATATCAAATCTTTGTGAAGACCAGTTGTAAATTACTTACCAGTCAATTTAGTTAAATCCAATCAATAGAATTCTTACAATAAAACAACAAATTAATGACTCAACAATTTCCCTAGTTATGTAAGTGTGCCTTAATTATTACCCCACTCAAACAGGAACTCAAACAAACATGTGTCAGTAATTGACTTGCTATTTCTGGTCAACCAAGCAGTGTTGATCAGAAAAAAAACAGAGAATAAGAGAGGGATAATGGAGGTGATGGATATAGCATACATTGGCAGGAAGGCCAGCAATGTCTGCGCGATACTGGTGGATAACCCAGTTGGTCCTAAGGGCAGCACGACCACGGCCTTTGTAGAAAACCAAACTTTTCTTGGTACCAATTTTGTTGGTCCCAGACTTGATTTCACGATCCTGACCGGTGGGTTTCCAGTAGCCAGCCTCTGTTTGCCTGTTGACGTGACTGCCATTTGAATACTTGAGATCAACGGGACTGAAGAAGAACCAGTCTGGATCAGCTGTTTTTATCCGTGAAAGATCTACAAAAAAAGAAAAAAAAAAAAAAAGAATCATACACATGTTTATTAAAGAGAAAATACTTAAATCCCAAGACTCAAGACACCTGGATGATTCAGTTTACCTGGTAATTCCCAAGGCTCCGATTTGCAGACATCAACCACAGGGATGATCTGTACCTCGGAATCCTTGCCCTGTGTCTTCAACTTCAGATAGTGATTAACCAGTTCTTCATCGGTGGGACGAAATCCGCATCCCACTGGTAAAAGTTTCAAAATCTCGTTTATCATATCTACTGACATACTTAATTGGCAATAAAATAAACAAACACTTCTACTCTTAGTGCTTGGAGGATGATGAAGAAGACTCAAGGGTGGAACTGGAAAAAATTATCAATGTAATACCCAAAACAACATTAGAATTAGCTCAAGGGTAATACGTCCCTTTCCGATATGTGGGCCTGTGCATATATATTCAGAGAGAGAGAGAGTCGTCGGAGTCAGCGGAAGAAGCTTGGAAACGGGCAAAGAGAGTGGATCCCACTTCTCGACTCCGCGTTGCTTAAGAAGACCGCGTGACAAACCTTTCTTTTTCCTCTATTTTCTATATGAAATTCACAATGCTACTCTAACTGTACTGTATAACATACTCACTTCATAGCCAAGTTTGATTTTGATGGTGAATTGTGCGGCTGAGATTTCGCTCCTTTCGCTTTCTTCTAGTATTGAATTGAGTATTTGATGAAATGAAGCTCCTCCGCAAGTTCGTTAACGTCCGTACACACATCCCTTTCATTTCTTTTGTATTGTTTCCATCTTCTTGTGCTAGTTGATTTTATGTGTCCCCATTCCCATTTCATTTCACAGCTACAGTTCAGACAATTAACAGAAGATCTCCCTCTACACAAGTTCTGTAGTACCCTACATTTTTTTCAGTACAAATCTGGGTAGACATTGATGTTACTTCCATGCAGAAAAATCTTCCTTAATAGATTCTCCCTAAGATTTTTTTTTCCCCTCCTCTCTGCCTCTCTATAGTGCTCTACATTGTTTCTTGATGGCTCCACCCCCTTCTCCTTTAATACATGAACCACCATATGCCAAAAGCCATGAAAAATGATGAAGATGATTGAAATCTGCTTATGACAAAATTAATATTGATCAAGACCTTAAAACCTCCCCATCAAGTAGTTGGTTTTGCAATATTCACTCAGACCCATATTTTTCACTCTTTTTTTTCTGGGAAAAAATTGGTTGAGGCTAGCTGATACCAATTACAAACCTTGAAATTTGAACAATTCCAAACATGCTAAGCTTAACAGAGGAGATTCTTATGTGCTATGTGCATTATGTTGCAAAAACCTGCACAAATTTTCTTTGATCATAATAATTTTTTTTTCTACAAGAGAGAAAATGACCATGTTATGTTTTGAATACTGGACCCAGCATCCTTACTACTGGGAACACAACAGTGAGCCTAGCATGATCAGAAAGAGGGTTTATCTATGAGCTTTTCTTCTTTATTTTGGATATTTGCAAAGGTTGGTATGTATGTTTTGGGGGTGAATAAATCATGATGACTTTGGATTTTATGCTGTCTGATGAGATAAGTTTCTCTGACTCCAATGATTGATACTGATGGATGTCTTGTTTGGGAACTTGGAGTATCTTTGTATTTTCTTTGTATCTTAATTCCTCAACTCAATCACCCTCTCACTTTTATACATCTTTATTCCACTACTCTTACCATAAACAAAAACTTTGATTCCTTTCCTCACCCACCCCCTCACTTATGCCTTTATTCCATTACTCTTTCACAAACGTACAACCACAAAAAGGATCATCAAGAAAACAAAACAACACTCTTTTATTATGAGAAAATATACACAATGGCCTTTCAGCCATTGGAGACAAGACAGCCATACAGGAGGCCAGAAGGACACCAAATGATAAAGTAAAACAAAATCCGAAACCTCCCTAAATTTAAGTCATTAGGGACAAAACTGTAAAGAAGGATAGTCACCTGCTTTTCTTCCTCTTTACAATGAACACATTACATACATCTATAATAAAGACTGCCCCTGTAACACCCATTTATCTCTAGTACAACAAACATATATTTTCATCCACAAAGTGATCCTCACTCCATATATTGCATCTTCAAGCATGGCCATTAAGTAGTATCCTTCCAACCTTGAGTTTAAGATATCTCCATACTCCAAAACCCACTTGCTTCTCTTGAGTCTTCACCAATGTTACATCTACAATCCAGACTGCTTGTAACACCCAAATATCCCTAATACAACATACATATATAGATTCATAAAAAGTAATCCTCACTCCATATAAAGCATTTACCAACATGGCCAACTTTTTATGTGCGATACTTGCAGAACCTTGAGTTTCAGATATCTCCATGCAGCAAAAAAAAACACACATGCTTCTCTTCATAGATGGTTGTTCACTGTGTGAATTTTTTGGTTATGGTTGGCTGGCTGGTGGATTCAAGAGAAATCTAAAACTAAGGTTACTTATGGATACACTTTTTATTTTTTATTTTTAAAAATAGAAACTCGTAGAAAAAGTAGATACATACCTTATATACTTGAAAATACTTTTAAAATTTTTTTAAATTTATGGAAATAAAACATTTTTAAGTTTTTTCAAGAACACAAGTTAAATTTCTACTTTTTGCATAAGGGTGTTTATATCTTTCCTACGAGTTTATAATTTTAAAAGTAGAAAATAAAAAACATATCCAAAGGTAACCTAAGGGGTGGGTTTTGAAATGTGATAATATCACCTCACTGCAAAGGCTTTGAAACCTTTGCATTGATGTCTAGCACCATAACTGCAATAAGAAGCACGAACAATAGCATGCCCACAAGTAAATTGACAAGATAATCTGGTGAGGAACTTTGTTCGTGGCTTACAAAAGCTGTCTCTGGGCAATTGAAGGAACCCTTTTGATTGCTTCCGACTGGCACATTCCATATCGACTTTGGACTCAGTTTCACATTGGCTTTTTGTGTAACTTCGCAGTCTTTCTTGGACTCTTTGATGGAGTCTTTGTTGTGGTCAGTAGCAGAATCATATTCTGCCATTTCCTTGGCCTGCAAACAGAAACCTTGTGGAAGTAGAATTGCCAAATAGATATATTGAGAAATTCCAATTCAACTTCAGTTAAACTTCTCACCTTAGTAGAGACTGACTTTTCTTCCGATTTTGACATGCTGCAGCTCAATTTAGTTAAAGCTTGGGGTCCATCAGTATTTGAGGCATTCCCTTCCAATTTGACACTCTTTGGAGCAACCCGCTGTGCTACAAAGTTGTCTAATCTCTCAATGGAGGGAGCAGCAAATCTCCTGGACTCATCATGAAGAGAACTCTTGTTTTCCTTTCTGTGCTGGTTAATGCTGGATAACTGTGATGTGGCATACGACCGTTGAGCCATTGGTGATGGCATACAATGCTTTGAATGGGAAACCCCATTGATCAAGCTTGAAGTTTTCCGTGATTGACTATACTGTAGGATAGAGAGAAAAAAAAAACAAAGTAATTCTGCAACTATTGTAACCAATTACGTAGTAAGACACCAGGGATGCAGAGTGTTTGATCTCAAACTTCAATTTTAGAGCTCCCAAGAATGTTCAAGAATGAATTTTGGGGCTGGTGAGCTATTGAATGGAGGGTAGGGCATATTTTTACCTGAACTTGAAGCACTTCAGTGTCTGTGTCACTGCTTGATCCACCACCCTTACCATACACTCCCTTCAATGGGCTCTGTGGCCGGGCTGATAGCTTGCCTATAGAATCATTCCTCAGGTTCCCACTATCAACAGGTGAGCTCCTCTGACTGGCTAATTCTCCAAAAGGGTGTTCATCCTGATCAACAATAAGAGTATTCAAGAACCTACTAACATCGTCATCCGGTTCAGAGGAGCCATCCTGAAATATCGTCCTTTCACAGACATTGTTAAAGCCATTTGCAAATGGGAGATCCAAGTGAGGTCCTTGCTCTGTGTCAGAGGAAAAATCATAATCCGCTGAAATAAATGTGGGTTCATTTAATAAACCTTGAATCAGAGGATCCATCTGAGGTAAGAAGCAAGAAAGAAAAAAACATTAGTCATGGATTTGCTTCACATATTCACAACTGAGGCAGTAAATGCTGGGAGAAGAATACAAATGCTCATTTTCACCTCTGGAGTCGGTTCCTCTACTTGATAATTTCCAAAATCAAAAGCACTAATGCTAGCATGATGGCTCGGCTCACCACCTAAGGTCACCATGTTGGCTAGGCCATCCAGATTAAACACAATACCTGTAGATTAATTGTCAACTTCCATATTCATCAGTGAAGTTGCTTGAATGATTGACAGTTCAGGTAACATACCATTCACGTTAGTTTCTGGAGGAATATCAGGCCCTGTATTCTCATCTGTTTTTCTCTTTAAGCGACATAGAGCATAGGCCTTCTGCACAATTAGAAGGGCAAAACAACATAAATTCACAGTATAAAATTGTTGTATCATATTCCAGCCATATCAAATCCTTGTGAAGAACAATATTAAATCACTTAGCAGTGAACAATTTCCCTGGTTATGTAAAAATGCCTTAGTACATTCAAAGAGAGACTTAAATGAACATGTGCAAGTAATTTATAATCTTTTTTTGGTTAACCAAACAGACTTGATTAGAACAGAAACTTGTGAAATTCACACAAAAAACAGAGAGTAAGAGAGCGATAATGGAGGTAATGGATAGCATACATTGGCAGGAAGGGAGGCAATAGCAGCGTGATACTCGTGCATAACCCAGTTGGTCCTGACTGATAGAGGAGCACGGCCCCTATAGAAAACCAAAGTTTTCTTGGTACCAAGCAACTCTTTGGTGGCCCGAGACTTGATGTTACGATCCTTACCGGTGGGTTTCCAGTAGCCAGCTTCTGTTGCCCTGTTGGAACGACGGCCAGTTGGGTACTTGTAATCAGGAGGACAGAAGAAGAACCACTCTGGATCATTTGTTTGTATCACTGAAAGAACTACACAAAAGGGAGAAAAAGGCACACGATTGAATTGACAGAAGTATTCACATGTTTATCCAAGACAAAAGGCTTAAGTCTCAAGGCTCAAAAACACGTAGATGATTCAGTTTACCAGGTAAATCCCAAGGCTCCCATTTGCAGACATCAACCTCAGGGATGATGTCTACATGGGAATTCATGCCCAGTATCTTCAACTTCAAATAGTGATCGACCAGTTCTTCATCAGTTGGATGAAATCTGAATCCCACTGGTAATGATTCCGAAGCCATGCCGATCATCCCTCCTCCTGACATACTCAATTGGGAATCAAATAAACAAACGCTACTACCACTGCTACTACTAGGATGATGAAGATGAAGAAGACGAAGAGTAAAGCTATCTATAGAATATCCAAAACAACATTAGAATTAGAAAAACATACAGGTGTTTGTCACCTCTTCTCTCATATGGGTGTGTGTGTATATATACTCAGAGAGTCATCTTAATGACTTGGGAAGAAGCTTGGAAATGGGCATAGCAAGTGGATCCCACTTCTTGACTCCGTGTAGCTTAGGAATACCGCGTGAGAAATCTTTCTTTTTTCCCCATTTTCTATCTGAATTCAGGATGCCATCTTCTTTAATATTATCAAGTGTACTTTATCAGAGAGTAACTTCCTAGCTAAGTTTGAGTGTGATGGTGTATTGTGCGGTTGAGATTTCACTCCTTTCGTTTTCTTCCAGTCTTGAACGGATAGGATGAAATGGAGCTTCACAAACTTCCTCCCCAAGTTTGGTTCTATTCTCCACTTTGTGACCCCACGTCGGTACGCGCATCCATTCATTTCTCTGTTTCTTTTTGTTTTGTTTCGTCTTCTAGTGCTTCTTGGTGTTGGGTGTCCCCCAATCCCATTTCATTTCCTATTTGACCATTGATAGAAGACCTTCCTTTTTACAAAAGTTCTATTAGTTTATGCCGTACACTTTTTTGTTTCAGAGCAAAGCTGGGTAGCCATTGACGTTTGTTCCATAGAGAAAAGTTTTCTGTAATGGATTCTCCCAAGATTTTTTTTCCCTCCTCTCTGCCTCTCTATACTACTCTACATGGTTTCTTCATGGCTCTGCCCCTCTTCTTTAATTGCTACATTCCTATTAATTGTATTTTTAGCTTAGTTTTAATATGATTAGTATCCACATCGGATAAAATAAAATGTTTTTCATGCTATATACGTATGAACTTCTCTTCATTATATAAATGTATTTTGAAATCATAAGTATCCTTGGACCTAAAGCTGTTGCAAATGTTCGCCCAATTGTGGTAAACACAACCCGATATTTTGGTAATTGTGACATCTCAAGTTCAATGAAGGAAAAAGTTTTGCTATGTAAACACATTTTAAAACTATGAGCGCGCATGTAAGTACATTTAAAACCATGAGGACCCTTAACAGTTAGGACCAAACAAGTATAAATGTTGCCAATTTTCCAAAAGCCAAGAAAAATGGATAGTTGATTAAGACCTTCAAATCTGAAAAACAGCCTCTCAATTAAGCGGTTCGTATTACAATACCTAGTCAGACCCGTAATTATCTTTTTCTCTGAAAAAGATTGGTTGAGGCTGCCTGATACCAATCACAAACCTGGAAATTTGAACAGTTCTAAACATGCTAAGCTTAACAGATGAGATTCTTATGCCATGTGCAATATACTGCCAAAAACTTAACAAATTTCCTTTGATTCACCATTTACATTTTGATCATATGAGTTTTTTTCTACAAGAAAGAAAATTCCAAGGTAACTGCGCCTTGTTATGTTTTGAATACTGGACACAGCATCCTTACTATTGAGAACACAACAGTGAGCCTGGCATGATCAGACAGAGAGTAGTTCTCAGGCCATACCCCTTTTTCTACTTCGTGGGGGGAGAGAACTGCGTTCTTCACTTTGAAACCAATCACTTGCTCCTCTGAGTCCTCTTTAGCATCCTCCCTACTCTCACTGTGATTTTCCTCCCTTTGCTCTGAACATGTGGGATTCCAAATCCACCTCTGCAATGTCAATAAGCACCAAGACGATTGAGAATCAGAGGCTGTGAAAAATCTCAAGTGGGATATCAAAGTACAAAAATGAAATAGGGAAAGTCCTGATAGTTGGAATTCATCGATCCTCCAAGCTAACATAGTGATTGTGTCACCAGTAGAACCACTCAAACTGAAATTCATGTATGCCTTTGGTAAGTTGCTAGCACTCAATACTTTATTTCATTACATTCATCTTTAAGTAGATCAATAGCTTCTACATGCAAACAACTACAAATTTTGGGCATACAAAGTAAACTAAATTACCTGGAATTTTTCATAATCAATAATGCCATTGCCATCATTGTCTGCTTGGATCCACAAATCTTCTGTCTCCTGGAAACTGAGTCCATGAGGATGCCCAATTAAATTAATCTGCATAACGATGGAATACAGTGAGATAATCTTTCCACTAAACTTTATGCCTGAAATACTGAAGCAACCATTACAAAGTACCTGGCAGAGTGCTTCACAAAAACTTGAATGTGTAATAAAATCACCAAGATTGTCTGCCTTTAAAAGTGCAAATGCATCATTTTCAGCCAAGGAAGCTTTTCGAAGCTGATACTGAAATCAAAAAGGATCTCAGAACTTAATAAAGAATCTCAGTGCAATTTATCTATGCTTTAAATACAGTCATCAGAAGTGGTTTGCTTACAATTTCATGACCCTAATATTGGAAAACAGTCTCTCTTTCTTTTTCTTTTTTTTCTTTTTTTTCCCTTTTTATTTAGGATTAACTTTGAAGTGTCCTTGTTAATTGTGTCTTCTATTTTTTGGTTTATACAGTATTGCTGGTAAAATTGTATTTTTCCTTTTGTTGGAACAGAGCTTGCTTACAGTTTCATGCCTCTATAAACCAGTAACAAAGGAAAAGGACAACAACTATTGTTTTTCCCTTTTTTTCCGGGTTAAATATTGTCATACTTCCTCATTAAGAGATTTCAGGAAAGCTACTTTTGCATGAGTCAAAGATGGTTTTTATTTTTTTTCAATATCCGTGGGCTCTAGCAAACCCTTCCGACTCTTCATGGGGACCCAAACCTTGGGAGTCCATGATGGATTGTTTTCACTATTTTTTTCTTTTCTCAGAGTTATATGATATCAATTACAAGACATGCTAATAGGTAAAGGAGATGGCAAGGAACTAAACATATTGCCTCTTGAACTTGCAAATGGCCAGGAACAATATAAAAATAGGTGAACAATCACTCACCTTTATAATGCCAAACACTGCTTCAGCCCAACTAGTCTTTAACGGTTTTCGAAATTTATTAGGATTAAGAAGCCATATGAAATCAACCCCACAGATGTTCCCCCTATGATTGCAGTGACTAACCCACTGTGCAGGATAGAAGACAAAAACACAATAAACATAATTAGAAAGCATTATAAATTAGAGCAATGCAGCAACCAAGTCGTTGAGAAGCATTATAATTAGAATCTAAAGATACAAACCTTGTGAGCATCAGCATCACTATCAGTGTACTGATGAGCGGTATCATAGGATGACACAAACCCCTGGGACCTTAGGAATTTGTAGACGTGGCCACGCTTGCTTCCATTCCAGTCACTGCAAGAAGTTAAACACAAAAGGACATATGAATAAGGATCTCCTTTTCTAGAGGAGCTCTCCTGGTGAAACATCAACCGATTACAGCTCTATAGGAAACTTACCCACAGAGGATAATGGGGATGGGCTTAAGCTTGTTTTCTCTCTGATATGATTCCACATATTGCAGTATTTTGTAGACCTATTAGAAGACAAATTGTGAGTATGAAGGTAAAACCCAAAAAGGGATAATAAGGGAACAGTACAATAATTTAGGGAAGAAATTAATGTACCTGATGCAATCTGGCAATAGATAGACTAGAATCATGAGGAAATAACAGGTGGGTGTTCACAATAAGGATTTCTTGCTGAAGCTGAACATTGCCCTTTCGATTCTGTGGTAAAGGAACAGCTAATTGAACATGTAATAGCTGTGCAACCCGGTCTCCAAAGTCATTAAAGAGCAACTCTCTATAGTTCAAAACCCTAAAATAGTCCTTCCGCACAGCAGTTAGTAGACCTGTTTAGAGCACAAACCATGACAGATACTAATTAGACTCCAAATTTACTTTCTTTCATGACTGAATCCAGGTACTCCATACCAGGAGATTTGCCTTTTTAATCTTATTGTATGTAGTTTCTTTTTTCTCCTGAAAAGAAACATATAGGTTAAATCCGGAGACCGGATTAGAAAATGGACTAAATTGAATTACAGTCTTACCGTCTCCACGATTGTTGGTTCTTGCAAGTTGGAAGGTGATATAGCCAGCATCTCCCAGCCTCTTCTGGTACATATGAACAAGTTCTTCATTTCCCACCCAGAACTCCTGATATATTACAAACCCAAATATCAAATACTATGAAGCAATTGAATGGAAAAGAAAAATATATAAAAATAAAAGGAGCGAGAGAGAGAGAGAGAGAGAGAGAGAGAGAGAGAGAGAGAGCTAGCCTGGAGACAAATAATGGAAGAGCTTTCATAGAGCAACCAATCCAATATCCTGTTGTTTCTGGAAATCCAGAAGGCCCTGCAACCACTTTCCCGCAGGCTTTGGTTTTGCTGATCCAGCCGCTTGTAGATGGGAGCCAGTATATTGAAGGTGGTGCATGATATGCTGCTGCTGCAAGGCTCTGTCATTTTGGATGAGGTAAGCACTAAGCACAAATGCAGAACCCAATGGCTTGCTCTGGAACCTGTGGATGGGGAAAAAATATAAAATAGCAACCTCCTCTACTATGCAAAACCCAATGGGCTTAGTCTGGAAACCGTGGATGGGGGAAAAAACAAGAAATAAAAAATAAAAAATAGCAACTTCCTCTACCCCATATCACACGCATATATATATATAGACAGAGATGATTCCTCTCTATTTGCCTTTTTTTTAGACACGGGATGAACATCTGGGGCCACTCACTTTCCGGCTTTTTCAATTCCTTCGTCAAAAACACCCCACTCTGCTATGTCCCCCGACCGGATCCTCTTCATATCTCAAATTATTTGCCAGAAAATTGATCTTTTTAGTCCATCAACTTCATCTAATAGTAAGAATCTGCAATTATAATCGATGGCATGAAGGCAATTAGAAATATAGAACAGCCTTTCATGGTGGGTCCATGGCTTGCACCGTCATTTAAAAAAAGTTCCAGTGTGGGCCCATTGTAGCAGAGGATTACTAATGCCAACAAGAATGTCGGCGTGACTGCACCGTCATCAATCTTTCGTGCACCGCCAACACTTATCAACCACGTAGTTATTCACATCCACACGGCTCCAGGGATCGGGCCCTCACCAATGCTCATCATTCATCCTTCGCGTACTGCTCCTCAGTGCCCTCTGTGATTTTCAGATTTCTCTTCTTAAAGACTAGCTATGGAAGAAAAATGAAGCCTATTCTATACGAGGGTTGAATCCAGCCAAATATTTAAAGCTCTATTATCTCCTGATGGGTATCTTTGAATATTCAGATGCTTGATCGTTTTGTCTACAGTTGATCAGTAACCTCTCATCAAATCAATTTCAATCGCCTACCAAACTACATTCCTTTGGAATCAAGATCCCAAATGTTCCCTTGCTGAATGTTCCCACCCACCAGCAAGATTTGTTCTTCACTCCAACCCAACAACTCGATTTCCCCCCATTTGATAAAATTTTCTCTAACAAATTATCATCACCCTTTTCCACAGCCAAGGATTTGCTTTTGTAATATAAGATGATCACAATTTTCTGATTGTTTTGGAAAAATGATTCTCTTAAAGCAAAAGAAAGAGAAGGAAAAAAAATGAAAGCCATTTTGGAACAAGGAAATGGGAAATCAATTAGTTGGTCTTTCTTAGTATTCACCCTCAGCTAAAACAACATCTCAACTGACAAACAGCCCATTTTCTTATTATATCAAAAAGGCAGCAGCTCCTCCATGGAGAATTATGAAAGAATGGTAAGGCAGTGGAAAGAAAAAACATAATGAGTGGGCAACTTCTGAGTCCAGAAAAGCCAGCATTTCAACCTGAATGGGCTCTGGAAAATGTCCGCATGACATTCTTCAAATGTGTTAGATGGCAGGTAGAAGAGACAATGGATCCAATCAACTGCCCTTACCATTACTTCTGCGACAGCACCTACCCTGGGAATTATCCTCCTGTTGTGGATATCCTCCTGCTTCTCTTTGCAACAGCTTCATATCTGGGAATCCTAGTCTTTACAGCAATGGAGATATCCGGAGGAAGAAGTTTTCATCAAACAAGGCGATACTTATTGCCAACTGGTCCGGTTTCCCTCCCAGTAATCCTCTTAGCGCTTGCCAAAGGCCGACGTATCAACACCATCTTTCCTCTCTCAAGCGTTGGCCCAGCAATCCTCCAACTGCTTCACATATCTGCTCTTGCCTTTGACACTGAAGCGGATTCAGACATCAAGTATGCATTCTTTGAGGCATCAACAATCTCGGGAATTTTGCATGCAAGCCTGTATCTGGATTCGGTTATCTTACCTTACTACACTGGTTTTGATGCTCTAGTGTCATCCACCTTTTCTGGTGAATGTATATCTTGTGTGTGCCGGAAAGAGGTGTTGGTTGTGGGAGGAATGCTGGTCTCCTACAGGGGGTGGTCGGCAACTACGTTTTTGGTTGTGGGGACTCTGTGTTTGAGGATAATCTGCAGACTGACTGCAGATGACAACGGCAAAACCACCATATTTATCAAGTCAGTCTTGGAAAGTTTGTGTTGGATGTTGATTACTATGGACTCTCTCTATCTAACAAAAAATTCTCCACCAGAAAGATCTCTATCACGTAGTGCTGCTTTTGGGGGTGTCTTTGTTTTGATTTGTCTTCATGTCCTTAGAAAGGTGTGTGCACAGCTTAGGAGATGGCATTCAGGGTGTGAAAAGGGATGCAGCTATGATTTATCACAAAACAGGATGCAGCTATATGTAGATCGGGGTTTTTATTTCTATTAATGAGTATGGAATTCACCAAAACAGATCATATAGCATTATCCAACGGCACAATATATATGTAAATCTAAAAGCCGATGGACTGCTGTATCAAAATTAACCATATATGTGAATATTCTAATAATAACAAAATAACCTGACCATAATTACAGTTTTGAACCATTGTTCAGAAAACTTCCCGATCAATTGTTCATGGCAAAGAGCCATTTCATGTATGCCATTTGAACAATCGAACAACAACTCAATAGTGACAATCACAATCAAATTGAAAGTTTCAACTTCTGTTGAACCAGTTGGTAGATGGCATATTAAGCCCCAAAACCAACTTGTAAGAATAAGAATGATCATTTGGTTTTCTTTCTTCCACATTTCAGGTTATGACATAATAGAGAGAATTTGGGAATGGATCACCACCACAAGTGTCTGATTACAAGAATGATCCAATAACTTGAAATCTTTCTTCATCTACATACTCTGCATAAAAGACATGAAATATGATACTTCATCCAATGGTTCAAGTTTCTTTCAGTGCTCCAGAACCAAAACTCCTATCACCAAACAAAATTTTTGGAGTCCACCTGCAACTATTAGTAGTCCTCAAAAACATATGTGGCTTCTTGATTATTCAAAATGATCATTTTTGCAGAGATTTTGGCTTTGTTTTAGTTTTTATCCCATTTCTTTATACTCCCAACAGCCTTTTTTTGGCTTAAATTGTGTACATGACCAAGCTCTGCCAAGAGCTAAACTTAAGCTCCTGAGATTGTCTTGATTTATGACTATTTGTAGGTTGTTAGGAGATGAAAGTCAATCTAGTTGTCCATTCTTCTAGTCTGCAGTCTGAGAAGTTGAGGATGAATAGGTTTTGGATGGTAATGATATACTGAATAGTACATTGCATGAACTATTAAGAATCAAAGAAGTTTCTCAACTTTGTGGACTATGTTCTCTAATCATTCATGCATCAAAAGGTTCTTTGACAAAACTACCGTGCATGAATTGCAATTAGATGACATCCACTTACTGATTACTGATGATATCTTTAACTTTATAATAGTTTTTCATTTATTGTCCTGTAAAATACTCATGTGTTTTCTTTATGTCTTAGACATACAATTCCTTGAAATAAAACTATAAAACAACATCAAGAGAAGATTCCTTTGAACTGATATTTGAAGCTTACTTTCTCACAGCTAAGTTGATGGCTTATCTTTGCTGCAAATACATGTTAATCACTTAAATGCCACCAATCTTTTTCTTTCAACGGCTTCCTGTTCAATGCAAACCAAAAATAAAGAGTAAATGTGAGCATTCTGATGGCATGGAATGGAAAACAGATTCAAATATTAACTTTGAGAGGAAAAAAAAAAAATGATTGATTAGGCTAATTGCATACACCTGATGGCAGTTATGATAATTTTTTAGAAAAATTAGCAACATTTATTTTTGGTGTGTTTGGCAAATCAATTCAGTGAATGAGATAGGCGAATATCACAAAACTCATAAATCCATACAACAAGAACACTGATACAAGGTGATTCACACAGGGATCCCAAAAGAAAATGAATTGTGATGTGAAGTTGGTGGGCAAACAGATTTTGCCATAGTGGGTGAAAAAATAAATGAAGTAGGAGAATCCTTGATTTATTTATATCTTGACCATCTAGTGGAGGCCAGGAAAGAAGATGAAAATAAGATCATTATGTTCTGGCATCACCAAGGCAGATGTGAAAACACACAGAAATTATCTGCATGTATGGTCTCTTTTCAAAGATAATATGAAGTATTTTACTGGAAAACCATCGAGTTTCCACAGGCTACCACTGAATGATCCATTAAAATCAGGCAATTGGAAGAGACAGATGCAGACAGGATGATATGAAACACACTTCTTAGATGTTCCAGAGCTGATTGCTCTCCACTGTAACAAGCTAAAAAGACCAATGCAAGAGTGTGACCAAGAAGGTACTTGAGTAGAAGCTTACCAGCAGAGGTCTTGCTCCAGAGGACCTGAGCATCGATAACAGTAAGGTGTTTATCATCAAGCCGCTTCCACGTCTTGATAGACTTAACTTCTCCCCACCCTCCCTTCTCCCTTTCTTCCAAAGTTGCCAACACAACCCGAGCCCTCCGAGCCCATCCAGCTTTCCCATAGGCATGGTACCCGAACCCCCCAGCATAGCAAAGATGTATACCAAGTAGCTCTCCACAGAAGTCATTGAGATGATCATGTCCAGTGAACGCAGCCTTCACATCCCCTGCTTCCACCATGGTTGTGAAGAAGCCTGAATTCACAGAAGCAGAGCTGATGCCTTCTTGTTTTACACCCGTGAAGTTTGATGAGTCAAACCTCGCACATTCGGGCAACGGGATATGAAAGTATGCTAGACCTGGTGCAGCTGATTTCTGACCCTCCGGATTGCTCATGTATGCTCTCTGCATTAGAAAGGGCAGTGGTAAATGAACAGAGTTATGGCTTATAAGGCATAAAATCTATGATAATTCCACTTGAGGCTACGGAATACCCAATTGAATGGGCATGGTGAGGACCATAGAAATGGGAAAAATGCTCTCGGAAAACGCAAAATTAGTACCCGAAGTTTCTTAGAAGTGCGCTGAAACCAAAATTGCTGAGAGGGTTTGATCCAGCCATAGACAGAGATAGAGGGAACCGTGGAGTAATCCCCGCTATCCAGGAAATAGAGATTGAGAACTGATTTGTTATGTAAACTAGAACCCCCAACCCCGCTAACCTCCAGATTATAGTTCCCAAAACCATCAATAATGTTAACCCCGGGGGGATTCAACTGAGACAGGGAGTGTTTCATGCCGACTATATATTTCATCACCCCTTCCCTTGAGAGAGTGGATTGCTGGTCGTGGTTGCCGAGAACAGCAGCCCAGGGTATGTTTGATGATAGCGCAGGTGCGAATGCAGCATTCAAAGACGCCACTGCATCTGTGGCGTTAAATCCGAAGATGTTATCGCCTGCATAAATCAACTCCAATTACAAGGCTTTAGGGGTTTTGGGGAAAATTCTTGGGAGATGAGAATTCACTCGGCTCTCTAATTTCCCAAACAGATGGTAAGAAACACAATGATAAAGAAAATGGAAGAAAATACCAGTGAAAACAATGAGATGAGGCTTCTCAGCTTGGATCATGCGGTGAATGAAAGCGGAAGTGTTGAGGTCGGAGCAACCGCGCATCTGATTAGGGAGAACATCCAGGCAAGGGGTGGACTTGCCATCACCAAAGTGCATGTCCGCAACTTGTAGTATCTTGAACTGCCCCTCCTTGCTGAACCGCAATTGATTTTGTTCCTTGGAAACAGCTGCAGCCGCATCAGCCAACACATGGATCCCAGAAAACCACAAAGCAAGAAGCATCGCCTTCATCCAGTAACATGTTTTCTTCTTCCATGGCTGTGCCATTGTTTTTCTCCTTCTTTCTCTGGTTTTAGTTTCAGAGTTGACGTTCAATTAAGTCCTGCCTGCTAACTAGTACTAGTTATTAATTCCGCCGCCTGCCTGCCAACTAGTATTAGTCATTAATTCCTCTTAGCTGTCAGTCCGTCGCCTTGGCCCCCGGGGGCCGGCACTGGGCCAAATTCTAAAATAAAATAAAATAAATTATATTTTTAGCTTTTGGAAAACAAAAAGAAAAAGCCACACTTGGATAGAGTACAATCATATTTCGATAAAATTCGTGTGGAATCAGATTCAATTTGAGTTAACCTTTGTAACCAATTTAATTATTTAATTCGAATTAATCAATTTAATAATTATTATATTAATTATACTAATTATAATCTCCATATCTTCCATCTATATATGATTTATTTAAATTAATAGATGAATTAAATTATAATTATAAAAGGTTAATCATATTAACATTAACAAGATAGAAGGACTTCGTATTTATATAATACTAAGAATTTTTTTTTTGTTATAAAATATGAGATATTACAAACACATTTTATGTAAATATAATATCCTATTTACATTTTACGTGATTATGGAATCAAATAAATAAACATCCCTCGATGGGGTTGAATAAAACTCTACATCGGAGTTGAAAATGGACTTTAATACTATTTATAATGATCTATAATTATATTTCACGATATTATGGAATTAAACAAACAAACACCCCTCATAAGGTTAAACAAAACTCTACATCAGGGGGTTGAGGATTGACTCTAATACTATTTATAATGATTTGTAACGAATTATCTAAATATTATTTGCTCTAAACCCAAAGGACATGAAAATTGATTATATTATGGTTTTTGAAGGTGTAAAAGACCATATTGACTTAAGAAATTTCCCGTAAGACTTAGAGAATTATTTAATAATTAAATTATATTTTAATTTATATCTTATCATTTGAAATGATGTAATTTAATCCAATGTGAGACAGGAAACGAACCACGTCCAACGAGAAGAATTGCTACCCCAAGAGCTTCTCGGAAGTCGCAAGTGAGAGAACTATACGAAATAAAGGCATCTATCTTAAATTCAATTGGATGTTGAATGGGATAGATGACGTTGTGGTCTTTGTCTTGCTAATAATGCTTTCGAGATACATTCTGTCTCCGTGGAAAGATATTCCTCATGAAAACCTAAATAAGAAAATGGTAGCAAAATCAAGTCAAGTGACCCTTAGAACAAGGCAGCATCCCCCGGGTCCAACGGACTTATAAGATTAACTTT